>NW_026991722.1:66627877-67992043 GCF_029215605.1 Mirounga angustirostris
GGCCCTCTCGGTGGGGAGGCCTGCATGCCTGGTGCACCTGTCCCCCACCTACCCCTGGAGGAGCAGCCACGTTCAAGCCTTTCCATGTCTGACCCTCAGGGACAGTTGGGAACCTGGGTCAAGAGAGGCAGGGACTGACCCAGGACAAATGAGGGGTGCAGAGTCCAAGGAGCAGGGCCGCTCTCCAGTCCTAGGCCAGCCTCCCATGAGGTTCGCTTTGGGGGTGAGAGCCCCTCAGATCCTCGGGAATAGCTACCCACCCCGTCCCATGTGGGGACATGACCTTGGTCATCCCCAGGCACATAGAGGCATGCGCACCTGCACACACACACACACACACACACACACGCAAACACACACACCCCACTCTGGCTGCCCAGCTGGGGGTCAGAAGGGGAGGACACCCTGGGAGCGAGGCGGGTCACAAGGGAGAAAGAATGAAGAGGTTGGAGACAGCTGGGCCATGGGGCAGGGCATCAGGACTCCTGGCAAGGACCCAGATCCATAGCATGGGGAGGGGAGACAGGCCAGGCTGAGGGTCAGGGGTCCCCAAGGGGCCCAGGGGGGTTGCCAGGGCACTGGGAGAGGACAGGGTCTGGGTTCCGGTGTCCATCACCACCCTGGGCACTTGGAAGCAGGAAGAGATACCCACCCCCAAGTCCAGAGGGGCTACAGCACAAAGGCCTCAGCTTACTCTTCTGTCACTTGGGCTGTAGAGATGCAGTGTCCCTAGGGTCCCACAGGCTTGTGGAAGAGCCTATTGGCCTTGGATCTCCACCCCTGACCCACTGTGCTCCCAGTCCTGGGAAAATGCTTTGTACTCCCTCGAGGTCCTTCGGAGCAGGGGACAGACTGGGGGCTTGGGGGGCTGAGGACCTGGGTACGCAGAACGTGGCAGAGCACTGACCACTAGTCTGGGGACCAAGGCCAAGACCCTCCTTGTTGCAGCCTCCGGGTCTCCATTTGGAAGAGGTTCCAGATTCACTGCTCTGGTCCGGGTGACGAGGCCTTAGGAAGGAATGGAGCACCAGGACAGGAGAGGGAAACAGGGACAAGGGAGGCTTCTGAGGTTTCTCACATCACCCCTGGAATCCGCAGATCCTGCTCCTGTGAGAAACACAGAGACAGAGACAGAGAAGGAGACAAAGAATGCACACAGGACAGAGGGAACCAGAAGAAGTCACAGACTTTCCTCCATCAGCTTGGAAATGACATCCCAGAATTTTGCCCCATTATCTTCCTGAGAGGCCAACCACCCTGGAGGGGAGGGGATTCCATAGGGATGTGTGACCAGGATTCGGGGATGCTGGGAGCCACTCTAGGGACTGCCCAGCACATGGGCACAGATGAGGCCCTGGGACCTGAGCCTAACCCTAATGGGAGCCCCTGGAAGTCCGTGTTGTGAGAGGACAAGATCAGAATCAGCTCATTACAATCTTCCCACGGGGGCTGGGACATAGGCAGGAGGGGGGTGTCTTTGCCCGGACCCCAGAGCAGACCCAGGCCCCTCTGAGCTGTGCTCCATGTCCCGTCCAGGCCCTGGCTCATCCTTGCAATCCCAAGTGTGCACCAGCCTCCTGTGATAGCAGGTACGGAACATGTGTAGAGGTCCTACCCCTGATGGCACCCCTAGAAGTAGAAGCCAGAATACCCCAATGTGCAGATGGGGAGCCTGGGGAGGCCCTGAGAGGCACGGGGTCTGTCCTGGGTCACAGCCCTGGGCACGCACAGGAGCCCGGTCTGAACCCAGCTCTGCGTCCTCATAGCGGGGACACCGGCTGCACCCAGGCCTCCCGGGGGCTGTGGATGGACTGTGTGGGTGTCACTGTATGGGGCATGGGGGGAGGGTGAACGTGGAGCAGCTGGGGAAGGGGGGCCCTCGGGGGCTCTTGTGTGAGGAGGAAGTTGGATAAGGGGACCCCAGACAGTGGTGACCTCACTTCCCTGACAACAGAACCCAACAGAATTTGGAACCCCGGTAACCAGGCACCCACATTCCAGAGACAGCCCCCTGCCCAGCTCATTTCTTTGGAGACCCTCCAACAAAAAGCATGTTCGGGTGCTGCTTCCCCAAATCTGGATGCTGCAGGCTGAAGAAAGAGCGCCCTGCAAACGCTGTCCCCCGCTGGGGATGTCGAATCAGGGCTCCCCACCACCTCTGGCCATTTGGCCGGAAGGACAGAAAGGTGACACCAGGAGGCCCAGAGCCAGCCACCCAGCCCCACACGCTCGGATCTGACCTGTGCAGCCCCAGGCCCCCCTCCGTGTGTGTGTGTCTGTGCGTGTCTGTGTGTGAGTGTGTCTGTGCGTGTGCGTGTGTGTGTGTGTAAAGAGGGGTCATGCAGGGTGGGGCCACCCTGAGCAAGAGCAGGCTGATGAGGGGTCAGATTCCCAGTGGGCAGGTCATGTTCAAGGTCAAGGCTGGCTGTGTGGGATGGGGTGCGCGGGCGCTGCCCCTTCTACCCAGGGTTTATCCCGATAGCCCTGCAGGGATGGGTCACTGCATCCTGGGTGCAGGGCTGTGCACACACAGGTCTGTGTCTGATCTGGGAGCAGCAGGGGGACTGGGCAGGAGGACAGTGAGGATGGCCGGGCAGGGCTGTGATGCCTCCAGCCGGCTACCCGTCCCTGTCTTTGCAGAAGGCCACGGATGACCTCCAGAGGCAGCTGGCGGACATGCCCTCCTCCCTGACAGAGGGGTTGACCCCACAGGCATCCCCAAAAACAAGTGCTGGGGATTGCCGGGCAAGACCTACAACACCACCCAGACCACTGTCCCAGGTGGTTGGTCACTGGACAGTGGTCCAGGAGCAGGAGCCCACGGAGACCGAGACCGAGGGTGAGAAGGCTGGGGCTGGGTGTCTGTGGTGTGTGGGGATGGGTCGGTGCTCGCCCCACAGGGACGAGGCCCCAGAGGCTGGTGTGGGGCCTGGAGCAAAGACTGGATGCAGAGCATCCAGCAGATGGACTGCAGTCGGGGAGACACCCCAGGGAGGGCTCCTTCCTGGCTGTGGCTTCTCTGGGAGGCCCTGGGCTGGGTTCTGTCTCTGCAAAGGCCCACGGAGAGCAGGCTCGGGGTGAGCTTTTCTCCTCTCACAGCTGCTCCACCACCTGAGGAGCTAGAGCCGGCTCCAACTCCATTGGCAGCTCTGAAGGGAGGGGTGGTGCCTGCAGCGACTTCAGGAGGAGACCAGGAGCCGGCAGGTGACCCGGCACCCACCCACGGACAGCCTGACCCGGACCAGGAAGAACTGGCACCTGCCCCTGACCCAGCTCCTGCTACTGTTCCTGCCCCTGACCCAGCTCCTGCCCTGGATCCTGCACCTGACCCAGCTCCTGCCCTGGATCCTGCACCTGCCACTGCTCCAACCCAGCTCCTGCCCCTCCTCCTACCCCTTCCCCTGCCCCTGCCAGAGCCACTGCCCCTTCCCCTGCCCCTGCCTGAGCTCCCGTTCCTGCTCCTTCTCCTGCTCCTGTCCCTGCCCCTGCCAGACTCGCTGCCCCTTCCCCTGCCCCTTCCTGGGCTCCTGTTCTTGTCCCTGACCCTGCTCCTGCCCGTAACCCTACCCCTGCCAGACCTGCTGCCCCTTCCCCTGCCCCTGCCTGAGCTCCTGTTCCTGCTCCTTTTCCTGCTCCTGCTTCTGCCCCTTCCCCTGCAAGACCTGCTGCCCCTGCCCCTGCCCCTGCCTGAGCGCCTGTTCCTGCTCCTTTTCCTGCTCCTGCTTCTGCCCCTTCCCCTGCAAGACCTGCTGCCCCTGCCCCTGCCCCTGCCTGAGCGCCTGTTCCTGCTCCTTTTCCTGTTCCTGCTCCTGCCCCTTCCCCTGCCAGACCTGCTGCCCCTTCCCCTGCCCCTGCCTGAGCTCCTGTTCCTGCTCCTGCTTCTGCGCCTTCCCCTGCCCCTGCTTGAGCTCCTGTTCCTGCTCCTTTTCCTGCTCCTGCTTCTGCCCCTTCCCCTGCCAGACCTGCTGCCCCTGCCCCTGCCCCTGCCTGAGCTCCTGTTCCTGCTCCTTTTCCTGTTCCTGCTCCTGCCCCTTCCCCTGCCAGACCTACTGCCCCTTCCCCTGCCCCTGCCTGAGCTCCTGTTCCTGCTCCTGCTTCTGCGCCTTCCCCTGCCCCTGCTTGAGCTCCTGTTCCTGCTCCTTTTCCTGCTCCTGCTTCTGCCCCTTCCCCTGCAAGACCTGCTGCCCCTGCCCCTGCCCCTGCCTGAGCTCCTGTTCCTGCTCCTTTTCCTGTTCCTGCTCCTGCCCCTTCCCCTGCCAGACCTACTGCCCCTTCCCCTGCCCCTGCCTGAGCTCCTGTTCCTGCTCCTGCTTCTGCGCCTTCCCCTGCCCCTGCTTGAGCTCCTGTTCCTGCTCCTTTTCCTGCTCCTGCTTCTGCCCCTTCCCCTGCCAGACCTGCTGCCCCTGCCCCTGCCCCTGCCTGAGCTCCTGTTCCTGCTCCTTTTCCTGCTCCTGCTCCTGCCCCTTCCCCTGCCAGACCTGCTGCCCCTGCCCCTGCCTGAGCTCCTGTTCCTGCTCCTTCTGCCGCTGCCCCTGCCCCTGCGCCTGCCGGAGCTCCTGTTCCTGCTCCTTACCCAGGTCCTGCCCTAGATCCTGCACCTGCCACGACTGCTGATCCTATCCCTCCCCTTGCCCCTGCCCCTGGCCCTGCTCTTACAACTGGCCCTGCCCCTGGCCCTGCTCTTACACCTGGCCCTGCCCCTGGCCCTGCTCTTACACCTGTCCCTGCCCCTGGCCCTGCCCCTATCCTAATCCCTGCCCCTACTCCTGCTCCTGCAGGGCTCCCAGAGCCACATCCAGAGCCCACAGCCCTGCAGGGAGAGCTCCTTGTACAATTACCCTTAGTTCCATCGCCAGACCCCGAAGCCCCACCAGATTGTTTCATCCCCTCCCCCTATGTTCTTTCTCTCTGGTTCATATTGTTATTTTATCTTTTCATGTTCTGTATACTGTTTATTATTTGTTTTAAATAAAATTACTTGTTTTCGATTGAACATGTCATGAGCATTAAGTACATTCCCAACGCTGTGCCACCACACCCCAGAACATTGCTGCGGAATATCTCATGTCCCAAAGGAGTCCCTGAACCAGAAGCTCCCCCTGCCCATTTCTCCCCCAGCCCAGACCATCAAAACTCCTAAGCTGCTTTCTCTCCCTGTTCCTTTCCCTGTTCTGGATGTTTCTGTAAGTGGAATCACGCAATAGGTGCCTTTGTGTCTGCCCACCTATTTTCAAAGGGGACTTGTTTTCGTCTGTGTTTATTTGTCATAAAACTTCCCTTATTCGATATTGAAATCCCTGATGGATTACAGATCAGATGTAATCAGAGAGGCCGCTTTAGAAATTATGAGCACAATCTCAGGGCCGAGACCCCTGTTCCTGCTGGGACACCACAGCCTGACCCCAGACAGGACAGGGCTGGTTCCTCCTGTGGCCCACACAGAAACCAGGGAAATGCAGAGGCTCAGGAGGACTGGGGGTGTGCAGGGTTGGCCAGAGCAGGGGCAGGGGGACAGGAATGCTCCAGGGGGATGATCACAGCTGTGTCACTACAGAGGATGCTCAGGAGGACTGGGGGTGCGCAGGGTTGGCCAGAGAAGGGGCAGGGGGACCTCTAATGCTCCAGGAGGATGATCACAGTTGTGTCCTTGTGTGGCTACATGTGTCAGTGTGACTGGGCATTGGCCAGACAGGAAATGAAAGGGGGTGGGGTGCTGGGTGTGGCTGAACTCTCTTCTGCAAGGCAAAAATTTAGTAATGAGATTTCTTTCAGTACAATATCATTTTACATGCTTTTATGAGTCCTTAAAGCTGGTTGTGTATGACATTAGGTATGTAGTTTGCCATTTCTTTCAAGTCTGAGGTTCGGGCGCAGAGCACTCTTGACGTTTAATTTTGTTACTTTCACAGTCTGATGACTGTTCGTGCCTTTATCTCTGACCCAAGGACAGGGAACAAGGGCAACACAGATCTGCACACTGAAATGTCAACAGAAACCTGCAAACCCAGGTTCTCACAGGAGCTAAATGTTAAGGGCCAGGGTGACAAAAAGGGGAGGCAGATAGCAAGTAACCAAAAGAAGATATCATGTGTCTGTGAGCTGGCCACCTTCTCTACCTGTCGGAAGGAAGCCATGCCTGACAGGAGGGAGCCACACCTGGGCCTGATCTCTCTCTCTGGGCTGCCCTTGAGCAGAGCAGAGGATGTGCTGAGCTGGGTGTGGGTGCAGCGGGGAGATGGGCAGCTGGCCACAGATGTTACCTGCCAAGTACCTGTAGGACCAGCTCCCGGTCCTCAGCTAAGGTTAAACAATAAATACGTTTCGTTACATATTTACTGTGACAGTAAAGGTGCTCAGTGCTTTGAGTGACTATATTCTCTCCCATTTTTTTTTAATACACTTTATAGAGGTATGATTGACATACAAAAAGCTGTACATAATTACTGTATTCAACTTGACCCTGATCCTAACCCTAATATCAAGTTAAGATATACTCTGATTTAGAATATGGCTCATAAATTATTTGATGATTATTAGGAGCTAGGGGATCCAAGGACCACCGTTATTCTATCTTGTTCTCCCTTGAATTTGACAGGTTGGAACACATTCTGCCACGTGCTATCTGAAGAGTGGCCACACGGGGGCAACAGTGAGTAAACATTAGGGCAAACTCGGCCACAAAGCCAATTCTTCCTTCATCCTGTAAAACCTTCCTCATTCAATGTTTACAGATCATTCTATAGATTATTAAAAGTGTGACTTTGTTGAATTTTTTAAAAACCAAACTAATTCTTTGAAACTGTTAAAAATATAATGTTTAAAAAAATCTCAGCGTTGGCGAGCTGATGAAGACCCAGGGGCCTGGGAAAAGGCTGTTACTGTTGAATATGTTCAGATCTAATTAGGAAACAAGTATGATTTATAGTCCACTTATTTTCACAAAGAATTTGTGTCAACTAACGGTACTGAACCCGCACAAAATAGTGCAGTTCAGAGGAAAACAAAATGAGAATCAACAGCCTCAAGAGGCAGAGAAAGAGCCACACCCGGGAGCAAAGAAGACATACCACGGATGCTAGCCTCAGGCTGATTTGCAGCCTGTAGATCCTCTGGAGCTAGAATGCCCCCAATGCCCCTGGGGGTCGTGGGTCAGGCAGAGCTCAAACCCTGATGCTGCACTGTTGTAACTGGTGATGGGTCTCCTTGGTCACTTCCTCCATGAGACACCCCCCACACCCTGATTACTCCAGCCTGCTTCTGGGAACTCCCATTCCTCTTTCTGACCCCATTGTTTACTTTTCCCTTCACTTACAAAGTATATAGTATGTTTACCTACATACTATTCTGTCATTTAAATGTTTTTGTCATGTTCTCAGTGCACTGTACTTTGCATCATCCACCCTGATGTATAATCACTTGTTGCATTGCATGACTTAACTGGGGACTAGGAACACCCTCACAGTGTCATGGGGCTAGTGTCCTGGGCAAGGTCCTCACTAAGCCGGCTCATCTTGCAGCTGTTGCACTGAAGCCCTGATCCAGGCACTGCTGTTCTTGTGCAAGTAAGATAGCACAAGGCAAATTAGCCAAAACCTTGGGTATTGGTTCGGAATTGCTCAGGGCCCCTCAGCCACATCAAATGGCGTGAGGGCACACCCAGAAGACACTTGCTAGTCCAATGTTGCCCTATGGAATTTCCGTGGAACAGTCATTGTGTCAAATGGGGGAAGTCAGTGTGAGCAGGGAGGGTGGGAGTCAGAATTCCTGAGATAGAATCAATCTTGGAGACTGCCTAGCACTTAATAGGAGTTCATTACATAGTTCTTGAATGAATAAATTAATCTAAAAACGTTTCCTAATTTTAGAAATGATGAGCCTGAAGCTCAGATTAAGTGACTCACCTAAATTGTATTGAAAATCCGTGACAGAGCCAGACTAAGATCAGAGATGGCCTCCAGCATGATCCCCCAGAGTGGCTTTAGCTAGAGCCACAATAACCCATTTACCTTTTCTGGACCCCCAGGCTCTCATGTGGCTCTTCATGTGGCATATTCTGGGAACAAAGGTCATGTCAGTGTCACAGAAACCTCTTACACTGGTTATAATGAGACTTTGTGATGTCAATGGAGTCCCAAGCCATAGGCCATCTCAGAGTTTGTCTGCAAAGATATGGTTGGTGGGAGACTCACATGCTGACAGAGGGTAGAGGAAGATGGAAAAAGCGAGGAAAAGAGGTGGATGCTCACTTCACTTCTGGCCCCAGATGACATGGTGGTGTCCAGCAGGAAGAGCCCCCCAAATGCCCCCCAGAGCCTTCACAAAACTCACCCCTAAGGTTTGAAGCTGAGCTTCATACATGGGTCATGAGCACTCCTGGCAGCTCAGGGTAGGACAAAATGAGACATAACAAAGCCACAGCACTGACAGATGTATATTCATGGAGCAATGGATTTCTCCAAATACATTCTGGAAAAGGTCAAAAATTCACTGATAAAACATTGATATTTTTATTTAAAAAGAAAGCCATACATATCACAGAGTAAAACTGGTTCAATTAATAAATATTTATTGAGTATCTACTTTGTGCAAATGTATAGCTCTACTTCTACCTGGGAGCTTGCAAACAGCATGGGATATAATAAATGGACCAATAGTAGGAAGGAATGCTGACTAAAAAGAGAACAGCGTGGGCTAAGGGGGCCATCATATTCAGAGAGCCCCACTAGGAAGCCCCTCTGAGAAGGTGGCATTTGAGCCAAGATCAAAATGAAAGGGAGAGCAAATCCATCTGTGAGAAGAACAATAGAGCAAGTACATTTCTTATTAACTTTAAAGATAGAACATAAAATGTCGAGATATTTTGACTTAGGTGTTGCTTTGGGACCTTCGGTTCTTCTCCCTAACTTTTTGAGATACATGCTTACTTTTCCTCACTGTAAAATGGTCTAAGAAAAAAATGTCTTATTTAAGCATTGACATCTTTTATTAAGAGGCAAATAAATTAACCCAAGCTGACCCCTAACCCTAACCCTTAACCCCTAACCCTAAACTAGAGATTGAGTACTGTATTAGTTTTCTACTAAAGCTTGAACAAATTTCCACAAACTTAGCAGCCTAAAACAACTCCAGTTGGATAAGCTGCACTGCCGTCTCTTCCACCATTTCTCACTGCAGGACAACACTGCATCCAGTGGCAGGAAACTGCACTAGACCTCTTCCAGTGACTGTCACGCCGCAGCTAACCACTGCATCCAGTGGCCTCGAGCTGAACTGCCACTTCTTCCTGCATCTCTCCAACTGCTGCTCAGCACTGCCTCCAGTGGCGGGAAGCTGCACTGCCACAGCTTCCAGCGACTCTCGCACTGCAGCTCACCATGCATCCAGGGGCAGCAATCTGCATGGCACTTCCAGCGTGGCTCGCACTGCAGCTCAGCACTGCCTCCAGTGGCGGTAGGACCCTGGAAGCCAAGGCAGTGCAACTTCCCGCCACTGGAGGCAGTGCTGAGCGGCAGTGTGAGCAAAGGCGGAAGCGATAAACTGTAGCTTCCTGCCACTGGAGGCAGTGCTGAGCTGCAGTGTGAGACGGTGGAAGGGATGAAATGCAGCTTCCTGCCCCTGGAGGCAGTGCTGAGCGGCAGTGGGCCACAGAACAGGAAGCCGTGACAGTGCAGCTTGCTGCCCCTGGAGGCACTGGTGAGCTGCAGTTGGAGAGGTGCAGGAAGGCGTGACAGTGTGGCTTGTTCCTCAGGAGGCAGTGGTGAGCTGTAGTCTCTGTTCCCGTAGGCACAGGTGTGGCAGTAACAACCCCCTGAGCCGTCCACCAACTCAGCAATGTGCCCTGTGTCTCCGGGGTTGCTGGTCAAGGGTTGTCAGTACCGTGTAGGAGGGTCTTCCAGGTGGGGGCCTGGAGGCTGGAGTAAACCAGACCCCACTCAAGCTGCATGAGGAACAGATGAGTTGAGGGTGTATTTGGAAGAGTAATTTTGCTTTTCCAAAGAAGACAAAAATCACTGGTCTACACTAGAATGAACAAAATTACTACTTAAGAAACAAGTATGTGTTTCCCCTTCTCCCAGAAACTGAAGCAGGTGTGCAGGCTATAGGTTGGAGGTCCTACTTATCCCCACTTGACAGCACTTCTCTGCTCTGGCTCCACGTAAGGGTCTGGATCTCCATAGCCAGACAACATGGCTCTGGTCCAGATAAGGATGAAGACCCAACCTGAGCCCATGTAGCAAAGACCACACCCTCAGGGATCCCAACATGCCTCACAGGTGAAGAGTTCCTTTGCTACATAGAGTTGTCTGAGTACAAAGGATGCAGGCACCCTCCAGGATTCCTTATGTTTTCTTCATAAATTCCCTAGCTCAAGTCACCAGTGACTCACAGGGTCAAGCTTCCAGAGCCCACGATGGGCCGCCAGGTAAGCAGCCCCCTCAGGGAAGGCTAACAGGAGGCTCGATTTCCTTTGGGAGCACGATGAGCCACTCTCCGAGCTCCTAAAGAACCTACACTCCTTCTCCATGTGTCCCTCTCACAAAGGGCACCGCACCCTGTATCAGCTCTGTGTTTTACTTTAAAACATAATTTCTAATATTTGCAATGTGGTTCACAGAAGAGAAAAACATGAACACCCACAAAGGATTCTTTTAATATTTCAGAAGATTGTTTTCCCATTGTTTAATTAAAACAGGAAATAAAAATACACAGATAGCCCATTCCACTAGTAGGTCCCATTCACTTCACTGATTAAAAGAAGAGCAGGAAATAAAAGAATAACAGATGTTCTGATGACACATCATTTCCATCATCTAAGTTTTGCAACTTCACACACATGCAAAGAAAGAAGCATAAACAAATGCCTCGGCCTCGCAACTCTGAGACGTCTGAACTGGAGTGACAGGGACAATGAGGTAATGTGTGTTGGGTGAGGCTGGTGGCACAGAAGGTGCTCGTCCAGCTCTCCACCTGTGCCTCACCTGTCCTCAGCTAGGAACCCGCTCACAGCTCTCACCTGTCACAACTCTCACACAGGAGACCCACAGGCACCCCTGGAGCCCGCCCTGCCCACGTCCTCCTGCAGAATGCACTCAGCTCTCCTCCGGGACCTCTGTCAGCTTTACCCAGACCTGGAACTCCCCCATCTGCTGCAAAGCTCCAGGATTCCCCCTCTTCTTCCAAAATGACACTGGCCCAGGCTTTCATGAGAAAGGTAGAAGGCTACCCAAAGAATGGTTCACACCTACTTTCCCCTTCTGTCGTATTTCTCTCCACTTACCTTCCTACCCGTGCAAACTGTAACATATCAAAGGAACATGAACATGCTCTGAGATCTGAATCTTTCATTGCAGCCTTCTGAAGACTCCTTGTACAATGAAATACCATATCCTATGACAGGAGGTTTTAAAACTATTATTTACAGAATAATACAGCCCAAATCACCTCATTTTTAGTTGCTCTTCAGGCAGAATAGTTTCTGTGTAAAAAGCCTTTCCATAGATATTACTTTCCAGCAATTTCACAAGGAGTCAACAGAAGCTCTGTGGGATAACCTGACTCACCCAGGGTCAGGCAAGCAGTTCCAGAACTCGACCCAGGGCTCCTGACACCAAACCCCAAAGCCACCAGCATTCCTCTATCCAGAATTCCCAAAGACTCTCCTTCTGACTCCACCACCAAGGAAACTACAGAGAAAATACAGCACCTCAAAATATCTAGATGATACATTTAGTAAAACTAGAAAGTCAAGCTCAACTTTTAAACAGTAAAAGGGTGCTTTGAATAATTGACTTTTCCCTCGACCCTAATTGTAACTCCTCTGATGAAAAGACTAATCATTTATGAAACATCACCTTTGACAAATGACATCATCAAAGTCTGTATCTGATGATAAAAAGCCCACTAACTCTAGATGCTGGCCACTAAATCATATCCTAGGCCCAACTGAATAAATGTTGTTAGATTAAGGAACAAATGATGTTAAAAACACAAAGAGTAAATTTCCCCTTCCCTTTCTAATAAAAGTTATTTCCAGGAAACAGATATCAGAATACATTTTGTAAGCAATAAATGAACAGAGAAAATGGGATCCCCTGCAATGTTCTACCCGCAGGAAAAATAAGCAACTCTTGAACCAAATGGAGAATGCTGACAGCTACTTAGGTTTTGCTTCATGGCTCAACTAGAGAAAAGAGGAAAGCCCAGGAGGTTTGGGGTTAATGAGAGGTTTTACCTCCAGTCCTGACATGAAGATGACATTGTGCCAAATGTACCTGCTGCTTTCTCTGAATGCTGACGTCCTGTGACAAGCTGCATCACTGACTCAGATGCTGATGTTTAAAACTTCGGGTCTCGCGGAGCCAGAGCAGAGAAGTGCTGTCAGGTGGGGATAAGTAGGCACTTCCGACCTATGGCATGCACACCTGCTTCAGTTTCTGGGTGAAGGGGAAACACATACTTGTTTCTTAAGTAGTAATTATCTTCATTCTTGTGTAGACCAATAACTTTGTCATTTTGGGAAAAGTGAAATTACTCTTCCAAATGAACACCTCAACTCATCTGTTCCTCATGCAACTTGAGTGGGGTCTGGTTTACTCCAGCCTCCAGGCCCCCACCTGGAGGACCCTCCCTCAGGATCCTGACAGCCCATTACCACCATACCCAGCGGACACGGGGCACAATGCTGAAGCTGGGGGATGGCTCTGGGGCTTGTTGCCACCACACCTGTGCCTGGGGGAACAGGGGACACCCTGCTGAACTCGGGGTGCTGCTCAAGGTCCATTACCTGCACTCTCTGTGCCAGGGGACAGGGGGCACCCCACTGAAGTTGGGGACTGTGTGCGGTCCTTATATGCACTTTTCCCGGGGAACACGGGAAACCCTGAAATGTCTGCAACCCATCCCACAAAAGCTAGGGTGAGCGGGTGACCTGGAGTTCACGGGTCTGGGGGATACGGCCAGTTGACGGACATCAGGCAGAAGAGACTTTCAAGGGAAAAAGAAAACTCATCTGAGTTCGCGGGATTAGCTCGCTCCCCACGGCCTTCGAGGACCCCAACTCCCACCCGGGGCGTACCCTACCCCCGGGACCCACACCGGGGCCCACAGGGCGGTCCCACCCAGCCGGGAACTCCACAGGTCGACTCTCTCCAGGGCCTCTTCACCTGCCCCACCTCTGCATCCCCCGGGCAGGTCTGGGTCCGCCCACATAGAGATAGCTCCACCCCCACGCGGTGATTGGTCAGAGAGGGCGGTACCCAGAGCCCATTGGATGCCGCGCCTGCTTGTACCGGGCCACCCGCCCTCACACGCGCGCCTCCCTGACGGCAAGTGGTCCCGGAGGCGCCTCCTCGCCCCAACACCTGGCTCGGCGGCGCAGGCAATGGGCGGTGTTGTGGGCAGGCCCCGCGCCACACACACAACCCCTTCAGCGGAAGCCTCTGCCTGCAGACCACCCCCAGAGCCCTGCCGCTCCCTTTCCTGCACCAACCCTGCCTGCAGAGCTGTTCCTGGCTCCTGGCAAGTCAGCTGCTCTCAGACCCTCCAAGGCTTGGGCTTTAGGAAATGCAGTGGTTTCCCACATTTCCAAGGTAATTTTAAGACCCAAAAAGTAATGCTCTAAGCGGGAAGAGCTTCACCTTCTGGTCTCACCCATGGAGTGATAATGCTTCTTGGACCTTCAAAGCATCCTTGTAGGATGAGCCCATTTATGCTGGAATATATATACATATGCTTGGTTCTGCAGGGAAGCTCCAGGATGAAGAACAGCCGCCCTTCTGTGCTGTTGGAGTTGTGAACCAGGAACATTTATTTTTCACTTAAAAAGAAAACATATTGTTATTGTCGACACTAAATGAACAAACCCTTTTAAAGAGTTTAGAGAGAAAGGAAGAGAGTTTTATTCAAACCCAAGTCAGGACAACTGCCTGGGAGACAAAATCTTCACAAAGAAGGGAGTGTTCTGGGGAAGGAACATTTGGGTCAGGTTTATATATTTGTTCTGTGTTGTTTTACATACAGAGTTACACATCATCATGAGGAAGAACATTCCAGAAAGTTACAGACTCTTTCTTATGTTTTCAATTTGTACAAGTCGGTATGACTTTAATCTTATGGGCGCCAGAGAGGTTCTTTTGTTTTTCTTATCTTTATGTTTACAATGGCATTTTGGGGTTATCTTTTTCTTCTCAAACCAGATGTACAATATGTGCTTGGGACAGAAATAGGACCCATACTCTGAGGTTTTACCCGGTCATTTTCAGCTTGGTAAAATGTTAAAGGATAGCTTCCCTGGGAGCCCAGGATCCGGGCCCATGGATGGTAAAAGATAAAAATTTCCATTATCATTAGAATTACTACTAAAGGGAGGAACTTGAGACAAAAGTACCTTTAACAATAGTACCAAGAAATCAAAATGATGCCTACAGAAGGTTACCTGGTCCATGGTCCACACAGGTAACAGAGGTGTTCACAGACGCTGGGCTCCTCCCCTTCCCCTGCCCAAATCTCTGACGCACACAGATAATTTAAAGTCAGAATTTTAGAACTGCCAGACATCTTAGAGTTGTCTGGCACCATTCCCTTGGACTATAGAATAAAACAGAGTAGCTCATCGTCACAACACTAATTTAAACATGAAGTGCCCCCAAAGCTTGGATACACTAAGTTCTTTCCTTGCAGATTTTGACTAATGTAAGTCATAGTCATACCATATAAACACTATGATGGTTGGGAAGTAAATAATCATAGGTAAGGGAATATTTTAGCAATGTTTATAAGCACTGTCTCACTTTGTAGAAGAGGCTGAACTGAGTGTTTTTATTTTATTTTATTTTATTTTAAGATTTCATCTATTTATTTGACACAGAGAGAGAGCGAGAGCAGGAACACAAGCAGGGGGAGTGGGAGAGGGAGAAGCAGGCTTCCTGCCGGGCAGGGAGCCCAATGTGGGACTCGATCCCAGGACCCTGGGATCATGACCAGAGCCGAAGGCAGACGCCTAATGACTGAGCCACCCACACGCCCTGAGCTGAGTGTTTTTAAATACTATTTCAGATCTGTCTTACAGCATACTCTGAACATACCGGAGCCTGAATCAATTTTAAAAAGGTAGTTCTTTCAGTAATTTTAATATCAGAAACATATTATAATGTCTCTATTCCTAGAGATCTTTGAGTATCTTCCTCAAAGGTCCTCCACCGATCATGATGGGCAGAGGTTAAAAGGCCAGCTGAATCTATTCCAGTGGGCCACACAACAAGAAAATCCTGATACTTGATATGTTTCCAGACTGAGAAGACCAGAGATAAGAGGGAAATAGTACCGTGTATGGAATAACAAGGGATTTGGAGTCAGTTTGGGGATCCCACTTAGGTCTCTGACACTAAAATCCTGTGACTTATATCGTCTCTGAGCCGCTAACCATCTAGAAATGTGACTAATAATATCTACATCATAGTTTAGAAGTTTAAGAGGGAGAATTCCACAAAGAGCAGTGTGATGGAGCTCAAGGGCAGGTGCTCAGAAACCATAATTACTATTTGGATCTATTTCTTTTCCAGAAGAAAGAACACATATTGAATCCATATTTTTTTTAAGACTTTATTTGTCAGAGAAAGAGCACAGGAGGGGGGTGGCAGAGGGAGAAGGAGGCTCCCTGTTTAGTTAGCAAGGAGCCCAATGCGTGACTCGATCCCAGGACCCTGGGATCATGACCTGAGCCAAAGGCAGACGCTTAACTAGCTGAGCCACCCAGGTGCTGCACCCACAAATTCTTCTTAAGCAAAAGGATACTTTCTCAGGATGACTTCATAGGACTTCACGTGGTACAGAGATCTGCACTCTGCCTCTAGAAGGTAGGAGATGAAGGATATTGCAAACTCTCAAGGTGGTCTCCCAAACACAGTGAGCTCCCTGGTGACAGGGAGACCCTTACGCACACGGAAGGGTGTACTGTGACGCTCGACCATGGCTCGCTGACACAGAGAACCAAACCTGTTTCCCTGGCTGACGTCTCTGGGGAACAGACGCCCCACATTGTTAACGAGCCCCTGTCGCTGAGCTGTCCAGAGATGGCCATCCTCAGGGAGAATGACAATCAAGGACAATGCCAGAGGAGACCTCATCTGTCTGTTTTATCATTTCATATTTTTGATAGTGGACAAATAACTGCCTAGAAGTCCCCAGCTACCTTAGTCTCATCTGTGAATGACCCAGAGGTTTTACAAAACACTTAAGATTTTGTCCTCACAATTGCCCAAATATTTACATATAAATAGATGAGTGCAATCAGTTCCTTAATTTTAAATGTAAATGTGTGAATAAATTCTTATTTTTTAAAAAAGATTTATTTATTTTAGAGAGAAGAGAGAGCACAAGTGGGAGGGGCAGGAAGAGGGAGAGAATCTCAAACTGACTCTGCACCAAGACCTAAGCAGGGCTTGATCTCATGACCCTGAGATCACGACCTCAGGTGAATCCAGGAGTGGGACGCTTAACTGACACCACCCAGTCGACTCAATAAATTATTAATTTAATTTCATTCATAACCAACTTCTATGGGATCACAAAGCTAATAATTAGGCATATTCTAATCTTTAGCATGAATATAAAGGAGGGCAACCAAATTCTACCAAACTTCTAAAGTGGTGAAGGGTAACAAAAATCTCCAATTCTCTAAAACACTCTTCAGGTTATATCCATAGGTTGTAATGATGTACTCAAACAATTTTAAAAAGTTATTTCTTTTTAATAAAACATACATGGTTTACTTAAATTCAACTAGTCTTTGCATTTAAGTTCCAAATGGTTTTGTCTTTACCAGGATAGTTAGAATCATCACTACAGAAAAATGGAAGGAAGTTGTTAGGTGGTTGTAACCGTTTCTCATAGATCGGTAAGTTCCAGCTTCATTTATCATATTTAGCATAAAGAGATTAACTACTTCCTGCCACAAACCTTCTTACATTTGAATTTTCTGTTATTCCCAAACCAGTCAGATTCCATCCTGAGAATTAGAGGCAGAACTGGCAAAGACACTGGGCTCTGGGTGTCCTGAACAGGGAGGGAATGACTGACCTGTTGTTAACGCTTTGCATCCCAGGCCACGTGCCCTGCTGCCGCCTTACATGCTCAAATCGCTTTCATAATAGTGTGGCATTATCTAGTGATGCTGACCCACACTCACATTCCTAGATGCAATGTTATCTAGGGTAATGCTCGGTCACCTAGCCCAAGACACGCATATAAGAATGCTCCACAGCAGCGTTGTTAGCATTAACCCAAACCTGGAAAAATCCAAATGCCCATCAACAGTAAAATGGGTAAAGAGTGGCCTACTCATAGAAAAGAGTACTCTACAACAATATGAATAAAACTACAGCTACACAAATTGAAACAATGTTTCTCACACAAAAGTGCTGAGGAAATGATATAAATTACAAAGGACTAGATCCCGCTATATATGTTCAAACACAGGTCAAACCAACGGTTATTTATGAACGCACATATGGTGGTAAGGCTGGAGTTACAGTCAAAAATATAGTCACATCTAAAAATGATATCAAGGGGCGCCTGGGTGGCTCAGTCGTTAAGCGTCTGCCTTCGGCTCAGGTCATGATCCCAGGGTCCTGGGATCGAGCCCCACATCGGGCTCTCTGCTCAGCGAGAAGCCTGCTTCTCTCTCACCCTCTGCCTGCCGCTCTGCCTACTTGTGCTCTCTCTCTGTCAAATAAATAGATAAAATCTTAAAAAATATAAAAAATTAAAAAATTAAAATGATATCAAAATGCAGATTATAATAAAGTCACCATCAAAGGGAAGAGAAAGATATGGAGTTGGATAGAGGCCATTTGAGGTTCTATCCAGGTTCCTTCGATATACTGACCCTTCACTTTTTCATTATTCTTTATTATTTTTTTCAAGGAAATACATGTATTTAGATTTTCTTGGTCACACAAACACTGATATGAATATATCTAATGACATTGTATTATGCATCATATCACTGTCATTTATGTGTCTATGACTGGAATAAAAACAGTACATTGGTCTTTTTTTTTTTTTTAAGATTTATTTATTTGACAGAGAGAGACACAGCGAGAGAGGGAACACAAGCAGGGGGAGTGGGAGAGGGAGAAGCAGGCTTCCCACGGAGCAGGGAGCCCGATGCGGAGCTTGATCCCAGGACCCTGGGATCATGACCCGAGCTGAAGGCAGACGCCCAACGACTGAGCCACCCAGGCACCCGAGTACATTGGTCTTATATAGTCTTAGAAGCTAGTCCAGCTTAGGCCCTCAGGGAAAGCTTATTGAGTGAAATAATGGCACCACCAAATGATTGTCTAGTCCATATTTGAGCCTACAGTCTCTGATAAATCTACAGATCCCTTCATGATCTTGAATGTTCCCCACCGTGGTGTCACAGGATTTGTGTCTCCTTAGTGCCCATGGTTTTGGTCATGCCGATTCCAAGAATGAAGAGGTAGACCACACCAAGAGTGGTGGGCAGCAAAGCAAAGTTTATTGAGCAAGAGTATAAAGCTCCCAGAGAGGGAGGGGGATCCAAGTGGGTTGCCCCAGAGTTTCTAAATTTAGGGGGTTTTATGAACTCTTTTGCAGAACTATCTTAAGCAATCAGGGTGTGCTGAGTCATGCCAATCAGGGTTGTGGTCATGTATCTGTCTACCTATGGTTAATGTCCACGTGCTGATGTGGGTTTTTTTGTTTGTTTGCTTTGCTGACATCTGGGGGCTTAGGTCTTAACTGCCCCTTGCCCATGACATTGACAAATGTTTTTGTGGTTAATTGTCTTATTTTAGGACATTTTACAAGAGTCATTTCTCCAAAGGCTGCAAAGCAGAATGTCAGTGTGGTCCTGTCTAAGCTGAAAAACAGGGTGTCAGTGCTATTTTTTTTTAAGATTTTATTTATTCATTTGAGACACAGAGATACAGAGATACAGAGAGAGAGAAAGCATGAGCAGGGAGAGAGGCAGAGGGAGAGAGAGAAGCAGGCTCCCCGCCAAGCCAGGAGCCCGATGCGGGGCTCGATCCCAGGACCCTGGGATCATGACCTGAGCCGAAGGCAGACGCTTAACCGTCTGAGCCACCCAGGCGCCCCTGTCAGTGCTATTTTATGTTAGCTGTCCTGACTCCATATTTTCTTGGTGGGGACTCTGACCCTGACTACCTAACTGTCCAACTAACTCCTAACAGTGGTTACATTTTAGTTTGTTAAGGGCCTTCTTGAAATGCGCTGAACACTGAACTGAATACAGAATTCCCACCATGGTCTAACTACCAAAAAGTAAAAGGAGATTATATCCCACGTATTTTTAAGTTCCCATTTTGACAGCACCCCAAGGAGCCATTGGATATATTAGATCTGACATTCACTGTTAATTCAAATCCAGCTTAATCTCAATAATTACTCTTAAAGCTTTTTTTTTTTCAAATTGCTTTAGCCTCATTTATTATACAATTTTGGCTTCCAGAGAAACACTCATAATTGCAAATTTACTTAATTTTTTTCTTGGACTTTATTTAATTTAAATTCAATTAACATATAGTGTATTAGTAGTTTCAGATCTAGAGGTCAGTGATTCATCAGTTGTATATAACACCGAGTGCTTATTACATCACATGCCCTCCTTAGTGTCCATCACCCAGTTACTCCAGCAACGCTCAGTTTGTTTCCTATGATTAGGAGTCTCTTATGGTTTGTCTCCCTTTCTGATTTCATCTTGTTTTATTTTTCCCTCCCTTCCTCTATGCTTCTGTTTTGTTTCTTAAGTTCCACATATGAGTGAGATCATATGATAATTGTCTTTCTCAGACTTATTTTTTTAAAAGATTTTATTTATTTATTTGACAGAGAGAGACCAGCGAGAGAGGGAACACAAGCAGGGGGAGGGGGAGAGGGAGAAGCAGACTCCCCGCAGAGCAGGGAGCCCAATGTGAGGCTCAATCCCAGGACCCTGGGATCATGACCTGAGCCGAAGGCAGACGCTTAACGACTGAGCCACCCAGGCGCCCCTCTCAGACTTATTTTGCTTAGCATTATACCTTCTAGGATATCTTTCAATAGATGAATCCATGGGCAAATGGGGATGCACCCATGTGAAAGAAGCAGAATATGCCTCTTTGGCACAAGGATTGATTTGGGCTGATTAATTTTAGGGAATAGCAGGGGTGCCTAGGTGACACAGTCAGTTAAGCGTCTGACTCTTGGTTTCAGCTCAGGTCGTGATCTCAGGTCATGATCTCAGATCATGATCTCAGGTGATGATACCAGGGTTGTGGGATCAAGCCCTGCATCGGGCTGTGCACTCAGTGCTGTCTGCTTGAGATTCTCTCTCCCTCTGCCCCTGCCCCCCACCTCTAAAATAAATAAATAAATCTTTTTTTAAAAATTTAAGAAACAGCAGACACAGGAAAATCTCTGAAAACCTAGTAGAAGTTGCTGTTTGGTGAGCAAAGTTTACATTTATAAAGGAAAGCTCCATTTATAACGTACCAGGAACAGAATGACTAAAGAGCTCAAGACACTCTAATGGAAGGAGAAGGCACAGGCTTAAATCTGCATAACCACCACACCCTCATTTACTGTGCCTGGCCTGATAACTTCCTATAACTGGACTTCCCACCACCCAAAATCTTTCTTTTGCCTTTAGCTGAAGATGGCATTTAGGGTGATGGCTTTGGCCATTTTGGGGAGTTATTTCATTTTCCGGAGCATCTCCCATGTATACAGGATGTATACATGCTATTAAAGTTGTTTTCTCCGATTAACTTTTTTATTGCAGGAAGGGATCTCAGCCAGGAACCCAGAAGGGTAGAAAGAACACTGTTTTTCCTCTCTTATACATTCAGTGTACTATTCAGCAATAAAAGGAATGAATCATCACTCCATACAAAGACATGGATGAATCTTACATGTATTTTCCTAAGTGAAAGAATCCAGTCTGAAGAGGCTAACACACTGTATGCCCCATTTATAAGACATTCCTGAAAAGGCAAAACTAGAAAGATTGTAAACAGGTCACGGAGTGGTGGGTTGGAAATATTCCACAGGATACTTTAATGATGGGTATCCGTCCATCACTGTGCACTTTTCCAAACCAATGAATTTTTACAACACATGAGTAAATCATAATCCATTCAAATTCAATTATTTAGGGTGTGGGAGTGTCACAGGATAGAATACAGAAAGTGGCAAACAATCTAACTGTAATAGAAATGTACGGAAAAATCACTACAGGTGGTGGGGCAATAGGTGGTGAACTGAGTAACTTTAGAAATGAATGTGATCTATAGACTAAAGGCAAAATGAACCATACATAAACAGTGGAGTCTATTTGATAAAGTCCTTTCCCATGAGGGTAGTAGCTAATCATGCTGACACAGCTATATAATCTGAAAGGGGGCAATGGATTAAATGACAGATGGTGGGGGCCAGGTTTCTCACTGTTGGAGAAGTTACAGATAAGCAAGTGGAGAAGTTTACAGTGCCCATGTAATATGTACCCAGCTGGAGACATCAGTATGAACTCATCTTTACCTTAATATGGATACTGACAGTTCCGCATAGAAGTTGTCAACCTTCAAAATAAAACAGCCAGTTATTTTACCAGTAACATGAGTTTATTCAGGAAAAGTAGAGGAATTGCAATTTGGGACAAGCAAATTACGGCAAACCATATACAAGTCCAACAAGACAAAAAGGAAGGTCACCTTTTATTAGATTTCAGTATGAACTTAGGGAGGGTGGTTTTTATTTTTTTTTTTTTTAAGATTTTATTTATTGGGCACCTGGGTGGCTCAGTCGTTAAGCGTCTGCCTTCAGCTCAGGTCGTGATCCCGGGGTCCTGGGATCGAGTCCCGCATCGGGCTCCCTGCTCGGCGGGAAGCCTGCTTCTCCCTCTCCCACTCCCCCTGCTTGTGTTCCTGCTCTCGCTATCTCTCTCTGTCAAATAAATAAACAAAATCTTAAAAAAAAAAAAAAGATTTTATTTATTTATTTGACAGAGAGAGAGAGAGAGAGAGAGAGAGAGACCACAAGCAGGGGAAGCGGCAAGCAGAGGGAGAGGGAGAAGCAGGCTTCCCACTGAGCAGGGAGCCCGACGCGGGCAGGGCTCAATCCCAGGACCCTGAGATCATGACCTGAGTCGAAGGCAGACGCTTAACGGACTGAGCCACCCAAGCACCCCTAGGGAGGGTGGTTTTTAAATCTTATTTTAATTCCAGTATAATTAATACACATTGTTATATTAGTTTCAGGTGTACAATATAGTGATTCAACAATTCTATACATTACTCAGCACTCATCATGATAAGTGTACTCTCAAAGGGAGGGTTGTTTTACACAACAGTTTACTGTAGAAGAATAACAGTTGAGAGCTGTGATGGTTGGCTGCAAGCTCTGGTAAGTGCTGGGGCAGACAAGGATCTTCCTTCTTTTCGTAAAAGCAAGAGATGAAATTCTGATGTGCAAAATGTCCTCCCTCATGAAGATTTCTTATCTTCCTTCCTTCCACTGGTTATTCAGGCTGCATTGAGTGCTACCGGCATGAAAACTCCCCCTTCAGGGCATCCCAACTACATGTCAATGGAGATCAATGGAGCAGAATAGAAAACCCACAAATGGACCTACAACAATATGGTCAACTAATCTTCTACAAAGGAGGAAAGAATCTCCAATGGAAAAAAGACAGGGGCGCCTGGGTGGCTCAGTCGTTAAGCGTCTGCCTTCGGCTCAGGTCATGATCCCAGAGTCCTGGGATTGAGCCCCACGTCAGGCTCCCTCCTCAGCGGGAAGCCTGCTTCTCCCTCTCCCACTCCCCCTGCTTGTGTTCCTGCTCTCGCTCTCTCTCTTTCTCTCTGTCAAATAAATAAATAAAATCTTTAAAAAAAAAAAAAAAGAAAAGATCTGCAACAAATGGTGCTGGGAAAACTTGGACAGCAACATGTGGAAGAATGAAACTTGACCACTTTCTTATACCACACACAAAAATAAATTCAAAATGGATGAAAAACCTAAATGTGAGACAGGAAACCATCAAAATCCTAGAGGAGAACACAGGCAGTAACCTCTTTGACATCAGCTACAGCAACTTCTTTCCATAAATGTTCCTTCTCTCTGAGGTAAGGGAAACAAAAGCAAAAATAAGCTATTGGGACTTCATCAAAACAAAAAGCTTCTGCACAGCAAGAGGAACAATTGTCAAAACTAAAAGGCAACTAACAGAATGGGAGAAGATATTTGCAAATGATATATCTGATAAAGGCTTAGTATCCAAAACATATAAAGAATTTATAAAACTCAACACCCCAAAAAACAAATAACCCAATTTAAAAATGGGCAGAAGGTGTGTCTGGGTGGCTCAGTCGGTTAAGCATCTGACTCTTGATCGCAGCTCAGTTCTTGATCTCAGAGTCATGAGTTCAAGCCCTGCATGGACCCTACTTTAAAAAGGTGGTGGTGGGGGAAAGACATGAACAGACATTTCTCCAAAGAAGACATGTGAATGGCCAACAGACACAGGAAAAGGTGATCAACATTTCTCAACACCAGGGAGATGCAAATCAAAGCTACAAGAAGATTATCACCTCACACCTGTCACAATGGCTAAAATCAACAAGACAAAAAACAACAGATGTTGGTGAGGATGTGGAGAAAGGGGAACCCTCTTGCACTGTTGGTGGGAAGGCAAACAGATGCGGTCACTGTGGAAAACAGTATGGAGGTTCCCCAAAAAGTTATAAATAGAACTACCTCACAATCCAGCAATTGCACTACTAGGTATTCACTCAAAGAATACAAAAATACTAATTCAAAGGGATATATCCACCCTGGTGTTTGTAGCAGCATTATCTGTAATAGCCAAAGTATGGAAATAGCCCAAGCATCTATCTACTGATGAATGGATAAAGAAGATGTGGTAAGGGGCGCCTGGGTGGCTCAGTCATTGGGCGTCTGCCTTCGGCTCAGGTCATGATCCCAGGGTCCTGGGATCGAGCCCTGCATCGGGCTCCCTGCTCCGCGGGAAGCCTGCTTCTCCCTCTCCCACTCCCCCTGCTTGTGTTCCTGCTCTCGCTTTCTCTCTCTGTCAAATAAATAAATCTAAAAAAAAAAAAAAAAAGATGTGGTATATATACATATATATATTATATTTATGAGCCGTAAAAAATAATGGTATCTTGCCATTTACAATGACATGGATGGAGCTAGAGAGTATTATACTAAGTGAAATAAGGCAGTCAGAGAAAGACAAATACCGTATAATTTCACTCATATGTGAAATTTAAGAAACAAAACAAATAAGCAAAGAGAAAAAGAGAGAGACAAACCAAGACACAGACTTTTTTAATTGTTATGTTAATCACCATACATTACATCATTAGTTTTTGATGTAGTGTTCCATGATTCATTGTTTGTGCATAACACCCAGTGCTCCATGCAGAACGTGCCCTCTTTGATACCCATCACCAGGCTAACCCATCCTCCCACGCCCCTCCCCTCTAGAACCCTCAGTTTGTTTTTCAGAGTCCATCATCTCTCATGGTTCGTCTCCCCCTCTGATTTCCCCCCCTTCATTCTTCCCCTCCTTTTTTTTTTTCTTAACATATATTGCATTATTTGTTTCAGAGGTACAGATCTGTGATTCAACAGTCTTGCACAATTCACAGCACTCACCATAGCACATACCCTCCCAGTGTCTATCACCCAGCCACCCCATCCCTCCCACCCCACCCCCCACTCCAGCAAACCTCAGTTTGTTTCCTGAGATTAAGAATTCCTCATATCAGTGAGGTCATATGATACATGTCTTTCTCTGATTGACTTATTTCACTCAGCATAACACCCTCCAGTTCCATCCACATCGTTGCAAATGGCAAGATCTCATTCCTTTTGATGGCTGCATAATATTCCATTGTATATATATACCACATCTTCTTTATCCATTCATCTGTTGATGGACATCTTGGCTCTTTCCACAGTTTGGCTATTGTGGACATTGCTGCTATAAACATCGGGGTGCGCATACCCTTCGGATCCCTACATTTGTATCTTTGGGGTAAATACCCAGTAGTGCAATTGCTGGGTCATGCAGGAGCTCTATTTTCAACTTTTTGAGGAATCTCCATACTGTTTTCCAGAGTGGTTGCACCAGCTTGCATTCCCACCAACAGTGTAGGAGGGTTCCCTTTTCTCCGCATCCCCGCCAACATCTGTCATTTCCTGACTTGTTAATTTTAGCCGTTCTGACTGGTGTGAGGTGGCATCTCATTGAGGTTTTGATTTGGATTTCCCTGATGCCGAGCGATGTTGAGCACTTTTTCGTGTGTCTGTTGGCCATTTGGATGTCTTTGGAAAAATGTCTGTTCATGTCTTCTGCCCATTTCTTGATTGGATTATTTGTTCTTTGGGTGTTGAGTTTGATAAGTTCTTTATAGATTTTGGATACTAGCCCTTTATCTGATAAGTCATTTGCAAATATCTTCTCCCATTCTGTCGGTTGTCTTTTGGTTTTGTTGACTGTTTCTTTTGCTGTGCAAAAGTTTTTATCTTGATGAAGTCCCAATAGTTCATTTTTGCCCTTGCTTCCCTTGCCTTTGGCGGTGTTTCTAGGAAGAAATTGCTGCGGCTGAGGTCAAAGAGGTTGCCACCTGTGTTCTCCTTTAGGATTTTTTTTTTAAGATTTTATTTATTTGACAGAGGCAGAGATAGCGAGAGCAGGAACACAAGCAGGGGGAGTGGGAGAGGGAGAAGCAGGCTTCCCGCAGAGCAAGGAGCCCGATGTGGGGCTCCATCCCAGGATCCTGGGATCATGACCTGAGCCGAAGGCAGACGCTTAACAACTGAATCACCCAGGCGCCCCTCCTTTAGGATTTTGATGGACTCCTGTCTGACATTTAGGTCTTTCAACCATTTGGAGTCTATTTTTGTGTGTGGTGTAAGGAAATGGTCGTTTCATTCTTCTGCATGTGGCTGTCCAATTTTCCCAACACCATTTGTTGAGGAGACTGTCTTTTTTCCATTGGACATTCTTTCCTGCTTTGTCGAAGATTAGTTGACCATAGAGTTGAGGGTCCATTTCTGGGCTCTCTGTTCTGTTCCATTGATCTATGTGTCTGTTTTTGTGCCAGTACCAGACTGTCTTGATGATGACAGCTTTGTAATAGAGCTGGAAGTCCGGAATTATGATGCCGCTAGCTTTTCTTTTCTTTTTCAACATTCCTCTGGCTATTCAGGGTCTTTTCTGGTTCCATACAAATTTTAGGATTATTTGTTCCATTTCTTTGAAAAAAAAGTGGATGGTATTTTGATGGGGATTGCATTGAATGTGTAGATTGTTCTAGGTAGTATTGACATCTTCACAATATTTTTTCTTCCAATCCATGAGCATGGAACATTTTTCCATTTTTTTGTGTCTTCCTCAATTTCTTTCATGAGTATTTTATAGTTTTCTGAGTACAGATCCTTTGCCTCTGGGTTAGATTTATTCCTAGGTATCTTATGGTTTTGGGTGCAATTGTAAATGGGATCGACTCCTTAATTTCTCTTTCTTCTGTCTTGTTGGTTTATATAAATGCCACTGATTTCTATGCATTGATTTTATATCCTGCCACTTTACTGAATTCCTGTATGAGTTCTAGCAGTTGTGGGGTGGAGTCTTTTGGGTTTTCCACATAAAGTATCATATCATCTGCAAAGAGTGAGAGTTTGACTTCTTCTTTGCTGATTTGGATGCCTTTTCTTTCTTTTTGTTGTCTGATTGCTGTGGTAGGACTTCTAGTACTATGTTGAATAGCAGTGGTGATAGTGGACATCCCTGCCGTGTTCCTGACCTTAGAGGAAAAGCTCTCAGTTTTTCCCCATTGAGAATGATATTCGCTGTAGGTTTTTCATAGATGGCTTTTATGATATTGAGGTATGTACCCTCTATCCCTATACTCTGAAGAGTTTTGATCAAGAAAGGATGCTGTACTTTGTCAAATGCTTTTTCTGCATCTATTGAGAGGATCATATGGTTCTTGTTCTTTCTTTTGTTAATGTATTGTATCACTTTGATTGATTTGCAGATATTGAACCAACCTTGCAGCCCAGGGATAAATCCCACTTGGTCGTGGTGAATAATCCTTTTAATGTACTGTTGGATCCTATTGGCCGTATTTTGGTGAGAATTTTTGCATCCATGTTCATCAAAGATATTGGTCTGTAATTCTCCTTTTTGATGGGGTCTTTGGTTTTGGGATGAAGGTAATGGTGGCCTCATAAAACGAGTTTGGAAGTTTTCCTTCCATTTCTATTTTTTGGAACAGTTTCAGAAGAATAGGTATTAATTCTTCTTTAAATGTTTGGTAGAATTCCCCTGGGAAGCCATCTGGCCCTCCAAGACACAGACTCTTAACTGTAGAGAACAAACTGATGGTTGCTGGAGGGGAAGTGGGTGGGGGGGTGGGTTGGATGGGTGATAGGGATTGGGGAGTGCACTTGTGATGGGCACTAGGTATTGTATGGAAGCATTGAACCACCGGGTTGTATGCCTGAAACTAATATTACACTCTACGTTGACTAGCTGGAATTTAAATAAAAACCTTTAAAAAAAATACATGAGGCTTATTTACATGCATGTATTTCCTTGCATTGTGAGCTGAGCACTTTGAGATCCCACACTGAAGTTTTGAATACCATTTTCTAATAAAAGGGGCCAGGGCTCTTTAAAGAAATAGTTGTTACTATTGATGAAATTTTCAAGTTTTGAGTTCCCGAGTGAACAGCTGAGAAAGAATTCTTGAGACTTTTTTGGTGCAAAAAAGGTGTTTTTTATTATAGCATGGAAGGACCTGTGGGCAGAAAGAGCTGTGCCTGCAAGTGTGAGGGATGGCTGGTTACATATTTTAAGTTTTGTGGAGGGAGGGGAGGTAGAGATAACATAGGTTTCTAAGGGATTTTTGCCTGCTGAAAGCAGGGTCTTAGAGCACCTTGAAGATTTAGCTATTGTCAAGATAAAGTTACTTTTAGTCTTTAATGAAATATAAACATGAAGGATTAAGGCATCCCTGAACGCCTTGAGGAACATCACCCTCTGCATGTCTCAGGCATGTCAATGGGCTGCAAGCTGTAGGGAGATTTAATTTAAATGACATTTTTCTTGCTTTTGCTTTCATCACTCATGACTGCAACAGTAAATACAGCAGTCAGGATAATCCTGAAGTATCAGAAAGTAACAGAGCACCAATAATGAAAAATCTACAAAAATGGGATATGTCAAAGGCAAACAGGAGCCAATGGAAACAGCTCTCAATAATCACAACAGAAATCAGCTGATCAACCAAACGCTGTAGTCCTGGAGTATAACCAAGGGACTAAAATAACTACCCACTTGTCCACACTGGTAAAAACAAATGATTACATACATTTTTTTAATGATTACACGTCTGCTGAAGATTTCCAAATAATTTAGGTAGACACTCAGCCATCTACGACAGAGGTAAACTAGCCCCCTCTCCTCAAGTGTGGGCTCCGCAGAGTGATTTCCTCCTACATTGGACACACAGTAAGGACATGGTACAAGAGAAACTTCAGTGGGGAAACCTAACAAGCCCTACCCCAGCCAGTGACCAGCATTAACACTAACTGTAATAAGTTGCCTTGAGAGCAGAGGAAATGGGTGATTTCCTAGTAAAAATACACATGAACAAAAGACCCAAAAATAAAGAAAATGGAAATTGACCAATTAGCATAGAAAAGTTTGCAGTGCTGCTTAAAATCTCCCATTGGAAAATAACTCAGGGAGACAGTTAACCGAGCTTTAACAAATTCTGATTTTAATATCAAAGCTTTGTATATATTTCCATTTTTCATCTAATGTAGGATACGTCAACGTTTACAACCAAACATCATGTTATGTACCACTATAAATATGCTGCCACGTAAACCGAACTTCTCAACACAAGAAAACCATGACCGATGAGCTTACTTCCCTTAAAGCCAGAAAATTTTTAATAAATTTTGTTTTGGGCACTCATAAATTTAAACTCACATATATTCATACATGTTTTCAAGTTGTCAGTATATTTTTTCAACTGTGCTAACACTGAAACAACAAAAGCCCTTCACAACACTCACGAGGGCAAGACGACCAGGACGGCTGGCTGTGCAGCTGCGACGGCCGCGGTGTTTCTCCTTTCTCTGCGGGAGCCTCTGCCCAGAAACGACGCTCTTCTAGGACAAGCACCACAGTGTGCCATGACAGCGAGCTGCCAAAGCTTTGATGCTACATTGTGCTGAACTACTACATGACAAAGTACAGATAAACCACTGAGGAGTCAGAAGCAGATTATGCTCACTGTGGAAAACAAAACGTCTCTGGGAAAGCCACAGCAAATCTCCCTCCTGTGCACTTTTGTTGTTGAATTTTAAGAGTTCTTTATATATTCTGCAAACTGAACCCATATCACATGTATCATTTGCAAATATTTTCTCCCATTCTGTAGGTTATCTTTTTAGGTTTTTTTTTTTTTTTTTTTTTTTGATGTAGTGTATCTTTTTAGTTTCTTGATAGTGTCCTTTGATATTCATAACTTTATAATTTTGATGAAGTCCTATTTTTTTTTCTGTTATTACCTGTGCTTTTGATAATCATACCCAAGAAATTGGGCGCCTGGGTGGCTCAGTTGGTTGGGCAACTGCCTTCGGCTCAGGTCATGATCCTGGAGTCCCGGGATCGAGTCCCGCATCGGGCTCCCTGCTCAGCAGGGAGTCTGCTTCTCCCTCTCCCGCTCCCCCCTCTTGTGCTCTCTCTCTCAAATAAATAAATAAATAAAATCTTTAAAAAAAAAAAAACATACCCAAGAAATGATTGCCTCTGGCTCAGCACCCAGACAGGCCTCCATTTCATCCTACCTTCAAAACGTCAGCACCTCCAAGCCCAGAACCGTTTCATCCCAGCCCTCACTCTGTGGGCGATCCCAGTACCACCCAAACCCCAGCAGCCAGTGGCCAGACGGGATGTGGTCTTCTGCCGGAGGCACCCAAGGGGTACACCAGAGACACCACAGTGCCTTCTTGGGCCAGTTGGGAGGTGATCATTGGCAGAGGCAGGGACACCATTATGGGTTGAACTATGTTCTACAAATTTCTGATGTCGAACTCCTATCCCCAATACCCCTGAATGAGAACTGATATGGAAATACGGTCTTCAGAGATGATCAAGTCAAGATGAAGTCACTCAGATCATGATTATGTTGGTAGATTTTGTTGGTATTAACAAGAAGAACCGGGCAGAGATACACACACAGGAAAAGTGCTGTGTGAAGACTGGAGCTCTGCAGTCCCAAACCAAGGAAGTACCGGAACCTGGAGAAAGCTCCCCTTGAGCCTTCAATGCCACGACATCACCCACATCACACTTCCAGCCTCTAGACCTGTGACACAGCAGATCTGTTATTCTAGGCCACGTAGCTTGACCGAAGAGATCAACACAGGCACCCTCTGCCCTCTCCAGCAGTCTCCACACCACAGAGGGTGGGGGTGAAGGCAGGGCCCTTCACAGACCAAAGCTGGGTGATCACTTCTGGCCCTGGTTGTCTGGGAGGTCTGGCCACACATCCCAACCTCCTGGGGCCCACGCAACTATGAAGACAAGGAGAGGCAGAGAAGTTGGCCTCCCTGGAGCTGATCACTGAACATCCCCCCTGCCACTACTAGGGCCCAGAAAGCCTCTGACACCTCCTCCAGGCCGCCGTCAGCCATCAGCCATTTGAAACAGCCCCCATATCCCTTTTCATCTCAGGAAGGGAAGGGCCTCCGCAAGGCACAGGAAGAGGCCCTTGGCCTGGTCACAGCACCTACGTCCACTGGACCCAGGCTGGCCCCTCAAGGGGGTAAGGGCAGAACACTCTCTAGGGCCAACACATCTCTCTCAGAGCGGCCTGGGATCAAACAGCAGAGAGGGAAGTGTGGGCCTCAGGGTGGGAGCTGGGTGCACAGGCGCTGGGCATGCGGGACGGGGAGAGGCCTCCAGCCACTCAGGACGTCTGACCACTGCACAGGAGCCCCTCCAGAGGAGCTCGAGTCTCAGTCAACAGTCAGCTCCAGAGACTTCAGTCCACGTGCCACAAAACGGACACGATCCAGCTGGCTGAGTCTGTGCTCTGGAACTTTTAGGATCGAGCCCAGTGTCTGTAAAGGGTGGGGGAAGGAGACTCCCCAGGAGGTGCTCCCACAGCCCGTCCAGGAGGTTCTTGCCTCAGACCGTGACCACCTCACATATAGGTACTTCCTTTCGGCTCAGGAAAGGCCAAGACTGGGATGGGTCCAGAGCTCTGCACATTTCCAGGGAAGGCCAAAGGGCCGCACCGCCCATCACACCCTAGGGTTAATCCCTAACCCTCTCTAAAGTGTTTATCAACTGTGCAGGTATTTTATGCAGACTTTGAATGACTGAGGGCAGGATGAATTGGATCACTGTGCTTCCTTCGGTGACAGGTAATGCACGATGAGTTACGTACCTCAATGATTAAAACAAATCACCACGTAGCTGAGTGGCACGTAAGGTTGAAGAGTGAATCTTCATGGGTGTACACTTTGTACATGAAGGAAGCTGGTGCCGTGGCGATGCCAGAACTAGGTTAATAATGTGTTCATGAATTATGAAAATGTAAGCACATTAGAGAAATTCATGAGTCAATGGAAAGCTTGATGAGAAACAGCATGTTTACACAGTTTCAAAGCACTACCTCCCAAAATATACAAAAAGAGTAACTGTAGTGGAGAAGGTTGGCAGAAAACACCCTAATGAAGTGATCAAGATGAGCACCAACAACAACTGCACAATCAAAATCATGTGCTATCTGTAAGACAGGGTAAGTGCCTCATGTCACTTCTGGGGTATTTCCCGAATTGCATGGAAACATCCCACACGGCCACTCTGGGGGACATTCTACAGAATAACTGGCTTGTACTCTTCCAAAGTGTCAAAGTCGTTAAAGTCCAGGAGAAGATCGGGCCTGTTGTGGCCTAAATGACAAGACAGTCAAGGGCACGCAGCACATGCTATGTGACGGGATTCATCTGTCATTCAGGGTGTTGCCGGGACAAGTGATTAGACTTCAGTGAGGTCTGGAAGAAGGTGAGGAAATACCAGCACTCACTTCCTGACTGGTGATCACATGAGGAGAATGCAGAATTCCTTCTCTCAAGGAAACAGGGATCAGCTCAGTAACTTGTTCTCAAAAGGATGAAAGGAAAACATGTTTGTGTTCTATTTGCAACTTTTTATAAGTCTGTGACTGTTTCACAATAAAGAAAGATTTGACAACTAAAAGATTCCTGATTCTAGGGAACAGGATGCGAGTCAGCGTCCCTGAGAGGAAGTACATATTACTGCTGGTGCTTGGGCAGCGCCATTGTGGCGATGAGGAAGGGACAGGATGGGTCCACGGTCCACAGAGTAAAGGTGAGGGGAGAGGAGTACAGCTGAGAGCCCTGGGCTGTGGTGGGGGAGCACAGCTGTCTCAGCTCAGCTGCCACCCCCCCACCCCCGCCGCCCATTCAGGAAGCTCTCAGCGTCTTGTCATTCCAGCACCACATACCCTGGGTTCTCAGCCATCCCTCACTTCACACCATCCTCTCAGCAACTACCCATGATTGCCTGCTTATTCCTGACGAGCCTGTGAGCCGCCTGAGAGCACAAAACTGACTTTGCTCCCTGCTCAGCACACCACTGTCAACTGACACAATGGGTAAGGCAAGGACCAAGGGCCTGTTCCTGGCAGTGACAGTCCTGAGTGTCAAAGTCACCTCTGCATCAGGAATCACATCACACTCGGCCCCTGGGGCCCTGTGCGCTTGGACATGGTGGCATCTAGCACCAGGGCAATTCCTTCTCCCACAAAACAGTCAGGTAAAGGGCAAAGGGCAGAGACGCCCACTGTGACCTTGCTTATAAAACAGACACATTAGAAACAATCAGATCAATAGGGTACTGGTGCATCAATCAATGCACACTCATACTGTGAAATGCCAGCCAGGGACAGAAAGGCAAAGGACTGACAGGGACAGGTGTCCAAGATGTAGTTAAGTGAGTAAAAGGGGAGAGTTCAGAACATTGAACTGTAATTTAATTGAACAGAACATTTGTTTTACAAACACAATGAATTACAACCTGCGGGGAAAATGCACCCTGCCCCACCCTGCCTGAGCCATCCCAACCATATTAGCTTCTGTAGAAGCCCCCACCCCCAAGACATAGAAATGTCAGAACACTGCCCATGCCCCACTCGCCAACTTAACTGTCACAGAGCGGCGAGGGCAGACAGCAGTGCAACATTCTCCTCTATCTCCAGAAAGGTGTTCTCTGCCCAGAACCTGCCCAGGAGCTTGACTCCACACTCCCCCGCTGCCTGAGTGAAACTGACCCCTTGGACTTCTGAGCTCAAGAGCTTCTCAAATGCTTCCCCTGATACACTAAGCTGCCAACCAAATTATTCAAACATGGCAGGGGGCTACGCAACCTCAATGCTTCCCACTGGAACGCCCCAAGGAACTCTGGGGTCCTCTCTTCAGTTGGAATAAAGCTCTACGTAACATGTGTTGAAAGGCTAGATGTCCACACCTGCTCCCCTGGGAGCACTGGCTGGATACCCCAAAGGGACATCTCAACCCAGGCTGCCCCCTGAAAGCTCAAGAAGCATCCGGGCTCCCCAGAAGGCGTCGCTGGAGGCCTGGCCATCGGGCCACTGCACCTGGAAAGCCAACACAGCATCACACACAGAAGCACCCTTCTGCCTGGCTCCACCTTCCCACCCTGCCACCCCTTACCTCCGGACCCACCCTCTCTGGACTCAGTCAGAAACACGAGCCCACAGAACCCACCTCCTGGGTCCCATTCAACTGATGTCCAGCCTTGAGGCATCCCTGCCCCTTGTTACATTTGCCTGGTTTATTCACTCCAAAGGTATGACCTGAGGATCCAAGAGTAAAGAGGGACACCCACACTACCTGGTGGTAGGGTCTCACCTGGTTGGAGGGCAAGGGCTGGCTCAGGTCCACAGCAGAAACAGGGCTGGAGAAGGAGGGGCCCGGTGCCAACTCCAGGGGACTGGAAAAGAGACATCAGGACAAGCCCCGTATCAAAGGGGCACCAGGTCACGGTCCACCCTGTGACTGATGTGACCTGACAGCTCTCTGCAGGTAAGCAGCCCTTCCAGGTACGCTCTTCAAGAAGAGTGTCCTCCCATGGGGCCCTTGGGTGTGCAGGTGCTGGAGGGACCCGTGTGACACCTCAGGCGGGTGGCCTGGGTGAGGCAGAGAGCACTTGAGGAGGCTCACAGAGAAGGACCAATAGACGGAAACCCGAAGGAAGAGGTCAAGAAGGGCCAGGCCTGGGTGCCATCAGGATCAAATTGGGGGAGCAGCAGGGAGAGCAGGGAAGGTGACAGGTGTAGCCACTCAGGACAACAGTGTGGCAGTTCCCTAAAAGGCAAACACACGCCTACAGCCATTCCACTCCTATGCGTGTCCACACCCCAGAGACAGGAAAGCACACGGGCAGACCTACATGCATCCGGGAATGCTCACAGTGACCCCAAACCGGGAACTCAGAAATGCCTACCAACAGGCGATGGGTCAAAACAGCACGGTCCATCCGCATCAAGGAAACAGAACCCACAAAGAGGAATGGACTGCTGATAACACACAGCAACAGGGAAAATCCCAAAGTACTCAAGCAGAGTAAAAGCAGCTAGACCCACCCCCCCCACACACAAAATTCAAAACTTCTGGATTTCATTCACATGGAATTCTAGAAAATGCAGCTAAAGAGAGGAGATCCATGGTCTTGCAGGTGGCGGGGATGGTGGCAGGGGGACTGACAGACATGGCTCAGCACATGGTGGATACAGAAGTTGCACTCAGAAAACTCTCATTTGTACCGTGCAAACATGGTGCTTTACTGAATGCCAACGATGCCCAATGAATCTACTGTTCGAGAAGGACTCAAGGTCATCACATCGAGCAAGGATGGGCTGGGCCACTGGAGTGCAAGGATGAGACAGCCGTGAGGAACCTGGTGGCAGCATTTTCTCCATCCAGGTTCCTGGTCATGAATGGAAAAGTGAGTCCATCTGCAAAGTCTGCATTTTCTCACCCTCTGGCTAGTTCAGCAAATAGAATCTGTGACTCGAGCAACTGCTCCCTTTCTCTCTCACACGCTGCCCTGTAATTCTGCTCTCACTGGGCACCTGGCGTTCAGCTCCCAGACTGGGGAGACTATGCACACTGGGGACCTAGTCCTGGTGACCCCTATCATAGATTCCCTGTCCGCCAGAGGACCTCCGACTTCTCACATTCCTCTAATCTCTCTTCTCAACCTCCAGATTCTCCTGGCCTGTTGTTCTGGCCCCCACGGCCACAGTCTGCAGCACCTAGGCTATTCACAGCCCTCTCAAGCACCTTTCAAACTACAGTTTGGAACATAAAATCAGGATCTTGATGCTGCTTAAAAACTCAGACAGCCTCTGTCTGGGGAAAACAAAATGCCAAAAAGCGGCTTCTGGGATCCAGGGTGATCTTGGGGAAGAGGCAAAGTGTGAGCACTGTCCACAATACAGACACCCATGTCTGCTCTGATATTTCTGGGTGTTCTTCTGTCTCAGGGAAAAACCACCCTCTTCTGGTAGATGTAGGGTGGGGATGATGATGTATTTTCCAGAAACCCATAAGGAAAGGACTCAATCTGCACATCTGAGGTGGCAAGTCTATAAACCAGGAATACCCTACCCATGGCTCTGCGTGGCTCACCTCTGGGTTAGGAGGAATTCGGGAGGCTGTGTCACCAGGAAGCCGCCCGCCTGTTGTTCTGCCTGGCCAACGCTGGTGCCTGGACCTTCCTCCAGGTACATGCTCGGGGGGTTGCCAACAGGTGGGTCAGCGAATCCTACACAGAAAAAATTCCACAACCCAGTGCTGGGAGGACAGAACACAGCCCACAAGCAGCACAATCGAGACCTCCACGAGAAAAGCAGCATCTGACCTGGCTGGCCCCAAGCCTCAGCTTCCCTTGCTGAGGAAGGAAGAGTCATAACTGTTGATCTCAACTGCCTTTTTAGGCTTCCAGAAACAAAAATTAAGCCCAATTTTGTGGACTTCAAATTTTGCTTCATCAACCCAGACTTTAGGCCAGCCCCCAGTGTCAAAGACTCAGCATCCAAATCTGCCCCACACGCAGGGCTGCCATGTGAGAACTTCTCAGTCTGTCCTGTGCTGGTTCATCAAAGGCTGGGCCACGTCCATTTTCACCTCTCACCTCAGGTTTCGCCACGATTTCAGAGATGCAAGGTATCACTACCTTACCTTGCCCCCCTCTCTATAGAAAACGTTGCAGAGGATATCTCAGTATACCTCTGACTCTTACAGATAAGCCATGGTAGATCTGATCAGTTCTGGGTCGACAAACTTCGAGCCACTTCGGAGTGAAGGAAGGTAAGAAGTCCACCAGGTGGTAACCCTAGCATCAGAGTCTCTGACCTCAGACAAAATAGCAGGCCAGCTGGGCCGGGCGCACCCTGTCCTCCCTGCCGTCTGCCAGAGTGACAACCTAACCTGCCAGCCAGCAGCCCAATCTCAGACCAAAAGAATTTTCCTGAGCATTCAAGTATGTGATTCTACCTCCACTTTCTGCTGTTTCCTCTTTTCTGCAGAACTCTAGAAATACTCTGAGGTACGTTAAATATAATTTAAGTGCTAATTTGAGCATTTCTGGTTCAAACTTAAAAGATCACTAGGTTACATCTTCTTCCTCCAAGAGGAAGACAAAAAGCCAAAAGCCCAGAACAAAGGGAGAGTCAGGGAAGGGGGAATTAGTGGGAGGAAGATGTCCCCAGTTCTGCAGACCCAGGACACAAGTACCATCCTATGTTGGCAGGGCATCTGAAAGGAAGGTAGGGTATAGGTCAGGTCCTGAGAATCTTAAGGTGGGAGGTTGGGAGGGAGGGAGCAGTAAGGGAGAGCAGGGAAACATCCTGGTGCTCAGGCGGTCAGTCTGCAGGAAGGCTCACCAATTCCTACAGAATGTCACCCCTCACATGAGCTGGACCTGGTGTGAAGACCAGCTCCCCTTGTCCCCAGTGACCGCCCCACTCCAGCCTTGTTGGTAAATATGGACAAACATAGGTCTCTGACAGTGGAAAAAGGACATGGAAAAATGAAGGACCAATATGATCAAACTGAAAAGCTGCCTCCAGAGCAATGAGTCTCCAGGACTCTTCCTCCTTCCAACCCCTCATCCTCCTCTCTTCAAGGAAGGGCCAGAATCCACAGCCCCAATATTCCTGCCTTCAGACAACAAAGCATGTTTTTTTAAACTTCTATTGAGAATACTCAGAAAAATAAAAGATACTGCATCTATAAAAAGTAACACAATCCCTGACGAAAATTCAAATAAAAAAACAGCTTGGAATTCTCTTAAAGTATAACTGTCAAATTGGAATTTTGAAAGACAGACTCTAACACCCCCAAAGCACACACAATAAAAAAGAAGAGGGGACACCTGGGTGGCTCAGATGGTTAAGCATCTGCTTTCGGCTCATGTCACGATCCCAGGGTCCCGGGATCAAGTCCTGCATCGGGCTCCCTGCTAGGCGGGGAGCCTGCTTCTCCCTCTGCCGCTGCCTCTCTCTATCTCTCTCTCTGACTCTCATGAATAAATTTTAAAAAAATTAAAAAAAAAAAAAAAGAAGAGAAACATAAAAAAAAAGGTAAGCACCTGCGGAGACTGGCCCAGGATTTCCGAAATCATCGTAAGATATGTGCTCTAAAGAGAACGAAGAACATGGAGGGGGTAAATTATCAAGGAATATTATCCAAAAAATACCCAGACCTTAGGGGAGACATTGTTATCTTCTTTAAATTGAAAGGCTTAACAGAAAGTGAATTAAAGAGACTCACACCTAGGACCATCATTGTGAAATTTCAGAACACCCAGACTTAAAGCAAACAAACAAAACAAAAAAACTCCAAGAAAGGAACAATATGTGATCTGCAAAGAAGCCAAGAGGATGACATCAACATCAGATGCTCAAACAATGAGAGGAATATATCTGCAAACATCTAAGGGAAAATATTTAAACTCACAATTCTGTCCCTGCCAAATTGTTCATCAAATGTGAGGGCAGGTTAAGGACAACTTCACAACACGTAAGGACTCAGAAAATTGATCTTGCAAGCCCTCTTTCTTGCAGTTAAGTGAAGACGTTCTCAAACATAACAAAGAAGTCAATGAAGACAGGACAAGACCTGCAATTCAGGAAACAGTGACCCAAACCAGGGAGGCAATGAAAGGAGTGCTCTTGGGGTGCTGACTCCACACCAGGTCTAGGGAAACATCACTTGGGTGGAAACAGGAAGGAGGGCTCCCAGCCACCAGTCTTCAGAGGAGACACTTGGAAAACTGGAAGAAGTTACAGATGCGATAAAAACAGGTAACATAAGAAAAAAGGAAGGCAATTAGAAACCCCAAGAAAGTAAAGACATAACCACAGAAGACTAAGAAATTTAGGTGACGGGAAAATTGATGGTGCCAATATCCTCCTCACAAGGTGAGATGTCACAAGATGCTTTTGTATTTGGTAGACAAATATATAGCTAAATACATATTCTTTAGAGGTACTTTTAGCTACAATAAGAACTAAGATGAAACTACGGAAATGGTATTTCAGTCACGAGATGTGGTAAGCTGTCCTCTGTTGCAGCAAGTGGTGACAGTAAGTCAGGTGGCCTGCAATGGGAGTGCAGGGGTGGCAGCTGTCTCATTTCATTTAACTCTTTCCTCACTGTCTTACTTTTAGTCGTATGCACATTTCACTTTGCAAACTAGAAAAGTAGGAGAGTGCTGATCCTTCCCACACCCCTTCAAATGAAACCCAAGTAGTTGTGGCATCTTGTGCAGAAAAGCATGGTCTGTGTGGAATGGACCCACCTGTGGCGCTGGTCTCACCGAGGGCAGTGATGGACACAGCCACAGTGGCATCTGCGGGGCGCATCATGAGGTCCAGCCCAGTCTGGAAGGAAACTTCCTTGGAGGACGCCAGTGCAAGGGACATCAGCCATGACTCAGGGGCAGCCAAAGAAGGGTCCAGCATGTCACTGCCAGCAGTCAGAGGGCAGAGGCCAGGGCCTGGGCAGATGTGGGGGAGAGTGGCAGGACTGTGGCCAGGCCCCTCCTGGTACATCTCACCGCCCTGCAGAGACCTGGGAAAGACAGCAAACACCATCCCTTGGAGGGCAGAGACTCCCTCAGGCCGGGGCAGAGAGGCCTGGGAGGAGACTCCAGCCCCATTTGGGAATCCAGGTAGCCACTGACGGCTGTGGGGCCCAACAGATCCCTAACTGCCTTGTTTTCACAGTTCTACCTGTGGCTGCAAGGGTTCCAGAACACTTAAAAAAATACTATTACTGGAAATCTAAGACACACTAGCAGTTCATTTAAAAGGACCTTCAATGAAGCATTGTTCCACAATACTGAAAAGACTCGATATTGCACACTCGCTGTGTCTCAGATGGTGCTCCTGGGCTTCTGTGACGCCCCTCCCCTACCCCTGTAATTTCTGCAACAACCTGCATCGTATTCCCTCCCCATCTCGCAGATGAGAAACGCACGGCACTGAGAGCTCACAGGAACCTGCCTAAGTTCATACACCTGGGCAGTGCCGGCCTGCATAGGAAGGGCCAGGTGCAGGGAGTGTCATGAGAGATGCTGATGTCACAATGGTAAATAGAAAAAGTGTCCACATCTTGATGGTTACACAAGGTGGAACCTGGACCCTCTCTCAGACCTAGTCCTGCTGACGGCCAGCACGTTCCTTATCCTTACATCAGGTCCATGCCTCATCCCTGGTGAGGGAACGTGCCTGGACAGTGCCTAGTGCATAGTCAGAACTCAAGAAATATTAGCTGTTACTGACTCAATGATATAGAAACAATACAAAATACCAGAAATAAAAAAGAAACAATAGCTAGGGTTTGGCTTTAGGAAGTAAGCCTGCGTATGTTTCTTTCCAACTCTGTTTTCCCCATTCTCCAATATATACATGAAGTCAGGCTGTGAGCCAGGCTCCAAGGAGCAAGTGTGGGGTCCCTGATATGGACTCCTTACCAGCGGCTTCTCCACCCCAGAATCACGGAGGTCTCTCTGCTCTCAGCAGTCACTGACCTGGTCTCACTGTCAGCCCCAACATTCACATGCCTGCTGCAGGCCTGGTCATCCACCCAAGACGGTGAAACTAAATAGGGTGATGGTCCCACGGGCTGTGGGGATGGCAGTACCTGGGAGGTGATGGTCCCACGGGCTGTGGGGATGGCAGTACCTGGGAGGCAGGGGCTTTGGCAGAGTCTCATCTCCAGAAAAGTCTGGGGCCAGGGCCAGCGACTCCCATGGCCCTTGAGTGGTCTCCCTGGACTGTGCAGGCCCATTTTCCTCCTGTCCTGCTGAAAGCCAATCGGGGAGGAGGGGAGGCTTGGTGATGCTCTGAGTCCCATCCCAGCAGGTTAAGAGCAGCCCTGCTGGCTGGAAAAGGGTGTTACTACTGAGTCATTACAATATCCTTTGTTCCTTAAATGTCTTTTGTCTGACGCCAATCCGTAACTACAAACCCAGGAACCCCTAAATCATGGTGGCTGGCTCGCTTCCCAAGTCGGCTCACGGACTCCTGGCCCTGGACACACAGTGACCTCTAAATGCACACCGGCTGCGGCAGCCTCCCTGGGGCCCATCCTGAGCCCATCCTGAGCCTCAGCGTCAGGGACCTCGCTCCCCACAAGAGGACGTCCTGCAAGTGCACACTGGGAGTGGAGGGGCTGTCCCTACAAGAGTGACCCTACCTCGGCCCAGCCCTAGACAGAGGGTGCGGGCGTCAGAAGCAGCCCGCAACCGCAAGCAGGGTGGGGCCCTGGAGCCACTCACCTGGCCACTGAGGCCTGTCCGCACCCCCAGGGCCGAGGCGGGGCTGGCCTGAGGGCTGCGGGCGGTCCGGGGCCCTCTCCCTCACACTGGGCTCCTCTACTGCGTCCTCCGCGGCTGGCTGCAGGCGCTGGAGAAGGGCCCTTTGGCGCCGCCGGTAATTGGCGAACCAGTTGTACACTTGCTCAACAGTCAGGCTCGTCTCCAGGGCCAGGTTCTCCTGCTCCAAAACAGCACAGCCTCGCGCCCCGCCACCGCCCCCGGAGCAGCAGGGGTGCCCGGGGCGACCCGAGGGGGCGGGCCCCGCCTCCCGCCCTGAGCGGCCTCCGGGCGGGGGCCCGAGCGCGGTCTTCGGCGCCGCCAGGCACGTCCCCCAGCCGGCTCGCTCCTCCCGCCGACGCCAACGCAGACACGTGGCGGGCCCGGGCAGCGCCACGGCCCGGCAGGAGAGCCGGCGCGCTCCGGGGCCCGGCGTCCGAGGGCCACGGGTCCGCCGGCGGCGGCGGAAGCCAGCCCACAGAGCTGGCGCGGCGATCGCCGGGAGAGCTCTGCCGATTGGACAGGGAGCGCGGCGGGCGGGGCAGGCACAGGAGCGCCTCTTGATTGGGCAAGCCCCCACTTGGGGGAGCCTTGCTGATTGGACGAGGGAGGTAAGTGGGTGGAACTAACACAGGAGAGCCCTGCCGATTGGACAGAGCAGAGAAGTGGGTGGAGAGAACAGGCCCGGACTTCGGAGCCGCAGGAAACCGGCTCCGTCGGGGGGCCTCCCGCCTGTTCCCTCACAGCCTGCCCCCGACTCCGTCCCTCCGGCTTCCGGGGGCTGCGGAGCGGAGGGCGCCCACCGGCCTCGGCAGGTACTGAGCTCTGCAAATATCTGCCCCCCTGACGCTGGAAGCTCCACGACGACAGTCTCCTCAGCCTGGTACCCCGTGCCTGGCCGTGTGGGGACAGGATGACGCCCCCTGAGAAAACTAAACCCTCCACGTGCGCAAGCTGGATGGTCAGCAGCTGCCGGCCAGTGAGCTCCTGTCCTCCAGGAAGCTCAGCGCAGCAGAAGCCACCGGCGCCCTGGCAGAGGGGCCACTCGGAAGGCCCGGGGGAGGGACGGGACAAGGGTGGGGGGCGGCCTGGCCTCCAGCTCCTCGGCTCTTACCCTCTCGGCCTTGCTGGGGTTGGTGCTCACGCCAGAGGCAAAGTCGTGCAGCTTCTGGCGAACCTCTCTGGGAAAGTTCCGGCTCTTCGGGCCGTCCGGGCAGAGGGAGGGGGGTGGTGGGTTCCTGGATAAGGACAGTGAGGAGGTGGTTACAGACGCTCCTCCTGGGTGCACCTCATGGGCTCCCAAACACTGTGCACCCCTGGACACCCTCTTATCTCACTGGCTGCCCCCCCCCCAAGCTGTGTGCTGCTGAGTCCCAGGAGTCCATCCTCTGAAGGACAGAGGGGCCCAGCATCAGCCCGTTTTCACCTGCACACCCTCACGGGGGTCACCAAGCTCTCCAGTACCACTCTCAGTGATGGCCCATAGCTATTGAAAGTGGATGATGAGGACATTGAGGTTGGTCATGCCACTCACTTTACTGTGTGTACACATGAATTTTTCCAAAAGGAAAAACTGATATATAAACAAATGGTACCAGCGGGGAACACCCAAGATATTCAAACACCAACTGAACAAATCATCATGGATGTCAAAAATGCATCCCACACATACGACATCCCAAATGGAGCTTGATCCTTCACTCTCCCAGTCTTCCCCCAGGCCCCAATTCTGTGCATCTCAGTGAGAAACCACCATGTTCCAGCCAATCAGGCCAAGAGCCCTGCAGGCTGGCTTTATTCTCTCTTAACCTCTTCCAACACATCCGGCTTGTCAGCAAATCCTCCAAAATCTGCCCTGACACACCCAGAGACTCCCAAGAGCCTCCTGCCTCTCTCCTGTACCAACCACCCTTAGGTGACACCCCTCTCGGAGACACCACCACCTCCAGGTGGTGGACCAACCATCGCTCTAACTCCGATATCACCCCCTCCTTACACTTCCAAGGGCTGCCATCCCCACACTCAGGCCTCTCTGCCGAGGCTTAGAGGAGCCCGCGCTGTACCCCCCTCCCCAAAACAAAGAACAAAGGTGGCATAGTCCTCTACTAAGCACATTCTCTGTCTAGTACTCCCCACTCTGAACTATGGAATCTACTTTGTGTCCTCTCTACTGTCCCTTGTCTGCAGCCAGTGTCAGCTCCAGCACAGTAGGGCCCAGGCTATATCCCCAGCAACACCAACAGCACCCAGCAATCAGGGGGGGCCTCTTCACAAACACTGCATACTGATCCCCAAATCATCTACTGAACTGTACTCTGCCAGGCCATCAGCAACTATATGGAGGGACATGATTCCATTCCTGAAGACCCTCAAGGCTGATGAACTGCTGGGTTTTGAGGACGTATCTCGTTCTTTGGCAGGCACCAGGAAAAAAAATTCTCTCTGATCCAGAAGGAATCCATCTCTTCCAGTAACCAGGCCCCATAGCGCAGGAATCCCATTACTTGGGCTCCCAGGAGCTCAGAGCCAGATCTACAGCCCTTCCTGGTCAGTGGGCAACACCCAAGATCAAGAACAAAGGCTCTACAGTCTCAGTGTCTAGCCTGGAGTCCTAGCTTTGCGTCTCTCTCCTCTGTAACCTTGGGCAAGTCCTGACCTCTCTGTGCCTCAGTTTACTCATCCATAAGTGGTGATGAAGGAATAATAGTAATTAGCAGCTGTAATGTTTCCTTAGTGCTGATAATGGCTATGGTGGTAATTACTATTAAGGAGGACCCACCATCTGTCATGTGCCAGGCAATCTCCTAAGCACCACATACATCTCGTCTGATGCTTACATCACTCTCATCTTTACCTCTCTTTAAAAGGCCCTGCAGGGCACCTGGGTGGCTCAGTTGGTTAAGCGACTGCCTTCGGCTCAGGTCATGATCCTGGAGTCCCGGGATTGAGTCCCACGTCAGGCTCCCTGCTCAGCAGGGAGTCTGCCTCTCTCTCTGACCCTCCCCCCTCTCATGCTCTCTCTATCTCATTCTCTCTCTCAAATAAAGAAATAAAATCTTTAAAAAAAAATAAAAAATAAAAGGCCCTGCAGCCCTGAGGGGTGGTGTTGCAGACCCAGGCCCATGGCACCTGCAAAGCCAGTCTGTGGGAATCAGATGACCGAAGGTACACGTGCTGGGCATCTCCCACAGGAGGAGAAGACAAGAGGAAGAGAGTGAGGTCAGGATGTCCACCTGCTGCCTCCTCCCCTGCAGAGCCCTCACTGGAAGGCAGTGGCTCCTTCTCCTTGCCCTGCAGGCAGAAGTAGGAATGCACCCCCATGTCCAGCTGCGCAGGTGGAGAGTGTGGCTCAGTGCTGGGCACATGGGCTGATGCAGAGCCTATCACCTTTTGACTATTACTGCTTTTTCTGACTTTTCCTGCATTTATCTCCCTATCTCTGCCTTACCTAAGCCCCACTGTGGTTTTAGATGGCACATCCCTCAGGAGTCCTGGGGAACACGCACAAATAAAGGCTAGCGGTGTACCTCTTTCTGCAGCGGAACTTCTGCACTGGGGTTAGCACGGCCACGCCCAGCCGCTTCATGACCAGGCGGTAGTGAATGTCGTTCCAGAGCTGTACCAGCTCCTGGCTGCCTCCAGGCACCTGGCAACCCTGCCGAGAAAAGCCTACTGAGACCTGGCTGCCCTCACCCATCCTGGAGCACTGCCCTCCAACCCGACCTGACCCTCAGGAAGAGCTGCTGGCTGAGGGGTGGGGCAAGGTCCCATCAGCCCTTCAGCCCTCCCACAAAGCAGCTCTCAGTCACTCCTTACAGGTGAGGAGCAGGAGTCAAGAGGAAGGCAAACGACAGGCCTGGGGCCACAGAACATATGAAAGGCAGACTCACAGAGCTACATGGTTGGATTTGAGGGTCCAAGGTTTGACCCATATCTTGCGTGAAAGACCTTTCTCTCCCACCCAGCAGGGCTGCTCCCTCGCATGCTCAGTGAGTGCATTTTGAGCCAAGAGGGATGAAGTGGTTCTGGTCTGTGCCCCACCAAGCTCACCAAGCCAGTGCGACCTGTTCACACGACCAGACTCCGGAGATGGCCAAGGATGCCTGGTGCTGGCCTCCCGACACAGCCCTATGGTCTGTGTGGGGTTCCTGCATTTAACTCCAATGTTCTCAGGATCATCTCAGCAAGGGAGGTACCAACAATCATTCAGCCTTCCCTCCACAGTATCAGAAAAAGCCCACTTTGCGAGGCTGTGACTTCCAGTCTGCTGCCAGGATGCAGCCATCAGCCTTGGACACAGTTGTCAGGGAACCCTGCCACCTACAGGATGTGGTCCTGGGCAAGAAATGCCCATTCTTGGTGTGCTGTCCCCATCATATCTCTCAGGTCTCCCCTACACGTCAGCTCCTCAGAGACATTTATGGACCGTCCAGACTGAGTTTATAATCCCTCCCCTGGGAGTTTTCCATCACTGATGTCATTCACACATTTCATCACCGAGTGCCTCAACAGAGTTATTACAACTCCGTGTTTTCCCTTGTTTGTTTACTTTGACGGATTTGAAAAACTGAGCCCCTCTGACTCACAGGTGTTACATTAGGTGTCGTGGATCCTGTCACAAGCACAACGGAGGCGGCCGCTCCCTCAGGGGGCCTGCAGTGCAGCGACAGGAGGCAGACAGAACAGAGGCCTGAGGGAGGAGCCAGAGGGTGAACAAGACTCTACACTGGAGAATAAAGGGGGCACTGCCTAGACAGGGTGACATTTAGAGCAGAAACCAGAAAGGAAGAAAGGCACCAGCCGCACAGAGGGCCCGGCTCCAGCCTCTGGCAGAGGGAGCAACACATGCTGAGCTCCTGAGACGAGGGAAGATGTCAGGAGTTGTATGAACAGCAAGGAAGCAGCATGGCGACTGTGAAGAAAGCAGGGGGAGAGTCTGACAGAGAGACCGGAGAGCAGACAAGCTCAGATTGCGGGCTCAGGTGCACACCGTGGCCCATCTGCTGCCTGTGAACTCTCTGGCTGCTACATGAAGGACAAATCAAGGGGACAGGAGGGGACTACACAGCCTATGGGGAAGGGAGTGGAAATTGAAAGAACTGGAAAGAAAGGAGTATCTTGGGGCACCTGGGTGGCTCAGTCGGTTAAGTGTCTGTCTTCGGCTCAGGTCATGATCCTGGGGTCCTGGGATTGAGCCCCACAGCAGGCTCCCTGCTCAGCGGGGAATCTGCTCCTCTCTCTCCCTCTGCTGGTGCCCCTGCTCATGCTCTCTCTCAAATAAATAATTAAAATCTTTAAAAATAAATAAATAAAATCTTTAAAAAAAACTGAGTATCTCGAAGGTAAACTCAGCAGCACGAATTATGCATAAACTGTATGATGGGGTGATAGAGAGAAAAATAGGCCCTCAAATCCCTTATTTGAAACCCTTTGAGCCAGATGTATTTTGGAATTAAGAATTTCTCAGATTTTAGGAAGTAACACAGGCATATCCTGTGTAATATGCACCACCCCAGTATAATCTGGAGCAGGCAGCATGCTGTAATCAAACATACCAGTATTTAGGTAGCAGAGTGTACCATGGTCACATTAAATGGCTAAAGACCATAAAGACTTCACATCGGTGCAGGTCAGGTCACATCAGTGTCAAATGCATCCAAGTAACACCAGATGAGTGACAAAGATACTTTTGGTTTGCATGCTCGGTTACAGACCTGCAGCTAAGGGACTGAGGTTCTGGGTCTGTCTGACCGTCTTACCAACTGGGATCCCAACTCTCCAAGTGAGGAACACCGCTCAATATGGATCTCATAAATGGATAGTTCGGCCTCAGATTACTAAGGTAGTTAGAACTCTGTAAAGAGAGTGGACCATTCTAGCTTGGTTTATAAAACGTCTCCCCAGGTTCTTGCCGACTTGGGGGCCTTTCTGTGGTGTCTGGGATGGTGCTGTAGCTCTCTGCATGCCCCTCACAGACCAGTCCTACCTCCAGGACCCGGCAGGCAGCCTGATGCTGCTCCTGCTGGGCCAGCACCCGGGCACACACAAGGGCCACATCCGCGTTGTCTAGGAGGTGCAGGCGGAGCGGGCTGTCCAACACGGCGGTGGCCAAGGGCTGCACCTGGGCTGGGTCATCCTGGAGGTCCCGGCACAGCCTGCCTGCAAGAGTCACCAGATCTGCCAAGGGTGGCCCAGTGCCCCCACTCTCCCTCAGCAGCTTCAGGAAGCTCTGCATCCCGCGTCGGGTTCAGGCCCTCTGCAAACAAGACAGCAATCATGACAATGGCCAGCACTGCCCACAGGCTGACTGCACGTCCATCCACAACTCTGCAAGGCCCCTCTTGCCACAGGCATTTGTAACATGGTGGTAGGAGCTCACTGAGAAAAGGCAGAGGGGCATCAATGCCTGCTACAATTTCCCGTTTTTAGTCCTCATTTGTGTACTAGGTGCTCTCACTGCAATGGTTCATCTCATTCCTGTGACTCTTTAGTCTGTGCCCCATCCACAGGCCCCACACTGGTCCTCCCATGTCTCCTCCTCTCTGTTTCCCCCACAGTCTTACACATACAAGGTAACTGTGCTGTGTTTCACTCCTTCTCTTGGCTCAGTCAGGGCAGGAACCCTGTGTTGGGGTCATTAGATTTCCCCAGCATCTGCCCCATGGATGCCCAGGCCTCTCAGAGCAGTAGGAGGTACCCTGAGCTAGGGGCTTGGCAGACATTGCTTACATTCCTACAAAGAGAAGCCATGGGACCTGCCAGAGCAGGACTAACACCATCTGCTTTTGACTATTATGATTTTGAAAACAAACAAACATATTTGAAAAACACAAAATTTTAAAGATTGCCCTAATCCCACACTTTAAAAAAAATATACGAAAGGATGAACATTTGCTGGGCCTCCCTGTGCCTGGTCCATCTACTCTGCACTGTCCCCCCCCACACACACACACACATAGTGGTAAGCTATGGCAAGCTGGATTTGAAGCCTTTATGAATTTTTCTTTTTTATAAAAAGCTAACTATGTATACATACAGCAGTTTTTACCAAAAGAGAGATTGCTCCTGCCATTACTCAATCTGGGCACTACCACAGGCATATTCCCTAGACCATATGAATGGTCCTGCAGAGTACCCACGACAGAGTACCCATGACAGTAGGGGCCAGACTTGTTTCAACACCTGTCCACCCCCGAATATTCGGTAGCATGATAACCCTACTACCTTTGGTTCACAATTACTCTTACTTCTATAGAACAGACTCACGTAAGCGAGGTTCAAGAGTAGTGCTATATAGCATTGTGTTTTAGTAGATGCTACCAAGCTGCTTTCTACAAAGGTGGTAAGAATCTGCGTGCCCGGAACTGCAGAGGGCAGGCCTGTGCGCACTCCCTGGCGGAGGGTCTGGCCTCAATTGCTAGGTCTTTCCACCCTGCACTGCCTCTCAGGTCCTTCTCAGCTCATGGGGCCGTCCACCAGGGGGAAGCGCTCCCGTCTACGCCGCTGCTTCTGAGCTTTAGTGCCGTTCGCTCGATGCTAACTTAGGGCCCAGCGTTTCTCCCCATCGCATTGGGCAGGAGGCCGCTGATCCCGCGTCCCTCGAGGGAGCCGAGGCTCCAAGGCTTCGGTGGGGGCGGGAGGGGGAGGGCTCCTCGCGAGACCCCGGGTTCTTCCAGCGCAGCCCCACCCACCCCCACCCCCGCCCCAGCACTGGCTCTAGGAAGAGAGGCCAGGCAGGAGTCTAAGGGCCAAGCTCCTGCGGACGGAACCGCGGAGTTCAAGAACGAAGTGACCTCTTGGGGGGGTACCCAGGACACGGAGGGGCCCCGGCCCCGGGCAGGGATGGAGGGGCCCCGACCACCGGGCAGGGATGGAGGGGACCTGGGGGAGCGTGGCTCTGCTGGGCTCCCTGACCCGGGCACCCCCTGCCTGGCTCGACCCGCCCCCCACTCCTGTACCTTTCGGGGCGCGCTGCTCCCCGGCAAAGCCGAGATTCCTGCCCAGCGGCACCCGCCCCGCCCCGCCAGCTCACTGCGCCCCACTTCCGCGCTCGCTGCACGTGCTCTGCCCACACCTCCGGGGAGGAGGCGCTGGGCGCGGAAGGCGCGGTCGCTACAAAGTATCGAGGCTGCGGCCAATCGGGCGAGGGCTCCGCCCGACAACCTGGGCCTCTGGGCCTGCGCCCCGGCGTACCCCTGCGCGGAGGAGGTCCGTCTGGGTTCGCGCGGGTTCTGGGGAGGCCGAGAAGTTCTGGGGGGTCCGTGGGGGCTCTGGAGTAACCGGGAGTTTCTGGGGGTTTGTAGGCGCAGTGGAGCCTGGCTCTGCGCGTCCTCAGACCCAGGAAGGAATGGGGCCAGGGCCTGAGGGTCGTGGCTATGGAGAGAGTCTGGTTGGCAGTGGAGGAGAAAGCACCACGATCCTTGAGCCCGCGGAGGCAGGAGAAAGCTGTGACCTTTGACTGACCCCATGCCACCCGCCTGGGTGCACAGCGGAGCCAAAGCCCAGCTGAGGTTGCAGTTCCTGGGCGGACGTCCCCCTCCAGCGCTGAGACCCGCACCCCCACCCTGGCCCCCGTGGGAGGAGGGCGCCTTTCAAATCCAGAACCGCCCCCTCCCAGGAGACGTCGGAACAGAGGCCCCCGCAGAGGGCGCAGGGTCCGCGGTGCAGGTGCACCGCCCCCCACCCCCACCCCGGGAGCGGCCACCTGGGACAGCTCGGGCCGACCTCCACGCGATCCTGAGCGACCTAGGATGGCCCCGGGGCAGGTCCCAGATTCTCACAGACCCGCGCCAAAAGATGGACGGAAATCACTAAACTGCTCACGTCCTGGATTGGACAAGGTCTAGCCTCTGCCCAGGTGGTCTTTAAGCTGTGGGTTCTCTCACACAAGTAAACTCCAGAAATGAGGGACCAGGACGACTTCGAGTTGGTTTTTACAGGTGGTCAAGGTCTTACTGGAAAGATTCTCTGACGCCAAAGCTTATATATATAAGCTTATGTAAAAGACATCGGCAGAAAGATCAACATTTCAGCCTTTGTTCAAGTGCAAATCTGGAAACAATCCAACCGTCTGGTGAAAGATTTGCTAAATAAATCACACTTCACAAAGAGGACGGGCTCCTGGAAGTTTATTAGTAATTATGCTTTGGAAGAATGCTGACTTGACTGTGATCGTGATACATTGTACAATAAAAATGGTGTGTAACAAGACAGTTTGAGTGATTTGAGCCTATTCGTAAAGTACAAACGTGAAGTGATATATGCCACATTGTTAAACCCTGGTTGAACCTAGGTGATAGAATTATTTTACTTCATAACTTTTATTGAGCATTTTAATTTTCTTCTTTTTGCCTACCCATGTTTTCTATTTTTTATAAAAAGAGGATTCTGTCTTTAGGGTTGTTTTCAAGAGAATACAACAGGGCTGTAGGAAGCAGTCCTGAATGACCAAGTACAGATGGCCCTTGACCAACATGGGTTAGAACTAATGGGGTCCGCAGCTCCTGGGTGGTTCCATCCGTTAAGCGTCTGCCTTCGCTCAGGTCATGAGCAGGGAGCTGAGCAAGCAGCCTGCTTCCCCGTCTCCCTCTGCCTGCAGCTTCCCCTGCTTCTGCGTTCTCTCATTGTCAAATGAATAAAGAAAATTATTTAAAAAAAAGAACTACACGGATCCCCCATACCTGGATTTTTTTTTTAAAGATTTTATTTATTTGACAGAGAGAGACACAGCGAGAGACACAGCAAGAGAGGGAACACAAACAGGGGGAGTGGGAGTGGGAGAAGCAGGCTTACCACTGAGCAAGGAGCCTGATGTGGGGCTCCATCCCAGGATCCTGGGATCATGACCTGAGCTGAAGGCAGACGCTTACCGACTGAGCCACCCAGGTGCCCCTATACCTGGATTTTTAAAAAATAAACACAGTACCTTAAATATATTTTCTCTTATGATTTTAATAACATTTTCTTTTCTCTAGCTTAACTTATTGTAAGAGTACAATATAAAATACATGTCACATATAAATTATGTTAATTAACTATGTTATCACTGAGGCTTCTGGTCAACAGTAGCCTGTTAGTAGTTAAGATTTGGGGGAGTCAAAAGTTATACATGGATTTTGAACTGCACAGGGTTGGCATCCCCAACTCGTGCGTGTTCAAGAGTCAACTGTATAGTGAGGCACAGGGGAAATGGAAGATTTGCTGCAGCACAGCCTCCCATTTACAGTGAAATCTTTCTGTTAATGCAGTCATAGGCTCTTTGTCTAGGACACACTAGATGCTCAATCAAAATATTCCTGATTGCTCTCCAGTGAATTGAAAAACTCAGTGGAACCTAAAATGTAAAAATATCTATGCTATTAAATTCAAATGTAATTCAACAAATTATATGATCCTAATTCACTAATATATCAGTTGATTTTTTTTCGGTTGCCATTTACTGAACACTCAGTATGTCGCAAGTAAGATGTTATTATTTGAGGCTCCTACCCCACACCTGAGCTAAGATTATGTTTCCTTGTTACTGATAAAGAAATGGGTCCAGTGAATTTTAAAACACTTTCCAGAGGTCCTCTGGCTTTTTACCTGTCAAACCAGGAAGCCTACATTCTTAACTTCAGCATGTAACTATTTCTATGTTTTCTAAATCAGGACAAACTCTTCATAAGCTTCACTTTGAATAGAGGCTTGATCTTCCAACAAAATGTAATTGACCCGTGCTCACTGTAAATAAGGGCTTCCTTCTCTCCTGTTCTTCCATGCTTTCGAATGTGGATGCAATCATCAGCACATAATACATTCTTTTTTTTTTTTTTTAAGATTTTATTTATTTATTTTTTAGAGAGTGAGCGAGAGAGAAACAGCATGAGAGGGGAGAGGGTCAGAGGGAGAAGCAGGCTCCCCGCTGAGTCGGGAGCCCGATGTGGGACTCAATCCCAGGACCCTGGGATCATGACCTGAGCCGAAGGGAGACACTTAACCATCTGAGCCACCCAGGCACCCCAGCACGTAATATATTCTAAAGCACACTTACCTATTTCCAGATTTTGTTCTCTCCAGGACCAAGACTAGCTGGGGTGGACAGTTCAATTACTTGACAACTATATGACCTTGGCCAAATTATCGATTCTCTCTGTACCTTCTTTCACCTTTGGTAATATGGGTATAATAACAGAACCCTTCATGGGATTGAGATAATTAGTCAATACTCAAAAGGGGTCCAAAGGACTGGTCTCCAACAGCTACAAAACGCCCTTATATGCAAACAGACATGCAACAAATCTGACAAATCTCCCAAGAGGTTCTTACCCTGGGGCCATCAAGAACGGTTCACGGGGCAGTGAGAATGGACATGAATTCCCACAGAGGAACCCATGGTGATGAAGGTAATTCCCTGGAAGGAAGAGAGGTTCAGGGTGAAACAGAGGTTCTTAGGAGGCTGATCTAGATTGCGGATCAGGGATTTAAAAAATGTATTCAACTAATAGGGGAAAAATATAAGAATCATCAGAAATTTTTCCCCCCAAAGTTTTTCTTTTTAGTAATCTCTATATCCAATGTGGGGATCAAAACCATGACTCCAAGATCAAGAGTCACATGTTCCTCCAACTGAGCTGGTGAGGCACCCCCACCAGGTTTTCCTAAAAAGTAAATGTAATACGAAGGAATCTACCTTACCAGATTTTAAATGTGTTAAAAATAGTGTACAAATTAGTTTTTGATGTCCTCCCAAAGGACATTAGAAATGGCTCTCGTTTTTGCTGTGACAGAAGCTGTTCAGACTAACAGCCCTGCTAGAGGGCCCCCCACCACCACCATGGCATGCCTCCATGCTTGTTTTCTCTAGTGTCCAGCTTCCCCATGTTAGGGCAATGACTCAGCAGGTGGGGAGCCCACACTCCTACAGTCTAGATCTACTAAGGTTCAGGCTGTGTTACAGAGTACTTTATCTTCCAAATAAGGCCAGGACTAGGGTGAGGCAAGTGAAGCACAAACAAACTCCATAATCAAGATAAACTATTTTAATGCAATATTTTTAAAAATATAAATTAACACCAAAGAATCCACAATGAACAAATAACAAAATTGTTTGAAAAGACGAAATGAGTATTACTCAGTTTCCCTTGTGCCTCAGGCTCTGAGGTGGCTAGGCAGTGGTGCTCCGCTCAAATGAGGCCCCTTCCTCTGTGCCTCTGGGGGTAGGTCAGGTGGAGCGGGGATCAGGGACTGAGTGCCCGTACTAGTTACTGAGCAGACAGCACATTCCTAATGGTCTGTAAGGTGGGTATTTTATTTTAGTGTAGAATTCTATGGTTTTGTTGTATCACAAGTTGTTTATCCATTCAACTGTTGGAATTTTTAACTGTTGGCAGTTCATATATTATCGGTAAAAATGCCATGAATATTCCTGTGACATTTTAGAGTGAACACAAGCACTCACTTCTTTTGAGTATACAGCTAGGAGAGGAAAAGCAGAGTTATAGTCGTATGTTTAGTTTTCGAAGCTGCCAGCTTCCACAACTGTGTGAACTACCTCCTTGCCTCACTTAGAGCTTGACGGCTTCCTGGGTTGGTGAGGTCTCTTTGCTTTCCAATTCTTATGATTTCCAAGCTCCCAGAGATGTTTCAGTGCTACTTCTAGTCTCTGCCTCCTCTGAGGATAGCCCTCTGGGAAGGCTTATAATGCCTTGGGAGTCTCTCAGTTCTCCTGACCTTTCTCCCATCTTTTGTAATAGAAAGATTTGAGTGCCTGGGGATGGTTCTCTTATATGGGGGGGGGGGGGAGCGGGGCAGGAAGGGATAGTGTGTTCTCAGTTCTCTACCCCTCCCTCAGCCTAAAAGTCCAGATTGCTTCTAAAGGATTTCCCTCAACTATTGCCCTGTCCACCTTCCTGCCTTCAGGTAGTATCCACCTTGCACTTAGAGGACCTGGCACCTCGATGGGATTTTTTAAAGCTTTCTCTACCAAGGGTTCCATGAAGACTCATGGCGAAGAGTTGGCTGCACACTCCTTCACGGTGGGGGCTTTGGGACTCTAATGTGTCACCCCAGTCCATAGGCAACCACCTACTTGTCTCACCCCCATATGCCATCCCGGCCCTCTCCTCTTCCTGCATTTCACCAAGAATAAGAGCAGCAACTCTCTTTTCTTATATAAAGTGTTCCCTACTTTTCACTGCTATGTTCATTTGGGCTTGGGTTCTCAGTTTTCTAAGATGCTGTATGTAGGTTATCCAGTTTAACCAGAAGCAAAACACAACAAATGTTGAAAATATATATCCAGTACAAGTCCTACTCTAATTGCAATTCTGAATATTTGCCTGAAACTTATTTTAGCTTTCCTAAAGAGACAACCACATCTCCAAACAATGGAACTTTTTTTCCTGCCCTCACCCTCAATTCCTTACTTTGTTTTCACACATTGGCTAGAATTGTCATACACTGTTCAATAAAAGTGATGAGCACCTGTATACTTTTCTTAATATAAAGGAATATATATCTACCAATAAGTGTGACCTTTGTCAGTTTTTGGAACATACTCCTTGCAAAGGTAAAGGACTTATTTTCCATTCCTAATGTAATAATATTTAAAAATAATCTATGGGTATTAAATTCCATCAAATGTTTTATCTAAACACATTGAGATAATCATACGGCCATTCTTTTATCTGGTAGTGTGGTTAATTTTATGAAAAGATTTTCTATTATTAAATCTCCCAACATCATAATGTATTTTTATAGGGTCACATTCCACTGCATGTAACAGAACCAACTCTCTTCCCACCCAAAAAAGAAAAGGTGGCTTAAACAAGACAGTTCATTTCCCCTTACATAGAAGATACTCAGATGGTAGTGGTGTGGGGCTGGTATACCAGATAGCCCTGCAGCAGATGGCTTCTGTCTTCCAGATGCATCCAGGCTCTGTAGTGGTTGCTCAATCTCCAAGCACTATGTGTGCTGTGTATTAAAGTGAGGAATGATTACAGGACACTGAGGGGTTTTCTTCACCTGTTTTCTTGACAACCTTCCCCTACAGTGTCGGCAACCTCTATCTCATTACTCAGAATTTAGCAGCAAGATCATACTTTGCTACAAAGATAGTGGAGAAATGTGGCTTTTAAGGCTGGGCCACTGGCATTATGAAAAGTACAGTGATTCCACTGGTAATGAAGGGATACTGGACTCACGACTAGTGGTCTGCTACACTTAATATTGTCATGACTTAAACAAAAAAACCCTCCACATTATTAGCATTTATGAATGCTATATTAACATTTAGTTTATTTTCAACTATGTTCATAAATATGAACTGCAAGTCATTTATCCCCCACATGTCAATTTTAGGGAAAAATTGTAAAATGCTGGATTATCATTCCTTGACTTTTCCTGAGAATTATCAACATCACTAAAAGTCTCTGGAACTTCTTTCTGTTCTGGGGCTGGGTCAGGGTTAGAAGGACTAGGTAGATTTTCAAGACAGAGATTCAAATTTTTACTTTTCCTTTTTGTTTACTAGTTGTAGATCTATTCATTCTGTTAAATTTCATTTATCTGGTAAACTTTCTTTTTCCTTTCTTTTTTTTTTTTAAGATTTTATTCTTAAGCAATCTCTACACTCAACATGGGGCTTCAACTCACAAACCTGAGATCAAGAGTTGCACACTCCACTGACTGAGCCAGCCAAGAGCCCTAAATTTTCTTTTTCATTTAAGGTTAAGACCTTAACGTTAACATTAGCCTTTCCCACAGTATTTGATTTCTATCTTCAACATTATGTCAACATTTCTGGCTTCTACTGGGTAACGTTGCATGTGGATTTGCCTCACACAATACAGCAACCTTTAAAATCTAATTGACACGGGGTAATAGTACGCAAATCTAGACGTTCTCTTAGGTGTTCATTCTTTATTATGTGTGAATCTTCCTCAGAACATGTATGACAAAACACATATTCATATTTTCCAGGTCTGGGGGACATACTTTACAAATATCTGGCATTCCTTTTTTTTTTTTTTAAGATTTTATTTATTTATTTGAGAGAGAGGATGAGAGGAGAGAGAGAGCACATGAGAGGGGGGAGGGTCAGAGGGAGAAGCAGACTCCCTGCTGAGCAGGGAGCTCGATGTGGGACTCGATCCCGGGACTCCAGGATCATGACCTGAGCCGAAGGCAGTCGCTTAACCAACTGAGCCACCCAGGCGCCCTGGCATTCCTTCTTTATGCAAGCTTTCTTTTCCCTTCTGTGAACAATCCTTCTTCACCCCACATATCTTTAGATTGGATCTTATATAATGAGCTGAACACAATAAGGACCAGGCATTCAAAAATCATTAAATACCTCCTTCAAAGAAGAAACAGTTTCTTTGGGTAGAAGATGGGATTCCCCTACGAAGTAAAGAGTAGAAAGTGGAGGGTGTTTCAGAAATATCTGCAGTTTGGAATAGTCATATTCCTCCAACACAACCCGAAATGTCATGGTCCCAACTCTTTTCAGGTAAATGCTCTTTCATGTAAGGAAACTGGTGAAGAAAACAGACTTGGTGAGAAGGCAAGTAGCACAATGACTTTTTACCATCCTGACTCTACAGCTATACATACAGGCATTACCTTGGAGATACTGCAGGTCCATTCCACAGCACCACAATGAAGCAAATGTAGCAATAAACCGCGTCAAATGAATTTCTTTTGGTTTCTCAATGCATACAAAAGCTATGTAACAGTTACGTTTACACTACACTGTAGTCTATTAAGTGTGCAAAAGCGTTATGTCTAAAAAAAAAGCAATGTACACACCTTAATTAAGAATATTGCTAAAACATGCTGAGCTTTCAGCAAATCATAATCAGTGATCACAGATCAACATAACAAGTAATGAAAAGTGAGAAATATTGCCAGAATTAACTACAATGTGACACAGAGACATGAAGTAACAAATGCTGTTGGAAAAACAGCATTAACTCAATGCAGGGCTGCCACAAGCCTTCACTTTGGGGGGGAGGGGAGCATTACCTGCAAAGCACAATAAAATGACATGTGCCTGTACACACAACAGCAGCATCACTTACACGTACCCCTTAAACACGTACCAGGTAACTCAAATAAAAAGACAAGAGCACTAGAATTGTAGAGTGACAGTAACTAAATCTATCCTGGGTAGTCTATATAGAAGGAACTAATTAATAACTGCAGGAAAATGTTACCAGAAAACAAAAGCTCAGTTTGCTTTTTGGTACTTCAGGAGTCCATTAGAAATCTGAAATCTGGAATAAATATCTCAGCCTACTTTGATGATCATGCTGACTCCTTGGCAGGGCACCACAAATGATGATCCCATCATGACCACTGAGAGATTATCTTAATGAAAATCAAGATGTTCCAACTGGTGAGGACAGAACACATTCCAGCTTCACAAGCACATGGATTGTGCACTCTACCGATGTATATAACCAAAGAGGTAGTTGCCAGGCCCACTTACAAAGGGTACGAAATAGTAGAAAAGGTCTGTAGTACTGAAATGTATTCTTAATAAATCATATTATTCTAGTAACAAGTTGTATTTGTTAAAAACAATGTTGCTAAGTACAAGTCCCTGGGTAATGGCATGTATCTATCTAACTTACCTCTCATATGTGACATTCACAAGTAAAATGCCAAACTACACAAAACTCATATAGTACAAAGGAAGATAACATCTAAATATCCCTGTACGTCTTACAATGTATTTCTGGTTATCCCGATTGCATTTACTTACACAGTAAAAAGAAAAATCTTTATATTCTATTTTGGACATGCCTATCATTTATAATTGAGTGTTTTCTCCAACCCTTTCCTAACAATTTGGAACATCTGGGACACAATTTCCCTCACAATACTTTGTGAAGGAAATTATTTTCCAAATTAATCAAAATAACAGTGAGGGGAACCTTTCTACCGAGCGTTCTGTTACTCCATCTGACATAGTCATAGCTCTTCACTCACATAGTATTAATTTTTTAATGGAAGTTTGTCTTTCCTAGATCAAGAATTTCCCTAATTTATAGTTTCTCCAAGGTATGAGCTTCTGATACCTAAAGTATGTGTAATTTTGATAATTCTGCCATTCATTGGCTTTCCATTTTCTCATTAAAGTCCTGTTAAGAAAATCCTACTGTTTAATATGAATTTCAAAGGAGTGTGTTCTATATTCACTTGCTTTATGAAACTTCCTCTTTGCAAATTTTATCACAGTAAAAAAATAACTTTCCAACATTCACTTCATTGATATGGTTCCTTACCTGTACAAACTTTAAAAAAGGTATGACTTGATGCTGAAAACTTTCACAGGGTTCACTAAATTCATAACTTTCCTGTGTGCATTTACTGGGGGGCCGGGAGGGGGGGGGTATGTGTAAAAGGCAGCTTTCTGTGGGTGACCCTGCACATGCTGTGCATTTATAGGTTTCTATTCAGTATTAGTTGTCTGGTGTACAATGAGATGATCTCATTTATAGAGTTTCTCTTCTATAAGAATTTGCCAGTATTTCCTATGAATTGACTTTTGGAAGAAAGTTTCTTACATTTAATTCATCAAGATGTTTTTCATCTGCATGAGTTCTCTGATGCATAATGAGCTGTGACTTCCAACAAAAGGCTTTCCCACATTCAGTGCACTTACAGGGTTTCTCTCCTGTGTGAGTCCTCTGATGTGCACTGAGGATTGATTTCTGAGAGAAGGTTTTTCCACATTCATTGCATCCATAGGGTTTCTCCCCTGAATGAGTTCTCTGATGTACAATGAGCTGAGATTTCCTAATGAAAGCTTTCTCACATTCACTGCATTCATAGGGTTTCTCTCTTGTGTGCATTCTCTGATGTACAATGAGCCGTAATTTTCCACTGAAGGATTTCTCACATTGACTACATTTATAAGGGCTTTCCCCTGCATGAGTTCGCTCATGTACAATGAGTAGTGACTTCCAAATGAAGGCCTTCCCACATTTGTTACATTCATATGGTTTCTCTCCTGAATGAGTTCTCATGTGTATAATGAGATAGGACTTGCTACTAAAGGCTTTCCCACAGTCACTGCATCCATAAGGTTTTTCTCCAGCATGAGTTCTCTGATGAGAAATGAGCTGATCTTTCCTATTAAAGGCTTTTCCACACTCGCTGCATTCATAGGGATTTTCTCCTGTGTGAATTCTCTGATGTACAATGAGCTGTGAATTGAAACTGAAGGATTTCCCGCATTCATTGCATTCATGTGGTTTCTCTCCTGTGTGAGTTCTCATATGTATAATGAGGTATGACTTGCTCCTGAAGGCTTTGCCACATTCACTGCATCCATAGGGTTTCACTCCGGTGTGACTTCTCTGATGCACAATGAGCTGTGACTTCAAACTAAAGGCTTTTCCACATTGATTACATCCATAGGGTTTTACCCCAGTGTGAGCTCCCTGATGTACAATGAGCTGCGACTTGAAAGTAAAGGCTTTTCCACATTCACTACAACCATAGGGTTTCTCCCCTGTATGAGTTCTCTGATGAACAATAAGGTTTGACTTTGTATTAAAGGCTTTGCTACAGTCACTGCATTCAAAGGGTTTCTCTCCTGTATGAGTTCTTTGATGTATAATGAGCTGTGACTTCAAACCAAAAGTTTTCCCACAGTCGCTGCATTCATAGGGCTTCTCCCCAGCATGGGTTCTCTGGTGTGAAATGAGCTGGTATTTCCGACTGAAGGCTTTCCCACATTCATGGCATTCATATGGACTCTCGCCTGTGTGAATTCTCTGATGTATAATGAGTTGTGAATTAAAACTGAAGGCTTTCCCACAGTCACTGCATTCATGGAGTTTCTCTCCTGTGTGAGTTCTCATATGTATAATGAGGTATGACTTGCTCCTGAAGGCTTTGCCACATTCGCTGCATACGTAAGGTTTCATTCCTGTGTGACTTCTCTGATGCACAATGAGCTGTGACTTCAAACTGAAGGCTTTCCCACACTGAATGCACCCATAGGGCTTTACTCCTGTGTGAACCTCCTGATGTACAATGAGCTGCGACTTGAAAGTAAAGGCTTTTCCACATTCACTACAACCATAGGGTTTCTCCCCTGTATGGGTTCTCTGATGTACCATAAGATTTGATTTTGTATTAAAGGCCTTCTGACATTCACTACATTCAAAGGGTTTCTCTCCTGTGTGAATTCTTTGATGTATAATGAGCTGTGATTTCAAACCAAAAGCCTTACCACATTCATTACAACCATAGGGTTTCTGTCCTGAATGAGTTCTCTGGTGTGAAACGAGCTGGTCTTTCCTACTGAATACTTTTCCACATTCGCAGCATTCATAGGGATTCTCACCTGTGTGGATTCTCTGATGTATAACAAGTTGTGAATTGAAACTGAAGGATTTCCCACATTCACTGCATTCATGAAGTTTCTCTCCTGTGTGAGTTCTCTGATGGACAGTGAGGTAGGACTTGCTGCTGAAGTCTTTCCCACATCCCTTACATTTGTAGGGTTTCTCTTCTACATGAGTTCGTTGATGCACTGCAAGGTATGACTTACTGCTGAAGGTCTTCCCACAAAAACTGCATTCAAAAGGCTTTCCTCCTATATACATTTGTTGGCATATGAGTTGTGACTTCTTGTTGACAGTTTTTCCACATTCATTACTTTCACCATATTTTATTCCAATAACAGTTTGCTCATGTTTAGAATGGTGGAATGATTCCCTATATGCACGAAACTCTTTAGAATTCTTTCCAGCATAATTACTATTGAAATCTATATTATATTTAAAACTCATTCCACGTGTGATATATTTATGAAGCTTTTGTCTTGAAGAAACATAATTTGTAGTAAGAAGACATAGTTTTCCAAATGTAGGACATTCATAGCCTTTTGCCACACTTTCCAGCTTGCCTTGATTTTCCTGATGCCATTCCGTATGATCATCAATTTCCCAGACTTTTTCTAGCAATGAAAATAGTTATAAGTTAAAAATAACATGAACCTGGCATAGCATAAAATTACCTTAAAAATGCCATGTCAAGGGAGTATACTTTAAGTTTCATATATCGGATCTGAATATAAATAAAATCTCAAGTATAGATGTACCAAAACTCCTGGCCGAGGAGAACAAACGAAACTAAAAATAAAGATAGGCATAGAAAACTGACAATGATTAGAAATGGTTTTAAGTTTTAAAATGTTGGTAAAGAAAGCAAAATAGGCACAAGTAAAAATAAAAAATATATAAAGCAGTTGGAAGGGATCTCAGCATTATATTCTTTCAACAAATAATTACTGAATACATATTATGTGCCAATCACGGTGCTGAACTCAGGAGAAACTCAGAAAACATTGCAAATCAGTTTACAGTCCTCCTGGGAATGAAGTTCTACTGTATACCAAAATACATGAAAATAAACGCACAAGGAAAATCGGTGTGATCTTTCATAACACTGAGGACAAGTGGCAGGTAGTAAAGTTTCCAGAGAAACCAAAACTGCTTCGTATAAAGGATCAAAGTGAGAATGGCATCTAACTTTAATCTAATGACAGTAGCATCATTAGAGGACAAAATGCAGAGCATTCGGGAGTAAAGTATAAATATTTTCTGAGGCACAGGTCTCAAATTTTACGTTACATGCACTCCTTCACAGGAGGCTGCTCGAACAGGTGCTCCAACAAAACAAACTAAGAAAAAAGATGACACAGAATAAATATGGAAAGTAAAATCTGAAAGGGGACTCCAGGATAAAACACTAGTACAGCCAGGGTACGAGGTAAACTAGGATCATGCTGGAGCACGTTGAAGGACAAGGGAGTGACATCATCAGGAAGAGACAGACAGAATCACTAATGTGGCTGAATGTGGCACAGGAATATTTAGACACGTGAAGAAAAGTCTGAGGTTAACGATAAATACACTAATGATAAGAACAGAGAAACCTCAGCAGGCAAATAAAACAACTCAAAAGAAAAAAATGATGTATGAACAAAAATTAGCCATTGCATATTTGCATGATTCACCTGTGAATAGAAATTACATAGTCATAAAGATGTAAGAACTGAAGACTGATCTAATCCAAATGAAATAACTTTTAGTAGGATGACTGGGGTATAAGAAGAGACAGTGTGCATATCATGGGGAGTGTGGAAGAAGGGGGAGTGAAAGGGAATTAAATCATTACACTGTTATACTGAATAATCACCATTGGGGAAAAAATCAAGGTGCAGTAGAATAAGCTGGTTATTTAGAAATATGGAAGTGAATAACATAAAAAAGAGCTAAAAGGGATGAAAGTGGTTTTACCTGGGGGGAACAGAACACTGAGAGGGGGCAGGCTGAACAGAACGCTGCTGAAGATAAAAGCCAAAAGCCAAAATTAGAGAGTAGAGAGGGTGGGTGCCTGGGTGGCTCAGTCGTAACGTCTGCCTTCGGCTCAGGTCATGATCCCAGGGTCTTGGGAGCAAGCCCCGCATTGGGCTTCCTGCTCAGCAGGAAGCCAGCTTCTCCCTCTCCCACTCCCTCTGCTTGTGTTCCCTCTCTCGCTGTCTCTCTCTGTCAAAAAATAAATAAAATCTTAAAAAAAAAAAAAAAAAGAGGGCGCCTGGGTGGCTCAGATGGTTGAGCGTCTGCCTTCGGCTCAGGTCATGATCTCAGGGTCCTGAGATCGAGTCCCGCATCGGGCTCCCTGCTCCTTGGGAGCCTGCTTCTCCCTCTGCCTCTCTCTCTCTGTCTCTAATGAATAAATAAATAAAATCTTTAAAAAAAAGAAAAAGAAAGAAAGTAGAGAGGGAACAAGACATAGGACTCAGTCCTCAGGCACAACGGCAAGTATTTGGAGGCTGACCAGGAGAGCATGGTTGATCTAGATGTCCTGAAGTAATATGCTGACCAAGGCAACAAACAGGAAACAGCATTAAGAGAATATGGTAGCAAGTCAGGCTTAGAGATGGCAGATCAGAGGACCTTAATACCTCATTCCAGGTTTCCCTACCTCTCAAATCTGATCACTCTTCATTTTGCACAGTCTCCAAATTGTACTTTCCCAAGTTGGGGAGTTACCTCCTCCTGGATGCACTGAGAAATGAATGCTGGGAACTTCTGACTACCATGATGACTTGGGAGGGAGTGTTACTGGCTATTCCATGGTTCTAAACTCAGAAATGTCTCCATCAAGAAGAAAATAGGCCAGAGAGTAATTAACCTTTGCCTGGGAATCAGATTTGCTCATGTGTTTGGCTAATAGTCTTATCCCTATAGACTGAAATTTCAGAGTTCATGGACACTAAATCTGTCCTAATTCTCTACTGTGTAACCCTTCTATGGCTGGAACCGTAACCGTCCTACTTCCCCTGGTTAGCCACAGCTCTGACTCCTTGATTTCCTAGGAAACCTTAACACATTTTCTGCTGAGCATTCTCCTATGCAACAATAATGGCAGATAATGATATTATGGTTGGTATCTCAAGGGAAATTTCAAAGAATTCCAAAAATGAGGCAACAATACCAAAGCCAATGTATAGAAGACAGAACTTCCTAAGCTTAAATATTTAAACATGATTGAAGATGATTACTGGTTGCGGTTCTCAAGTAATCCCTGGAAACTCCACTTGCACCAACAGAATTCAGATTCTAAAGCTACAGAATAGCATTCTCCCAAACAACCATCTTGAGTGTAGCTACAGAAGACAATGGTAAAGGGAATTATGCTGAGAGAGCAGAACCAAGGGCTCACTAGGCCCCTGCCACAGCAAGAAGTCCTGGCGCAAACTGCCCAACCAGGGTGTCAATGCACTGCAAACCAGACTTCTATGTGGCATTCACTGTGGCTTCTCTCCCAAAATGGGGGCTCCCGTTGTACCTACGCTGCATGTGTCTCTACCACTCTGTACTTGTCTGCTTGGTTGTACATGAATAACTTAGCTTTAACTGTATGTTACCAGATGTTACCTGGGAACAAGGATCCAAGACTTCCATTAATACAGTACAAGAAGGAAAATGGGTGGTGAAATATTTTTGAAGATGGATGGATTGGAAGAAGAGTATGACTAGAAGCTGCCTACCCAAAGAGGTGGATGAAGGCAGACAGTGCTGCCTACCCCACAATCCTTCTTCCCTTTCCCTGACTGGCAAAGCCTGACTTTTCCCCCAAACCCATCCTTAAGGCCATGTGCTTCACTCAGGGAAATGGGGACCCATCACCACTGCTACCTCTACCCCACCCCCAGAAGGTGAAGCATCATTTATCAGAGCCAACAGTGGTGGGCCCACTTCTCTTGCCAGAGTCTTATTCAGACAGGGGTATGTGATAAAAACCTAGTCACTAAGCATGACAAGTTTGCTGAGACTTCCTGGAATAGGCTTTACCACCTGATAAAAAGAGCCATGGGGGAAAAGCAGTTTACTTGTTCTATTGGCCAGTGGTATATCTGCAGGTGTTGGCTGGAACTGTAATAGCCACCTGATGACCACGAGGGGAGTGCACCTGAGGAAAATGGCAGGGTAGAGATGGACCTTTGGTGATTTACTGAATCAATCACTTAGTCAACACTACAGCTGCCCCAATTCAGGACGTTTTGTGATGTGTGGTAATAAATAACTTCTGTTTCATAGGTTGATTTGGGATTAATCAGAAATTACAGCTGAAACAATTCTAATGATACAAAGACTAACTGGATTCATTCTGCCATGCCTGTGACCGATTAACCGTGTCAGGGAAACCTATCTGACAGCAATATCAAGATGAACAAAACAAGTAAGATGCATACATTTGGTTAATAAATAGAATGATCAAGAAATGAGATACTGGCCTTGTTTTGGGTGGAAACTGGGAATATGGGGGCCTTAAAAGACTTCTTTTTAGGGAACCAATATATTCACAGATTTCAGCAACACTAGTGAAGAAAATTGCATATAAAGGAGGTTTACGCTGACTCTCCAGTGCCAAGAGAAGGAGCTAGAAGCAGAGCAGAATTAATAAACAATCAGAAAGGTGAGAAGAAAGTATGATGTGGCTATGGAGCAATGCGACAAACAATTCCAGTTTCTGAAAATGAGACAAAGGAGTGGCACACGCAAGGAAGATGCCCAATGGACCAATCAAACTTGGTACCAAAGGCCAGATGAAAGAGGGATGGGCTGTCAATTACCAAAAGAGAAAAACAGCTTAAATCTTCAGAATAGATGTCTTTCAAAGGTTATAATATATAAGAAAAGTAGTGAATATGGAAAGTCCCTTTGGACTCAGAGGGAAGAACAAGAGAAGCCAGTAAAGCATGAAAAGAATAAGCACTTCATCGTGTAGTGTGTGAGTGGGTTCCATGGGGTGGCCCATGAAGAAGGGGGAGGGGAGGGCTCAAGAGAGGATGACTAATATCCAGGGATGTGGGAATGCACTTAGAAGGGACAGTGATGACTTCTCCTAATAGATTCCAAGGAGAAGGAAGGATGTTGGGACTATGGTTGTTGACTATAAGTGTAAGAGATTTTCAAAATATAATTTAAAAAAAAGAAAGAAGAAGGAAGAGTGAAAGTCACATCAAGAGAGATATAGAGAAAAAAGCCTGTCTAACTGCATAACAAAATGAGTCTACTCTCCTGGGAAAGTACACAGGAAACGGAGAATTCCAGAGAGGAAGAGATGAACTAAGACAGAATGGTTAGGAATGAGACAAAAAGTACAAACATGAGGTGTATGTCACATCAGAATTCACATCAATTCTGAATAAGGAAGAAAAGATCTAAGTATCCTCATCACTCACCTGGATGGCCTTGACTTGGGATTTGGGCCTGCATCATCCACAGTTCTTCTTGTTCCAACTTGAAGATGATATCGGGTTTGCTGTCTTGATACCCTGTGAATGGCAAATCATAACCAACCTGGACCAAAACTACCTTGAACTCTGAAGAAGGGGGAAGAGTCAGTTTAGAGGCAGCACAATAAAGCTGCCCTTCTGCCCCATGGAAAAGTGAAGACCATTTCCAACTAGCATATTCTGATGCCAAAGGGAGACTAAGAAAATCTGGCCTTGAAATATAAATCCAAGATCACTAAGAATGTTGCAAAAGCCACCCAGCGTTCAGCCACCAAGAAGGGGAAGCCTGGAGATGACACACAGTCCCTTCAGGGAGGGAGCTCCTACCCAGGGACACCAGGTTGCTGTAGTTCTCCAACGTCACAGTCCTGTACAGGTGCTTCTGAGTGGGATCCAGCAGCTGCCACTCTTCCCAGGTAAAGTCCACAAACACATCCACGAATGACAATGGCCCCTGAAAGAGCACATTCCTATTCAATCTCAAATTCTTTACTGAGTTTCTGGGAAACAACAAGCTGCCTAGGATGTCCATTGTTTATATTCTACTTTGTGAAAAAAGCAAAAAGTTATTGAAAACATTCCATCAATGTATATTCAATCAGTCAGCCTTTCACTCAACATATGAGAATACCAGGTGCCAGATACTCAGCAAGGTGCAGGTGATATAAACTTGAATGAAGGGACATCTGGGCAGCTTAGTCAGTTAAGCATCTGTCTCTTGATTTCGGCTCAGGTCATGATCTCAGGGTTCTGGGATCAAGCCCCATGTCGGGCTTCACACTCAGCGGGGAGTCTGCTTGAGGATTCTCTCTCCCCCTCTCCTTCTGCCCCTGCCCCTGCTCGTGCACTCTCTCTCAAATAAATAAAATAAATCCTTAAAAGAAAACTTGAACAAAACACAATCCTGTCCAAAAGAAGTGTTCACCACTGGGCGCCTGGGTGGCTCAGTTGGTTAAGCGACCGCCTTCGGCTCAGGTCATGATCCTGGAGTCCCGGGATCGAGTCCCACATCGGGCTCCCTGCTCAGCAGGGGGTCTGCTTCTCCCTCTGCCCTCTTCCCTCTCGTGCTCTCTGTCTCTCATTCTCTCTCTCTCAAATAAATAAATAAAATCTTTAAAAAAAAAAAAAAAAAAGAAGTGTTCACCACTACACAGAAAAGCAAAGTTAAACATCTGTGAATGCAACTGGGAGTCAAAGAAGCTAAGACAAAAGAACATACAGAGTACAAGAAGGGCACAAAGACGGAAGCAGCAATGCTATTCATTACAGATACATCTTTGACCGTTTAAACTATCCTACGAACCATGTGCACAGGGTAACCAAATGTCCCAGTGTACCCAGGACTAAAAGATTTCCCTAGACATGGGACCTTTGGTGCTGAAGGCAGGACAGCTATAGTCAAAAAGGAATGGTTGGTCATCCTACTTCTGCAACACTGCCTTACCTCCAGGTGCCAGGTATTCAAAAAGTGCAGGTGATATAAACAAGGATAAAAGACACTCCTGCCTGAGAGAAGCGTTTAGCATTGCAGAAGAAAGCAAAGTTTAAAACATGCAATTGCAACCGGAGGTTAAAGAAGCTAAGATGAACAAACATACAGAGTACAACAGGGGCACAAAGGAAGCTAGCAATGCCACTTGGAAGTGTCAGGCTGAATCTGTAAAAGGGTACTGCAGGGGCAGCCACTGTGAGAGAAGACATGTTAAAACTTATGTAGAATGAAAGCACAAAAGCTCTAAGTAGTAGCCAATTTGTGGGGCAAATGATCTGAATAAGAAGATACACAGATGGCAAATAATGATGCTCAACATCATATATTATTAAAGAATTGCAGATTAATAATAACACACCATCACACACTTATTAGAATGGCTAAGATTATAAAATAGTAATAACAACACCAAATTTCATGAAAGACGTGAATATAAACATCCAAGAAGCTCAACAGAATCCAACAAAGAGGGGCACCTGGGTGGCTCAGTTGGTTAAATGTCTGCCTTCAGCTCAGGTCATGATCCCAGGGTCCTGGGATCGAGCCCCACGTCGGGCTCCCAGCTCAGTGGGGAGCCTGCTTCTCCCCCTGCCTACTGCGCTCTCTCTCAAATAAGTAAATAAAATCTTTAAAAAAAAAAAAAAGAATCTAACAAAAATGAACTCAAAGAAATCTACACCAAGACCTATTATAATCAAATTTTCTACAGACAAAAACAAAGAGAGGATCTTGAAAGCATCAGAGAAACAATTTGTCACACACAAGGAATCCTCAGTAAGGTTATAAGCAGATTTCTCATCAGAATCTTTGGTGGACTGAAGGCAATGGACCCATATATTCAAAGAGCTAAAGGAAACAAAATTGTCGACCAAAAATCCTGTATCTGTCAAAACTGTCCTTCAAAAGTAGGAGGGGAAATTAAGACATTCCCAGAAAAACAAATGGGAGTTTATTACCACTAGACTTGCCTGAAAGAAATGCTCAAGGGAGTCTTGCAGGTGAAATAAAAGGACACTATAAAATAATTCAAAGTTGTATGAAGAAAAAAAGATCTTAATAAAGGTAGATACATGTACAATGATAAAAGGTAATACTACTTTAACTCTGGTTTCTAACTCCACATTTTATCTTCTACATAATTATAAGAGACTAATGCATTTAAAATAATTATTAGTTTGTGTTTAGGGACATGCACTGTACAAAGATGTAATTTTGTGACATCAATAACCAAAAGGGGTGGGGACAGAGCTGTAGAGGAGCAGAATCTTTGTATAGTAACAAAGTTAAGCTGGTATAATGTCAAATAAGAATGCTATAACTTTAGGAAGTTAAACATAATCCCTATGATAACCACAAAGAAAATAGCTATATAATTTACACAAAAGGAAATGAGAAAGGAATTTAGATATTTAACTACAGAAAAAGAAATTAAACACAAAAGAAGACAGTAATGTAGGGACTGAGGAACAAAAAAAGCTATAAGGTATATAGAATTCAAACAGAATGAAAGAAATAAGTCCCTCCTTATCAGTAATTACTTAAAGTGGAAATTGATTAAACTCTCTAATCAAATAGAGAGATTGGCAGAATGTCTTAAAAACCATGGCCCAACTATAAAATGTCTAAAAGAGACTCACTTTAGATCCAAAGATAAAAATAGATGGAAAGTGTAAGAATGGATAAAGATATTCCATCCAAATAGTAACCAAAAGACAGCAGGGAGGGTAATACCAGTATCAGACACAACAGACTTCAAATCAAAAAAGGTTATAAGAGGGGCGCCTGGGTGGCTGTCGTTAAGCGTCTGCCTTCAGCTCAGGTCATGATCCCAGGGTCTTGGGATCAAGCCCTGCATCGAGCTCCCTGCTCAGCAAAAAGCCTGCTTCTCCCTCTCCCACTCCTCCTGCTGTGTTCCCTCTCTTGCTGGGGCTCTGTCAAATAAATAAATAAAATCTTAAAGAAAAAAAAAGAAAAAAGGTTATGGGGGGGTGTATGGGTGGCTCAGTCGTTAAGCGTCTACCTTTGGCTTGGGTCATGGTCTCAGGGTCCTGGGATTGAGTCCCACATCGGGCTCCCTGCTCAGCGGAGAGCCTGCTTCTCCCTCTCCCTCTGCTGCTCCCTCTGCTTGTGCTCTCTCTGTCTGTCTCTCTCTCTCTGTGTCAAATAAATAAATAAAATCTTAAAAAAAAGTTTATAAGAGGGGGTGCCTGGGTGGCTCAGCTGGTTAAGCGTCTGCCTTCAGCTCAGGTCATGATCCTGGAGTCCCAGAATTAAGCCCTACATCAGGCTCTCTGCTCAGCAGGGAGTCTGCTTCTCCCTCTTCCCCTCACTCCATTCATGTTCTCTCTCTCACACTCTCTCAAATAAATAAAATCTTTAAAAAAAAAAAAAAAAGGTTATAAGAGACCAAAAGGAAAATTATATATTATTAAAGGTTCAATACCACAAGAAGATATAACAATTATAAAGTTATACATGTAATAACAGGTCACTGAATTAAATGAAGGAAAAACTGACATAATTGAAGGGAGAAAGTTTTATAATGACAATTGGAAATGTCAATATCCCACTCTCAATAATGAACAGAAGAACTAGACAGAAGATAAGTAAAAAAACAAAATACTTAAACAAAGCAACCATAACAGACGTATGCTAAATATTCTACCCAACAAGAGCATACATATACTTTTCAAGTACACATGGAACATTGTACAGGATAGACTATGTATTCGCCCACAAATTAAGTCCCAATAGATCTTAAAAGATGAAGATCAGGGCACCTATGTGGCTCAGTCGATTAAGCATCTGACTCTTGATTTTGGCTTACGTCACGATCTCAGGGTTGTGTGATTGAGCCCTGTGTTGGGTCCGTGCTGGGCATGGAGTCTGCTTAACGTTCTCTCTCCCACTTCCTCTGCCCCTCCCCTACCACTCACGTGTGCTCACTCTCTCTCTTAAAAAAAAAGATAAAGATCATAAAAAATATTTTCTCTGACCACACAGGATAAAGTTAGAAGTCAATAACAGAAGGAAAAAAACTGAAAATTCACAAATTCGGGGAAATTAAACAACACATCTTAACCAATGGATCAAAGAAGAAATCAAAAGGTAAATTAGTAAATACTTATACATGAATGAAAACAAAACACAACATACCAAAATTCACAGGATGCAACAAAAGCAGTGTTGAGGGGAAAATTTACTAGATGGATAAGTAGTACACTAGAGGAAGCAAAGGAATAGATCAATGATCCAGAGGACAGAGTAATGGAAATCAATCAAGCTGAAGAGAAGAGAGAAAAAAAGAATAATGAAAAATGAAAAAAGACTTAGGGAACTCAGCAACACCATCAAGACTAGTAACATTTGCATTATATGGACCCCAGAAGGAGAACAGAGAGAAACGGGGGCAGAAAATTTATTTGAAGAAATAACAGCTGAAAATTTCCTGAATCTAGAGAAAAGAACAGAAATCCAGATCCAGGAGGCACAGAGAGCCCCCAACAAAATCAACCCAAGGAGGTCCACACCAAGACACATAGTAATTAAAATGGCAAAAAAAGTACTGGTAAAGAGAGAATTTTAAAGCAGCAAGAGAAAAGAAAGCAGTTACATACAAGGGAAACCCATTAGGCTATATGCTGATTTTTCAGCAGAAACTTTATAGACCAGAAGAGAGTGCCATGATATATTCAAAGAGCTAAAAGAAAAAAACCAGCAGCCAAGACTACTCTATCCAGCAAGGCTGTCATTCAGAAAAGGAAAGATAGAGTTTTCCAAACAAAGGAATTCATGACCACTAGACCAGCCCTACAAGAAATATTAAAGGGGACACTCAGTGGAAAAGAAAGACCTAAGTAGGAGTAAGAAAAGTAGGAAGCACAAAAGCAGTAAAAATAAGTATCTCTATAAAAATCAGTCAAGAGACTCATAAAATAAAAGGATGTAAAGTATGACACCACGGGCGCCTGGGTGGCTCAGTTGGTTAAGCGACTGCCTTCGGCTCAGGTCATGATCCTGGAGTCCCAGGATCGAGTCCCGCATTGGGCTCCCTGCTCAGCAGGGAGTCTGCTTCTCCCTCTGACCCTCCTCCCTCTCATGCTCTCTGTCTCTCATTCTCTCTCTCTCAAATAAATAAATAAAATCTTAAAAAAAAAATTGATTAAAAAAAAAAAGTATGACACCACATACCTAAAATGTGTGGACAGCGGGGAGGGAAGAATGGGTTCAAACTTAAGCAACCATCAACTTAATACAGACTGCCATATGCATAAGATGTTATACTCAAACCTAATGGTAACCACAAATCAAAAACCACTAATAACAAAAAAAAATAAAGAGAAAGGAATCCAAGTATATCACTAAAGAAAGCCAATAAACCATGAGAGAAGAGAGCAAGAGAAGAAAGGAACAGAAAAGAACTACAAAACAACCATAAAATAAGTAACAAATGATGATAAGTACAAGCCTATCAATAATTACTTTCAGTGTAAACAGACTAAACATTTGAGTCAAAAGACATAGGGTGACGGAATGGATAAAAAAGCAAGACCCATCTATATGCTCATTTTTGACCTAAAGACACAGATTGAAAGTGAAGGGATGGAAAAGCATTTCTCATGCAAATGGATGTGAAAAGGCCAGGGTAACAATACCTGTATCAGACAAAATAGATTTTAAAACAAAGATAAAACAAAATAAGAGAAAAAGAAGGACCGTATATAACCATAAAGGGAACAACCCAACAAGATATAACAATTGTAAATATTTATGCATACAGCAGAGCAGCACCGAAATACATAAGGCAGCTAATAACAAACACAAGGAAGTCATCAATAGTAATACAATAATAGTAAGGGACTTTAACACCCTACTTATATCAACAGATTATCCAACAGAAAAATCAACAAAGAAACAATGGCTCTGAATGACACATTGGACCACATGGATCTAACAGATACATTCAGAACATTCCATCATAAAATAGCAGAATACACATTCTTTTCAAATATACATGGAACATTCTCCATGATAGATCACATATTAGGCCACAAAACAAATCTCAACAAGTTCAAAAAGATCAAAGTCATACCATGCATCTTTTCTTTCTTTTTTTTTTGAGAGAAAGAGCATAAGACAGTGCATGAACAGGGAGGGGCAGAGGAAGAGAGAGAATCTTTTTTTTTTTTAAAGATTATTTATTTATTTATTTGAGAGAGAGAGAGAATGAGAGACAGAGAGCACGAGAGGGAAGGGGATCAGAGGGAGAAGCAGACCCCCTGCTGAGTGGGGAGCCCGACGTGGGACTCGATCCTGGGACTCCAGGATCATGACCTGAGCTGAAGGCAGTCGCTTAACCAACTGAGCCACCCAGGCGCCCCGGAAGAGAGAGAATCTTAAACAGGCTCCACACCCAGTACACGGAGTCTGATGCAGAACTCAATCTCATGACTCTGAGATCACGACCTGAGCCAAAATCAAGAGTTGGACGCTCAAATGACTGAGCCACCCAGGTGCCCCTATCAAGCATCTTTTCTGACCATAATGCTATGAAACTAAAAATCAACCACAAGAAAAAATCTGGAAATAACACAAATACATGGAGAAAAAAATACATGGAGAAAAACAAAAATAAAAACACAATGGTCCAAAATCTTTGGGGTGTACCAATGCTGTTCTAAGAGGGAAGTTTATAGCAATACAGGCCCTCAAGAAGCAAGAAAAATCTCAAATAAACCACCAAAACTTACACAGAACAGAACTAGAAAAAGAAGAACAAACAAAATCCAAAACCAGTAGAAGGAAGAAAATAATATAGATTAGAGCAGAAATAAATGAAACAGAAACTAAAAGAGAGAGAGGACTCAAATAAAATCAGAAAAGAAAGAGGAAAAATAATAACCAACACCACAGAAATACAAAGGATTGTAAGAGAATATTATGAAAGATTATATGCCAACAAATTGGATAACCTAGAAGAAATGGATAAATTCCTAGAGACATATAATCTCCCAAAATTGAATAGGAAGAAATAGAAAATTTGAACAGACTGATTACCAGTGATGACACTGAATTAGTAATCAAAAAACTCCCAACAAATAAAAGTCAAATATCATTCTCAATGGTCAAAGACTGAAAGCTTTTCCTCTAAGATAAGGAACACGGCAAGAATGCCTGCTTTCACCACTTCTATTCAACACAGTACTGAAAGTTCTAGCCAGAGCCATTTGGCAAGGAAAAGAAATAAGTCTTTCAAATTGGAAAGGAAGAAGTAAAATTATCTCTGTTCACAGATGATATGATCCTCTATGTAGAAAACTTTAAAGATTACACATACACACACACAAATGAATTCAGCAAAGTAGCAGCATACAATGTCAAAAATCAGTTGCATTTCTATACATGAACAATGATTAATCTGAAAAGCAAACTATGAAAACAATTCCATTTATAATAGCATCAAACAGAATAAATGCTTATCCAAGGAGGTAAATGAGTTATAGAATGAAAACCAGAAAACTTTGCTGAAAGAAACTTAAAAAGACATAAATAAATGGAAACATATTATATGTTCATGGATTGGAAGGCTTATCATTAAGATGCCAATACTACTCACAGTGATTTACATATTCAATATAATCCCTGTCAAAATCCCACTGATACTTTTTTTGCAGAAACAGAAAAGCTCATCCTAAAATTCATATGGAATCCCAAGGGACCCTGAATAACCAAAACAATATAGAAAAAGAACAAAGCTGAAGGACTCACATTTCCTTATTTCAACACTTAGTATAGAGCTACAGTAATTACAGCAAAGTAGTATTGGCACAAAGATTAACATACAGATCAATGGAACAGAACAGAGAGTCCATAAATAAACCCTTGCATATATGGTCAAATGATTTTTGACAATGGTGTCAATACCACATGATGGGGAAAGGAAGATTGTCTCAAATGCTGCTAGGAAAACTCGATATCCACAAAAAGAACGAAGTTGGATCCTTACCTAACATCATATATAAAAACTTACTCTAAAATCTTAGCAAAGTTTTTTTATAGCTACCCACAAGCTCTTCCATAATTAATATGGAAAGGCAGAGAAAAAAAACAGCCAAAACAATTCTGAAGAACAAAGGTGAAGTATTCCCAGTAGCCCATTTTAAGACTTCCTATAAAATCAAGACAGTGCAATGCTGGTGAAAGATCAGACACAAGATGAATGAAACAGAAAACAAAGCCTAGAAATAGACCCATACAAACATTGTCTCCTGATTTTTTTTTTTTTTTAAACAAAGACATAAAGGCAATTCAATGTAGAAAGGAAAATCTTTTCAACAAATGGTGCAGGAACACTTGCACATCCATAGACATAAAAAATAAACCTCAAGGGCGCCTGGGTGGCTCAGCTGGTTAAGCGTCTGCCTTTGGCTCAGGTCATGATCTCAGGGTCCTTGCTCAGCGGGGAGCCTGCTTCTCCTTCTCCCTCTGCCTGCCACTCCCCCTACTTGTGCTCGCTCTCTCTCTGTCAAATAAATAAAATCTTTAAAAAAAAAATTAAAAAAAAAAAAAACCTCAACACATAACCCAACCCTCTACAAAATTTAGCTAAAAATGGATCATAGACTTAAATGTAAAAGCTAAAACTATAAAAGTCTAGAAAAATAAAAGAGAAAATTTCTGTACTTTGGTTTGGGCAATGAGATTTTATTTTTATTTGTTCATTTTATTCAGTAGGCTTCAGGTCCAGTGTGGGGTTTGAATTCATGACCCAGAGCCAGCCAGGTACCCAAGCAATGAGATTTTAGATACGACATCTAAAACTCAATCCATTCTAAAAAAATAAAATTGAGAAAATGGAATTTATCAGTCAGTGTTACAAAAATGAAAAGACAAGCCAGAGACTGGGAGAAAACATTCACACATCACTTTTCTGATGAAGGACTTGAATCTCGAATATGTAAAGAACTCTTAAAAATCAATGGCAAGAAAACAACCCAATTAAAAATTGGGGAAACGATCAGACACAGAACAGATACTTCGCCAAAGATATTCGGAGAGCAAAACATAAAAGATACTCAATAATACTAGCTATAGGGAAATGCAATTTAAAACCACAATGAGGGGCGCCTGGGTGGCTCAGATGGTTAAGCGTCTGCCTTCGGCTCAGGTCATGATCCCAGGGTCCTGGGATCGAGTTCCACATCGGGCTCCCCGCTCAGTGGGGAGCCTGCTTCTCCCTCTGACCCCCTCCCCTCTCATGCTGTTTCTCGCTCGCTCGCTCTCTAAAAAATAAATAAAATCTTTTAAAAAAATAAATAAATAATAAATAAATAAATAAATAAAATAAAACCACAATGAGGGCGCCTGGGTGGCTCAGATGGTTAAGCGTCTGCCTTCGGCTCAGGTCATGATCCCAGGGTCCTGGGATCGAGTCCCGCATCGGGCTCCTTGCTCAGCAGGGAGTCTGCTTCTCCCTCTCCCTCTGCCTCTCCCCCTGCTTGTTCTCTCTCTGTCTCTCTTGCAAATGAATAAATAAAATCTTAAAAAAAAAACAACAACAATGAAATACCACTTCACATGTATTAGTATGGCAAAATTTTTACAAACCTGACAATACCAAGCAATGGCCAGGACGAGGAGCAACAGGAACTCTCATTCACTGCTGGTAAGAGTGCAAAATTGCACAGCCAATTTGGAAGACAGTTTTTTACAAAGATAAAGACATTGTCACCATACAATCCAGCAATCATGCTCCTAGACATTTATCCAACTGATGGGAAAATTCATGTCTACACAAAAACCCATAGATGAATGTTGACAGCATTTGTAATCACCAAAAACTGGAAGCATCTGAATATCAAGACTTACTATAAATAGAGTGTGATACTGGCCCAAGAACAGAAAAGTGGACCAAGTATAGAGAGCAAGATGGACTCACTCGTATCAAATGGTAATGCAAGCAGCCAAGGGTGTTGCTGTTAAGACCAGGTATCATGGAAACCAGCAACCAGAACTGAAAACCAGCAGAAGAAGAGGCCAGCAGAGGTCCAAGACTGATTAAACTCCTTTAAAGGTTCATATATTGAGAGAGAGAGAGCGAGAACACGGGGTGGGGTAGGGGGAGACGGAGGGAGGGAGAGAGAATCTTAAGCAGACTCCCCACTGAATATGGAGCCTGATGCAGCGCTCGATCCCACGACCCTGAGATCCTGACCTGAGCCAAACCCAAGAGTCGGACACTTAACCCGCTGAGCCCCCCAGGCGCCCCGACTGAACTCCTTCAACAAGGGAAGATTTTGCAGCACAGTGTCCCACTTGTGTCTGAGCGTATCAGAAAGGGAACTGCTGCTGCCGCAGGCTCTGCCCAACTGACCTCTGAGCAGAACAGACTCTCCACAGCTTGAACACAGTCAGGAGCATGTGGCAAGAGGGACCTGGATGGACCGGGTCCTCATCTCAACTGTGCACTCACACACACGCTTTGCGTTTGGTTCGTTCACTTCTCACCCTTGCTGTATCTTGTTTGTTGTGTGACTCTGTACTATGCTTTGCTCTGTTAAATGCGATGTCATTGAGTTTGAAATCCTGAACCTGCTACACAATTATGTTAGCCTTGTTTTATAACTGAATAAAGGTGACACAACCCGTGTGCACCTTCATAGTGTGCTCATGACACCAATGGGACAGAATGAAGAGTTAGGAAACCAAACCATACTTATGGACACCTGACACATGACAAAGGTGGCACTGCAGAGTCAGGGGTTGGAATCAATCACTTCACTGGGACTGGGAATTGGATAGCTCTGTGAAAAAAATAAATCTTTGACTCCCACCCACACCAAACATAAAAATTCATTCTAGATATATTATAAATCTAAATGTGAAAGGTAAAATAATAACAAAGAAAAATGTCTTCATGAGCTTCAGATAAGAAAAAAGTACTTAAATTGGACACAAAAAAGCACAAGCAATAAAATTTACGAATCAGAATAAGTTAAAATCAATTATCTGTTCATCAAAAGACAGCATTAACAGAATGAAAAGGGAAGGAAATATTTAGAGGAGGCATGATGATATCTGAAATATATTAAGAAATGCACCAAAAATAAGACGGGTTTAATGGATGCATAGAGAGAGAGACACGGACAGATAATGTGATAAAGCAAGTATAGTAAAATGTTAATGGTAAATTCTGGGTGATGGGTACACAGAGGTTTGCTAAAATCCTTTCAACTTTGCCCTCTGTTTGAAAATTTTTATAACACAATATTGGAGGCAGAAGAAGCATCCCAGGTAAAATTTGAATATGGATTTGGTATCAAGATAGTTTTAAACTTTCACGTGCATGAATCACTGAATCTTGTTAAAATGAAGAGTCAATTATAACAGGATTGAGGTGGGACATGATATTCTGCATTTCTAACAAGCTTCCAGAACATAAAAAAATTCATTTAAACCAGTAAGAAAAAAGACAGAAAAACCAAAGGTAACAAAATGTCAAATAAACATGACAAAAGGTACTCATTCTCTTTAGCCAGCAGGAAATGCAAATTAAACCCATGAAGAGACACCACCACCAGAGTGGCTCAAATTCAAAAGACTAACAATAGAAATTGTTGGCCAAGAATGTGAAGTAAGTGAAACCTTCAAACACTGCTCTCCTAGCATGAGCTGGTAAATATAAGAGCACCAGTGTTTAATGAAACAAAGTGCTTACTGAAAAATATAAACAGGGGCGCCTGGGTGGCTCAGTCGTTAAGCGTCTGCCTTCGGCTCAGGTCATGATCCCAGGGTCCTGGGATCGAGCCCCGCATCAGGCTCCCTGCTCTGCAGGAAACCTGCTTCTCCCTCTTCTATTCCCCCTGCTTGTGTTCCCTCTCTCACTGTGTCTCTCTCTGTCAAATAAATAAATAAAATCTTTAAAAAATAAAAAATAAAAAAAAAAGAAAGAAAAATATAAACAATATAGCAAGATACATGTGCCACACCTGGGTGGCTCAGTTAGTTAAGTGTCTGCCTTTGGCTCAGGTCAGTCCTGGGATCAAGCCCTGCATTAGGGTCCCTGCTCAGCAGGGAGTCTGCTTCTCCCTCTGCTGCTCCCCCTGCTCGTGCTCTCTCTATCTCTGACAAATAAATATATAAAATCTTAAAAAAAAAGATACATGTGCCACACCATTAACATAAATTAAAAATACATACACAGCAATAACAATACATATTTTGTGAACACATATAAACAAAAGAAATCCATAAAGAACAAAGTAATTTTGGGGGGGTGGGGAAGGAGACTGAAATTGAGTATGGGGAAATCAAAAAATATGTAATAGTCAGGGACCTTACACAAACCACTGATGATAAACAGACTATGAACTGAAAAGTGATTAACTTAACCCTAAGGATCTCCATCCCTCTCCCCACCAAAAAAAAAAAAAAAAAAGAGAGAGAGAGAGAGAAGTACTGAAGAAAAGAAGCAGGAATAAATAAGCAAACAACTCACCCGAGACTGGGTGGTTTTTGGCTGCTCCTGAGAAATAAACAGCCACTCTAGAACCTGCTCTGTCCTGTGATTCTTGTGTCTTTGCCAGGGTCCTCCAGGGAGAAGTCTGTGGTCAGGAGTCCCTTGACCCAGGATGGATTCCTGACCTTGCAGCTCTCTGGTTCTGTTGCATGAATTCTCTTGTTCCTGGAGAGGTGGAACCTGTGGACACAAGAGCAAATTCGCTTTAATGACCAGCATTCCGCTAGGTCCCAACCTCATCTCTTCTGCTGGTGAACACACTCACGGGAGACCAGGCTGGATGTTCTGCACGCTGTGTTCAGTGTCGCTGTGGGGCAGAACCCAGCACAATGATGACAGTCCCCTCCCCACACTCTGCACAGGCACCCAGGAGCCCTGAAGTTGCAGCAGCCACCCTAAGAGTTGAACAACTCCAGGCAGTCATTTAAATAACACAATGCCAGATGCTAGAGAGCAACAACTCTTAGGCTGGGCGTATACAAGCCGTAGATTTCAAATGAGCCAGAATGAGTTAGAATTTCTTCCCTCACTATTTAGATGTCTATCAACAATTCACTTACTCTCTCTCACAGAGTCTTACTTTTTGCTGTGGTGAACACTGGGAGTAGGGTGGCATCAGGTAGCAGTGCAGTTTTTTAACCTTCCAAGAACTCCCAATGAATGCAAATGAGAACAATCACAATGGTACAAGAAACAGCCCATAGACATCAACACCAAACCAACACAGTCTAGGTGCCAGGGTCTCTTTACAAACATCGAGATATATGCAGAGGTGACCCAAGAGCAGAGGACAGATCCCAGGAGAGAAGAGTGAGCAATAAGGGAAGATTCTGACAGGCCACACACTGCAGATCCCCAAAGTCACCAATAATGTGTGCCCCCAATGGGAGAACAGTCCCAAAGTCACTAAGTGACCTGACAGCACTGTGGCTACCTAAGAACATGGGAATTTGAAAAGTAACTGGAAAACAGTCCTTTCCAGACACACAGATCTTTTCTCTGAGGGAAAAGTGCTAAAGATAGTGCCCAAATTGCTCAACACAGAAGATGAAGGTAGTGAGAGGAATGAGAGAGAGAGAGAGACAGAGGAGGGGAGGGGAGGGGAGGGGAGGGGAAAGGAGGAAAGAGGGGAGGAGGGAAGAATAGAGGAGAGATCCAGACACCTAGAGGGAAAGGACAGAGAAGGGAGAAAGGCTACTAGACAGTAAGAGGGAAGCATTCAGCTCTTATTCCAGAAATTAACAACAAAATATGTAAATGTGAGAGAAATACATTAGAAGACAAGGCATGTTGAACTCTAGGAAGCACAGGGCTAGAGGCAGAAAAAACGGCTTCCTGACAAGGCTTAGCACTTAGGTATGAGTTTGTTTCCATCTCCAAAAGAATCACTGAGAAGATGAACTAGGAACAGTAAAAATGGTGACTTCTGCAGGAGGGAAAGGACAGGGCAGAAGGGATGGAAGCAAGTCAGTTTCTATTTTTGAATCATGTATAAATATCTTACATAATCAAAAAGAGGGAAGGCAATCCCTAAGGTTGCAAATAAGTGTCAGCAAATATATATGTTTATCAAATTGGAAACAAAACTACAAGAGAATAATTTTTCTAACTGATCTTTAGATAAAATGAGGTACAAAGACATACTGAACTTCATTTGGTATCCTTGTAAGTGAAAACAAATTATAATTTTAAAACCATTTTATGTACACTGTAGGATATGACAGTTATATTACTATTATTAAGAACCAAGATATCTGGATTTAACAGATATATTCATAACATTCTATCATAAAACAGCAGAATATACATTCTTTTCGAATATACATGGAACATTGTCCAGAACAGATCACATATTAGGCCATAAAACAAATCTCAACAAATTCGAAAAGACTGAAGTCATGCCATGCATCTTTTCTGACCACAATGCTATGAAACTAAAAAATCAACCACAAGAAAAAAAATCTGGAAAACACACAAACATATGGAGGTTAAATAACATACTACCGAACAATGCATATGTCATCCAAGAAACCAAAGAGAAAATCAAGAAAATACATGGAGAAAAATGAAAATGAAAACACAACAGTCCAAAATCTCTGGGATGTTTTAAGAGGGAAGTTCAAAACAATACAGGCCCACTTCAAGAAACAAGAAAAATCTCAAACAACCAATCATAAATCTAAAGGAACTAGAAAAAGAACAAACAAAACCCAAAACCAGTAGAAGGAAGGAAATAATAAAGATTATAGCTGAAATAAATGAAACAGAAACTAAAACAAACAAACAATAGAACAGATCAATGAAACCAGGAGCTGGTTCTTTGAAAAGATCAACAAAATTGATAAGCTTTTAGCTAGACTCATCAAGAGACACACAGAGAGAGAAGACTCAAATAAAATTAGAAAGGAAAGGAGAATAACTAATACCACAGAAATACAAAGGATTATAAGAGAATATTAAGAAACATTATATGCCAACAAACTGGACAACCTAGAAGAAATGGATAAAATCCTAGAGACCTATAACCTCCTAAAACTGAATCAGGAAGAAATTAGAGAATTTGAACAGATTGATTACCAGTGATGACATTGAATGAGTAATCAAAAAACTCCCAACAAACAGAAGTCCAGGACCAGACAGCTTCATAGGTAAGTTCTACCAAACATTTAAAGAAGAGTTAATATCTATTCTTCTCAAACTATTCCAAAAAATCGAAGAAGGAAAACTTCCAAATTCATTCTATGAGGTCTGCATTACCCTGATGCCAAAACCAAATAAAGACACTACAAAAAACAAGAACTACAGGTCAGTATTTCTGATGAACACAGATGTAAAAATCCTCAATAAAATACCAGCAAATCAAATCCAACAACATGTTAAAAAAATCATTCACTATGATCAAGTGGGATTTATTCTTGGGTTGCAAGGGTGGTTCAATATTCACAAAGCAATCATCAATCAACATGACAGATCACATCAACAACAGAAAGAATAAAAACCATATGATATTTCCATAGATTCAGAAAAAGCATTTCACAGAGTATAACATACATTCATAATAAAAAACCATCCACGAAGTAGGTTTAGAGGGAACATACCTCAACATAATAAAGCCATATATGAAAAACCCAAAGCTAATATCATACTCAATGGTGAAAAACTGAAAGCTTTCCCCCTAAGATCAGCAACAAGACAAGGATGTCCACCCTCACCACTTTTATTCAACAAAGTACTCAAAGTCCTACCCACAGCAATCAGGCAAGAAAAAGGAATAAAAGGCATCCAGATTGGTAAGAAAAATGTAAAACTTTCACTATTTGCAGATGACATGATACAATATATAGAAAATCCTAAAGACTCCACCAAAAAACTACTAGAACTGGGGTGCTTGGGTGGCTCAGTCGTTAAGCATCTGCCTTCAGCTCAGGTCCACAATCCCAGGGTCCTGGGATCGAGCCCTGCATCGGGCTCCCTGCTCAACGGGAAGCCTGCTTCTCCCTCTCCCACTCCCCCTGCTTGTGTTCACTCTCTCGCTGTATCTCTCTCTGTCAAATAAATAAATAAATAAATTCTTTAAAAAAAAAAAAAAACTACTAGAACTGATAAATGAATTCAGTTAAGGTTGCAGGATACAAAATCAATGTACAGAAATCCGTTGCATTTCTACACACTAATAATAAAGCAGCAGAAAGAGATATTAAGAAAACAATCCCATTTACAATTGTACCAAAAATAGTAATACCTAGGAATAAACTTAACAAAGAAGGTGAAAGACTTGTACTCTGTAAGCTATAAAACACTGATGAAAGAAATTGAAGATGACACAAATGAAAAAGTATTCCATTCTCATGGATTGGAAGAACAAATGGTGTTAAAATGTCCATACTACCCAAAACAATCTACAGATTTAATGCAATCCCAATCAACATACCAACAGCATTTTTCACAGACCTATAATTTCTATGGAACTACAAAAGACTCCAAATAGCCAAACAGTCTTGAAAAAGAAAAGCAAAGCAGGAAGTATCACAATTCCAGATTTCAAGTTATACTACAAAGCTGTAGTAATCAAAATGGTGTGGTACTGGCCCCAAAACAGACATATACATCAACAGAAAAGTCAGAAAGCCGTCCCCAAAAAACAAGATTATATGGTCAATTAATCTTTGACAAAAGAGGCAAGAATATGCAATGGGAAAAAGACACTCTCTTCAACAAATGCTGTTGGGAAAACTGGACAGCAACATGCAAAAGAATGAAACTGGACCACTTTCTTACACCATACACAAAAATAAACTCAAAATGGATGAAAGACCTAAATGTGAGACCTGAAATCATAAAAATTCTAGAAGAGAACACAGGCAGTAATTTCTCTAACATCTGCCATAGCAACATTTTTCTAATATGTCTCTCAAAGCAAGGAAAACAAAAGCAAAAATAAACTACTGGGACTTCATCAAAATAAAAAGCTTCTGCACAGCAAAGGAAACAATCACCAAAATAAAAGACAACCTATGGAACGGGACAAGATATTTGCAAATGATATATCCAGTAAAGAGTTAGTACCCAAAAGAACTGATACAACAACACCCAAAAAACAAATAATTCAATTAAAAAATGGGCAGAAGACATGAACAGACATTTTTCCAAAGAAGACATGTGGATGGCCAACAGACACATGAAAACATGTTCAATAGTGCTCATCAGCAGGGAAATGAAAATCAAAACTACAATGAGGTACCACCTCACACCTGTCACAATGGCTAAAATCAACACAAGAAACAAAAGGTGCTTGGAGGATGTGGAGAAAGGGGAACCCTCATGCACTGTTGGTGGGAATACAAACTGCTGCATCCACTCTGGAAAATAGTATGGAGGTTCCTCAAAAATGAAAAATAGAATTACCCTATGATGCGGTAATTACACTACTAGGTATCTACCCAAAGAATACAAAAACATTAATTTGAAAGGATACATGCACCCCTAAGTTTATAGCAGCATTATCCACAATAGTCAAAGTATGGAAACAGCCCCAGTGTCCATCAATGGATGAATGGATAAAGAAAATGTGGTGTGTATACACACACACACACACACAGGAATATTGATCAGCCATTAAAAAGAATGAAATCTTGCCATTTGCAATGACATGGGTAGAACTCGAGAGTATTACACTAAGTGAAATAAGCCAGTCAGAGAAAGACAAATACCATATGATTTCTCTCATATGTGGAATTTAAGAAACAAAACAAACAAAGGAAGAAAAAAAAGAGATAGGCCAAGAAAGAGACTCTTAACTATAGAGAACACATGGTGAGCAGAGGGGAGAAGTGAACCAGGTCCAGGGGACTAAGCGTACACTTACCGTGAGGAGCACGGAGTGATGTGTGGGAGTGTTGAATCACTATACTACATGCCCGAAACTAATACAACATTGCATGTTAACTACACTGGAATTAAAATGAAAAACTTCATAAAAGAAAAACAAGGTATCTAGCACATGACAAAAAAGTTGCAACAGTAAGTTAAACACTTGTACACAAATGTTCGTAACAGCATTTACTGGAAACAACCCAAATGTCCATCAATGGATGAATGGATAAACAAAATGTGGTCTATCCGTAAAAGGTTATTCAGCCATACAAAGGAATTAACTACTGATAAATGCTACCACATGGATAAACTTTTGTAGTATAAGTGCCCAACAATTAGCTTTTTTGACTGTAATTTAAGTGCCTGACAGCAAGCTTTTCATTGTCAAGGCATCCATTTTGAAGACACTCATCTTGGACCAACACATTGCCAGCTACACAAACAGGCAAAGAACCAGGTTGCCCCTCCCAATAAAGTCCCCCTTTTGGAAAGCACTAGATGACCTAGATAACTGCTCCTTGAGTGACCCTGGTTTTGCCTTTCTGTGCTCTAATTCCCACCCTTATATATATATATTTTTAAAGATTTTATTTATTTATTTGAGAGAGAGAGAATGAGAGAGAGCACATGAGAGGGGGGAGGGTCAGAGGGAGAAGCAGACCCCCTGCCGAGCAGGGAGCCCGATGCGGGACTCGATCCAGGGACTCCAGGATCATGACCTGAGCCGAAGGCAGTCGCTTAACCAACTGAGCCACCCAGGCGCCCCCACCCTTATATTTTAAATTCACCAATAAAGAGTGAACCTGCAAAACACAAGGCACTCCACCCTCAACCCCAATAAAGGCAGAACCCCAGGCCTGAGTGCACACTCTCCCTCCCCATGACCTTGCTGTGTGGCATACCACAAGCCTCCAGGACTTGTGAGTTATAATCCTTGTTTTTCCAACGTTCCCTGATGGTTGCTGCCGAAGTGTATTGTTGCTGGTGTATCTTGCAACCACAGGAAGAACCGCAAACGCCAGTCCAGCCACCACTTTGACTCCAGTCAGGGAAATGTCTGGCTACTCACCACATGGGCCCAGGTAAGTGCCCCAGGCCTTCCTAGTCGTTAGCATCACTACTGATTAAGAGAAAACTAACACAAAGTAACCCTTAAAAACATCATGCCAAAAGAAGCCAGATATAAAAGGCCACATACGGTATAACTCTATGAAATTGGTAAATTCATAAAAACACAAAGTAGATTAATGGTTGCCAAGGAAAAGAGGAAAGAGGGAATAGGGAGGGACTGCAGATGGGGACAGTATTTCTTATTGGAGTGATGATAATGTTCTAGAATTAGCAGTGAAATGTGTACAACTCTAAATACTAAAGATGACTGAATTGTACATTTTTTTTAAAGATTTTATTTATTCATTTGAGACAGAGAGATACGGAGAGAGAGAGAGCATGAGCAGGGAGAGAGGCAGAGGGAGAAGCAGGCTCCCCGCTGAGCCAGGGCCCAACGTGGGGCTCGATCCCAGGACCCTGGGATCATGACCTGAACCGAAGGCAGATGCTTAACCATCTGAGCCACCCAGGCGCCCCTGAATTGTACATTTTAAGAGTGAATTTCACAGTACATAAATTATGCTGCAATGAAACTTTTTAAAAAAGAGAGTATTTAGGGTGCCTGGGTGGCTCAGTCGTTAAGCGTCTGCCTTCTGCTCAGGTCATGATCCCAGGGTCCTGGGATCGAGCCCCGCATCAGGCTCCCTGCTCCACAGGAAACCTGCTTCTCCGTCTCCCACTCCCCCTGCTTGTGTTCCTGCTCTCGCTGTCTCTCTCTCTCTCTGCCAAATAAATAAAGTCTTTAAAAAAAAAAAAAGAGTATTTAACTTGAATGACTTTTATTAAATTGATGGCTTTGCGGGAATCATCTTTGTCCAGGTTTACATTTATGTTGCTTCAGATACTCTGCGTGCTCCTTTGAGGCCATCTCCAACTCCCAGGTAACCACTGTCCTGCTTCTGTGTGTACAGAACTGCCTTTCCTGGATGGTTCCTATAAATGGAATCATACCCTACATTGTGTCTGGCTTGTTTCACTTAGTAGAATGCCTTTGAGGTTTATTCTTGTTATAACATGGGCCAATAGTGTCCCCGTTATTGCTGAACATTCCATTTGGCTATACATTCATCAGTTAATCAGTACTTCCAATTTTGAGCTACTAAGAACAATCCTGCACATTCACATACAAGTCTTTATGTAAACATCTTTTCCTTCACGTTGGATAAATTCCTAGAGGTCAAACGGCTGCACTGTGCAGTAGATTTATGTATCACTTTTTAAAGAAATTGCGAAATCTTTTCAAAGTGACTGTACCACTTTATATTCCCACCAGCAGTCTATAAAGACCCGAATTTCTCTACTTCCACTGTCTTTCTGCTTAAAGCCATTCCAGTGGGTATAGAGTAGTACCTCGTTACGATGAAATACGTATTTCCCTAGTGACTAAGGATGGTAAGCATCTTTTCATGTGCTTCTTTGCCATCTATAGATCTTCTTTGGTGAAGTGTCTGTTCCAGTCCTTCGCCCATTTTTAAACTGGGTTGTCTTCATACTGAGTTATAAGTGTTCTTTATATATTCTGAATATATTCCTGTATTAGATATGTGATTTACAAATATTATCTCAGAGTCTGTGACTTGTCTTTTCATTTTCTGAATGAAATGACTTTGAAGTGCAAAAGTTTTTATTTTGATGTAATAGTCCAATTTATAACTTCAAAAGCAGAACCTACATACAAACTTTCTCTTTTTTTGGACACCGTGGTATTGGAGGTATATCTAAGAACTTTGGCCTAACCCAAGGTCACGAATATTTTCCTATGTGTTTTCTTCCAGAAGTGTTATAGCTTTAGCTCTTACATTTAAGTCTGTGTTCCATTTTGAGTTCATTTTTTTGTACCTTGTAAGGTAAGAGTCCAAGTTCATCTTTTCAAAAAATTTTTAATTTTGGTAAAATACACGTAACATAAAACTTATCTTAAGCATTTTTAAATGTACAGTTCTGTGGAATTAAGTACATTCACAGTGTTACATCATCATAACCACCTTCTATCTCCAGAAGCCTTTCTTCTGTTTTTAGATAAAACTAAAACTGCATCCTCTGAGCATCAACCCCCCATTCTCCCCTCCCTTCCCCGTCTCTGACATCACTCTACTTTCTATCTATGAATTTGACAGCTCTGAGAAACTCGTATCAGTAGAATCATATATCCGTCCTTTCGTGACTAGCTCACTGTACTAAAGATAATGTCCTCAAGGTTCATCCATGCTGCGGCATCTGTCAGAATTTCTTTTTAAGGTTGAATCATATTTTGTGCATATCTGTATCAGCGCACATAGACACACACACGTTTTGTTTATCCATTCATCTTTCAGTGAACACTTGGGTTACTTCCACCAAAAAGTGAGTAATTAGTAATTTTAGAAAAGTGAAAACTCTGTAATTTGAACTGGAAATACCAATATGAACCATACTTTTTTTCCTTTCCAAAGATTCCTAGGTCTGCGTAGTGAAACACCCTGGAAGCAATGACATTCCGGTCTCAATTGTGGTCTTTGGGCACATTAACCTACTAAAAGGTATCAGGTTTCCAGGAGGAAAGGTTGATTCCAGATTTGGGACAGGAAATACTCAAATGAACCTAGAATATCTTGTTGGGCCCAAAAGCAAGGAAGCTAGGAAGCCAGCTAAGACTAACAGAATCATTTCAAAAGAACTCAGGACCAAGCTAAAGAGGCTCCCTCTGGCCAAAGCTGGGATAATGTAACCCTCTAAAAGAATAACGGCTGCAATTGATTCAAACTAACTGAACACATTAAGACTTATGAATTTCTTAATCATACTCAAATTAACAAAAAGAAAAAATCAAACAAAAAACTCATTGTTGTCACCAATGGAGGTAACTATGGCATCAACTCCTTAGTGAACCCTGGCACTTAATGGGAAAGAATTAAGCACATACCCTGCCATTCCTATATAAATTCAGGACAAGAGTGAAGAAACTATAAGCCAGCCTCTTGTAGTCCTGCAGCCTGGGGCTCACATCCAACCCCTAAAATGAGCATAAATCTGTCCTTTGCAGTACTCAAAAGCGGATGGGAAAAAAGAAAAACTATATGCACATCTGGAGTAAGGTACCTTCATCCTATGCCTTAACTTTTTCCTTCAAAGAATTTGTTTCTTTTTTTTTTTTTAAGAGAAAGAGACAGCATGTGTGCATACATGAGCAGGTGGAGGGGCAGAGGGAGAGGGAGAGAGAGAATCTCAAGCAGACTCCAGACTCTGCCCAGCGCAGAGTCCCATGAGGGGCTCAATCTCAAGACCCTGAGATCATGACCTGACCCAAAATCAAGAGTCAGTCGCTTAACCGACTGAGCCACTCAGGCACCCCGCTTCAAAGAATTTCCAAGTACAGTGACCAGTGTACAAGATAACAAAACTTTCAAAAAACAAGATAACATAAACAAAACTAATGAAAGTCAACATACAACAGAAAGAAACCCTCAAAGACAACAGACACTGGGATCAATGGCCACTGATTATGAAACACACATCTTACTATATTCAAGGAGATAAAGGCAAACTTTATAATTTGGCCAGGAATTAGACAAATGACTTAGCAAGCATATCTGAAAAAGGAAAAGAATTGGAATGGATGAAACGGATGGGGCACCTGGGTGGCTCAGTCGGGTTAAGCGTCCCTTGATTTCAGCTCAGGTCATGATCTCAGGATCATGAGCCTGAGCCATGCACAGGGCTCCACACTCAGGGGGGAGTCTGCTGGAGATTCTCTCTCCCCCTCTGCCCCTCCCCCGTTGCGTGCACACGCACTCCCTCTCTCTCTAATAAATCTAAAAAAAAAAAAAAAAAAAAGGAAAAAATTTTAACCAAAATGTTTTTTTGGTTTTTTTTGTTTAAAGATTTTATTTATTTATTTGACAGAGAGAGACACAGCGAGAGAGGGAACTCAAGCAGGGGGAGTGGGAGAGGGAGAAGCAGGCTTCCCGCCAAGCAGGGAGCCCGATGCGGGGCTCGATCCCAGGACCCTGGGATCGACCTGAGCCGAAGGCAGACGCTTAACGACTGAGCTACCCAGGCGCCCCAACTCTTCCTAATTTATTTATTTATTTATTTTTAAGGATTTTATTTATTTATTTGAGAGAGAGAATGAGGTAGAGAGAGCATGAGAGGGGGGAGGGTCAGAGGGAGAAGCAGACGCCCCGCCGAGCAGGGGAGCCCGATGCGGGGCTCGATCCCAGGACCCTGGGATCATGACCTGAGCCGAAGGCAGACGCTTAACGACTGAGCCACCCAGGTGCCCCCAAAATGTTTTTAATAGCAGGTTAGAAAGAATTAGTTAATTAAAAGACAATTATAGGGCACCTGGGTGGCTCAGTTGGTTAAGCGACTGCCTTCGGCTCAGGTCATGATCCTGGAGTCCCCGGATCGAGTCCCGCATCGGGCTCCCTGCTCGGCAGGGAGTCTGCTTCTCCCTCTGACCCTCCTCCCTCTCATGCTCTCTGTCTCTCATTCTCTCTCTCTCTCTAATAAATAAATAAAATCTTAAAAAAAAAAAAAAGACAATTATAGGAAGTTATCCAGAAAGCAACCGTTAAATTTTTAAAAATGTTGGGGCACCTGGGTGGCTCAGTCGTTGAGCATCTGCCTTCCGCTCGGGTCATGATCTCAGAGTCCTGGGATCGAGCCCCGCATCGGGCTCCCTGCTCCGTGGGAAGCCTGCTTCTCCCTCTCCGACTCCCCCTGCTTACGTTCCTGCTCTCGCTGTGTCTGTCTCTGTCAAATAAATAAATAAAATCTTAAAAAAAAAAAAAATTTTTTTTTTTAAATGTTAAAGCAATGAACAGTGTGTATAATTCCCAAACCTCTGGAGAGAGAAAAAAGAATACCAAGGCAAGAGAGAAGAAAAAACAAAAACAAACAAAATCCAGACCAAGTACAGCAAATAGAAAGCACACAATAAGATGGCAGATTTAAACACAGACATATCAGTAATTACATCAATCATAAACAAAGTGTTCCATTTAAAATAAAAGGACTGACAGACTGATTAAAAACAAACTTAAGACTGTTTAAAAAAGACACATCTAAAATATAAAGACAGAAAAAGATACAAAAGCTAAGGACAAAGATAAAATAAGCAATTAACCAAAAGGAAGCTCCAATAGCTATATGAACATAAAATAGACTTTAAGGCAAAAAAGAATCCCTGGAAATTAAAGGTGACTCCACAATCATCAGGAAAATGTAATTTTAAACTTATCTGGAGAGGATGAGTAGCCTGCTCAAAGTCAGCCACGGAGGGGTACCTGAAATGCAAACTAGCCACCAAGTGACATCCTCTCTCCTCTCCAAGCTGCTGACAATTAAGGGCAGGGCCACTGGGGTCCTCCCTCTCCCTGGGTTCCAGGACCATCCTTGCTACTGCCTTTCTCCCTACTGCTGGCAGCCCCCTCTGGCTGGAGCCTTACTGTCCCTTCCCCTCACACAGCTAATTCTATGGATCCTTTGGGAACACACGCTGTTAAACACCATTCCCTGGGCTTCCTTCTGCCTCAGCTCCAATCCCGTGGCTGCCTGCATTATCACTCTATTCCCTTCTCTGAACCTCTGGGAAGACGCGAGAGGCTGGGGCCAGGGCTGTCTCTAGACCTGTGTATCCTCAGTGCCAGATCAGTACCTGGAATATATAAACAAGGGTTTAGTGAGGGATGTTAGTTTTGAACAAGTAATAATGAATGAACACTGCCACATTTTAACCTTTAATTCCCCAAGAGGATCAGTTTGGGGAAAGCTTCAGACATACAATATGGTGTGCTCAGGACACCAGCCAGGCTTTCTCAGAAAGGCCTCTTTCTAAAGCAGAATTCCCTTCCCTCCCCCATGCTCCAGCTCACTTCAGTTTTAAATCCCCAACTCCCTGCACTACAAACTATGAGTATTAGCAGGTCTTGATGGTGATGGTGTTTGACAGTGGTCCATGGGAGCAGAGGCCCTGCCCATGTACTGGAGAACAATGGAGACAAAGGTCGCTGATACAAATAAGTCAACTCCTATTGGAGGAGAAGAGACAGAAAGTCTTTTTTTTTTTTTTAAAGATTTTATTTATTTATTTGACAGAGAGAGACACAATGAGAGAGGGAACACAAGCAGGGGGAGTGGCAGAGGGAGAAGCAGGCTTCCCGCTGAGCAGGGAGCCCGATGTGGGACTCGATCCCAGGACCTGGGATCATGACCGGAGCCGAAGGCAGACGCTTAACGACTGAGCCACCCAGGCGTCCCGGAGACAGAAAGTCTTTCCAAGACCTTAGGATTGGAGATTCATAGGAAGTGAGTTTATAATAACATATATAAGGGGGGTGGGGGAGGAGTGTCAATGGCAGAAAGTAGCCAAAAACAAAAGCAAGTGAAAAAACAAAACCGCCTCAGAGGAAACAAACAAGGCCTCAGTGAAATGTCCCTTCTGATGCTCACCTCCTTTTGCTCCGAATTCATACTCATCCAACAATCTTTTAGTTACTACGTATCACCTTGAACCCGTAAGGAGACACCCAGAATACAGGTCCAGCATATATGTCAGGGGACAGGGGCCCCTCTAGTGTACACTGTATATTATATCCTTTCAGCTTTCAGCCCGTCCCTGAATGGGGTCACCTACATTTACACAGAAGCCCAGCTGCTCTATCATACTCCAGAGACTGGGCCACATCTACCTACTCACTCTACCCATGGCACCGCAACATACTTAACTGGTCCTGCTTCTGTCATATCCTGGGTCCAAAGAGCTGAAAAGTAACCCCTCACAGGTCAACAATAACCACGATTAGGGCCCAGGATGCTGGAATCTGAGCCCTGAAAATTCCCAACCTACATCCTGAGGCAGTAGAGTACACGGACCAGGGAAATGGGAGTAGGGCCACACCACCTGGGTTCCAATCCTGACTCTACACTAACCAGTGGCATAACCTGGCTCCTAACTAAAGGCATTAACTAATATCTATACAAGACTTAGCACAAAACCTCACACGTAGTAAACACTGATTATTAACATTTGTTTGGCATGATAACAAATACAGGACTACTTAAAGAACGTAAGTCACTCTGAAAAACGCCAACTGGCTAAATGAAAAGCATCAGCGGTTCTCAGAAAAGAGGACTCTACTTTCAAACAGCCCCCGGTCTGTCCAGTTTCTCCATTTCTACGGCCCTAGAAAAAACCTCCACTACCTCTCATCTGCACCACTGCAGTAACCTAACTGACCAGCCCTTTTCTACCACTCCCTGTGTCTACTCCTGTCCATCGACAACCCATTCTTTACTCAGCAGCTGGAAGGGTCTTTGGAAAACCTATGTACGTCACGCTGCCCCTTCTTTACAGCTTCCCAGCCTGATCTGGCCTCTGGCCACCTTGTGTCTGTTCCCCTCCTGCTCCCCCACAACCCCAGCCACATAGCCCTTCCTTCCACTGTCTCAAAAGCACCAATCCTCTTCTACCTCAGGACCTTGGCAATGGCTGCTCCCACCCTGCTATTCTGCCACCTGCTCTGCCTAAGGCTGACCTGCTCTTGTAAGTCAGACCTTGCCTTAACGTCACCTCCTTAGTGGGCCTTCTCTAATCACCCAACCTTTGACATACCAGTTTTAATTCTAAATGTAACTCAACTCTGACATTTTCTTTTTATCTGAGTAGTTTCTTCATCATTCTTTGTCATCTGCTTCCCTCCATCAGAATGCAAACTTTCCGGGCGCCTGGGTGGCTCAGTCGGTTAAGCGGCTGCCTTCGGCTCAGGTCATGATCCTGGAGTCCTGGGATCAAGTCCCGCATCAGGCTCCCTGCTCAGCGGGGAGTCTGCTTCTCCCTCTGACTCTCCTCCCTCTCATGCTCTCTGTCTCTCATTCTCTCTCTCGCAAATAAATAAAATCTTAAAAAAAAAAAAAAAAAAAAAAAGAATGCAAACTTTCCAAGAGCATGGATTCTGTCAGCCTTTTTCAACAGTACATGCCCAGGACCTGGAAGGGCACCTGGTACATGGTAAGTGCTCAATAAATATCTGGAGAGTGAAAAAATGAACAAACATTTCAAAAGCCAAAGTGTATGGTTTCTGTCTATTAGGATGTTCTTTATCTTGAGAGGGTGAACACGGTCATGTTAAGAACTCAGAGCCAGGAGCCTGACTTGCATGGGTTTGAATTCTGTCTTCTGCTATTTATGTGCCATGTGATTTTGGTAGAACACCATACCCTCTCTTTGTCACACTTTCCTCTTCTTTCAAAAGGGGCTAACATTAGTGCCTTCCTCATGAGGCTGCTATGAGGATTAAGGTTTGTAAAGTGGCTAGAACTTTGGTTCTCCCTCACAACCACCCATGGCTAGAACATAGTAAATACTATGTAAATGTCAACTAGCACTCCTGATGCTGGAAAACTCTCTTTATTCTTTTTTTAAAGATTTTTATATATCTATTTGAGAGTGAGAGACATCACAGAGGGAGAAGGAGAAGCACATGTGCTGCTGAGCAGGGAGCCCAACGTGGAGCTCCATCTCAGGACCCCAAGATCATGACCTGAGCCGAAGGCAGACGCTTAACCAACTGAGCCACCCCGGCGCCCCTGGAAAGCTTTCTTTCTTTTTTTTTTTAAGATTTTATTTATTTATTTGACAGAGAGAGACACACAGCGAGAGAGGGAACACAAGCAGGAGGAGTGGGAGAGGGAGAAGCAGGCTCCCCGCTGAGCAGAGAGCCCGATGTGGGGCTCGATCCCAGGACCTGAGCCGAGGGCAGACGCTTAACGACTGAGCCACCCAGGCGCCCCGAAAGCTTTCTTTATATAAGTCCTTTATATAAGTCCTCTGCATTTTTTTAGGTTGATAGCAATTTTATCTATCTTATTGCCATTGTAAATAGAATAATTTCTTTCACTGAATTTCCTAAGCAGATAACTATTTATAAGTAGGAAACCTACTGATTTTTAGAGTGATTTTGTACCAAAGTACCTTACTGGATTCTCCTCAAACTCTTCAGATTGCAACAGAACAACTTCCCTAATTCTCCATCACTGTCCTACTGCCTCATTCCATTTCTGCAACCAACTGCTGTTCCCATCACTCCACTCCATCTTCTTTTCCTGCCTAACACACATACACACTCACACTCTGTTCTGGAAATATTACCAGCAACACCCACCACTACCGTCATCACTAAATCCAATTTAAACTTTTATGATCTAATGTTACTTGACCTCTGTGGGATATCTCACATGGCAACCGGTTTTGAGGTTTCTTTTTCTTGAACTCTGGAACACAAGTCTCTTCTCTTCTCTCATCTCTACTGGGCTCTCAGTCTCCAGCCCCTCTTCTGCTGCCTTCCCTTGTCAATTCCCTGAGCACTATCCTCAGTCCTCTTCTCATTCTACACACTCTCCTTGAGCTAATTTGGCCATACCTAATCAGTGCAACCTGTCCAGATCTTTCTCTTGAGACACATGCTTACTAATCTGCCCACCAACAAGCAGTGGCTCCAATCCATATAAAACAGAAATCTCCACCCTCCCCCCAGAAACAACTCTGATAGTCTTCCCTGACTCAGGGAATACTACCACTCCCAACCTAGGCCCACAGAGCAGAATTCCAGCAGTCATCCCTGGCTCTTCTGTTTCCCTCACAACCAATGCCCAACTAGTTACCAAATCCAGTTGCTTCTGCTCCCCCCCACCCTTTTTAATTTTTATTTTTAAGATTTTATTTATTTATTTGACAGAGAGCAAGAGAGGGAACACAAGCAGAGGGGGAGTGGGAGAGGGAGAAGCAGGCTCCCCGCCCAGCAGGGAGCCCGATGTGGGGCTCGATCCCAGGACCCTGGGATCATGACCTGAGCTGAAGGCAGATGCTTAACGACTAAGCCACCCAGGAGCTCCCCCTTTTTAATTAATATTTTCTACATATTTAACTAACTTATTTATTTACTTATTTATCTTATTAAGGTACAGTTGATATACAATGTTCCATTAGTTTCAGGAGTACAACATAGTGGCCTATTATGTTATGCTCACCACAAGCCTAGCTACCATCTGTCACCATACAACATTATTACAATACCATTAAGAGCATTCCCTATGCCAGAGGCGCCTGGGTGGCTCAGTCGGTTAAGCATCTGCCTTCGGCTTGGGTCATGATCCCAGGGTCCTGGGATAGAGTCCTGCATCGGGCTCCCTGCTCCACGGGAAGCCTGCTTCTCCCTCTCCCTCTCCCCCTGCTTGTGTTCCCTCTCTCGCTGTGTCTCTCTCTGTCAAATAAATATATAAAATCTTAAAAAAAAAAAAAATTCCCTATGCTGTACCTTTCTTTTTTTTTTTTTTTAAAGATTTTATTTATTTATTTGAGACAGAGAGAATGAGAGAGAACACATGAGAGGGGGGAGGGTCAGAGGGAGAAGCAGACTCCCTGCCGAGCAGGGAGCCCAATGCGGGACTCGATCCAGGGACTCCAGGATCATGACCTGAGCTGAAGGCAGTCGCTTAACCAACCGAGCCACCCAGGCGCCCTATGCTGTACCTTTCATCCCAGTGACTTGCTTCTGCCTCTTTACCATCTCTCTTTTCTCAAAACTACTAATTTAAACCCTTGTCTTCTCTTGCCTACTGCAGACTATGCCAACCAAAAGTCCTTTGGGAAATCACTTAAATAAATCTCTCTTCCCTAGAGGATAAAATCCAAGTTTTTAAGGTAATCCTCAAACCCCTCTATGATCTGGTCTGCCTGTGGCTCTGGCCTCATTTCTTAATATACATTCCACCACCACCTACAAACCTTCAAATTACATTTCAGCAACCCTAAAGTGATCAAAGCTCCCCAACAGACTAGGTCATTTCAAGCCTCTCAGATTTGCATGTTGCTTCCTTTTCCCAGGCTGACCTTCAGCCCCTTATTCACATTCACCTTACAAACCTCAGTTAAGAATGTCTTTTTAATCATGCAAACATTTCTTGGAGGACCCTTACCTCCCAAACTGACCCTGTGCTCTGTGTCCCCATGTACTTCTGCAGCCTGCTCTGAGTACCTATTGAGTTATCACTGTCCCGATAGGTTTTCTTGTTCACCGGCCCGACCAGACCTCTGCTCTCACAAAACAGGACAGGAACAACTCATCTTTGCACTCTTAGCACCTGCCCCAGAGTCCAGCAAACACAAGACAGTAAAAGCTGTTGAGTAAGGAAATAAACGAGGACCTAATTTCCCAAATGAGGTCCAAAGAGCTTAGAAACAGACGGCGAGAGATGGTAACCCCTTGTTGAACTCAAAGCTCAGGGTACAAAATTGGCAGAAAAGAGACTGGAAGTTGTAAATCAAAAGTCTGATGACAAGAAGGGTTTCCGGACGGTCTAGCACCCTCTAAGGAGTCCCAGGGTCTTGGAGGACGAGTGGGGAGCGGGAGCTCACGACAAACTCCCACCCTGCAGAAGATGGAACGTGTCCACCTCGGGGCTCAGGGACAGCTCTTCAGAACGGAGAGGAAAACCGCAACTCACCCAGATGGCCGCTGTCCGGACCCTGGTGGCCATCCCCACGGCTGGTTCTGGGCGTCCCGCGGGTGGAGGCCGGACGCGAGGGCTGCCGGAGAGGAAACAAACGTGCAGGAAGCGCTCTCCCCGCCGCTCCCACCCTCACCAGGGGCGAGCCCCCCGCCCCCCACGGAGGGAGGGTCCGGGGCCCCGGCAGCTGCGGAGACTCCTCCCCTCGCGGAGCCCCGGGGCTCCCCGTCTCCCACGCTCCTCCTTCCCAGTACACGCGCGGTCGGGTCAGAACGCTCTTGCGAGTCTGGGCAGGGGGGAGCGAGGTCACAACAGCCTCTGCCGTCCTGCCGCCCTGAAGCTGAAGGGACTGGGCGCGTCGGGCTCCGCTAACCCCGCAGCCGGCAGCCGGGGGACTCGGGGGAGACTGGCTGCCTCTAGCTCCCGGATCTGCAGTCACATCGGCTCTGGCCTTCCTCCGCTGCGGGCGCTTCGGCCACGGCTCTCGAGGAAGACGTGGTCGGCCCCCGTCAGCTCGGGCCACCGCGACGCGAAACGGACACACACCTGGAAGCAGGATTCTCTCGGCCGGGCCCAGCCAATGGCGGCCGTTAGGGACGCACAGGAAACGCGTCGACGCGACCCCAGGGCGGGGCGAACTACAACTCCCAGAAGCCCCTGCAGGAGTCCCTCCGGCGCGGGGCGGGGCGGGGCGGGCGCCCTCCGAGGGCCACCGGCGGGGGGCGTGCTGCGGGGAGAAGCTCGGGTTCTCTGCGTCCGGACCGTGGGCGCCCGCGCCGGGGACTTTCAGTACCGCAGAGAATTGCAGTCGTGGACAGCGACAGCACACAGGCGGGAGTGGTTCTAAGTCCTCTGCTTTTGCGAAATGGGGAATGTCCAGATTCACACTATAAAAACTCAGAAATTCATACTAACGTGTTAACATAAATGACACTTTAATGAATATTAATTAAAAATTAAGTAGTGAGCAGTGGCATTGTTTGACACTCTTCTCAGGCGAAAAACCTTTTAAATGTCTGACTTAATAGAAAACAGCTGGATTCTCTTGTTTGCCTCTGCATTCAACCTGCTGCAGATGTTTCTGTGGAAGTATTTAGAGAAAATCCAGTCTCACACAGGTGTGTAGCTGGAAAAGAGCCGGGTATTTTAATATGCTTATCAGATAATTGTGTATATCCTTGGATAGCACAGGCTAAATAAGGGATACTCTAGTCGTAGTGTACAATCTGAAACCGGATAGGTGAACTTCTACTCTATTACATTAAAATCTATTTGTCTATCTTGCACTTTGAATGGATAGTCTTATTCTGCATGCTTCTGTAACATCATGAATTAATCATGTGTAAATATTGGTTCACTGACTTATGCAGATCTTCCAAATGTTGACACATTTCACTTTACAATATGAAAAATTGTATTTAATATTATCATTGATCTTAAGTATTGGGAAGCTGTGAAATTCACAGTGGCAGATACAAGTTTTCCAAAGTTGTACTATTCATTTGAAAACTCTAATTTTGGGGCATGCCTGAATGCTTCAGTCCGGTGGGCTTTTGAACTCAATTCAGGTTTTCATCGCAGGGCCATGATTTAAAGCCCTGCCTTAGGCTCCTCCACACCTAGAAAACTCGAATTTTATGTTGGCAATTAATAAATACTGTCATTTGTTTCCCTTGAAGTTACAAGCTCACTTGGTTGATTTTTGAGAAAATTTTTGAGAAAATCCCTAAGAGTGCCTTGTCTTCAGTCCTTTTTTAGCAAGGTTACGCTCCCAAATCAATCACACAAGTGCTTTTTAATGATAACTATGGAACTTCAGTATGCAGCACAGAATATTTGTTGAACAGGTATTAAAAAGATATGTACTCGAGTTGATTTTTTTTTTTTTTTTGAGACAGAGAGAATGAGAGAGAGAGAGCACCTGAGAGGGGGGAGGGTCAGAGGCAGAAGCAGGCTCCCTGCCGAGCAGGGAGCCCGATGCAGGACTCGATCCAGGGACTCCAGGATCATGACCTGAGCCGAAGGCAGTCGCTTAACCAACTGAGCCACCCAGGCGCCCTCGAGTTGATTTAATAAACACTTTTACTGCTCTATCAAGGACATCATAAAGTGAAATAAATCCTAGATAAATACTAAATGTGGAAAGACTCTAAAAGTTTTACACTGAAATGTAGTTAGCATCCTTTGCCCACTGATTTGTTAAATAATTTCAATCATATACTAGTTTCTCATATTCTATTAATTTTCTATGCTTCTGCAACAAGTTAACAAACTTGGTGGCTTAAAACAATATAAATGTATCTTAAAGTCCTGTAGGTCAAAAGTTCCACACAAGTCTTACTAGGCTAAATCAAAGTGTTGGCAGGGATCCATTCATTTCTGGAGGCTCTTGGGAAAGGATCCTTTCCCTTGCCTTTTCCAGATTTTAGAGGCCACGTGCATTTCTTGGATCATGGCCCATTTCCTCCGCATTCAAAACCAGCAACAGAGTTGAGTACTGTTCACATCATTCTGGCCTCCACTGTCTCCCTCTTCCACTTTTAAGAATGTATGGATTAGCGCGCCTGGGTGGCTCAGTTGGTTAAGCGACTGCCTTCGGCTCAGGTCATGATCCTGGAGTCCCTGGATCGAGTCCCGCATCGGGCTCCCTGCTTGGCAGGGAGTCTGCTTCTCCCTCTGACCCTCCCCCCTCTCATGTGCTCTCTCTCATTCTCTCTGTCTCAAATAAATAAATAAAATCTTAAAAAAAAAAAAAAGAATGTATGGATTACACTGGGCACATTTGGATAATGCAGGGTTAGCAAACTTCATTCTCCTTTGTCACGTAACATATTCAGAGATTCTAGGATTAGGATATGGACATCTTTCTGGAGCCATTATTTTGCCTACCATGTGTATGTGAGTCTGTCTCTAGTCTTTTTATTTCATTCCACTGATACTTGCCAACAATGAGGGTCTGCAAACTTTTTTTGGTAAAAGTCCAGTGTATTACTGTGCTAGGGGCTGCCATGATAAAGTACCATAGACTGGGTGGCTTAAACAACAAATTTATTTTCTGACAGTTCTGGAGGCCAGAAGTCAGAGCTCAAGGTGTCGACAGAGTTGGTTTCTTCTAATGCCTTTCCTCATCTCCCTGTGTTCCCACATGGTTGTCCCTCTGTGTGTGTCTGTGTCCTAACCTCTTATAAGGACACCAGTCAGATTGGATTAGTGCCCACCCTAATATCATTATTTTAACTTAAAATGTTTAAATTTGAGGGGCGCCTGGGTGGCTCAGTTGCTTAAGCGACTGCCTTCAGCTCAGGTCATGATCCCAGGGTCCTGGGATCGAGTCCCGCATCGGGCTCCCTGCTCGGCGGGGAGCCTGCTTCTCCCTCTCCCACTCCCCCTGCTTGTGTTCCCTCTCTCACTGTGTCTCTCTCTGTCAAATAAATAAATAAAAATCTTAAAAAAAAATGTTTAAATTTGAAAGACCCCCAAACAGTCAACATTCTGAGTTACTGGGGATTAGGAATTCAACATAGGAATTTGGGGGAGGGAAATAATTCATCCTTTTACAATAAATTAGTAAATATTTTAGGTTTTGTGCACCACAATTACTGAACTTTGCCATTGTATCACAAAAGCAGCCTCGGATTAATACATACATGAATGAGCATGGTTACGTTCCAGTAAAACTTTAATACAAATGTAGACAGAAAGCCAGATTTGGCCTATGTCCATTGTTTGCTGACTCCTGGTCAACACTATGCCAGTACCAGTCTTGTTATTATATTAGAGTAAACCTTGAAAAGCAGGTCAAAGCCTTTTTAAATTGGTCTGTTATTGGGGCGCCTGGGTGGCTCAGTCGTTAAGCGTCTGCCTTCGGCTCAGGTCATGATCCCAGGGTCCTGGGATCGAGCCCCGCATCGAGCCCCGCATCGAGCCCCGCATCGAGCCCCGCATCGAGCCCCGCATCGAGCCCCGCATCGGGCTCCCTGCTCCGCGGGAAGCCTGCTTCTCCCTCTCCCACTCCCCCTGCTTGTGTTCCCTCTCTCTCGCTGTGCCTCTCTGTCAAATAAATAAAATCTTTAAAATAAATAAATAAAATGGTCTGTTATTTTTATTCCTTTGGTCTTGCATGCACATTTTAAGCTTCAATTACCACATTTCATGTGGAACCCTTTATAATAAATTATGATAGAACTATTAGGGTGTTGTCTTCATATGGTACACACGGTTGCTTCACTATCCAATAACTATTCTCTCTCCTTCCTCTTTGCTGGAAGAACTACGTACGTTTAGGTATTGGTTGGCCATAAGTTTATGGCATTCCCCTTCTAGATTCAGTGAATGAATGTTGAGTTCTCCAATTCATTCCACAAATATTTATTGAATGCCCACTATGAGCTAGCCACTGCATTAGGTACAGGGGATACATCAGTAATTAAAACTAGGATCCTTGGGGGACGCCTGGGTAGTGGTCGGTTGAGCATCCAACTTATGATTTCAGCTCAGGTCATGATCTGAGGTTCGTGAGATTGAGCCCTGGGTCAGGCTCCATGCCCAACGTGGAGTCCACTTGAGATTCCCTTTCCCGCTAATGCTCTAAAATAAATAAATAGATCTTTAAAACAAACAAACTAACTAGGATCCTTGAGGCACCTGGGTGGCTAAGTCGGCTAAGTGTCCAACCCTTGATTTCAGCTCAGGTCATCTCAGGGTGGTGAGATCTAGCCCTGTATCGGGCTCCACATTCTGCAGGGAGTCTGCTTAAGACTCTCTCTCTCTCTCCCTCTGCCTCTCTCCCCTGCTCTAAAATAAATAAATCTTTAAAAAAAAAAAAAAAAAACACTAGGATCCTTTGTGAAGCATTTATTTTGGCAAAGGAAGACAGATGATTGAATGCTTGATAGAGAGGTAGTGAGTACTATTGCAAAAATGAAAAGAATAGGATAAAGGGGATTAGCAGTACCAGTGGGGTGGCTGCAATTTTAAGTAAAACAATGTCAGTTTTCTAGGTCACCTGTAACAAAGTAGCACAGCATGGAGGCTTCAACGACAGAAACTGGTCTTACAGTTCTGGAGGCCAGAGGTCCAAAATCGATTTGTTGGTAGGGACTGGCTTCTTCTGAGGGCTGTGAGGGAAGGATGTTACAGGCCTCTGTCCTTAACTTGTAGACCCACCTTCTACTTGTGTCTCCCCACATCATCTTCCCTCTATGTGCATCTCTATATCCAAATGTTCCCCCCACCCTTTCAGATGTAAGTACACTGTTGACACTGGATTACAGCTTGCATTAATGACTTGATTACCGCTATGAAGACCCTTTCTTCAAGTAAGATCACGTTCTGGCAATGGGGGATGGCTTCAACACATGAAATTTGGGAGCGCAAAATTCTACCCATAACAGGTAGGGTGGAACTTGTTTGTAAGGTAACACATCCTAAATCTAATCTTTTTCCACAGGGCTGTGTGATAAGTGAACTTTGTCATTAAAATATCTAAAGCTAATGGCTGAATTTCTAATGTGTAGAGCAAAAAGCAGTTGGTTTTTGCAGCTCCATGAAGCCACAAATCATGGACCCCTGCCATCTATCTCCTAAATTGATCTCATTGCTGGGATATCTTGCCAACCTCAACCAACACCTATTTACACACATCCTTTCTTTCAATTCCTGTACAGCCACTAAGACGCTGAGTACATGGTCAGCTTGCAATTTATTTAACAGCAAAGTTAACAAAATAAAAAATTTTCACCTTCTTCCCATCTGACAGGAAAGGCAATTCCACAGACTAATCAGTGTATGCTTAATTCATGGATGAATGTTAAGAAAATGCTTTCTGGGGCGCCTGAGTGGCTCAGATGGTTAAGCGTCTGCCTTCGGCTCAGGTCATGATCTCAGGGTCCTGGGATCGAGTCCCGCATCGGGCTTCCTGCTCCTTGGGAGCCTGCTTCTCCCTCTGCCTCTCTCTCTCTCTCTCTCTCTGTCTCTCATGAATAAATAAAAAAAAAAAAAATGCTTTCTGGGGCGCCTGAATGGCTCAGTCGGTTAAGCATCTGACTCTTGGTTTCAGCTCAGGTCCTGGTCTCAGGGTCGTGGGATCAAACCCTGTGTCAAACCCTGCTTGAGATTCTCTCCCTTTCTCTCTTCCTCCCCTCTGCCCCCGCCCCCCACATGCTCTCTCTCAATAAATAAAATCTTAAAAAAAAAAAAAAATGCTTTCTGAATCCCCATGAGCCTCTCACAGTGGTGACTGAGGATACTGGGGCCTTTAAAATTCCTGTGGTTTCCCATTACCCTTAGGATACTGCCAGGATCCTTAGCCAGATGTGGAAGCAGTAAGCAGTAGTAGAAACACTGCATGTGCTGGAGCCAAAGGGATGTGGGTTTGAACTTCGGCTCCTCCACTTCTTACTGTGCACCGTGGGGCAAGTCACTGTGAACTCAAAACAGAAGTAGTATACATGGACGGCATGAATGTAAAAACTAAATAAGAGAATGCATATAACTTACATGCCACTACTCGTTTTCACAGTAATTTACTTTCTTACCTTCAGATCCTAATTTCCACTTAGTACCTGCGTCATTTTAAGATAGGACACATGATACTATAGAGGGAGACAGAGGACATTATTCAAGGGAGATCTGAATGAATTTGTCTCTGGAGAAAATAAGTAACAATGGTAGTGTTTTTTATATTGGACTGGCTAATTTTGTAAGATCCTCTACAAAGTCCCAGACATTACCTTGCTTGAGATCTGCCACACACTTGTCTAGTTACTTTTCATATGAAGCTTCACTAGCCATGTATATTGGGGCAAATTACCTAAAATTTCCAAACTCTAGTTTCCTTAAACATAGGGGCGAGAATATGTTCCTCATAGGGTTATATGTAGAAATAATCTATTGTACTGAAGGGCTTAGCAGATTGGCTACCTTGTATTAAGCTGTCTATAAATGAAGATGAATTATAAAATCAGCAAATACTACTATTGTTATTAGCTTTCACTTGGAGCTGCAGATTTTCTCTGATTTCCCAGGAATTCCTGGTTTTCTGAATATTTTCAAAAAATCAATTTTATTGAGGTAAAGTACAACAAACTGGATCCACTTCAAGTGTATAGTCTGACAGACAAGTACAGTCATGCAACCACCACCAATCAAGACACAGATCATCCTCAATGGCTGCCTCGTGGTCCCATCTGCTATCAGTTGCTCTCCCATCCCAAACCACTGGCAACCTCTGAGTTATCTGCTGTCAAATTTCCTTATTAAGGTTCTAGTAGTTTATTTGAATATGAAAACTTTGGAAGAGAAAATATTCCCTTCCTGAAGAGACTGTTTTCCTGATCCTAAAAGTAGTATATATTTGTTGAGGAGACTTTGGAATAAATAGAAAAGTACAAAAAAGAAAGGAAGAAAGAAGGAGAGAGAGAAAAGAAAGTAGGTTAACTGTTATTAATCTTTTGACAAATTTCCTTAAGAGTTTTTTTTTTTTTAAGATTGTATTTATTTATTCGAGAGAGAGAGACACAGCGAGAGAGGGAACACAAGCAGGGGGAGTGGGAGAGGGAGAAGCAGGCCTCCCGCCGAGCAGGGAGCCCGATGCGGGGCTCGATCCCAGGACCCTGGGATCATGACCTGAGCCGAAGGCAGTCGCTTAACGACTGAGCCACCCAGGCGCCACTTCCTTAAGGGTTTTGAGAAAGATTCATTTTCACTTATTTACAATTCATTTATTTTTATATATTTGAGTTTACTCCGTGTTAACAATTATTTATCATGCTTTCTTCAACACACACGACAGCATCAACATTTTTCTTGTTAGCAAACAGCATAATTTTAATGTCTGCATAATATTATACATTTTGTACTGCAAATTCTGCACTGTTGTAAGTACTGTTTTAGTGATCATCCACAGACATTTCTCTCTTCCTACATTCCTTAGCGTGTCAGCATTAGTAATATTAGTAGTAAGTAACACATATAGTACTTGTGTGCCAGGCACTGTTTAAATACTTTATACACATTATCTCACTTAATCCACACAACAACCCTCTGAGGTAGATACTGGAAGTACCTCCATTAAACAGTTGGGGAAAATTGAGCCACAGGTTATATCAGAAACCCTAAGGGGCTACTCTTCCACTCCCATCAAGAATTGCTGTTTATCATGAAGACTCCTTCTAAAAGGAGTGCATTTTATGTATTGGTATATAAGCACCGAGGAGAGCAGTAGTAACTGAGAGACCAGAGATCTAGTTCTGGGTCTAACTTCACTCAAAACGTGAGACCTGCACCAACTCACCTTATCTCAACTGTATGATGAAGAGTACAAGTTAGATGGTCTTACGTTCCCTGTGGCTCCCAAGTCTCATGACACTAGCAATCATTTCTAGATTTTTCCTGTGAGAGAGACATCAAGATCTTTGTCCTCTTGGTCTCAAAAATATTTATCATTCAACCATCAATCATTAAGCATCTAACATATATCTTGTTTGCTGGCAAATGGCAGATAATGGCTAGTCCCTATACACAGGAGATCCATTTACAGAATGAAAGAGAGAATTAAAACAGGTTCTATTGCTAAATCTTTTTGGGGGCATGAACTTATCACAGAATCTGAAGATTAGGCTCCTCTCCCTAGAAGATATTACCTCTGTACAAACAAGATGATTTCGTATACAACATTAAAAGCTGTTTACTGATCCTCGGAAATGAGTCAATACACCCAATATGGGCACTGATTTCCTCAGGCCAAGTGCTGACGGAGGTGAGAGGGAAACGTGGCTGGGAGGGAAGCAAGAGCCCTGTGAGCTCTTACTCACACTCAGCCAGGTTTAAATTCAATGACACACACCAAGGTGAGGCAACAACAGTAACACCAATCGATCACCACAGCTAGCAATGATAAAGCACTTAATATACATCAGGCACTATTCTAAACTGCTTATGTGTTTACTCACTTAATACCCACCACAGTCCTACAAGGTAAGTAATATCCCTAATTTAAAGAAGCGGAGATCTGTAAGTTAGGCACAGAGAGGTTAGGCAGCATGCCCAAGTTCACTCAGCAAGTTAAGGGCAGAGGTGGAATTTCCACTTGGGTAGTCTAGCTCAAGCTTATGCATTTAACCACTACGTTTCCTTCACAAAGATAAAGGACTACCTTGGAAGGAGGGTGGCTTTGGGCACTGCTGTTTATTTCATGAGCATAGCTGCTCTAAGTATGGCCCAAGTACCTGTTCCCACTCAAATGGGGACCCTCCCTGGTGTGCTCAAATACCTAATCTTCCTCTAGATCCCCATGTCCGAAGAATCACTGTCTCTAAATTCCCAGGAGCCTTTAGCACCCTGTCTCAAAGAGTGCAACTCTAACTATGACCCTAAACAACACAGAATGGGAAAGTCTGCTAGTAGATGGTTCTTGAGTGTCCTTGATGATAGAATAGAGAAGCTGGATATCTTTTTCTTAATATTTAAAAATATCTTCAAATAATTATCAGAGTAACATGGAATAAACTATAAAACTCAATCCCATTACCTAACAAATCATTTCTGGTCATTTATCCATGGGTACTTTTCCAATTCTTGCCGACATGCAAATATATTTAAAGTAAGTACCATTACTAGTAAATGTTATTTTTCTACATTACATTATAAGCATTTTCCCTGCTGCTAACCAAAATGTGGCTTAAATCAGACACATAAAACAGAGTAAACACTACTAAATGTCCCAGAAAGACAATTAAGTAAAAAAAAAAGGGGGGGGCATATTAACTCACTGGAATACTATTTTCCACTTTTGTTACGATAACTGTATCAATTTTTTATTCTTTGCAGTAGCAACTCTTATCTTTTTGAAGAAGGTAACAAAGTTGGATAATCTCTCAACAACTCACCTACTTCTCAGATTTTAGCATTTTAAGGCTTGGTCAAGAATGCTCCGAGGACAACTGCTTTTGTAGGAATTTGTGGAAAGAAAAGCTGATGTATTTGTGTACTAAAATGAAATCTTGGGTTATTTCCCCTTCTAGGACCAGCTCTCTAGTGCACAAAAGGGTAGTAACAAGACTGAAAGCATTTCTGCACAGATTACATCTACACAGCTTCTCCCCAGAAGGAGTTTCCAATGCAAAAGAAAGTTATTGCTCTTTGTACAGAACTCTCCACATTCACTATATTAATAAGTATTTCCTCTAATATGATTGGTCTGGTATCGAGTAAGGTTAGGGCTGTTGACAAGCGCTGTCCCACACCGGTTACATGTTGAGAACTGTTCTCCAGTGTGGGCTATCTGATGTACAATCAGTGGAGAGTTCTGGCTGAAGATAATCCCACACTGATTACACTTATAGGTGTTTTCCCCAACATGAACCCTCTGATGCTTAATAAGGTCATTCTTCCGGATGAAGGCTTTTCCACATTGGCAACATTCATATGGCTTCTCTCCAGTATGAATTCTCTGATGCACAATGAGGGCAGAACTCTGGCTGAAGGACTTCCCGCAGTCATGGCATTCATATGGTTTCTCTCCAGTGTGGGTTCTCTGATGGGAGAACAGGTGAGAGCTTCGACTGAAGCATTTTCCACAGTCTTTACACTCGAAGGGCTTCAGTCCGGTGTGAGTTCTGTGGTGCACCACAAGGTGAGATCTCTGGCTGTAAGATTTCCCACACTCGTTACATTCATAGGGCCTTACTCTCACGTGAGTTCTCTGATGCAGAATGAGATGTGTGCTCTGTCTGAAAGACTTCCCACACTCGGGACAGTCATAGGGTTTCTCTCCAGTATGAGTTCTCTGGTGCCTAATCAGCCTGGAGCTGTGCACAAAAGATTTCCCACACTGGCTGCAAGTGTACAGTTTGTCTCCTGTGTGAGTTCTCTGATGGGTGACAAGGTGAGAAAACCAGCTGAAGGACTTTCCACACTCTTTACATTCATAGGGTTCTTCACCAGTGTGAGTCTTCTGATGGCCAACGAGGTGAGAACTCCGGCTGAAAGATTTTCCACATTCTTTACACTCATAGGGTTTTTGTCCAGTATGAATAAGCCGATGCCTGGTAAGATTAGAGCGCCAGCTGAAGAATTTCCCACACTCCTTACATTCATAGGGTTTCTCCCTATGTATACTCTTTGATATACCAAGGGATGTACCACTAGTAAGAGAGTTAACAGGATCAGGGCATTTGTAGGACTTATCTCCTGGCTGGGTTCTTGCAAACTGAATAAGGTGAATGTTTTGACAGAAGGCTGGACCACATTCACTGCTACTTGCATAGCTTTCCTGATGACCACTAAAAACTAAATTATGTGTTAAATTTTTAGTATGTGAGTCACGTTTATGGAAATACTCTCTCAGTACCAGCTGAGTAGGAAGAAGACAGTTTCCCCCATATTTACCATTTTCACAGACTCTCTCCTGAGTAAGTACTCTCTTCTGGGTGAATGCCACTTGCCTCAAATGTCTCTCCTGGTTTTCCTGATACTTGTCCAACTGGTCTTCACATTTCCAGACTTCTTCTAATGACAAACACCAGAGATCATTCTTTGCAATTCCTTCCATTTTAATGCCATAGGATTGTTTATTTTTAGAAATGCTCTTACTGGAAATTGATGATTTAATTTCAACTGCAGTCTCCAAATCTGAAAAAAAAAAAAAAGAGAGAGAGAGAAACTTTTGTGTAAGTAAAAAAAAAAAACATATTAAGGCCTGAATGGTGGGATGTGGAAACAAGTATGTAGGCTGTATAGAGCTGCTTGTATGGCTGCCTTCATGGACAGTGAGAAAGGGCAGAGAAGAACAGCAAACAGGAAAGGTGCTGGGCTGTGCAGCAGGTAAGAGGAGCAATGAGGGCAAGAAGACACAGGACTGGGTAGGACACATGGGATCGGACAGTCAGTGCTGGGGGCCAATAAGAGAAATCTCAGAGAGGCCTACACTCCCATGATCTAATCTAATGACACAAGAACCTAACATGTCTACTTGTTGCCAGGGCCTTCTCCTGACGTGCATTCTTCCCAACTACAGCCAATTTCACATTCCTAAGACATGAGTCCAACTATATGCCAAGACAGGGCCTGTTCTTGACACCACCAAAGCACTACAGAGTAATGCCCAGATAACTGGCACAGGAACTTCTCGGAAAGGCCACGTGACAGGCTGGAAAAGCAACTGGACACAAGTTATCCAGATACAGGTTCTACATCGAAGCTTTAATGCTACTAGTGGTGAATTTAGACTAGTTGTTCAACTTTTCAAATATCACTTTGCTTATCTGTAATCCAAGAGACAACAGTATTTGTGGTGTAAGATTATTGTTAAGTATTGTAAGGTGTGAGCTCGTCACAGACTCTGACACATGTATGGTCAAAGCAATACCACAGTAATCATTATTAATATTCTCCTGGTCTTGTATTTTGATTCCTTTGTTCTGAGACACCAAGACTTAACAACTGGGACGCCTGGGTGGCTCAGTTAAGCATCTGCCTTCAGCTCTGGTCATGATCTGAGGGTTCTAGGACCGAGCCCTGCACTGGGCTCCCTGCTCAGCGGGGGACCTGTTTCTCCCTCTGCCCCTCCCCCTACTCATGTTCTCTCTCTCTCTGTCCCAAAGAAATAAAATCTTAAAAAAAAAAAAAGCGGGGGGGACTTAACTGACAGGACTCAAACCACAGGACACTAATTCACAACCTAGCCCCTAACTCATATTCTCCTGGACTTTTTTGCTCCTTTGCTTATATCTGTGTGTATTACTGCACATTATTTCCCCTGGTTAAAAGCCTGTTTGTCTCTCAATGCCTTTTAGGTAAAATGTAACGTGTTTTTTTTTTTCCTAAAGATTTTATTTGACAGAGAGCGAGCACGCACACACACAAGCAGGGGGAGCGAGAGGGAGAGGAAGAAGCAGAGGAAGCAGCAGCAGGGGGCCCGATGCAGGACTCAATCCCAGGTCCCTGGGATCATGATCTGAGCTGAAGGCAGACGCTTAACTGACTGAGCCACCCAGGCGCTCAAAATGTTAGGTTCTTAACCTATGGGGGAAAAAAAAGCCGTATTTTTAAAAGTGATCTCTATGCCTAACGTGGGGCTTGAACTCACAACCCCGACATCAAGAGCTGCATGCTCTATCGACTGAGCCAGCCAGACATCCCCAAAAAACACTATTTACAAAGTACCGCCTCTCCCTACACAAGTGAGGTGATATTCTATTCTTACCTGGTGTATGGGTTGAATTGTGTGCCTCACATAAGATACACTGAAGTCCTAACCACCAATATCTCAGAATGCAACCGTATTTGGAAACAGGATCATTGCAGATGTCATTAAATGAAGTTGTACTGGTACAGACTGGGCCCCCAATCCAAGATGACTGGTATCCTTACAAGAGGAGAGGAGACACAAAGACACACCGGGAAGCCATGTGAAGGTGGTGGCTGACCGAAATGATGTGCTCATAAGCCATGGAACACCTGGGACTACCAGAGCCACCAGAGGCAAGGAAGGATCCTCTCCTAGGGGCTGCAGAGGGCCTATGACCCTGCTGACACCTTGATCTCAGACTTGTGACCTCTGGAGCTTTAAGAGGGCACACTTATGTCACCCAGCTTGTGGAACTTTATCTCGGCAGCACCAGGAAAGTAATTCACCTGACAATGATCCCCGTGCCAGGCTCCTGACTGCCACCCTCTTTGTGGGAACCCACCATTCCCAATCCTCTTTCACTACTGTGTCAGTCACTAGCTTTTTCCCCACCCTGATCTCTTTTTCTGTTTTAATTTTAAATGTTTTTCAAAGATTTATTTATTGGGCAGGGGGAGGGGGGCAGATGGGAGAGGCAGAGAGAGAATCCCAAGCAGACTCTCTGCTAAGCACAGAGCTGGACACAGGGGTCAATCCCACAACCCTGAGATCATAACTTGAGCCAAAATTGAGAGTTGGATGCTCAACCAACTGAGCCGCCCAGGCGCCCCTTTTTTCTGTCTTAAATTGTGGTAGACTAGGCATAACGTAAAATTCACCATCTTTACCATTTTTAAGGGCCACTTCAGGTACTCCATACATTCACATGGTTGTGCAGCCATCCCCGTACCTCTTCTCATCTGTAGAACTGAAACTTGGTACCTCTTAAAAAGTAAGGCCCCGTTCTCCCCTCCCATCAGTACCTGCTAAGCACCATTATGCTTTGTCTTTATGATTTTGACAACTTTAAGTAACCTCATGTACAGGAATCATACATTACTTGTTCTTTTGTGTCCAGCTTATTTCACTAAATGATATCCTCAATGTTGATCCATGTTGTAGCAGATGGCAGAATTTCCTTCCTTTTTAAGGCTGAATACCAGCCTATTGTGTGTGTGTGTGTGTGTGTGTATTTGTGTACTGCCATCATGATTTCTGACAGGAAATGCACCATCTTTTCCCTCTCCTCCCCTCCACTCAAGGCATCAAAATTGCATGGAAAGTTTTTTCAAACCACAAATGCCAACTGGAAAATTCTAAAATGAACATGTGTGAGGAAGAGTGAGGGCTGGGTACCAAAGCAGAACAACCGTGAGTGGCGTGTTTGAACATATGAATAGGGTGCTTTCCTTCATCAAAATTTTAAAATTTGTCCATGTATTATGTAACATAACACTCAAGTGAATTATACTTAAAACATATAACATCCATTCATCAACTCATCATCTGTATTCTTTTTAGAGATTTTATTTTATTTAAGTAACCTCTACACCCAATGTGGGGCTTGAACCTACAACCCCAAGATTAAGAGTCACACATTCACCAACCGAGCCAGCCAGGTGACCCCCCCATTTGCATTTTTAGATCCACCACTCATTATACTTTCCACATTGATCATGAAGCTCACATGTGTTTAAGCACATGTGTTTAAGCACATGGAGCTTCAGTATTTCTTTTGACAACAAATTCTCAATAAAAATCTAAACTGTTGATCTAGTTAGTTTTAGATAGTCATCAAGAGACATCTAGGAAAGCTTCCTAAATGAATGAACACAGGAATGAAATAAATAAAGGAAATAATGGAGAAATGAAAGAAAACAAAACAATCTTTCCTCCCAAGGCACCAAAGCAGCTGGCTGATCAAGTTCTTAACGGTGTATTGAAGGACTTGTCTTTGAGGCAGAAAACTGAGGCAGTCACCTATAAGACCAAATGTAAAACAAGTAAAAAATAGTTTATGATATTTAAAAGTACACTTAAAGTGGAAGCTCAGAAAAGGAAGGGACCTGTACTTGACGATGAGTCATAAGAAGTTTCACAGAGGACAACTAAGACTGACAGACTTTATTCACATCACACTCAAAGCTCAAGATGCAGGAAGCACCAAATACGTGTGGACAATGGGGATCGGACAGAGGCAACACAGGTCCTCACAGCATGACTAGGCCACATTGGAGTCATGTGGAGTCACATGCCTCACCACACACCAAGGAGGTTATGTGCAGTATGACTCAGACAGCAGCACCCAAGATGGCTGGGGAGGAAGATGCCAGAGGATTGCACTTACAAACACAGGTCAGGGAAAAGACTGCTTCTATAGAATAAAGGAAGAAGAAGAAAAACAACTTTCTATTTTTTTTTTTTTTAGAGATTTTATTTATTTATTTGAGAGACAGACAGACAATGAGGGGGGGAAGGGCAGAGGGAGAAGGAGACGCCCCACTGAGCAGGGAGCCCAATGTGGGGCTCAGTCCCAAGACCCTGAGATCATGACCTGAGCTGAAGTCAGATGCTCTACCGACTGAGCCACCTAAGTGCCCCTTCAACCTTCTATTTCTTAACCTAGAAAGCAGATTTTCAACGCACAGGGAAATTGGGGAAAGGAATGATGTTCGGAATCCACATAATGATTTGCATTTTAGAGATATTAAGATGAAAACAAAATAGGAATAAATTGAGAAAACATGAAATATGAGAGATAGAATAGAGTAAGAAAAAGGTGTTTTGGGAGCAGCAGTTCTGGAGAGAAAGGAGTTCAGCCAGCAGGAGCTGGAAAGCCCTCTGCAAACTCAGAAGAGTGGTCGGTTACTGAGCCCACTGCATGGCTTACATATAGCAGGAAAGCCACAGGAAAAGGGAAAGGGAAAAGGCAGGCAAGGAGGAAAGAAAAGACTGTATGACAAATAAGAGAATGGAGACGCTAGAATCAGTGTAAGAATCAGGAAAGCAAGACCAACAGAGCTGAAACAAGTATATCAACAGAAAGATAATTTTCATGAAGAACACATCCTTGTTTCCGAATGCAAATGATGTGTGATAAGACTGTAGAGAGACTGGTCATGGGGAAATAGAAGGTAAATAAACTCAGTCTTCTCTCTAGAAATGAGGAGAACTAGGGACCACTATGTCCAGGTATTCCGGCCCGTAACAGCTCATCTGGGTTACTGCCTGCAATGTCTCTTGACTGGTACTCACCTGGATGGGTCTCCCGGTGAATCCCTCTCTCCACCAGCCATGGCTCTTCCCCTTTCTCCAATTGGAGGATCACATCTGGTTTGGGAAGCTGATGCCCTGTGCACAGCAAAAGATAAAGAACTGCACAGGGGTTGGGGAACTCTGGGCTGGACACAAAGAGCATCCCAGATTCAGCCCCAACCCCTTAGTCCTGGGGGGACTCTGAAGAGTAGACAAGGGGAGGCTACAGAGGCAGCAAAATATGCATGTTTTTAAAATTCAACAAAACAAAAAAAATTTTTTTCCTCAAAAACAGAAGTGAGTACAAAACCCTCTTCTATGCCCCCCCAAAATTAGGTCCCTAACCCTAAGCTCACACTCTGATATATGTGCTTCATTCTCCATACCTTTTGATCAATAAAAAACCAAAATCATCGCAGGGGGATATCTCTGAGAACAGAAGTTAGTCTTACCCAAGGAAATCAGGTTCTTATAGTTCTCCAGCATCACATCTTTGTACATGATCTGCTGAGCAGTATCCAGCAGCTTCCACTCCTCCCTGGTGAAGTTCACAAGTATATCCTTGAAGGTCACCAGTGTCTACAACATGGAACAAATCTGTAATAAGCCAGATGTATCTCTCTGCCCTCCCCTTCTTGAGTACTGACAGAAAGAGAGATTAGGCAGAAAGCACTGGGGCAGGAAAAGAGGATGGACCAAAATTTATTCCAAAAGTGAGTAGTACTTATTTGGGTTCTGGTCAAGTCCTAAAAGGAATGTCCAAAAAGCAGTTCCATGTTATGCTCTAGGTTTAGAAACTGTCAGAAGAACATTTGTTTGTTTGTTTGTTTTGGGGGGAGGGGCAGGGGGAGAGAGAATAAGAGAGAATCCTTAAGAAGACTCCCCACTGAGCGCAGAGCCCAACAAGAGGCTCGATCCCAGGACCCTGAGATCATGACCTGAGCCGAAACCAAGAGTCAGCCACCCAAGTGACTGAGCCACCCAGGGGCCCCAAAAGCACTTTTATTTAAATCAAGTTTGTTATGAACAGCTATAGCAAGGAGTATCAGACACCAAAGTTAATCTACACTTATATTCTGTGAAATAAAGAACCTAATTCAAAGCAGAAAAAAACAGTCCTCAGTCCAAGTACAACTTAATGCTTAAGAGACTAACGTCAGGGCGCCTGGGTGTCTCAGTAGATTAAGCATCCAACTCTTGGTTTTGGCTCAGGTCATGATCTCAGGGTCATGAGATCAAGCCCCATGCCGGGCTCCACACTCAGTGGGACGTCTGTTTCTCTCCTTTTCCCTCTCCCTCTGTCCTCCGCCCACTCGCACACGCACTCTCTAAAATAAATAAATCTTTAAAAAAAAGAGAGACCAACCTCACCATGTTTTCTGATCTAAAATAATTATCCAAGACATTTTTGCTAAACATTGAATAGCATTTTTTAAAAATGGAGATTATATTTTAATAGTAACAAAGTAATTTGACAAACAATAGATACAGAAGCAAGGCCTTCTTCATTAGCTACATCAAAAAGAAATGCTGATTACACAAACACTTACTTGAATGAGGATTTTTCTTCAAAGACCATGAAGGTCAGACATGGGAATAATGGTTTTTTCAATACTGAAAAAAATTTCTTTTTTTTTTTTTTTTAAGATTTTTTATTTATTTATTTGAGAGAGAGAATGAGATAGAGCATGGGAGGGGGAAGGGTCAGAGGGAGAAGCAGACTCCCCGCTGAGCAGGGATCCCGATGTGGGACTCGATCCCAGGACTCTAGGATCATGACCTGAGCCGAAGGCAGTCGCCTAACCAACTGAGCCACCCAGGCGCCCATGTCAAGCCATTTCTATATCCAGTGAAAACATATTTCAGGAATGATGCAAAATATACTCTAAAATGAAGTAAAAGAATTTGTTACCAGCAAACCTACTCTAAAAGACATATTAAAAGTAGTTATTCAAACAAAAGGGAAATGTTACCAAAGAGAAACTTTAAATCTCAAGAATGAAGGATGAGCAACAAAAACAGTAAATATCTGGGTAAATATAATAGACTAGTTTTCTTAAGTCCTTCAAAATATGTAGCACAGCTTAGAGCAAAAACCACAACACTTTCTGGTGGGATTTTCAATATACCAGAGGTAATACATACAGGATGCTCCAGGGGAAGCTGGACCCACACGGGAACCAGTCTCCCACCCTGGATGTTCCCAGAGGTTCCACCCTCCTCCAAGCTCCTCATGCCTGGGTGGCAGCTACCCCTAAGTAAGTACATAACTTGTGCCTGAGCTCCCCATGGAGGCATTACGTAGCCAGCTCCACATCTAGGACAACCAGGAACCAGAGAGACCCTCAAGGCACAACATTCCCAGTTCCCACCTAATTTTTTAGGGAGGAAGTGTGCTGTGGACTTCATTCCCTAGTGTGGATCAAAGCATTTTATCGGAGTGCTTAATATTACCCCACTTGACTCCTGCCCACATCACTGTTAAACGTGCATTTCTTTTATATGAAAGGTATATGAATAGTGTATAACATATGAATAAAACTACATCTACAAATAAAGCAAACAAAAGAGTGCTAGTCTCCCAGAGGAGAGTGTCCAAGATATAATTTCTGAAGTTTCTAGGCAAAGGAACTCCAGAACTTAAGCTAAAAGGGATTCTCAGTTGGAAAACAAAGAAGGCAGCCCAACTTACATGGGACCTGGCAGTTAGTGACTTGGCTTCCATGCCCTCCTTGTTTTTGATGATGCTTTTTTGAGTAATGGAGATCCTGAGAAGATGAAGCTGGAGAAAAGAAAGAAAGATGAAGAAAGTCTGCTGTGACAGGGAGGCTTCATAAATCATCAACCTAGACTCCCTCACACCCAGCTGGGTATAATGCAAACACCCACCACACAAAGAAGAACATCAGAGATAGTCCAAAAATGTATCTACAATGTCTGAAATTCCCAGGAGTATGAAGAACTATGTAAACTGCCATTTTCTCCTTAGTCTCTGGGGTTCCATGCAAAATTTCATTTTTAATTTAATGGTTTGGCTGCTACAAATCCTCTTTTTTGAGAAAAACAAACCAAGACACAAAACCTGCCTTGATCTAACACCCTTACTTTACAGATAAGGAAAAAGTGTTTTCTCCAGCTGATCAGAGAAGGGAAGTCAGAGATTAGAAGCACAAGAAACACGTGATGTGCTGTTACTGGCCTGCAGGTGGATGGTGTCACATGGCAAGGAATGGGGGCAGTCTCTGGGAGCTAAGAGCAACACCCAGCTGACAGCCAGTCCTATCATAGTCCCACAGCCACAAGTAACTGAATTCTGCCAACAATCAGAGCCTCCAAATGAGAACCCAGGCCAGCTAACACCTTGAAAGCAGCTGTTGGATATCTGAGCAGAAAACCCAGCCAGAGAGGGTCAGACTTCCACCTACAGAACTGTGAGCCAGTAAGTGGGTGCTTTTGAAGCTACTAAGTTTGTGATAGTTTGTTAACAGCAATAGGGAACCAATACATGATCAATTATCTGTTAAAGATACTTAAATAATAAAGAAAAATATCATATATTTACCTACGTAGTTACCATTGCCACTGCTTTTCATCCTTTCCTGTAGATCCAGATTTCCACTTGGTTTCATTTCCTTTCTCCCTGAAGGCCATCGCTTAACATTTCCTGCAATGTGGGTCTGCTGGTAATGAATTCTTTCAGCTTTTTAAGTCTGACAATGTCTTCATTTTGCCTTTTTTTTCTAAACGGCTTTACTAAGATATAATTCACATACCATACAATTCATCCACTCAAAGTATACAATCCAATGGTTTTGGCAATTACATTATCAGTCTTTAAAATTGTAGTAAAAAAATTAACAAAATTTGCTATCTTAATTATTGTTACGTGTACAATTCAGTGGCATTAATTACATTCACAATATTGTACAACCATCACTAATAATTCCAAAACTTTCTCATCACCCCAACGGAAACTCTGAAACATTAACCAAACTCCCTATTCCTGCATCCCCTCAGACTCCAATAACCTCTAATCTCCTTTGTCTCTCTGAATTTGCCAATTCTAGAAAATTCATATAAATGGAATCATACAATATTTGTCCTTTTGTGTCTAGCTTACGTGACTCCACATCATGTCTTCAAGGTTCATCCATGCTGTAGCATGAATCAGAACTTCATTCCTTCTAACGGCCAAGTAATATTCCATTGTAGGGAGAGACCACATTCTGTTTGTCCCTTCATCTGCTCATGGACCCCTGGGTTGTTTCCATCTATTGGCTCTTGTGCACAGTGCTGCTGTGAACACTGTCATACAAGTATGTGCTCGTGTCCCTGCTTTCAATTCCTTCCGGTCTATCCCTAGAAGTGGAAGTGCTGGGTCATATGGTAATTGCATGTTTAGCTTTTTGAGGACCCACAAAACTGTTTTCCACAGTGGCAGCATCACTGTGAGTTGTGATGCTGAGTTCCAATTTCCCCACATGCTTGCCAAAACTTGTTATTCCATTTTTTAAATTATTATAGCCATCCTAGTTGGTGTGAAGTGGTATTTCATTGTATTTTGATTTGTATTATTTTCATGTATTTAGTATTTGCATATCCTCCTTGGAGAAATGTCTGTTCAAGTCCTTTGCCCATTTTTAAATTGGATAATTTGTGTTTCTGTTATTGAGCTGTAGTTCTTTACATATTCTACATATAAGTACATATATATTTATATATCCTATAAATATTAAATCCTTATCAGATATATAATTTCCAAATATTTTCTCCCATTCTGTTGTCTTGTCTTTGTTGTTGAAAAATATTTTTGCTGAATTTAGAATTCTAAGTAGAGTTAATTTTCCTTTCAGTGCTTTACATAAATAGTTCCACTCCCAATGTTCCAGGAATTACGAGAGTTTTCCAGTCTGGCTAGTGGTAACAGGCAGTATTCCCCATGCAAATATCAGGACTATTCCCTCCAACCCTTTAGAGGATTCTTTCCCTGGCCTTGTGGAGTTTCCTCACACACACGTGCTGCTCTGTGCTCTTGAGAACTCGTGGGAGACCCTCTGCAGACCTGTCCTCTCTGGTGATCTGTCCTATGAACTCCAGCTGCTTTGCTCTCCCCAGATTCTCAGCTCCATCCTTGACTCAGGAAGTCTGCTGGGCTCCACCTCAGGTTCTCCTTCCTCTGCTGTAAATTGGAAACCCTCTCAAGGCAATAAACTGGGACAATCAGAAGGCTTACCTCGTTGATTTTCCATCTCCCAGGGATGACTGTCCTTTGTCATCTGATATCCAGGGTCTTAGAACGATTGTTTCATGTATTTTGTCTGTCTTTGTTGTTGTTGTTGCCGTTGTCCCTGTTATTCCATGTTGGCCAGAAACAGAAGTCTATAAACATTGCGTTTTTAAGGTGTTTTAAACTTAGATTGTATTTTTAATTTCCACCTTTTGAATACTGGGCTTGAATGTTTCCCATGTTTGTATTTACAGTTCTTTTGAATCTGTTTTCTTTCCTATTGTTTTCCCCCTTTGTCTTCTGGAGATCTTACGGATTTCCATCTCAGTTCTATGCAAATTTACATGCATAAAAGCAGTATGGCTTCTGCCCTGCTACACCACTAAAAACCGTTCTCACCAATGACATCTATTACAGAGGACACTGTTGGCATTTTGATTGTTCTTGAAGCTCTTTATTTACTTTGCTTCCTTCCTCACCTAGCTTCCCTCTGTGTATCTTGGTTCTCAGTCTTCTCTAATGATTCGCTGCATCTCTCGGTCTCCACTTTCAATGCCCCCCTGGGCACTTCCAGGACACACAATGTACCTACTTGTTTTATCCCCACTGTCTATCCCACTGCCAGGCACACAACAGAACTGTGTTTTGGCTACATGAATAGACCACTCTGTCTTCTATCCCGACCTTGCTCCTCAACCTCAACTGCATATTTCCAACTGTGGCTAATAGCATGGATTCTGCAGCCAGACTGCCCAGGTTCAAGTCCCTGCTCCAATACTTACTAGGAGGTTTCTTAACCTTTCCTGGAACTTACTTTTCTTTTCTTTTTTAAAGATTTTATTTATTTATTTGACAGAGAGAGACTGAACACAAGAAGGGGGAGTGGGAGAGGGAGAAGCAGGCTCCCTGAAGCAGGGTCCCCGCTGAGCAGGGAGCCCGATGCGGGGCTCGATCCCAGGACTCTGGGATCATGACCTGAGCCGAAAGCAGACAATTAACGACTGAGCCACCCAGGCGCTCCTGGAACTTTTCTTTCTTTTTTTTTTTTTTTAAAGATTTTATTTATTTATTTGAGACAGAGAGAATGAGAGAGACAGAGAGCACATGAGAGGGAGGAGGGTCAGAGGGAGAAGCAGGCTTCCCGCCGAGCAGGGAGCCCGATGTGGGACTCGATCCAGGGACTCCAGGATCATGACCTGAGCCGAAGGCAGTCGCTTAACCAACTGAGCCACCCAGGCGCCCCTGGAACTTACTTTTCGATGTCACATGAATAAAGGCTGAAATAACCAGGGATGTTAAACTGTGTAAGAAATTACTTTATGGAAGCAAGAGAATGGTTTTCACATATTTACAGGTCCTGTGGAACAGGGATATTTATTTTGAGTTGCTCCAGAGGGCAGAATTAGGAGTAATGTGTGCAGTCACAAAGAAATCAATTACAAGTCAATATTATAACCATATGACACCTGGAAATAGATCAGGTTGCCTAAGAAAGCAGGAAATTCTGGCCACCAATAAATTTTCAATCAGATCTTATTAAAAACACTACAGTACAGCCTCTACTTTACATAGGTATCTAAGGTCCATTCCATTAACTCTCCCATTTTAGGATTATATAAAATACAAAAAGCCTGCAATTAGTCTCATGTCATCCTAACTTCCCTTAACCTCCAGTTCTGATAACTTACTCAAACCTTTCCCTAAACCAGTGGTTTTCAGCCCTAACTGAATGCTGGAAATGCCAAGTATATTCATAAATTATGACACCTGGATCCCATGCCATCCTTCTCTGAGAGATTCTGACTTAATTGTGGTGAGCGGCCAAGCTTTTGTTTCTTTTAAATAGTTCCCTGGGTGACTCAACTGTGAAGCCAAGTTTGAGAATCACTGATCTAAGCCATTATTTAATCTATGCAACTATTCAAATCTATTTGAACTAATCAATTAATTAAATCCTACCACTTCTTAGGGATAATCAGATTCTTTTAAGATTTTTATTTTTTTAAAGATTTTATTTATTTATTTGACAGACAGAGACAGCAAGAGAGGGAACACAAGCAGGGGGAGTGGGAGAGGGAGAAGCAGGCTTCCCGCTGAGGGACTCGATCCCAGGACCTGGGATCATGACCTGAGCCGAAGGCAGACGCTTAACGATGCTGAAGAGACACTTAATCTTGGGGAGCCACCCAGGTGCCCCAAGATTTTATTTATTTTAGAGAGAAAGCACGCACGCATGCACGAGCAGGAGAGGAGCAGAGGAAGAGGGAGATAATCTCCAGCCGACTCCACGCACTGCACAGAGCCCGACGTGGAGCTCCATCCCAAGACCCTGAGATCATGACCTAAGCTGAAACCAAGAGTCAGATGCTTAACTGACTGAGCCACCCAGGCACCCTGGAATAATCAGATTCTTTTATCACTGATACCTTTCTGTGCAACTGGCCAAAACTGATTTCTCTAAAGTAACAATTGTCACTGCCATGTGGCGATACTGGGATGAGTTTTGTGTTTAGGGAAACAGCTGGTAAGTTGATTACTATCTTGATGTTATATATTTGGATCTTCTGTCATTTTAATAAATAATTAGTAGACACTTACTATGCGCCTGGCTCTGTACAAGGCCCAGGAGATAAAAACATGAATACAGTATTTATTCCTGACAGCAAGCAGCTGAGTCTAGCTGAAGACACTGAAAATGGACACCTATAGTCCACTATGATTACTGCTCTGACAACGGCATGCATGCCCAAGGGGTCATGGAGCACAGAAAATAGCACCCAGCACCACCTGGTGATTTCAAGGCTGGGTCCTAGAGCTAATTAGGCAGACAAAGAAGGGTGGGGACCTGTGTAAACAAAGGCAGAGCCTAAGACAATGATGTATGGGGAAGGGAGCTCACTGCAGCTGGTGCATACTTGTGAAGGGCAGGGAACAGCCAGAAGGGAGCCCACAGACACACATGACCAGACCTAGGTCACAAAAGGACAAAAAAGCCATTTTCAGACTCTGTCCTACATGTTATAAGCCCAGATATGATACTAAATTTGCACCTTAAAAATGCTTCCTCTGCATTTGGGGTGGTTGTGTAATGTACTGATGGAAGATATAACAGTAGCAAAGGAACAAGGAAGGAGGCTAAAACCATAATCCAGAGGATGGGAACACAAATTAGGACTAAGGGTAGAAATGCAGAGCAGGCAGACTTTGGAAAGATTGGTATTTCCTGAAAATCAAATGGATATGGATGTGAAGATGGGTTGGGGTTAAAGATGACTCCCAGTTTCCTGGGTGACCGATATGACAACAATGTATCAGCAGGAGTAGGCACTAGAGAAATGATGGTACTGGGCTGTTTTTTGTTTTGTTTTAAAGAAAGGCAGACTGCCACATGCAGCGCCTCATTTGGATGTGTCTGGAGTCTTGGAAACTTGTTCTCCTACAAACGGACCTTGAGAGCTTGTTTGGAAGTTCTAGCAGGGAGCGCAGCTTCTTGTATACCCTTGACCAAAGAATGGTCCTCCTCTATTGGGGAAGGTTGTCCTCTTTTTTTTTTTATATTAATTTTTTTTTAAATGTTTTATTTATTTATTCATGAGAGTCAGAGAGAGAGAGAGGCAGAGGGAGAAGCAGGTTCCCCGCCTAGGAGGGAGCCCGATGCGGGACTCGATCCCAGGACCCTGGGATCATGACCTGAGCCGAAGGCAGACGCTTAACCATCTGAGCCACCCAGGCGCCCCGAAGGTTGTCCTCTTTGATTGAACCTGCAACTTCGGGAGGGATGCACATGGAGCAGTGAAGGAGGAAGGGGACACCCACCTACCTGGCCAGATCAGCTAAACCAACCTTGGTGATCAATGGGGTGACAGATGTTGCAGCCAGATCATCCTCACATCCTGATGGGGTTGGTTTTAAACTCAGAAAGTGGGACAGAGAAATGACATTTAGGAAACATATGTAGATGTGAGGGTTATCCAGCTGTATCATCTGCCTTTGACATTTCTGTTCTATATCTATCCAAACTACTCAGCTATATTCTCCAACAAGATTTTGGGGGTAGGGGATGGTCTTTTGTCACAGATTTGAGAGTGACTATGTTCTTCCACTATGAGATAAAGGTGAAGTAGGCAGGTGGACAAGAGTCTAAGTGAGATCATATATTCCTATCAACAACCCTATGACATAATAATTCTTATAAAGCCCACTAAGAAACAGTAAGATTTCATAAAGTTAGTTAATGGTATTATCAGATGACACCATGGCAGTATATAAAGTCAACCAAAGATAATGTGAAGAGTAAAATGAAGTGTAAGACCAGGATTAGATTATTGGGAAAATCAACATTTAGGAAGCAAATAGAAGAGAAAGAAAAGCCCACGAAGGAGGCAAAGAAAGACCCACTAGAGAATGAGAAGATCCGGAAGAGAGGTGTATCAAAAGCCAGAAGAGAGAATTTCAAGGAGGGGAGACTTAAAAGAGTTTGGGTAAGTTAAGGAGCATAATGTACAGGATTGGTTAGATAAGGGTTCACTAGTGATTAGGGGAGACTGGTCTCAATATATCGCTGGCAACTGCAGACAAATTCCACAAAAGGAATGAAAAGTTTGGAGGTGAAAAAAGAAGAGAAAGCGCACACCTGGAAGAGGTGCTGGGGACTGGAGAGTCGTCTGTAGACTGAGAGGAAGGAAGTAACAGACAAGCAGACTGGAGCCAGAGGAGAGAACAGGGCAAGGGATGGAGTCAGAAGCTCAGATGGAGGCATCAATTGGAGGCTTGTAAGGCAGGAAGCTAGCAACACCAGCTCTCTCTATGCCTTTCTTCTACAGTCACATCTCCCCCTGATGCTCACCTTCTGCCTCCCTACTCCAACTCAGATGGACCTCTGTGATTATACTTGGCCCACCGAACAATCCAGGGTAATCTCCCCATCTTAAGGTCCTTAGTTGAATCACATCTGCAAGGTCCCTTTTGCCATATAGCAATATTAATATATCCACAGGTTCTGGTTCTTTGGGGAGTGATTATTCTGCCTACCACCAGGGCACAGATGGGCTGCAAGAAGCTTTCAGTATGAACCAGAAGGGTATGAAAGAGACTATCCAGGGCATAAGAGGTTCTGCAGCACGGCTCCAACCAGGTCACTGAGCATACAAGCTTCACAACCATCTACTTTCATGGCCTTGACAACATTTCAAACTTAATTCCTGCTGCACTCGCCCCATGATCTCTGGGCCTCATTTAAATGCCTTTTCTGACAAGCCTTCCTGTTGTCCCAGAGAGAATAACTGTTCCCTGGCCAGTAATCACGGAGAACTTTGTACATGATTCTAGCACTTCAACACCCTACTTACTGTCCACCTCCCTTATAAGGAACTACTTGAGAACTGGGATAATCTCATTCGAAACCTAAGAGACTAGCGTAGTGCTTTCAACTTCATATTTGTTCCACTGGCATTTGTCCAACACTTAAGGAGCACCCACAAAAATTACGTGTCTGTTTCCCAAGGTGTCTGCCCTCCAGTCTCCATTTGAAGACCCAGTACTGGAGCGCCAGTACCCAGAGATAGGCAAGACCTTGTCAGGGACAGCATTTCACTCAGGTTTATGAAGTGTATGCTTCTTTTTTTTTTTTTAAGGATGATTTATTTATTCTAGAGAGAACGAAGGAGCAGGGAGAGGGGTAGAGGGGGAAGGAAAGGTAGAGAGAGTCTCAAGCAGACTCCTCTCTCAGTGTGGAGCCTGACTTGGGACCCTGAGTTCATGACCAGAGCCGAAACAATACACAAGAGTCGAATGCTCAACCAACTGAGCCACCCAGGCACCCCTGGAGTATATGCTTCCTAACAAAAGAGAACAGGATCTCTTTACATTTTGAGTAAGTTCACTAGTTTTTAGCATGTGCAAGGGGCAAGGAATGATTAGCAAAAGGACCCAGCAGCCACAGAGTTAGAACTCTGGGGCCAGGAGAGATGGCAAAGACATACTTGAAGATACAAAAGGCAAAGACCATGCATCTGCGAAAACTCAGAAAATGTATACTTTCATTTTGTGCACTTCATTTTATATAAATTTTACATCAAAACAAAAAGCTAAACAAATACTGAATTCTAGTTAATAACACATATACATTTTCAAGTATTTAGAGGAAGTATACTGATACATGCAATTAACTCAATACACACCAAAAAAAGATGGACTGATGAAAAAATAAATGTATGTTAAAATAAGTAAAATGTTAATAGTGGAGTCTAGGAGAGTGGTTTACAAGTATTCTTTTAATTTAGTTGTATGCTCAAAAGTTTTCATAATGAAATATGAGAAAAGGCAAGAATGAGATAGCAGAGAGGTACTGTGTGAAAGAGGCAAAAACGATGCTCTGGGTGTTGGTACTGTGTCAGGGATACATATACAGCCTATGCCACACCCAGTCCTGACCTTGCTTTGTGGCCAGAAGATATAAGACATGTTGATGTGATAGGAGACAACGACTCTGATAGGAGACATGCAAGGAGTACTGCAGGTCAAGGTGTATTGTAAGCAAAACAGAGATGTTGTAATATGAAGCTTCCTTTTCCTCAAAATAAAAATTCTTAAAACCTAAAAAGTTTTTTAAACTGTTACTAAGCCTTCAGTGTTTGAATTACGTCATGTAAACCAAGGAAACCCATCATTTCTAGGAGTATTTCTCTTTAACAGAAACATTTTCTCACCAAATTATGAAAAGCAATAAGCCACTTCCAAACATTTTTAAGATGAAGACATAAAGAACATAGTGCATGGGTGTTCTTGAAAAAAATTCCATTTATATTTCCTTAACAACTGAATTTAATAAAAAACAGAACTGGTCTCATGCCCATTCATCTTTTATTCTTCTACCTCCTAGTAAGGTTTTAAAGTTTTCTCATATAGTGCAGGCATATCTCTAGTTAAAATTAATATTAGGTATTCTAGTACTGTTGAGTAGACTTTCTTCCAAAAAGACATGTGTTAGCTTGTTACTGAGGACAGTAAAGCAATCTGTTCACTTACATATTTCCTTCTCAGTCATTTTACTAAAAACTCATTGATGTTAACTGAATCTCTTTCACATGGCGGGGGTATAGTTAATTAATAAGAATAATTTTGTAGTCTCTCTTCCAGAAGGTATGCTTTGTATCTACGTAAATACGGTATTGTCCTAAGCGGAATTTGGAGACAATATTAATATAAAATACTGATAAACAGGCTTCCTTCTTTATCTGTATCTCAAATGCCTGCCCTGTGGCTGGCACATGCTAAGAGCCCAAGAAATGTGTGTTAAGAGAAGAAATGACAGAACAAGGGAACAATTTTCAAGAACAGGCAAGAATGTGTGAAATTCACCGTCCAGGAAGCTTTGCAAGACAGAGGAGGAGCTGTGCTATTTAACGGTCCGGAGAGTTAACTACAGTCGACACTGCCAACTGACAAGGTTTGTCAGCACGCATTCTGGATGACATCTCATGTTCCCTTTTACTTCTTCGTAAAAGACAATATACTGAAGAACTGAAATGCTTCACCTTCTCCACAGACTCTGGCTGGGATCTACGTAAGGCTGGTGTTAACCTTGCCTGTGACACCATACCAGATATCGGATGACACGTATCATTTTGAATAGCGTAACAACTCTCGTATCGAGGAAAAATAACACATTAAACTTGAGCTGTCTCTGAAAAATAAACTATGTTAAACACATACCCACCTCCAGTTAATCTCTTTGATTTAAAACACACACACACTAAAGATTAAGGAGGTGGGAGCTAGAGATACAGGGCTTTTTTAGAATTTTGTTGTGAAAGACCACACAGCAACTGGCCTGATCTTAGAGACCGAGGATGCTGATACGACAAGAAATTCTGAGGAAAGTAACTCAATATAACTTCAACAGTAAGTGAAAAGGTTTATTTAACTTGTATTTTTAGGCTAGACCAAGAAATAGAAACCTATCCAGCCCCTTCTACAGCTACACGTACGAAAACAGACCTACTTCTTCAGGAAGCAAGCAGCATGCGGCTCTTACACTCTCCACGAACAGAATCCAATGGTTTATGTATTTGAAAACCAGCGTAACCACGTCTGGTTTCTCCGAGGAACGGAAGGCTTTCACTCTAAGAAATTTCCTGCTCTAACAAAAAGAGCACGATCCTTTTCAGCAAATGCTAGAAAAGCCATAAGCAAGATGTTACACAGCTAGCCCTAGTTGGGGAAAAGGAAAAGCAGGACGAGAGGAAACCTCATTTTGAATCACTGAGAGTATCTGGCTCAGGCCTACGGGCACCGCCATCCCCGCAGGGCACACTTAGACACTCGGGTGTCGCCACTATTCCTGCCAAACAGGACCGTGGGCCGTTAATGCCACGACGTGAAGTCAAGGAGTACCCCGCAACGGGGAAACCGTCATTCGTGCACGGGGTGAAAACCACACCAGGAGGAAGCCCTCTCACCGAGGAAATCATCGTCCGCCTACAACCACGAGGCTAGCAAGCCGGGGGCTGCGGGAAGGACGACCCAGCACACGCACACACACACGCGCGCGCGCGCGTATACCTGCAGCGAGCACCCAGCAGGCGCGCAGGGGTAGGCGATCCGTCACAACGGCAGCAGCAACGGCAAATCAATGACGAGCCGGGCCTCCGCTAGCAGGCGCCCCGCGGCCACCGGGCTGCGGAGGGTCCGTCCGGGTGGCTGCCGGCTCTCCGCCGGGGGGTGGGGGGGGTGCCTCCTCACCCCCCACCCGCCCGCCAGCCCCGCGTCCCCTCACGCTCGCGCTGCGACCCCGGCCCGTCCCACAGGCGCCGCCCCCTTCCCTTCACGCACGCGCCGCGGCCCCGGCCCGCCCCACACACGCCCACCCCGCGACCCTCACGCTCGCGCCGCGGCCCCGGCCCGTCCCTCACACACCGCCCCAGTCCCTTCACGCACGCGCCGCGGCCCCGACCCGCCCCCCACACGCCCACCCCACGACCCTCACGCTCGCGCCGCGGCCCCGTCCCTTCACGCACGCGCCGCGGCCCCGGCCCGCCCCACACACGCCCACCCCACGACCCTCACGCTCGCGCCGCGGCCCCGGCCCGTACCACACACACCGCCCCCGTCCCTTCACGCACGCGCCGCGGCCCCGGCCCGCCCCCCACACGCCCACCCCACGACCCTCACGCTCGCGCCGCGGCCCCGGCCCGTACCACACACACCGCCCCCGTCCCTTCACGCACGCGCCGCGGCCCCGACCCGCCCCACACACACCGCCCCCGTCCCTTCACGCTCGCGCCGCGGCCCCGGCCCGCCCCACACACGCCCACCCCACGACCCTCACGCTCGCGCCGCGGACCCGGCCCGTACCACACACACCGCCCCCGTCACTTCACGCACGCGCCGCGGCCCCGGCCCGCCCCACACACGCCCACCCCGCGACCCTCACGCTCGCGCCGCGGACCCGGCCCGTCCCTCACACACCGCCCCCGTCCCTTCACGCACGCGCCGCGGCCCCGGCCCGCCCCCCACACGCCCACCCCGCGACCCTCACGCTCGCGCCGCGGACCCGGCCCGTCCCTCACACACCGCCCCCGTCCCTTCACGCACGCGCCGCGGCCCCGACCCGCCCCCCACACACCGCCCCCGTCCCTTCACGCACGCGCCGCGGCCCCGACCCGCCCCCCACACACCGCCCCCGTCCCTTCACGCACGCGCCGCGGCCCCGGCCCGCCCCACACACGCCCACCCCACGACCCTCACGCTCGCGCCGCGGCCCCGGCCCGTACCACACACACCGCCCCCGCCCCTTCACGCACGCGCCGCGGCCCCGACCCGCCCCCCACACACCGCCCCCATCCTTTCACGCACGCGCCGCGATCCCGGCCTGCCCCGCCCACGCCCGCGGCCCCTCACGCTTGCGCCGTGGCTTCAGCCCGTCCCACACACATTCCACCCCCCCCCCAGTCCCTTCACGCACGCGCCGCGGCCCCGGCTTGGCCCACGCACGCTCCTTCCGCTCCCTCTCCCCCGTCCACGCACGCACGGGCCGCGGCCTCTCCGCCGGGGAGCGCAGCCGGGACGCGAGCCCAGAATCCCTCCGCGGGGCAGGCCTGGGCGGCGCGGGGCCTCCTGGGAAATGTAGTCCCCGCCCTTCGGATTTTTGGGGCCGCTGAGCGAGGGAATTGTGGTTGCTGCTTTCCTCCTTCGGCTTGGGGGCCTCCGGACGCCGCCGCCGGCCCGCCCGCCCAGCGCGCGCTCTCCTCTCCCTTCCCGCGGCGGACTGGTGGTTCCGACGCCGAGGTCCCCCAGGGACAGGTGAGCGTGTAGGAGCGCGCAGAGTTGAGGAGACGGGGCCCGTGAGAGGGGACGTGGGGAGTGGTCGCTCCGGTGCTCAGCGCCCACCCGAGCTCTGCGGGCAGCTAGGCGTGGCTTTGCGGCCGGCGGGGAGACGGGGGCTGGGAAGACGCGGAGCCGCGCCCGGAGCGTGGGGGGAGGGGGGGCCGGGAGCGGACCGAGGAGAAGCCGCCTCGGTGATGCTGCTGGCGGTGCGTGGTGGGCGTCCTGCACTGACCCGTACTCTGTGCGGGAGCTTTTCTTCGATCCGTCTTCGTCCCTTCGTTTATTAATGGGCTGCATCACCGTAAGGAGAGCTCTGTTCTCTAAGGCAAGCCCTAAATTAAAGGGACTTGAAATTATATGAACCTTATTTGGACCGTAAGTCAAAGGAATTGCTTGAAAAAAATCTAATGAGATAACAGAAAAGTTTGAACACTGCCTATATATTTGATATTAAGCAATTCCTGCTAATATTGTGGGTGTGACCATATCCTTGTTAAGATTTTTTAAGATTTTTATTCAGAGATAAATTTTGGGGCGCATGGCTGGCTCAGTCTATACAGCATGCAACTCTTGATGTCGGGGTGGAGTTCAAGCCCCACGTTGGGCGTAGAACTTACTTTAAAAAAAAAAAAGGAAAGAAAAAAATACTTATACAGAGGGGCGCCTGGGTGGCTCAGTCCTTAAGCATCTGCCTTCGGCTCAGGTCAGGATCCCAGGGTCTTGGGATCGAGCCCGCATCGGGCTCCCTGCTCCGCGGGAAGCCTGCTTCTCCCTCTCCCACTCCCCCTGCTTGTGTTCCTGCTCTCGCTATTTCTCCTTCTGTCAAATAAATAAATGAAATCTTAAAAAAAAAATACTTATACAGAGATAAATTATGAAATTTTTACAAATGATAAGAGCATCCCCAGATCTGCTTCAAAATACAGTGGGTACAAGAGTGTTCATTAAATGTTACTATTACAGTAACGGTTTTTCTGCTTGGCAGTAATTCTTGCAAATGTTCTTCAAACCCTGTTTGAATGTGATACTATTTTATTACTTTAGTACACAGTCATATTCAAGTTGTTAATATTTTGCTTAGGGCTTTTTCAGAGTTCGGAATTAAAATTGCATTTTAATCTTCTTTCCTTGTACTATCTGGGGGGCCCGCATATGTGGAGCCACGTTGGGGTGGAAGCCGGTGGCCCCGGCAGTGAAGAGAATTTCCCCAGGTGGAACAAAGGAGGTAGACGTTTATTGAACCCACCGCAGGGGGTGGGGCGGCTGGACAGCAGAGGAGAAACCGGCGGCAGCAAGGCAGTGGGTGGGGCTGTTTTGTTAAAGGAGAAGGTGAGAAAGTACGGAGATGTATGGGCATTTTGCTTTTTTTGGTAACTGTCGGCTGCTTTAAGGTGGGTCGCCTGATGGGCAGGTGTGTGTTCAGCCAGGGGGTCACTGTGGGCCCTTTCCACATTCCATCGCTCCAGCCTCTTTGCCTAAAAGCGGCCTCTGTGCTATCTTCGCAGTACTGTCTTGTACCGTAAAAGAATTTCACAAGTCTCATGAATAATTTGGGAAGCATAGATTTTTCTTTCCTCCTATTTTGTAAAGTAGTTTTTCCATTGTAAGTTTTGGACTCAAAATCTCTAGGGGTAGATGTTTGACTTCTGATTTTTTTTTTTTTAATGGTTGTTGATGGATTTAAGTTTTATAGTTCTTACTGAGTCAATTTGGACACAAGGTTTTCTAGAAAATTATTCATCTGTGAATTTATAAGTTTGGTGGCATGAAGTTGTTCATTCTAATCTTCTATAGTGATTTTTTGGAGATTTAAAAAATCACGGCTTTTTAGTGATATTTTAAAATCATTGCTGTAATTGTAGCCGTTTTTTCTTTTTTGAGCTTAAGTCCAAGACAAGGTCATTGATCTCCTTGTTGATGGTGTGGTGCCCTCCAGCACAGTTATTGGCTGTGGTGAGCTTCCCTGTGATGAGCTGCTCAGGTGGTAGGTGCCAGTGTGAACTTCATCAATGACTGTGGATTCCAGGTCTGCAAACATTGCCCTGGGCACCAGCACCTGTCTCACTGCAGAAGGTGTTGAAGGAGTCATCTCCTCCCCCAGTGGTCTTGTCAGTTGGCATCTGACCATTGGGCTGGATGCCCTGTTCCAGGTAGTAGAGCTCCCAAGCAGGCATTGCCAACACCAGCCTGGATGGAAATGAATTTGCACATGGTTGCTGCTTTGTGGCTGCTGAGCAGATGGCAGAGAGGAGGAGGAGAGGTTGTTGCTTCTTGCAGTGCCACTCTTAGGCGGTCGATGGAAGAACTTGCCTTCCCTTGGAATTTTAAAAGTGGGCAAAGCCAAATAGAAATGAAGCAGTGTTACCATTGAGAAGTCCTATTCTACACCTGTTACTGTTCTTTTGTATGTAACCTATTTATCATCTCTTGGAACCTTTAGATTCATCAGTTTATTTTTGGTATTCAAAACTTTCATGTTGATAAGTTTAGTTCCAGTCTTTTAAGAAATTGCCTGTTTTGGGGCACTTAGGTGGCTCAGACAGTTAAGTGTTGCCTTGGGCTCAGGTCATGATCTCAGGGTCCTGGGATGGAGCCCCACATTGGGCTGCCTGCTTCTCCCTCTCACAATGCCCCTTCTCCCCCTTCCGCTCCTGCTCTCTCTCTCTCTCTCAAATAAAATATTAAAAACAAACAAAAAAAGAAATATTGCCATTTTGATGGGTCCTTACAGATTTCACTTCTTTAAGGAATTTCTCCTGTATTTGATTCTCTCTTCTGTTTTTTCTTTCTGGAACTCTGAATAATCTGGTGTTGAACCTTTGAAATTGATCATGTAATTTTCTTACCTTTTTCTTTGCTTATCTCTTTTGGGAGTTCTGCTTTCTGGAAGAGTTCCTCAGCTTTATCTTTAAATCTTTTTACCTTTTTTTGTTTTTGTTATTATACTTTTAAATTTCCTAAGACCACTTATTTTGTGATTTTATATATATGTTAAAAAAAACAGCCATACATCCTTTTAATGTTTTATGAATGAAGTTATCTAATGATTTTTAGATTTATATTATGAAAATTTCAAAACAAAGTATAACAGACACCCTTGTATTTATCACTATTTTGAAGCAGATCTTTTACATGGTATATTGTAAATATTTCAAAATCTCTCTCCAATAACTCCTTTAAAAATCATAAAAAATATATCATCACATCTACAGAATTAGCAGTACTTCTCTAATATCAAATGTATAGGCAGTGTTCAAAGTTTTCTGTTATTTCATAAGTGTGTGTGTGTGTTTTTGTTTTGTTTTTGACTCATGGTCTAAATAAGTCTCATGCAGTTTTAGGTCTCTTTTAATTTAAGGTGTGCCTTAGAGAAATTATATCCCATTCTTGTTTCAACTTGCATTTATCTTATGAGCATCTTTGAGGATGCTGCTGTCACTTTGAAATATGCCAGTGTTTTTCTCACTTTTTAGGATACTGTTGACTTCTAGGTTGAAACTGTTTTCCTTTAACACTTTGAAGATATTATTCTGTGGTCTTCTGGCTTCATCTTTGCAGCTAAAAAGTCTGTAGTCAGTATAATTGGTATTTCTTTATAGGTAATTTGCCTTTTCTCTCCAGTAACTTCAAAATTTTACTCATTATTCCTGATGCTCTACAGCTTACTTCCAATGTATCCGGTGGATTTCAGAAATTTCCTCAGTGTGGCATGTGGTACATACATACATTTGGAGGTGAAGGACTCATATCTTTCTTTCAGCTTGGGATAAGAACAACCATTATCACTAATATTGCTTGCTTTATATTCCCTCTGTCCTCCTCTTCTAGAATTCCTATTACATATCTATTTATGTCCTTGATCCAGATGGGAATGGGAATGTGTGAAGTAGAATTTGCTTTCCAAACAGATAGTCAGCTGTCTTGACACCATTTAATAACTATTCCATCCTTTCCCCGCAGTGATTCATAGTGCTGCCTTTATCATATATTAAATGTCTAGCTACACACCAATCTGTTTCTGAAGCTGTTTTATTTTTTATTATTGCCCCATTATCATGTTTAAATTACTAGAGATTTATTTTTTTTTAAAGATTTTTACTTATTTATTTGACAGAGAGAGAGCAAGCACAAGCAGGGGGAATGGCAGGGAGAGGGAGAAGCACGTTCTCCACTGAGCAGGGAGCCCAATGTGGGGCTTGATCCCAGGACCCTGGGATCACAACATGAGCCAAAGGCAGATGCTTAACCAACTGAGCCACCCAGGCACCCAAGTTACTAGAGATTTATAATGCTTTTTTTTTTTTTTTATGATTTTATTTATCTATTTGACAGAGACAGCGAGAGAGAGAACAGAAGCAGGGTAAGTGGGAGAGAGAGGAGCAGGCTTCCCGCCAAGCAGGGAGCCCAATGCGGGGCTCGATCCCAGGACCCTGGGATCATGACCTGAGCCGAAGGCAGACGCTTAATGACTGAGCCACCTAGGCACCCCAATGCATTTTTAAATATAGTAGGGTAAAGCACTATTTTAATAATTGCCTTGTTATTTATGTATCTTCATTTTGCTATAAAACCTTAAAATCAAATTGTCATTTCAAAAAATCCCTATTGAATATATAGATTAATGAAAACCCAATGCAATTCTAGTTAGAGGAAAATTGAAATCTTTATAATACTGAATCTTCCCATCCATGATCATGATGAATCCCTCCATTTATTCAGATACTTTTTTATGTTTGTCCCTAAAGTGTTTAGTTTTTCTAATTAGTTCTGTAACTAGAAAAGAAATAAAACATGGAGAATTAAGGAACAAGTCCAGAGTACAATTCTTAGCTTAAAAAGCTTTAACCAGAAGACAAAGTAAGTTCCTTTTTGAATAGAAAGCATAACTTTCTAATTTTTTTTCCTTCTGAAAGAAGGGTATGGATGGTGGTGGTGGGGGGTTCCTTCACAAAACCTTAATTGCCATGGACTCATTCAGCTTATTGGATTAATATTTGTTAAGTGTCTGCCATGTGCTAGGAATATTCTAGGTACTTGGAATACAGCAATGAACAAATCAGATGGAAATCTATTTCTGTACAGTTTACACCAAAGTTACAGATTTATATACACTTCTGCTTTAAGGACATAGAATCTACCTGTCAAAGATATTTGTCTAAATAAAATTGCGAATTCTGTGATTTTGTCCATTAAAATTGAACTCTATTGTAGCATTGAGATAGAGGGCTCACATTTGAAGGTTATCATCTAATCTGCAAAAAGTAACACCTGTAAAAAGCTAGCATAACAAATTATTGCATGATTTGTTGTGATCTTAAAGGCTCTAAGCATTCATTTTTTTGTATTCACACTGTATCTTTTTAAGATTTATTTTATTTATTTATTTATTTTTTAAAAGATTTTATTTATTTATTTGAGAGAGAATGAGAGAGAGCACATGAGAGGGGGGAGGGTCAGAGGGAGAAGTAGACTCCCTGCCGAGCAGGGAGTCCGATGCGGGACTCGATCCAGGGACACCAGGATCATGACCTGAGCCGAAGGCAGTCGCTTAACCAACTGAGCCACCCAGGCGCCCTTAAGATTTATTTTAAAGCCTTTGTAAAAATTGTGTAGGAAAGTACTGTGCCATCTTATTAACCTTAAGACCTCATTCCCAAAGTTTGGATCATGGATCATGCTTCTTTGTTGATCCCATTCAAGTTCTAGATAGAATAAATTATCATGAGGAAACATATACTCTGGGGAGAGAGATTGATTTGACAGTAATCAAATGAACGTTTGTTTCAAAGTCACATATCTACCTTTAACAACTCCAATAAAATTCCCGAGTAGGAGCTAAATCATCAGTGCTGTTAATCATGTATGAGGTTATTGAGGTAAACAAGTTATATATAGGAAAGTAAGCATACCTAGAATAATTATGTTTGACAGGAAAATTATTTTCCCATTCCAAAAGTTAACTAAAAAAGTAGCAAAGTATGCACAAAATTTAATTAATTAACCATGCCTCTTTGAATTGGTTCTCTTTAGCTTTAATCTTTTTTCTTTTAATAATGCATGCTCCTTTCACACCTGTGCTGAACAGTAGTCTCCAGGAGAAGCTAGTACAAATAACCCAAGTTCTAGAAGGGGGCCAAGGATGACAATATTGTATGTGACTACAAATCCCTGTAAAGATTTTAAGCTGGTCAAACCTTGCTGGGAGTAGGGGGGAGGGTCAACAATTTTTCTTTTTCCTTGCCAACAATGGGGCTCTGTTTCCACCTTTCTTCTTTTACCTGAGCCTGCCTCTTTGGCTACAGGGAGGACACCCCATGAAATGCCTTCATACCCTGATTGGATCAGAGGAACAAGAAAATATCCTGATCTCTGTACCCTATTGTGCAGGCAGATATCACTTTCAGACTCTTAAGATGACAGCCATTGACCTATCCCTCGTGGGCTCTGCCAACACAGAATTCTGCCTGTTTATACGTGAGAAATACTGAGGAAGAAAGGATGGTGGCTGGTTTTCCAGCAACCTGGTTACAGGTACCAGTGACCTTTAAAGATGTGGCTGTGGCGTTCACTCAGGAGGAGTGGATGATGCTTGATTCTGGTCAGAGACGAATTTACAGAGATGTGATGCTGGAAAACTATATGACTCTTACCTCAATGGAATATCAATTATGGAAGCCTACTGTGATCTCCCCGTTGGGTCAAGAAGAGATAAGAACTATGAAAAGGAGACTTCTCTAAGGCACCTATCCAGACTGGGAGATTCAACTTAAAACCAAAGAATATTTTTAGGGAAAAATCATCCAATGGAGTGAAAATGATAAGACTCATAATGGACAATTGGTCCTCCACATTAAGTGAAGACCAGGAATGCCACAGATCAGAAAACAGCACAAGATCCCAGAGAGAAATTTGAGGAAAGCAACCCAAAAGAAAACAGCACCTCAGGAGAGATTCTATGACCATCATGAATTAGAGGAAAACTCTAAACTTGGATCAAAACTTGTTTTTTTAAAGAGAGTCTCCACCAGTAAACATTGCCATAAATGTCACTTAGATATTGAGAGTTTGAAACATAATTCAGTTGTAAACAACTACAAGAGAAACTGTGTAAGAGGGAAGCTCTGTGAAAGTCATAAATATGATAGAGCTCTGTGGCATCTTGAAAAAACTCAGCACAAAAATGTGCATGCTTCAAACATGGTATACACTTCAAGCATAATAATATGCTACCTATATATAACAATTTTCATATGGTGGAGAATTCCTATGAATGTAATAAAAGCAAGACTTTTTGTTATCATCCATCCAGTAGGCAACAGGAGCAAACTCCTAATGGAGAGAAATGTCATAAATGTAATCAATGTGGGAAAGCCTTCAAAGACTTCGTAATCTTATTTTGCACAAGAAAAGTCACATGGGCAAAAAACAATATGAATGTAAAGAATGTGGGAAAGTCTTCCATCGATTCCTCAACCTGAAGGAGACATGTAAGAACTCACACTGGTGAGAAACCCTACAAATGTAATCAATGTGGAAAAGCTTTCAGTCAAAAAAATATCTCAAGATTCATGTGAGAACTCACACTGGAGAGAAACCTTATGAGTGTAATCATTGTGGAAAATCCTTTGGCACAAGTTCTTACCTAATAGTGCACAAGAGAATACATACTGGGGAGAAACTCTATGACCGCAATGACTGTGGAAAAGCCTTTACTATGAGCTCGCACCTTAAAGTTCACAAGAAAACACACTCGAGGGAATCTCTACAAATGCAATGACTGTGGGAAAGTTTTTAGTCGTCTCTCATCCCTTAGAATACATGTGAGAACTCATACTGGAGAGAAACCCATCAATGTAAGGAATGTAGTAAAACCTTCAGTGTTTCCTCTTCCCTTAGGAGACTTGTGAGAACTCACACTGGAGAAAAACCCTATGAATGTATTCAATGTGGAAAAGCCTTGAGTTGGAGTTCTTCACTTGAGTTGGAGTCTCTTCACAAGAGAATTCATACTGGGAGAGAAACTATAAATGTTATGAATGTGGAATTGATTTATTGTCTTCAGGTGGATTCCAACTCATTATTTCAGGCTTTATCGCCCAAAATAAGCATTTAAGACTATAGTCCTCTAGGGGCGCCAGGGTGGCTCAGTCGGTTAAGCATCTGCCTTCAGCTCAGGTCATGATCCCAGGGTCCTGGGATCAAATCCCGCATCGGGCTCCCTGCTCAGCGGGGAGTCTGCTTCTTCCTCTCCCTCTGCCTGCCACTCCCCCTGCTTGTGCTCTGTCTCTCTGTCAAATAAAAAATAATAAAAATAAAATCTTAAAGAAAAGACTATACTGGGCGCCTGGGTGGCTCAGTCGTTAAGCGTCTGCCTTCGGCTCAGGTCATGATCCCAGGGTCCTGGGATCGAGTCCCACATCGGGTTCCCTGCTCGGCAGGAAGCCTGCTTCTCCTTCTCCCACTCCCCCTGCTTGTGTTCCTGCTCTCACTGTCTCTCTGTCAAATAAATAAATAAAATCTTTAAAAAAAAAAAAAAGACTATAGTCCTCTAAATACCTCTTCAACTATGTAACACATTTTGGTCTGTGTTTATTTTAACTCTAAGTGTTGTATAAAATTTATCATGACTTAACAAGTCTATAGCTGTTTAGAATTGTTTTCAAAAGAGTTAAAAGTTTGCAGTTATTTTCTTATTTTCTTTTTTAAAAAAGACATTTGAGAGAGGAGAGCAAGGGGCAGGGGGAAAGGGAGAGAAAGAATCCCAAGCAGACTCCCCACTGAGTGTGGAGCCCAGTGCAGGTCTTGACCCCACAACCCCAAGATCACAGCCCAAGCCAATATCAAGAGTCAGATGCCCAACCGGCTGAGCCACCCAGACACCCTTATTGTTGTTGATTTCTAAATTAACTGCATTTCAAGGAATGCATCCATTTCTTCCAGATTATCTAATTTGCTGGTATATGGTTGCTCTTAATATGTTCTTATAATTGTTTGTATCTCTTTGGTGTTGGTTGTGATCTCTCCTCTTTCATTCATGATTTTATTTATTTGGGTCATTTCTCTTTTCTTTTTGATAAGTCTGGCCAGGGGTTTATCAATCTTGTTAATTCTTTCAAAGAACCAGCTCCTAGTTTCGTTGATCTGTTCTACTGTTCTTTTGGTTTCTATTTCACTGATTTCTATTTCATTGATTTCTGCTCTGATCTTTATTATTTCTCCTCTCCTGCTGGGTTTAGGCTTTATCTGCTGTTCTTTCTCTAGCTCCTTTAGGTGTAGGGTTAGGTTGTGTATTTGAGACCTTTCTTGTTTCTTGAGAAAGTCTTGTATTGCTATATACTTTCCTCTTAGGACTGCCTTTGCTGCATCCCAAAGATTTTGAACAGTTGTGTTTTCATTTTCATTTGTTTCCATGAATTTTTTAAATTCTTCTTTAATTTTCTGGTTGATCCATTCATTCTTTAGTAGGATGCTCTTTAGCCTCCATGTATTTGAGTTCTTTCTGACTTTCCTCTTGTGATTGAGTTCTAGTTTCAAAGCATTGTGGTCTGAAAATAGGCAGGGAATGATCCCAGTCTTTTGGTACCAGTTGAGACCTGATTTGTGACCTAGGATGTGATCTATTCTGGAGAATGTTCCATGGACACTAGAGAAGAATGTGTATTCTGTTGCTTTGGGATGGAATGTTCCTAGAGATGTATAAACTACCAAAACTGAACCAGGAAGAAATAAAAAACCTGAACAGACCTATAACCACTAAGGAAATTGAAGCAGTAATCAAAAATCTCCCAACAGGGCGCCTGGGTGGCTCAGTTGGTTAAGTGACTGCCTTCGGCTCAGGTCATGATCCTGGAGTCCCTGGATCGAGTCCCGCATCGGGCTCCCTGCTCGGCAGGGAGTCTGCTTTGCCCTCTGACCCTTCCCCCTCTCATGTGCTCTCTCTCATTCTCTGTCTCTCAAATAAATAAATAAAATATTTAAAAATAAATAAATGAATCTGAGGGCTTGGTAGTTTCTAATCTCCTTAACCTCCTACCCCATGCAGCTTCAAACTTGGATAGGCAGCTTGGGGGGAGACTGGCCATTTATCTTGGGCAGCCACCTTCTCGAGTGGGTTTTTCATTCCTAAGCACCAAAGACACTGCAGACACTTCACTCTTTTGGAAGCTTTTATTTTGGCTCTCCAGCCTCCTGCACAGCCCTAAATTCAGCAAATGTCCCAGGGGAGGGAACCAGCTATGCATTTGAAGATTCTCAAGTTCCTAATCTGCCATTTCAACTTCAACTGACCACAAAAACTCCTGTGATTTCTCTCTTGCTTCCACAGCTCAATGATGCCTTTTAAAATGGGATTTTCGTATTGTATCTGGTTGTTGCCACAATTCTACATCCTATTTGGAAGCAGACTTTTTGAAGACACTGTAAGTAGCCATGAAACCCGACCCCACACTAACAACACTGCATTCACGAACTGTCGCACCCCTATCAGACAGGCACCAGTGCAGGGCAGCTGCCCGTACGTGTGCCGGGTGCCGAGAGCCACCCAGCTGTGCACTCAGACCGGCTGTATGCAAGGGAACCACTCTGAAGCTCAACTCAATTAAGGAAGGTTTCACGCAGAAATAATACATGGAGTCCTATTCCAGAAAAAATACCATGTGTTGTGTTCGTCTACCAAGGACGGACCTCTTCATTGGGAGTATGATGCTTTCACAACGTATGGATAATTGAATAAATGACAGCAAAGTAATGAAAATATGGTACCATTCTCACTCGAAATAATGGTTGCATTCCTGAGCATGTTTCACTAAATTTTACACATGCAAACATAATAAAACTGTGTCTGAGATACAAACATCTTTTTTTAAGATTTTATTGAGAGAGAGACACACAGCAAGCGAGAGAGAGCATGGGTGGGGGGTGGGGTTGGCAGAGGGAGAAGCAGACTCCCCGCTGAGCAGGGAGCCTGACACGGGGCTCGATCTCAGGTCCCCGGGATCATGACCTGAGCCCAAGGCAGACACTTAACTGAGCGAGCCACCCAGGCGCCCTGAGATACAAACATCTTATACTACATAGTTCTTAATGTTCAAGCAGGATGCCTACCCCTTCAGATGTACAGAGATGGTTCTTGTCTCAACAATACAAACAGGAACTGAAACAATATTGTGTTCCACAAGTGATTTAAAGTGTAACATCATACATGTTTTTCTCCTGCTGTTTGCTTTTATATCTTAATGTGTCTGGCTATTGTTACAGAATTTCATCTTAAAAAACAGGCAACTTTAAGGGGGACTGGGTGACTCAGTCTGCTTCTCCCTCTCCCCCTGCTTGTGCTTTCTCATTCTCTCTCATTAAATAAATAAATAAAATCTTAAAAAAGACAGGCAAATTTCTTTTTACTTTTCTGCTACCTCTGGAAAGCACTAGTTTATGAAAAATCATTGTTAAATATGGAAAGATGTAACAGATTTGTGTGCTAAAATTCAGTGAAAGCAAGCAACTGTGAACCTTGCCAGCGCCTTCTTGATATGACAAATATATTGTATGATGAAAATGCCCACAAGCTATTCATTTTCTTTTTTCAGTAGCAAGTCTCTTAATATCTTATTGTATAATCTAGAAATTATCTGTATTTACTTTAATTAAAAATAATAGCACAGATACTTGGGTGGCTCAGTGAGTTAAGCGGCCAAATCCTGATTTCTGCTCAGGTCATGGGATATCAAGCCCCATGTTGAGCATCTGCTTGAGATTCTCTCTCCCTCTGCCCCTCCCCCTGCTCACGTGTGCATGTATTCTCTCTCAAATAAATAAATAACTCAAATAAATAAATAAAAGCATAGTTCTTATTTTCTGAAGTATCTTAACCACAACTTAATGAGTACCTTTAGGATGAGTTACATAGTTCAGGGCTCCTGGGTGGCTCAGCTGGTTAAGCGACTGCCTTCTGCTCAGGTCATGATCCCGGAGTCCTGGGATCGAGTCCCACATTGGGCTACCGGCCCAGTGGGGAGCCTGCTTCTCCCTCTGACCCTATCCCCTCTCATGCTATTTTTCTCTCTCTCTCTCAAATAAATAAAATCTTTAAAAAAAAAAAAAAAAGGATGAGTTTCATAGTTCAGAATGCTGTTGCATGACAGGAATTTTAAAGGAAAGTTACTATTTTTGAGAAAATGATTCAAGCAATTTGGTAAGCTGGACTACTCCATGCAATGGCACTCCCTGCCTGATTGTCCCACACTTACCTGATCATAGGCCTCTTGTCATCTTTTGTCCATCATTCTTTGACTCTTCCTTGCTCCAGTAAGGGCCACATTTGATTTAGAAAGAGAGAGTCCTGCTTATAAAAGGGAAAAATAGATACTTCAAAAGATTATGGTTTTTCCTAGATCCAGACCTGACTTCTTAATACAGAGGAAGAGAATCTAGGGGCACCTGGGTGGCTCAGTCAATTAAGCATCTGCCTTTGACCGGGGTCATGATCTCAGGGTCCTGGCACATCGGGCTCTCCACTCAGCAAGGAACCTGCTTCTCCCTCTCTTCTGCCCCTCCCCCTGCTCATTCTCTCTCTCTCTCTCTCTCTCCCTCTCTCAAAATAAAAAAGCACGAGTGGCGGGGACGGGCAGAGCGTTCAAGGAAGAATGCAAGCCACTTCCCACTTCTACCGATTTTAATTCATTTCTTCAAGAACCTGGAGTAGGAATTCAGGCAGGCAATTTAAAGCCCACCCCCTTTTCCTAAAAGAGAAAGCAAAGATACCTAAATTCAGGTTTTGAATTTGGAGGAATGGTAATCTCGGATGAGGTTCCCATAGTTCCAAATCATTAAATTCCTATATAAATTCTTCTGGTCAGGGTCCAGTCAGCCCCATTTCTCGTGAGACAAGTCTATGGCCACATCCCTGAATGTTATAAACCTCTGAAATGATAAATACATTTTTGTCCAACAAAGACTCCCCACATGGGGCTAGGAAAAGTAATAATGCACTGCAGGAAAGGAAGGGCTTGTACAATGGAGCTGTTCTGGTAGAGATTGAGGCTTTGAGAAAATTATTAGGCAACAGTTATGTGTTACACCATAGTAAGTAGGAAAGAAAATTGCCAGCCTCTCACTTGGTGAAAAATTTAGCCATACATGAAATATACTTAAATGAGGCACTTATTCAAGTACTAAACTGTGTATTACTTATCCTAAATGCAAGCTCAATTCTTAAAAGGAGGCAGACAGATGCTTCCAAGATAAGATACTTTCAACTGGGACATTTAAAAATGGGCAAGGTGTACATGGAGAGTAAAAACATCATCTGGTTTATTTTGACAAACGTGCTTACAAAAGGAATGTTCCCACTGTAAGTGGATCAAAAGAGGAAAACCACCTTGGCATTTTCCTGCGACATACCTTATCTACATTTACTTCAGGCCAAGACAGGTCTAGTCATATTCAAGGATAAACATGAGTTAGCATAACCTTAAATCTATACTCTATCTCAAAGTTAAAGCCATTAAGATACTAAAAATGTTTCTGTAACCATGTATGTTTCTACAAACGCACACTAGTCTTCACTGCTGATGTCAATACTGTGGTGTTTGCATTTTCAGAACGACACATCCTGTGGAAAAAACTCTGCAAGTACCAGATTAACTAAAAACATTTATTCGTAGCTTTCTTTTCTGAGTTTGCTTTAAAACAAAAATAACTCCCCCCCCCCAAAAAAAACGCCCACAAATTCCCTCCAGTAGGACTTCTCAGAACTCTTTTAAGATTTGCCACACTCCTTACAATAGTAGTTTTCTCCCCAGTATAATTCTGCAGTTCTGAAATAAAGCAGAAAACCCTCTATTCAGTTCATTTATAGGGTTGCTTTTTCTCTTTAGAAGAGTATTTTCAAACTTAATAAATATTGCATGGTACACAAGGACATTGCCAAGTCATTGCATTTGCATGACTTTGTTTCATTATGAATTTTCTGATGTCCAGGAAAATGTGCACTCTTGCCCACACACTGTCCTGTTTGAGCTGACAGATGCAGAACGGGGACCAATTTCTAAATAAAAGCTTTCTCACGTTTATCGGCCACGTGTCCTTCCCTGGTAGGAATTTACAAAGGTCGAGTGAGGGAATCCTACCAGATGAAGTCTTCTCAGTACTGATTTCATCTTCTGATGTAACAAAAAGAATGTGCGGCTACTAATGGCTTCCCATCGTATTCCTGGGTTATTATTTTCCGGATATTGAATCAAGTATGACCCACCTTCTTCACATTCAACATACTCACTTAAGGCTTCTTTCCAGGGGTCCAAAGTAAGGCATTAACTGTTTTGTTTTGTTTTTTAATCCATACGTTGTTAGGTTTTCTCTGTAGTGCGAATTCCTTTGTGCTCAGTAAGGAATGAGTGATAACTAAACGAATTTTCATATTCATAGGGGTTCTCTAGGGTGTGTGTTCTCTGATGTTTGGCAAGGTTTGAGCTCCAGCTGAAGGACTTATTGCACACCTTGCATACATAGGGTTTCTCCCCAGTGTGAGTTATCTGATGTAGAATGAGGGAAAAGCTCCGACTAAAGGTTTTATCACATTCAGTACATGCATAGGGCTTTTCTCCAGTATGAATTTTCATATGTTGCATAAGGGATGCATGCCATGTGAAAACCTTACCACATTCATCACACTCATAGAGCTTTTCTCCAGCATGAATTCTCTGGTGTTTAATAAGGAATGAGTGGCAACGGAAGGCTTTCCTACATTCATTACATTCGTAGGGGGTTTTGGTAGTATGGATGCTCTGATGCCGAGTAAGGTGTGAAGAACGGCGAAATGCCTTTCCACATTCAATGCATTCATAAGGTTTCTCTCCAGTATGTGTAATCTGGTGGCGAATAAGTTCTGAGCCACTGCTAAAGGCTTTCCCACATTTCCTACAAATATACTGTTTCTTTCCTATGTGAATTCTCTGATGGCGCGTGAGGTTTGAGGCACGGCTAAAGGCCTTTCCACATTCAGTACATTCATAAGGTTTCTCCCCAGTATGTGTTCTCTGGTGTTCAATGAGGAATGAGAGGTAACTGAATGTTTTATTACAGTCCTTACACTCATGGGGTTTCTTTCCAGTATGTATCATCTGATGTTTCACAAGGTTTGAGATCTGGCTAAAGGTTTTGCCACATTCCTTACATACGTATGGTTTCTCTCCAGTATGAGTTCTCTGGTGTAACACAAGGGAAAAGCGCCGACTGAAAGTTTTTCCACATTCATGACATCCATAGGGCCTCTCCACGGTATTGATGCTCATATGCTGAGACAGGGCTCCTTGATGAGAGACTGTCACTTGCCTGATACCTCCCTGATTTCCTTGCATCTGAGTATCTTCCTCGCATTTCCAGCCTCCTTTAAAACTGGAATATTCAGGGTCTTGGTTTAAAATTCTTTCCACTACCAAATACTGGGATGAGCCATCTTCATATGTGACATTTTTTGGAGAAAACTCTTTGATGTCACCATTTGACTCTGAAAATAAAAAAAAACAAAGCAAATTTTTTTTTCCTCCCTGTATTGAGTAAAGTAAAGCCACTCCTCGCTTTTTCAATGAGAGATAAAACAAACAAACTCAACACTACATGGCTTTCATAGTTCTCATATAGACTGAAATCTGAGCAGTATGCCCAGAAATTCAGAAGAGGGATGTAGGTAAAAAGGGAAGACTAAATAGAAGTAACTGAAGGTGAGGGAAGAAACAGGACAGGGGATTCCTGGGTGACTCAGTCAGTTAAGCGTCTGCCTTCAGCTCAGGTCATGATCCCAGGGTCCTGGGATCAAGCCCCATGTCGGGCTCCATGCTCAGTGGGGAGCCTGCTTCTCCCTCTGACCTTCCCCCCTGCTTATGCTCACTCATTCTTACTCTCTCTCTCTGACAAATAAATAAATAAAATCTTTAAAAAAAAAAAAAAAACGGTCAGGAAGATAAATACTTCGGAAGGATGCATTTTCGTCTTTATCAGCTCTACTTAAACTTTATCTAAGGCAAAAAGGACTTGAAAAAGACAATTTCATAATGCTGCTAATAAACTACAAATGTTCCTCAGGTCCCACAAAGACCTCAGACTCTGTTCGCTTAATGCCTTTGGAACACCTGACAGTGACTTATTTTAAATAAATAAGTAAAAGGTATCCATGAAAATGACTGTCTATGATCCTCACTCTAACTCTACTTTCCAAATTGATAACTGAAGCTCAACTTTGGTATAACATGCTTTTTTTCTCCCCCCAGGTGTATTTATTAGAGAGCGAGAGTGCACAAGTGGGAGGGGCAAAGGGTGAGGGAGAAAATCTGAAGCAAACTCACTGCTGAGTGTGGAGCCTGATGCAGGGCTTAATCTCACAACCCTGAGATCATGACCTGAGCCAAAACCAAGAGTTGTACGCTTAATCAACTGAGCCACCCAGGCACCCTATTAGATGCTTTTAACAGTTCAAACATAGGCCCTGATTTTCTCCAGGCTACATTTTAGGAAGGTACTTTATCCTTTTGGGGGGAACAAAACAGTATAATAATATGAAGACTTTTTAAGAAATATATTCACTCATATCCTAATTCTTAGGAATACGTGGGGGTAAAAGGCCATGATGTATCCAATTTATTCTCTGATCTTTCAGAAAAAAATCATATACCAAATGATAAAATGAATGGGGCAAAATATTAGCAATAGGTGAATTTGAATAAAGAGCTTATAGATATTCTTGTACTATTCTTGAAAGTTTTCTGGAAGTTTAAAGTTATTTCCAAATAACACTAAAAAATTCATTTTTATTTAAAACACATTTTGAGGGGCACCTGGGTGGCTCCGTCATTAAGCTTAAGCGTCTGCCTTCGGCTCAGGTCATGATCCCAGGGTCCTGGGATCGAGCCCCGCATCAGGCTCCCTGCTCCTCAGGAAGCCTGCTTCTCCCTCTCCCACTCCCCCTGCTTGTGTTCCCTCTCTCACTGTCTCTCTCTGTCAAATAAATAAATAAAATCTTAAAAAAAAAAAAAAAAGCATACCTTTAAAAAATAAAAAAAAATAAAACACATTTTGACATTTATTTTGTATGGGGGAATGCTATCTTTTATTTACTACCACTGACCTTAAGCTTCTAGGAAAAAGTATATAAACCTATTTTTTTTTTCAAGGTTTTAACTATTTATTTGAGAGAGAGAGAGCACGCCTGCACACAAGCCAGGGTGGTGGGGGCAGAGGGAGAAGCAAGCTTCCCACTGAGCATGGAGCCCAACATTGGGCTTGATCCCAGGACCCCAGATCATGACCTGAGCCAAAGGCAGATACTTAACCAACTGAGCCACCCAGGCACCCCAGACCTATTTCTTTAATAGGTATATGAACAAAGAATCAAGATCTATACCTATATGGTAGGCACATTAAAATGAAAGATTAGGATGGGGAAGCAGTAAAATAATAGTTAAGAAAATGGTCTTGGGTGCCTGGGTGGCTCAGTTGGTTAAGCGACTGCCTTCGGCTCAGGTCATGATCCTGGAGTCCCGGGATCGAGTCCCACATCAGGCTCCCTGCTCCCTTCTCCCTCTGACCCTCCTCCCTCTCATGCTCTCTGTCTCTCATTCTCTCTCTCGCAAATAAATAAAAATCTTAAAAAAAAAAATTTTTTTTAAAAGAAACAAGATAAGCTCATTATATTTAGAGTAAAAACTGTATAAGATCAGAAATGAGATATAAAAATCCACTGGAATTGGTAAAGAAAAGCTTCATCTAGAAAGGCTTCACTGCAGAAATTAGTTGGGAATGGAAATACAGCAAGATATATCAGGTGAACATAGATATTTAATGATATTAGAAAAAGCAAAAGCAACTGGGGTTAACTACAAAGATTTAGTATACTACCTGCCATATGGTTTCACAGACCAATGCGAGTAAAAGGCACAACCAAGAAAACCAGGTTCAAAATATGAATAGAATGCTAATTATATATTTCTCACCCCCCTTCATTCCCTCGAAGTCACCTCCCCTCCTTCTATCACTTATATGCCCATACTCTTTTTGGTAAATGTCAAATGGATCTGATATAACTTAGCACTTATACTGATTAAAAGCCTAGAGGAATACAAGGATTCATTCTTTTTTTTTTTTTCTTTTAAAGATTTATTTGTTTTAGAGCATATGTGAGTGGAGGGAGGGGCAGAGGGAGAGGAAGAGAGACTCTCAAGCAGACTCCACGCTGGGCACGGAGCCCAATGCAGGGCTCAATCTCACGACCCTGAGATGACAACTGGGGCCAAAACCAAGAGTCGGACACTTAACCAACTGAGCTACCGAGGTGCCCACAAGGATTCGGTTCTTAATGTAAAGAAGGGTTCCTATGACAAATCAGCAACTAATATACTCAAAGCAAAACTTTTAGATGCATTCACTCTCTTCTTATGAAGAAAAAAAAAAAAAAAGAACAAATATTCTCTATCACCAATGTTACTTAAGATCATTGAGATAGTACTTAATGTGGTATAGTGTTGAGAGAAAAAAAACCCACCAACCTAGAATCGTGTACCCTACAAAACTATACTTCAAAGGTGAAGGAGAAATAAAGATTTTCTGAGACAAAAACTAAGGAAACATGTTAGTAGACATGCCTTGCAAGATCCAACATCCATTCAAGAAAAAACTCAACATACTAGGAATAAAGTGGAATTTCCTCAAGTTGTAAAGAACATCAAAAAAAAAAAAAAAAAAAACCCTACAGCTAACATCATATCAATGGTGAGAAATTTGAAGCTCTCCTGCTAAAACCAAGAACACTGCAAGGATGTCCCTTCTTAGCACTGCTTTTTTTTTTTTTTTTTAAGATCTATCTATTTATTTCAGTGAGAGAGAGAAAGCGCAGGGGGGAAGGGCAGAGGGAGAGAGAAATTCAAGCCAACTCCTGCACTGAACGCAGAGCCTGACACATAGGGCTCAATCTCACAACTCTGAGATCAGACTTGAGCTGAAACCAAGAGTCAGATGCTTAACAACTGAGCCACCCAGGCGCTGCTCAGAACTACTTTTCCTTTTTTAAGATTTTATTTATTTATTTTACAGAGAGAGACACAGCGAGAGGGAACACAAGCAGGGGGATGGGGAGAGGGAGAAGCAGGCTTCCCACCGAGCAGGGAGCCCGATGCGGGCTCAATCCCAGGGCCCTACGATCATGGCCTGAGCTGAAGGCAGACGCTTAATGACTGAGCCACCCAGGCGCCCCAGAACTACTTTTCAATGCTGTAACAGAATTCTTAGCTAATGCAATAAGAGAAAAAAAGTAAATAAAAGATATACAGATTGGCGAGGAAGAAATAAAACTTCCTACTGGCAGATGACACTATTATCTATGCAGAGAATCTGAAAAATTTTGCCAAAAAACTGGAATAAGTTATTATAACAAAATTGCAGGATATAAAATTAATGTATAAAAGTCAGTCTTTCCCATATATAAGCAATGAACAAATGGAGGTTGAAACTGAGATATTACTGCTTACATTAGCACACAAAAAATGAAATCCTTAGGTATAAATCTAACAAAACATGTACCAGATTTATATGAGGAAAACTACAAAACTGATGAAAGATGTGAAGAAAGAACTAAATGGAGAGACAGAAATTCCATGTTCATAGAAGGATTCAATATTGTCAAGATGTCTTGATAATTCTGTAAATATTGTCAAGATCTATAGATACAATGAAATCCCAGAAAGTAATTTTAAATTTATTTATTTTTTATTTTATTTATTTATTTATTTATTTATTTGACAGAGACACAGCGAGAGAGGGAACACAAGTGGGGGAGTGGGAGAGGGAGAAGCAGGTTTCCTGCCGAGCGGGGAGCCCGATGTGGGGCTCGATCCCAGGACCCTGAGATCATGACCTGAGCCGAAGGCAGACGCCTAACAACTGAGCCACCCAGGCGCCCCCAGAAAGTAATTTTATAGATCTCAACAAACTGATTCTAAAGTTTATATCAAGAAGCAAAAGACCGGGCGCCTGGGTGGCTCAGATGGTTGAGCTTCTGCTTTCGGCTCAGGTCATGATCCCAGGGTCCTGGGATCGAGCCCCGCATCGGGCTCCCTGCTCCTTGGGAGCCTGCTTCTCCCTCTGCTTCTCTCTCTCTCTCTCTCTCTGTCTCTCATGAATAAATAAATAAAATCTTTAAAAAAAAAAAAAAAAAAAGAAGCAAAAGACCTAGAATACCAGGATATTAAAGAAAAGAACAAAGCCAGAAGACTGACACTACCTAACTTCAAGACTCACTATAAACTTATAGTAATGAAGACAGTGCAGTACTGGTGAAAGACGAGACAAGTAGATCAATGGCACAGAGTAGAGAGCTCAGAAATAGAGTTGCATAATTATACTCAACTGATCTTTGACAAAGGAACAAAGACAACACAAAGGAGCAAAGACATCTTTTCAACAAATGGTCCTAGAACAACTATGCATCCATATGCATAAAAATGAATTTAGACACAGACCTTACACTCTTGACTAAAATTAACTCAAAATGGATCATAGACCTAAACATAAAACAGAAAACTATAAAATTCCTAGAAGATAACTTAGGGGGAACCTAGATGACCTTAGGTATGGCAATGACTTTTTAGATACAACAACCAAAGTCATGATCCAGGAAAGTAATTGATAAACTGGACTTGTTAAAATAAAAAACCTCTGCTCTGCAAAAGCCAACATCAAGAGAATGAGAAGACAGGCCATAAACTGGGAGAAAATATGTGCAAAAGACATATCTGTTAAGACCTGATATCCAAAATATACAATGAACTCCTAAAACTCAACACTAAGAAAATGAACAATACAATTTAAAAATGGGCAAAAGACCCAAACAGAAACGTCACCAAAGAAGATATACAGGTGGCAAGAATAAGGAACGATATTCAACATCACAAGTCATGAGAGAATTCTAAATTAAAATGAAATACCACTACACGCTTACTAGAATGGCCAAAATTCAATCCACTAACAACATCAAATGCTGGCAAGGATGCAGAGAAATAGGAACTATTATCATTCATTGCTGGTGGGAATTTAGAATGGTAGAACCACTTTGGAAAATAGTTTGGCGGTTGCTTTTAAAGATTTTATTTATTTATTTACTTGAGAGAGAGTAAGAGAGAACAAGTGGGGGAAGGGCAGAAGGAGAAGCAGAGTCCCAGCGGAGCAGGGAGCCCGATGCAGGACTCAATCCCAGGACCCTAGGATCATGACCTGAGCGGAAGGCAGATGCTTAACCAACAGCCACCCAGGCGCCCAGTTTGGATGTTTCCTAACTAAACATTTTCTTACCACACAATTCAACAATTGCACTCTTTGGTATTTACCCAAATTAATTCAAAACTTACGTTCACACAAAAGCCTGCATATGGATGTTTATAGCAGCTTTCTTTATAATTGCCAAAACTTGGAAGCAACCAAGATACCCTCCAGTAGGAGAATGCAAAAGTAAACTGTAGTTCATCCAGACAATAGAATATTATTTAGCACTAAAAAGAAACAGCTGTTGGGCGCATAGGTGGCTCAGTCAGTTAAGCATCTGCTTTCCACTCAGGTCATGATCCCAGGGTCCTGGGATCGAGTCCCGCATTGGGCTCCCTGCTCAGTGCAGAGCCTGCTTCTCCCTCTCCCTCTGCTGCTCTCCCTGCTTGTGCTCTCGATAAATAAAATCTTAAGAAAAAAAAAAGTTTCTATTTAAAAAAAAAAAGCTGTTGACCCACTGAAAGATATAAAGGAACCTTAAATGCACAATATTAAGTGAAAGAAACCAATCTGAAAAGGCTAACTACTGTATGATTCCAGCTATATAACATTCTGGAAAAGGCAAAACAAGGGAGACAATAAAAAGATCAGTGGTTGCCAGGGGTAAGAGGGGAGAGGCAGATGAACAGGCAGAACATGAAGGATTTTTAGGACAGTAAAACTATTCCGTATGATACGATAATGGTGGGTACATGTCATTCATTATATATTTGCCAAAACCCCACAGAATGTACATAGAACACAAAAAGCAAAACCTAATGTAAACTATGGACTTTGGGTAATGATGTGTCAATCTAGGTTCATCAATTGTGACAAATATATTATGATGTGGGATTGTGGTGTGGGATGTCCACAGTGGGAGAGGTTGTGGTGGGGCTTGGGGTATATAGGAACTCTTTGTACTTCCCACTCAATTTTGCTGTGAACCAAAAACTGCTTTTAAAAAGTTTATCAATTTAAAAAAATCATTACTGTATTTGCAGGGAAGATCAATCTAGAAAGGTTTAGGATATTTTTATTACTACAATAAAGACTGAGAGATATAAATACACAAATTCATTAGCATTCCTATAGAAAAGCAATATAATCTATAAGAAACTAGGGAAAGTTGCTTAAGAATAAATTCAACAGTATGCGTTGCCTGGCTGGCTCAGTCGGTGGAGCGTGCAACTCATGATCTCAGGATTGTTAGTTTGAGCTGCACATTGGGTGTAGAGATTACTTATAAAAAAATCTTTAGGGGCACCTGGGTGGCTTGTCAGTAAGCAGCCAGCTCTTGGTTTCAGCTCAGTCATGATCTCTGGGTCCTGGGACTGAGCCCTGCATCAGGCTCTGCGCTCAGTGGGGAATCTGCTTGAGGATTTCTCTCCCTCTCCCTCTACCCCTCCCCATTTATGTGCACACACTCTCTAAAATAAATAAATCTAAAAAAAAAAAGAAAAAAAGAAAAACCTCTCCAAGTGACTAAAATTTGAGAAGCACAGTGACCTCTTTGTTAAGCTCCAGAGTATGATACTCAATTGCCTAATGAATTGATCTAGTCAAGCATCCCACAAAGATCCAAAAGTCAGTAAGTCACAAATTGATATAATCTTCTCCTCCCCTTCAAAGTTGCTCATCTTGGGACACCTGGGTGGCTCAGTTGGTTAAGCGTCTGCCTTTGGTTGGGGCTGTGATCTCGGGATCCTGGGATCCAGTCCCACATCAGGCTCCCTTCTCCCCCTCCCTCTGCCCCTCCCCCAGCTCCTGCCTGCTCTCTCAAATAAATAAAATCTTAAAAAAGAAAAGAAAAATCTATGTTCCCTACAGCACAGGAATAATACCCATTTTCTTCTTTTCCTCTCTGTCTCCTTGTTGCTTGGCTACGGAGGCAGACACAGTTGCAGGAAATACAGAGCAGAGGGGAAACTAAAGGTCTGCCTTTCTACCCAGAAGACCTGAAAGAGAGGCCCTGAGAGCCACAAAGGGTAGCAGATGGAGCTCAAGAAAAGTGCTCCCACAAAGTTGTGTATGAAATCCTGAGCTCATCCCTGAGTTGTGCATGCACAGATCTGACCTTATATACCATACGAGAAACTGTGAAAACGGAAACAAAACTGGCAAAACTGTTATTTTGGCATGAAAAATGCTATTTTGATCATGCAGAAAATGTCCCTATAATTTACACATGATGAAGTACTGTTCAGTGAAATGTTGAGATGTCTGTACTTTACTTTTAAATTATTCAGCAAAAAAAAGGGGGGTGGGGTGAAGTAAATACAGTAAAATGTTATCCATTAAGTCCATAACTAAGGCTGTATAGATGTATGCAAGGATAGGAAAGCAGACAATCAATAAAGAATAGAGAACTCAGCAATATACACAAATATGGACATTTAAGTTATGACAAACTTATGACATTGTAACAAGGATAGGACAGACATGTCAGTATGTAGTACCATGATAACTGGATCTCCTCAAAGAAGAAATCAAAATTGACCAATAACACACAACACACAAAAATCAATTAAAAGTGGACAATGGATCTAAATGTGAATGGCAAAATGACTGGGCTTTTTAAAGAGAAAATATAGGAAAATGCCTTCATTATGACCTCATGGTAGGGAACAATTTTTTTTTTTTTAAGATTTTATTTATTTATTTGACAGAGAGATAGCGAGAGCAGGAACACAAGCAGGGGGAACAGTAGAGGGAGAGGGAGAAGCAGGCTTCCCGTTGAGCAGGGAGCCCGATGGGGGGCTCGATCCCAGGACTCTGGGATCATGACCTGAGCCGAAGGAAGATGCTTAACAACTGAGCCACCCAGGCACCCGGTAGGGAACAATTTCTTAAACAGGTCAACTATAAAGGGAAAGACTGGTAAATCTGACCACACTAAAATGAAGAATTTCCATTCATCAAAAGAGGTCATTAAGGGGAAAAGTATGCCGCATGTGGGAGAAAATATTTGCAGTGAAAATAATTAGCAAAGAATTTGTATCTGAAATATATAACATCTACCAATCAGTAAGAAAAAGAGAATCCAATACATAAATGAGCAAAAACCTTCAAGAGGCACTTCACAAATGAGAATATCTAAATGTCCAATAAACATACAGAAAAGTGCTCAATCTCATCAGTAATCAGAGAAATGCAATTTTAAACCACAGCAAGCTCCCAGTGCACACTCTTCTGTTAGGTCAATATTATGGTGCCTAGCTGTACTGGGCATTAGTAAGTATGGGGAGCGAGGAGAACCCACTTACGGCGTTTGTGAGAATGTCAGTAAAAGCACTCTGGAAAACATTTTGGCATTATCTAGTAAGAAAGAGGTACATTGTCCTCTGACCCAGCAACTCCAGTCCTAGATATATACCACAGGAAATCTGGCCGGTCTGTACCAGGATGCAGGGACAATAGTAACACTGCTTGCAACAGCCCTGAAATGCGAACAACCCAAGAAGCCCTCAGAAGAGATAAATTGGGGAGTACTGACTTGTACAATGAAACAAACTACTAGAGTAATATGCAAAATGCATAAATCTTAAAAGTAATTTTGAGAAGCAAATCACAATATATAAATTATGAACCCCTCTTTATAAAGTTCACAAACATACACACCTAAACTGCAGTGATTAGAAACACAAACAGTTGACAAAGTTTGGCAAGTAACCAATGGGGTAAGTTATTCCCATTAAAGTAAAGAGAAGACTGCCTTTGGGTGGGGGAAGGGGGGATCACACAGAGAGCTCGCAGGGACCTGGCAGTGTTCTGCTTACTGACCTGAGTGGTGGTTACATCGGTACCTTTCAATAATTTGTTAAGCTGCACATTTATGTTTTATGCATGATTTCTGTGCGATATCTCACCTTTCTACAAAAGTACTGGACTGCAGCCCATGAAGCCCACCGTGCTGTCTCCCCATGGAGGGTCTGATGGGCAACGGCGGCAAACAGCAGCCTCCTCAGTAGTGTATGCAGCCTGTTGCTTATACGGGTTGCCTTACAGGACCGTGGACACAGCCCTTTCTGGCGGACATTCACGTCTGACCTCCTGCTATCCCCAGTCTGGCTCCAAACAGGCATGTGGGTGGCCTTGGAGAACCTCAGGGCACAGTGGCCAGGCCCACACAGGCCAAATCATGTCCATCCATACCGAGGTGCAGAACAAGGAGCATGAGACTGCGGCCCTATGCAGGGACAAGTCCAAGTTCCCTGGGGCTGCCAGAAGATCCACATCTCCAAGAAGTGGGGCTTTACTCACTTTAATGCCCAAGAATTTGAAGCCAGGATGGCTGAAAAGCAGTTCACCGCCAATGTCTGTGGGGTCAAATACATCCCTAACCACGGCCCCCTGGACAAATGGCAGGCCCTGTGCTCATGAGAACTCTAGCACTGCCCCCTCCTTATTCGTGCCCACCAATAAATCCCACTTCCTGTTAAAATAAGGGGTGGGGTGCCTACTAGAATGAACACACAAAAATTAGAAGAGCTATATTAAAGTTGTGGAGGGACAGCCGGCTGGTTCAGCAGGTAGAGCATGTGACTCTTGATCTCGGTGTCATGAGTACGAGGCCCCACAATGGGCATAGAGATCACTTAAAAGAAAGTGAGTGAGGGCGCCTGGGTGGCTCAGTTGGTTAAGCGACTGCCTTCAGCTCAGGTCGTGATCCTGGAGTCCCGGGATCGAGTCCCGTGTCGGGCTCCCTGCTCAGCGGGGAGTCTGCTTCTCCCTCTGACCCTCATCCCTCTCATGCTCTCTGTCTCTCATTCTCTCTCTCTCTCTCAAATAAATAAATAAAATATTTAAAAAAAAAAAAAGTGAATGAATGAATGAAGTAGTGGAATTAGAGATAATTTTTCTATGTCCTTTACCTCACTTCCCTTGTACATAGTTCTATCAGTTTTATTTTTACAAGATTTAGAAGAGGACACTTTTCTTCAACTCCTACTTAAGTGAAGAAATATCCCTGCACCTGCTCTAGCTCATGACTTCGGCCGACATCAGTTCTTTCCGTGTCCTCCTGAAAGTCTCTGTGGCATGTGGGATTCACCACCACCACACTCCTCACAGCTGAAGCTGTTTTCATGGCCCCTGCTCCTGGTCCTTCATCAGTCCTTCCAAGCTGCTGCTTCTCTGTCCATGCAAGCATTCCTCCAGCTATCCCAGTGATAGGTCATATGCTGCCATTAGAGGCTTCTGAATCAACTAAAGAACTTGTATAACTTTTCATAAATATAGAATTTAAGCTCCATAGATCTTCTATGTCAGAATCTTCCAGGGTAGGGCATGGCCATTTATTTTTAAAGAGCTTTACCAGCAATTCTATGTCAACCTAAGGTGACATCTCAATCTCATGGCTTCAATTTTTGCTTAATATTAAAATTCCCACATCTGCATCTCTAACTGGAACTTTTCCTACCATATATTCCAACAGCTTGTTGCAAATATTCACTTGGAAGTACCATCCTCTACCTACACTGAGCTTATCTCAAACGAATTCATCACTTTTTCTCCAAAACTGATCCTTTTCCTGTCTTTCATGTTTCTCTTACTACTATTTGTTTCTATTACTACTACTACCTATGCAAATTATGTAGGCCTAAAACTCCAACTGGAAATTCCTTTTTCCTTATTGCTGAACTGCAAATTTGAGGACATGTAATAAAGTTATTTCCAGATCTATTTTATCTCACTAGGCTATAACTTCTTTGATAGTTATTACACTTTCTTATACTTTCTACTCTTTATAGCACCTAAGAGAAAGTCTTTTAAATAAATAATAAGAGAATGTGTGAGTGAATGCATAAACCCATCAACTGACCAAAAAGTAATGAATTAGTCTTTCCAAGATGGTTAAATAGAATAATAGTTTACAGAAAAAATATATACCTTTTAATTTAGACAACACAGGTCAATTTCAAGAAAGAAAAGGAGAAGTCAAAAAGAAATGAAACTCAGAGCCCAGACAGAGCTAACAATGGAAAGAAAGAACACATCTGTCTGTGAGGAAGTGGGGAAAGGATAAGACGAGAATTGAAGCCAGACTGCTAAGTGGATGTGAAGTGGTTCCTTATGGAGCTATGGGCAAGACTACATAGATTCCATATCTCTGGTATCTTTAAGGGAAAACTTTACAACCAACATATAAAAAAGTATTGCTTTCTCATTAATTAGTTGGGTTCTTATTAACTTACTCACCTGAAAACAGATCTCTTCTCACATCTCCTTTCTCCAGCCAGGGCTCTCTCCCTTGCTCCAATAAGGAAACCACATATGGCTTAGAAATGTTAAGACCTGCTTGCAGAAAATGAAATAAATTCAATATCAGTCCTTAAGTCCCTAGAAGAGGGGCCATTAAAAGAAATGCCAGATGTAGGGGCGCCTGGGTGGCTCAGTCATTGAGTGTCTGCCTTCAGCTCAGGTCATGATCCCAGGGTCCTGGGATCGAACCCCGCATCGGGCTCCCTGCTCTGCGGGAAGCCTGCTTCTCCCTCTCCCACTCCCCCTGCTTGTGTTCCCTCTCTCGCTGTCTCTCTGTCAAATAAATAAATTAAATTAAAAAAAAAAAAAAAGAAATGCCAGATGTAAATATGAGAGATGTCTAAGGATTAGGAGGTTATAATCCATCTTGAAAAGTAAAAAACAAGGGTGCCTGGCTAGCTCAGTCAGTAGAGCATGCATCTCGGGTTGTAAGTTGGAGCCCCACGTTGGGTGTATAAATTCCTTACAAATAAAAATTGTTTAAAAAAAAAGTAAAAAACAAAAAGAAAACTAACATACCTCCCTTGGGAATATTGTCAGAAAACCAAGATTCACAAAGCCATCCCAAAGTTCAAATTCTGACTGAGAGGAAAAGAAGGAATACGCTTACCCAGTGAGACCAAGTGGCCATAGTTCTCCAACATTACATGTCTGTACAAATCCCTCTGAGCAGGCTGGAGCCATTCCCACTCCTCCTGGGAGAAGTCAATGGCCACATCTCTGAATGTCACTGACCCCTGAAACGACATACAGATATCTGCAGAACCAACACCCATGCTCCCGAAGGCCCTGATCAACAAGTGAAATGAGTCCCACCATGGAGAGCAGTGTATATAAGTAGTAGCAATGGGAGTTTTCAGAATTCTGAGTAATCAGTAAGAGCCTAGCTGTTTTTGTTTTATTGTATAATTGGAGAAAAGCAGAAAAAATAAACGCAATTTGTCCTGAGATCATTTATAATTTTGTGAAAGATAAAGGATTATACATGTGAACAACTTGGATTTCTGGCTTTTTGTTGTAAAAGTTCTTAGAATCTTACAACACTTAATGAATAGTGAAGACAATCCCTTTGTATTTAACAGGCAATGTGTATTTTCCTTAATGGCAGCCCTATTTTAATATGATTTGGCAAAATTTCTTCCTGGTAACTGATGAGGGAACAGAAGGCAAGCTGAGGACAAAGCACAAGCTGACACGCCGGCAACCCCCACCCCCAACCGCCAGGTGGGTTACGTGTAACATTCCTCAAGCACTCCTGGACGCTCTAAAGCTAAGGGAAGGAAAAACAAATGGTTTATTTATAGAGATTAAAGTCCTACAAGACATGAGTCTCCCTCAATTTACAAATGTCTTAGTGATTTACAGGAGAAAAGCATTCTTATCAATAACCTAACTTCTGGAAGGAAACTCCCAATTGTCTCAACAGTAATGCCTTGCTAGAGGAAAAAACAACCTTAACTTGACAATGGCAATGCCTCCAGTATCTTGTAGGTCCTCTTAGGCATTCGAAAGTTGTTTGTTTTTTTTTAAAGATCTGCGAGGTCAATTACTTTTTTTTTTAAAGATTTTATTTATTTATTTGACGGGGAGAGAGAGAGCCAGAGCAAGGCAGAGCACAAAAGGAGAGGGAGAAGCATGCTCGATGTAGGGCTCGAACCCAGGACCCTGGGACTATGACCCAAGCCGAAGGCAGATGCCCAGCCGACTGAGCCACCCAGGCACCCCGCGAAAGTTCTTTTGAAAACCTCCCTTTTCCTTACCTCCCCCAACTCCCATGTATATAATCAGTCACCCCTCATAGCCCTGATGCAGCAGCTCTTTCTGCCCACGGGTCCTGTCCCGGGCTTTAATAAAATCACCTTTTTGTACCAAAGATGTCTGGCAGTCAGCTGTGGACCCCACCTACATTAAAAAACTACATCAGTAACAACTGGCTATAGCAGACAGCAGCAACATCCTTGAAAAGGGGCATGCACTCAAGTGCATCACAGTTGTCCCCATTCCAGAAGAAACAGCTATGAAACTGAGGGGTACTTTAAGCAATGTCACATAACAAGGAGAATGAGCAATCAAGTGTTAAGGACTACCCAAGGAAGAAATGTAACACCTCCCAGGATGGAAATGAAAGCTTTTCCCCTCAGTAACAATAAGCCCCTGGCTTGCACCCTGGTTTTGCCCGACTTAAATAATCCACATAACCGTTAAGCATGAACAGAAATTTTAAAAGGTACCAAACTAGTAAGAGCCCCAGATGTATGGCAGTTATAAAAAAAAACTGTTTTAGGGGCGCCTGGGTGGCTCAGCCGTTTGAGCAGCTGACTCTTGATTTCAGCTCAGGTCATGATCTTGAAGTCCTGGGATGGAGCCCTGGATTCTGCGCTCAGTGGGGACTCTGCTTCAGGATTCTCTCTCCCTCTGAGTCTCCCCCGACCCATCTCTCTCTCTCTCTCTCTCAAATAAATCTAAAAAAAAAAAAAAAAAAAGATTCTCCCTCTGCCCCTCCTCCCTCCCTCTCTCACAAAAAAATTAATAAGTAATAAAAATTGTTTTAAGTGTTAAAAGATTATCGACTAATAAAGCTACTTCCTGAGGCACCTGGGTGGCTCAGTCATTAAGTGTCTGCCTTTGGCTCAGGTCATGATCCCGGAGTCCTGGGCTCAGGACCCACATTGGGCTCCCTGCTCACAGGAAGCCTGCTTCTCCCTCTCCCACTCCCCCTGCTTGTGTTCCCTCTCTCGCTGTGTCTCTCTGTCAAATAAATAAAATTTAAAAAAAAAAGCTACTTCCTAAACAGTGGACTCTGAAGCACAGATGGAAACTGCGCTCCCCAGCAAAACTTGGGGAGCATCTGGATTTGGAGAAAAATATGACACAAAGTAGAGAAGTGGAACTAAAAACAGGCGGACTAAAGCAGAATGGTTGGCCTTCTCATCCCCCACGTCTGTGAAGCATAATTGCCAGCGACTCTGTTTTGCTCCTGCTGCATCCCCGAGACTCAGGATGGGTCATGGTTAGAATCGCTTGGAAGTGACTGTTGAAATACAGCCTTGAGCCGCACATCCAGAGTTTCTGGTTCAGAAGGTCTGGCCTGGAGCTCATGAACAGACACTTCCAGGAGGTTCTCCGGTGATGCTGACACTGCTGATCCGGGAATCGCACTGACCCAGGTGCTGAAAGTAGACCCCTAATAAGAATACGGTGAACAAAGGGGCAGCTGGCTCGAGGAACGGAGTAAAGCAGTTCTAACACTGGGAAAAGGAGGCCACGCGGTCATCGCTGGCTCCCCCTTCTTACCCTCAAACTCGCGTGCCGGGTTAGAAACCCGCCCGTGCCATCTCGGCCTCGCGTGCACCCTCTCGCGTCCCCGTCCGTGCGAGCGGCGGGAGGTTCCCGGAGAAAGCAAGCCTCCGGCCGCCCCGCCTGGATATGCATCCAGAAGGAAGGGGAAAGGGCAGCTTACCTGAGGCATGGCTCACGGCGGGGGCCGGGGACAACGGGGCCGAGGGACACGCAGAGCTGGCGCGGAGAGAACGAGGCCCTGAGCGCGCGGGCAGCGCGCCGTCTTCGCCACACGGGGTCCCCTCCGCCCCCCAGCCACGCGTGCGCTGCGGGAAGCCTGGACCTGACCCGCACCCCCGCCACCCCTTCCCCCCTTAGCCGGGTCACCGGGCGGCGCGCTTCCTCCGCGCGTCGGGCCGAGCGGCCGAGGCGGTCTCGAGCTCCAGACGGAGCCCTCGGCCCGGGCCACCCGGAGGGGAGCCCGGCGCGGGCAGGGAGGGCCGCGTTACATACCTCGGGCCCAACGCAAGCCAGACTTTCGGCTCTGCGTCCGGGGACCCCGCCGCCAGCCTCGGGCAAACCCCGCCTGCCAGAGCCTGGGGGACCGGACCCCTGACCAGGCCGCGAGCCTCAGACGACTACACTTCCCAGGACCCACCGCGGCCTCCGGAGGAAGGCAGGAGAGCGCCCCGCGCCTGCGCACACAGCGCCAGAGACTGCGGGCCTCAGACGACTACATTTCCCAGGACCCACCGCGGCCTCCGGAGGAAGGCAGGAGAGCGCCCCTTACACACTGACTCGCAGAGCGCCCCGCGCCTGCGCACACAGCGCCAGAGACTGCGGGCCTCGGACGACTACCCTTCCCAGGACCCGCCGCGGCCTCCGGATGAAGGCAGGAGAGCTCACTTCACACACTGTGATTCCTAGAGCGCCCCGCGCCGGCGGGTCTCGGACGACTACACTTCCCAGGACCCACCGCGGCCTCCGGGTGAGGGCACGAGAGGGGCCCTCATACATAAGACTGCCCGAACGCCCCGCGCCTGCACACACAGCGCCGGAGCCGTGCGGCCTCCGACGACTACCTTTCCCAGGACCCACCGCGGCCTCTGGGTGAGCGCAGGAGAGCGCCCCTTAGGGGAGGTAATGGCACCTCGAGACAAATACCACTGGCCTCAACTACGGCTCCCAGAATGCACCATGCCCACAGCCCGAGACCTAGAGCCTAACCGGAAGCGACTGCGGTTCCCAACACTTCCGTGAAAGACCTCCGGCCTGGACCGCCGTAGGAAACGGGATTCCCGCGCGAAGGACTGCGACTCCGAGAACCTTGCGCGCCTGGGACAGCGATGGCTCCCTTGGGCCGAGCCCTGACGCCCTCCGGAAAGAGAGGCTGGGATGGCTGCACTGCCAGAATGACCGGAGAGCTCCTTTCCTCCCTGCGCCGTGGGGGGAGGTTTTGGGGTGCAGGCCCGACACCGCCCTGCCCTTAAAGAGCTCAGAGCCCCAGTGGGGTGGGAGGCGGGAGGAGGGACTATCCACCCAAATGTGAAGGTTCGGTAAGAGTCGGCCCACTGGCACAGGGCACAGTGCAACAGGTGGAGGGCGCAGCTGTGCGAAAAGACTTAAAGGAAGAAAGAAAGCGCAGCGGGAGAGGCTGGGGGGATGGGCAAAATGGATGAAGGGGAGTGGGAGACCCGGCCTTCCAGTTACGGAAGGACTGTCGTGGGAATTACAGGTACAGTGGCGGGAACATGGTGGTATTTTATTTATTTATTTATTTTTAATATTTTATTTATTTGACAGAGACACAGCGAGAGAGGGAACACAAGCAGGGGGAGTGGGAGAGGGAGAAGCAGGCTTCCCACAGAGCAGGGAGCCCAGTGGGGAGCTCGATCCCAGGACCCTGAGATCATGACCTGAGCCGAAGGCAGATGCTTAACGACTGAGCCACCCAGGCGCCCCCACGGTGGTATTTTAATAGCGTTGTATGGTGACAGATGGTAGCTAGACTCGAACGCATGGAGTTGTCGAATCTCTGTGTTGTACACTTGAAACTGCTCATCTCTATTATAAATATTCATATATATGATACTTTGTTTCTTATATTGCTTCCTATCCCTTCTGGAATTTAGGTTTTTTGGTGTGATACGGATGCAGTGCTATTATTTTGTCCAAAATGTTTGGTTGTGGGTCCTAACATATATTGAACAAAACATCCTGCTTTTAATTTCAAAGTCAAATTATTTCAGTGGCCCAGAGATTACATAGGGACAAACAAGAATACGTGTTCAAAGGGGTTCCCACATTCTGCCACACAAAACTATCTTCTGAATATATTTTTAAGAACAAGAATATATAAATAGAATGCCCTTCTGGGCTCTCCTTTGTTTGACTCTAATTTTTCCCTCTTCTTTGACCCTGTCTGTAGCTTCGGCAACAGGGATTAGAAGCAGATACAAAACAAACATTCCTTAAACTGATCTTGTGAGTATCAGTATACAAATTTTTATGAACATGTTTTCATTTCCCATGGGTATATACTTAGGAGTAGAATTACTGAATCCTATGGTCAGTATATGTTTAACTTTTTTTTAACCCTTAAATTTTTTATTGAAGTATAGTTGACACAAAATGTGAACGTTTCAGGTATACAGCATAATGACTGACAAGTCTATACATTATGTTATGGTCATCACAAGTGTAGCTACCATCTGTCACCATAGAACTATATGTAAAACTTTTAAGAAACTGCCAAACTGTATTCTCACCAGCAATGTCTAAGAGTTCTGATTCCTCTGCATCCTTGCCAACATTTTGTATGGGGAAGTCTTTTATGTTTGGCCATTCTGATGAGTGTAGTGCAATATCTCAGCCTTATTTTTCACAACAAAAATTAACAATCCAGATGTCCATCAACAGGTGAATGGGTAGACAAACTGTGGCATATCCATACAACGGAATGCTCAGCAATTAAAAAAAAAATAATATGCACAAATCCCAAAACCATGACACTGAGTGAAAGAAGCCAGGTACAAAGAGTTACTAGGTATATGATTCCATTCATACGAAATTCTAGAACAGATAAAATAATCTACAGCGTTAGAAGAGAAACCAATGGTTGGGGTCAGTGGTGAGAGTGAAATTTGACTGTGAAGAGGTACAAGGGAACATTTTTAAGTGATGGAAATACTCTACAACTTGGTAGGAATGGTAGTTATGTAAGTGTAGCCATTTATCAGAATTCATGGAACTTCAACTCTATGTTAAAAATAGATACATTTTTGGGCGCCTGGGTGGCTCAGTTGGTTAAGCGGCTGCCTTCGGCTCAGGTCATGATCCCAGAGTCCTGGGATCGAGTTCCGCATCGGGCTCCCTGCAGAGAGGAGGGACTCTCCTTCTGCCTACTTGTGTTCTCTCTCTCTCTGTCAAATAAATAAAATCTTAAAAAAAAAAAAATAGATACATTTTTGGGGCACCTGGGTGGCTCAGTCGTTAAGCATCTGCCTTCGGCTCAGGTCATGATCCCAGGGTCCTGGGATCGAGCCCCATATCGGGCTCCCTGCTCTGTGGGAAGCCTGTTTCTCCCTCTCCCACTCCCCCTGCTTGTGTTTCCTCTCTCACTGTGTCTCTGTCAAATAAATAAAATCTTTAAAAAAAAAAAAAAAAGATACATTTTATTGTCTGCAACTTTTATCAATAAAATTTATTTCTAAAGTGTAGTTCTGAAGAAAGAATGAAAATGGATAGACTAAAATTTGTTAAAGGAACACCCGCAAAAAAAAAAAAGCCTAACACCACAGAAGGCAGCAGTTGATCAGAGAGGCTGGCCTGGTGGACAGATGCAACTGTTGTGTAAGAAGTAGCAAGTACCTGCCATGCCCTGATGACACAGGCCAGAAGGTGTCAGGTAAAGTTGATAAGAACTTAAGAGGCCTGACATAAATGCCATTTTTAGAAGTTCAATGAACTGAGGAAAGCCAGGTAAAGGCTTTAAAGGGCAAGATGGGGGCGCCTGGGTGGCTCAGTTGGTTAAATGACTGCCTTCGGCTCAGGTCATGATCCTGGAGTCCCAGGACGCGCCGCACCGGGCTCCCTGCTCAGCAGGGAGTCTGCTTCTCACTGTGACCTTCCCCCCTCTCATGTGCGCTCTCTCTCTCTCTCTCTCATTCTCTTTCAAATAAATAAAGGGCAAGTTATTAAAATGCACACTCCACACCACACCAAGGTACGGTGCTTGGTGGGCCTCTGAAGTTGGAAGGCAGCACGGAACACACTTGGGTAGTTTGTAAAGCTTCTGATTTCGAGTGGCACCTAGAGCAAGAGGGCTCTGCAGCGGGCACAGGATGGGTGTGAGGCATCCTGCAGCTGAATTTACAATGTGCAGAAGGTCTGTGTGAGAAGCATCCAAGGCAGAGAAAGATGCTGTCTGGACTTAGAGTTGCAAAGACTTCTAGAGTTCTGTACCAAAGCCCCAATTTCTGTGACAGAAAACTATTCTTGAAAAGCAGAGTCTTGCACACCACAGGGCCCTCACAGAGCCTGCACACTTCACCATGTGATTTTGTAACTGGTGTTAGATGTAACATCAGGTTCATTGATGGCTGCTGAATTCATTGTATCATAGAATGATTCATTTGGTATCAGGTATCAGGCCCTGGAAAGTGCATAAAGCCCAGCAGAAGAAATTCACAGATGCATCAAGTATCATCTGGAAAGAACTACTGGTACAGGGCGCCTGAGTGGCTCAGTTGGTTGGACGACTGCCTTCGGCTCAGGTCATGATCCTGGAGTCCCTGGATCGAGTCCCACATCGGGCTCCCTGCTCGGCAGGGAGTGTGATTCTCCCTCTGACCCTCCCCCCTCTCATGTGCTCTCTCTCATTCTCTCTCTCTCAAATAAATAAATAAAACCTCAAAAAAAAAAAAAAAAAGAACTACTGGTACACATTAGCCCCTCATTTTGTGGAGACCCTGAAAGACAGTTCCAGGGGAAAGAAACCTTCCCAGTGGTCAAAGCTATAAAGCAGTGCACTGAAGAATTTACCTAACACAGATGGAGGGATGGCTGGAAACATGGATATCTTGGCAGAGGTAACTCACTTGGCTGGTTGGTAGGATCCTCACAGGCACAAAGCAAACATCAGGGACAAGGAAGTCTGAGGAAAAGGCAACTAGGTTGAACTCTGCACTTTGGTAATGGACATAAAGCAGATTGATTTTTATATCTCACATTAATACCTAGAAGAATCAGAGAAAGCAACGGGCAGTGTGACTCATCTTGTGCATACTGGCCAGCTTCGGGTCCAGTGGGCCATTTTAAGGCAAAGAAAGTATAATAATGGGGTCATGGTCATGGTTAAGACCACAAGTATTAATGTTACTTCGTTACACAGAAGCAGTCAGCCTGACAGATGGTAAAATGGCCTATTGATGATTCCCCAGTTTTACAGTATGTACTTGTGACCCAATTATTGGGTCTATCCCTAAGGATATCCAGCTTCTACATTTTTGATTATAGAGATAAGATTATAGAGATAAGATGTCCATCTATTTTGGCCCTTTAGACCCCAGGATCAATTAGCCACTTACAAAGTTGCCTGCAGGGTCAGCAATTCTGATTACCATCCTGACCTTGAGCCTATCACAGTAACCCTGCCATCTTGTCTCTCAAAATTAAATTCTGCTACTAAGCCTGTTCCATCACAGAACCCTGGAGTCTCCTTTGATATCAGGAACCTCACTTTGGGGCACCCTTGGCCCCTAGCACAACAATAAGCACATTTTTACAGGATTCTGGTGCTCCTTTTACCCACTAATTTCTCAGTGACCCTCTTGGATGTCAAGATTGGGGGAATTGATGAGTGGATTACTCGTAACAAACCTGTATTGTCATATTTCCTTAAATCCATATTATGCCAAGGAGTTTCTGACATCCTATCTTTGTATGAGCCTCTGTCATGTCCAAGATTCCACATAATAAACTAATCAGAAAAAAGATACTGATGGCTCAACAAAATCAAAATCTTGTTCATTGTAAAAGCTAACAAATAGCAAAATTTTTGCCAAGATGGAATGAGAGTAAAAGAAAATTCACAAATAAATATAAATGAAAAATTCAGCGTAACTACAGATACAGAAGAGATCCAAAGATAATATCTATGATTTGATGTCAGTAAATATAAATTACTAGAAAAACAGCCTACCAAAACTTCCTGAATAATATATATAAAGCAATGTGAGTCACATGCTATCTTCAGCAGTAAGCTGCTAACCTTCAGGGCTTGTCACCTCTCCCTGGAATGTACCTGGGGTATCAGGGTCTCCAGTGTGCTAGCCACCTCTCCATCATCCTGCTAGATGGGCACAATTTCACTGTTACCAGACTATGTCCAGATTGTCTGGACCTCCTCAGACTGTGACGGCAGCCCTGGGGCAAACTGTGAATGTATAATGTTGTCCACTCCATGTTAATACAGACATCTTCTGATCTCTTTTCCTGAGTGGGATAAAAAGAATGCATTTGTCAAATCAAAGTCTGTATCCTATGTACCTGAGGGCATATAAATCTGCTTTAGAGGAGCGCCTGGGTGGCTCAGTCGGTTAAGCCGCTGCCTTCGCCTCAGGTCATGATCCCAGGGTCCTGGGATCGAGCCCCGCATCGGGCTCCCTGCTCGGCGGGAAGCCTGCTTCTCCCTCTCCCTCTGCCTGCCTCTCTGCCTACTTGTTCTCTCTCTCTCTGTCAAATAAATGAATAAAATCTTAAAAAAAAAAAAAAATCTGCTTTAGAAAACAGTGCCAGGGGGCGCCTGGGTGGCTCAGTCATTAAGCATCTGCCTTCGGCTCAGGTCATGATTCCAGGGTCCTGGAATCGAGCCCCTGCTCAGCAGGAAGCCTGCTTCTCCCTCTCCCACTCCCCCTGCTTGTGTTCCCTCTCTCGCTATGTCTCTGTCAAATAAATAAATAAAGTCTTTAAAAAAAAAAAAAACTTGAGAAAACAGTGCCAGGTCTGCAAGCAGGGCTATTACTTGGTTGAACTTGTCTGTAGTTTGTAGTCAGTGTAGTCTGTATGGTTTGCCGGGCTTCTAAAAAGCCCGAGCTACTAAAGTAGATAGCGGTGTAATAGGAACTCTGCCAATGTATCCTTTAGGTCTTTTTTTTTTTAAGATTTTATTTATTTGACAGAGAGAGACAGCGAGAGAGGGAACACAAGCAGGGGGAGTGGGAGAGGGAGAAGCAGGCTTCCCGCAGAGCAGGGAGCCCGATGCGGGGCTCGATCCCAGGATCCCGGGATCATGACCTGAGCCGAAGGCAGACGCTTAACGATGCTGAAGAGACACTTAATCTTGGGGAGCCACCCAGGCGCCCCAAGATTTTATTTATTTTAGAGAGAAAGCACGCACGCATGCACGAGCAGGAGAGGAGCAGAGGAAGAGGGAGATCATCTCCAGCCGACTCCACGCACTGCACAGAGCCCGACGTGGAGCTCCATCCCAAGACCCTGAGATCATGACCTAAGCTGAAACCAAGAGTCAGACGCTTAACGACTGAGCCACCCAGGCGCCCTCCTTTAGGTCTTTTAGAATAGCACTAACCTCTGCCACCCCCTCCTATACTCCTCCCCTGAGGGCAGTATTGTTTTTTATGTACTATCCTATCTGGGGAGTGAGTTTCAGAGACCTCCATCTTGCCTTCCCTACTATGGTGACCCTTAGCCAAAGACCAGGCATCCAGTGCAGGGGTTAATCCAAATTGCCAAGAATGCCCATCTGTCCAATAGCACAGAATCTCACAGGGTTGATTTGGCTACTGCCATTAGTGAATGTCCAAGAGAACCAGGGCTGAGCCCCAGTATGGCACCATTCCCTGAGGAGACTAACTGGCCCTTGGTGTCAAGTTGACGATTTGGGCCTGAAAAGGCCACCGTTCTCACAAGGAAAAACACAATCCAGGTAGGGGTTTTCTGCCCACAGTACCTCAGCCAGCACCACTATCCAAAGGCTGACAAAATAGGGGCGCCTGGGTGGCTCAGTTGGTTGAGCGACTGCGTTGGGCTCAGGTCACGATCCCGGGGTCCTGAGATCAAGCCCGCATCGGGCTCCCTGCTTGGCGGGGAGCCTGCTTCTTCCTCTGCCACTCCCCCTGCTTGTGCTTGCTCTCTCTTCCTCAAATAAAAATCTTAAAAAAAAAAAGCTCACAAAATGATTGAACAGTATGGGATCCCTCATACATTGTATCAGACCAGAAGGAACCACTCTGCAGCAAAGGGGGTGCAAGAATATGCCCAGAACAAAAAGGTATACTGGATTTATTACATAACTCACCTTCCGTAGAAAGCCGGAATGGCCTCGTGAGGGTCCAGCTACGGCTAACGCCCAGCTCAGAAGCAATATTCTGTAGGGACAGGGTGCCATCCTTCCAAATGCAGCTTATAAGCTAGAGAAGACCTTTTGTGGGGCTGTGTCCCCAAAGCGGAAGACACGGGTCTGCATACCACCACCATTACCAATGTATACCTCCAGGGGACTTGGTGCTTCCCATTCCCACAACTCTGGGCTCTGCAGGGTTACAGGTCTTGATCCCCAAAGGGAACACACATTTCACCAGGAGACAGAGCAAATCTTCTACTTACCTGCAAGCTACAGGTATCGCGTGGGCATTGTGCTCCTCTTGTCCAGGAGCCAGCGGGTCAGAAGAGGAGGCACTCTTTTTTAGGGGTTCCTGATGCATCACAAGGAGGTAGGGCTACTTACCCAACAGGATGAGGATGAATGAATGGATTCAGGTGATCCACCTAGGTGCTTCTTGCATTTACTATCAACTTGGGTCACGGGAGGGCATGGTAACCATGGCTCAGACCCCTCAGGAAGGTGAGCCACCGAAGCCAGCAGAGGCCCCAGAATGGCTCCCCGGTGAGAGAGACCACCACCAGTGGGGACCCGTTGGTCCTAGTGACCTGTTTCCTCAATCTCTCCTCAGACAGACCCAATGCTGGGAAAATGGGTCTCAGCAGTGGAAGGGCTGGACTGTGGTGACAGAGATGGGCCGCTCAACCCTCTCCAAGGAAGGACTTGCTACCCAGGGGCAGGGAGAGAGGCCAGCAGGCTGCCTCCAGTGGCCAGCCTTTGTGGAGTTGGCCTGAGCTAAAAAAAAAAAAAAACAAACAAAAAACAAAACTGCCTGACATGGGATGATCCCCTTCTCAGGGCCGCAGGCCTCTGGTGACAGAGCACCTCAGGGCTGCAGAGACCTGACCATCGGGGCCCAATACGAGTCACTCCTGAGCAGCCCTTGCTTCAGAGCTCCCTACCAGTGTGGCCAGGGTCTCAACCACTTCTGTGCAGCCTTCTTCCTCTGACCCACCCTTTGCTGTTTATCCTTCCTTCACCTCACAGCTGCTGATCCTCCATAAGCATCTTGCATTCCAAACTTCCTGTCAGGGTCCACTTCCAGAGAATCCAAGTCATGATACAGCCTGACCTCCTATGTGAAGAATATTTGGGATGTAAGTAACAAACACAACTTGAACCAGCCAAAGCAAACATGAGAATTTATTACAAGGATATTTGGGATATCTCACAGAAGAATGCAACAATCAAGGCATGAAAAAGGCAGAGGGCAGGGGTGAACCAGGACATCAAGACCAGAAGAAGCAGATCCTGGAGCACAATTTTCCATGGCTTCATTCTTGTCTCTTTCTGCAGACGATGCTTCCCCACGTGGTAGGGGGAAGCCACTGAGAGCACCCACGCTTGTATGTTACAGCTTCAGTCGCTAAAACTATACAAAGAACGCAGTCCCAGCTTTCCAGCTTTCTAATGGTTATATTACCACAGTGACAAACACGTGTGCACGTTCATAAAGTGTGGACAGGCATCAACAAGGAACACGGGCATTTCAGGGACAGAAGGCTGGCGAAAAGCATTAAACTGTAGAAACCTCAAGGAACTCCAAGTAGTTCAAGGAGGCCAAAAAAGTATTGTGTAGGAAGAAAGATATTCAGAAATGACAGATAGGCTGGATTTGTACAGAAGTCCTCATCTACGGTGAGGACAGTACACTTTAAGTCCACAATTAGCCACGTGGTTTTTCAACAGAGAAGTGCATAATCAGAATTGCATCTTAAAATAACTACTAACTGTGGAAAATGGACGAGGGTCATGGTGGGGTGAGCTCGGCCGCACTTGGCCCAGGCTGGCTTGTTGGTACAGTATTTGCAGACTCAGGAGTTCGGTGAAATCAACAACCTGAGCTTATTCTACTGGAATAAGCAACCAATGAGGGAGGCCTCAAGTGTAGATTCCAAATGCCTGCTGATCTATATTCTGCTATTTGATACAGGTATTGCTGGATAAATCAGATATTCTTTGGGTTCCTTTCACCCAGGCTCTACAAGAGTTGATCTTGAAATTAAAATATCCAGAACACATGGATCCACACAGAGATAACTTTGTCTCATTACCAAAGCCCACAAAGAAAGGCTGAACAGAAGGCACTCCTGGGACAGGTCCCAAAATTCACACTTTACTTAGTAGAAGGAATACAATAGGAATTATCCTCCGCAGGACTGTCTCCAGGCCAGTGGGGGAACCTGGGTGGAGAGAGGAGAGAGGGGTTGCTCCTTCCACCTGGGCTCCTTACACATTCAACCAACATAACCTGTTGTGCTCCAGGAAGCTGCACATAAATCCCTCTTAACTTTAAAACCTGTTTTCTTCCTGATGTGGGATTTGTGAGCGGAAATGTGGGGTTACATGTGTTTTTGTGGTTTACCAAGGTAATTTAAAAGACAAACACTAGAAATATCTAATTTCAGAATCAAAGCCCTCTTGTGACTTCAGAAAGAGTCCCTAGTGAGCTCTACACAACATAGCTGGGCCTCCACGTAAGGTATTCTGATAAACGAGACCTCTGCGGCCAGCATTTAGCCCTCCCAATGACTGCTACCTGGCACTCAAAAAAAACCTGCTCTTGGGTATTAGACCAATGGGCTAGTGCCGAAGTTCTATTAGTTAGTGAGGAAAGCACTGGGTTTAACTACTTAATAGTAAATGGAATAATCTAGAATTGAAGTCAGCAAAATTAGGTCACTTTTAGACAACAGACTCCAAACTCAATCCAAGAACTAATGAATCAATCTCTGGGACTAGCAAAGAGAACCATAATAGATGAAAATTTAAAAATAGGAAAATCTACGAAGAATCACCCTGTCACTATTCTCTTAGAAATGAAGTTGATAAAAATCATGTTCAGGTATTAGGAGAAGAGTAGGAAGTCCATACATTTGAATATGAATACAAATTTGGGAACTCAGATACTTTTAACCTGGTGCAGTGGTTTAGAAAATTACTCTCTAAGTCCCAATTTTTCAACAATGATGTTAAAATTGGTAACTAAGGGGAAAAAAATACTGCTAGAATCAAAGCTGCAATACACCATACTGATAAAAGCAACTTGTGTTTGAGAGAAGTCGTGATTTTTCCAAGTCTGGTAACAAGGTAAGCGCTGGACTTTTCTGAATTTCACCATCATACACAGAATACTGTTTACTTTGTCAAGCAACATTGTAAAGATCACTGCAAAGTTCTACCTAAGGGGTGGTTCATGCACTGCCAACGTAAACCCTGCTTATCATGAAAGGTTCACAGCGGAGTCTCTATGTAGAAGATGCAACGGGTGACAAAAGGTGAAACACATATATTTCAAATGATGCAACAATGAAAATCCTAATTCCTAACACCTATCCAGTAGTCACAGAAATTCGCAGGAAGGCAAAACAGGCTTCCTTGAATACACCAAAAATATATTTCTCACCACAAAAATCTGTATTTTACGTTTTCTGAACAGTGACTCTTAAATTGGCTTCTCCATCTAGTTTTTTTACAAGATATTCTAAGAAACACCAAAAACATAATAGCACACAGCATCGTGGTATTTCATCAGAGTGAAGTAACATACATGCATTGTACGTGAAGTATGTCTACTTAAGCCAAAGGCGCCAAGCTGAATGGGAACAAGACCTTGCACGGCACGACGGCCATTTAGCCTGAGTGCTGAGTGACAGAGTTCACACACCTGCTTTCTTTTGTCCTCTCATGAGTCACTACTGCTGGGCTGTGGTTCCTGCCTTTGAAAATTATCAACCAGGTTCTATTTAAATTGTTTCTCTCAGGTTGCAGAATGTTGGCTTTTGTAAGAAGGTCAGCAACAACAGACCCCTTCTATATGCCAACAAGCCGTAAGGAAAAAGGATGTGGTGCTGTCACTTAAGCTGCGTCTTTCGCAATAAGAGGTGCTGTATCAGCTGCTGTTTTTACTGTATCACTGAAACAGAAAAACCAGCAGCACATGGTGTGTCCTGATGTCGGAGGCACCACCAGGTATGGTACGTGCACTTCATGCTTGCAATTACATTAGCATATGTGATTCCAAAACATGACACACTGTGTGACACAGGAAAATAAGCCATAAATACCACTGAGAAATGTCTTATTTTGATGTTTCAATGACTCAATTTATTCACATATTTTTAAAACTTCATTCTTCAGAGTGAACATATCAACCATTAGAATTGGGCATTTTTGATAACCCCGTCTATAAAAAAATGTATGGCTTCCCTTTATAGCCTTATTTCTAGGGGCACATGTTTCCAAGGTCTTTAAATTGTTAGTTTTACCCACAATATGAATTCCCCCAAAATACAATACAGTTGGATTACCTGCTGAAGATTGTCCCATATTTAGCATTTTCACTGAGCCTCATTCCTGAGAGTATTTCCTTAATGCACAACGAGCTGTGACTTCTTGACGAAAATACGACATTACTTGCTGCATTCATGGGATTTTTCCTCATTTACTGGACTAGGGTTTACCCCAGTGGGGATATTTCCACCAGCAAATGAGGTGTGACCTCTGCAAGGCTTTCTGATGCTTACTGTACTCCTGGTTGCTTTTCATTTCCCACTTTATGTCTGACAGGGTTCTGAAATCCACTGCATCCCACAGGCTCATTCTAGTCTCAGGGTTCTTACTTGAACAGGTTAACCTGCTGAAAGCTCTCCCCGCATAACCTCAGAGCTCCTACCCTAAAAGATTACCCAGACAGACATACAATGTGATGCAACTATTTATCTGAAAGGTTTACCCTGTGTTTTCTGAGTACAAACAGGTGAGATCTTGGCCAAAGGCTAGTATTAACTCCACTCCTAAGATTTCTTCACTGTATGAGTTCTCTGGTGATTAATGAGCTGTGACTTTTGGGAGAAGGCTTTCCCACATTCGTGGCATTGGTAGGGCTTCTCTCCTGTGTGAATTCTCTGGTGATTAACAAGCTGTGACTTCTGAGAAAAGGCCTTCCTACATTCGCTGCAGCCATAGGGCTTCTCCCCAGTGTGTGTCCTCTGATGTGGTATGAGGTGTGATTTCCGAGAAAAGGCTTTGCCACACACACTGCACTCGAAGGGTTTCTCGCCTGTGTGTGTTCTCTGATGATTGATGAGGCTGGACTTCTCCCTGAAGGCTTTCCCACACTCGCTGCATTCGTATGGCTTTTCTCCTGTATGAGTTCTTTGATGTCTAATTAGCTCTGATTTCTCAAAGAAAGCCTTCCTACAAAGACTGCATTCGTAGGGTTTCTCTCCTGTGTGGATTCTCTGGTGAGTATTCAGCTGTGACTTCTGAGAAAAGGCTTTTTCACAATCCCTACAACCGTATGGTTTTTCTCCTGTATGAGTTCTCTGGTGAGTTGCAAGACTTGACTTCTCACCAAAGGCTTTCCCACATTCAGTGCATTCATAGGGTTTCTCTCCTGTGTGAGTCCTCTGATGGGATATGAGATGTGACTTCTGACAAAAGGCCTTCCCACACTCGCTGCACACATAGGGTTTTTCTCCTGTATGAATTCTCTGATGATTAGTAAGGCTCAATTTTTCACTGAAAGCCTTCCCACACTCACTGCATTCATAGGGTTTTTCTCCTGTGTGAGTTCTCTGATGTCTAACAAGCTGAGATTTCCTGCTGAAGGCTTTCCCACATTTACTGCATACGAAGGGTTTCTCTCCTGTGTGTGTCATCTGATGGGATATGAGATGCGACTTCTGGGAGAAGGCTTTCCCGCACTGAATGCACACATGAGGCTTCTCTCCTGTGTGAGTTCTCTGGTGGTTAATGAGACTCGACCGCTCTCTGAAGGCTTTCTGACATTCACTGCATTCGTAGGGCTTCTCTCCAGTATGAATTGTCTGATGTCTAATGAGCTCTGATTTCTCAAAGAAGGCTTTTCTACAATCACTACATCCATAGGGTTTTGTTCCTGTGTGAGTCCTGTGATGTGTAACAAGCTGTGACTTCCTGCTGAAAGCTTTCCCACAGTCTCTGCATTCAAAAGGTTTCTCTCCTGTATGAATTCTCTGATGGTTAATAAGATTTGACTTCTCACTAAAGGCCCTCCCACACTCATTGCACCCGTAGGGTTTTTCACCTGTGTGTGTCCTCCAATGTGAGATGAGATGTGACTTCCGGGAGAAGGCTTTCCCACATTCACCACATTCGTATGGTTTCTCTCCTGTGTGTGTTCTCTGATGGGATGTGAGCTGCGACTTCTGGGAGAAGGCTTTCCCACACTGGCCACAGTTATAAGGTTTCTCTCCCGTATGAGTTCTGTGATGAGTAATAAACTGTGACTTCTGGGGAAAGGTTTTGCCACACTTACCACAGCCAAAGGCAATCTCTCTTACATGTCTGCTCTGATGCTTAATGAGACTCGCTTTCTTACTGAAGCGTTTCCTACATTCACTGCATTCATAGAGTTTCTCCCCTAAACGAGTTCTATGATATATGATAATCTGTGACTTCTTAGAGCTAATTTTATCATATTTATCATAGTCATAGTATTTTAACCAAGTATTAGCTTCCTCAGGCTTAGTATGAAGAAACAATTTATCAAATACACTTAAGCCGTGTGGTTCCACTTTTTCATAATCTGCTTTTGGAATAAGTAAATCTAAGTGATGTTTTAAAAGTAATCCATCTACATCATCTTCACTGTTTGATTTCATTAAAGGAACAAAGTTCATGCTCAGATTGAATTTTTTTCCAAATGTATCACATTCATGATCTTGTTTCATATTTCTAAGCTTCTCTTGGTTATCCTGGTGCCATGTCATGTGACCATCTACTTGCAAGACTTGTTCTATAAAGAAAGAAAACCCTGTGAATGCTTCCATGGTTATGTTTTTCTTTAAGATTTATTTATCTATTTTAGAGAAAGAGAGAGCGAGCATGCACGAAAGTAGGAGGAAGGGCAAAGGGAGAGAATCTCAAGCAGACTCCCCGATGAGTGTGGAGCCCAAACACAAGGCTCAATCCTATGACCCTGAGATCATGACCTGAGCCAAAACCAAGAGTTGGACGCTTAACTGACTGAGCCCCCCAGGCGCCTCTTCTATGGTTGTTTACAGAATACAAAACCAGCAATGCTATTTGCGGGGATGAACGCTTTGGAAGGCTGTCTCTCAGTCCCAAGTATAAGATCTATCCTCTGGGTATTTGGGGGCAAAAAGAAAAGAAAATGTTATAAATAGGAATAAGATAAGGCAGTATACTAAGTCACCTCTGGTTGCTGTCAAATCTAGGTTTATAAAATGTAAAAAATTCATCAAGACTGAAGAGGAACAAAGAAAGGAGGATGGAAGAAGAACTGATCCAACAATATTCTGAGGAGTGAGTTTCCTCCACCCTGACTGAGTGTGCAAAGCACTGGGGACAGGAGACAGTCAGTCCCTGACCTTGCAAAGCTTACATTCTAATGGGAAGACAGAAAATTAACAGGTTTGATAGAGGAACTACTGAAGCCATTTCAAGCTTGAAGAATGAGAAATCGTTTGTGAGCTTTTCCCCATTTTTAAATTTTCTGGAAGTCTGAAACTTTCCAAGCACATTTTCAACATTATTACCATAAAAGCCACTTCATGGAACGCATCATCTTCCATTTAACCTGTTCAGGCACAAAACCTTAAGATCCATATGTTTGTTTGTTTTAAGATTTTATTTATTTATTTGACAGAGAGAGACACAGTGAGAGAGGGAACACAAGCAGGGGGGGTAGGAAAGGAAGAAGCAGGCTTCCCGCGGAGCAGGAAGCCCGATGTGGGACTCGATCCCCGGACCCCGGGATCCTGACCTGAGCCGAAGGCAGATGCTTAATGACTGAGCCACCCAGGCGCCCCAGATCCATATGTTCTTTCACTGAAAATACCCTAAGATAGGGGATGAGGGGAAAAGAGGTCTGGCAGTTAAAATCAGAGTCTAGTATGGAAACATTAGCTTTGAGATGGAGGTTAAGAGTCTGAATAAAGTGGTAATAGGAGATGTGAGAGCAGAAAATGAAGTATTTATAAATTAAACTTACAACTTTGCATTACTTTAAATATTACATTGTTAGACTAAATACACATTTGGAGGGGCTCCTGGGTGGCTCAGTCATTAAGCAGCTGCGTTCGGCTCAGGTCATGATCCCAGGGTCCTGGGATTGAGCCCCACATCCGGCTCCCTGCTCAGCGGGAAGCCTGCTTCTCCCTCTCCCCCTGCTTGAGTTCCCTCTCTCGCTGTGTCTTTCTCTGTCAAATAAATAAATAAAATCTTTAAATAAATAAATACATACATACATACACACACACACACATTTGGAAATTTTTACTTTTTTCCCCACTAGAAAAATTGGACTGCTTTATGTTTGGTCTCTCCCCACCACTCTTCCCTGCTATACTTTAATCTATCTCATTAGCTCAGTGAAACAGCCTTCCACCTGGTTTCCCTGCTTCCCATTATATTTTCCACAATGCAGTTAAATCAAACTTCTAAAAATGTAAATCAGGGGGCTCCTGGGTGGCTCAGCTGGCTAAGTGTCCAACTCCTGGTTTCGGCTCAGGTCATGATCTCAGGGTCGTGGGACTGAGCCCCACACAGGGCCCTGTGCTCAGCAGGGGGTCTGTCTGTCTCCCTCTCCGACTCCTCTGCCCTTTCCCCCACTCGCACGTGCTCTCTCTCAAATAAATCAATCTTTTTTTATTTATTTTATTTTTATTTTTTTTAAGATTTTATTTATTTGCGAGAGAGAGAATGAGAGACAGAGGGCATGAGAGAGGGAGGAGGGTCAGAGGGAGAAGCAGACCCCCTGCTGAGCAGGGAGCCCGATGTGGGACTCGATCCCAGGACTCCAGGATCATGACCTGAGCCAAAGGCAGTCGCTTAACCAACTGAGCCACCCAGGTGCCCAAATAAATCTTTTTTTAAAAAATGTAAATCAGATAACTATTTTTATTTAAAATTACTTGCATCAGTCTAACCACCTGCCTACTGCTTACAAGTCCATGTACGACCTAGGTCCCCCACACAGGCCAGCCTCTATTTCCCTGGCACACTAAGCCCCAGACACAAAGGCTTCCTTTCCGTTTTCCTGAGGTCACCAAGCCCCTTCCTGACCTAATACATTCATATCTGCATTCATTTAGGGAACACTTTCCCCCAATTCACATAGCTCACTCACTTTGGTCTTCACATCTAGAACTGGCTTCTCCACATGACCATATTGTGGACTGAATGTTTACGCGTCCCCGCTACCTGCCCGCCCCCAAAACTCTATGTTGAAGCCCTAACCTTCAGTGTGGCTGCATTTGGAAACGGGATCTCAACGGAATTAAGGTTAAATGAGATCATAAGGGTGGGGCCCTGATCCAAAAGGATTAGTATCCTAATTAGAAACACCTCACCACCCCCCACTCCCTGCACAAAGAGAGGCCATGTGGCGGCAAAGCTATAAGGCTACAAGGCGGCTGTCTACAAACCAGGAGGACCGCGTTCATTAGAACACAATCAGGCAGGCACCTTGACCTTGGACTTCCAGCCTCCCCAACTGTGGGAATAGCTTGCTGCTGTTTACCCATCTGTGCTATTTTGTTATGGCAGCCTGAGCAGAGCCACAAACTCTCTACCCTATTATCATCTACCTAATTTATTTCTATAATAGGCCTTTTAGGATCTGGGCTTTACCCTGGTTATTTGCCAACTTGATTAGTTTTATCCTCCCATGAGAAAGTTAGCACTCTGTAGGCAGGCAACTGACCTCTGATGTTCACTATTGTACCCATACCTCCCAGCACAATACCTGGAGTAAGAGACATCACCATGTCTTCAACTTTCTACGACACACGACTGCAATGTAGCCCTTGGCTGCCATTTGGAGCTTGGTTTCTAGAGTGTTCCCACCACTCCCAGCTTTTAACAGGGGCAACCCGCGCCTGGACTGTGCACAGAAACAAGGTGGTCTGTGCTGAGCGCCTGCCGTCCTGGGAGTCTGCAATGCCGCTATGTGCCAGGCGAGGTCCCCGGGTGCTGGGTCGTCAGTGGGCGTCCCTGGGCAGAAACACTACCCACATTACTGCATTTTTGTTGCTGGGTGACCCTCACGGAGGGAGCAGCACAGGAAACCTACACCCGGATTCCTCCAGACTCTGCTTTGCCCTTTCCCTGGTGAGGAAGCTGTCATTAGGTCACTGTAGTAAGTCTTAGCCTTACAGACAACGATATCCTGAGTCCTCCTAGCGACTCTCCGAACGTGGTGGTCTTGAGGACCCTGACACACAGGCCTTGTTTAGGTAACTTTGACTATGTTGCAGTGAAGCATAAATGTCCAATATTTAAATCCTGAATTTAAAAAAAACAAAAAAACCTAAATGCAAATGTCTTAACTTTTTTTTTTTTTTTTTTTTTACAGATTTTATTTATTTATTTGCCAGAGAGAGAGAGCACAGGCAGGGGGAGCAGCAGAGGCAGAGGGAGAAGCAGGCTCTCCGCCCAGCAACAAGCCCGATGCAGGACTTGATCCCAGGACCCGGGATCGTGACCTGAGCCTAAGGCAGGTGCTTAACGGACTGAGCCACCCAGGCGCCCCACAAATGTCTTTAATTTCTACGCTTCTGTAAGGTGTTTTCTAGGTCTTTTATTTTTAATTATCTTTAGTCGTCACTCAAGTGGACGCTATCGATGAATGAGGGGCACATAAAAATTACAAGAGGTTCCTCAAACTACAAACTCCAGTTCTAGAATATTCCATTTTAAAACTACATACACACCACTCTACTGAATCAATTTTGCTGATAATGCATCCATAATGCTTATTGTTGGGAAAAAAAATGCCCAGGTAATCTAATGCACACCTGGCTAAAAACACCTGAATTAAAACAATGGGCTTATTGAATATTGTGACACATAAGTGGATATAAACTATAAACCTTGTGTTTATGCATGCACACAGCTCAGGGACCCAACCAACTAAAGAACATTACATACACTGTGATCAGGTCTGAGATGGGACTTCCAAAAAAAAGTGAGAAAAATTTAGCTGGAACAGTCAAGAACATTCCATGAGTATGAATGCAGCAAAAACAGAGCTTATGCAGAAAGGATGAAGATAAAGCATAGCACAATCAAACACTCAGATGCAGAGAAGAATAAATATTACATGTGAAAACACAGAGAAATGTTTAAATGGCGTTGACCATGAAGTGGGGGGAGAGGGTCAACAGCTGACGGCCTACACAGACCCAGACTGTCGGTCCCGGAGGAAGAGGTCACCAGCTGTAGCAGATACTCTGCTGCCTCAGCTACATTCAGAGGGATGCCCTGGGCAGACTGTGGGACCTACCCCAGGCACCCACATCTCTCTGCCCAAAACAATCCTTAGGCCACACACGGCATGCTTGGTCTGTATGCCGGGATTCTGGACATTCTGGAGAGTTAACACCCCCAGGGCAATGCTCACACCCTGAGAGATGGGAGTTAGTGGATGACCAGCTTCCTGGCCCCACAGGGGCTCCCAGCAGCCACCATGGGTCAGCACCCCTTCCAACATGCACACCGCCATTCCCTCTCCACCCCCATCTCACTGCTCTTTCTCCCACTACAGTAAATTCTTGGCACTCAGATACGTATCTCAGGGTCTGCTTCCGAGGGAACCTGAAGTCAATGTCACACAGATGAGTAGGGATGTATGACAGATCAGAGACAGCTGGCTGCTTTAGGAACTGAAATACAAGGTATCATTTGAGAACACTTATAAAAGGTAAGGCTCTGGACCCATCAAGCCTAGTTTTAAGTGGGACTTGAGGAGTTAAGTTAAAAAGATAGTTTCCAGGGGCACCTGGGTGGCTCAGTTGGTTGAGCGACTGCCTTCGGCTCGGGTCATGATCTTGGAGTCCCAGGATCGAGTCCAGCATCGGGCTCCCTGCTCAGTGGGGAGTCTGCTTCTCCCTCTGACCCTACCCCCTCTCGAGCACCCTCTCTCTCACTCTCTCTCAAATAAATAAAATCTTAAAAAAAAAAAAAAAGATAGTTTCCAAAGGGCAAGAGAATTAAATAATAAGAATGCAAGAGAGAACATTCAATACACTCCATGGTGTCTAATCTACAGGTAAAGTACAGCAGAAGCCAACCTTACAAAAGGAGGAAAAGGACCACCGTTTGGGAGGAATAAGGGAGGACTTCCTTTTCTGCTCCACGGGGCACTTCTCTGGGCATCAGACGCCCAAACGAGGGCAAAGGAAACCTCCTGAAGGTACAAGCAGAGGTGAACAGAGGACAGAAGGAGACTAAATGTGTCAGAACACCAAACAAGAAGTCAAAGTCCCAGACTTGAAGGACAGGGAGTAAGTCATGGCCCAGACGAGCTGTAGATATTTTGCGTTAAGCTACAAGCGAAGAAGCCACATCTAAATGTGACTTATTTGAGCAGCTCGTGTCACCTGTTCTGAATCATCCCTAAAGGTTTACAGATCTTAAAGAGAGCTCTCCAAAGCACAATTCACAGAAGTCAACCCACTGGCCAGCTGAGACTGACCTTCTGCCTCCCGCATCTGGCTGGTTCTCACACCCACCTGGACGATCTGTACTTGGAACTTCTCCATCTCCGATCCACGGCTCTTCTCCTTGCTCCAACTTGAAGATGACATCAGGTTTCGTAACTTCGTACCCTGTTTAGGGGAAAACACAAAGCCATGGCCCCGACTGCTTGGGCTTTAGGGCCTCTGAAGAATGAGCAAAGTCTGGCATCAGGCGGACAGTGAAGCTACTCACTGGTGTATCAACGGAGTAAGTAATTCTCAAAGGCAACGGTCTCCCTGGTGGCTAATGGGGTCTAAAAATCTTTGACTTCTGGGGCGCCTGGATGGCTCAGTCGTTAAGCGTCTGCCTTCGGCTCGGGTCATGATCCCAGGGTCCTGGGATCGAGCCCTGCATCGGGCTCCCTGCTCAGCTGGAGGCCTGCTTCTCCCTCTCCCACTCCCCCTGCTGTGTTCCCTCTCTCGCTGTCTCTTTCTGTGTCAAATAAATAAATAAAATCTAAAAAAAAATAAAAATCTTTGACTTCTATAATCCAAATCCAAAACCATTACACTCTTCAGAGGCTCTGGAGCCAGTCTGCCTGGGTTCAAATCCAGGCCCTTTCATCTACCAGCTGTCAGTCCCTGGGAGAGTTACTTAAACCTGCCACACAAAACTGCTCTGTAAATAAGTCCACATGTGAACAGTATGTGAAATACAGTAAGTTCCTTGCATTAGGTGTTGCCCACTACCAAGACCACCATCCTGGTAAGTTTCAGAGCCGCACAACGAAAATAAGTCTTCGTTATTTGAAGATGAGATGTAGACGCCTTCCCTACTGTCATAGTGCAGGGAACTTTCAATCCCCTGAATTCAGGTCCAAAACCATTAGAGATTTCAGAAGCCACAGAGCTCTCAGCAACTCAAAAAGTAAGGTGCTGGGCCCCACCGGTGGTCCTCGGGGAGCTGCCTTACCCAGAGACACGAGGCTACTGTAGTTCTCCAACATGACATCCTTGTACAAGTCCTTCTGACTGGGGTCCAGGAGCTGCCATTCCTTTTGGGTGAAGTCCACAGATAAATCTTCAAACGAGAATGTGTCCTGTAAGAGCACAGTCCCAGTGAATCTGAAGCAACAATCACTGTGTGACGTGGGAAGGGAGGACTGGAGCTTGAGCACATCATTCTCATCACACCAAGGTGCAGAGAATGACGACGGTCTCCTTCGCATTATGTCTCTGGGATAAAGTGCCACAATGCACTCTTCCATCCCTCCATTCATACAATACCTGACAACTGGAATTGGCAATTTTAAATCTTCTGAACCACCAACAAAATGTGTACTGAACCTCAACTATGGCACCAGAAAAGTGGTATCAAAAGAAAGAGAGCAAAACAACACCCTAAAAAGCTGCACAGCCTTGCAGAGGGCGGCAAACACACACACGTATTCACAAAATAAGCTATTATAACAGCAGAGGCAGAAATGAAGGGAGGGCACAATGTGGGTCCAAGCGATCAGTTTGGGGCGCCTGGTGGCTCAGTTGTTGAGCGTCTGCCTTCCGCTCGGGTCATGATCCCAGGGTTCTGGGATCGAGTCCCACATCGGGCTCCCTGCTCAGCGGGAAGCCTGCTTCTCCCTCTCCCACTCCCCTTGCTTGTGTCCCTCTCTCGCTGTGTCTCTCTCTGTCAAATAAATAAATAAAATCTTTAAAAAAAAAAAAAAGATTTTGTTTTCTGGGGCACCTGGGTGGCTCAGTTGTTAAGCGTCTGCCTTCAGCTCAGGTCATGATCCCAGGGTCCTGGGATCGAGCCCCGCATCGGGCTCCCTGCTCGGCGGGAAGCCTGCTTCTCCCTCTCCCACTCCCCCTGCTTGTGTTCCCTCTCTCGCTGTGTCTCTCTCTGTTAAATAAATAAAATCTTTAAAAAAAAAAAAACGATCAATTTGAGCATCAGCTTAGGCTCTTTGCAAGAGGTAAAGCTTGAGATGGATTTTAGGAAATTAGCAGTGCTTTCCACAAAAATGGGGATGCAAAGACATTCTGGGAGCCAACAGCTCCAATGAGACCCCAAAACTGCTAGCATTCAGGAGGTGCAAACAGTTTGTTAGACAAGATCACAGGGTGCAAGGCAGCGATTAAAGGCCACATGGGAGGTGGGGCCTACTGTACTTAAACGAACTAGACAGTTTTTCTTTCTTTTTTTAATTAAAGATTTGAGAGCGAGCGAGCTTGGGGGGGGATGGGCAGAGAGAGAGAGAATCTCAAGCCGACTCCCCACTGAGCACAGAGCCTGACACGGGGCTCAATCTCACAACCCTGAGATCAGGACCTGAGCCGAAATCAAGAGTCAGATGTCCAACCGACTGAGCCACCCAGGCGCCCCTGAGCTAGACACTTTCTTGCTGCCAACAGCTAGCCATGATTTCATGGAATGGGAGTGACATAACCAAATCTAGGTCTCAGAAAGGGTTCTGGATTTTAGGTCATGATGGATTCTGTCCCAAAGCCTCCTGAGAGGACCAGAAAACACGCACTCTAAAAAATCCAGAATACCATCAGAAAATACAAAGCCTGACCTAAACAGCACCTCATACACTTTAAGAGCCAGCGAACCTGAAGACCCATTTTGAGCAAATGAGAGAAAAAAAGACTTAAAAATGCGCTTCAGACACTCAGGGCTCAGGACACTGCCAGACAACACCAAATGCATGTCCCGGGAGTCCCAGGAAGAGAAAAGCAGGAACGTGGCGGACAAAGCAAATGACAGCTACACACTCCCTAAACGTGGCAAAAGGCATAAGTTGGCAGATTCAGGAAACTCAGTGAACCCCCCCTGGATAAACATGAAGAAAGCCACAACCAAACATGCCATGATCAAACGGGACAGAATACAAAGAAAGAAGTCACGTCACTTACAGGGAAAGCAATTCAAATGACTGCAGATCTCTTATTCAGAAGCATAGAGGCCAGAAGAAAGTAGGACATTTTAAAAGTGCTGAAAGGAAAGGATTTTGTAGCCAACTTAAATATTCATCAGGAATAACTGTGAAATAAGAACATTTTCTCTTATGAAAAAAACCTAAGCGCCTTCAGGGTAAGAGACCTGCTGTGAAAGGGTTAACTAGTGCAAAGAGCACCAGCAGGTAACTCAGCGGTGCAAGAGTTAAGAATCCCTGCAAATATGACACATGCTCGTCTCCTCTTGCATTCTTTGAGGTATGTTTGTGCATCTCCTGCTGGGGTCTTCAGTAGGCCCGCCGGGCTGCAACAGGAGAGCACCCAGACAGTGGTGGTTTCCACATGCCTTTCCAAGGAGCAACACAAAATTTAACACTGCTGCACTTCAAACCACACAAATGAAAAATGAAATGGTAAGCCACAGACAGGAAAAATTATTTGCAAATCCTATTTCTGATTAAAAAACAAAACAACAACAACAAAAAAGACTCAGAACTTAAAGGAAAACCTCTTACAAAAAACAAACAAACAAACAGTTAAAAAGTAGGCAGCACATGCCTGACTGGCTCAGACAGTGGAGCAGATGATGCCTGATCTCAGGGTCAAGCATTCAAGCTCCACGTTGGGCGAGGAGCCTACTTTAAAATTTTTTGAAATAAAAATAAAAACTGGTAGACTATTTTAATACATTCTATCAAAGAAGACTTAGGAATGGCTAATAAGCAGCAATGAAACAGTGACCAACATCACTAATTATTAAGGAAAAGCAAATTAAGACCACAATGAGAAACCACGTGACACTCACCAGCATGCTGATAATCAACAAGACAGACGATAACAAGTGTTGGAAAAGATGTGGAGAAACTGGAACTGAACAACGATATAACATGGTTCTGACACTACGGGACTGTGGCAGTTTCTTAAAAAGGTTAAATATAATTTTACCAGACAATGCAGCAAGGACACGCTCAGGCATGTTCCCAAGAGAAAGGAAAACCTATATTCATATGAACCATGTACACGATTGCCCCACGAGAGGACTTACAACCACCGGGATGTGTTTATAATCCAGATGCCCAGCAAGTGGTGAACGTGTAAAAAGACAGGGAACACCCACAGAATGGAACACTAGTAAAAAGAATGAATTTCTGACATGTGCCAAAATATGGATGGACTTCAAAACCCTACGCTGATGAGAGAAGCCAGACACGGAAGGACCCACATTATACAAACCCACTGATGTGAAATGAGAGTAAGGAAACCAGTGGTTGCCTCCACTGCGGGTGGAAACAGGGACTGACTGCAAAATCACCAGGTCCCCTGCGGATGAAGCAGAACTTCTAAAGCTGGAATGATGGTAAACACAACATAAAATTACCAGAAAAATCACTGACTTACACACGTAAACTGGGTAGACCCTACTGAAGTCACAGTTCAGAAAAGCTGTTAAAAAGGATAACGTGAAAGTAGTAAAGATATACCAATGTATCTGACAACTTAGGTAAAAGAGATATTCAAACAATGCACTCGAAAATGACACAAGATAAAAGTCTGAATTAATTCTGTAAATGTTAAAGACACTGACCTCCACAATTTAAAACCTTCCTTCAAAGAAAACCCCAAGTCTAGGTGGCTCCAGAGGTAAATTCTTCCAATCATTTAAGGAATAAATAAAATAACCTCACAGAAATTCCTCCTGAGTGCAAACTTCTCAACTGGCTGTATAAGGCCAGCAGACCAAACCAAACAAAAACATAATAAATGAACATCACGGGCAAATAACTCTAACAGAATCAAAATTCCTAACAAAAAATTAGCAAGTTGAATCAAGCCATGTATAAAAACAGCATAATGTGACGTGCAGTGCAAGATGGGGTTAGCATTCAGAAATCAATAAATCATATTAACAGAATAAGGGAGAAAAACCATTATTTCAACAGATGTGGAAAAGGCATATGATGAAAATGTCTTCATTGTAAAATACTGTCAACTAGTAATAGAACTTGTAATCATAATCTACAAACATCTACAGCTACATCATACTTAATGATGAAATTCTGAATACTCGCTCTCAGAGGACAAGAAGGACATTGTCCAAAAGAATTTTTTGTGATGACTTACATGTTCTGTATCTGCACCATCCAACAAGGTAGCCATTAGCCACAAACATCTACTGAATACTTCAAAGGTGACTAGGAAAGGATTTTATTTTTAATTTAAATTCAGTTAGCATATACTGTATTACTAGTTTCAGGAGCAGAATTTAGTGATTCATCAGTTACGTGTAACACCTAGCACTCATTACATCAAGTGCCCTCCTTCATGCCCATCACCCAATTATATTATCCTATCCACCCACCCACCTCCCCCCCAGCAACCGTTTGTTCCCTAGAGTTAAGGGTCTCTTATGGGGGGCACCGGGTGGTTCAGTTACTGAAGCGTCTGCCTTCAGCTCAGGTCATGATTCCAGAGTCCTGGGATCGAGTCCCGCATCGGGCTCCCTGCTCAGTGGGGAGTCTGCTTCTCCCTCGGCCTGCTGCTCCACCTGCTTGTGCTGTCAAATAAATAAAATCTTCAAAAAAATTTTAAAATAAAATAATTAAAGAAAGAGTCTCTTAGGGTTTGCTTCCCTGTTTTTATCTTATTTTTCCTTTCCTTCCCCTATGTTCATCTGTTTTGTTTCTTAAATTCCATGAGTGCAATCATGTAATTGTCTTTCTCTGACTTATTTCGCTTAGCGAAAATACCACCTAGTTCCAACCACGTTGCTGCAAATGGCACGATTTCATTTTTGATGGCTGAGCAACGTTCCAGAGTGTGTGTGTGTGTGTGTGTGTGTATACACACATCTTTATCCATTCATCAGTCTATGGACACTTGGGCTATTTCCATAGTTTGGCTATTGTGGACATTGCTACTATAAACATTGGGGTGCAGGTGTCCTTTCAGATCACTATGTTTGTATCCCTTGTTTTTTTTTTTAATTTTTTATTTATTTATTTGACAGAGAGAGACACAGCAACAGAGGGAACACAAGCAGGGGGAGTGGGAGAGGGAGAAGCAGGCTTCCCGCCGAGCAAGGAGCCCGATGCAGGGCTCGATCCCAGGACCCTGGGATCACGACCTGAGCCGAAGGCAGACGCTTACCGACTGAGCCACCCAGGCGCCCCTGTTTGTATCCTTTGGATAAATATCTAGTAGTGCAATTGCTGAATCATAAGATAGTTCTATTTCTAACTATTTGAGGAACCTCCATACTGTTCTCCAGGGTGGCTGCACCAGTTTGCATTCCCACCAAGACTGTAAGAGGGTTCCCCTTTTAATTTTACTTACGTTTAAGTAATTGAACAGCACAGTTACCTAATGGCAACCCACTGCATAATAATTTGTCTGGTCTTTGTCTCAGGTTCCTGGGACAGAGCTTTTAAAGCCTTGTTATTTGAGGGCACCCAAGTGGCTCAGTCGGTTAAAAGCCTCTGACTCTTGATTTCGGCTCAGGACATGATCTCAGGGTCGTGAGGTCAAGCAAGCCCCATGTCAGGTTCCTCGCTGAGTGTGGAGCCTGCTTAGGATTATCTCTCCCTCCGCCCCCCACCCTGCCAAGGACACATGCACACGCTCTCTCTCTCTTTCTCTCTCTTAAAAAATGTTAAAGTCTTGTTATTTCCCCAGTGACAGAGTGTTTTCGTAGTTCATGACGGGCTCCTCCTGAGTTTATGCTTCTCACAAAAAAAGGTGACTCACAGTGGGCTCCTAGATAGTGTTCTAGATGGGCACCGGCTGGTAAGATCAACCATTTGATTAGAGGGTTGGTGTTCTGAGTCTGATGATATGAGCCCAACGTCAAGGAAGGGGAGGAGATTGAGTTCACTCATATGGCCAGTGAGTCAATAAATCACATCTACATAATGAATCCCCAATAAAAACTGTAGAGGGGCGCCTGGGTGGCTCAGTGGGTTAAGGGTCGGTCTTTGGCTCAGGTCATGATCCCAGGGTCCTGGGATCGAGTCCCACGTCAGGGCCCCCGTCAGCAGGGAGCCTGCTTCTCCCTCTGCCTCTGCTCCTCCCCACCCCCGTTCCAGCTAATAAATAAATAAAATCTAAACAAACAAAAAAAAGAAAACTGGACATTGGAACCTTAAGTTAGCTTCCTGGTTGGGAAGCACAAAGCTACGTGCCACAAGGGTGATGTGTCCTGGTTCCATGGGGACAGGGCAGAGAAGCTCCACCTCCGCAACCCCCCAGACCTCATTCTGTGTCTGTTCACTTGGCTGCTTCCAATCTGTGTCGTTTACACTCAAAATGTAATTGTATGTACAGCACTTCTGTAAGTTCTGTGAGCTGTTCCAGCAAACCTGAAGGGATCATGGGAAGCCCCCAAATTTGTAGCCACTTGGTCAGAAATGCAGGTGGCCTGGGGACCCCAGAACTTATAGCTGACCACGGAAGTGAGGGCGGTCTTGTTGGGGGCTGTGTCCTTAACTTGCAGAGGCGGTGCTAACGGCAGACGTTGTCATAAATGAGCCCTGGAATGCACCAGACAGAAACAAGGCAGGCTGAGAGGAGGGGGGCAACAGGCATCCTGGAGGTCCTGGCCAGTACAACAAATGCAAGGAACAAGTACAAATATCAGAAGGAAGAGATAAAACTGCCACCGATGGCAGGACTGCGTATGAAGAAAATTTTTAAAATACTACAAACAATGATAATTAGTTAACTATAGATATTCTTCTCGAATACTGCACCAAAACTAATCAGCTGGTCGTCTCTTAAAGATGAGCCAAGCCGAAGTACAGAATCTCTAACTTAAAGTCTTCTCACAAAAAAACAGCTTTACTAGTTAATTCTGTAGACATTTAATGCAGAAATAATTCCTATTTTACTAAACAACTATGGAAGATGGAAGCAAAAACACAACCCTAAATTTTTTTTTTTTAAGATTTTTATTTATTTGCGAGAGAGAGAATGAGAGACAGAGAGCATGAGAGGGAGGAGGGTCAGAGGGAGAAGCAGACTCCCTGCCGAGCAGGGAGCCCGATGCGGGACTCGATCCCGGGACTCCAGGATCATGACCTGAGCCGAAGGCAGTCGTTTAACCAACTGAGCCACCCAGGCGCTCCACAACCCTAAACTTTTTGATACAAGCATAACCTTGATAACAAAACTCAGTAGGATACTGCGCCTGGGTGGCTCAGTTGGTTAAGCGTCTGCCTTCGGCTCGGGTCATGATCCTGGGGTCCTGGGATCGAGCCCCGCATCCCAGTGGGGAGTCTGCTTCTCCCTCTGCCCCTCCCCCTGCTCGTGCTTTCTCTCTCTCTCAAATAAATGAAATCTTTTTTAAAAGATTTTATTTATTTATTTGACAGAGAGAGAGGGAACACAAGCAGGGGGGAGCAGGAGAGGGAGAAGTAGGTCTCTCGCTGAGCAGGGAGCACAATACAGGGCTTGATCTCAGGACCCTGAGCCACCCAGGCACCCAATATAATTTTTTAAAAATAAATTAATTAGGGGTGCCTGGGTGGCTCAGTCAGTTAAGCATCTGCCTTCGGCTCAGGTCAATATCCCGCAGTCCTAGGATCGAGCCCCACGTCCCTGCTCAGTAGGGAGCCTGCTTCTGCCTCTGCCCCTCCCCCTGCTTGTGCTCTCTCCCTCCCTCTCTCTCAAATAAAATCTTTAAAAAATACATAAAAATTAATTAATTAACAAAGAAGTGGAGGGGGGAAACAAAGAGCAGGTAGAAGCAGGGTATCACTTTGTAGCCCCTAATGAAATAATCCATCAAGGCAACAACCATATAAAGTTGCTGGCATGACAAAGGGACAAGCAGATGGAAGTTGCCTCCTGAAAGACCATGTACCAAAACCTCTGAAATACTCTTGCCAAAAAAAGTCACACTTGAATCTGATCAAGTCTCCAGAGCAGATCTGTGAAGATGGAGATATTCTTTATCTATGCTAATTCGTGGCTTCTGAGTACCTGAAATGAGGCCAGTGTGACTCGGGGCTAGATTTAATCATTTTAAACAGGTGATGTGGCTGGCAGCTTCTGTACTGGACAGCACAGCTCCACATCTATGCCCTGCAGGAGACACAGAACACGCCAGCAACACTAGCAAAACCCAGACAGTGGGAAATCCACAGAATAAATCACCTGGCCTCGGGGCGCCTGGGTGGCTCAGTCGTTAAGCGTCTGCCTTCGGCTCAGGTCAGGATCCCAGGGTCCTGGGATCAAGTCCCGCATCGGGCTCCCTGCTCAGGTGGAAAGCCTGCTTCTTCCTCTCCTCCCAGCTCAGTGCTCTCTCTTGCTCTCTCTCTCTCTCTCAAATAAATAAAATCTTTTTTTTAAAAATGGGGCTAGGAAAAAAGAGCCAATAGGTTAAGAGGGACTTAAGAGAGGCAGATCAACCAATTACACTGTATGAACTGTACCCAGATTCTGACCCAAACTTCAAACGATTTGGGGTTTTAGGAGACAACTGGAATTCTGAACACTGACTGAATTCGGTGATATTAAGAAGCTGCCTTCACGGGACAGAAAGCTGCACTTGCAATGATCTCATAAACAAATTTTAAGTGAAAGAAACAAAACACAAATCACTATATACTACAGCAGATGACACCAAACTGCAGTGTTTAAGGATGAACACTTAGGAGTAAGACTAGAAAGAGAAGCACAGAAATGGTTATAAAAGTCGGGGTCCCGGTTCCCTCTGTCAGGAGGGAGAGGTTGTGACTGGCACACGAAAGGCCTCATTTGGGCTGGGAATGTTCTTTTTTTTTTTTTTTTTTTAAGATTTTATTTATTTATTTGAGACAGAGAGAATGAGAAAGAGAGCACATGAGAGGGGGGAGGGTCCGAGGGAGAAGCAGACTCCCTGCCGAGCAGGGAGCCCGATGCGGGACTCGATCCAGGGACTCCAGGATCATGACCTGAGCCGAAGGCAGTCGCTTAACCAACTGAGCCACCCAGGCGCCCTGGGCTGGGAATGTTCTACTTCTTGACCTGAATGGTGGCCTCATGGGTATGCAGTTGGTAATAATTCATTATGCTGTACTTTTACATTTTATGTACTTTTTCATATGTGAATACTGCTTCACAATTAAAGAGGTACATAAATATGCAATTATGATTACTAAGTGCTTTGGTATTTTCCCCTTGGGTCACACTCTGTGGAAAACTATGAAAAATGACTGTAAGACCCATGGATTTACTACATTTCTCTGAGGGCATTACCCACACTGTATCATTTATTCAAAGACTTCATCTAAGAATGACCAAGAAATATTTACTTTCTATGAAGAACTAATTCACTTTTACCTTTGGATAATGCAACTCAGAGAAACATTCTTGTATCTTTATTATAACTACTAAAATTTGAAAACCAAGTCTGTAGCTCAAATTCATTAATTATGTAGGACACTATTGCTTACAAAATTTCAGGGGCACCTGGGTGGCTCAGTTGAAGCATCTGACTCTTGATTTCAGCTGAGGTCATGATCTCAGGATTGTGGGATCGAGCCCATCGAGCTCTGTGCTGGGTGTGGAATCTATTTAAGATTCCTTCTTTTCCCTCTCCCTCTGCCCTCCCACCCTCCCCCCCAACCCCGCTCATACTCTTTAACAAAGCAAAAACAAAAACAATTCAAATCTTAAGACCTTCTCAAGGTCCTATGGAGTTAACCCTTTAAGGGGCGCCTGGGTGGCTCAGTCGAGTAAGTGTTGCTTTTGGCTCAGGTCACGATCCCAGGGTCCTGGGATGGAGCCCCACAGTGGGCTCCCTGCTCAGTGCAGAGCCTGCTTCTCTCTCTCCCTCTGCCTGCTGCTCCCCCTGCTTGTGCTCTCTCTCTCTCTCAAATAAATAAAATCTAAAAAAAAAAAATTAAAAAGTCGGCCCTTGAACATCATGGGTGTGAACTGTGCAGGTCCACTTACATGTGGATTTTTTCAATAAATACTGTTATAGTACTATAAATGTATTTTCTCTTATGACTTTAATAACATTTTCTTTTCTCTAGCTTTATCATAAAACACAGTATATAATACACATAGAAAATACATGTTAATTACCCGTTACCGGTAAGGCTTCTGGTCAACAGTAGGCTGTGAGGAGTTAAGTTTTGGGGGAGTTGAAAGTTACACATGGATTTTCCACAGTGCAGGGAGCCGGCGCCCCTGACCCCACTGCTGTTCTAACTGCTCCCATTTTGTCCCAACCTGGGTCTTCTATGCTGAGGCTACTTTCCCCTGATTTCTTAACTACTTATACTTTTTTCACTAGAAGACGTATGCACCTCTTCTAATCCCCTGGAAAATAAAGAAGAAGCAATCACCTCACCTGTAACATGGTCATTTTCTGTTCCAAGATGAGTAGCACCTCTGAGCTCTGCTCCACCCTAAGTCTCTTCTGCTTTTGTCCCGGAGCTCCGCCAGGAGGCCGTGGCTGGGTCTCGCACACCGGGAGCAGGTTCCTGGCTCCAGGAGCTCCTTCCTTACATCACATGAGCAGGCTTATCTGTGGGTAACCAGGATCCGTGGACTTAGGAACAAATGCACTTTGATGGGTATATTCATGCTGCACCTAAAATCTTTTCTCCTCTTGCTAGGAATCAGGCATTCACGGTCATCTGTGTTTCTATATAACTGAAATAGGGCTACCCAGGGATAGGAAAAGGATATAGTGCAAAAGAAGAGCAGAAGTCTGTGACTTGGCAAGAAATATCAGAAATAAAGTACTTCTGATATCCATTCACTGCTCACTCCGGACACAGGATAAATCACTTTCACAGGTGCAATGAAGTACAACTCTATTTTTTTTTTTAAAGATTTTATTTATTTATTTGTGAGAGAGAGAGTGAGAGAGAGCACATGAGAGGGGGGAGGGCCAGAGGGAGAAGCAGACTCCCTGCCAAGCAGGGAGCCCGATGCGGGACTCGATCCCGGGACTCCAGGATCATGACCTGAGCCGAAGGCAGTCACTTAACCGACTGAGCCACCCAGGCGCCCCACAACTCTATTTTAGGCAGATGGAATTCTGGAGAGCTTAAGTGATTTGTATTAAAAAAGACTTGAGTTTCAATCAACTCTTCCCTTCACTGGCTACATGGCTTTGGGCAAAACCAGACAAACTTTATCTTTATGAGCCTTAGCTCCCTATGAAAGTCATCCATAACCCCCTCAACTCTTATCAGCTTCTGAAGGAAGCATGTTAAAATCTCCCAATAAGAGTACAGTTTGGAGGGCGCCTGGGTGGCTCAGTCGTTAAGCGTCTGCCTTCAGCTCAGGTCATGATCCCAGGGTCCTGGGATCGAGTCCCACATCGGGCTCCCTGCTCAACGGGAAGCCTGCTTCTCCCTCTCCCACTCCCCCTGCTTGTGTTCCTGCTCTCGCTGTCTCTGTCAAATAAATAAAAATAAAATCTTTAAAAAAAAAAAGATTACAGTTTGGTAAATTTCACCTTGTAATCCTCTTGATATCTGGATTATATGTTTAAAGCTATGTTGTTCGACACAAGGAGGTTATGTATTTCTGAAAGATTATGCTTTAATCATTGTGTAATGGCACTCCATATGCCAAATCATGCTCCTTTCTTGGCTTTTAAGCCTCATTTTTTTACTTGCTAAAATTGTGAGGATAAAGTGGACCTTTGGGTCCACTTAACAGTGGGATTCTGAGGAATAAATGAAATAATAAAAGGAATGTGAATGCTTTCTTCATGTAAGGGAAAATACTAAGCACTTTATAATTTGACACTCACAGACAACCCGAGGAGGCATTTAACAGAATCTTCACCTTACCAAAAGCAAGCAGCGATCTTTAAAGTGACTGCATAGCTGGTAAGCAGCAGAATTGGAATTCTCTTTCTTGCTATGCTCAAGGCACTTACTACTAAAATCATGTCACGTGGGTGTGTTTATGCAGACACACACCCCATACATCCTCAAATTAGCTCTTATCTCTGTGCACACTTTCAGTCACCGTGGTATTTCCACAGAAACACAAATGATGAACGGCCTGCTGCCCCCAAATCATAATAAAAAACAGCACTTAAAAAACAAGCTCTTCCCTTTCATGCCTTTCTGCAACTCAAACTGCAGCACCAGCTCAGAAACACATAGGGAGGTTTCTCCCAGTTACACAAGAAATGATGCCTTTACATAGTGAAAATACCTGCATCTTAGAACAGTGGGGGCATATGAGCGTTACCCAAGTATTAGCTATACTTATTATTGCAGCAGTGAAACATGACGATAAAATTCAGAAATGTATACAAGCTAAATAAGAAACAACTAGTACCTCTATTACCACACCACAGACAACCCTTAAGAGATGGGGAAACTGGATATTTTTAACAAAAATATAAGTATGTGGTCACATTTAAAAAACGTTTTTGGGGGGCGCCTGTGTGGCTCAGTTGGTTAAGCGACTGCCTTTGGCTCAGGTCATGATCCTGGAGTCCCGGGATCGAGTCCCACATCAGGCTCCCTGCTCGGCGGGGAGTCTGCTTCTCCCTCTGACCCTCCCCCCTCTCATGTACTCTCTCTCATTCTCGCTCTCTCAAATAAATAAATAAATCTTTAAAAAAAAAACAAAAAACCGTTTTTGGGGACACCTGGGTGGCTCAGTCGTTAAGCATCTGCCTTCGGCTCAGGTTAGGATCCCAGGGTCCTGGAATCGAGCCCGCATCGGGCTCCCTGCTCAGCGGGAAGCCTGCTTCTCCCTCACCCATTCCCCCTGCCTGTGTTCCCTCTCTCACTGTCTCTCTCACTCTGTCAAATAAATAAATAAAACCTTTAAATGAATAAATAAATAAAAACTGTTTTTGTTATTTTTCCCCTTACTATGTAAAGACCATCTTTCCAGGTCAATAAACATAGTTCTATAATATCCCCAGCCTTCTCATATAAAACAATAAAAAGGCAAAAAATAAAATCTACTTTAAAAGAAAAAACAGAAATTATGTAGGAATATACTTGGACAAAAACATGTAAGATCCATATGAAAGAAACTAAAACCACCAATGGGGACTATAAAGAGAGGCTTCATACATGTACAATCTGGTCTTGCTCTGGGATAGGAAGACTTCACAGTGAAGTAATTTAGCCCCATATGATTTCTATCTTTAGTCGAGTCCAATCATAATCTCAAAAAATTTTTCTTTAATAAGCAATTCTAGGGACTCCTGGGTGGCTCAGTCGTTAAGCGTCTGCCTTCAGCTCAGGTCATGATCCCAGGGTTCTGGGATCGAGTCCCACATCGGGCTCCCTGCTCAGCCGGGAGTCTGCTTCTCCCTTGCCTGCCACTCCCCTTGCTTGTACTCTCATTCTCTCTCTGGCAAATAAATAAATAAAATCTTTAAAAAAAAAAAAAAAAACCCAAGCAATTCTAAAGTTCATCTGGAAGAAAAAAGGTTCAGGAATAGCTTGGACACTTTTGGAAATACAAAATAATTGGGGCACCTGGGTGGCTCAGTTGGTTAAGCAAATGACTCTTGATTTTGACTCGGGTTGTGACCTCAAGATAGTGAGATCAAGCCCTGAGTCAGGCTCCACTCTGCACTCAGTGGGGAGTCTGCTTGAAGATTCTCTCCCTCTTCCCCTCTCCCAACATAGACACACCCCCTCTCAAATAAATAAATCTTTTTAAAAATTACAAAATAATGAATGTGAACAGGCCAATGTAATATTAACATATATTATAAAATCAAATAATTAAAAATATTCGACACTGTCTCCATAAAATATGCAAATGAATGAAGCATAACAGTTAAAACATGTAAGAATTCAGCAGGCAAGGGGCACCCGGGTGGCTCAGTCGTTAAAGCATCTGCCTTCGGCTCGGGTCATGATCCCAGGGTCCTGGGATCGAGCCCCGCATCGGGCTCCCTGCTCCACGGGGAGCCTGTTTCTCCCTCTCCCTCTCCCCCTGCTGTGTTCCCTCTCTCGCTGTGTCATTCTCTGTCAAATAAATAAATAAAATCTTTAAAAAAAATTTTTTTTGATAAAAAAAAAACCCCATAGGTGATTATTTGTGTAATTTGGGGGAGAATTTGCCTATACATAATACAAAGGCAAAAACCATAATTAAAAGAAAAAGTCAATAAATTTAACCATTAAAAAATTTAAAAACCTAGGCATGGTTAAAAAAAAAGTCAATTATAACCACATAACCACTCCCCCACCTCCATACACACACCAGGAAAATATACCTACAGCAAATGTCATTTGCTTTGCATTATGCTTTCACTTCATTTCACATAATAAAAATTCTGGCATTGTGACAAATAAAACTATGCTTATCACGCAAGCCATTTCCTTAAGCAGATGGCCAAATTCACAGTGTGATTTTAAAATTTCCTTTGTAATTCTTGTCAAACACTACTCAGTGAAGATTACTTGGGTTCCAATGAACACTCATCAAAAGTAGAAAACTCATCAGGTCATGTCAAATGATGTGGACTTAAGAGATGCCTGTGGGGGCTCAATCAGTTAAGCATCCAGCTCTCGATTTCGGCTCAGGTCATGATATGGGGTCCTCGGATTGAGCCCTGAGTTTGGCATGCTCAGCGGGGAGTCTGCTTGAGACTCTCTCTCCCCTTCTCCCTCTGTCCCGACTCCCTCTCAAAGAAAAAAAAAAAAAAATGATGTATACTTACTATAGAAAATACACAGAATTCAGAATTTCAGGTGAACAACTGTGACAAGCCATCAGTGTGGTAGTATTATTTCCAGTATTTGTTATTCAGAAAAATGCAGGCTCAACCTTACTCTAACTTAAACAAATGTGTTTTTGAAAGTTGGAAGTTTTGACAAGTCTTCTCCTGAACTCCTTTATATGGCTCCCACGTGTCCTCTCAGCAAATGGAAGCCTAAGCCCTTCTCTGTACAATTGGCCCACTTTAACTGGACTATTCTTGTGTACCTCGGCAGCTTCCTGCATAAGCCGCTCTGCCTGCGACGGCTCTCACATTTGTCTTCAGCAGGAAGGGGCAGCCATCAGCATCATCGTGCAGTTCCACTTAGCATCAAGTTCTGAAGGAATTTCAGGGGAAACGTAGAGAATAATAAAAAATAACATTTACTTACTTACTGTGACAGACGTTTTATACATTTTTTTTCCTTAATGCATCCAGCACCCATTACCAAAAATTAATAAGGCACAGAGGTTCAGCAACTTGCCCAACATCGAGGACACACCCAGGAAGTGGCAGATCCAGGCCACTGGTCCCATTCAGTGTCCCCAAAGACCTGCAGTCACAGCCCCTCAACAAAAGCGGGGGGGGGGGGGGGGGGGGGGGGGAGGCAAAGGCCTCCAGAGTTTCTGTTTACATTCCAGTGCTGGGGCCATCTAGTCCCCTATCCAGACATAATGCCACCAGGGCAAACTAAGGATAAAACCAAAAGGAAGAAGGGCATCTGGATGGCTCAGCCAATTAAGTGCCCGACTCTCCATCTCGGCTCAGGTCTGGATCTCAGTGTCGTGAATTCAAACCCCGCACTGGGCTCCACGCTGGTTGTAGAGGCTACTTAAAAACAAACAAAACAGGGGCGCCTGGGTGGCTCCGTCCTTAAGCGTCTGCCTTCGGCTCAGGTCACGGTCCCAGGGTCCTGGGATCGGGCCCCTCATCGGGCTCCCTGCTCGGCGGGAAGCCTGCTGCTCTGCCCCTCCCCGGCTTGTTCTCTCTCTCAAATAAAAAAAAGTATGCGTTAATGACAGCAAAAAGCATCAGAACTAGGGGGGAAAAAAAAAAGTCATTTCTTTGCACTCCCTCGTTTCCAGGCGATAAACGTGAGACCCTGAAAGCGTGAGCGGAGCGTCCGAAGCGGCAGAGGTGGACCACAGTCAGAGAGAGAGAACTTCAGACCCGAGCATCCCGCTGCTGTCAAAAGCCTATTTGGGGTTTGTTTCCGGCTTTGGGGTTTCTCTGTCTTTAGAAGCGAGGCCTTTAAAAACAGCTCTACTGATGCAGGCAGAGCTGAGCGGGGTGAAGCCAGACTGGGGGGGACAGGAGGCCCTGCAGGAAGTCGCCCTGACGGCGGGACCCCACACCCTCTCCGCGCGGCCCCGGGGCGCACGCGCCCGGGGCTCGCGGCCCCGGACAGCCAGGGACGCCCGGCGGCGGCGAGCTCTCGGAGGCCACGGCCACGAGCGGGGCGCCCCGCCGCGCCCCCTCCCACTCACCGCGCGCCCCGCCGCGCTACCCGCGACCCCCCGCCCGCCCGCGCGCCCGCGCCCACAGGCCCCCGAGCCTGCCGCCCAGACACGACCCCCAGGTCCTTGCCGCGAGACCCCCGCACGCGTCCCAACCGCCGAGCCGGAGGAAAGCCGTCCCCGAGCCCCCACGAACGCCAGCGCCGACCCCGGACCTCCGTCGTCGGACGCGCAGGCCCAGGAACCACGTGACCCGCCCAGCGCCCCCAGACTCGCCGCCGCCCCGCCCCCGGCCCGCACGCGCCCCCGGCCCACACGCGCCCCCGGCCCGCGGGCCTCCGTGCGGTGCCTGTGGGTCCGCGGGATGCCACCAGGGCTGCGGCGGAGCCGGGGGGCGCGCACTCGCCTCTTGCTTGGCGGCGAAGGACAAAGAGAAGGGGCGCAACCCGAAAGCGTCAGGGGCCGTGTGAGTGCGAGTACGCGTGCGCGAGAGAAGGACGCCTTTGTTTTTGCTTTTCTCTCTCTCTTTTTTTTTTTGGTCACTCCCGGAAGCCGCCTTTGAACTACAGTTCCCAGAAGGCACCGCGGCACGTAGGCGTCGCTGCGTCTGGGGAGCGCTGGTCGCCTGGAGACGCGAGGGCGACCGCCCGCCCGGGAGCGAGCGGCGTGAACGCGCGTCTGGGAGCGCGTCCTAATGCAGAGGATTAGGATTTCGGAAGACTGAAATCCACCAATACGTTAGAAAAAAGGGGGAAAGAAAGACAACTGGCTTAAGAATTCAAGTGAGGAAATAAAAAATGTGTGAGTACATTACGTTAAGTAGATAGGAATTAACAGGAAAAAGTAAAGCTGATCCATAATTCAAGTGCTGGGGGGGGAGTTATAAACCAGTCACTATCCTTACAAAGAGACAGAAGGGCAGGATGATAAAAAGAGAATAACCACAGACATATATGAAGTCGAATGAGAATCCTCTGTACGCTAAGCAATTAGAAATTCTTTATGAAACAAATGATTCTCCAGGAATGGATGTGTCAAATTTGACCCGAGAAAGGAGAAAACCACGTCATGAGTAAAGATGAAGACAGTTTCACAGATCCTGTGCCAAAACACATCAGTCACTGAGTTTCCGGGGAATTTTTTCAAGTGCTCAGAGAATTCTTACATATAAAATTACCAGAGGAAATAGAAGAAGGAATTTTTCTACTGACTACTCAGCATAAAGACCCCAAAATCGACAAATGTATGGTTTGAAAAGAAGCTCAGACAAAACCTGATGATGACTACCCATGCAAAAATTATGACTACCCTGAGAAATTATCAATAGAGAGAAGCTGGCAGTACCTTATGAAAATGTACTATAACGGAGTGGAAATACAGGATAGTGGGGATATTCATTAATATCACCCTATCAGTAAGTCGAAGGGAAAATATAATCCCCTCAATAATATGAAACGAACTTTTTTTTAAAGATTTTATTTATTTATTTGAGAGAGAGAATGAGAGAGAGAGAGAGAGAGCATGAGAGGGGGGAGGGTCAGAGGGAGAAGCAGACTCCCCGCCGAGCAGGGAGCCCGATGCGGGACTCGATCCCGGGACTCCAGGATCATGACCTGAGCCGAAGGCAGCCGCTTAACCGACTGAGCCACCCAGGCGCCCTGAAACGAACATTTTAAACTTAAAAATACATTCTAGGGACGCCTGGGTGGCTCAGTCAGTTGGGCATCTGCCTTCGGCTCAGGTCATGATCCTGGAGTCCCTTGTTGGGCTCCCTGCTCAGCGGAGAATCTGCTTCTCCCTCTGCCTCTCCTCCTGGCTTGTGTGCTCTCTCTCGCTCACTCTCTCTCAAATAAATAAATAAAATACAGACATTAACCATAAAACTAGTATGCTACTTAATGTTGGAACATCAGGAGGACTTACAAGATATGGATACCTAAGATCAATACTTTTAAAATTGAAATGATGGGGCGCCTGGGTGGCTCAGCCAGTTAAGCGTCTGCCTTCCGCTCAGGTCATGATCCCAGGGTCCTGGGATCGAGTCCCACATCGGGCTCCCTGCTCGGCGGGGAGCCTGCTTCTCCCTCTCCCTCTGCCTGCCTCTCTGCCTACTTGTTCTCTCTCTCTCTATGTCAAATAAATAAAATCTTTTAATTAAAAAAAATAAAATAAAATTGAAGTGATATTTGAAATGCAGAACATACAGGTAATGTGTTTCAGTGATCACTGCTGAAATATATGTATTTCCACATGATTGGGATTTTATTTTGTAGATTGTCAATTATCCTTTGCTTATTTTTCTGTCAGGTTCTTTCTAACTAGATTCATGGAGTTGATGTATGTTATTTACTAATTCTCAATATGCAACATGTTTTAATTTTTTAATTTATTCCTTGTCTTTGAACTTTGTTTATAAAAATGTTGGTCCCTTAGATTTTAGTTTTGACATTATAAAAGTATGTAGATTTTCCTTTATAGTTTCCTTATGTGTCTTATAAAGAAATCTTTCTCTTGGGCGCCTGGGTGGCTCAGTTGGTTAAGCGACTGCCTTTGGCTCAGGTCATGATCCTGGAGTCTCGGGATCAAGTCCCACATCGGGCTCCCTGCTCGGCGGGGAGTCTGCTTCTCCCTCTGACCCTCCCCCCTCTCATGCTCTCTGTCTCTCATTCTCTCTCTCTCAAATAAATAAATAAAATCTTTAAAAAAAAAAAAAGAAATCTTTCTCTTGAAAGAGAAAAAAAATCTTTCTCCATTTTGTTATTGTAAAATATTTCCTTGTATTACCATTTAATAGTTTAAGCATTTTCCTTTGACATTTAAGTTTTAATCTTTCTGGAGTTGTGTGTATGCATATAGTGTGAAGTAATGATCTAATTTCATTTTGTTTCCATATGGAAGCTAATTTCCTAGGTTACACATTAGAAGCCTGAAGGCACAGCATCCTGACTTTGTGGTTTTCAACATCTTGGCCTTGTGGCTTCTAACACCCCGGGGCTGGCGGGCCAGGAGCCACAGTTATGAAACTGCTCTCCTCTTCAGCTGCCCCAGGATGACCCCTAGGTTTATTATAACACATATGCAAGGGTGGCTTCAGCAACCCCCAACCTGTCCCCACCGTGGGGAAGATGGCCTTGACAGTTCCAGCAAGAACCTTGTAGAACCAAAAATTCCCCCTCCCAGAGACCGCCCTGGCTATGACCCACAACCTGTACAAACATAAAAAGGAAAGGCCCTCCTGACCCCAGGGCAGTGGCCTCCTCTGGGTGGGCCTGCTCTCCCTTCTCAAGAGTGTACTATCCTGGGGCGCCTGGGTGGCTCAGTCGTTAAGCGTCTGCCTTCGGCTCAGGTCATGATCCCTGGGCTCAAGTCCCGCTTTAGGCTCCCTGCTTGGCGGGAAGCCTGCTTCTCCCTCTCCCACTCCCCCTGCTTGTGTTCCCTCTCTTGCTGTGTCTCTCTCTGTCAAATAAATAAAATCTTAAAAAAAGAAAAAGAAAAAGAGTGTACCGTCCTTAATAACTGCCTGATGCCTGCTCCGTTCCTCCTGGCTGTGTTTACTGGAGCGAGGTTTCATAGGGAATCCAAGAACCAACACCTCCCTTCACACAAGGCGGACTCCCCCACTTCCTGAGGTGCTGGGGGTTAGGACTTCAACATATGAATTTGGAGGAGGGACACAATTCAGCCCTGAACACCAAGTATCAAATAGCACATTCTTTCTTCAATACTTATAAATTCATTTCTCTTATATCCGACGTTCCTATGTGGCCAAGGTACCCTTTCTGGAAGACTTTCTTTCTTTCTTTTTTCTTTAAGATTTTATTTATTTATTTGAGAGAGAGAGAGCAATTGAGCACAAGCAGGAGGACGAGCAGAGGGAGAAGCAGACTCCCCTCTGAGCAGGGAGCCTGATGCGGGGCTCCGTCCCAGGACCCTGGGATCATGACCTGAGCCGAAGGCAGACGCTTAATGACTGAGCCACCCAGGCGCCCTTGGAATACTTTCTATCACTGAATGAATACCACTCTGTTTTATTATTCTAGCTTAATAAAAACCTCGTGTATCTAGAACGAAAGCTCTTCTAATTGTCCTTGTTCATGATTGTCTTGGACAGTTTGAGACCTGCAAACTTTCATGGAAATGTTAAGATCTGTCCCATTTCAAGAAAGAAAATGCTTTTATTGTTTTGATTGGAATTTTATTAAATTTATATTTTGTAAGCATTAGTATTTTTATTACATTGACTCTACTCCATCAATATAGTATATCTTTGAATTTTTCAGTTTAAAAAAAAAATTTTTTTTTTTTTTTTAAGATTCCACTCATTTATTTGACAGAGAGAGAGATAGTGAGAGCAGGAACACAGCAGGGGGAGTGGGAGAGCGAGAAGCAGGCTTCCTGCCGAGCAGGGAGCCCAATGTGGGATTCGATCCCAGGACCCCGGGATCATGACCCGAGCCGAAGGCAGACGCTTAACGACTGAGCCACCCAGGCGCCCCAGTTTTTAAAAAAAATTTTAAGATTTTTATTTTTTTAACCTTTTTTGAAATATTTTATTTATTTATTTGAGAAAGAGAGAGAGAGCACAAGCAGGGGGGAGGGGCAGAGGGAGGGGGAGAAACAGACTCCCTGCTGAGCAGGGAGCCCGACGTGGGACTCAATCCCAGGACCCAAGATCATGACCTGAGCAGAAAGCAGATGCTTAAACAACTGAGCCACCCAGGTACCCCTAAGATTTTATTTTTAAGTAATCTCTACAGCCAACATGGGGCTCGAACTTACAACCCCAAGATCAAGAGTCACATGCTCTACCAACTGAGCCAGCCAAGTGCCCCATGAATTTTTCAGTTCTTTTATGAACTTTAATAGCATTTTATTATTTTATTCATAAATTATGTTTACATAAGTTTTTTTTTGTTTTTTGTTTTTTTAGAAAGGGAGAGAGGGGAGGGGCAGAAGGAGAGGGAGAAAGAGAATTCTAAGGAGGCTCCACGCCTAGCATGGAGCCCAACACAGGGCTTGATCTCACGACCCTCAGATCAAGACCTGAGCTGAAATCAAGGGTCCAACGCTTAACCAACTGAGCCACCAAGGTGCCCTTGTGTTAGGCTCCCTGCTCGGTGGGGAGCCTAGTTCTCTCTCTCCCTCTGCCTCTCCCCCCTTCTTGTGCTTGCTCTTGCTCTTCTGTCAAATAAATAAAATCTTTAAAAAAAATTCAACATTGTATCAGATGTATTCCTAAGAAGCTTATCATTCCTATTGATATTATGAACATGAGTTTTTTCCCCTAGTGTATTTTCTTACTGGCTATTAAATGTGCTATGGACTGAAAATTTCTGTCCTTCCAAAATTCTTTTGTTGAAATCCTAACCCCAGGCAACCCTCTCGGGTCCCCTCCCTCTTCAGGAGCTCAATAAACTTTGCTTTACTATCACTCAATAAACTTTGCTTTGCTGAAAAGAAAGAAAGAGAGAGAGAGAAAAAGAGAGAGAGAAAGAAAGAGAAAGACCGAAACACAGAGAGAGAAAGAAATCCTAACCCCAATGTGGCTATATTTGGATATGGGCATCTAAGGAAATTAAGGTTAAATGAGGTTATTTCCGTCTTATATGCCCAAAATACAACAGTGGGGAAGACACAGGAAAACTGCTACAGATACTCCTGTTCAACACTGGGGACAACAAGAGTCCGCACACAGCAATCACTGCTCCATAGAAATTCTTAAATCCTGCTGAATACATGTTACCAGGTCACCAGTTGGTCCTGTTCTCTTGGAATTCTTCCTAGCTCTTGGCTGCACCCTTTCGATTTTGGCTCTGCCATCTGCGTCATCCTTCCTTATTCACAAGAAGTGATCATGTTTGCAAGAGAGTACCCTTCTCAACCTCCTTCCTGCCTCCAGAAAGTTGAGAGTCCAAAGATCTCTTTTTAGTTTGTATAGGGTTTGTCCTTTTCAGTCCAAGTTAATACTGCTGTTTAAAACTTTGTGGTGTGTGTATATACTATTTTTCAGTTTACAATTAGCTTTTTTCTTTCGTTTTTTGCTGTAAACACTACACTTAACCATAGCATAAGTTTTGTCCTATATTTTTCTTTCTACTCACTTTGCCATTTCTTTCTTTTTTTTTTTTTAACTAAACACTCATAACACTCATGGTAACTCTTTACTGAGCATGTCTTCAACCTCATGGAAAAGTGATGGAAAATATTCTTGGAAATTGAGGTTGTAATGAAATTTTCTTCAAAATGGTTCTCCCCCAGGGGCACTTGGGTGGCTCAATCAGTTAAGTGTCTGCCTTCAGCTCAGGTCATGATCTCGGGACTCTGGGATCGAGCCCCTCATTGGTTCCCTGCTCAGCGGGGAGTCTGCTTCTCCTCCCTCTGCCTCTCCGCCCCGCTCATGCTCTGTCTCCTTCTCAAATAAATAAAATCTTCAAAATTATTTTCCCCCAGATCTGCAACTGGGTTCTTAGAACTTACCAGCTGATGCCATGGCTTATCTCACTGAGGGCTTGTTGACTTACTTCAATTCTTTTTTTTAAAGATTTTATTTATTTAGTTAGAGAACATGTGAGCAGAGGGGAAGAGCAGAAGGAGAGGAGAACGAGAATCCTCGAGCAGACTCCCATCTGAGCCAGGACCCTGAGATCATGACCTGAGCCAAAATCAAGAGTCAGGAGCTTAACTGACTGAGCCACCGAGGTACCCAGACTCCCTTCTTGTTCTTAAAGAGGGGAACTCCCAAATTTCTGTTTTGAGAGTATTTTGGTGGAGAAGGAGTTTAGTAATTACACATATGTGTTGTTGCAGGGGGTGCATAGGAAGTGGGGGAGGTCCTCAGAAAGCATTTTTTTCGTCTGAAGGGGTTCATGAGGTATTTATTTATTTGAGAGAGAGCACGAGCAGGGGGAGAGGCAGGAGGAGAGGGAGAAGCAGAACCCGCTGAGCAGGGAGCCCAATGTGGGGCTCGATCCCAGGACCCTGCGATCATGACCTGAGCTGAAGGCAGACACTTAACCGACTGAGCCACCCAGGCACCCCACCTGAGGGCATTTCTTACTTTGGGGACATTTTACTAGCTGAAAAAACTGTCTGGGTCACTTAACATCTCTTCCGGGGAATTGTTCTGTTTTTAGTTCCTCTCTCTGCTCTCACATTTTATTAAAAGTCCCGAGAAGAAACCAGGTGGCACCCAGACACTGTACCTGGAAAACTCGGCTAGTCCATTTGAGGGCCTTAGGTAGGTTTTCTATCTTCCATCTACATTAGATGGCAATGTTGATAACTTGTCTGCCTTTACCTAAAAAGTCTCCTTTCCCCATGTTCCCATAGCACTGTCTCAAGTTCCTTCAAGCTCTCACCAACAACCTCTAGGCTCTGCTAATAACCTTCCCAAGGGCCCTTCAGGTTTTCACTAGTATTTTCCTCAAGAGTCTTCCAGATTCTACTTACTGCCCAGTGCCAAAGCCAGTAGGACCCTACTTCCAGGCCAAATTTTTTTTTTTTAATTTTATTTATTTATTTGACGGAGAGAGAATGAGAGACAGAGAGCACATGAGAGGGGGGAGGGTCAGAGGGAGAAGCAGACTCCCCGCCGAGCAGGGAGCCCGATGAGGGACTCGATCCAGGGACTCCAGGATCATGACCTGAGCCGAAGGCAGTCGCGTAACCAACTGAGCCCCCCAGGCGCCCCCCAGGCCAAATTTCTATTCCAATCACAACTGCTGCCTAAAATGTCACCCCAAAATCTTAGCGTACATAACAACGAAGATGCTCTCACGGTTCTGTTGGTCAGGATTTCAGGAAAGGTGTGTCTGGGCACTTGTGGTTCAGGACGTCTCACGCAATGCTGTCCGTTCGGTGGCTGCAGCTGGGAAGGTGGCCCTGGAGTATATGGGGAGGTGGATGGGCATCTCTTTCTCTTCCTGTAGCCTCAGAACCTATGAAGTGTCTCGGCGTGGACTCTCAGAGGCTCCCCCCAGCACCACAGCCTGAGGGACTGGCCACATGGCAGCCTGAGAGCTTCACGAGCAAGTGCTCCAGCCAGGACAGCAGAAGCTGCGTTGCCTTTTTTTTTTTAACTTACGGTGTGTGTGTGTGTGTGTGCGTGTGTGTGCGTGTGTGTGCGTCTCTGTGTGTGTGCCCGCGTGTAGCACGTGTGTCCGCACGCGGGCATGTATATGCGCGCATGCACGTGTGTGTCCGTGCATGTGTGCATGTGTCCACCACCACATTCTGCTGCTACCAGGGACCATCAGCAAATGGGACCCAGTGGGAGGAGTGGTACAGCCACACTGTGGAAGGGAGGTATTTAAAAGGGCTGGCTCTTGGCTACAGCCATCTTTGGAAAGAAAAATCCTCCATATATGTCAAAAATGGCCCATTATCGGTAATTTCATATAGTTCAACCTAAACGGACATATACAAATGTGTGGGGAAAGTAACCTAGATTCCATTTTACCCAGAAAACTTTCATCTATTTGGTCTATAATCATTGTTTTTCTATAGTCTCTATCCAGATTTGGTAGGAAGTTTATACTAGGATTGTAAAATGAATTTGGGAGTAATCTATCCTTTTAAAAATTTCCAATACTGCTTGTATAACATAATGATGATCAAGTCCTTTAATGTTTGGTAAAATTTTACTGTTCAGTAATCTAAGCTTGCTACATTTCTTGAGGGAAATTTCTGACTACAATTCAATTTCCATATTTGTTACTGATTTATTCAGTCTTGCTTTTTCTGCTTGGTCCATTTTGGTCATGTATAATTTGCAAGAAAATTGAGAATTTTTTTCAAAGATTTTATTTATTTATTTGACAGAAACAGAGAGAGCAGAAGCAGGGGAAACAGCAGAGGCAGAGGGAGAAGCAGGCTCCCCGCGGAGCAGGGAGCCCGATGCGGGGCTCGATCCCAGGACCCTGAGATCATGACCTGAGCCGAAGGCAGATGCTTAAGGACTGAGCTGCCCAGGCGCCCTGAAAATTGAGAAATTTAATCTAACCTTTCATATTTAGTGGTACATGGTTATCCTTAGTATTCTCCTATAATTTTTCAAAACCTAAATTGTCTGTATTTATGTCCTTTCATCTCACATTAGTTACAAGTACTTTCTCATGAATGTTCATGAATCTGTCACCCAGTCTGAGAAACAGGAAATTACAAATAATTTGCAGCTTCTATTTGCTGCCCCTCCACAGAAGGAGATGCCGTCCTGAATATTTTGGTTATCATTTTCTTGCTTCTGTTTCATCATTTTGTCACAGATACATGCCTGTCTAAATAATACGTAATTCCATTTCACTTTATTTTGGCCTCTAACAATGATAGTATATCCCTAGGGCTTGAACATATGGTTTATTCAGTTGCAATTTATGTCACAGAACATATTCCATTGACTCTATATAATAGTTTATTCATTTCCCTTTTACATCTTTATTAGATTTGTTTTAATTGAAACTTCTATTGAGATAATTATAAATTCACCTGTAGTGTAAAAAATAATAGAAAGAGATCCTTATACTTTGCCCAGTTTACCCCAATGTTAACATTTTGCAAAACTACAGTACATCACAGCCAGAATATTGACCTTAATACAGCCCATAATACATACTCAGATTTCTCCAGTTTCACTTACACTCATGTTCATGTATGAAGTTCTATTCAGTTTTATCACCTGTGTAGGTTCATGTATCAACAACAACTGAACAACTCTTCAGTATCAGTACATGATACTGAACAGTTCCCACAGCACAAGATTTTTTTTTTACATTTAGTATTTTGATACTTTTGAAAATAGATTCATTTTATTAAATTCCATGTCACAAAGCTTTTCTTGTATGTAGAAATAGAATTGATTTGGATATATTGACCTGACATCTGATCACTTTGCTAAATTCATTTTTTTCATCTATTTAGAAATGATTTGATACTGATGAAAAGTTGAAAAAAAAAATCACAGAATTACAGAATTTACAGGATAGGGAAGATTCCTAAATATACTTTACCTACATTCCCCAGGTGTTAACATTTTACCATGTCTGCTTTCTCCATAAAAGAAAATACTTCTCTTGAAAGGTAGAACATGAGTTGCAGACGTAATTCCTCTACACTATGAACACTGCAGTGTCTCCAAGAGGGTCATTCCATTAACTAACCACAGTAAGTTATCAAATTGAGGAAATGAACCTAAATGCAGTACTGTTATCAAATACACAGAACTGATTCAAATTCCATCAATAGTTCCCATAAAGTCCAAGAAGCAAAACTTGGATTCAATATCCGATTTCATGTATCTTTAGTTACCTCTAAATTAAAAAAAAAATTTTTTTTAATTTTAGGTAAACTCTAGTCCACACACGGGGCTCGACTCACGACTCCAAGATCAAGAGCCGCATGTTCCCCTGACTGAGCCAGCCAGGTGTCCCTCTTTAGTTACCTTTAAACTGGACCAGTCTTTCAGTCTTTCCTGACCTCAACATATTTAAAAGTGTTGCCATTTTCATGCTGAATGACTCTAACCTGGGTTTCTTAGGTGTTTCCTCAAGATTTATTTATTTTTTTAAAAGATTTTATTTATTTGACAGAGAGAGACACAGCGAGAGAGGGAACACGAGCAGGGGGAGTGGGGGAGGGAGAAGCAGGCTCCCTGCAGAGCAGGGAGCCCGATGCAGGGCTCAATCCCAGCACCCTGGGATCATGACCTGAGCCGAAGGCAGACGCTTAACGACTGAGCCATCCAGGCGCCCTCCTCAGGATTTAGATTCAGGTTACGCATTTTTGGCAGGAATACTACACAAGTGATGTGTCTTTCTCAGAGATCCATATCGAGTTCCATATTTATTTGTGCCAATAATAGCAATATTCATTTTGATTGCTTAATTAAGGTGGTAAATGTCAGATTTCTCTTGTAAAATTCTTATTTTTCCAATTGTAATTAATAAGTATCTCGTGGGCAGAGGTTTTAAGACTTTCACCCACCTAATTTTTGCATTCACGGATGATTCTTGCCTAAGACAAATATTACTGTGCTGGCCACCAAGGGTTGAGTTTTCTAATTATGTCATTTCTTATGTATTAAGTGATATTTTACTTTAAAGAAATAAGTTTTCCCTTCTCTCCTACTTATTTATACATTTGCATATTTATATCAATATGGATCCATGGACTTATTTTATTCTTTTGGTTATAACCCGCTATCATTATTTATTTGAATGCTCTAACTGTTCCAGATTTGGCCAGTGTTAAGCTGGTTGCAGTGTTCTTTTGACAAGACTCCATCATTAAATTTTTGAGGTTTGTTCTATGACCTGGCACTTGATCTATACTGTATAATATTCCCTGTGCACTTGAGAATAATGTATATTCTGCTGTAGTTGTGGAGTGCTCCATGTATGTGTTAGGTCAAGGTTTATAGTGTTGTTCAAGCTGTCTATTTCTTTGTTGATTGTTATGGGTTGAATTGTATCCCCGCAGAAGAGATAATGTTGGAATCCCGACCACACACCTCAGACCGTGACCTTATTTAGAGAGAGAGTCTACAGAGATAATAATTTTTTAAAAAATATTTTATTTATTTAGGGGCGCCTGGGTGGCTCAGTCGTTAGGCGTCTGCCTTCAGCTCAGGTCATGATCCCGGGGTCCTGGGATCGAGCCCCGCATCGGGCTCCCTGCTCGGCGGGAGGCCTACTTGTCCCTCTCCCACTCCCCCTGCTTGTGTTCCCTCTCTCACTGTGTCTCTCTCAGTCAAACAGATAAATAAAATCTTAAAAAAAAAAGAAAATTGGAGGAAAACAATTTTTGTAATAAAGTGACAGAGAACTTGGCTAAACTGTGTTCTAGTGCTTCGTACAAAGAACTTATAATGAACTGGACCGTTTAGCTGAACAGGTTCCTAAGCAGAGTGTTGAAGACATGGCCTGACTTCTTGCTGCTAATAGTACAATTTGGGAGGTCAGAGATAAACTGAAAAATGAATTGTTAAGCATAAAGGAACTAGATTTTGAAAACTTGAAAGATTCTCAGCTTATCCATATTGCAAAAAATGAGAAAGCATGCTCTGGAGAGAACAAGGGTGTGCCTTGTGAATCCATCAGCCATCTCAGCAGAAATGCTACCAACTTGGACTGAAGGGGACAGAGAAAGGTGAATGAAGAAAGTCATTGGCTGTCTTGGAAACAGGCCAATAGAGCTCTCTAGATGGGCACATGGGTCATCCTTAAAGACAAAGGAAGAGTGACCCCAGGGCAGAGCCACCTCCTTGGACTCAGAGTGAAGCCACCTTTTCAATTCCAGAGGCTTGTCCACCATCCAGGGATGAGGGGCAGGGCCATCACCCAGTGGTCTCAGAGGACCGAGCATTTGGCCAGAGAATTATTCCCAGGCCTTAAAATCTAATGGAATTTGCCGTTAGGTTTTAACTTGCTTGGGACTCACAACCCTTTTTCCTGATTTCTCCCTTTTAGGATAGGATAGTCTACTTTATGCCTGTCTAATCATTGTATTTTGGAAGCAGGTAACCTGTCTGGTTTCACACATTCCCAAATGGAGAGGAATATTGCCCCAGGATGAAGCATACCCCATCTCACCCACATCTGATTTAGATGGTATTGAGAGATTCTGGAGTTGATGCTTGGGTGAAGTAAGCCTTCTGGGGGTGTTGGGCTGGGGAGAATGTATTTTGCACATGAAAAGGACACGGATGGGGGGCGAGGAGCAAGAGGGCAAACTTACATGTTGAACTACGTCCGTTCGAAAAAGATGTATTGGATTCTTAGTCCCCAATACCTTAGGATGTGAAGTTAATTAGCAACAGTATCTTTACAGAGATAATCACGTGAAAATGAGATAATTAGGGTGAGACCTAAGCCAGTAAGTGGGATCCTTCTAAAAGACTGGGGCAGAGAGTTGGTAGCGATGAGCCCTGGGGTGTTGGCAGAGTAAGCCTCCTCCTGCAAGGCAAGGCCCACTTCTTCAGGGAGGGGAAGGGACTCTGCACCAGGACCTGGCAGGCTTTGTAGGCAACAGCATCTGCCACAACTCTGCCATTGTGGTTAGTGCCAAAGGCACCAGACAATACAATTAACGTACGGTTATGTTCCAATAAAACCTGACTGAGGGATGCTGAGACTTGAATTTCAAATAATTTTCTCAATTGGTGAAGTAGTTTTGGTCTTTTTGCAACCATTTAAAAACCTAAAGACTTCTTGGCTTCCGTCCATACAAATATAGGCAGCAAGCTGTATCTGACCTGCGAGCTGTAGCCTGCCAACGTCTAAGCTACGTATTTCCGAGGGAAGAGCATCCAGTGCAGTTTCTCAGGAGTCTGCCAGGCTGAGTCCTCACACTTCGGTCAGGTATCCCTACATGAACTGTCAAGAGACTACTTTTTCTAGGGGCCCCTGGGTGGCTCAGTCGATGAAGCGTCTGCCTTCAGCTCAGGTCATGATCTCAGGGTCCTGGGATCGAGCCCCATGTTGGGCTCCCTGCTCAGCTGGGAGTCTGCTTCTCCCTCTCCCTCTGCCACTCCCCCTGCTCACTCTCTCTCACAAATAAATACATCTTAAAAAAAATTATTAAAGAGACTACTTTTTCTATACCGATACATGTTTCTATAAGGGATTAGCAAGCATGTGAAGTGGATGGTTTAATTCAGCAACGTCACCGTTAACACTCTTCCTTGAGATGAGCTTTCAGGGCTTCACATCTGTCACTGTTGTGATTAAGAGCTAATAGGACCAGAGTAGCCATCCCATCTCCTGTGTCAGATTTCCTCATAAATTAAAAGCTCTTCTATGGCAATAGCCTTCAGTGTTCCCAGAATCTTATCATCAGGGGCCACAAGGTTCTTGGTGTAAACAAGCAATAGCACTTTGTACTATGGGCTAAAGTTTCCACATTGGAATGTAAACAAGAACCTGATTTTCTTCTCGCCTCAGGAAAAAAGCCCTCTTTTGTGACTTATACACTACTGCCCAGCAACAATTTATTGATTAAAGCCCTTCAGTAATATGAGATAGAAATTCACTCTCCTTAACGTGAGCAGGAAAACATTTTTATTGAAGAGAGGCGGAAGCACACAGGCCAGAAAACCAGGTTCAAAGAGGGACAGCACCCAGACTTATTCCGGGAAACCAATACAGCAGGAAGGAACTGATGGCCCTCCATTCTGGGGCAAGAGTAAGTGAGTCCCACACGTCCCTCTGGTTCACATGAGGCTGAGTCAGAGACTCAGGATCCAGGAACGAGGCTACCATGAGCCGGCAACGGGCATAATGCTCACCGGTAGCTGCCCTGAGAGACACCAACCCGGAGAGGCACACGCCAGAGAGGTGCTCCTCCGGAGAAAACGAGGGTGTTCTCGCCAATCAGTGGAGAACACACTCTGAACTGCTAAAATATAATCTCTCTCTCTGCTCCTACATAGCAGCCCCGTGATAACTGTCAGACCCACGTACAAGACTGCTGAGTAAGTAAACTCATTTGGGGAACAGAATCTTTCCATTTATTAAAAGCCACACTACTTTAGTTGCTAAGAAATAAAGAGACAAAACTGATATTTAGCATTTAATATGGAGAATATTAGGGGATGTTATTCCACAAACTACCAAATATATGCATGACAAGTTACATTAAAAAATAAAATACCAAAGTTTTAAAAAATGCTATTCAGTGTTACTCAAGAAGGTCACACTAAATATTTCTTAACCTTCAGAATATGTTCCTTGATGTTTTCCTGACCATTGCTTTATTTACATATTAAAATAAAAAACAACTTTATACTCCACCATGAAAAAATCCACCATTTAAATTGAGATTTTCTTCACTCTAAAACAGCTTCAAATCTGGAATGTGACTCTCCACACATACATTTCGTATGGGAAAATGCTTTCCTGATTTATTAAATTTGGCAAGTTTTAAATATGAATTCTCTGAATTTTATCTTTATCACGATGCTAGTGCACTTCATAGTTACTGCTCCTCATTCCTTGAGTTCTTGTCTACAGACTCATAGGACTTATTTCTGAAAGCTTTTGCCCATTCATTCCAAATATGATGGTCTCTCTCTGACTTAATTGATAGGAGTGTATTTTTAGGACTTCCTGCTTCTGCATCCCATCTCCATTATCATCTAAAGTCTCCTGAGAATCAATGTCTGTGAGAAAGTCCCTAACATCTACTTCATTCTAATTTCTCACTTGTGAGTTTTTCGATGTATACGAAGCCCTGAGTTCCAACAGAAGGATTTCCCACATTCAGAGCATTTCCACGGCTTCTCTCCTGTGTGAACTCTCTGATGTTCACTGAGGGACGACTTCTGAGTGAAGGCCTTCCCACATTCACCACACTTAAAAGGTTTTTCTCCCGAGTGAGTTTTCTGGTGTATCTGAAGTGACGCCTTCCTGGGATAGGCTTTCTCACATTCGCTGCATTCATAGGGTTTCTCCGTCGAGTGAGTCCTCTGGTGTATGATGAGCTGGGATTTCCCACAAAAGGCTCTCTCACAGAAACTACATTCGTAGGGTCTCTCTCCGGTGTGCGTTCTCCTATGTATAACAAGATATGATTTGCTGCTGAAAGCCTTCCCACACTCACTGCATCCATAGGGCTTCTCGCCTGCATGCGCTCTCAGATGTGCAGTGAGCTGTTCCTTCCTACCGAAGGCTTTCCCACATTCACTGCACTGATAAGGATTATTTCCCGTGTGGATTCCCTGGTGAACAACAAGTTGTGTCTTCATATTGAAGGCTTTCCCACAATCGCTGCACTGGTAGGGTTTCTCCCCTGTGTGCATTCTGATGTGAACCAGGAGGTAGGACTTACTCCTAAAAGCTTTCCCACATTCACTGCATTTATGGGGCTTCACTCCTGTGTGAGTCCTCTGGTGTACGACAAACGGTGACTTCAAACTGAAGGCTTTCCCACACTCCCCACATTCATAAGGCTTCACGCCCGTGTGGCTTCTCTGGTGTAAAAGCAGCTGTGATTTCCAGCTGTAGGCTTTCCCACATTCACTGCAGCCATAAGGTTTCCCCCCTGTGTGAATTTCCTGATGGACGATGAGCTGTGACCTGAAGGAGAATACCTTCCCACACTCACTGCAGGAGTAGGGCTTTTCCCCCGTGTGCACCCTCTGATGAGCATTAAGGTTTGACTTGGCACTGAATGCCCTTTCACATTTGGTGCATTCGTAAGGCCTCTCTCCCGTATGAATTCTGAGATGGACAATCAGTTGTGACTTACAACGAAAAGCTTTCCCACATTCATTACACACACAGTTTTTTTCTATACTATGAGCTCTTTGATGCTTAAGAAAATAGGATTCTTCATATCCATGGAACTTATCAGGATTTTTTCTCAGACAGCTTTTGGTTGAACCTGAGTTTTGTGTCAGACCTTTTCCATGTGTGTTGTACTTATGGATTCTTTGTCTTGAAGGAACATGGGTTCTGCTCAGATGACGTTTTCCAAATGTGCCAAAAGCATAACTTCCCTCGATATTTTCAAACTCATCTTGATTTTTCTGGTACCATTCTTTCCAACCTTCTAGGAAAAATAAATATATATATACATATATATATATTTTAATCATCAATGTAGCTGATCTGGAATTACAGAGCTATAAAACTGTCATGTGATGAGTGTTTTTTGCTTAATAACAGGCCTCAGACACCGGTTCAAAAGAAATACTGGCCAAGCCCACATGTGCCATATATCTGAGCTATGGAGCATGAGGAACTGTGTTAAACCAAATCCCATTATGGAAATGGATGGCAAATTAGCAGTGATCAAAAATGGTTTCTTTTTTTTTTTAAAGATTTTATTTATTTATTTGACAGAGAGAGACATAGCGAGAGAGGGAACACAAGCAGGGGGAGTGGAAGAGGGAGAAGCAGGCTTCCTGCGGAGCAGGGAGCCCAATGCGGGGCCCAATCCCAGGACCCTGGGATCACGACCTGAGCTGAAGGCAGACGCTTAACACTTAACGACTGAGCCACCCAGGTGCCCCCAAAAATGGTTTTTAAAATAGAAGCTTAGGGCCACCTGGGTGGCTCAGTGTGTTGAGTGACTGACTCTTGGTTTCAGCTCAGGTCATGATCTCAGGATGAGATCGAGCCCCACGTTGGGGAAAAAGAAGAAGAAAAAGAGAACACGAGGCTTAAGATGCTTAGCCTGCACTGAGGAGCCAACACCATTTATCTTATATCTGAATGTTATTATTACAGGGGCTTATTCAAAAAGTGAATTCAGAGGATACCGAGTAACCAGGGTATAACATTCAGATAGGTACGAGACATTAAAAGTAAGACTCAGTTAGCCATAGGAAAATTAGGAGCAAGAGCATTCCAAACAGACGGAAAAGCACATACAAAATTCTTGAGAAAGGAACACCTGTTTGGCACAGTTAAGAAATAGAAAAAATGGGATGCCTCGTTGGCTTGGTCGGGGGAGCCTGTGACTCCTGTCGTCAGGGTCATGAGTTTGAGCCCCACGTAGGATGTGAAGCCTACAAGTTTAAAAAAAAAAGAAAAGAAAAGAAAAATATTTTGAAAAAAGGTTGGGACAGCTAAAACCCAGAGTGAACAGAGTGCATCAAGAACCAAATAGGCAGGCAAAAAAGTTTTCATCTTACCCAAAGGTAAGAGGACACCTTGACTCGTGTTGTGCTTTCTAGACTATTTTTATTAAAGATTTTATTTATTTGTCAGAGAGAGAGAGACGGAGAGAGACAGAGCGAGCATAAGCAGGGGGAGGGGTAGGCAGAGGGAGGGGCGGGCTACCCGCTGAGCAGGGAGCCCAAAGCGGGACTCAATTCCAGGACCCCGGGATCATGACCTGAGCCGAAGGTAGACACTTCACAAACTGAGCCACCCAGGAGCCCCTCATGTTGTGCTTTTAAAAGATGTTTGCCTGTTATGTAGAAAATGAATAGGAGAAGGGCTGAGAGACAAACGAGGAAGCCCTTGTAGTAGTGCAGGAAGACGTCACAGTGGTTTGGACTAAACTCTGGAGCTGAGCAAATGTGGAATGCATCTGGAGAGAACCAAGAAAATCTACCAAAGGACTGGGTGAAGGAGAAGGTGAGAGAAGGGGAGGCTTTAAGAACTCCAGATTTTAGGCTGGAGAAACAGGAGGTGCTGCTGAGAGAGAAAATGTTTGCAGGAAAAATTAAGGACTTTGTTTTGGATCTGACTACACTTGAGATCTCGGCTAAATACCCAAACGGAGAGGAGACAGCAAGTAGGCAGACAGACGGAAGTTCAGTGCTCAGAGAAAAGCAGGCGTCAACAACATGTAAAAGGTCTTAAACACCATGAAGGATGAGACCTTCCAGGGAAGGTGTGCAGATGACACATGTGGCCGGACAATGATGAGGCCCAACAGGAGCATAATGCTGAGTGTGAGGCCCACAGGGCACCAGGAAAGGCACACTCCTTAGGGGCACAGCCTCATCATGTTGCTACAGCTGTCCTGTGGGGCCACCAGGGGCTCTCCTGCCTCCTCAGGACCTCCTGATAAACCCTCTCTCCCCACTCATGCGGGAACAGTTCGCATTATGGTTTGTGCCTCAAAGTAGGGCCACTAAACTCAAGGACAGGGGTGAGAGTACCAAGACCAATGGCTAGAAGACTTCTCAGGCTTGAATAAATGCTCAGACCACTTTTGGTTGTTGGTATTGGCTTCACAGAATTAGTCGGAAAAAAAAGACTGACTGGAAGCTTGTTGGGTGGGTTGGTTTTTTTTTTTTAAGGTTTTATTTATTTATTTATTTATTTATTTATTTATTTATTTATTTATTTGACAGAGAGAGAGAGAGAGACAAGCAGGGGGCGCAGTAGAGGGAGAAGCAGACTGCTGAGCAGGGAGCCCAATGCAGGACTCGGTCCCAGGACCCTGGGCCGAAGGCAGACGCTCAACCAACTGAGCCACCCAGACGCCCCACTTGTTAGGTTTCGAAGGAAACCTAAGCCTGGTCTGGTAACAGCCTATGATTCTTTAGTCCCAAATACGCCCACATCTGCACCAACAGACAGGACCATATTCTCTCCAAGCATCGTCTCATCTATGCCAACAGGACAAAAAGACTGGAGTGAACAGGGAAAGTATGCTAGAGCAAGAAGTCGTCTTTGATTTTTTTTCTCAAAGAGGAAAGTGTGTGATGGACCGCTATCCCCCATCCACCCCTCTGCACAGAGGAGCTTCCGTTAGTTTCCAGATCCTTCCCCACCACTGCATGTGTCCAGAATAGACCGCTGATCTTTTAAGCCCACGTCCGTCCAGATCGTGAGGCCACAGCCACACCCATCTCAAGAAATCCTGGCCTTGCAACTGGACTCGGGCCCAGGATGAGAACACAGGCTGCCTCCCTTGGGGAAGGAATGACGATGTTTCGTGTTAACATTAGCATTTTTGAAGCTGCACAGGTGGACAGAAGGGCCCATGCGTGGCACACCCAAAGGGAGGACTCACACTGCTCACCGCAGAGCCACACGCACTTCCCCTCTTCCGTGCCCCAGCCCTGACTGGTGAGGACATGGTCTGTGTGGTCCCCCACCGAGCCCTCCCCGCCCCTACATCACGGCTAGTTCAGGCACTGGCACGTCAGCTGTAAGAAAACATGCCGGCAGGCTTCTGAGAAAGAGTCTGGGGACTGGTGAAGGGGATCTTGGGGAAAGAAACAGGACTTATCCAGTGACTCCTGCTGTGTCTGCATATGATGCCTGGCATGGAGGAACCTACCAGGACAAAGGAAAAGAAAAGCATAACCTCTCAGGGTGAGAAAAGGGAGGCAGATGGATCGCTGACATCATCAAGCTCCTTGTTTTTTTTTTTTTTAAGTTAGATAGTTAGTCATCTATGTACATACGCATCTACTAATCTATCATGAGGGGGAGAGAGAGAATCTCAAGCAGTCTTTGCACTGAGCACAAGCCCAATGCAGGGCTCGATCCTAGAACCCTGAGGTCATGACCTGAGCCAAAATGAAGACGGAGCCACCAGGAACCCCTGACATCACTAAGCTTCTGAGTTAAGCCACTGTGGAGCTGCTGTCCTATGGCAGACAACTGTCATCTGAGACTATAAATTCCTTATTCTTTATTCTGGTTGAACAAGGGATGTAAGATACTTGTTTATTTTCTCAGACGAGTGATAGGATGCTTATGAAAACAAATCCAGCAGGAAGAGCTAAGGAGAAGACTAGAGTTCTCAAATATGGCTAAGAATTTGAGCTTCCCATGCCTGAGAGAACACTGATCTAGTCTGGGTGACAACTGAGGGGACAGGAGCTATGAAGATAAAATAGCGGCAAAAACAGAAGCAGTACTAAGATTCGCAGCTGTACTGAGTACTAAGCACTAAGATGGACCACGAGCGCAACAGCAGCAGTAAGAAACGTGGGGAGGCCAAAGACGAAGAGCTCCTTCCCATTTCTGCTACTGAGAATGAAAAGTGAGGAAGCCCGGGGCTCTTTACAAGCATTTAACACGTGGGACGAGAGTGTAGAAGGGAAGAGGATGAGGATATCCGTGGGACGTTATGACATGGGAGAAAGCAAGCTTAGGCAGAAGAGCCTTTCAGCTGTTACAATATTGGTGAGAGAACAGCCAGATTTGGGAAATACGCCCTTCTGGAGGACTCGAGAGGGAAGGATAAAGAGGAGCCAGGAAATGTAAGGTGATAAAATCACTTCATGACACAGGTGAGACTGGGCTAGGTTTCAGAATCCTTCAGAAAAGTGCCCAAGAAAGTAACAGCTATAATTTCACAGTGAAAGAAAAGGAAACAATGCATTCTCTGAAGAAGGTGATGCTGAGCAAAGGACGAGGAAGACTGAGGGATTTATCTGTGGAAGGCAAGAGAGAAAGTCAACGTAAGGGAAGTAGAGGGCGTGAGTCACACGAAGGGAGAGGAGAGAAACTCTCTGGAAGCGAGGACAGCTAACGCAGTCCATGACCATGGGAAGGAAGGAAGCTAACCCAGAAAAACATCTGAGCAGAGTGCAGACAAGAAGGCATGCCTGCCCCTCAGACCCAAGAGAGGGAAGCCCAAACATGGGTAGAGCAATGGTCCTTTCCTTTCCTGAGGAGCTAGCTTGGCTAACTTGGCTCCTCCCGAGTTGCCCCAGTGGTTCAGGGGCTTCAAAGCAGAGCTTCCACACAACACTGCCTGAGGTTCACGCCCACACCCCCATCTTCCTGGTTCCCACTCACCCACCTGGACAGCTCTGACGGGAAACTTTGGCATTTATTATCCATGGCTCCTCTCCTTGCTCCAACTTGAAGATTAAATCAGGTTTGGTACCATGATACCCTGTTGATGGAAAATCATAAAGGATGTGGCCAAGCTGCTAGGGACTAAGGGATCCAGAACTACAAAATGAAACTGCTCACTGGCACTTGGGGAAGACTACACGAGGAGATGAGGCCCAAATAGGGACTACGAGCCTTTGATCTCTGAAGTTCAAGCCCGCAACCAGGAAGTCCTCTGGAGACCTCAGGGTAGATCAACAAAAGAAAAAGGGTGGCGATTTATAAATCACAGTCTGAGATGGACAGAGAAGCTGCACTTACCCACAGACACCAGGTGGCTGTAGTTCTCCAGGATCACATCCCTGTACAGGTACTTCTGCGTAGAGTCCAGTAACTGCCACTCTTCCCAGGTGAACTCCATAGATATATCCTTGAATGACAATAATCCCTGGAATAATATACATCCCATTCAATTGGATACCATTACGTTAGGTGACGTGGAACAGATGTACAGGACCTGGGAAGGAGAGATGTTCCTCCACAGACTGCCTCCTGTGCCCAGATCAGCACTGACTTTCAGAATAAAACAAAAAAAAAACCCCGGGGCGCCTGGGTGGCTCAGTCGGTGAAGCGTCTGCCTTGGGCTCAGGTCATGATCCCAGGGTCCTGGGATCGAGCCCCACATCGGGCTCCCTGCTCTGCAGGGAGCCTGCTTCTCCCTCTCCCACTCCCCCTGCTTGTGTTCCCTCTCTCGCTGTGTCTCTCTCTGTCAAAAGATAAATAAAATCTTTAAAAAAAATTAAAACAGGGGCGCCTGGGTGGCTCAGTTGGTGAAGCGTCTGCCTTGGGCTCAGGTCATGATCTCAGGGTCCTGGGATCGAGACCCATGTCTGGCTCCCTGCTCGGTGGGGAGCCTGCTTCTCCCTCTCCCTCTGCCCCTCCCCCCGCTCGTTCTCTCACTCACTCGCTTTCAAATGAACAAATAAAAAAAATCTTAAAAGAAAAAAACCAAAAACTTTTGAGCTTCCATGAGCCAGATACTGTTTTTGGTCCCAAAAATTTCAGGACGAACACAACCAACTTCTGCCCTCAAGAAGCTTCTAGTCTTGGGACGCCTGGGTGGCTCAGTTGGTTGAGCATCTGCCTTTGGCTTGGGTCGTGATCTCGGGGTTGTGGGATCGAGCCCCATGTCGGGCTCCTTGTTCGGCGAGGGGTCTGCTTCTCTCTCTCCCTCTGTGCCTCCCCCTGCTCTCTCTCTCTCTCAGATATAAAATTAAATTAAATTTAATTTAATTTAAAAAAATAAAAGCTTCCAGTCTTGTAGAGGGAAATAAACATTTATACATGGAGAAGAAACAGGTGTTACAAGTCTTTGATTAAAAAAAAATTATCCAGGATATATTTTGCCCAGAGATGGAGAGAACAATTCTAAACACATGGGAAGGTGTGACATCTTGATAGCTGTTCAACCCATCTTGAGTCTTAGACAGAGTGAGAGCTTGGCACCATAAAAAAAAAAGGCCAAATAGGTAAATTCCTAGCCTGCCCCTAGCTGGGCAGGGGGCGGCAGTCCCCACCAGGCAGTTGTGAGACAGTAAGTGTGGTTCCTGACATCTCTGTGAACTACCCAGAATGCCTATAATAAGTTTCTTTCATGGGACCAAAAAAAAAAGTAGTAACAAGCTACAGGTCCTCACAGGATCATTCAACAAACATTTCTGAGACACTGACAATGTGCCAGGACTGTTCTTGGTGCTGGGGGCTCAGCCATGAACACGTTCCCTGGACTTAGTGCATTTCCATCCTTGCAGGGGAAGGTGACAGTAAACACATAACTACCCAACAAGCAGATGGTGATGGTGCTCTACCAAGAAGCAGGGTAAGGGGATAGAGCCCAGGGAGGCAGGTGTAGGCAGATGGAGTGGTCAGGAAGCTCTCTGGTAAGGGACTATTTGGGTAGAAACCCAAGTGATGTGAGAATGATACCAAGATTTGTGCAGAAGAGCCTTCCAAGAGGCATGAAAACAAAGGGCCAGGACTTCAGGGCTCAGAGGGTATGGTAAGGACTTGAGATTTCATTCCAGGTGAGGAGAGGCCATCCGAAGGCCTTAAGCAAGAGTGGGATGTTCTGACTCCCGCCCAAGATTAATCTGACTGCTGTGGAGAAGGGAGGGTCTTGGATCTGGGGCAATGAAGGTAGCTGGAAGTAATACGCAGTGGTTGGATTCTGGGCATCAAGTGAAGACAGAGTAGACGACATCTTGACGGGAGATGACCAGCACAGAGAGAAGGGTGTTGAGGAGGACAGCAAGGATCCTGGCCAAGTAAACTGAAGACGCTGCCCTAACAAGGTGAGGATGCCTGAAGGATGAGAAATGAGGGGAACAAGGGGCTGTAGAAGCAGCTGGACAGAATTCCCTGAAGCAGGGCACTGGGGGAAGGGAGGGAAGGAGGAGACCGTCTGGGTGTCCACTGAGCCCACAATCAGGAGGAACTGGCCCCGTGTTCAGGGATTTCAGTAAACCAGGAATCTGATATCTCTTCTCCTCTGGGAATTTCTGAAGACAGAGGCTTCTGGAACACTCTGTAAAGGCAGCTGAGAAGTGACATCCAAAGATTCCTAGACTTGATCACCCCTGACAGGCTCCTAACCCAATAGCACTGCCTGCAGAATGGGAGACCCAGGAGGGAAGAGACAGTGAGTGCAATTCTGGGTGAGTCTGCAGAAGTAAGTGAGAGAATTGCTCACAATATGGAAATCCAGGGTAAGGCCCTGCCTCAGGCTCCAAGCAACCGCCTGGTGCTGAGCACCAACCACCTGACAACAGGAGCTTCTCTGGTCTAAGCACTGGTCTTCCCAACCCATGAGGAGCCCCCAGAGGAGGAGGCAATAAAGAGATGAGCACCCCATCTCTCCTCTGCAACCTGAGGGGGGCAAGCAGAGGAGGTGGAATTAAGAGCATGGACTGGACTGCCCAATGCCTGAAAGTGACCAGAGAAGATGAGACCGGAATATCACGAGCGCTCGCTGAGACAAACCCTGGGGCCAAGGAAAGGGAGAGCGGACAGGGACGCCTGAGGCTGTGACTTCTCACATTCAGGTCCAGCCCAGGCCACTTGTCAGATCTGCGACTTTATAGCAGAGGAGAAGCCCAAGCAAGGCATACCAGTGTGATTGTATACAAGCTTAAGGCAGACGCCCCGAGAGTGAACACAGACCAAAGTGGCTGAGTATGCAGACAGGATGGAAGAAGAGAGTGGGAGTAAACCGTGAGGCTTATTTTAAGCTTTTTACTGTATTTTGAGCTTGGTAAGAATAAAAATAAAATACAGAGAAACTATTAAAAAATTTTTTTATTGGTCAAGAAATGAAGAAATTAAAAATAGAAAACTATTATGACCAAGACAGAATCCATAGCTCTAAGATAAAGATTTTTAAATACATGAGATTATTGTACAGAGGCAGTTCTACTGTATGCTGCAAAAAATCACCACTATGCAAAGTCACACAGCAAACCCACAGGGAATATGGGGAGAATGGGGTTGGGGCACAACACCTTTGTCAGCAACACATAAAAAAGAACACCAGGAACCTATTAAAAACAGTAGCAGTTTTACATGTTTAATGTTTAAGAAATACATAAAATGACAATACATCACTTTACCCTGGAAAAGACCTGGTGTTTGGACATCAGAGGGGCTAAAGCTGATCATAAGGTGGTGGAAAGAGGGCTGTGTGAAGTTAGACAGAAGGCTCACACTGTTCCCTACGAAATCAATTTTGTTGAATTCATGTTTTTAAAGCAAACATGGTAGCAGATCTAACTATATTAACGAATTTGTTCCAATAACTTTGAAAACTTGGAAGAAATAAAAACTGTCTAAGAAAGTAAAAAGAACCCAAGCTGGCCCAGAAGGAAGCAAAAAAAGCAAGACTGACTAATCCATGATCACAAAACACACAGAAGTAGCAACCGAAGGTAACCCTCCATTTCAGAGAGGCCATGCGCCCACACTACACTTAAAAGTAAGTTCTGTCAACATCGCAGGAACATAAAATTCCCATCATGTCTGACCTGACGTTGAGCCCGGAAACCACGGGACGCCTGTACAACACAGACTTGCACAACCCCACGGACAAAACCAGGCAAGTACAGCACAAACTGTAGTCTTAACTCATTTATCATTAGCTCTGATCAAAGTGTCTAGATCAAAGTACTACTCAAGGGCGCCTGGGTGGCTCAGTTGGTTAAGCAACTGCCTTCGGCTCAGGTCATGATCCTGGAGTCCCGGGATCGAGTCCCAGGGATCGAGTCCCACATCGGGCTCCCTGCTCAGCAGGGAGCCTGCTTCTCCCTCTGACCCTCCTCCGTCTCATGCTATCTCTCATTCTCTCTCTCGCAAAAAAAAAAAAAAAAAATTTAATTAAAAAAAAAAATACTACTCAAGTACAAGTCCTGTACACACAGAGCAAACTATGACAAGGAAATGCATCCAAAAAATTAAAGGACGGTCCAAAATTAACAACAACAAAAAAACCCACAAAAAACCCATCAGTGAAATAAGTCACATCAGTATATAAGCAGAGAACAGCCAACCAATCATCTCAATAGATGAAACAAAGTCATGTAAAATTCAACACTTTTAAAAATCAGAGCTCTCCCCAGGTGAGTTACGTGCTGGGTGTTTCCTTCACTGGGGGCATCTGTCCAGCCTGAGAACAGGCAGGGGAGCCTCTGACGCCCCCTGACAGCAGGCTTTCCCTGTGGCGCATCTGCTGAGTGCTGGTGAGCACAGGAACTGGGCTGCAATGACGGACTGGTTCTCCCACAGTCTCAAGGCACTGAGGACACAAAGAACCCTAGAGGGGAGCATGCAATAACCCCCCCCCAACAACCACCGAGACCACAGGTGAATGTACAATAACTAAAGCGGCACCCCAGCCCCAAACCACCTCCAAGTCTGTTTGATGATGTCATCAGTCATCTCCCTACCTGCATGGCAGAGGAAAGGGGAAACACTCTGATAGAAGGTAACACTGAACTTCGGTCTCTACGGTTGTTCCTTTATACCAACATAGGCATAAAATAGAAAATTTTGAGACATGTGAAGAGGCAAGAAAACAAGACCGATAAATCAAAGGAAAAACACACAACACAGACTCAACAGATGATCCAGAAGTTAGCAGACGTTAGAAATAACTGTCACAGTATATATTATTACAAATACTTAAAATTATAGAAGAAAAGTATACAATAGATTAAAAAGATACTGGAGGGCGCCTGGGTGGCTCAATTGGTTAAGCGACTGCCTTCGGCTCAGGTCATGATCCTGGAGTCCCGGGATCGAGTCCCGCGTCGGGCTCCCTGCTCAGCAGGGAGTCTGCTTCTCCCTCTGACCCTCCCCCCTGTCATGTGCTCTTTCTCATTCTCTCTCTCAAATAAATAAATAAAATCTTTAAAAAAAAAAAAAAGATACTGGAAATTTGTTTTTAAAAAACCAGGAGACATTTAGAAATAAAGAATGGATATCACATTAACTAAGCATCAATAGAATAGTTGAGTACAGGACATCCATCCTATGGGAAAATACTCCAAGCAAAGTTGACAAACTTTGGACTGGCCTCCATGCAGAACACCTGGAACTCACTGCTGATGGGACACAAAGCGGTTTCAGCACTTCTGGAAAATGTTTGGTCATGTTCACTAAACTTAAATACACACACACCCATCACTCCTAGATATATGCCAGGTGGTTGTCCACTGAGAGGGAGATTCTGCGCCCCCGGGGATGTCTGGCACTGAGACTTCTGCGCTGGTCACGTAGAGCTGCTGATATCTAAACAGGTAGAGGTCAAGGATGCTGCTCAACATCCTACAATGTACAGAATAGTCTTTCACAATGAAGAGTAATTCAGTCCAAAATGTCAATAGTGCTGAGGCTGAGAAATCCTGGCATAAGCCTAACAGAAATGAGAACTGATGTCCCTCAAAAGACGTGTACAAAAATGTTTAGAACGGTGTTATTCAAAATAGCCAATAACTGGACGCAGCCCAAGTGTTGCTGATGACCATGTCTATGATAACACATGAATACAGCAGATTATAAAAGTCATACAACAGAGGATCATACAACTTGGATGTCACTCACAAACTATGCTGACTGAGAGAAGCCAAATACTTTACTGTACAAGTCCAACTATATTAAGTTAAAAAAAGAAAAAAAAAGGCAAAATTAATGGTGTTGTAACAGGAGTAAAAAAATATAAATAAAGCAGTGACCCCTTGGGGGTGGGGGCCAGTGGCGATAGAGAGAACAACAGAAACTGCCAGGGCGCTGGAATTCTTGATTTTCATTTGTCTTCAGTGTATACTTTAATATTGTGATTTATAAGAATATTTGGTCATTCAGATGTCCAAAACATATTTCTGATGTGTGTTTGGTCTTCATCCATGGGTTCCTGGCTCAGAGCTCCTAAAACCCTTGGAATTTCCTCTGGTAAGTACAATCAAGGTATCTTTTGTTATGTTAATGAGGCAACTTCTGGAAAGCCCCTAGGTAACCTACCAAAGGGCAGCTGGTTTCCAGGAGACTGTCCCCCATCTCTGGGTCGACAGTGACAGACTGAAGCTGAATTCTCAGACAACCTGCTGGTGTCCAAGAACTGTGTGATGCTGTGTGTAGGGGAACTGCACCCCCACCCTCTTGCTGGAATTGGTCCAGGAACCTAAAAGAATATAAATATTCCACTTAAGGGTTATGCATTTTACTGTAATTTAGAACTCAATTAAATTTTTAAAAAGGCAAAAGCAGCCACAAATGGATATGTATGTATAAAGATATCACAGATCCAACTACAAATATATTTTTTGCATGGGGGTAAAGACAGAAATAATGTTACATAGTGTGAAACCCACTTATGTAATAACCCAGACAAACAAACCAAACATTTTAAGGATATAAACGACTGTAGACAAACATATGTAGAAAGATCTAGAATATACACCAAATTGATTATCTCTGAAGAGAGAAAAGGGATTAGGACAGGAGGGTAATTATAAGACTGAACTGTGTTCTAAGAGAATGTAGAAAAGTACCAAATATGTAACCAAAAATTAACGAGACAGGAATATCCATACATGTGCAGAGTTGTTCATGGTTTCAAAGTCTGTAACAGTGACAAGCTCAACCTAAATTTCCACCCATAAGAGAACAGCTAAAAAATATGGTACATTCATCCTATAGAGACATTTTTCAAATTGTAGAATAATTACACACAGTATGATGCAACTCATATAAAAACAAAACTTTTCGGGACGCCTGGGTGGCTCAGTCGGTGAAGGGTCTGCCTTCAGCTCAGGTCATGATCCCAGGGTCCTGGGATCGAGTCCCGCGTTGGGCTCCTCAATCGGCTGGGAGCCTGCTTCTCCCTCTCCCTGACATTCCCCTGCTTGTGCTCACTCCCTCTCTCTCTCTGACAAATAAATAAATAAATAAATAAACAAACAAACAAACTTTTCAAATGTTGAATTAAGCACACCTAAAATTCCACCCAATCACCTATAAAATTCGTAAGTAATTTTAATCAGTTCTTTTAAAAAATTTAAGTATCTTTGTGTCTCAAGGAATACAAAATTTCAGCAGATCAAAAGCTGAGAGGCCTGAGAGCAGGAAGTAAGAAGCCCTAGTGGCTACCAGCTGTGGGCATGAGGAGGTGAGTCCACAGACTTAAACCCCCATCAGTGGAGAAACAGCTCAATAAAATGCGGCCCAATCATACTGCAGGATAATAAAATGGAGCTATTATAAAAGGAAACCCTGATCTATATGTATTGCTATGAAGAATTCTAAAATAAATGTAAATCAAATGGCAAACTGCACAATTTATAGAAGAGAACATAAAACCTTGTTTCCTGTAGGAAGGGTCTGGATGGAAACCCCCCAAGCTACTGACTACCTCTTTTTTAAACTTTTGGGTTTTTTACTTTAAGTAGGCTCCACACCAATGTGGGGCCTGACTCACGACCCCAAGAACAGGCACCTGCTACTGACTACCTCTTGACATTAGAGGAAGGAAATGATAACCAAAGAGCTTTGGCTGTGTTACTTACAATCCCATTTTCTAAAACGATGCAATTAAAAATGGTTTTATATTAAAGAGGAAAAGCAATAAAGCCATTTCCATACTAAAATGTGGAACAGACAGCAGTGTACATGATCAGACACGTAAAACGCAGAGAAAAACAATGGGAAGGTTACATAACACACTGTGGATGGCAATCTTTTCTGGGGAGCAGAACAGGAGGGGTGAAGCACTCTTTTACACTGGAATATCTGTATCAACAAAAATAAGAGGGAAGGGAAGGAAAAGAGGAGAAAGAAGAGAAAGAAAAGGTAGGAGGGAGGGAGGGAGGGAGGGAGGGAGGGCTGAGGAAAAAAGATGAGGTGCGTAGGCAAGAGCTGGTCTACAGAGGTGAAGTGGTGCGGGCTAGAACAATAAAGAAAAAGGGAGGAAAATTAGAGTGTGTATATGCACATGTACACACAAACACATACACACACAAAGAGAAAATGATAGAGTGAATATAGCAAAATGTTGACAATTCTGGGTGAAGAGGTTTTTATACAACACTGTACAGGAATTTTTTATACCGTTCTTGTGATTTCTCTACAGTTCCAAAATTCTTCCAAGATGAAATAAAATCAAAAACTCCTAAGGGTTTCCAGCATGATCCTCCCCCTCACTTACAGGGCCCTACCATTCTGGCCCCGGCTGATGCGCCATCCCTCTCCACTCCAGCCATGGCCTTGCTTTCCACTTGAGGCAGCTGCCACTTGCTTGGAATACAACCCTAGAAATAAAAGTCTGGAATGCTTCCTCCCCCACCACCCCCGCCATCCCATGGTCGTCAAGTTGTCACTCAGACCGAACGTGAATGTTGCCTCAAGAAGGAGTGCCAATCGGGGCGCCTGGGTGGCTCAGCTGGTTGAGCGACTGCCTTCGGCTCAGGTCATGATCCTGGAGTCCCGGGATCGAGTCCCGCATCGGGCTCCCTGCTCGGCGAGGAGCCTGCTTCTCCCTCTAACCCTCCCCCCCTCACATACTCTCTCTCTCTCTCATTCTTGCTCTCTCAAATAAATAAATAAATCTTAAAAAAAAAAAAAAAAAAGAAGAAGGGGTGCCAATCTAAAGTAGCCACTCAGCCGCTCTCTTTCACGTGCATAACACTCACATCTTCGTTTATGATGCTCCTCCAGTATGTCTGACCAGACATACCAGGTATGGTATCTCCCATACCCTGCATGGGGTCATGGACCCTGTCAATCTTGTTCATCCCAACATGCCCTAGAAAAATTACCTGGTGTAATCATCAATAAACGTTTGTTAAATTAATATGTGCACCCAAGAATAAGGAAATACTGTTCACATTAAAATGTAAGAGGGACAGGGGCGCCTGGGTGGCTCAGTCAGTTGAGTTTGCCTTCGGCTCAGGTCATGATCCCAGAGTCCTAGGACAAAGCCCAGGGGTAGGCTCTCTGTTCAGTGAGGAGCCTGCTTCTCCCTCTCCCTCTGCCTGCTGCTCCCCCTGCTCATTCCCTCTCTCTCTCTGTCAAACAAAATCTTAAAAAAAAAAAAAAAAAAAAGGTAAGAGGCATTATGAGCACAAACTCTGAAGATACTGCTTTGTTTGAATCCTAGCTCTGCAACCCTAGTCTCCTTGGATACTAGTTTGGGACCATGGACAGGCTTCCCTGTTTCCTCACCTGTAAAGTGGGGACATACCTGCCTCACAGGGTCATGAGACTTTAACAACTTCATACACACGAAGTGCCTAGCTAAGAATGGTACCTACTAACACTATTCAATAGTTCTAAAGTCTTCATTCAGTCTTCTTTGTTTACTTACGTACTCTTCCTAAGGTATGATTCTTTTTGCTTATTTTATCTTTCTTTATTGCTATTGTAAATCCAATGTTTTCTCTCACTGTATTTTCCATATGGTTTTGTTTAAGAATAAAAATATCCCGGGGCATCTGGCTGGCTCAGTTGGTACAGCACGCCACTCCCGATCTCAGGGTTTTAAGTTCGAGCCCCACACTGGGCATAGAGATTATTTTAAAAAATAATAAAAAGATCCTTAATTTTAAGGTTAATTGTATGATTCATGCCACTCTGAACTCCCTTGTTCCTGGCACCCATATTCTTCTTGTCACACCCGAGGCATCATACCACCCAAAAACGGTCGCTACTGTCACTAATCATTTCTTTACATTCCACTGTCCACAACCTTACGCAATCCAGTTGGCAACACCCCCCACTACCTCTCAGGAAGTGACTATTCCAACATTCTCTCAGGTGTGGAAAAACTGCTTAAGACTTACAAACACGCAAGGCGCCGGGGTGGCTCAGTCGCTTAAGTGTCTGCCTTGGGCTCAGGTCATGATCTCAGGGTCCTGGGATCGAGCCCAGAGTGGGACTCCCTGCTCAGCGGGAGTCGGCTTCTCCCTTTCTCTCCCTCTGTCCCTGCTACTGCGCGCTCTCTCGCTCTCAAATAAATAAAATCTTAAAAAAAAAAAGACTTGCAACTTCCCAAATCCAAGGGCAACTGTTTGTCTCGTAAAATAATTCTCTGAGGCGCTTCGTATCACGGCTTTCATGAAGTGCTTTCCTCAAATGCGCAGGAACAGCCACCCTCAAGCTTACGCCTCCCCCGTGCACCGCAGTCCGGCCTTGTCTTTGCCACATCTCCCCTTTCCAGGCTCTCTTCCCTCACACCCTAAGCTTCCGTAACGGGGATCTTTAATCTGGGTATTTCCCGGGAGCTCCCGCCGTAGGCACCACACAGCCAGCCTCTCCACGGCCTCACTCGCTCCCGGACGCCTCTTCTAACAGGGCTCCCGAGGGGAGGCACGGCCGCCGCGCGAGAAGTCGGCAGTACGGCGATCAACCGCTGACCCCCTCAACCGCCCCGCGCTCCCCCGGCCCTCCCCGCGCCACAACTGCCCCTTCCTGCTTCCTGACGAGCACCCCCGTTACCCTCGGAGTTCAGGGCTGCGGCTGGCAATGAAGTGTAACTTCCGAGGGAGAGGGCGCTGGACACAAATGCCAGAAAACAAGACGTTTCCGGAGATCGGGGGGAGGGAACGCGCGAGTCCGGGCCCTGGCTGGGACGGTAAAGAGATGAACGGGTCCGTCCTCGGTGCCGGGTCAGCCTTTAAAGACGAGAGTCCCTACTCACCCAACACGAAGCTGTCCGAAACCCGCCGGCCATCCCGCGCTGTTTCGTGCAGGCTGCGGGGCAGAGAAGCGAAGCGTGAGGGTCTCCCTGCCGGCCTCACCCGCGCGCACCCAGGAGGGACCTCCCGCCCCACAGAGGGTGTGTCCGGGGCTGAGTCCCTCACGGGGACAGGCCTCCGGGCCTGGGCACAAGCAGGCGGAGCGACGAGTTTGCACCGGGACGCGGCCCTGAAACGGGAGACCCCGAGTCCGGGCTGGCTCCGACCACGCCCCAGACCTACCGTGGGCGCTCCGCCGGCCGAGCTGCTGGTCTGCACGAGATGCTCCGAAGGGGGCTAGACCTGTGCCTCCGCCGGGTCCGGGGCCACAGGAACTCAGAACTCCCCGGGCCCGCTCGGCCCACAAACACCACCGCAGAAACAGCCCTGGAGGCGCCTACCCCACTACAGGCGCGGGTGCGGCGCAGCGGAAGTACGTCAGGCACCGGACGCGACGGCGCCGGAAGAAAACTACATCTCCCAGAATCCTCTGCGAAGGGTTCCCGCTTGCTGGCAGGGCTTCCCGCAGGAAGCTGATCTGCAGAGGGGCCGAGCCTCGGCGGACCCACCGCAGGGCCGGGAGCCGCAGGCGACCCCTGGTCCCCCCTGTCGGGCCTCGCCGTGCTCCAGCCTCAGTGCAAGGGCCAACATGCCGAGGCCTGAGGTCAAACAAGACAGGGTTCCGGGGGCGCCTGGCTGGCTCAGTCCTTAGGTGTCTGCCTTCAGCTTAGGTCATGATCCCAGGATCCTGGGATCAAGCCCCGCATCAGGCTCCCTGCTCGGGGGGGAAGCCGGCTTCTCCCTCTCCCACTCCCCCTGCTTGTGTTCCCTCTCTCGCTGTGTCTCCCTCTGTCAAATAAATAAATTAATTAAATATTTTTTTAAAAAAGACAGGGTTCTGATCCACAGACATAGAAGAGAAGGATACTTTGTAAGGCCAAAAGCTGCAGGTCACAGGGTTACACAACAGTCTGGAACACCTGTGCCCTAACCCACACAGCCCTGCATACAGGAGACACTGCAGTGGATGGAAAGAAAGAAGACAGAACAAACTGCCAGTCCAAAATAAGCAATTCTCTCATTACAATGCAATAAAACTCTAAATACCATAATTTTAAAAGGCTTTTCTGCCTGAAAATCTTTTTTTTTTTTTCAAAAAGCTTTCTATTCAACAAATATATTAATGAAATAGGGAAATAAAGACAAAAGTGTAGACAACACTCTATAAGCATTTATGGGAGAAATAAAGCAGCAATAACAGAAAATCTCACAATCTGGAGTGGTTATAACAATAAACACTAAAAAAGGAGCAAATTAAAGTCTCAAAAACCTAGTGAAAAACCAACAAAGTAAGCCAAAAGAAAGCAAAGGATATATTAAAGATAAAAGCAAACAGACAAAATTAGCCAGAACTGAAAAGACACAAAGTAACTGACATCTAGAGAACACTGTTAAAGAGAAAACCACAGGCCCAAAATGGGCGCACTTAGGTGAAGCCCCAAGTCTGTAAACCCAGAAGTAGTATGTAACCTAACATTAGCAGTCTCAACCTCCCAAAAATGTAATCTTAAAGGGTAAGCACCAAGAAGGTCATCTGTCACAGGACCCTTTTCATCCCCCAAAGGAAGAGGAGGTAATCTACCTACTAAAATTCCTTTGTCCCCAAATGAGGGTGACCTCACCGAAGATAATACTTTTTTCTATTTATGACTTCTTTGCCCTGCTTTTTAAAACCTTTCCCTTTCTGTAGCCCTTTGGAGTTCCCCTCTACCTGCTAGATGGGATGCTGCCAGTTTCATGAATTGAATAATGAAGTCAATTATATCTTTAAAATTTACTTGGCTTAATTTTTATTTAGCAATGCTATCTAAAGACTGTTAAGTATGTATAATTTTTATGTGTGCATGGCACATTCTCCAGGATAGGTCCTATATTGGACCACGAAATTAGTCTCAATAGATTTATAAGGATTGAAATCATACAAAGTATGTTTTCTGACAACAGTGGAATTAAGTTAGAAAGAAAAAAAAAAGGAAAGAAATCAACCCCAGGAAAAATGTAGGAAGTCCCCAGATTAAGTTAAGTAACCCCTAACTCAAAAAAATCACAAAGAAAATTAGAAAATACTTTGAATTAAAATGAAAATGCAACACATCAAAAAAAAGTCTAGATAGATAGAAATCTAAATCCTGAGCTCTTTCCTTTATTCCACTTACCTCTAATTTAGTCTTCCCTTTCTAGCTGAATCCAAAGCTAATCACTCATAGTCTCATAAACTCCCAAGCAGATAATATTTTTAGCAAATTGCAAAAATATATTCTATGTCTACTACTCTGATTGAAGCAAATTTATCTCTTTAGACCTTTCTTAGGCTATCCTCCCATCCGGACTACCATCTTATGTCATTTAAATAAATTTAAATGCATCGTCCCTAATCCTATAGTCTTCCCAGAACTTTCCATATTAGGGACTTTAGTCTCCTGCTAACCCAAGTCTCCTTATTCATAATTATGAATGAATGTATTATGGTGAAAAGCTTCTCCTGGCCTAAAATGATCCGGAACTATTTTTATGGATAGGTAATACCTATTTTAGGGTCTAGGGTTGGAATTGGGTATAAAAGAATGGAAGGATGGAGCGCCTGGGTGGCTCAGTCATTAAGCGTCTGCCTTCGGCTCAGGTCAGGATCCCGGGGTCCTGGGATTGAGCCCCACATCAGGCTCCCTGCTCGGCGGGAAGCCTGCTTCTCCCTTTCCCACTCCCCCTGCTTGTGTTCCCTCACTGTGTATCTCTCTGTCAAATAAATAAATAAAATCTTTAAAAAAATAATAAAAGAATGGAAGGACATTCTGGAAAAGTCCATGAGAGAAATAGACACCTATAAGAATGACTGATGACAGTATTCAGACAAGTGGAGACCAGTGAGGACATTTCAGTATGTAAGTTAATGATAGAACTCAACACAAAGATAGCATTCTAAAGGGTGCCTGGCAGCCTCAGTTGGTAGGGCATTCGACTCTTGATCTTAGGGTCATGAGTTTGAGCTGGGTGTAGAGTTTACTTAAAAAAAAAAAAGAGATACCAATCTGTTCATAAAAGATTTGGGACAGTTTTGGGAGATCCATATGCATTAAAGAAAGTAGAGTTGCAACAATTGATAAATACATACATGTGATTGCCTTGTTTCTTGTTTTCAGTGATCTAGCTTAAGATTTTTTTTCAGTATTGGCATGGGAATTGATGCTGGAAACACCATATGTAATTAATTCATTAAGTTTGTTTTAAAACTCCTGAACGCAAATGCCAGAAATATTGCTCAAAGTAGCTTAAACTAACAGAGGAAATGCCTTTTGTAACAGAAGAGGTCAAGCTTCAGGAATGGCTGGATCCAGGGTTTCAATCACCTATAGACTACTGTCTCCCTTTCTCTTCTTCCCAGTTGGCTTCATTTTCAGTCAAGCTTTCCTCATTAAGTAGCGCAGGAAAATACACATACTTTTTAATGGTTCTGGCAAATATGTAAAGATTGACTCTCTTAAGTTCAGACTCCCATCCCTGAACCAGAGTCACAATGACTGATTGTCCAGGCCTTGATCCACTGTATAAAACCAGTAGTTCATTGTCCTAAGTTTCACTGAAACCACACAGACTAAACGCAGGAGAAGGGTTGTTTCCTTAAAAAATAGAGATAAATTATCCAAAGAAAGGGAATGGATGTAGAGAAGGCAAAAATGAAATTTTTCAGGTCTAGTTCTAGAATTACTGACTCCCCTGGTAATGGATTAATCCTGTTAATCGGGAAAGTCACAGCACGAGGAAGCACTGTAACATTTTCAGTGCTCAGGTGATGTCTCAAACCCTACAAAATTAATTTTTGTCTATTCTAACGAATTTTGATCTCATATTTATGAACTGTGGTATGATTTGTAATTTGAACCATGTTAATTATCCCTACGGCCTTTATGTCATACATCATTCTTTGTTTCCTGCTCGCCTTTTTTTTTTTTTTTTTTTTTTACTTAAAAGTGCTCGTATTGGGGCACCTGAGGCGCTTAGTTGGCTGAGCGTCTGCCTTCAGGTCAGGACGTGATCCCGGGTCCTGGGATCAAGCCCCATGTCCGGCTCCCTGCTCAGTGGTGAGCCTGCTTCTCCCTCTCCCTCTGTCTACTGCTCCCCCAGCTTGTGCTCTCTCTCTCCCTCTCTGACAAGTAAATAAATAAAATCTTTTTTAAAAAATCAAGCATGAAACTTCAAAGAAATTTTTTAAAAAGTGCTTGTATTTATTTTTGTTCCCATATTTGGAAACAGGCTCTCATTAGATATAGGATTTGTTGGTTAATTTATATGGAAAATGCCTTTAAAAATTATTTCTTAATTTTTAATTCTTTTTCATAATAGTTTCTTTTCTGTCTTAGCTTCCCTGATCGTCTTTCCTATTTCTGTGTTCTTGTAGAATATCTACTATATAAGTCTAGGACTTTAATACTAAGGGACATGGCAAAGGATGAGACAAATTTATTTTTCTAACAGATTTATAAGCTAGCTGGAACAATAAATGTACACATGCAGGAGGTTGAGTTTTGCAGGAAACAGACCTTATAAGCAGCTGGTGTATTAGGGACTGCTCTCAGGATCGACCACTGTTAGGGAATGAGGGAAGCAGGACTGGACAGAAGAAAAAGTTGAATAGTGATGCTTTTACAACAGGGGCCTCAGCTAATCTCACAAAATCTCTGAAATTGGCCATCAGAGATGAACAAAATTGAGGTAAAGGAGTGGGGACTTTGTCCCATTATATTGACCAGTTTTAGGGTATGGGCTGAACCCAAGGAGGCTAATTTTGGTGAAGCAACTCCCTCCAGCTGAGGGCAATTTCTTGAGAGGGACTCATTTATGGCCCCATTTATGGCGTCTGGAGAAATGAGGGCCTCCATCCTGAAGGAGAGTGTATGCCAGAGCACCCGCTACACCAAAGGCAGTAAAACCATCTAGGCAGGACTGCTGAAAGGGGTTACAGATTTTGCAGGAAAATCAGAGTGTTATTATAAAGCCAGCTTTTAAGCAGAACTAGGCAAAACCATGGTAAGACATACCCAGGAGCACCTGGGTGGCTCAGTCAGTTGCGCATCTGCCTTCAGCTTAGGTCATGATCCCAGAGTCCAGGGATTGAGTCCCGTGTCGGGCTCCCTGCTCGGCGGGGTGTCTGCTTCTCCCTCTGCTCTTCACCCTACTTCCTCTCTCTCGCACACGTGCTCTCTCTCTCAAATAAATAAATAAAATCCTTAAAAAAAAAAAAAGACATACCCTGGGTAGCATCACTGCCTATACTTAATATATACCAATTGTATATACTAATACAACATGATGAAAAGTAGTATTTATACCAATAATGATTTCCAGAGTTCAACCAGGTACATAGAGCGACCTAAATCATTTTTTAGCCAGAAAAAATTTCTCTTTATATTTCATTCTGAAAAGTGGAGCTTGAAATTTCACATGGATTTTATAAATAGGCCTGTGTTATATTTTTCTTTTACAAGTCACAACTTAGACCACCTAGGTTTGAATTTTTGACCTACTATTAAATAGCTTTGTGGCACTGGTTTAAATAAAAGTACTCAGTAAATGTTATCTATTATTACATTTGTTGTTATTCTGTCATTATGAAGTGTGTATGGTTGCAGAGAAGCCCTTGGCGGTTTTCGGTTAGCAGCAGTGATATAAATCAATATTTAAAAAGGATAAATGTTGGGGTGCCTGGGTGGCTCAGTCGTTAAGCAGCCGACTCTTGGTTTTGGCTCAGGTCATGACCTCAGAGCCCTGCATCAGGCTCCACAGTCAGCGGGGAATCTGCTTGAGCCTCTCTCTCCCTCTCTCTCTCTCTAAAATAAATAAATTAGGGGCACCTGGGTGGCTCAGTCGGTTAAGCGTCTGCCTTCGGCTCAGGTCATGATCCCAGGGTTCTGGGATCGAGCCCCACATCAGGCTCCCTGCTCAGCAGGAAGCCTGCTTCTCTCTCTCCCACTCCCCCTGCTTGTATCCCCTCTCTTGCTGTCTCTCTCTGTGTCAAATAAATAAAATATTTAAAAAATAAATAAATAAAAATAAAAAAAATTAAAAATAAAATAAATAAATAAATTAAAGTGTCAAAACAGATACAGAATGTTTTGGAGGACAGAAGGACTACAGCCTGGTGGAAGAGAGTTCACCACTTCTTACATGATTCCAGATATACAGTGAAGACTATGATTCCAAATTGCCTTCTCCAATTCCTTAACTTCGCCATGTTTTCCTATTTTATTTCCCTTTATCTTATCCAGTAGTTTTCGAAGTTTAGATTTCGAATGAAATCACTTAACCAGGTTTTTGAGACATGTGTTCTTTATCCAGAGGATGAGATTTAGACATTTGTATTTTTAATAAATTTGCTAGGTAAATATGATGCTTGCCAAAGTGTGAGAATCACTCATTTAGCCCTTTCTCTAATATCCTTTCTCACTTTCCTACACAAAAATCTTCTAATTTTCAGTGTTATTGTCCAATTTTTAGATTACAAATCCATAATTGAAAGCTGTCTGTCAGTCACGTCTCATTGATATCATTGAAAGTTTAATGATCGTACTTTTAACATAGAAATTTCCTTCCTTCCAGGAGTGCCTGGGTGGTGCAGTCGGTCGAGCATCTAACTCTTGGTTTTGCTCAGGTCGTGATCTCAAGGTCGTGATCTCAGGGTCGTGGGATGGAGCCCCATATTGGGCTCCATGCTGAGTGCAGAATCGGCGTGGGACTCCCTCTCCCTCTGCCCTTCCCCCTGTGCTCTCTCTCTTGCTTGCTCTAACCATAAATAAATCTTAAAAAAAAAATTTCCTTTCTTCCAAAGTAGTAAATCAAAGTAGTTTTTTTTCTTTCATGTTTCAAACTTGGAGTCTAGGGTATTTATGAACATTACTCATCCCAACACAAAATAATGGAACAACTTTTAAGCCATGAGCTTAAGTGTTCCTGATTCAGAGAAAATTAGGAATGTACAACTATATACAGAGCAAAAGGAAAAGCAAAAGACATTTCAGCACCAAGCAAAAAATGTTTTCTGCTGGCCAATACACAAACCTTAGTCTTTATCTGAGAATTCTTACTTGAGAGAAAGCTTATTAACATTTTACCTTTTTTAAAGATTTTATTTTATTTATTTGACAGAGAGAGAGAACGAGAGAGAGGGGAACACACAGAAGCAGGCTTCCCGCCGAGCAGGGAGCCTGATGCGGGGATCGATCCCAGCACTCTGGGATCATGACCTGAGCCGAAGGCAGATGCCCAACGACTGAGCCACCCAGGAACCCGGCTCATGAACATTTTAAATCTGAAAAAAATTTTAGTGATTTCTAACCCAACATCAGAAAATTCAAGCTGGAATCAAACTCTATGAAGATAATTCCCGCATATACAGAACGGACATTACTCAACATGAAATAACTCATAAGGTAGAAAACCCCTCTAAATGCAATATATATTGACAGTCCTTTAATTGTCATTCACCCCTTATTGAATGCCAGGATATTTATGCTAAATATAAAGTTTCTAACTATATATAATGTGGGAAGATTTTTAGTTATTGCTCAAGCCGTATTAAACACCAGAGAATTCATACTGAAGAAAGACTCTATGAACCTAATGAGCATAATAAAGTCTTTAGATACCATTAAGACTTCATTACACATCAGAGACTTCTAGGCCAAGATCCAATTTTACCCAAAATAAACGAAGAAAACAGGTCCCATCCCCATTGTGAAGTCTGAAAGAACTAGCTATGGGGGGATAAACTAAATTGCCTACTTAAATGAGAAGGGCACTTGTGATGAGCACTGGGTGTTGTATGTAAGTGATGAATCACCAGATTCCACACCTGAACTAATGTTACGCTGTATGTAAACTAACTGGAATTTGAATAAAAACTTGAAAAAAAAATAAACTGCCTACTTAAAAAAAAAGCCTTGTCTTTTAAAACGCACTTAGCGGTTTGATCCAATTCACTTAGGAAATCAACTAATTTACCAAGAAATTAGTACCAGGGGCACCTGGTTGGCTCAGTGGTTAAGCATCTGCCTTCGGCTCAGGTCATGATCCCGGGGTCCTGGGATCGAGCCCCGCATCGGGCTCCCTGCTCGGCGGGAAGCCCGCTTCTCCCTCTCCCACTCCCCCTGCTTGTGTTCCCTCTCTAGCTCTCTCTCTCTGTCAAATAAATAAAGAAAACCTTAAAAAAAAAAACAAACCAAAAAACCTGACAGTTAAGTTTGTAGTTACTTCCCACCCAACTTACTTTGGTACTAATTTTTTTTTTTTAAGATTATATTTATTTATTTGAGAGAGAGTGAGAGAGCACGAGAGCGGAGTGAGGCGCAGAAGGAGAAGCCGACTCCCCCACTGAGCAGGGAGCCCCACGTGGGGCTCAATCTGGGGGCTCCGGGATCATGACCGGAGCTGAAGGCAGACACTTAGCCGACTGAGCCACCCAGGCACCTGGAAACTATCAGTTTTAGTCAAATCATCAGCAGATTGTGACAAGGTGTGGACTCGTCCCAAAGAACACTATTAAGGATAAGGAGTCTATCCAGCATCGTACGCACCATGTAACTGGTGTCTAAAAGCAACCTAACCCGTAACTGATAGAGGATGAAGTCAACAGCAAGTCGGCCGACCTGCGGCAGAGGTGATCCCGCTCTGTTGGCCTTGGGAAGACGCTGTCCACTTCACGCAGTTCTGCGCTCCTGAACATTTGCTAAGGACGTTCAGGGAGGCTTCCAGCTAGTGCGGTTTTCCAGTTATTTAATAATGACGCCCTGAGACCAAGACCTTGAAGGTTTAATGTTTTGTCGGTAACAGCATTCATGGGAAGCTAAAGCATATGAAACGGACACAGAAGCTTCTTCCTGGTGACACACGTGCGCTCACTCACACGTCCATTCCGGGCAGCGCAGACTCTACCCCGGTCTCTGACGCAGGAGCCCCAGGCAGCGCCGAGGCGCTGTCAACCGGAAACCACGAACTGCCAATCGGAAGAGGCGCGCCGCCCAGCCCGGGGGGAGATGTAGTTCCGGGGCGAGCGGGAGTCTGGGAAATGTAGTTCCGCGCGCGCGCTTCCGCGATCGGCCGCGTGAGTCCCGGCGCCGCGGGCCCGAGCCGAGGGTGTGTGCGGCGGGGGCGGGGCGGCGAGGCTGCGGGGCCGGGGCGGCCTCGGGGCCCGTGCGGCCCGTGGCGACCCCGGCGCGCGCGCGCGCTGGCTCGGGAGCCGGGAGCGGCGAGGCTGCGGGGTGGGGCCGGGGACGGCCCCGCGGCCCGGGCGCCGGTTCCGGCCGGGCGGGGCGGTCTTGGGGCTGCGCTTAGGGGACGGGGTGAGTAGAGACGGGGCGAGTGTGGGGGGCCGCCTGTAGTGGCCGTGATGAGGACCCGAGCGAGGTCGTGGGGCAGGGGCAAGACACTGGCGTGTCTGCGATCCATCGGTGTGATCTGGGGCTGGGAACGGGGCGGGTGGTCGTTGGCGAGCTGGGGGGCCCTGGGGTGACTCTTGGAAGGGGCTTGGGCGGAGGCCGAGACTGGAGGCGGGGCCGGGTGGGGTGCGGGAGCCCCTGGAGGCTGCCCTCCGCGTGTGGGAGAGGGTGAGTGTGCCGTCGGGGAGGCAGCTTGAGGGCGGCTTCGCCGGAAAAACGGACTCCGGTGACCGGTGACTGAGGCGCCTTTGGGTTGGCAAGCGGTAAGGCCTTTGGGGGAGTGCGTTTTGGGGTGTTTAGAGGGCTCAGGACTGGTGGGCCGAGGACTCCATCGACTGGAGGGCCTGTGGGTTCGTGACAGTGTTGGATTTCCCGGACGCAGGAGGGTTGAGAAATCTCGCCCACTCCCGCGTGTGTCCAGGAAAGACCTCGCTGCGGAGAGCCGCCTTGCCTGGATGACCCCGGAACACATGCCCCCTTGTTGGCCTCTGACAAGGCCAGATACCAGCCCTCCAAACTCTCATCCTGTGCCTCATCAGCGGCCAGCTGGACTGTAGTCCCTGCTGATCGATGGGTTGGACAAGGGGTCTGGATGCAAGCTGTGAATGAGCGGACAGTGGGGGTAGGAACTGGAGGTACCAGCCTATTGGTGTTAATGCAGAGCTGGTGGCCCTTTTGGGTGGTGATTAGGAGGACTGTAGGGGTGTTAGTGAATGGTGGGTGAGCATGGGGTAGATTAGAAAATGGGGTCTCATGGAAATGAATGGTTAGGGCCCCTGTATGATTAGGGATTGGCCATCCCTTGGGTGTCGTGATGGGGGCTAGCAAGCCTGAGGGGGCTCTGTGAGAACAGTGACTGGGGGCACTTTTAGAGTGAGTGGATGGGTAGCTGTAGGATTTCACTGACTCCACTTCTAGTCAACAAATAGAATAAACTCTGTCAAGATTATTGGGTAGGAGTGTGGGGGATCCAGTGATGGGTTTCGTGGCATCAGTGTCGAGAAGCTAGTGGGAATCAGTGGGAATCAGTGATGAGAGGCTGACCATGGCTGGTGTTTGGGGCTGAGTGAGGAAGAGCCTGGAATGATCGGGAATCAAGGGTCCTGTAGATACCTGATTGGGGGTGGGGCTGTGGAGAGACTTTGGATTTCACTGATGGTGTCACCTGGGGGTTGATGATTGGGTGCTTTGCTAGAGGAGTCCCTGGGGATGTGTATGTGTAACTGAAGGTCCAGGAGGGACAGCCTGTAAAGTCAGCAGTCAGGGTCCTGGTGGGATGAGGGGCAAGTGGGGGAAGTGATAGGTTTGTGGCGCTCGGTGACTATGTGGTCTGGAGACTTGTGAGGGCTCTGTTGTGGTCAGTGAATGAGGGGCTGGAGAATTCTCAGGTGGTCAGTGTGGGTAAGTGGGAGCCTCTGAGTGCTGACGTTCCGTCCGTGGGCTGGGGTGGCAGGGGGCTTCAGTCATTCTGTGGGGACTTATGTGTGATTGAGGCCATCTTTGGTGATAGGACCTCTGTGAGTTGTGCTTGTGGGTTTGGGTGGGTCCCAATGAGTGTTGGTCACACATTGGCTCAGGCAAGACTCTCACATAGTGACTTCTCTTGAATGACATACTCTTTTGTTCTGTGGTTCTTCTCAGCCAGCACATCACGTTGTTGGTTTGTGATGGCTCCTTTTACTGGAATATTTCCTTATGTTCTCAGTGACCCCATTGGCCATAAGGCCTTCCCCTTGCTGGCTGAGTCCCTGTGTCCTCCTCCATCCCTGAAGCACCTTCAGCTCTGTCTAGCTCCAGCCCTCTTGAAGGTAGTGCTCTGTGATGGGCCTGTTCTTCCCACAGCCTTCCGCTTCCTGCTCACTGTCTGCACAGGGCATGGGCTCGGCTGACTGAGCTGTGTAGGGTTCCCGAGCATGTGGTTTTGAGCACAGCCTTGTCTCATCTCTTTCCAGCCCTCAGCCCAACTTGGGGTGGGTTGTAACTGCCTCGAGGGGCTGGTGTTCTGGCTCTGCTCTTGTTAGCTGCCCTGGGGCAGAACTCGGCAGTTGGCTAACATCCGGGCATAATTTTCTCTCTTCATCTGTGGCTGACTTTTCACTATATCCATTGGGACATTGGAGACCCCCCTCCCCTGCGCTTGAATGAAACAGTGCCTTTAGACAAAGAGCTCTTGCTGTCCATCTTGTACAGGTACTATACCCTCTCTTTGTTCAGCTTATTTTCTGGAAAGGTGTCTGCTGACCCGTCCACCATGCTCGGGCTTCCTCGCTAGCCTGACAGCCTGCGGAGACAAAGCTCAGCAGCCATTCCTGGACCCCAGGTACAGACCACCAGTGCTGGACAAATCTCCGTTGGCAGGACTGCTGTGAGAGGTGGAATTTGTCCCTCTTGTTCCCAAGTTGACTGGGTACTGTGATTTTTTGGACATTTCTTTTCAGGTATATTCTTAGGAAGGAAATAGCATCTCTGTGTGATTTTATGCCTCTGAAGTCCCTGGCTCTTGTCTCCTCTCTGGTTGAATGTAAGTGACCTGGTCCATGAGCAGTGAAGGAAATCAAGGTGTAAGTATGTGTATGCATCAAGATTTAGTATTTTTTGTTTATTATACTTACCTGAAATCTTAGTTTTGTTTTTTCCAATAATTCTGCCTAAGGTATCTGTTATGTAGTTTACAATCTCTTAAAAAGTTTTTAAAATAGCGGTTGTACTCAGTTATCTGGTTATTTGGCCTCTTGGGGAAATCATTAAATCCAAATCAGCCAACCCAAAAATCTCTTCGCCAAAGCAGAAGAAAAAGAAAAACAGTTTTATTGTTGCATAAAAATTAAACTTGAAACAAGAATGCACTGAGCTTTGCAGGCAACATGCTGAAGAGACTGCAGAGACAGAAATCTCACTGTTCCCTGCAGTCAGGCGGGTACGCCCATTACACACCCATTCTCAAGATAAAGGATAATCTGTTACACACAGTTCTTACTACACTTTCCTGGTACTTGGGGTGGCCATTGTGTTAGCTTTCGCCTTTGTCCAAACGAAAAATAGCCTTCTCATATCTTTGTGATTGGGGGTGGTTTTATACCTGGGAGCCAGGTGCCAAAGTCAGGCACTTGGTTAGGGTCTTGCCCTTCCTGAGACTCGGAAGTAGGGCGCCTATCCTCCTGGATGCCATCAAAGAGATAGCTCCTGGGTCCTTAAGAAAGACATTTTGGGTGGTAAACTAGATAAGGCTTATTAGCATTAGAAGAGATTTACACACATTTCAAAGGGGCAGAGAAAGAATGTACAATTACGGGTTTTCTGAAGTAAGTGCTTTTTGAGTAGAAGTCGGGGGAGTCTCCCTTTCTTGCATGAGGGAAAATTAATTTTTTTTCTTACTTTTATTTTATGTGTGCCGCTGATGGCCTCTGAGCTTGTAGTCCCCTAGAGGTGTTAGGTGCTCTCCTGCATGCTCTGGGAAGAGCAGGAAGGGGCACCAGGGCCAACAACGTGGACCCTGTGGAACCATTGGACAGCCCTGTGTCCCACCACCCCTTCAAGCATCTCCTCCAGTCAAGGATCAGAGACCCTCAGAAAGAAGCAGATTGGAGCAGTGTCTTTGGGATATGGAGGGGGCTGGGAGATGAGGAAGGGCAGCCCTTCACTCATCAGGAATTTTTTTTTTTTTAAAGATTTTATTTATTTATTTGACAGAGAGAGACACAGCGAGAGAGGGAACACAAGCAGGGGGAGTGGGAGAGGGAGAAACAGGCTTCCCACGGAGCAGGGAGCCGGATGCAGGGCTCGATCCCAGGACCTGAGCCGAAGGCAGACACTTGACGACTGAGCCACCCAGGCGCCCCTCATCAGGGATTTTGATCCGCTTCCATTACTCCTTGGAAATGAGGCCTGGCTGTTCCTGCTGGCTTCTGAGGGAAAGGCACAAACCCACACACGAGTCTCCCCCAGCACCTCTCATCTTTTCACTGTTTCTGTTGGCTCCTCTTATTGAGGCTTTCTTTTTGCTCTCCGGCTGATTTTGGAGTTGAGCGCCAACACCCCAGTCTATCATCATCTTGATCTAAGAGCCGTCATCTGTTTACCATTCTGCTCAGAAATGGGTTGCCTCTTGGGGCGCCTGGGTCTGCCTTCGGCTCAGGTCATGATCCCAGGGTCCTGGGATTGAGCCCTGCATCGGGCTCCCTGCTCAGCAGGGAATCTGCTTCTCCCTCTGCCTTTTCCCTGGCTTGTGCTCTCTCTTGCTTGTGCTCTCTGTCTCTCTCTCCCTCAGATAAATAAATAAAATCTTAAAAAAAACAGCTTTATAAAAGAAAAAGAAATGAGTTGCATCTTACTCTATATGAGCTGTACCAGTAAGTTCACTTAAATGCTCTCTGAAAATACTGTTGCAGAATGAGTGAGCCAAGGTTCTATTTCTGGAGAGCGTCTTGATGTGGTGATGCTCCTCCGGAGATGTTTGGCTGAACTGGTGAGGCGAGTGGCTTGAATCTGGCATTTATAGGTGGGACTGCAGGGACTGCAGAGTGTAGCGTGGTGCAGGCCTGGCCTGATACAGACTTGCCAGGAGTTCCTCTTGCATCTGCTTCTTACCTCCCAGCCCTGATTCGAGTTGTTTGATTTCCCAGTAAGAGAGAACCCAGATTAGTGACATCATCTAAAATAAAATTCCCACTGTATCTCCAGGCCATGACTGAGGAACGAGAAAATTCAAGTGAGATAAGAAAGAAGAGGCCTCAGGACTAGGGGTGCTCTCTTAGTTTACAGACATTTGACCAGAAGCCTCTCTCCAGAGCATCAGGACAGACAGGAGTCACAGAACGGAGCCGATTTTCCAAGCCGCAGAAAATGATCAAGTCACAGGTGAGTTCTTTGTTCTCCAACAGTATTTTTCTGTAGGCGTGACAAGACTTATGGGAAAGCTCTTAAATACATTTAAATCATACTCAGAAACAAACTTGGGAAAGAAGGTGTCAGAGAACAAGGTGGGTTATGGAATCACACAAAAGTCTTACAGTGGAAGCACAGATATATAGGAAATAAGGTACTTCGTTGCCAGAGGAGAGGTGCGGGCTGTCCTCAGATATTCCCGGAAGTGGACATGGGAAGGGAAACAGTAGTATTACGTGGTTTTTTCTGACAAAAAGCAGACCAGCTACTCAGTAGAAGCAGGCATTTGCTAATGATTGCTTACAGTGAAGACATTTGGATAGCTGTTTATGTGGATGATACAGTGGACAGAGTCCTAAATAGCGGCCCTATGATACATAAACCCTGCAATAAATGAACTTATTTCCCAGTGCTATTTCTTACAGAGTTCCTCAGTGTGAACTAAGGGCATGAATCTAAGGTAAAATTCAGAACACATAGTTTGCTACAGGACCAAACCAGTGGGCCTGGACCACCAGTCTTACCTCTATTCTAGTATTAGGAAAGAAACCTAAGTCATCTGGCAGAATTGATCATTACAAAACCTTCAAATGGCCCCCATAAATATTCTCTCAGTTGGAATTTGGGATACATTTTAGGTAGACATGTTTTTGCTTCTGTTGGCAAAAGCTGGGCATGGGAGTATCTGCCTTTAGTCTTTTTACTTTTTTGACTTAATGGAGAGTGTCACGATGGTTGGGGAACAACATCAGCAGCGCAATCCCAGAGGACACGTGGTTCTCCTAGAAGAAAAGGAATTACAGAGGGGACCCCCATCAGGGCCTGCTCTAGTCCACACCTAGGTTAACACGGCCCCCAGTGTGGGCCCTTCTGCCCTGGGGTTTTTATTTTTTTTTAATTTTTATTTATTTTTTTAAAGATTTTATTTATTTATTTGACAGAGAGAGACAGCGAGAGAGGGAACACAAGCAGAGGGAGTGGGAGAGGGAGAAGCAGGCTTCCCCGCGGAGCAGGGAGCCCGATGCGGGGCTCGATCCCAGGACCCTGGGATCACGACCTGAGCTGAAGGCAGACGCTTAACGACTGAGCCACCCAGGCGCCCTGCCCTGGGGTTTTTAGTCCAGTCTGGATAATGCGGTTTTAGAGGGACTGCTTGGGGCATTTCCTTCCAAATCACTTTGTCCACGACCTCAGATTATTAGTCCACACTTTGTTAGATGTGGGCACTATCTGGGCATGTTTGGCCTGGAAAGTGCAGGAGCAGAGTCTGTCCTCTGCTGTCTCCCCATCGGCCCGTCAGGAAGGCATCTTTGTTGCCCCAACAGTCAGTCTAAACCCAGAGCATCCCCATGAGCTTGCAAAGGCAGCACTAGAAAGTTGTTTCTTTTGGTTTTTCTTTTTTCCAGTAGGAGGGGAAAGCTTTCAGGAGTAAGTCCAAAAAACAAAGATCATTCGTGTCCTCCAACCCCATGCTTCCCCAGGTGCTAGCTTTATTTTGTATTTGTTTTTCTGTTGTTAGTATCAGTGTGTCCCATTTAGTAATCAGAACTTTTTAAAAGTTCATCTCCTGTTTTCATCCAGACCCTTTGTCTGGAAAGATTGTATGCAAGAAGGACAAATACTATGTAACTTAACCAGAAAGATACATCATGTTTAGGATTTGGCTGCTAGGGGCACTTGGGTGGCTCAGTCGATTAAGCGACCGCCTTCGGCTCAGGTCATGATCCCAGAGTCCTGGGATCAGGCCCCGCATCGGGCTCCTTGCTCAACAGGGAATCTGCTTCTCCCTCTCCCTCTGCCCCTCCCTCCCCACTCATGTGCGCTCACTCTCTCTCTCAATTAAATAAATAAAATCTTAAAAAAAAATCAGGCTTATTAGGAACAGATCTTACTTGTATTCAAATGTGTCATCCTGCAGGAGGGTTCGTTTTACCTGCCAGTCTGGGGCTCACCTGGGGCACGAGCTAGAGCCCACGAGGCAGGTTCGGTCTTCCATATACCTGCTGTCACGGCCCTGGCTGTGGCCGCTGCTGTCTGGGCTTAGGGGCGAAGGCTGACCAGTGTACATAGGCAGTAAGTCCACACCAATAGCACATTCAGCAGTGAGGACCGGAATACGAGTCCTCTGGTGCCACATCGGTGTGGGGAAGGGCAGCTTTCCCTGGGAGGCCAGTCACGTAAAGCCTTCGGTTTACCTGTGCTTGGGCCTTAACCAGGAGCTTGACCCCTCATGCGTTTTCAGACGTGTAAACAACATCACAGTCAGGACTTGGAACGGGTCCAGTCTCCAGAGACATTCCCTGAGTCTCGCCTTCATGCGTCCCGCGGTCCTGGCAACAACAGCTTTGCTCTCTGTCGCTGCAGTTCTGCCTTTTCCGGAATGTTGGAGAATGGAATCACACATATATACCCTTTTGATACTGGCCTTTTTCACTTAAATCTTTGAGATTCATCCATGTTTGAATCAGTAGTCTGTTCCTTTTATTGCTGAGTCACGGAACAGTAACCCATCATATGAACACACCAGTTTGCTCGTCCTTTCGCTTTTGAAGGACATCTTGGTTGCTTCGGTTTTTAGCAGTTCATCTGCATACAGGTTTAAACATAAATCTTGAGGTGAGCAGAAGTTCTCAGTGTACTTGGGCAGGTATGTGGGAGTAGGATTGCTGGGTTGTGTGGTAATTCTGCATTCAGCTTTATGGGAAGCTGCCAAAACCTCTTCCAAGGTCGCTGCGTTCCCACCTTCAGTGCATGAGAGTTGGAATTGCTGTGCATTTGTCACTTTTTATGTGGGTTTTTTAAATTAATTTCAGCAATTCTAATAGGTATGTAGTAACGTCTCATTATAGTTTTAATTCACATTTACCTATTGACAAATGATGCTGAACATCTTTTTTTTTTGGACTTTTTTTTTTATTCTTATGTTAATCCCCATACATTACATCATTAGTTTTAGATGAAGTGTTCCATGATTCATGGTTTGTGCATAACACCCAGTGCTCCATGCAGATGCTGAACATCTTTTTATATGTTTATTTTTTATCTGTATATCTCCTTTGGTGAAGTGTGTGTTAAGATCTTTTGCTTGGGCACCTGGGTGGCTGAGTTGGTTAAGCGACTGCCTTCGGGTCAGGTCATGATCCTGGAGTCCCGGGATCGAGCCCCACATCGAGCTCCCTGCTCGGCAGGGAGTCTGCTTTGCCCTCTGACCCTATCCCCTCTCATGTGTTCTCTCTCATTCTCTCTCTCTCAAATAAATAAATAAAATCTTCAAAAAAAAAAAAGATCTTTTGCTCATCTTTCTTGTTTGTTTTTTAAATAAGAGGGGTTTTGTTCATTTTAATTCCAGTGTCATTAATATGCAACGTTGTATTAGTTTCAGGCGTGCAGTGTAGGGATTCAACACTCCCACACATCACTCCGTGCTCCTCACGGTAAGTGTACGCCTGGTCCCCTGGACCTGGTTCACTCCCGCCCACCCTCCTCCCCTCTGCTAAACACCAGTGCTCTGTAGTTAAGTCTGTTTCTTGGATTGTTTCTCTTTTTTTTTTCCTTTGCTCATTTGTTTAGTTTCTTCAGTTCCACATAAGAGTGAAATCAGATGGTATCTGTCTTTCTCTGACCGACTTAATTCACTTAGCATTATACTCTCTAGGTCCATCCACGTCATTGCAAATGGCAAGATTTCTTTTTTTTTTTTAAGTTTTTTTTTTTAAGATTTTATTTATTTATTTGAGAGAGAGAATGAGAGACAGCATGAGAGGGAGGAGGGTCAGAGGGAGAAGCAGGCTCCCCACTGAGCAGGGAGCCCAATGCGGGACTCGATCCCAGGACCCTGAGATCATGACCTGAGCTGAAGGCAGATGCTTAGCAACTGAGCCACCCAGGCGCCTCATTCTTTTTTTGGTTGGTAACATTCCATTGTGTGTACACACCACATCTTTATCCATGCGTAAGTCAGTGGGCATTCTGGCTGCTTCCGGATCTTGGCTGTTGTAGATAATGCTTCTGTAACGGGTGCATGTATCCTTTGAAGTATTGATTTTGTATCTTTGGGCAAATACCCAGTAGCCCAATTGCTGGGTTGTAGGGCAGCTCTATTTTTAACTTTTTGAGGAATCTCCATACTGTTTTCCAGAGTGGCTGCACCAGCTTGCATTCCCACCAACAGTGTAGGAGGGTTCCCCTTTCTCTGCGCCCTCGCCAACACCTGTTGTTTCCAGACTTGTTAATTTCAGCCATTCTGACCCGTGTGAGGTGATACCTCATTTGGTTTTGATTTGCATTTCCCTGATGGCAAGTGATGTGGAGCATCTTTTCATGTGTCTGTTGGCCATCTGGATGTTGTCTTTGGAGAAATGTCTGTTTATGTCTTCTGCTCATTTTTAAATTAGGTTGTTTTTTGGGGTGTGGAGTTGTATCAGTTCTTTATATATTTTAGGTACTAACCCTTTATCAGATATGTCACTTGCAAATATCTTCTCCCATTCTGTAGGTTAGCTTTTAGTTTTGGTGATTTTTTCCTTCGCTTTGCAGAAGCTTTTTATTTTTATGAAGTTCCAATAGTTTATTTTTGCTTATATTTCCCTTGCTTCAAGAGATGCCCATTTTTTAATTGAATTGTTTTCTTATTGTTGAGTGTCAAGAATTCTTTATTCTGGGGGCGCCTGGGTGGCTCAGTCAGTTAAGCAGCTGCCTTCGGCTCAGGTCATGGTCTCAGGGTTCTGGGATCGAGCCCCACGTCAGGCTCCCTGCTTAGCAGAGAGTCTGTTTCTCCCTCTGCCCCTCCCCTTGCTCATGCTCTCTCTCTTTCTCTATCAAATAAATCAATAAAATCTTAAAAAAAAAAAGAATTCTTTATTCTGGACGTAAGTGGTCTGTCAGATTAGTGATTTTCAAGTATTTTCTCATAGTCTGTGCCTTGTCTTTTCTTTCTCTTTTTTTTTAAACTTTTTTTTTTTTTTTAAGATTTTATTTATTTTTTGACAGAGAGAGACAGCAAGAGAGGGAACACAAGCACGGGGAGTGGGAGAGGGAGAAGCAGGCTTCCCGCTGAGCAGGAAGCCCAATGTGGGGCTCGATCCCAGGACTCTGGGATCATGACCTGAGCCAAAGGCCGATGCTTAACGACTGAGACACCCAGGTGCCCCGTCTTTTCTTTCTCTTAACAGTGTCTTTCACATAGAAAAAAATTTTAATTTTGAAAAAGCCCATTTCATTGATTTTTTTTCTTAAGTTGATCATATGTTCAGTGTTATATCTAAAAACTTACTGCCAAACCCAGGATCATGCAGGTTTTTTCCTAGAGCTTTATAGTTTTATGTTTTCCATTTAGGTCTGTGATCCACTTTGAATTAATTTTTATATAAGGTATGAGGTATGTGTTGAGGTTTATTCTTTTGCTTATGGGTATACAGTTGTTCTAGCACCATTTGTTGAAAAAACTCCTTTCTTCATGGAATCCTTTTGTCAAAATTCAATTGAGTATACTAAGGGGGGTGTAACTGTAAGCTGTCTGTTCTGTTCCATTCCTCTATGTATTTATCCTTTGACTAACACTAGGTTGTCTTAATTACTGTGGCTTTATCGGAAGTTGTGAAGTCAGGTAGAGTGAATCCCGCAACATTGTTCTTTTTCCAGCTTGTTTTCACTTTGTAGCTCCTTTGCCTTTTGTCCCAAAACCCTCTATGTACTTTTTCCTGGCCTCTGTAACACCTTCTTTCCTGGCCTGAAAAGACTGAAAAGTTTTAAGAACATGATTTTTATTCTACTCATCTTTATATTTTTGGCACCATTCACAGTTTGGGGAGCTCTGTGACATGCTCCATATGTGTGTCCCAGAGGATACGTGGAGGAGCCAGCTAGTTGTTACTACGTGGGTGCAGATGCGGAGGGAGGAGAGTGTTGTAGATCTGTAGTCGTGGTTTTGGTTTTGACAGTAACAGGAAAATAGGACTGTCATTCAGCAGGTAGGTGCCAGGCATGCTGGAGGTCTGATACTGCATGGGGTTCGGCTAAGAATTGTCCCCACATACCAGTGGCACCTTCTTTGAAAAGGACTGTGCTTATTTAAACACAATGTATTCCAGTTTCTTAATGGATAGGTGGATGGATGGATGAGTGAATTCAAAATGATAAATAGCTTAATAACTTTTTGTTTCTCTCAAAGTATAATGAAGGTTAGGATATTATATGAGTTATCAATTGCTATGTAACAAATTACCCAAACTTCAGTGGCTGACAGCATAAACATTTCTCTCACAGTTTCTCTGGGTTAGAAGTTTGCCAGCTGTGCTCACATCTGGTTCCCGTTCAGGGTCTCACACAGCCCTGTAACGAAGACGTTGGGCAGGGCTGTGGTCCTCTCGGGGTGCAGCAGGGAGATGATCCCCTCCCAGGCTCAGTCACGTGGGAGTTAGCGGACCTCGGTGCCTCTCCACATAGGCATCTCCACAGAACTGCCTCACCACGTGGCAGCTGGATTCTCCCCGAGAGAGCGTTGACAGGGCTCCAAGATGGAGCAAGACTCTCCTCAGTGGAAGTGAGTCCGTAAGGCCTGCCCACGTTCAGGAGGGGAGTTAGAGATGGACGAGGCTGCCTCTGCGCTAGAGAAGAAAGCCTGTGTCCCACCGTGAGTGCCACTGCAGCTTGAACAGTGATGACGCTTTTCCAGATCTCCTTTGAGGATGTGGCTGTGGGCTTCACGTCGGAGGAGTGGCAGCTACTCAACCCTTCTCAGAAGAGCTTGTACAGAGAGGTGATGTTGGAGAACTACAGCAATCTAGTTTTCTTGGGTAAGAATATTCGTATGTAAATAGTGTGTATCCAGTAACTGTGGGGCCTCTCAGATGTTTACTGATTTTGGATTTAAGTTTCAGATATCAAAAGATTCTTCGATATCTAGACCCAACTGAAAGATTTTGGTTCACTTGCTTTGTTTTATAGCGTTCGTAGTAAATATTCTCCATATTTAAGAGTCCGTCAGCCCAAGGAATTGGGTCCAGGTTGTCTTATGTTTCCAATTAACAGGTTATCAAATTATCAAACCTGATGCAATTTTCAAGCTGGAACACGAAGAGCCGTGGATAATAGACGAAGAAGTTCTAAATCAGAACTTTTCAGGTGAGAGGTCATCAGGTGCAAGCTGAATCACAGGTTTCTTTCTCTTTCTTTCTTTCTTTCTTTCTTTCTTTCTTTCTTTCTTTCTTTCTTTCTTTCTTTCTTTCTCTTTCTTTTTTCTTTCCTTTCTTTCTTTCTTTCCTTTCTTTTCTTTTCTTTTCTTTTCTTTTCTTTTCTTTTCTTTTCTTTTCTTTTCTTTTCTTTCTTCTTTCACAGCGAGAGAGGGAACACAAGCAGGGGGAGTGGGAGAAGGAGAAGCAGGCTTCCCGCTGAGCAGAGAGCCCGATGCGGGGCTCGATCCCAGGACCCTGGGATCATGACCTGAGCCGAAGGCAGACGCCTAATGACTGAGCCACCCAGGCGCCCTGAATCACAGGTTTCTGATGATAGGTTGTTTATAATGTTTTGAAAAGTTACTTTGAAATGTTATTTGTAAAACTGTGTGAAGTTCCTGCGTCTGTAGAGTTGGCTCAGGACTGGTGACCTGAGTTCTTCTGCATTTTAACGTGCTCTCTGTCCTGGTCTGTGCATCAGGATGTGCTCTTTGCACGAGCTCATGATGGTACGTACCCCCTTCCCTGCACAGCGGACCTTGCTTTCTGGGACAAGGCTCCTCTTCCCAGCCTCCTCAGCTCCCATCCTTCTCTCCTGCACTTCCACTCTGCAGGGGTAGGCTTCCTTCTTCCTCCTGAAGAGTTCAAAACTTTCTCCTGTTGCAGGGACGCTGACTGAGTCCTTTATTTTCTTTTCTTCCTCTAATTTGTCGGATTTCTGTTTTAAGCCCACAGAGAGTAGAAGGTGAATCCATGCATATAGAATAAAAACAGAACACTGTAAGCCTGGTGAGGAGGCTCTGCCTCTCTCCCTCCTCCATGCAGACTGAGCCCTTTGCGGTCAGCTCCTGGGTTCGTTTTGGTGCCTTAATGTTCATCTTCTCCAGGCTCCTCATTAACCCCCATGTGCCGTGTGATATTTTAATGACATTTATGTTGAAGAACCTCATGGTATGGCAACATCTTATCCATTTTTTTTGTTTTTTGTTTTTAATTTCTGTGTCCAGAAGTCAGGGTTAACTCCATTAGAACTAGTTTCTTCCACGTGTCATACATTTTTCTCTGCACGTAGGCCTTTGATCCTTTGATTATCATATCCTTTCTCCATGTAGACACTATGCCTCTTCGGTTTTGCCCTTTTTCACCTCCAGTGAATGTTGACTCCCAGCCTTTCTGAAATCTCTGCCCACTTTGTGTTGTATTATAGGAACCCTGGCCCCGGTCAGGCGTTATCTGGAATTTTTCACCAATTTTTAACCAATTAGGTCTTAACGATTTTTTACTCACATATTAAGATGGCAAGTAACTTATTTTTCTCTTTTCCCTGTAGAATTTACGGTGTGTAATTATTAAATGTTTCATTAATTGAGTGTTGTGCGGCCAGGTAAGGCAGGACCTTTCTTGTTTATATTCTTTAGTGCAAAGGTCTACATCTAAGCAACTATCTCAGCTCACCTTAGGAAATATTTCAAATGATAGATGTCTAGGTACCATTCACATGGATGATTAGGTCTGGGTATGTGTACCTTAGAAAATATTGTCTGTGAAGATAGATTTTTCTCTTCACCCATTAATTTAGAATGACTGCTATCCTGTGGAATGAGAGGAATTGAGTGAAAGAGTCGTGAAATAGCATTGCAGACAATTTTAACGTAGAAGAAAATGGAGAACTATATTTATTCAATAATTCAGTATTTGAACACAAAGCATTTGTATTAAAATGCAAAGTTTTTTTTTAAAAGATTTTATTTATTCATTTGACAGAGAGAGATAGTGAGAGCAGGAACACAAGCAGGGGGAGTGGGAGAGGGAGAAGCAGGCTTCCCGCGGAGCAGGGAGCCCGATGTGGGGCTTGATCCCAGGACCCCGGAATCATGACCCAAGCCGAAGGCAGATGCTTAACGACTGAGCCACCCAGGTGCCCCTTAAAATGCAAAGTTTTTTTAATCAAGATTAATGATACAGAAAGGAACTTCTTTAGAAATCCAGTTGTGAGTGCACAGTGTTTATCCTACATGTATTGAGGACTTGCTCCCTGCATGCATTGGGGTTACATCAGTGAGAAATACAAACCTCTTCCCTGCCCTCACGGTCTACATTCTAGTGGGGGACGCAGAAGTAAGGTGATTACCTATTTGATAAGTGCTATGAAGGAAATAAACAGGATGTTGTTAGGATGCCCTTGAAATGATTTTTACACTTGAATGAGCCATGCCGAAAGCTGGGAAGAGCATGCCAAATAAAAGGAACAGCCATTGCAAAGGTCCTGAGGCAGAAAAGGGCTTTGAGATCAAAGGGATGAGAAGGAATTCATGTGGTGGAGCAGCAGTGAGCAAGAGTGTGTGAGAGGAAGTCGGAGAGGTTGGAAAGACCAGGGCATGCTAGGGCATGTGAGCCATGGCAAAAGCTTGCATTTATCAAAGGGTTTTTTTTAAGCAAGGGGGTAAAAAGCCTGATCACATGTTTTAAAGCTCACTGGCTCTCTGGAGACTAGAATTGGGAGGGAGCAAGGCTGGAAGTAGGAATATTAGTTTGAAAACTAAAGTGAAATGCAGGCAGTGTGGACCGGAGTGTGACAGAGAGAAGTGGGTTCACCTGTGCCTGGCCCTGCATAATACCAGTCGGAGACAACTTACTTGTTTTCCAAAATGACAAGATTTTTTTTTCTTTTCTTTTCTTTCTTTTTTTTGGAGAGAGAGAGGGGGTGGGGTGCAGAGAGAGAGAGAGAGAGGGAGACACGGAATCCCAAGCAGACTCCCTGTTGAGCACAGAGCCTGACACAGGGTCAGATCCCGGGATCCTGAGATCACACCCTGAGCTGAAACCAAGAGTTGGACGTTCAACTGACTGAGCCCCACAGGTGCCCCAAGATTTTTTATTTCTTAAATATTTTTTGATACAGTTGAACTACTTGAATATTATTTTATATTATTTGTTAACTTGTATATATATTAATTTTATTTCTTGTTTTGATTTTAATTTAAAATTTTCATTTCTTTACTCAGATTTCATGAAACCATTTTTTATGAACTGTTCAGCTGGGCTTCACGCTTACATGTCTACATATGACTCTTGCTTTTTTTAATTCTTTAATTTTTTTTATTTTTTTAATGCTTTTTAAAAAAAATATTTTTATTTATTTGAGAGAGACAACATGAGTTGGGGCAGGGAGAGAGGGACAAGCAGACTCCTCTGGGGAGCCCGATGCGGGGCTCAATCCCAGGACCCTGGGATCATGACCTGGGCCAAAGGCAGGCGCTTAACCGACTGAACCACCCAGGTGCCCCATGACTCTTGCTTTTAATCTCTAAACTTTTTCTCAGTCTTTTTCATCTCAGTGAATAGTATTAATACCTCTACTCACTTAAGCTCAAAATATTGAGTCCTTTTATTCTTTATATCAGCAACTCTAGTTGGTCCTTTTTCTGAAATTCTGATATGTCTGAGAATTAGATAAGTCTCCCACACACACCCAAAAAAAAAAAAAAAAAAAAATCCTGCAGAAAAGAAGTAGTTGCCTTATATTGAGGTCTCGCCAAATCTTTTGACTTGCAGGGTACCCCCTGGGAATTTACCTCACAATTACTAGTAAAGAATATTGTAAAGTAAACAAACCTTCACTTTAAAATATCCAATAAATGATCATGTTGTGGAAATCACAAACAGTTGTACTTACTGGGTAACAGAGAGTCTGTCCTAATGCATTATACAGAGAGTTCTTGTGGTTTGGAATGATTTTCATGGGTAGGATTACATGTAGATTCATTATATAGATTATAGACTCTTAAAATGTCAAAAAAACCTAAATAAAACTGTCGATGCTGGCTATCAAGAAATAGCCTTGATGGTGAAGTCAGTGATTCAGGTGACAATCTTGAATGAGAATGTACTTTAAATGTAACGATCGTACAGGAACCTAATGTTTCTCATCTTTCAGATGAAAGCTTGATATCCTGTATTAGCTCTGTATTCAGTGTTTCTTCCTTCGTAGGATTCAGCAGTGTATACCAGTCTTGCTCTTTGTGTGCTGGTTGTTGCTAGTGTTCGCTGTATCATGAGGCCTCTGACTCGGGGGTGTTACCTGTGGTCTTCCCTTGTCTTCCCTCTGGACATACAGCAGATAATCGGATTGTTGTTGAATAAGGAAATTAATCACTCCAGTATTTGAGCATAAATTGCTCATGATCACTGCTCCTTGAGTGTATTTCATCTTTTCTAATTTAAAAGTTCATGTTTCTAAACATTTGTAACTTTTAAATGTTTTCATTTCTGTTAAAAAAATTTTTTTAAGTTTTTATTTAAATTCCAGTTAGTTAACATACAGTATCTGTCAAAATTTCCAATGTCCAGTAAGTAGACATTATATTTGGGAGGGTTTGTTTTGTTTTGTTTTGTTTTAATTGGGATCCTAGGCTCCATTTCAGTTTTATTCAATGAGTGTAATCATTGGGGGATTTACACAGTATGATTCATTTTTTTCCTTTTTAGAAGAAGTCTGGCTAGATAACAGTCTCAAAATGTGGCACCAGGATAATCAAGACAAGCTTAGAAGTGTGGAGAGAGGCCATGAATATGATGTTTTTAGGAAAATATTTCATTCAAGCATTAACTTTGTTCATTTAGGAATGAGACCCCATAAATGTGCCACAGGTGAAAAAAGTCTGAAACATCCTTTTGAGTTTCTTATTCCAAAAAATAACCATGGAAGAAAGAAACTTGATGAGCTCAATAAGAAATATTTATTGTATGTCAAAGCTGATAGAACCCATGGTGAAATGCCATACTGTGATTGCAGTAAATGTAGGAAGGCTAGCAGGACAGGGTCGTGGCCCATTGCAAACCGTAGAACGCACACAGGAGTCCATTTATGCATGGAGTGCGGCAGCATTTTCAGTAAGAAGTCACAGCTCATCATACACCAGCGGACGCACACGGGAGAGAAGCCCTATGGATGCAGCGAATGCGGGAAAGCCTTCTCCCAGAAGTCACTGCTCACTATTCATCAAAGGACTCATTCAGGAGAAAAACCATATGGATGTGGTGAATGTCAGAAAGCTTTCAGTAGGAAGTCCCTGCTCATTTTACACCAGAGAACGCACACGGGAGAGAAGCCCTATGGATGCAGTGAGTGTGGGAAAGCCTTCAGCAGGAAGTCGCAGCTCAAGAGACATCAGAGAACCCACACAGTCGAGAAGCCCTATGGCTGCAGTGACTGTGGGAAAGCCTTCTCCCAGAAGTTAAAGCTCATTACCCATCAGAGAACCCACACAGGAGAGAAGCCCTATAAGTGTAGTGATTGTGGGAAAGCCTTCTTCTGGAAGTCACAGCTGATTACTCATCAGAGGACTCACACGGGGAAGAAACCATACGCATGTAACGAGTGCACAAAAGCCTTCAGCAGGAACTCGCTGCTCATCAGACATCAGAGGATCCACACAGGGGAGAAACCCTATGAGTGCAGTGAGTGTGGGGAAGCCTTCATCAGAAAGCCACAGCTTATCAAGCATCAACTAACTCACACGGGAGAGAAGAACTACCAGTGTGCTGATTGTGAAGAAGCATTCTTTAAGAAGTCAGAGTTAATCAGACATCAGAAGACTCACTTAGGGGAGAAACCCTACGGATGTGTTGAATGTGGAAAAACCTTCTTTGGGAAGTCACAGCTCCTAACGCATCAGAGAACTCACACTGGAGAGAAACCGTATGAATGCAGTGAGTGTGGAAAGGCCTTCACCCAGAAGTCAAGCCTGATTTCACACCAGAGGACACACACAGGGGAGAAGCCCTATGAGTGCACGGAGTGTGGGAAGACCTTCAGTGAGAAGTCAAGCCTCATTCATCACCAGAGAACCCATACTGGAGAGAAACCCTTCGAATGTAGTGAGTGTAGGAAAGCTTTTGCCTGGAAGCCACAGCTTCTTAGACATCAAAGAATTCATACAGGGGAGAAACCCTATGAATGCAGTGAGTGTGGGAAGGCCTTTGTTCAGAAAGTGCAGCTCATTAAGCATCAGAGAAATCACACAGGAGAGAAAACCTATGGATGCAGTGATTGTGCAAAAGCCTTCTTTGAGAAGGCACAGCTCGTTATCCATCAGAGAATTCACACGGGAGAGAGACCCTATAAATGTGGTGAATGTGGGAAGTCTTTCACTAGAAAGTCTCACCTTATGAGGCATCAGAGAATTCATACAGGAGATAAATACTATGGGTGCAGTGAGTGTGGGACTGCTTTCGGCAGGAAGTCGCAGCTCATGATTCATCAGAGGACTCACGTCCTCTAGAAACCATGTGAATGCTGTGAACTTGGAACATTTACTGTCAGACGTCATGCCTTCTGACACGTCCGAGGACACACACACAGGAGGAACCCTGTCAGTGCACTGGGATGGCAGGTCTCACCCAACAATTTGGAGAGGAGGGAATTTGTTTAAGTAGACAGTGTAAGAGAGCCTTCTCCCAGAACACACAGCTTGTTACACATTAATGACTTAACGTGGAAGTCTTACCAGTATTGTGGTAGTACAGACCCTTGTAGTGAGAAGTGACAGCTCATTGTTAGAGGACCTACGCTTGAGGAGAAACTGGACTGTTGTAAAAAGCAAGTGAGAGGTTTCATCAAGAAAGGATAACTCACAGTACACTAGAGAGTGCATACACAAAATACTGAGTAGTATGAATTAGAGATTTCGATACAGAGAAGTCCTCATGTGAAGAATTTTGATAAGCATGATCTTGTTGAAGGAATTCTATAACATTGTGTTTGTTGTATGTAAGTTATAAAAAATAGTTATTTTTAAAAGGTAGTTGTGTTTTAAGTGTGAAGACTTCTGCTTTCTGCTATGGTGGTACGGCAAGGATCAGATTACTCCCCTGCCTTCGACATCTAGAAACTGTAAAATGTATGCGAAAGAATAGTTTTGAGACCTATGGCAAGCAGAAGTTTGTGATCCCCGGCAGAAGGTGGACAGAGTGAGGTGAGCCCCACAACAGCCCAGCCTAGCGCCTGGTGGCAGCTCCCAGGCTGCTGTTCAGGGGAAAGGAACACGTGGTCTCGTCAAAGAGAGCTGCCGACATGGCCTTTGGGGAGGCCACGGTAGCTAGAATTTGCAGGGAAAGGAGAAGAGGGAGCTTTCCAGAGAGAGGGCTGCAGAAATCTATGAGGAGTCCCCTTGAGTCTTTTGGCTTAGTGCTGATTTGCATGGGTGTGAAAGGAAAAGGCGTGCTGGAAAGCGGGCGGCAGAACAATTCCCAGAAGTCAGTGCCGGGCTGGGAATAAAGTTCCCACCAGCTGGATTGGAACAGCTTTGAACACATGGGGCATCATTAGGACTCCCCGCAGAGTATGATCTTGTGAAGTAACTCACCCTAGATTAAAAGCTGCTCTAGACCCACAATGTCTGGCATCTAAACACTTTCCTGACATGCAAAGAAATTATGAGAATACGACTTGTAACCAGGACAAAAATGAATCAGTAGAAAGAGACATAGAAGAGACTGGAGCACTTGGCATTGGACAAGGGTGTTCAAGCAGCTCTTTCGAATATAGAGGAAAATATGAACATGACAAGACCAGAATGGAAGGTGTATTTTTAAAAGCCCAAGTGGAACATCTCAGGATGAAAACAGCAGTATCTGAAAATTAAAAAAACAATGACCAAAAAAACCCAACTCTGAGTGAAATTAAGAACAGATGAGACATAGAAGAAGAAAAATTGATGAATTTAAGTAAGAATATAAACTGTCCAACTGATGAACAGAGAAAAAAAGCCTGGAAGAAAAGAGAGGAGGGGAGCAGAGTCCTAGAAGGAGAGGACGGGGAAGAGAAGTAACAAAGTATCTGAATAAATAAGGGCTGAAATTGTTACCAATGGGATGAAAAGTGTCACTCCACATATTCAAGGAGTTCAAAGAACCCCAAACAAGATACATAAAAAAAATCCTGCTAATGGACATCATAGTCAAATGGATGAAGAACAGTTGTAAAGCACCTCGGGAAAGACAGGACGCGCTCACAAAACAGAGTAGGACAGCTTGCTCCCGGGCAGAGTCTGCTCAAGCCACAGGACAGTAGAGTGAGTGACCACTTCGGATTACTGAGGGAAAAAATAAAACCCCTGCAACCTGGCGTTTGTCTATTACCCATCAGAAATATCTTTCAAAAATTAAAGGAAAAAAAGACTTTTTCAGGAAAACAAAATCAAAGAGAATGTATTAGCTGTAGGCCTTCCTTCAGGAAAATTTAAGTAAGTTTGGGGGCAGCAGGAAAATAATCCTAGGTGGAAATGTGTATCTACAGGAAGAAATGAAGAGTTCTGGGAATGGTAAATATCTGGGTAAATATAAAAGATTTTTTTCTCATTTTAAAATCTTTTAAAAAGGTAATCGATTGCTTAAAGCCAAATAGTGACAATGTATTGTGGGTTATGATCTATTTAGAAGTAAATTATATAACAACAACAACACTTATGGGTGAATTTTCTAAAATAGTTAAATAGACTGCATCATCTGAGTCAGAAATCTGCTTCCCCAGGGCTCAGGGTGACTTGTGTCTGTAGCATCTACTCAGTAGAGATGACATGTGATGGACCTGCATACATGCTGCTTGTTCCCTGCTCCTGCTCCTCTCTCTGCACCCCAGGGGCTGCCCTCTAGGGTTTCTGCTAAGCGGCTAGATCAGCCGTGGGAGGAGAGAGGCTAGGGCATTCCTCCCCGCCCTCCCTACTGGGCCTTGGTTTGGGCAGAGTCTGTGCCTGCATGGGCACAGCTCCTGCCGGGCAGTCCTCCTCGGGGGCTGTCGACTCCGTTCTCAGTTCACGCCTCCCTCTCCTTGCTCTTCGGATGCTTCACCATCCCTAGTTGGTGTCCTTAATTCTGAACACATATCTGTAAATAGTCCCTCTATTAAATGTTCTTGAGTTAATATTTTGAGTGTACCCTTTGTTTTCTGTGCCGTGTTGAAGGATGAGCATTTAACAACATTTTGAGTGTGTCAGTTAGTGGTGCATGTGCCTCACAGGGCACAGACTGACATCTGTCAAGATTTCCCACACTAAATGTCAGTATTTTCTGTTTTTTTTTAAACAATTCAGTAGCGATTATAACAAGTAACAAAGTTCTCTGTGTTTTTTGTTTTGTTTTGCTGCAAATGTAAATGGCTCCACAGATTATCATCTGCTGCGTATCCAATGGTCTTGCAGTTATTACTAACACTTCTTCAGTAATAGAATCCAAAACATTTATGAAGTCGAATGCTACTCTAGATTAGCCAAGCAATTTACAAAAACACATTGGCATTTATGTTCAATATGTATGGACAAGAAAAAAGATAACCAGGTCCTGAGTGAGGGAGAAAGGAATGATGCCTCATAGGTCCCAGTATGTCCTTTAGAAACACTGCTGTGCATACCCTCATTCCATACTCTGCTGCTTTTCTATATGATCCATGTACTCTGTAACCTGTGGACAAGATTTCCATATCTGTAGTCAGAACTGCCACAGAGTCTCTCTAAAGGCTCCACACCAGTGCCCATCACCAACAGCATACCGTCTGGTGAAGTTAGAGGTGGTCAGGTTGAAGTAGACTACCAGCGAACCCCAACACAGCAGCCCCATCTGCTGTCATTTGTCAGATACCTCTTAGGAAGTTTACCTTTCTTTTCTTTTCTTTCTTTTTTAAGATTTTATTTATTTATTTGACAGAGAGAGACACAGCGAGAGAGGGAACACAAGCAGGGGGAATGGGAGAGGGAGAAGCAGGCTTCCCGTGGAGCAGGGAGCCCGATGCGGGGCTCGATCCCAGGACCCTGGGATCATGACCTGAGCCAAAGGCAGACGCTTAACGACTGAGCCACCCAGGCGCCCCGGAAGTTTACCTTTCTTTACCCTGTCTCACCTGGTCCTTTTCTCTTGGTACCCGGATGGCTTTTGAAGGGAAGTAATTGCCATCAGGCCACACAGTTGCATTTTCTCTCCAGGTGCTTTTGCATTTCAGTATGCATTTTGAAGAAGCTTTTCATGTAGGTCTTCCATTTTGTATAACCTCGAAAGATACCATTCTCAATATAGTCTGTGCCAGTAAACTTGTGTTTTTCTCTGGTCCTGTCTTTAGCGAATTAGCTAGCCAATGAAATCAGTGTTTCGAGGCAGGGACGTAATTGGAATACAGCACTGTTACCTGTAATGGTTTCTCTGTAATAGGACTGTGTGCTCTGTGTGATAGCAAAATGCTTTGCACCAGCACAACCATCCCCCGGCCCCCTGTATTTGTCACAAAGTGAAGGGAAAGGCCGTGCTCACTCTCAGCTTAGAAAACTTTATCTCATGATGTCTGTCTGCAGCTTAGAAGCAGGCAATGTAACATCTCATGACCAGCTCACAAGGATGACAAGTAACTGTGCTACAGGGTTCCCCATCTGTGGAGCAGGTGATGCTTATCTGATCATTGTTTATTTCCTTTGTGGGGTCTTCGCAATTTAGATCAGTCATTACTCATTGAATCCAGGTAATCTGGACATCTTGTCATAGAGGCTGTTACTTTCAGAATTCTAAGATTAAGTAAAGCAGGGAACACCAACTTTATTGAACACTTAAATCATTATCCTTAGGTATTTTACAACACCTACATCATTAGAAATGCCCAACAAAGAGAGTGTAGCTATAGAAGAGTCACTGGTAGGATGAAGGGAGAACGCAAGCGAAGTGACATTTGTAATTTGAGGTTCTCATTTAAAGCATCACTCTCATTCCTATCATTAAAATTTATTAACACATCAAGCTCAGAGTCACAAGAAGATGGGGAAGCAGATCTAGTGTGTGTTAAGAGAGTGGGCATGTTAGAGGAGCATTTGAACCATGGACTTGCTACCACCGTAGCCATCAGAATGGTAGTGATCACGGCAGCCCGAGGCACACGAGCGAGTTACATATACTTACTCTCTGGTGTATGTTTGCACAGAGCAGAATGTGTCACGTGCCGAGCCCTGAGCTCTGGGCCAGCAGCGCTGCGCGTACAAGGCTGGGGCAGACGGCTAATGAGAAGGGTCGGGCTGCCGGCCCTTTTGTGCCTGCCCACTGCTGGCCTGTTTCCACTGACTGGTGCACCTGGAGAGCAAGGGCGCCTAGGGAGGCAGTGCTCACACTAGTGCCCACACTTCTCTCCGCTGTTTGAAAAGAAGGCCTCTGTTCCTCTATGTTTACTGAGTAAACTGTTCAACGAATTAGTACGTGCGAGTGTGATCATTGGTAACGGGGAACTCTAGCTTCCATTCGGCTGGGTATCCCAAACCGGATCTGAACTCTGCCAGTTTCCAACGCGTTTATCATCCACACACGCCTGAAACGTGAAGAGAAAAGCAGTGCTCGATTCCGTTGTTGGCGGTGTTGAGAGTCAACGCTCTGCCTGGCCCCTGGCTCGCCCGGTGGCGTCTGGTCCGTGCAGAGGAGAAACGGCCCGCTTTCTTACACGCAATCCCTTGAAGCTTCGAGGAGTGGGATCCTGACCGTGTACCTACACCACGCGCACACTTGTGAGGAAAGGGGGGGGGGGCGCGCTGCGTGAGGTGTGCTCACACGCACCCTGCACCTTCTGCATCCGATGACCCCCTCGGGATCCCCACCAAGCGGATGGGCAGTGTCCGGCCCTGCAGATGGGGGGCCTGGCCCCCCCCCACCCTTGTCCGGGGATGCCTTTCCTGCCCTTTTCTTTTTATGATTTTAAGTATCTCTACACCCAGCATGGGGCCTGAATCCACAACCCAGAGACACGGGGGGCAGGCTCACCCACTGAGCTGGGCGGTGCCCCCCGTTCCTGTCTTAATGCCCTCCGCCCCGGCGCAGACCCCCGCTTTGATTGACACGTGAGTATGGCGTTCAACTGCATGCTTCTGCCCTGTTGGGAGGTCTTCCGATGGAAGGAACTCGAGCAGTCGTTACGCCGCGCGCACCCCCGGCCTCTCGAAAAGCCAACGGAGCCCGGGCGAGACCCGCCGCAGAGCCCTCTGGGAGATGTAGTTCTGGGGCGAGCGGCACTCCGGGAAATGTAGTTGTGCGCGCCCACTTCCGCGCTCGCCGGGAGCGTCTCGGCGCCGGGGCCCCAGCGGGAGCGGGCGGGGGCGGGGCGGGGGCGGCCTCGCTGTCTCCGCGGGCCCGCGGTGACCCCGGCGCGCCTGCCGCGGTGGGGGCAGCGTGCGGGCCCAGTGCGGCCTGGGGCGGTCCGTCGCGATCGGAAATGCGAGGTCGTGGGGGCGGCCGAGGGGCGGCGGAGGACTCCGGGGACCGGGGGCTGGGCCTCCCGGGAGGGGCCGCTGGACGCAGCGCGCAGCGCGTCTTGCTGTTTGGCGCGTGGCCGCCGGAGCCGGCCAGTGCGGGGGCTGCCGAGGGGCCTGCGGGCTCGGTGGCTGGGGTCACGTGAGGATCCGGGGCCTGTCGGGCTGACGGCTGCGGAAGAGCCGGGACGGCCGAGTGGGTCCGCCGTGAGCGCAGCCGCGGTGAGGGGTCGTGCGCCTGTTAGGGCGGCGTCCGGGGGTCTGCATCGGGGGCCTGAAGGCGCCAGGAGTGGGGACGTCAGAGGTCTGGACTTGGGGTGCCTGCAGTGGTCGGGCAGCCGTGAAGGGCAGAAATTGGGTGCCCGGTGGGGCTGCTGAAGGGCAGGTGGATTCGCCGCCTGGAGGGACCACGGCGTTGAGTGTCTGCGGGGTGACCGACCTGCGGTTTGCTGGGCCTGCGAGAGCTCTGCGAGTGGGGGACGTTCCTGGGGGAGGATTTTTCTCATCAACTTGTTAGCGAGCCTTGGGGATGAGTGGCTCGGAGGCCAGTGGGGGTCTGGGAGGTGCTGTGTGTTGTCACGAACCGTAGGCTCGTGGGGAAGTGAGTGTAGGACGACCGTTTAATCAGTGACTGGGGAATCAGAGATCAGGGCTAGGGGGCCTGGTGGGCGAGGAACTGGGGACTACTGGGGGTGATAGAGTGACTGGGGAGGCCCGAGCGTCGATCGTTGCAGAGTCCTTGGGCGCCTGGCCGGCTCAGTCGGTAGAGCTGGGACTCTTGATCTTAGAGTCCTGAGTTCGAGCCCCACGTTTGGCGTAGAGCTTGCTTTTTAAAAAGAGAGAATAGTGACTGGGGAGCTACGGGGTGAATGATTTGGTAGCTTGGGGTGGAGGCCAGAGATTGGTTGACATTTGGCTGAAACTGGGGGTCCGTGGGGCTGACTGGGGACAGAGTAGGTTTAGACAACTGGGGAGGCAGTTTGTGGGGAGAATCCGACTAGTCATCAGGAAGCCTGTGGGTTAATAAGTGTGAGCGTGAGTGAGGGAGTTCTTGGTGTGACAGGGTTGTGGGAGTTAGTGATGGGCCAGCTGTGTCTGAGTGATGGGACTCACAGCTTGCTGGGAGTGTGATTGGTGGGGTAGGTTGTGAAGGGCTGTGGGATTGAGGGGAGGTCTTTGAGGCTAATGACTGCGTGGCCTTGGGGGTCAGTGACTGAAGACTAGGGATGCCAGGATATTGGGTATTGGTTGAGAGCTGAATGGGTGACCTATATGATATAATCACAGGTCTGTGGTTGTATTTGTGGGTTTACCATATAGCATAAACTGTACAGCTTAAAAATTTAAGAAGACTTTAGATCACATTTTTATAATATCAGCATGGTTTCTCCCACCCTATGAGAGACGTACCTTTGAAGTAGTGGGATTATTGATAATAATTGTTATTGATATGTATTTTCTATAATCACGTCATGTGGTAAGAAGAGCACTAACTAGCGTTTGCTAAATGTTTATGTGCCTGTCATAGTTCTACGGTATTTACATGTATTAACTAATTTAGAACTCTCAAAAACATTATGAGCTTAAAATGAACTACTTACTGTATTTTGAGGAGAAGCTCTGCTGAATTATTCATTTCATCAACTGCTGGATTCATTTTCCTCTTTTATTTATGCTTTTATTTAAAAATGAAATTGTTGTTCTTATTGTCTGTTGGCTGTATATTTTGCACACACACACGGTCTCTCTTTCCCTTCCCCACTTTGAGAGAGAATGAGTGCTTGATGAAATGCTGCTATTAATGCTGTGGGGTTCCTTCTGCATACCCCATTATTTTGAGTCCTTGTTAGGTCTGTTTAGAGTCTATAGAAAACCCACTGAGCTTTTTTTTTTTTTTTAAAGAAAAATTTTTTTAATTTATTCATCTGAGATAGATACAGAGTGAGAGAGAGAGCATGAGCAGGGGGAGAGGGAGAGGGAGAAGCAGACTCCCCGCTGAGCAGGGAGCCCGGTGTGGGGCTCAATTCCAGGACCTGGAGATCATGACCTGAGCCCAAGGCAGATGCTTAACCATCTGAGCCACCCAGGCGCCCCCCACTGAGCTTTAAATGCAGGTGAGTTTCCAGCAAGAAAGGGATATTTGCATCAACTAAAGAGAATTTGTTAACTGATTCAGCAGATTCCAGTTTCCATGAATTAATTGGCTTATTTGAGATAAAGAAGAAGTCTCAGGACCAAGGATCCTTGGTGAAGAGAATCTTGACCAGAGACCTTTGATTTGAGCATTAAGATAGACTCCAGAAGATACGCAGAGTCCACCAGCACAGAGCAGAGCCTACAGTTACTGGGCATTTCCCAAGAATAGCAGAAAATGACCAAGTCCCAGGTGAGTAATTCTTTTATTTCCTCAATTGTAGTTCCATACAATTCACCCCTTTAAAGTGAACAATTTACTGTTTTTTGGTTTGTTTTTTTTTTTTAAAGATTTTATTTTATTTATTTGACAGAGAGAGAGAGAGACAGCTAGAGAGGGAACACAAGCAGGGGGAGTGGGAGAGGGAGAAGCAGGCTCCTGGCCGAGCAAAGAGCCCGATGCGGGGCTCGATCCCAGGACCCTGGGATAATGACCTGAGCCGAAGGCAGATGCTCAACGACTGAGCCACCCAGGCGCCCCAGGTTTTTTTTTTTTTAGTAAGTTTAGAGGCTTCTGCAACTGTCTAATTATTCAGCCACAATCTAAATTTAGAATATTTTCATCCTCCAGAGAGCACCTGGGTGGCTCAGTCGGTTAAGCGTCTGCCTTTGGCTCGGGTCATGATCCCGGGGGTCCTGGGATCGAGCCCCGCATTGGGCTCCCTGCTCAGTGGGGAGCCTGCTTCTCCTTCTCTGCTCCCCCTGCTTGTGTTCCCTCTCTTGCTGTCAAATAACTAAATAAAATCTTAAAAAATAAAAATAAAAAGAATATTTTCATCCTCCCAAAAGGAAACCCCGTCTCCTTAGCAGGTATTCCCCGTTTCTCCCCGCCCCAGCTCCAGGCCACCACAATATGCTTGCTGTTTCTCTGCATTTGCCCACTCTACCCATTTCGTATCAACAGGATCACACACTACAGGGTCTCTTGTCACTGGCTTCTTTCATGCAGCCTACTTTCAAGATGTGGCATGATGTAATACTTTATTGTCTTTTGTTGTGGAATAATATTCTGTCATGTGACTGTAGCACATTTTGTTCATCAGTTCCTCATTTGCTAGACATTTCCACATTTTGGCTATTATGGATGATGCTACTACGAACATTTGTGTTTATGTTCTCTATTCTCTTGGTACATACCTAGGAATGGAATTGCTGGTTCCTGTGGTAACTATATTTAACATTTTGAAGAACTGATAAACTTTTTTTTTTTTTTTAAAGATTTATTTATTTGACAGTGAGAGACACAGCGAGAGAGGAAACACAAGCAGGGGGAGTGGGAGAGGGAGAAGCAGGCTTCCCGCTGAGCAGGGAGCCCGATGCGGGGCTCGATCCCAGGACCCTGGGATCACGACCTGAGCCGAAGGCAGACGCTTAACGACTGAGCCACCCGGGCGCCCCCTGATAAACTTTTTTTTAAGTTTTTTTTTTTTTAAGATTTACTTATTTATTTTAGAGAGAGAGAGAGAGTGTGCAAGCGAGCAGAGGCAGAGGGAGGGAGAGAATCTGAAGCAGATTCTCCGTTAAGGACAGAGCCTGACATGGGGCTCGATCCCACAACTGTGAGATCATAACCTGAGCTGAAATCAAAAGTTGGGTGCTTACCGACTGAGCCACCCAGACGCTCCTCTGATAAACTTGTTTTAAAGTGGCTGCTTCATTTTACTGTCCCACCAGCCATATGTAAGGGCCTCGACTTCTCCACTCCTCACCAACACTGTTATCGTCTGATTGTGGCCGTTCCAGGGGGTGTGAAATCACCCTTGTGATTTTCATTTGCATATCCCTCTGTACCCACATTGATGTGTCTGGGTATAAAATTTTTATTCACATTCTTTATTGTTTTCAGTTGGAAGGCTCTTGTGTGCCTCCAACTTTGGGGAACTTTCTTGTTTTATTTCACTGATTATTTCCTCCCCTTTATTATCCATTCTCTCTAGCTCTGGAATACTTGATGGGTTTTTGGATCTATCCTCTGAGTTTAAAAACTTTTCTTTAATATGTTTGACTTCTTTTCTTTTCATCTTTATTCTTGCGGAGTTCCATCAGTGTGGTAATTCACACTGCAAACGTCTTCTTTCAGGAGATACATTCTGCTGTCTGGCAAGTATATCGAGCTTTTTTTCCATTCAGGTTTTTTTTTTTTTTTTAAAGATTTATTTATTTATTTGACAGAAACACAGCGAGAGAGGGAACACAAGCAGGGTGAGTGGGGGAGGGAGAAGCAGGCTCCCCACTGAGCAGGGAGCCCGATGCGGGGCTCGATCCCAGGACCCTGGGATCATGACCCGAGCCGAAGGCAGACGCTTAACGACTGAGCCACCCAGGCACCCCTCCATTAAAGTTTTAATAACAGCTCATTTAATGATTCCATCTAATGTTTCAATGTGATGGTTGAAGATAAGGGGCTGAGACTCAAGTGTTGTTTACATTAAGATATCTGTTTCAAAATCAAAAATACAATTTTTCTAAGGATGATAACCTTATATAGAATGTAAAATCCAGATCTTGTGTTTGGCTTGAAATCATTCTTTTGGGGGCACCTGGGTGGCTCAGTCAGTGAAGCATCCACCTTCAGCTCAGGTCATGATCTCAGGGTCCTGGGTTTGAGCCCCACGTTGGGCTCCCTGCTCAGCGGGGAATCTGCTTCTCCCTGTGCACCCCCATGCTCTCTCCTTCTCTTTCTTTCTCTCTCTCAAATAAATAAATAAAATCTTAAAAAAAAAAAAAAGAATGTCAAATAAATGTATCCCTTGGGGATGACTTCACTTACAGATAGTAGCTCTAATGATAAGGCCTTGAAGTTTCTCCTGCAGGACACCTGGAGTAGACAGTCCTGGGCTAGCACAGCTCTTGAGGGGTGCCGTGAAGGGCTCCGGGTCTTTCCAGGGGTCTGTTCTGCCATACTTCACAAGTTGGTTTTCTGCCCCACACATGTTGCCTCATGGCTCAAGGTGGCTACTGCAGCTTCGAGTACACGTCTGCTTTAAAAGCAGGGAGGGGGACACCTGGGTGGCCCAGCTGGTTGACTGTCCAGCTTTTAGTTTCGCTCAGGTCACGATCTCAGGGTCATGGATCAGGCCCCACATCAGGATTCGCACTCAGTCAGAATCTGCTTAACAGTCTCTCTCGCTCTCCCTCTGCTCCTCCCCCTGCTCGCTCTCTCAAAAATAAATAAATAAATCTTTTTAAAAATAATAAAAAATAGGGGCGCCTGGGTGGCTCAGTTGTTGAGCGTCTGCCTTCGGCTCGGGTCATGATCCCAGGGTCCTGGGATCGAGCCCCGCATCGGGCTCCCTGATCCCCGGGAAGCCTGCTTCTCCCTCCCCCATTCCCCCTGCTTGTGTTCCTTCTCTCGCTGTGTCTCTCTCTGTCAAATAAATAAGTAAAATCTTTAGGGCGCCTGGGTGGCTCAGTCGTTAAGCGTCTGCCTTCGGCTCAGGTCGTGATCCCAGGGTCCTGGGATCGAGCCCCACATCGGGTTCCCTGCTCAGCAGGAAGCCTGCTTCTCCCTACCCCACTCCCCCTGCTTGTGTTCCTTCTCTCGCTGTGTCTCTCTCTGTCAAATAAATAGATAAATCTTTAAAAAATAATAATAAAAGGGAGAACAGTAGAGAGAGCAGAGGGTACTCTCAGTATCTCTCTCTTTTATCAAAGAAGCAGCAGCTTCCCCCAGATGGCCCTTGCACACTTCCTAGATCCCGCTGCCAGCCCACAATCACAGGACTAACTCTAGATGTAAGAGAGACAGAAGGACAAAGGGAACGGTTGTGATTTGTTACTGGGAACGGGGCGGTATTTGCACCCCTCGTACAACTGAGGTTAGCAGACAGAAGGAGAAGAGCTATTCTGAAGACTGCTGGTGGCTCGTACCCCGGGGCCCTTACATCTTTCTTTCATTATCCAAAACCCGTTGGTTCAGAGTTACCAGGAGTGTGCTCTTTCAGGGATCATTGTCGTTTGAGGATGTGGCTGTGGACTTCACGCGGGAGGAATGGCAGCTGCTGGACTCTGCTCAGAAGACTCTGTACAGAAATGTGATGTTGGAGAACTTGAGCAGCCTTGTGTCACTAGGTAAGGACACATCCTGTGTGGACTCGGCCCAGTCAGCTGTCTTGTCCTATTCGTTTACTGAAAAATGGGACCTGTGAAGTGTGTAATGACTTAGGGCTTTAGTTTAAGAATTCAAAAATTCTTAGCCCTTCTTTGTCTTCAGAGTGTTTGTCCATGTGCATCCCAAATGAAAGGCCTCATTCACAGCCTCTGAAGCTAAGCATTTGTTTATTCTTTAGAAGCCTAAAGCCCAAGAAATTGGGCTCAAGTCCTGTGTGATTTTCCATACACAGGGTTTCAACTTATCAGACCAGATGTGATCTTCAGACTGGAGCAGGAGAAGCCATGGGTAATCAGTGAAGACATCCCCAGTGAGAGCTTTTCAGGTGAGTCACCTGGGAGTCAGGGGGATTGGAATGCCCTTTGCAGCGAACAGTGAAGACCGTGAAGGGTGGGCACCTTCACAATGTTGTTGAGAGAATTCTCAAAGTCACTAAACCTTTGGAAGTGACTCAGAACCATTGAGATGGGGACACCTGGGTGGCTCAGTCATTAAGCGTCTGCCTTCAGCTCAGGTCCTGATCCCGGGGTCCTGGGATTGAGCCCCGCATCAGGCTCCCTGCTCAGCGGGAAGCCTGCTTCTCCCTCTCCCACTCCCCCTGCTTGTGTTGCCTCTCTTGCTGTCTCTCTCTCTCTGTCAAATAAATAAAAAATAAATCTTTAAAAAAAAAAGAACCATTGAGATAAGCTTCTCAGATACACAGATATCTATCACTTATCCATGTGAGGATAATCTGTCCTTCTTTGATTTTAGAGTGAACTATGCTTCTCTGGTCTGTACCAAGGAGCTCAACCCCTCTTTCTCATGTCAGACCTTGTACATTCATTTTCCTCTCCACATCACAAACCTTATCCTGCTGATAGGTCCCTTTTCTTTTCTCTTGGACACAGGAGTCATTGTCATTTTTTTCCCTCTCACTGTTCTAATTCCCACATATTTTCTTTCCCTTTTGACTGGTAAATGCCTCAGATTACTATTGTATACCCACAGTCATTTCCTCTATTCGCTCCTTGATTTCTTTTATGATAGTTTACTCTTTCTGTTCCCATAACCAAAGGAATAACTTTGGTGTCGTCATTCCCTGCCTTCTAGTGCAATTTTTTATTGCCTTGTCTTAGAGTTGAGTGTGTGTACAAATGAAACCCTTTGCCTGGGACAGATTATTATATCATTGCTTCTAACAACCTATTTAGTCAATGTGTTTTTTTTTCTTCTCATCTATTATTGGTTTTCTACCTCAGTATTCATGAACGCACTTTATTTAATTTTAATTCCCAAACATGTACCGATGTGCGTGATTATTTATACAGTTCTAGTTCATCTGGTTCACAGTTACTGAAGAATTCACAAAATGTGTTTTATTGTTCTCTTTTCTAGAATACCGGAAAGTTGATGATTACAAAGCATGGCACCAAGAAATTCAAGACAGGATTAAAAAATTGGAACAAGTCCGTGAAATGAATGCAAGTGGAAAAATATTTCAGTCTGGCATGAACCTGGCACCTTTAAAGCAAAAGCCCAGTAAGCGTGTCTCAAATGGAAAACATTTGAAATGCTCGTTAGATTTATTTACTCAGACTGGAAACTGTGGAAGAAAGCAAGCTGGTAAGGTCAATGGATATGAGAAATCCTGTCTCCGTACTGAACATGAAAAAACTCATGTTGGATTAAAATACTATGAATGTAATGAATGTGGAAAAGTCATCAGCAAGAAGTCACGACTCATTGTCCATCAGAGAACACACACAGGAGAGAAACCATTCAAATGCAGTGGATGTGGCAAAGCCTTTTCCCAGAAGTCACACCTTGTTACACATCAGACAGTTCACACGGGAGAAAAACTTTATGGATGTGAGTGTGGGAAGGCCTTCTCTAGAAAGTCACACCTCATCACACATCAGAGAACTCACACGGGAGAGAAACCGTATGAATGCAGCGACTGTGGGAAAGTGTTCTCTCAGACATCACAGCTCATCATTCATCAGCGAAGTCACACGGGAGAGAAACCCTATGCGTGTGGTGAATGTGGGAAAGCCTTCAGCGGGAAATCACAACTTATTACTCATAAGAGAACCCATATAGATGAAAAGCCCAACAAATGCAGCGAATGTGGCAAAGCCTTCAGAGAGAAGTCAAGTCTCAATAAGCATCAGAGAATTCATTCAGGAGAGAAACCCTATGGATGCAGTGAGTGTGGGAAAGCCTTCAGTGGGAAGTCACTGCTCATTAGACATCAGAAAACTCATTCAGGAGAAAAGCCCTATGGATGCAATGAGTGTACAAAAGCCTTTATTTGGAAGTCACAGCTCATCATACACCAGCGGACTCACACAGGAGAGAAGCCCTATGGGTGTGGCGAATGCGGGAAAGCCTTCTCCCAGAAGTCACACCTCATCATACATCAGAGAACTCATAGAACAGAAACCCTAGAAACAGAGTGAATGTGAGAAACTTTGAAGAAAATAATCGCACTTCTCTCTACATCCTAAAACGCATTTATAGAAATTCTCTGAAGGCCGTGAGTATAGGAAAGTCATTGGCAGGAAGTTCTACTTCCTTAAACATCAGAATGCCAAACGGGAGAGTGGGCCTATGTGTGCAGTGAACGCAGCAAAGACTGTAGAGAAAAGCACTCAGCAAATCGTCTGGTCTCGTTGTAAATCAAATTATTCATATTGAGGACAAAAATAATGATTTAAAAGAATATAGAAAAACTTTGTCAATAGAAACGTTAAAAATCAATTTCCAACTCTGGTATTCCATCTTTCAAAGAAAAGATTATTCAGTTTTAAATGATAAGCATATGAAACCTTAAAGATATATACGTATCTGTATGTATATATATGTTAGTAATGATGACAGCCAAGTAAAAAGTCTGTCGCTTCAGAGGAATATAGGGCTTATATTCCTGAATATGCCTACATGTTATAAATTTATATATTTTCATAGCACATGTGAAATTAATCTGTGAACATGGTGTATGTCATGTTTATGACCCAGCGTCTGTCAAGAGTGCTACACGATGGGTACGTTTGTTTGTACCATAACGGTAGAAGATAAGCTGGACCAAATGATGTAATTTATTATTTAACAAACACGCTAAGATATATTGCCAGATATTTTTGGCACATGTAAATGAGTTTGAGAGCTCTTACCTGCTCTGTCTTCAGTAATAGAAGCTGGACTTTTTCAATAAAGTCTTCTGCCTCCTCTGCGTCACCAGTTTATATACAGAACTGTTGTTCATACTAGACATGCAAAGGCAAGAATACACATTAACATATAACTGAGTGAGCAACAGAAAAGCCCTGAATTGCATCGCTCATCATCTAAATATATGAGAAATGGGGTTCGTAAAAATAAAAGACCCACAAAGCATATCCTCCTATTATGTTTTCAGTGGGATTTCTGTATAGATTAGTTGTACATAGGTTGAATATAATAGAGCCAAGAAACTATATTTTAGGTTAATATGTTAAGACATCATGTAATACTGTTCTCTGTGTCAATCTTTTAATGTTTTCCTAAAGTACTTTGCAAATAATTAGGAGAAACTCTATTTAAAAAAACAAAACATAGTTCTGTAAGGTTACATGCAGGGCGCCTGGGTGGCTCAGTCGTTAAGCGTCTGCCTTCGGCTCAGGTCATGGTCCCAGGGTCCTGGGATCGAGCCCCGCATCGAGCCCCGCATCGAGCCCCGCATCGAGCCCCGCATCGAGCCCCGCATCGGGCTCCGTGCTCAGCAGGAAGCCTGCTTCTCCCTCTCCCACTCCCCCTGCTTGTGTTCCCTCTCTCGCTGTGTCTCTCTCTGTCAAATAAATAAATAAAATCTTTAAAAAAAAATAATAAAAAATAAAAAAATAAAAAATCTGGTTTACAGAAAACACTTTTTACCCCTTATAACCGCTCAGCTAGCGCCTCCTGGGTTCCATCCGGAGCGGGTGCGTTACTCAGAGATCGGTTTTTGCTTAGTAACAGGCCGCTGTTGTTTCCCATTGGCCAGGGCGCCCACGCCCGCTGGCACAAGCGGCTATTGGCTGAGACTGTGTCTGTTGGCCAATTCCCCGCCTCCGCGTTGCTACGAGACAGCACCCTGCCTAGCAACGGGCGGCTCCTAATTGCCATTGGCGGCGGTGCGGTGCGGAGGTAGGCGCGCCTGTTCCGGCTCCTTGACCGCCGCGGAGTTCGGAGCGGCTCCTGCGGTCCAGGCCCCGGCTGCCGGTGCAGAAGGCGGAGAGCGCCCCGGGGGAGTGCTGGGTGCCGCAGGCTCGGCGGGTCCTGCGGAGCTGCAGGGAGACCTCGTCCTCGGCCGAGCTTCGGTGGGGGCTCCAGCAGTCGGGACCCTAGGTGGGGACGGGGGCGCGGCCGGGACGCGTCCGCGAGTCGTGAGCCCGCGGGGGCGCGTAGGGCTGGCCCGGGACCGGCTCTTCCCGCCGCGGGGTCTCAGGGCTGTCCCCCCCTGCGCCTGAGTCTCACCCCGGCCCCCGCGCCGACGGCGGGCGCGCCCCCACCCTCCCTGCGCCGAGGCCTCTCCCCTTCCCGTCTCGGAGACGCGAATCCCTGCTGCAGCCAGCTCCATCCCTAGCCAGCCAGCTTCCTTCCTCTGCTCCATCTGGTACTCGCGTCTTGTGTTGTTGCCTTTGTTTTCCGTGTTATTGTGTGATCTGTGCCCCACTTTCCCCCTCAGTTTGTAATTTACACGTAGGAACGTATGCCGCCGAGTTTAAAATATGTAAGATCTAATTTACATTTTTATTTTATTTATTTTTACTCTCACCTACAATTTTAAGAATACAGTATCTCTCCATGGCAGCAGATTTAGCACATTTTTATTTCTAGAGGGCATTTGATACAATTGTATATTTTTTAAATATGGCAGTTGGTTAATGTACTTATTTCTAAATTTTTCTGTGGGTATTTCATCCCTAATTTTTTTTTCTTTTTTTAAGACTTTATTTGACAGAGAGAGACACAGCGAGAGAGGGAACACGAGCAGGGGGAGTGGGAGAGGGAGAAGCAGGCTTCCCGCTGAGCGGGGAGCCCGATGCGGGGCTCGATCCCAGGACCCTGGGATCATGACCTGAGCTGAAGGCAGACGCTTAACGACGCTTAAGGCCTAACCCTTGTCCAATGTCCTGCCCTCCCGAGTATTTCCTTATGGAACAGCGGTGCTTGTTTACATGGTTCTGAGAATCACTTATGTAAGATATCTTTTGTGGAAGCCATATGCGACTTGTTTTTTCAAATCAAATGAATAAATTCTTTGGCAATGATGATGCACAGAGGTAAAATCAAACATTGGGTGTTGGGACATACATATAAGATCTGGTGTTGATGGCTTGTGATTCTGTAAAATTATTTGGAGGTGTGAAGCCACCTGAGTATAAAGGTGGAGTTGTCTGTGATAAATGTCTTTCCTCTCTGTATCCCCAATTTCTTTCCCTCTTCTAGATTCTTTCAGTAAATTTTCCCTCAGAAGGAAAAGTATATTTTCTCTCGGTCACCTCTCTCATTTTGCAAGCCTTAACCTTGAGTGAATTTTAAATTCTCCCTTCCAAGCCTTCAAAAGAATTACTGCTTCTGTGTCTTAGTTTTCATTCCGCAGTATTTTTTGTTGGACTGTCACTCATTGCCAAAGGACAGTTTCATTGGCCCTGTCCAATGTCACCTAGATAGTAGATCACCACTGACAACAGCATCCAACAGTTGCCCGGTGTGCAGGAATGACCAGTCACTGTTGAGCATTTGACCCATATCTCTTTATGATTGCTCCAAGAGCTACTGCTTCCTTTCAGACACTGGCTACTCAGAGATAGTGTATATTTCCCACTCAGGTTGGATGCATTTCTAGATGTTTTCCAATGGATTTAGGCCAGTCTATAAATTTACTAATGAGGGATGCCTGGGTGGCTCAGCGGTGAAGCATCTGCCTTCAGCTCAATTCATGATCCCATGGTCATGGTTTCTGCCTGCCACTCCCCCTGCTTGTGCTCTCTGTCAAAAAAATAAAATCATAAAAAAAGATTTATTTATTTGAGAGAGAAAGAGAGAGTGCACTAGCGAGCTCAGCTAAGGGAAGAGGGGGAGGGATAGAGTACTAAGCAGACTCTGAACTAAGCGAGCAGCCTGATGCAGGGCTCCCTCTCAGGACCTTGAGATCAGGACCTGAGCTGAAGCCAAAAATCAGATGCTCAACATTCTGTGCCACCCAGGTGTCCCATCTTACAGATTTTTAGATATGTGGAATCATACACTAGATTTCTTTTTCTTTTTCTGGGGTCTCATTGTAGTAATTTTGGGATTTATCCATGATGTTGTATTGTTTGTTCCTTTTTATTGCTGAGTTGTATTCTGTTTGTTAGTCCATTACCTTGGAAACAGACATGGAAAATAAGTGTGGTTTTGGGCACCTTCAATTAGGTAACACTGCCAGCCAACCACAACCACAACCACAACCATAAAGCTGATGACCTCCGATCCTTCTTGAAGCAGTAAGATCCGCTGGAGATTTGTCAAGGGGGCATGGTTGTCTCTTAGTGGCTAAGTTAAGATTCCTATGGATGATGCTTTGTTTTGGCTATATTGAACATTTGATACCTCTCATTATTTCAAATATTACTCTTTCAGCTAGTTGACATTCTGCCTGACCTATTTTTATGGACTTTCATGGAAGCCTGTCACCATAGCTGCCAACCTGGAAATGATTTCACTTGTCACTTTCTTAAGTTATTCCAGATATGAGCATACTAAATTAACTTGTAAGCATGCTGTGAGTCATAAAGAAGCTGGAATTTTTATAGTCATGTTTCCTCTTAGATTACTAACATGAATACAAATTAGTGCTTGAAACTGAAACTAACCATGTAAAATAATCTAGTTTCATCTTTTTATTTATTTATTTATTTTAAAAGATTTATTTATTTATTTGATAGAGAGAGAGAGAGAGTGAGCAGGGGGAGGGGCAGAGGGAGAGAATCTTCAGGCTGACTTCCCCCCGATCACGGAGCCCAACGTGGAGCTCCATCCCACCACCCATGAGACATGACCCAAGCCAAAACCAAGAGTAGGCAGCCCAACGCACTGAGTCACCCAGGCACCTCTAGTTTCATCTTTTTAGGCAAAGAACTCTGCACAAAACAACTGTATAATCTGTATAATAAGAAACATCAATTTTTTTAAAGATTATTTATTTGAGACAGAGAGTGAGCATGGAGGGGGAGAGGCAGAGGGAGAGGGAGAAGCAGACTTGCCGCTGAGCAGGTAGCCTGATGCAGAACTTGATCCCAGGACCTGGAGATCATGACCTGAGCCGAAGTCAGACTTTTAACTGACTGAGCCACCTAGGTGTCCCAAAACATCAATTTAAGAATATTTTTTCTAGGGGTACCTGGGTGGCTCAGTGGGTTAAGCGTCTGCCTTTGGCTCAGGTCATGATCCTGGGGTTCTGGGATCGAGTCCCACGTCTCACTCCCTGCTGAGCTGGGAGCCTGCTTCTCCCTCTCCCTCTGCAGCTCCCCCTGCTTGTGCTCTCTCTCCCCTGTCAAATAAATAAATAAAATCTTAAAAGTATTTTTTCTTTTTTTCTTTAGAAGGAGGGGGGTAGGGAGAGACAGAGGGTTAGGGAGAGAGAGAATCTTAAGCAGGCTCCATGCCCAGCACAGAGCCTATCTTGGAGCCTGATCTCACAACCCTGAGATCATGACCCAAGCCGAAATCAAGAGTTGGCTGCCTAACCCACTTAGCCACACAGGTGCCCCTAAAAACATTTTCTAACAAAAGCCAAATATTAAGTACTTGGCAGGTGCTTTTCTTTTTTTTTTTTTTTCCTTTTTTAAAGATTTTATTTATTTATTTGAGAGAGAGAATGAGAGGGGGGAGGGTCAGAGAGAGAGGCAGACTCCCTGCTGAGCAGGGAGCCCGACGTCCCGGGACTCCAGGATCATGACCTGAGCCGAAGGCAGTCGCTTAACCAACTGAGCCACCCAGGCACCCAGCAGGTGCTTTTCTAAAAGTCCTAAAGACTTAACCCAGCATGCATTCATAACCTCATATGAGAATCTTGATGGAACAGCGTTTATCACGCTGACAATTTGGCAACATCCTAAATGCCACACAGTAAGGGAATTTCTTTTTTAAACAATGCATCTTTATTTTTTAAAAGATTTTATTTATTTGGGGCGCCTGGGTGGCTCAGTTGTTAAGCGTCTGCCTTCAGCTCAGGTCATGATCCCAGGGTCCTAGGATTGAGCCCCGCATCGGGCTCCCTGCTCAGCGGGAAGCATGCCTCTCCCTCTCTTACTCCTTCTGCTTGTGTTCCCTCTCTTGCTGTGTCTCTCTCTGTCAAATAAATAGCATGGGGCTCGATCCCAAGACCCTGGGACCATGACCTGAGCCGAAGGCAGACGCTTAATGACTGAGCCACCCAGGCGCCCCAAGATTTTTTTTTAAAGATTTATTTATTTATTTATTTATTTGGCAGAGAAAGAGAGAGAGAGAGCGGGAGCAGGAACACAGGCAGGGGGAGTGGGAGAGGGAGAAGTAGGCCTCCCGGCAAGCAGGGAGCCCAATGCGGGGCTCGATCCCAGGACCTGGAATCATGACCCGAGTCGAAGGCAGACGCTCAATGACTGAGCCACCCAGGCGCCCCAAGATTTTATTTTTAAGTAATCTCTACACCCAACGTGGGGCTGAACTCAACCATTTCAGCCAGCCAGGCACAGCCAGTAAAGGAATCATTAAATTATTGTACATGCTTCCATTGGAATGTTAGGTAGCTCCTAGGATGTATGTTTCATAGACATTTCAGAACATGGAAAAGGCTCATGAGCTAATGTTAAGTGGAAAAAAAGCAAAAAACAGGAGTTTCTCAAGTGTCCTTGAAACTAGGGGGAGAGATTGTTGCATAGGTGAGGTAATTTTTCATTTTTTTCATAATTCATTAGTTTCTAAAATTTTCTAATTTCAAAGGAATATTTGAACTCAGAAAATGTTTTTCTTTGAAAATGAAGTTTACATATGTCCTAAAACAGTAGCAAATTTTAACTCCACTGAGTGCTTTTTTCTGTGTAACATTTACCTGTCTGCATTGCTTTGATTCCACTTTTTCTTAAAAACTCTGACATAGATATTAACAAGTCTATTCCTCTAGCCATATTAAAGGATCTGTCTTTGACCCATGGGGTAAGTAAAATATCATTTTACACACCAAACATTTGTGGCATTTATTTTATAATATGTCAAGAAGGAACCTGAAGTCCTTGTTAGATCAACATTAGGGCACCTTTGAGATTCAGAACTCACTCTCATGCAGTGAAGTGACTTCTGTCTCCAGGGAAAAGGGTCTTCTGTTCCCATGGTTTTGCACACACTCATTCTCCCCTCCTCATGGTGATTCCTTCTGATGAAGCGTTAGCACAGAGCCCAAAATCAAATGGGGCAGGGGGCGGAAGCAGAGGAGAGAAGGGGAAGCATTTCTCATTTCCAATCTTTTTATTCCAAAAATCAGCCCTGGCTCTGATTTTCACAGGTTCTTTGGCTTTATATTTTGAGCATGCTTTTCAGCGGCAGCACTTTGCTTTTGGAACCTGTTCATACTCTCAGTCATCAGCCCATCGCTCCACCCCAGTGGCCCTGCTTTTTGGGTTGCATGCCATGGGGTAGAGGAAGCTTGCTGTCTCATGACCAAGTCTGCAAGGTTTGAGGAATATCCATGATTTTCCAGGTTGGACCTTTCTGAATGCATTTTCCTCAAATATTATAAGAGGTGTTTTCAAACTGCAATTACATTACATTATTATGACAAGTTTTTTAGTTTGGCCTCAACATTATAGCAGTTGAAAGTTGAAATATGTTCTAGGTGATAAGAAACTTTTACTTTACGTGGTATTTAAATAAGGTCCTGCCTGGATGACGTTATGCTGTCGTGAGGGATGTCTTCTGAGGATCAGTGGGGTTTTAGAAGAACATTTTGCCCTCTCCAGATATTAGCTGACATGTCTGTTGTTGCTCCTGGTTCTGCGCAGCCGACCACCCAGTGTCTTTCGTTTGGAAAGGCCCCACCCATTTGTGGACAGGTTCTGATACCACTAATTTTTATTTTTGAATGCTGAATCCCTTTTTTACATACTTGTATATATTTGGTGAAGCAAAGAAATATGTTAAATAAGTCAGTAAGATTTTCTCTGATGATGCAACTGAAGTTAAGATGAAAACCCCCTTAATTTTCCTGGATTACATTCTCAAAACAGAAGTACAAGTAATGATTAATCATTATTGACCTCAATATGTTTTGTGCAGAATAACATTACATCATTTGAAGGAATTTAGTAAGTCCTGGTGACATACCCAAAGTAGATGTGTTCTATTGGAATTAGAGAGAGATCAGAGTGTCAAGAAGTGACTTGGTAAGAGTTTCCCTGCTCAGGGGAGTGGCCAGTTCTTCGTGGAAAGCTGAGATGCTGCTGGGGCTAGAACACCCCGTGTTCTTGAACAAAAAGGTCTGCTTAGCCAGGCATATACTGTCTCCAACACCCAAAGAGTCCAATAAGGTGCTATGTTTTGCTGTTTTTCCATCTAAACAAAAAAATTTTTTTTGAGATTTTATTTTTAAAGATTTTATTTATTTGACAGAGAGAGAGAGCAAGAGCAGGAACACAAGCAGGGGGAGGGGGAAAGGGAGTAGCAGGCTCCCCCACGAGCAGGTAACCCGATGTGGGGCTTGATCCCAGGACCCTGGACCCTGGGGTCATGACCTGAGCCGAAAGCAGACGCTTAACAACTGAGCCACCCAGGCGCCCTAAAGATTTTACTTATTTATTTGACAGAGAGAGACACAGCGAGGGAGGGAACACCAGCCGGGGGAGGGGGAGAAGGAGAAGCAGGCCTCCCGCCGAGCAGGGAGCCCGATGTGGGGCTCGATCCCAGGACCCTGGGATCATGACCTGAGCCGAAGGCAGACGCTTAACGACTGAGCCCCCCAGGCGCCCTGAGACTTTATTTATTAGAGAGCACAAGTTGGGGAGGAGAGGCAGAGCGAGAAGCAGGCTCCCCGCTGAGCAGGGAGCCCCATACTAACTGGATCCCAGCACTCCTGCATCATGACCTGAACCAAAGGCAGACGCTTACCCGACTGAGCCACCCAGGCGCCCCTAAACCAAATTTCTTATGCGGAATTTTTAATTCTGGCCTTTCCTATGTTTGGAATCTGAGACAGCAGGAGAAAGGCGCTGTGCTAAGGCTAAGTGGACGGGTACCTTTGGCCTGACCTCCTCATCTGTCCCCGCGGTCCTGACACCTGTCACCCAAGAAGCCTGGGACTCTGCCTTTGGCTCGGCTGCATCCCAGCTCCGGACGGCCTGCCTGTGTGGAGAGGCCCTGGTTCCGAGAGCAAGTCCGGAGACCTCAGCGCTCCACAAAACAGGGGTGAACCACCACCTCAGAAGGAGAGTATTCGCTTTCCTTATTGATTTATTTTAAAGATTTTATTTGCCTGGGCGCCTGGGTGGCTCAGTTGGTTGGGCGACTGCCTTCGGCTCAGGTCATGATCCTGGAGTCCCGGGATCGGGTCCCGCATCGGGCTCCCTGCTCGGCGGGGAGTCTGCTTCTCCCTCTGACCCTCCCCCCTCTCATGTGCTCTCTCTCATTCTCTCTCTCTCAAATAAATAAATAAAATCTTTAAAAAAAAAAAAAGATTTTATTTGCCTAAGACACAAAGAGAGGGAACACGAGCAGGGGGAGGGGCAGAGGGAGAAGCAGGCCTCCCGCCGAGCAGGGAGCCCGACGCGGGGCTCGATCCCGGGACCCCGGGACCATGACCCGAGCCGAAGGCAGACGCCCAACGACGGAGCCACCCAGGCGCCCCGCTTTTCTTAAAGAAAAAGAGTATTCAGTGAGAAAAGGTATTAATTACACACTGCCAAACTGAACGAGACAAAGGCGTCCAGTCCCGGGCCTGAGAGGCTCCTTCCCAAGGATGCCCTTCCGTGAGCGCACGGACGGAGGGGCGCCTGCTCCGCCACCGCCCCGGGAAAGCCCCCGGAGAGCCCCCGCGCTCCAGCACCGCCAACCGCGGAGGCGCAGGCGACCAGCGGGGAACGCGCGGCCCACCGACGCAGCTGCTCTCGCTCGCCCAGCGCTCCCGGCGCATTTCCCGACCTCCCGGCCTTCGCTCCCCGGCGGGTGGAAACCGACATCCGCGAGTGCCGCTTTAATCGCACTTATCTCGCCACACGTCAGGCGGAAGTCGCTTCGAACGCTCCCAACACGGCTTTGAGGAATTACTTCGGACGCCCAACCCCCAGTAACTCCATCTCCTTCGCCCCGACTTAACATGGCGCCGGCCGCCCACGTCTCCGCAGGCGAAGTCGCCCCGGCCATCACCAAAGATGGCGTCCAGACCCTCAGCCGGCCGTCTGCGCACTCTCCGCCAGCCCCCCCCCGCCCGCGGCCCGGGGCCGCTCCGGGCTCCGCTCTAGCCGCCGCGCTCGGTGCGCGCCGCCGCCAGCCAATCGCAGGGCACGACGCCGCTAGCCCCGCCCGGCGGATCAGCTGAGGGATCCGCGATGTCTGTTGACAGCGGAGGCGGCGGCGGCGCGGCCGGTTCCGGGCTCGGCGCGGGGCGGGGGGTAAGCGGACGGACGGCGCGGGGCTGCGGCGGGTCGGCGGGCGTCCGGCCCGCGGCGGCGGCGGCGGCGAGGCGTGGGCGCCGAGGCCGGGAGGGCCGCGGGGCGGGGCGGCGGAGCGGCGGCCCGGAGCCCCTGCTCCTGCGGTCCGGGAGGCTCACCCGGCGCTTCCGGGTCTCGTCAGATGTGAGTCCGATGGATCAGCCCGGGGACGCCGAGCAGCCGCCGCCGCAGCAGCCGTGGGGGAGGCTCCTCCGCTTGGGCGCCGGAGAGGGCGAGCCGCACGTCCTCCTGAGGAAACGCGAGTGGACCATCGGGCGGAGGAGAGGTGCGGGCCGGGGAGCGGGGATGAGGGCGGGGGCCGGGGGCCGGGGCGCTGGGCGGGAGGGCCGGGAGACCGGGTCGGGCGCCGGGCGGGCTGCACCCCAGGCCGTCGAAGGCCCTGGGCGGGGCCCGCCGTGCCATCCGGTTTTTCCGGTGGACTAGGCTCTCGTGTCAGAGCCGCAGTTGATTCGCTTACTGGTGGGCCGGTCCCTTCTCGGTGCTTCCTGCGGATTATTTAATTGTTACAACTTCGCGCAGTGGGCGCATCAGTGTGATCTTCCCCTGTATGCGGTCTCCTCGAGTTCACTGCTGCAGAGCATCTCCGATCTCCATGGAGTGAAATTAAAAATAAAAAGAACCCTGGAAAATTCAGTGTGGAAATTAAACCACACGCTTTTTTTTTTTAAGATTTTATTTATTTTTTTGGCACAGAGAGAGAGAGCGAGCATAAGCAGGGGGAGTGGCAGGCAGAGGGAGGGGCAGGCTCTGTGCTGAGCCAGGAGCCCGATGCGGGGCTCGATCCGGGGACCCCGGGATCATGACCCGAGCCGAAGGCAGACGCTTAACGACTGAGCCGCCCAGGCGCCCTTCAACAACGCACTCTTAAACAACCCACGGGTCAAAGAAGAAATCACGAGGGAAATTACAAAATACCTTGAAATGAATGAAAATGAAAATATGATGTGCTACGGTTTATGGGATGCAGCTGAAGCAGTGCTCAGAGGGAAGTTTATAGCTGTAGGTTACGTTTAAAAAGATCTCAAGCCCTTGCTCTTAGAATGGAGCTGCTCAAATATTGATTGATTAATGAACCTGGGAAGTACAGGGCCCGAACAAAATCCTGCAGCTAGGTGAGACAAAGTGTGGTCACCCCTCCACGCTTAATTGCCTCCAGACTCCTGAGTGGCCATCTGGCACTTTGACCTGCGTTGTACGTTTCCTACAGGGAGAGAAGTGCGCTGGTCAAGTCAACCAAAAAATTTAGTTTGTTTGGAAGTGAATCACTCTGACTTTATATATATGTACACATATATGTACATACACATTTTACATACATTTTTTTAATTTTTATAATTTTTAAATTCCAGTCTAATTAACATACAGCGTTTAGTTTCGGGTGTATGATAAAGTGATTCAACAGTTCTATACATTACTCAGTGCTCAACAGAAGTATAGTCTCAATCTGTTCACCTATTCATTCATCCCCCAACCTCCTCCTCTCTGCCAACCATCAGTTCTCTATATTTAAGAGTCTTTTTGTTTCTAACTTTATATTAAAAAAAAAGAATGTGAAAAAGTATTGTTTCAAAACAGATATTTTTTATATGTTAACTATACTGGAATTAAAAAAAACAAAAAATAAAAGCCAAGTACTATGATAAAAAATAAAATAAGGATAATAAAGTAAAACACTTTTTTGTTTTATTTTTACCATTTATGATGTACCTGAACCTGTTTTTGTTTGTTTTTGGGTGTTTTTTGGTAGTATTAAATCTCAATATCAAGTTAAATTTTTTTTTTTTTTACAACTTTGAATGTATTTACATGTCATTGGAAACTTTTGAAAAATGCATTAATTGTTTTTAACTGATGTAGTAGGAATTTGGTGACGAGCAGAAGCCCTGTTTCCAACCTGGCACCACCACATAACTTGCTTTGGGCTGAAGACTTAACTTCCCATAACTTCGTACTTACTTCATAGAGTCCCTGAAGAATAATTGAGGTCTTACCTGAGAAACATTTAAAAGGAGCCTGGCTAAGGGTTAGCACTTAATGTTAGCCATTGTTATTATAACACAGTATTATAACATTTTGCATGTTAATACAAGGACCAAAAACATGTTGTTGAGTTAATCTTCTTAGTAGAATTCCTTTTGGTGAATGTATTAACCTTTTCAGCAAAACAGAAGTTGCTGTGTTAGTCTGCTCAGGCTGCTGTAACAAAATGCCACAGACCAGGAAGCTTAACCAACAGAAATTTATTTTTCACAGTTCCTTAAGTCTGAGAAGTCCAAGATTAAGGTGCTAGTTGATTTGTTTCGTGGTGAGAGCCCTCTTCTGGATTGCAGACAGCTGCTTTGCTAGTCTTCCCATGCTAGACAAAGATTTGTTGTCTCTTCCTCTTCTTCTAAAGGCACCAGCCCTATCAGATTAGGGCCCCACCCTAATGATCTCATTTAACCTTTATTGCCTCCTCACAAGCCCTGTCTACAGTTACATTGGGGTTCAGGCTTTTAACAGGAATTTTGGGAAAGACACGTAAGAGTTGTAGAACTTGGTTATATTTATTTTAAAACAATAACATGCCTGCTATATATAAGGCCTTATTTCGAGGAGAAAGGGAGAGCTGAGTTGGTATGTGTGGGAGGGGAGATGGAAGACCTCACCTTCCCAAAGAGCTTCTCATGCTCGGAGAGTGGCAGAAGTGTGCACCAGCCTTGTGAGAAATTTAACCAACTGAATGATAAGCAGGGCAAATGCCAAGAATAGAACTTAGCACAGAGTATCTTGGATCCAAATTAGAATGCTGATATTCAGGTGTAGAGAAGCTTGTTAAAAACCCATCCCAGTGACACAGTGACTAGTGGTGGGTTGGGGGCTGCCAGCAGACTATCCTGCTGGTTATACTCAGTGTGCTGGGAAGATCATGAGCACAGGTGAAATTTGCCTTGGATAAATGTAACAAAGCACTTCCCATAATGTATAATGTGGAAGTAAGATTTCTAATACTTCAGGTTTATGGAGATACAGGTCACATATGGTAAAATTCATCCCTTATAGGTATTCAGTGAGTTTTGAGAAATGGAATCACCACTGCTGTTAAGAGGCAGAACGTTTCCATCACCCTAAAAAGTTCCCTAGTGGTCCTTTGGATCAGCCACCTCCTCTCAATCCCAGCTCTGGCAGCTATCCATCTAATTTCTATCCCTATCATTCTGCCTTTTCCAGAATGTCCTCTAAATGGAATCACACAGTATTCCACCACAGTCTATGTATGGCTTCTCTCCTTTGACATTATCCTTTTGAAATTCATTTCAGGCTGTTGTGTGTGTCAGTAATTCATTTCCCTCCCTTTGTTTCACGCCCAGTGTGGAGCCCAACCCAGGGCTTGAACTCGCAACCCTGAGATCAAGACCTGAGCTGATACAACGAGTTGGACACTTAACTGATCAAGCTACCCAGGCACCCCAGGAATGTGTTTCTTTTTGATGCTGTGTAGTGTTCCACTGTTTGGATGTACCACATTTTGTTTTGTTTTTTTTTTTTTAAAGATTTTATTTATTTATTTGAGAGAGAGAGAATGAGAGACAGAGAGCATGAGAGGGGGAGGGTCAGAGGGAGAAGCAGACCCCCTGCCGAGCAGGGAGCCCGATGCGGGACTCGATCCCGGGACTCCAGGATCATGACCTGAGCCGAAGGCAGTCGCTCAACCAACTGAGCCACCCAGGCGCCCCCACATTTTGTTTTTTAATTCACTGGTTGATGGACCTTGTATTGCTTCCCAGGTTTGCTTATTAAAAATAAAGCTATAAACCTTAGTAGCTATAGTATAAACTTATAAGCAAATTAGTGGTTAGATAGTAAAAAGCTCTTGAAAATTTTTATTCCTTTGGTTTAAGGAGAGAACAAAATATTTGAGGATTTCCCCCTTGCATTTAATGAGGGTATAATGATCATATTCAGATGTAGGGATGCAGCCCCCTTCTGTTTTAAATTTTCTCAAACATGTACCTGTGTCTGTAATTTGCTCAGTCATGTTTTCTGTGACTCTTGGTTAAGATACTGAAGAATTACTTAACTAAGCCCCTTAGTTTTTTTAAACTTCTGTTTTTATCAGGCTAGCTGCATATGTGTGCATATTGTGAAACTGTCACCAAGAAGCTCTTGATGTATAGCCAGAGCTGTTGATGGGGTGGGTATCCTTTAGGTCATGGGGAGTCAGAAAGGTGCAAGACACAGTCCCTCTCCCTTTGCTTTGGATTAATACTTAAATGCTTTTTAAAAAATTGCTTCCTAGGGCGCCTGGGTGGCTCAGTTGGTTAAGCGACTGCCTTCGGCTCAGGTCATGATCCTGGAGTCCCGGGATCGAGTCCCCACATCAGCCTCCCTGCTCAGTGGGGTGTCTGCTTCTCTCTCTGACCTTCCCCCATCTCACGCTCTCTCTCAAATAAATAAAAAAAAATCTTAAAAATTGCTTCCTATGTGGGCACCTGGATGGCTCGGTTGGTTAAGCATCTGGCTTGATTTCAGCTCAGGTCATGATCTTGGTTCTGGGATCGAGCCCTGCATCGGGCTCCGAGCTCAGCGGTGAGTCTGCTTGAGATTCTCTCTCCCTTTGCCCCTTACCGCACTCTCTCAAATAAATAAAACAATAAATCTTTTTTTTCTTAAAGATTTTATTTATTTACGACAGAGAGAGACACAGCGAGAGAGGGGACACAAGAGAGGGAGAGGGAGAAGCAGGCCTCCCGCCTGCAGGGAGGCCGATGCGGGGCTCGATCCCAGGGCCCTGGGATCATGACCTGAGCAGAAGGCAGACGCTTCATGACTGAGCCATCCAGGCGCCCCAACAAATCTTTAAAAAAAAAATCGCTTCCCTTCTTGCTTGATTAGGTGTTGTCTCCTACAGTGCATACAACATAGGTCCTGATTTTCAACCACATGTTGATAAGCAAAGGGCAGTATCGGGCACAGTCCCCATGGTCATACCCAGTGTGTATCCTTTCTCTGTTTTAGGTTGTGACCTTTCATTCCCCGGCAATAAACTGGTGTCTGGAGATCACTGTAAAATTATAGTGGATGAAAAATCTGGTCAGGTGTCGCTGGAAGATACCAGGTAAGCTCTTTCTGAACTTTCTCCTTCTAAAGATTTCTTGTTTTTGTTTTTATGTAATCTCCACACCCAGTGTGGGGCTCAAGCTCACAACCCAGAGATCAAGAGTCACACGTTCCTCCAACTGAAACAGCCAGGCGCCCCTCTTTCTGAACTTTTCTGTTTTCTCCTGAAGCCATTGACTATAGAGAAGAAACAAGGGCTTGTTTTCTTTTCTTTTTTTAATTTATTTGTCAGAGAGAGAGAGAGCATAGCAGGGGACGCAGTAGGCAGAGGGAGAAGCAGGCTCCCCGCGGAGCAAGGAGCCCGATGCGGGGCTCGACCCCAGGACCCTGGGATCATGACCTGAGCCGAGGGCAGACGCTTAACGACTGAGCACCCAGGCATCCCGGGGGCTTGTGTTCTATGACACAGTAGTTCGCTAGGCTGTCAAGTTATTAGAAAATATATTTTCTGGTTTCCCCAGAAACCAGAACTATTGATGGGGTGGGGTATCACAACACCTCAGTGTCTGTGACCCGTCTTGAATGTATTCAAATTAAAGCAAAAATATTCCTGAAAAAAGACTTAAAAGGCAGTGATAACCTATTCAAGTTAGACTTCTTTCCTCTAAGTCAAAAAAATCTTTAAAAAAAAATTGTTATACAACATAAGTAGTACGTAAAAATGAAAAGCTTTCCCAAATTCCACTCACCTGTTAGAAATACGTACGTATGTATTTTGTATTAATGACGTTTTGTTAGATACATTGTCTGCTTTTTTCACTTTTATTTATGGAGTGCTTACGTGTCTGTGCATCTAGATTCATCTTGTCTTTTTCATTATGATTATGTAATTTACCTGTCAGCTCCTTTACTGGTGGAGATTTATTATTTTGACTTTTTGTCATTATAAATGACACTAACTATTCTCTTCCAAAACCCTTTGCATTCATGTCTGATTATTTCCTTGGGATAGATTTACAGGAAGGAATGCTGTGTCCGAATGTGCCTGTTTGAAACCTGGCACAAGTGGCAGATGCTTCCAGCAGTATGTTGAGAGTATGCCTTTCCCACCAGGTGAATTTTTAGTTTTGTAAAGATCAAGTGCTGTGAGATTGGTTACTCCAGTGGTAGGGATAGAAGACTAGGAATTCGTTTATTAGGAAGAAACGATGCTCCTTTCCCCTCTTCTGGTAGGTAGCAGACTAAGTTCTTTCTTTCTCAGCCTGATGTAGAATAATGTAGCACTGTTTCTGGAACTGTCCTCTGGCAGGGCCTGGCTTCCCAATACCGGCCATGTGACGGTTTTAGCTTCCTGCGGCTCTTGAAACAAAGTACTACAAACTTAGTGGCTTAAAATAACACAAAGCTGTGATCTTACGGTGCTGAAGGTACAAAGTCTAGGTCTCATTGGACTGAAATGAAAGTGTCGGCAGGGCTGGCTCCTTCTGAGGACTCTAGGAGAGGATCCATTCCCCACCTTTTCCAGCTTCCAGACGCCACCGCGTTCCTTGGCTGAGGAGGCTGGAGGGGAGAGGGTGTTCCAGGCAGAAGGAACTGCAGGCGCTGAGGCCCAGAGGCACAAGCAGGCCCTGCGTGCTCAGAGTAAAGGGCGAGTGCAAAGCGAGGCAGTAGACTGGAGCGGGAAGGCCCTGGTGTCCACGCTAGGGAGTGTGGACTTCAACCTGAGAACAGTGAGAAGTAATCAGGGGGGTTTAAGCAGAAGAGTAAAATCAGACTTTTTTGGTTAGAAAGAGCATGAGAATGGATTGTGAGGAGAATCCTGGCGGCAGAGACCCTGGGTGTATTGGGGAGCACCACCAGCTTTTGTAAGTGAAGTCTCGCTGGGACACAGCCACAGCCCCTTGATTGGGGCCTGTCTGTGGCTGCTTTCCTTTCACAGTGGCAGAGCTGAGTAGTTGGGACGGAGACTGTGTGATCATACAGCCTGAATTATTTACTTTCGGGCCCTTTACCGACACTTAAGTAGCGGGCATCTGCTCAGATGTAAAAATAAGGCCTTTTTACCACTGGAGGCCTTAGCAGTGAAGCCATAGAGTTAAGCTTGGGTGGTTTGAATGCCTGTAATTGGGTCGGTTTGCTTGCTTGCTGAGTTTTGTTCTCGTCTTGTACTCTGTTCCCCATGCCTGCGGTGTGCGCTTCGTCCACTCATGATTTTCTGTCAGATTTCTACCCAGGAGTCCTTCCTCAGGAAGTGCTGTTCCATCCTGTCCCATCTGACTTAGGCTCCTGTCTGTCCCCTCAGCAGTCTGTCTCTCTTCCACCTGTGCTCCCTGATCGATTGGAGTGGCCTCCCAACTGAGGGACCACGCCATCTTCCAGTCCATAGCCTGGCATTTATTTGCTTTTGCTCGGAACCTCTCTCTCTCTCTCTCTCTTTTTTTTTTTTTAAGTAGGCTCCACTCCCAGTGTGGAGCCCAGTGGTGGGGCTTGAACTCATGATCAAGACCTGAGCCGAGATAAAAGAGTCGGATGCTTAACCGACTGAGCCGCTACTTGGAACCTGTTACTTAAGAGGTGTCAGTGCTGATTTGAGGAATGAGCTGACCTGGTTGAAACTCCTGGAGGGAGGGGTAGATCTGTGGACAGAGCGGAGTGCAGAAGCGGGAGAGAAGCTGGAAATCAGAGCTGCTGGTAGAAGTCCAGGGGTCCACCAGGAGGCAGATGGAGGAGAACGTGGCGTGGGGAAAAGCAGACATGTTGATGAAATTGGTTGCTGGTTTGAGGGGGCAACAGGCAAGCTTTTTCTCAGGAGAATTACAGTGTGGCACTTGCGTATTTGGCTCCTTAAATATTTACATTGTTCTTATGAGCGTTTTATCATTTTCAAAGCAGTAATATTGAATTGTTTTCGTAGTGGTGGTAGAAAAATAAATTTAACTCCCAAGTTATTTTAAGTAAGATAAATTGCAATTTTGTTGTCTCTACAGCACCAACGGAACAGTAATTAACAAGCTGAAGGTTGTTAAGAAGCAGACTTGCCCTTTGCAGACGGGGGATGTCATCTACTTGGTGTACAGGAAGAATGAGCCAGAACACAGTAAGAGAGAGAGTGGACAGACGGGTGGCTCGTGGTGGGGAGGTCCTGCCACGGCTAGGAAGTGTCGTTGAAAGGAAGTCTGCTGAAGCAGCTATTTCCCTTAGGAATGTTAGTGTTAGCTACATTTTCTTTGTTGTTGATGTAGATTCTTGGTGTGAGTCATGTCTGTTGAAGAATGGGAGTGTTGACCTTGCAGTCTGAGTCCCAGCCGTTCTTAGAAATCCCACCATGGTCACGAGCTGTGCATCTCAAAAGGGCCAGGAGAAGTGAACTGAGATGGCCTAGGTGACAGCAGAAGAAACCTGAGTTGTGGGGACTAAGACCTAGAATAGGGGCTGGAAGCCAGGGGTCGCTCTGCTGTTGGAGACCTTATAGGAGACAACAGACGTCTGACTGGATCCCATTTGGCTTTTCCAGATCTGAGTATCTGTGTTTGGGGAAGAAGAATGATACAGGACAAGGGGAGTTGAGGGACGTCTTTCGAAGGTTACCCCCGAACTGGAAGAAGGAGGCAAATATTCTCAGGCTGTCTTCAGCGTAGTCAAAGCCAGCACTGACCACGTGGCAGGGTCTTCTCTCTGCTCCTTCTGGTAGTTTGAAATGACAGGCAAAGCACAGATTCATCACCTCCTCATCGTTTTGCCTTCCCCAGTCTGCCTCCTGGCTCCAGACATTTTTCCCTGAGGCTTATTTATTTTAAAGTTGGTTAAGATATTTTGGGTCCCTTGTTTTGAAATCCCTTAAACTGGTTAATGTTGTTACTAGCTGGTAAGTCAACATAGTCAACAAGGACAAAGGGACTGAGGTGACAGAAAGGAACAGAAGAGGGAAGTGAGTTCCTGCTGGTGTGTGGGCACTCTGTTCTGATTTGGTTAATTTCCTTTTAGATGTGGCATACCTCTATGAATCTTTAAATGAGAAGCAAGGCATCACACAAGACTCCTTTGGTAAGTGAAACCATAACCAAGTAGGTGCGTAGTAAGAGCTATTGATTCTTTTTTTTTTTTAAGATTTTATTTATCTGAGAGAGAGAGAGAAAGAGCACAGGCAGGGAGAGCAGCAGAGGGAGAGGGAGAAGCAGACTCCCCGCTGAGCAGGGAGCCCGATGTGGGGCTCGATCCCAGGACCCCAGGATCATGACCTGAGCCGAAGGCAGACACTTACCGACTGAGCCACCCAGGCGCCCCAAGGGCTATTGATTCTTACTAGGAAAGCTTCTTCATCTGCTGGAATGTCTTGCCTGAAGTCGTGGTGCTCCACTTTCTGCTCCTTTTGTGCTTGCAGAAGCTAATAAAGAGAATGTGTTCCACGTGACCAAAGATACCTCAGGTGCAGGGCGAGGTGACGACCCCCAGGTCCTGCTGTCATCGCCCACCACTCAGGCATGCTTTGAGGAACCACAGCCATCGACGTCGACATCGGACCTCTTCCCCACGGCTTCTACCTCTTGCATGGAGCCCACCTCTGCAGGGCAAGCACCTCCCTCCAGCTCTGGTGAGACGGGAGTCTCTGCCTTCTGGTCACTAATTCTGACCTGTGTTGCCACTGAGGAAGTCAGAAGTGTCATCAGGCATCAGGCTCTCAGTAGCAAGATTGCTGTAGTGGTAGATGCTGTCTTGTTCCATCTACAATAGAAATGCTGAAAGTCGGAGACCAGAGTACCATGGTATTTCTTGTAGTTCTATTGGGATATAATTCACATACCATAACAATCACCCAGTTGAAGTATACACTTCAGTGGTTTTTACCATAGTCATAGTGTTGTGCATTCACACCACTATATGAATCCAGAACATTTTCATCACTCCAAAAGGAGACCCCATACCCATCAGCAGTCACTGTCCCTTCCCCAGCAACCACTAATCTGCTTTCTGTCTCTATGGATTTGCCTCTTCTGGCCATTTCATACAAGTGGAATCATGTATTCTGTGGCCTTTTGTGTCTGCTGCTTTCCCTGAGCATAATGTTTTCAAGGCTCACCCAGAGTGACATAGAATTTATTTACTTATTTTTTTTTTAAAGATTTTATTTATTTATTTGAGAGAGAGTGAGAGAGCATGCGCACACATACACACAAGCCAGGGGCAGAGGCAGAGGGAGAAGCAGACTTCCTGCTGAGCAGGGAGCCCCACTCAGGCCTCAGTCCCAGGACTCCAGGATCGTGACCTGAGCTGAAGGCAGACGCTTCACCGACTGAGCCACCCAGGCGCCCCTGGAGTAACATCTAATTTAAAACCAGTTTTACGTGTACTGGTCCTTATGGCATCAACTCTTTACCTTCCACCCTGGTCACTAGAGAAGATTCAGAATCTCTAGGTGCCATGTGACCTGAGCGTTTATTTGTAGGTATGGTTAGGGTATGGAATGTATATATATTTAGTGAATTGGATCATACTATATATGTTAATTTTTTTTTTTAAGATTTTATTTATTTGACACAGAGAGAGAGAACAAGCACAAGCAGGGGGAGCAGGAGAGGGAGAAGCAGACTCCCCGCTGAGCAGGGAGCCCGATGTGGGGCTTGATCCCAGGACCCCAGGATCATGACCTGAGCCGAAGGCAGACACTTAACTGACTGAGCCACCCAGGAGCCCCTAAATATGTTAATGTTTTAGTTCACTTTCTTAGCTATTCTTCTGTATTTTTCTTCCAGTTTCTCTTTAGGATTATCTTTTAAAGTAAAAAAAAAAAGTCTTTTTGAGATTTTGATTGGGGAGAATTGACATTTTTACAATACCCAGGATAATGGTGTTTTATCCTGTTTATTAAGCTCTTTGATGTTCTTCAGTGAAGTAAGCCTTTTTCACTTAGTTTTGGGAACTCTAATTTATCCCTAGAATGCTTCATCTCTTGTTCTTGTTTTTTTAAGATTTCATTTATTTGAAAGAGAGCAAGCAAGTATAAGCCGGGGAGGGGCAGAGGCAGAGGGAGAAGCAGGCTCCCTGCTGAGGCTCAATCCCAGGACCCCGAGATCGTGATTTGAGCCGAAAGCAGATGCTTAACCGACTGAGCCACCCAGATCCCCCACCCTCTCTCATTCTTAACGTTGTAGTGCACGGAGACCCTCTTAAATCTCAGTGAGGGTGTGTTTGGCTGTGAATAATGGAAAACATGGCTCCCAGGACAGAGTCTGAAGACTCACAGCCCAGCACTGGCTCACCAGCTCAAGATGTCACCAGGCACTTTCTGTCCCTGGCATATGCCTCTTTGTCTTCTTTTAATCTTGTGGTTGCAAGAAGGCTGCCCGAGCTCTAGCTGTCACAGCCACATTCAGAGGCAGGGACCAGCAAAGCCTTTGTAAAAAGAGCTCTATTGTGGGCTCAGCAGCAGCAGAGGAATTGTTCCCAGGAGACTCCTCCAGCTCCCTGGCCGACCTGGCTGTACCGCCACCAGGTAGTCCTTATTTCTGTACCTGTTCTAGTCGGATTTGGGGAAGGAGAGGCAGTGAACTTACTGCAGGGACTCAGTATGCTTCCCTGAGACCGGAAGCCTTCTTTCTCCCACACTGTTTGAACCTATTTCCATTTTTTTTTTTTTTTTTAAGATTGTATTTATTTGCGAGAGAGAGAATGAGAGACAGAGAGCATGAGAGGGAGGAGGGTCAGAGGGAGAAGCAGACTCCCCGCCGAGCAGGGAGCCCGATGCGGGACTTGATCCCGGGACTCCAGGATCATGACCTGAGCCGAAGGCAGTCGCTTAACCAACTGAGCCACCCAGGCGCCCCGAACCTATTTCCATTTTGAGAACTTGGTTTTTACTTGCTAATACTGTTGCTCTCTTTAACATAGGCAGCCCCATCTCTCCTACTTGCTGTCCTCATTAAGGCTTTGTAGCACCTACCACCTTCCTTACCCAGAGCCTCCTTTGCTCAGCCTAACTCCTCAGCAGCAGCATGCTCCACACAACACCCCTCTCTCTTTTCCCAGGTCTGTGGCACCCCATCTGAACAGTAACGTTCTGATGTGTTATTGTGACTTTTCAGGGCATCCATGAAAGGGCTTCGTAGGTACTTATTAGGCATGTTTAGTTAAAACAAGGCTGCGGACAGTGAGCACTGTGTCTGAGTCTCGCCCACCACCTCCAAGAGAAGACCAGCAGCATAGACCAAGCCAGTGACCAAAAGAGGCCCTCCAGCCTGTCTCCTGGTTTCTCAGAGGCCTTTGACTTACTCTATTTTAGCATCATTACTTCAAACTCCTGACTAAAAGAAAAGGCGATCATACTACCTAGATGAGAACATGCCAGCCAGGTGGTTGAAGTTCTTCAGGTTCTGTAGGCTCATGTGCCCTTTATAGTAACTGCCTGGGTTCCTTAAGCCACAGAGGCCTGCACTGCACAGTTGGGGCAGGTGCTGCCCTGCTGCTGGCTCCACCCATCCGAGGGCTCGCCCTATGACGGCAGCCCCAAGAGGAGTCCAAGTGACCCTCAGTGACCCCGAGTGCGGCCCCAGAGCATGTCAAGTAGGAGCACAGACAAGATGGAAAGCTGTGGGTATTCTGCACTGAGTGCTAATCTCCCAGCTGTATGCCTGTATAGAAACAGGCTTTGTCTCTAGTCCCAAGCTGTGCGTCTTGTGGTTATTGTAATAGTTTTTCAGAATCGAAGCATAAAACAGCTCTGGCCTATAAAGCAAACCTACTTTACCAATAGAAATTTTTTCTACATAGTACAGTGTATAGTATGTGTGCTTAGGTTTTGATAGATTTTTCGATAATGTTCTAATTTCATTAAAGAAACCACAATGAGATACCACCTCACACCTATTAGAATGGCCAGCATCAAAAAGACAAAGGATAACGAGTGAGGATGTGGAGAAAGGGGAACCGTCCTACACTGTTGCTGGGAATGCAAACTGATGCAGCCGGTCTGGGAAACAGTATGCAGTTTCCTCAGACAATTAAAAAGAGAACTGCCATTTGACCCAGCAACCCCACTTCTGGGTATATATCCAGAGGAGGTAAAAATCACTATCTCAAAGAGATATCTGCACCCCCATATTTCTGCAGCATTATTCACAAAGGCCAACACATGGAAACAACCTAAGTGTCCAGTGATGGGTGAATGGATAAAGAAAATGTGATGTGTGTGTGTGTGTATACACATACTAATTGTTAATATTACCATAAAAGGGCAATGCATTTGTATATTGTGTAATTTAAAAAATCATAAAATATTTTGCTTTAAGCAAATTGATAAGATGGAAAGCTTAGCTCCAATTGTGTAAAGTTGGGGAAATGTTTCTGTGTATCTCTCTAAGTGTATACATACTAACAAAATAACCAGCCTGCTAAGTGTGAGGTTGGGTGCCAGGTGTTTTGATTAAGTTTTAAGTTAATCCTCACCCTGGATCTATTGGAGAGGTACCATCATCATGATCTTCATTCTGGAGTGAGAAGCTCCACTGAGCATAGGAGGCCCTCCCATGGTGGGAGTGAGAACCAGAGCCAGGAGCCAGCGCCTCTTTTCTTCCCTTGGTGTACACGCTCCCCTTTTGCTCCCCAAACAATTCTAACCTTTTTTCTTTGGCGGCCATAGAGCAGTTTCTTTCTTTTTCAAAATAACACCACTTACCCCTTGAATATTGTAGACCACATATGTATTGTACTGTAGTATCATAAACTAGGTCTTTATTCAGATAAAGGTTATTGGAAAGTCTCCTTACCTTTCTCCGGGGCTCATTTAAATCTTGCTTATGCAGATCAGTACTTTCCCTATGAGTTACTCCTTCTCCTTTCCTTTATCACCTCACCGTCCCTCTCATCTGTTTGGCCTTCGTGTCCTTGTCGTCTGAAGCCTGTTTCCCTCTTCGTAGAGGCTGGTGTGTGTACCTCTGTGCTAACATTAGTTACAACATGGTGAGTGTTTGGCATTACTTAGCATGTGGATCGGCCCTGTGTTAGACTAAACGTTCCAGGGCTGATCCCAGTCACAGACATGTCTGCGTTTCTTTCCCCGTTAATGTGCCACTTAATCCAGCTCTACCCGGCACAGCAGTGGGCACAAATGCATTTAAGAAATGTAGTTGAGGGGCGCCTGGGTGGCTCAGTCGTTAAGCGTCTGCCTTTGGCTCAGGTCATGATCTTGGGGTCCTGGGATCGAGCCCTGTGTCGGGCTCCCTGCTTGGCAGGGAGCCTGCTTCTCCCTCTCCCTCTACTGTTCCCCCTGCTTGTGCTCTCTCACTCTCTCTATCAAATAAATAAATAAGCTCTTAAAAAAAAAAATGCAGTTGAGTATTTCTAGTGAGTATATGTTATTGAGAATATGACATTTTGGATTACCTAGACCTGACTTGAATCTGTGATGCTTTACCTGTCGTGCTCTCTCCTTCTAGGGCAGATGAATCAGAACCTCTCTTGTTTGTCCTTCTCACAGGCTCCAGAGATGCAGGCATTTCCCCGAAAGAGTGTGGTCCATGTGTGGCAGGTGATGAAATCCCTACCTTTCCCTCAGCTCTCCCAGACAGAGAGGGAGCATCCTTTTCTATGTCAGAATCCCGGGATCAGGAGGATTTGGAGCCCATGAGGAAGAGAATGAAAGGAGGTCAGAGTCTTTAGAGAAAAATCTGCACTTAAAAAGACTGTAAAAAGTATTTGGGAATGTGGTGGGACAGTGGCTGCCCTGTGGCAGTGAGACCAGGAGGCTCTGGAAGGGAGGGCCTTGGGGAAGGGGACTAGAGTACTGGGTGTGTTGCATGGAAAATTGAATTGACTGGCTTGGGGAGGGTGTGGGAAAGCTCAGCAACAGTACATAAAATAAGTATAAAAATGAGGCCATTTTTGGGGCGCCTGGGTGACTCAGTCAGTTAAGCATCTGCCTTCAGCTCAGGTCGTGATCCCGGGGTCCTGGGATCGAGTCCCGCGTCGGGCTCCCTGCTCCACAGGGAGCCTCCTCCTCCTCCTCCCTCTGCTCCTCCCCACCCCCTTGTCTCTCCCTCTCTTTCTCTCTCTCTCAAATAAATAAAATATTTAAAAAAATAAATAAAAATAAGGCCATTTTTTATTCCAGCAAAAATGAAAAATTGTATTAAGGAAGAAAACTTAAGTTTTGTTTTTTTTTTTTAAAGATTTTATTTGAGAGAGAGAAGGAGAGACAGTGAGAGAGTACAAGTGGGGAAGAGAGGGAGAAGCGGGCTCCCTGCAGAGCAAGAAGCCCGATGCGGGGCTCGATCCCAGGACCCTGGGATCATGACCTGAGCCGAAGGTAGACACTTAACTGACTGAGCCACTCAGGTGCCCTGAAAACTTAAGTTTCCTTAATTAATAGTATATTGTTTGGCTCAGCAGTGAATATTTACCTAAGCATAAGGTAAATACGATATACTGAACTAACAGTCGTGTTATAATAGTACTGCGAGTAGGGTTCAGGGGGCAGAATCCTTCTCTACCTTAATAGATGTCAGGAGATGGTGTCTAGAATCGATGAACCCAAACACAGCATTACAGTTCAGAAACATGGAGGTCCATACCAGCAGAAGTAGCTAAAAACACGAAAGTCATTAACTCGGAGGAAGTTAGGCCATGGCAGAGGGCTACTGCTCTTGTTTTCTTTTAAGTGTTTGACTTCGTAAATTGTGTGCAAATACTTGTTTAATTAAAAATAAAAATTAATCTGTGGTTAGCAACACATGAACACTATAGAACACCAGCAGAAGGAAAGAAAAAAAGATTCACAGCTCCTGGTAACATCAGAGAGTGTACTTTCCAGTGTATACACAAATCACATTGTTTGTTTAAACAAAAATGACATTACACACAAATATTGTGCGACAAATGGCCTTTATCTTTAAGCATGTATCCCGAATGCCTCTTTTTGTCATTAACTGTTCTTCTAAAACAAAACTTAAGTGTATTGGAATATGAAACTTCTTTTAGGCCTTCTTAAAAACGCTCTTTAAAATACAAACACTGGTGAGAGCTGTGTCTTCTGCCCATAGATTAAGGTGTTCGTAAAACAAGAAGACCCAGTGTCTGCTTCTTCCTCCCTGGGTTGTGGTGGTCAGAACGCATCCCTTTCTCTCACAGATGGGGAGCCTGACCTGACCCTGCAGTTGTTGGTTGCAGACCAGTGTGGAGACACCCACAGCACCCTTGGGAATGTCAGGTCCGAGGCCGTGAAGCCAGACAAGATGGAGGAGACGCTCACGTGCATCATCTGCCAGGACCTGCTGCATGACTGTGTGAGGTACGCTACACGCCACAGGGAGACCTGGAGGAGCATCACAGCCGGGGAGGGGTGGCCCGGGGAAGCCAGCCCCCGGGTCATGTCGGCTTCGACGCTGTGGGGGCCACTGTTGTCATTTTCTTGGGTGGCCAACCCGCCCAAACCCCGGCGCCTGTGACCAGGGCTGTAGAAGAGCCCACAAGGCTGCTGCGGCAACGCCCTCAGTCGACACAGGTCCCAGGTAGCGCCGGTGGTCTGGTGCTCTGCAGACGCAGAACGGGAGAAGTGTGCCGAGCTTTAAGGGAATGTCGTGGTTAGCACAGAGGGGGTGCCCCGGAGTGAGGGTCCCAGGAATAGCTTAGGGAGAGCCCCCTCCTTGCTTCTCTGTGGGAACTTCAGGGTGAAAGCCATCTGAATTTCCACTCGGATGCAGGCCTTTTCCGCACTCAGGGCCCCTGTTCCTTATACGCCTGGAGCCACAGCCTGCTCTACTGTCCCTTCCAAGGCACAGACTGTCGCTTCGGTTTCTTTTAATTAACGAGGACCACGTCAAGGTGGTTGGGGTTGGACGCTGTGCTCACACGGGTTGTGGAAGGCAGGTGGCATTCCCAGTCTCTTAGCTGAGGATGCAGATGCCGCCAGCAGTGGGCCCCATATGCAGGTGGTTTAGCGCCCCGAGAGGCATGGTTCTAGGCTCTGCTGAGTCGAGTGAGCTCGGCTGGGGGGTGGGTAACTTGCTCACTTTTCTGTTTTGTGACCAACCCTCAGCCTGAGCGAGGCCACGTCCTCCTATGGGGAAAGAGGCAGCATGAACTGGGGTCCCTGCTTCTCATGCTCCAGGCAGGCCATGCCCCATGTACCCTGGCGTCTGGGGGGCTGCTGCGGCTTGGCAGACAGATGCTCCACCAGCGAGTGCTCTGTGGGGGCGTCTGAAGACCTGTCCTTGTGCCCTCAGCCTGCAGCCCTGCATGCACACCTTCTGTGCAGCCTGCTACTCAGGCTGGATGGAGCGCTCCACCTTGTGCCCCACCTGCCGCTGTCCAGTCGAGAGGATCTGTAAAAACCACATCCTGAACAACCTGGTGGAGGCCTACCTTCTCCAGCACCCAGGCAAGTGGAGAGCCTGCCCAGGCCTGGAGACTGCGGGTGTCTCTCCTGGGGCCCCCCAGCCAGGAGAGCCATGTCTTTTGCCTTCCAGACAAGAGTCGCAGCGAGGAAGATGTGCGGAGCATGGCTGCCAGGAATAAGATCACTCAAGACATGCTGCAGCCCAAAGTCAGGAGGTCTTTCTCTGACGAGGAGGGCAGTTCAGAGGACCTGCTGGAGCTGTCAGATGTGGACAGCGAATCCTCGGACGTTAGGTGAGCCTCTGCCTGGCTCTGAGTAGGGCAGGGAGCTGGGTAGGCAGCACGGAGTCCGAGTCCAGGTTCTGCACTGAGCAGTCCAGCTCCTGCGTGGTCTGGCCTCGCTTCTCACGGGTCCCGTCAGCTAGTGATGTTGCCTGCCTTGAGTGTGGCAAGGATGGGGTGGGCGCCGGCCAAGGACAGCCGCTCACTCAGTTGACTGGGGTGGGTATTTGCCACCCTGCCTCCTCCAGTACCCCCCTCCCTTTTCAGGTATACATGGAACCTCCCTTTTCAGGTATACATGGAACATTTATTTTTTGCTGTTATTTATCTGTATTTATTTCCAGCTTTATTGAGATGTAACTGGCACACAGCACCCTTTGAGTTTAAGGTATTCTGGCTAATGAATGGCTGGACTGGCGTCTGTTCTAAAGTAAAGACCACCACGCCCCACACCCTGGTATTTGCTGACACCTCGTCAGGTGCCTTGATGCACCAGCCACGACGGCGTCATGATTTAACATGTTCTTTGTCCCACACACGCGCACTTAGGCTGTAGCGCATCTGGTGAGCATCGAGTCCCACCCTGTGAGTTGCATTGTCATCGTTTGTCAGGACAGTACTGTGGGGAAGCTGCGGCCACCTGGCTGAGGACGCAGTCCTTCGAGACCTTACATTGGCTACTCTATGGTGCCGCTGTTTCCTGACTCAGAAGTGCACTGGCTGAGTTTCGGGTGGAGGCCATCACATTTAGAAAGACAAAAATCAAACCTCCCAAATGCACTATCTTTTGTTCCTTTTTGTAAAATTTAGCAAATGATGGCCAAGCCAAAAGAAGAAAACAAAAATCACTTTAGCGTGAACATTTTATTGTGTATCCTTCTGGCCACTCATATATGTAGCCACACATACTTCTTTTGTTAAGTAAGTAAAACACGATATGTTTAGAAATAAATATTCTTATAAAGATGGGATTATACTGTACATATGGTTTTACAGAGTTTCTCGTATTCTGACTTGAGAAGCTGTGCTGCAGTTTTAGTTACAGTTTGAGTTACCGTAACTGCAGTTGCAGTTTTGTGCACGTGTCCATTAACTGATGGAGGTAAGTGACGGCAGAGTGGTCAGGTCAGGTCAGAGAGCCTGCGGCGGGGCGCCTGGCTGGACCTGGCACCCATGTCATCCAGTGTCCGTCAGAAGGGTTTGTGGAAGGGTGTCAGGAAACCCGGCCTGCACTCGGTGTCGCCCGGGATGAAGGCCGTCTCGTTCCTAAATGAAGTTGAGTATTTTCTCACTGGGGTTTTCTCGTTAGGTCTTACCCCGTCCCTCACCGGCTCCTGCTGTTGGAGGCAGGCTCAGGAAGGCGTCCTCTGACTGAGATGAGGGAAGAGTCTTTGTCTCTTTTTCCTGTAGATTCTTTTTACCATTTGTGTTTTTAGAAAGCTCAGCTGACGTGCATAAAGCTAGGTGGGGCGGGGCTTCTGCTGCTGGGTCGGAAGCCCCTAGAGGACAGCAGCACTCAACTGTGGCACAAGACGTGCTCTGATTTGAATGCAGTTTCTTCGGTGCCCAGGGTGCCAGTCCTGAGCGTGCTGGGCAAAATGGGCCTGCCCCTGGACGTAGTTCACAGCTCGCCCAGCATCGAACCTGTGAGAGTGCATCCTGCCCCGTGTGGGGACTGAGCGGCCAGGCTCTGGGGGATGCTGTGCCAAAGCAAGGGGTGGGCAGGACGTGTCCCCGTATGCTAGGAACCGCCAAGGGGGATGAGGGTGGTGAGGAACAGAGCCCTCTAACTGCTGCTCTTCTGGGGTGAGCACTGACTGGGCGGCGGCAGCTGGTGCAGAGCTGAGGTGTGAAGTGGGCGACAGTGAGCAGAGAAGACGCCTCCAGGCTTGGGATCTGGATCTGGTCTCGTCATCAGGGCTAGGGGCATGGCCACCACCACCCACATGCTTGTGAGCAGGGGTCACCCTGCTTCTCCGCACTCCAGGTGTTCGTGTGGTTCGTGTGCTTTCCTTGCAGCCAGCCGTACATAGTATGCAGACAGTGCCCCGAGTACCGGAGGCAGGCGGGGCAGTCCCTCCCCTGCCCAGGGCCTGGCAGCGAGCCAGGGTCAGCACCGGCTCCTGGGGAGGCACCGTCCACATCCACCAGTGTCACGACAGGTGAGACGCCACCTTCCGTGCTGTTGTCCTACTGTGACCACCCAGGATGCAGCTGTCATTCCTGTGGACTCCTCTCCCATTCCTACCCGACTCTTGTCCCTGCCTCCGTGGTCTGCCACCTCTCATAACCTGTTGCTTCTCCTAGTCTGTTTTGGGCTAGGAAACCAGAGAGTTAACTTGTTCTCTCGTGGACCTCTGATCCTGGGCAGTCCTGGGGGTTCAGTCCTAAGCCTGACATTTGGGCCAGATGCCGTCAAGAAAGGGAAAGAGGACAGGTGGAATCTACGTTTTTGGCCCTGGCCATTCTGTAGTTAATGGCCCCGCAAGGCCTAGTTTCTTAGAGCCTGTCATGAGGCCACTGAGCCAGGATTGTGACCCAGAGCTATGTTATAGCCATCTGCCATGACGCCATGCTGTGGCTGTCTCCGTCGGTTCCCGTAGGCCCTGTGGACAGGGATGGGCAGCACCTGGTCACGTCCCAACTCTGCCATTCCTCAGGTGGGCTCCATCGTTTTCAGACTGCAGATGGAAGTCCCCAGTGGGACGGGGCCTGTAGTAAGTGTGTGTGCGCAGACGGAGCTTCCTGTGTGGCCATGGAGCGTCCGGGGGCTAGGCTATGTGGACACAGCTCCTGGGGTGGGGTCAGCCAGTCATGCCCACTGGGCCTGTCACTTGTTTATTTGGAAGACACAGAGATTAATATAGAACTTGCTTTATTGTTTTATGGCATGTGCTTTATGGCCTAAGGAAAGGTTAGAAAACCTTCAAGTGATCTTTGAAATCTTGGTACAACCGCTGATCCGAAAAGTCGCTTTGCTTATTTTTCATTTTATTTTAAAATGCTTCTTTTAGGTGGTAGGCTATCATTTGGCCACTTAAGAAAACAGGTCTGAGTTCTCCCTGGGTTTTCTTTTTTTTTTTTTTTTTTTAAAGATTTTATTTATTTATTTGAGAGAGAGAGAATGAGAGACAGAGAGCACGAGAGGGAAGAGGGCGGGGGGGGGGGAAGCAGACCCCCCGCGGAGCAGGGAGCCCGATGCGGGACTCGATCCCGGGACTCCAGGATCATGACCTGAGCCAAAGGCAGCCGCTTAACCAACTGAGCCACCCAGGTGCCCGCTCCCTGGGTTTTCTTGTGGATCAGTCTCCTTGTGTGCTTTCCAGCCAGTCCCCTAGATGTGGGTCTAACCTGTTCTTTCTGCCTGTGCCCCGGTACGTGCCGCCTGAATATGCTGTCTGTTCTGCAGCCCAGGATTATGTGTGTGCCCTGCAAGGCAGCCATGCCATATGCACCTGCTGCTTCCAGCCCATGCCAGACCGGAGAGCAGAACGTGAGCAGGACCCCCGCATCGCCCCCCAGCAGTGTGAGTAAGGGTGTGCACCTCTGCGCTGCCTGCCTGAGCAGCCTCCCCACCACGGAGCCTCTCCTGTGGATCCTTCTAGGCTCAGGTTTCAAAACGGTGTTGACTGCTGTGCATGCTGTGAAGTAAAGACATGGCCATGTTTTCTTGTCTGCAGAATAGGTTGTCACTGTGCAATCATGTTGAATAACCGTCTTTTTCCATCAATTGATAACCCACCCCTGTCATGCACCAAGTTTCCATGTATGGGTGGTTCTCTTTCTGAAGTCTGCATCTGACGTTTGTCCCCACGTCAGGACCGTGATATTTCTATAATGTGTCACTTTTTTAAGATTTTTATTTTATTTATTTATTTTAAAGATTTTATTTTTTATTTGACAGAGAGACAGCCAGAGAGGGGACACAAGCAGGGGGAGCGGGAGAGGAGAAGCAGGCTTCCTGCTCAGCGGGGAGCCCGATGCGGGGCTCGATCCCAGGACCCTGGGATCATGACCTGAGCCGAAGGCAGGCGCTCAACGACTGAGCCACCCAGGCGCCCTTTTTATTTATTTATTTTAAAGAGAGTGCGTGCACGTGGGGGTGGGGGAGGCAGGGGAGGGGCGGAGAGAGAATCTCAGGCAGACTCCCCGCTGAGCAGGGGCCCCCCGACGCGGGCCTCAGTCCCGTGATCCTGAGTCATGACCTGAGCCAAAATCAAGAGTTGGACCCCCGCCCGCTGAGCCACCCAGGCGCCCCATGACGTGTCACTTCTAAGTGTAATGAAGGAGATGCCGTGCTTTAATTTGCCGCTCGGGATTGCTCTTTAAGACGGAGTGTGTCACTATTTGACGGTTGCTTGAGTTTGTTCTTCGCCGAAGTGGCCTGACTGTGGTTGTGCTGTGTCCGCAGGTGCTGTGTGCCGGCAGCCTTTCTGCCACCTGTACTGGGGCTGTGCCCGGGCCGGCTGCCTCGGCTGTCTGGCCCCGTTCTGTGGTAATGCCGGGGCTTCGGCTGGCTGCCTGCAGCCTTTGCCTGTTCTCTGGTGCACTCGAGGGTGGTGCCGGGTCGTGTGGCCCGAGCTGGGGGAGGCCGCCGTTAGCGACCCTGCTTTTTCCTGACATTTGCAAGTGTCGCTCTGCCAGCTCAAAGCCAAGCAATAACAGAACAACCCCGGGGATGCCGAGTTCAGCCGGGAGGGTTCCCGTATGGGCAAGGAACACCACCACTAAAACCGCCCGGTCTGGCCGCGGTGTTGAGTCTTCACAGCGCCAGACCGGGTGCCGAGGAGACTGAGAGGGCCGTCCATTTCAGGAAGGAGTGGAATGGAAGTCATTTGCCTGCTCTCTTTTTAAAACTGTATTTTTTTTTTTAAGATTTTATTTATTTGACAGAGAGAGACACAGCGAGAGAGGGAACACAAGCAGGGGGAGTGGGAGAGGGAGAAGCAGGGGGAGTGGGAGAGGGAGAAGCAGACTCCCCACTGAGCAGGGAGCCCGATGCTGGGCTCGATCCCAGGACCCTGAGATCATGACCTGAGCTGAAGGCAGATGCTTAACAACTGAGCCACCCAGGCGTCCCTAAAACTGTATTTTGTCATGGAACTTTTTATTCTTTCTAGACCCTATTAGAAAGGAAATTTGGTCATCTTAGTGTCAGTGAATGATGCTTTCGTAGAACGTCTGTAAGACGGGTGACTTTGCTTCCTTCCATTGGCAGAGCTAGACCTGGGCGACAGGTGTTTGGACGGGGTTCTGAGCAACAACCACTACGAGTCGGATGTCCTCAAGGTAACAGACTTCCCATACAGGCGTGGGTGGGGCTCAGGCCAAGAGAGGCCCCCGTAAGGTTTTCAGCTCTCCTAATGGCTCTTCCTAGTATTGCCACTGAGTGCACCACATGGGTGTTTTTCTGTGTTCCCCACGTTCCCAAAAGGAGGTATTTCCTTCATGCCCATTATGCCACGAATCCACAGGGATTGGCTCCAGTGCCTGTTTGTCCCTTGCAGAGAGTTTCTGGGTCTGGGTGGGGAGTGGGCCAGCCCTTTGGTGGAACCAGGGCCTCTCTCTGACTTCCTCCTCTCTGACATTTTCCTTCCCATGTTTTAGGAAGCTGGCCCGACTCCTCAGCACCACTGCATTCTGGTTAGATGTCTACGTGGTGCTTTCTTGTGTGTAGGTTCGCACAGAAGGAGCCAAGCAGCTCTGTGTGTCTGAAGGGCAGAACGTAGATCCAAACCCTCCACACTTCCTCGTGTGGTCATGGGCTAGAGCTGCTCTGGCCAAGGGTGGGTGTCCCACCACTCCTGTGCTAGGAATGTCTTTGCGGGATTTTAGAGAGAGTGTGGTAACTCACATGTTCACAGTTCTGAAGTTAGCCCTCCTTTTGAGGCTCTGACAGAGCATCTCAGACAAGAACCCTGTGAACTAGGTGGTGAGCTAAGTGTTATCATGTCAGGCTCGGGCAGCGGGGTCCTCGGGCTGTCCCAGGTGTCCTGTGGTCTTGGAAGCAGACCCCCACAACTGCACACAGCACTCCCCCTCAGCTGCCCGATACAAATCCCTGCCATGTTTAGCTCGCCTGGGCTGTGGCTTTACCCACCTTCAGGGGCCTTTTATGAAACTTCTGCCTTCTTGTCATTTTAGTGTTTCTTCTTCCAAGCTAGTATCTTAAGATTTCGCTTCTTCCCCGTCACAGAATTACCTGGCAACCAGGGGTTTGACGTGGAAAAATATGTTGACTGAAAGTCTGGTGGCTCTGCAGAGGGGAGCGTTTTTACTGTCTGGTAAGCATCGTGGCCCTTGCTTCCCTCTCTGCAGAGGGGGTGCCTTTGACTCCTGTAACGCAGTAGAACCTGCCAGGTCGAGCACGGGCAGCTCCTGTGCGGCTGCCTTCCCACACGCACAGCCTCGCCCTCCCCCCAGCCTGACAGAGGCGGACAGGAAGGTGCCGACACTTCCGGTTTTCTTTAAAGTTCCAGGGTTTCTCTGCCATGGGGAAGGGCGGGTCCCAGCTGAAGAGACCGGGTCTCTACCTTTGTCAGCATGGAAGTCCTGGGGCTGGCTGCTTGTTACCAGACTCTCAGGGCCCTCATTGGCCTCTCGCTTGGTGTGTTGGTGACGGGGTGTAGGCTTGCCCTGTCTCCCAGGGACACCCAGGACATTGTGAAATGTGATTTTTGTCACTGAGGGAGGGGGCTGCAAAAAAATCAGCAAACGCCTTTTTTTTTTTTCTTTAAGATTTTACTTATTTATGGGGCGCCTGGGTGGCGCAGTCGGTTGAGCGACTGCCTTCGGCTCAGGTCATGATCCTGGAGTCCCAGGATCGAGTCCCACATCGGGCTCCCTGCTCGGCGGGGGGTTCTGCTTCTCCCTCTGACCCTCCCCCCTCTGGTGCGCTCGCTCTCTCTCTCTCTCTCTCTCTCTGTTTCTCAAAAAGATTTTACTTATTTATTTGAGAGAGAGGGCGTATGTGTGCAGGGAGGAGTAAAGACGGAGGGAGAAGGAGGAAGGGAACGAATCCCAAGCAGACTCCCCACTGAGCGTGGAGCCCAATGCAGGGCTTGATCCCACAGCCCTGAGATCATGACTTGAGACCTGAGCAGAAACCAAGAGTCAGACCCTCAACCGACTCAGCCACCCAGGAGCCCCAAATGACTTTTCTTTCTGAGACATACATTATCATGAAAGGTAATGATATCTTTAGAAGTTGTTGGGGATCCTTCTAAGCAGTTTCTGTCTTGTGGACACATTCTCACAAGTGTCTCAGGTCTTCTCTGCAGCAGCCCTGGGGCTGCCCAGACCTATCATCTGAGCCTGAACTCCGTTAGCTTCTTAAGGACTACTCTAAGGATGACATGGCTCACAAAGACATGTGAGTGACAGAGGGAGGCACGAAGGATAAGTGAACGTCACTGGGAATCCCAGCACCTGAGCAGTGATGATCCTTGCATGGCCTGTGCACCTGCCCACATGTGCACACCATCCTCGTAAATGAAGCCCTACCACCTGCGCTGTTCTGTAGCCTGTTTGCTCAGCAGTACACCTTGATTTTTATTACGTAGCGTTCCAATACCATGGTTTATTTTGCCGATTCATGAGTAGAGGATATTGAGGGATTTTTTCTCCTTTTCACTCTCTGAGTCAGCACTGTAGCTGCTGAGTGAGCATGCAGTGTGTTAGGCTTGAGAAATTGTTCCATTTGGCTAAATAAGTAGGGTTGTTGGACAGCGCTCAGCACAGTTGGGACTTTGCCACAGTGACTTTCCTGCTCAAGGACGTGCCTCAGGTGTGAAGGCCAGCATCTTCTTGAGCCCGGCTGCCCTGCAGTCTTGTAAATACAGAGCAGGCAAACTGGACGTATCGTCGTTTGTCTGCCTGTGTTGGAACATTAACAGAATTGAAGATCTTTTTTTTTTTTTTTTTAAAGATTTTTATTTATTTATTTGACAGAGAGAGACACAGCGAGAGAGGGAACACAAGCAGGGGGAATGGGAGAGGGAGAAGCAGGCTTCCCGCCGAGCAGGGAGCCCGATGCGGGGCTCGATCCCAGGACCCCGGGATCATGACCTGAGCCGAAGGCAGACGCTTAACGACTGAGCCACCCAGGCGCCCCCAAGATCTTTTTGTTTCGTGGTTCACTGGCTTGTGACCTTGGCCCACATTAAGCTGTCTGGATGTGGGGGTCTGGTTGGTGTATGGTCTTTGTCATATAAAGGGGCAATGGGTTTGTGTTAAGCAGGTAGGTAGTCAGATTTACAAGTCCTTTCCTGGGTGCTGTTTGGTTTTTGTGACATACTTAGAATAATATTCATTCTTTTCAGTACTTTTTAAAAATTTTAAGATATTTGAATTTTTTCTATCCAAGTGGAATTATTTTGGTGTGAGGAAGTAGGTTGGTCTCGTTCTCGTTTTCTGAGTGTCTGGCCCCTATCTCTGCCTCCCGTGTGGAGCGGTGCTGGGTTTCCCACTCTTTGCAAGGCCGCAGCTGCTCTGGAAACAGGAGGCCGCGAGCTGACTGGCATGCCCACGTGAGGCTGTGCTCCTTGCAGATCACAGAGTCACGGGGAACACCGTGCTGTGTTACTGCTGTGGCCTGCGGAGCTTCCGAGAGCTGACCTACCAGTATCGACAGAGCATTCCTGCCTCCGAGTTGCCAGGTGAGGAAGCCCCTCGCCCCCAACTCAGTTCTGCCTGGACGGGCTTCTGTGTTCCTTCTTACAATAGGTACTCTGTTTGGGCCTTTGCTCCGTGTTCTCAGCAGGGACAAAACTGGGCAGTAGTCTCACTTCCTAACTGGGTTTTCAATTAAACTTTTTTCCTTTCCTGAAATCTTGAGCAGGCCAAGGACACTAGTTATAAAGCATGACAAAATGCGATGCCTTTTCCTGCTGTTTGTCCCCTTGGGTCTTTACTTAAATTCACGTAGCTGAGCTTGTGAGTGTGATGTACAGTACAAATACATCATTTTTTCTCTTCCTAGTGGCTGTCACATCCCGTCCTGATTGCTACTGGGGCCGCAACTGCCGCACTCAGGTGAAGGCCCACCACGCAATGTGAGTGAGACACACTCTGCCAGGCGGGGGCATGGGTGTCGGCACGGGTCCTCAGGGCTGGGAAAGGGGCGCCAAGATGGTGGTCCTGCAGAAAGGCACACCCCCGCTTTCCTAACAGGAAGGTGATTTTTTCTTTTAAGTGTTTTGGCAAGTTGATACCTCGGCTTTTAGGGATGTTTTTGAACTAGTTAGTTATTTACTTGTAAATATACTAGTTTCGTCATTTTGTTTGTCTGAAGCCCCGTGGTATATAAAGTGGTGCTGTCGTTTCTGTGTTCTGCAGAACACAGCTGCTGTTCCCCGCCGATGCACCAGAGGGTTAGCACTTTCTTAATCGGTGGCTGTGGTCACTGAGAACTTCTGAGCCCCCAGCTCAGAAGTCCTGGTGCTCTGGGTCTGTCTTCAGTGCCTTGAGCAGGTGTCTGTGATGGCTCAGTGACTCTCACCGGGCATTTCCAGCTCACAGTGACATCTGCATTGCCACGTGGGGTCATTTGTAGGTGCAGGTGAGGTGATGATGTGACTCAGTCACGGACTGATGCTGTTTGAGGCTGCTATGATCCCCAGTCATTCATGGTTCAAATCAGAGTCACTGAGAGTGTGTCCCTGGTGCAGGTGACAAGGACCCAAGTAAAGGCTCAAAGACGGAGTCTGTGGAATAAAACCCTTGTTTTGTAGTTGAGCGTAGACAGTGTGAAGGAGACCATTTCATTATAGGGAAAGAAATTTTACTGGTAACTCGCTGATCTTTCTTAATAAAAACATGGGTAAGGATAGCAAAGACATACCTGTCTTCCTCTGGGGATGCCCTGCTCTTCACAAAGGGAGGTGGTGGTGCCGTCGCCCAGCAGGCGAGTCTGTCCGTCCCGCGGGGTGGCCCCTGGTGCCATGGGGACACTGAGGAGGTTTTGAGTCTTTGAGTCTCTTCTCTAAGGAAATTACCTAAAGATGTCTGACTTTTGAAATTTAAAAAGGAAAAAGAAGGCTGCCGTAGGGATTAATTTCTTTGATGGTACTAAAAACGTGCCTCCGTGCGCCACCCCACATGAAGTCAGCTTCTCATGACGTACTTTCAGCGGCTGACTTCAGGATCCGCTTATGTGAATACTTTTTTTTACTCTTTTCTCCTTGCAGGAAATTCAATCATATCTGTGAACAGACAAGGTTCAAGAACTAAGCATCTAGGAGGCGCCAGGTGGCTTGGGCGGTATTGGAGGTCAATGACAACGTTTCAGAAAATACTGGATACAGACATTTTAAGGGCATTTTACAGTCCCCCAGGGGATGCTGGAGGTTTCTGCGTCTGGCACTGTAGTGTGACTTCTCTTGTGGAGTGAGACCTTCTTAGCGAGACGCCCCCACCCCCCGCCCCCGCCCCAGTGGCCTGGGAGGCCGGGGCAGCACGACCCACCCCTCCTCTGAGCTCAGGCCGCCCAGAGCACTTCGGCCAGAAGAACCGCTCTCAGCCGTCCCTTCCCATTGAGGCGATGACGTTCAGGTTTGCTCTTTATACCTTTCCCAAAACTATGGTTCAAACAGACCTCTCTCTTCAAGGAAGCTTCCATGGGAGAAAAAGGAAAGTCTGTTGTTTAAGGGAAAGGGATCAAAAGTTTACAGCCTGCAGGGCACACCCGAGCGCCCCGCTGCGGGGACAGCTACGGCGGCTTAGGCTTTTTTGTAACAGGTTTGGTGCTTATCTTCTAGTGAGATTTATCACAAATGGTAGCACAAGTAATATAATTTATAATTTACAAATTGACTAAAATTGGGATAGTAGGGTATTTGAAAGAATAAACATATGTTTCTGTTTATTAGAAAAAGAAAAAATCAGATGTCCAGAACTGCTAACCCTAGACACCCAGCGTCAGGTGTGTGGCCCTGTCCTAAGAGGGCAGAAGTTGGGGTGCCACCACCCTAAGCCTGCTGTGGAGCAAAGCATTGGTGCATGCTTCTCGCTCTGTCAGCTCAGCTGCAAGCCCCGCTGAGCTGCCCCACGATCTTCATTTCTTCCTGCTGGGCCAGGTCAGCCCTGGTGGTGCCCCCGCCCACCTGGAGCAGCGCTTCCTCGGAAGTACGAGAACCCTTTGCTCCCACTAGGCCTGTCCTGCGTTGGGTTTGCCATGTCGTCTGGAATAATACTTGAAATTTTGTTCGTTAAAAAAAAAGTTTTTTACCTTTTGTTGAAATCATATGTTATTTTTGTTTGCAAAATTGTAACCTTTTGCTTCTTCTCAGGAATAGGATTTTCAACTATTGTCTTGCTCTTGATACAGACTCTGAGAAGCAGAGCTCTGTTTGTGGAAGAGGCCTCCTCCTCCCTGCATTCTAATAAACAAGCCGTGTCTGTTTCTCTCCTCTCCACACTGGTTTGCGTGTCGGCTGCGACGTGCTGCCCCTTCTGTCACGGTGGCGGGCTACCGGCGCTGCTGGTGGACTGACCACTGCTCCTGAGAGCCCAGCTGGTAGCCCTGCTCTCAGACGAGCCACATGGGACGTGGGCTTGGGGCTCAGGTCTGAGTACTTGGTGAAAAGGGAAAAGGCACAGGATCTCATGGATCCATCAACCCCAAGTGACAGCCTTTTGGTTGCATGTTGAAGCTGTGGTTTTGTGTCTAAGCCCTGGGCTCAGCCTGTGCAGGAGGGAGGCCTGCCCTCCACATCTTAGGGCCTTGCCTCATCACTCCCTTCCCTCCCAAAAAGGTAAGAACAAAGATGTGGCTCTTAAGGGCTATGCCAGCTTTTTAGGCCTAGGTTAAAACAGAACATGTGACTTCCCTTGGGCTGCACTGGATCCTTCCATGAAGGAAGGGCACACATCATGTTAGACTGCGGGGTCCACGGTGCAGGGCCAACTCTGCTGGGACTTGGGCTCCCTGTTTCTGATGAGAACTTGTGTGCTCTCACTCATGGGAGGAGCTTGGGGGCAGGACAGTTATTCTCTGGGCTGTTTCACAGACCTGGGTGGGTGTGCGGTCGGGAGGTTTTTATGACTTCCTGTTCCTCAACACCCTCCCACCCCACCTGACAGCCAGTCCACAGTTGGGCTGCAGCCCTGTGGGGGGGGGGGGCGGGGGGGAGGTGGTGGTGGTGGTGATGATGGTGGTGGTGATGGTGGTGATGGTGGTGGTGCTGGTGGTGATGGTGGTGATGGTGGTGGTGGTGGTGATGGTGGTGATGGTGATGATGTTGGTGGTTGTGATGGTGATGGTGGTGATGGTGATGATGGTGGTGATGGTGATGGTAATGATGATGGTGGTGGTGGTAGTGATGGTGATGATGGTGGTGATGATGGTGGTAGTGATGGTGATGGTGGTGATGGTGTGGTGGTGGTGATGGTGGTGGTGATGGTGATGATGGTGGTGATGGTGGTGGTGATGGTGGTGGTGATGGTGGTGTTGGTGATGGTGGGGGGTAGTGATGGTGGTGGTGATGATGGTGGTGATGGTGGTGATGACGGTGGTGGTGATGATGGTGGTGGTGATGGTGGTGATGGTGACGGTGGTGGTGATGATGGTGACGGTGGTGGTGATGATGGTGATGATGGTGGTGGTGATGGTGATGATGATGGTGACGGTGGTGATGGTGGTGGTGGTGGTGGTGATGATGGTGGTGGTGTGGTGATGGTGATGGTGGTGATGATGGTGGTGATGGTGGTGATGGTGGTGGTGATGGTGATGATGGTGGTGGTGATGGTGGTGATGGTAATGATGGTGATGGTGGTGGTGATGGTGGTGATGGTGGTGGTGGTGGTGGTGATGGTGGTGATGATGGTGGTGGTGACGGTGATGATGGTGATGATGGTGATGGTGGTGGTGATGGTGACGGTGGTGGTGATGGTGGTGATGATGGTGACGGTGGTGGTGATGATGGTGGTGGTGGTGATGATGATGGTGACAGTGGTGGTGATGATGGTGACGGTGGTGGTGATGGTGGTGGTGGTGGTGGTGGTGATGGTGATGATGGTGGTGGTGATGGTGGTGGTGATGGTGGTGTTGGTGATGGTGGGGGGTAGTGATGGTGGTGGTGATGGTGATGATGGTGGTGATGGTGGTGATGACGGTGGTGGTGATGGTGGTGGTGACGGTGGTGATGACGGTGGTGATGACGGTGGTGATGACGGTGGTGATGACGGTGGTGGTGGTGATGGTGGTGGTGGTGGTGGTGGTGGTGGCAGCGGTGGCAGCACAGGCTGCCGGGGCGTGACTGGCCAGCTCAAGACTCCATGTGCTTGTGTGCAGGTCCTTGGGCCAGTCCCGGAGCAGGCACGGCTGGATATCTGCTGCCGGCTTCCTGCCCTCTCCTCCTCCCACAGCCTCACCCAGCCCATCCCCAGACCCGTGTCCCTCTTGGTCTCATGCCCGCCTCAGAAGAGGGGCCAACCCTGCCCACACCCCCATCTGCGGCACACCTTCCTGGCCTGTGGGTCCGAGCTGTGAGGGGAGCCGTGGACCTGTGGAGGATCCTTACTGGGCGCAGCCAGAATCCAGCAACTCGTCTTGGATCCCGCAGAGCTGACAGGGTCAGAGTCACAGGCCCAGATGCGAGAGCAGCAGAGTGGTGCCCCAGGGACGCAACCAAACTGGGAGAGGAGGGGGAGAGGGTCGTCATGCAGCCTGCAGAGAGGAGGCCCAGAGAAGCCCGTCTCTGAATCAGGATGGCTGTGGTGGACACCAGCAGTCCGAAGCCAACCTCCAGGCTGGAGGGAGGAAATGAATGGGGGACTGATTGGATTCAGAAAGCCCAGGGTAGATCTGGCTTCAGGGGTGGCTGGATGCAGGAAACAACGCCATGCTGGGACCCTTGTCTCCCTGTGTTGATGGCCACCGCTTCCCAGACCTCAGCTTCCATCAAGCAGGAGCAGGTGAACTTAACCCACTGCTTCAAATGGAAACTCATCCCTGACCTAATCACTAGTGGGCCAGACCAGGGGCACCCGCCACCACCTGGGCCATCAGCACTCCACAGGCAGGTGGGGTCCCCTCAGGCCAGAGGAAGAGGAGTGTCCCAGGTTGTCAGTGGAAAGCAGACCGGCTGCTGGCAGTGGCTCTGGGGCTTAAACCCAGCAGGCCACTCAGCCTGCTAGACCTCAGCCTGCTGAGGCCTGACCCTAATGGGGACTCTACTGGCAGCGGCCTGGAGGGAGCTCCAGGCGGGTCTCAGTTACTCCCCTCGGAGATGCCCGCCCGTGTGGGGTGGGACATGGAGGAGCCCAGACACACTTGGGGAGATTCACAGCTCCCTGCAGAATGCATTTCAAGGACCTTGAGGCACATGGAGTGCAGCCCAGTCACGCCTCTCTCAGTCTACGCCATCTCTCAGGACATCGGCAAAAGTGAATGCAGCGGAGTGAAGCCATGTGCATTCTTTCCTGCTTTCAGCCACTGTCCCAGCTATTCGGAGGGGCCTGAGGGAGACCCCGTTGTGAAGATTGGCCCGCTGAAGGTGGCCAGCCCCACCATGAGCTCTGTGACCTGCAGAAGGGCTGCCTTGCCAGCTCCCAGGAGACCGTCGTTCTGGTCTCAGGAATGTCGTGACCCAGTAACTTAAAGACAGCCATTTAAAAATCATGAAAATTTGGAATTCATAAGTCACGCTAAAGGTAGTAAGCACTCAGGACTCCTCTCTTCCCAGTGAATTTACTGCATCTGACCGTCACGTGTGCTCTCAGGGGTATTTGCGTCGACATGTCTGCATGACGCAGGTTCTCTATGATGGTGTGCATCCTGCCCACCCGCCCGTTTGTGGACCTCAAGTTGGTGGCTTGAAATTTGTCCCCCGGGAGGATTCACACCGTGGAAATTGATAAATGCTACACATCAGGGTCATTTGTTCCTGTTTATTCTGGAAAGAAGTTTGCACAGCGCATGACTGCAGCCGACCAATATAACCATGAGAACTAACACACTTTGAAAACACCATGTTTTGGGGTGGCCTGTTGCATAGAAAAGAATGACAGTATCATGGCCCACGAAGGCCTAGTACTGGGTGGCCCTGCCCCTCCGCCAGAAAATCTTCCTTTCTGCCCACCCCACCTGTAGGGCCCTCCTACACCCTCCACTGCTGCAGAGCACCAGATGGTCACGCAGCTCGGTTCAGATCCCCTCCTCAGAGAGGCCTCCCTGGACACTCACCTCATGCCATCCTCCAACCCAGCCATGCTAGCATTTGCCCGCTTGGTGCCTGTCACTATGGGAAAGTAAACATTTGCTTACTGTGTGTTTCCCCCTCAAAAATCCAGAGCAGCGATCTTCCTGCCTTGTTCACTCTTGTGTACTCAGCCCAAACATCTGACCTGGGCAAGCATCTAATGATTGCTGGCAGACTAATCAGCTGGTGGTTGAGTGCACGGATGAATGCAAAGACTCAGCTTAGGCATCACTTGGCAGGATCTTCCCCGATGCAAGAGGACAGCTCCTTCCTCCCTCTCTGTTAAGCCTCATGCGCTCTCATTTTTTTTCTTTTTAAGATTTTATTTTTTTGAGAGCAAGTGAGCACGAGCAGGGGGTAGGGGCAAAGGGAGAAGCAGACTCCCTCCTGAGCAGGGAGCCTGATGCTGAACTCCACCCCAGGACCCTGAGATCATGACCTGAGCTGAAGGTAGACACTTAACTTCCTGAGCCACCCAGGCACCCTCTTTTTTTTTTTTTTTTCCTTGTATGTTTGTCTCCTTCTGAAAGCTTGAAACTCATCAGTGGCTTTTCCACTGCGCTGACGGACCCTGTGCAGCTTGCCCCTCATGGCAGACCCCCTCCCACTCTGTGCTGATTCCTTTCCTGGTAAAGCTCTTCCCCAGACCCTTACCTGCCTGCCTCTTTGTCATACAAGTTTAGTTCAACTATAATTTCCTCAAAGAAGTCTTTCAACACAGGACTCTCCTTGCTATTCCCATGCCTGAAACACTTCCCACAATGACCTGCTTGACTCCCTACTTTATTCATGTGTTTGCTCAAACTCCTCTTAGGGCCTCCCTAGACGGTCTGTCTAAAATAGCAGCATGCCTCCACACCCTGTTTCTTTACCCTGCTCTTTTCTGAACTCACTTACTGTCTTGTGTTTCTGTGTAAGCACCCGTGACAGCAGGGATTGTGAGTGTCTAGAGGAGTGCCTGGAGTACAGGAGGCCATAATTAATACTGAGTGAATGAATCATGTAAATGGTAGCCCCTCCCACTGACACACACAGTTGGCTTCACAGGAATGATGCCCTGAAGGGCAGGTCTTCCCCACACAAACAAAGCTGGACTGGAGCAGGGATCCTGCCTCCTTTAAAAAAAAAAAAAATTTTTATTTATTTATTTGACAGAGACACAGCGAGAGAGAGGGAACACAAGCAGGGGGAGTGGGAGAGGGAGAAGCAGGCTTCCCGCTGAGCAGGGAGCCCGATGTGGGGCTCGATCCCAGGACCCTGGGATCATGACCTGAACCGAAGGCAGATGCTTAATGACTGAGCCACCCAGGCCCCTGGGATCCTGTCTCCTGCTCCCCGGCTAGCCCCTACACTTAGAATAGTGACCAGCACATTCAAGTCACTGGAATGTGTCCACCAACGGACGGATGACAAAATATGGTGTATCCAGACAGTGCAGTATTATTCATCTGTAAAAAGGAACAAAGTTCTGATACATGCTAAAAATGAATGAATCTCAAAGGCTAATGCTAAGTAAAAGAGAAGGCAGTTACAAAATGTCACGTATTGTGTGGTTCTTTTTATATGAAATGTCCAGAATAGGCCAATCCATAGAGACAGAAAGTAGTTAGTGGTTGTCGAGAGAAGGGGGGTTGGGGGGACTGCATGCATATGGACTAGAGGGACCCTTTGGGGGTTATGGAGATGTTTTATTACTGCATTGAAGTAAATCCAGCTTTATTTACTAAAATGTAAATAACTATAAATTTAAAAATTGATTGTACACATAAAATGGGTAAATTATACTGTATATAAATGATACCTTAATAAACTTAAAATTTTTACTTAGCATTTTTTTCCCTGCACGGATATGCCGTTGATATATAGGCTCATTTGTTTTAACATTTAGTGTTGTCTGTCACATTTTACTCGTAATTTGTTTCTCCAGTTTCCCACACTATACTACAGCTATGCAAGGTGCAATCTCAAAACCAGGAAACACGTTAGTCCAGAGTGTGTACAGCTCAGGATGCAGAATTGCTTTCACCACAAAGACCTCTCTCCTGCCCCACTTTTCCACCCCCACCCCACCATTCCTTGGCAACCACTAATCTGCTTTCCATCTCTACAATCATATCATTTCACAAATGTTATGTAAGTGAAAGCATGTAATACAGTATCGTTCTTTTGAGATTTTTCCCCTCTCAGCATCATAATGCCTTGGAGACTCATCTAAATTGCTGCATGTATCAATAGTCCTTTTTTATTGCTGAAGAGAGTCCCATGATGTGGATGTGGATGCTCCACAGTTTAACCATTCATCTGTTGTGGGGTTGGTCGGATTTTGGTTGTTTCCAGTTTTTTGTGTGGATTTAAGTTTCATTTCTCTCAGATAAGTATCCAGGAGTGCAGTTGCTGGGTCATACAATCAAGTATATGTTTAATTTAAAGAAATGGCCAAACTACAGAGTGGCTGTACCATTTTATAGTCCCACCAGTAATGTATGAAAAATCTAGTTTCTCCACATCATTGCTAGCATTTAGTATTGCTACTATATATTTTAGCTGCTCCAGTAGGTATGTGTAGTAAGATCTCGAGGTGGTCTTAATTCACATTTTTATAATGGCCAGTGATGAACATCTTTCACAAGCTTGTTTGCCATCTGTATATCCTTTTCGGTGAAATGCCTCTTCATATGTTGGCCTATCTTCTAACTGCTTTTTTTTTTTTTTTAAGTTTTGGGAGTTCTTAATATATTCTAGGTTCCAGTCCTTTATCAAATATACGGTTTGCAAATATTTTGTAACTGTCTGTAGCTTGTCTTTTCATTGTCTTGTTGGAATCTTTCTCAAAACAAACGTTCTTAATTTTGGTGAAGTCCAGTTTATTCATTTTGTTCTTTTGTGGTATCATGTCCAAGAACACTTCAGCAAGCCCTCAGTCCTGAAATTTTCCCTCTGTTTTCTTGTAAAAGTTTTATAGTTTCACATATTTCTGCATTTAAGTCCATGATCATTTTGAGTTAAATTTTGCATTTGCAGTTGAGATGACAATCTATGTAGAAGAGTCCAAGGAATTTATAAGAAGAAAAACTCCTAGAACTAATGAGTTCAGCAAGTTCTCAGGATACAAGATCAACACACAGCATTTAATCACATTTCTATACACTAACAATGAACGTGTGGAAACCAGACTTTAAAACGTTACCATTTACAATTACTGCAAAGAAAATTAAATACTTCGGTATCAACAACATGTACAGGATCTAGGTGGCTCAGTCGTTAAGCGTCTGCCTTCAGCTCAGGTCATGATCCCAGGGTCCTGGGATCGAGCCCTGCATCGGGCTCCCTGCTCGGCGGGAGGCCTGCTTCTCCCTCTCCCGCTCCCCCTGTTTGTGTTCCCTCGCTTGCTGTGTCTCTGTCAAATAAATAAATAAAATCTTTAAAAACAACAAAAAACCCAACATGTACAGGATCTGTCCGATCAAAATTCCAAAATGTCAAAAGAAGTCAGAGAAGACCTAAGTGGGAGACATACCACCTTCACGGATTGAAAGTCTCGACATAGGAAAGATGTCAATTCTCCCCAAATCGGTCTATAGTTTCAGCGCAATTCTATCAAAATCCCAGGAAGGATTTTTATACACATAGGAAGTTTATTCCAAAATCTACATGGGAGGGCATGGGTCCCCAAATACCCGGAACAATCCCGAGAAAAGCAAAGCGGGAGAAACGCCCGGCCCAACGTCAGGGCTGCGGCGCTGGGGGCCGCGGTGTGAGCGAGGGACGCGCCACGGAGGACGTCAGGGAGAATCCGACAACCGCGAAACACCCCACAAGCAGCCGACTGATTTTTCACGAGTGTGCGAAATCACGTTAATGCAGGAAGGACAGTTTTTTCAATAAACGGTGCAGAAACAATTCCATACCCGTAGACAAAAAGAGGAAAAAACCCTTCACCTAAACCTCAGGGCCTGTTCCAACAGCATTTTTATTTATTTATTTTTAAGACCTTGCTATGGCTCCACAGCAGGGGTCACTTCTGCATTGGCACCTTAAGATAAATAAGAACCGGCGCGGGGCGAGGGGGTGGTTCGGGGTTCGAGGGGCGGCGGGGACGAGCCCCGGCGCCCACCCCACCCAGCTGCACGGACTCCGCCCATCGGCCCCCACCCGCGCCCGGGCCTCTTAGCCACGCCCCGCAACGGGGCCGAGGGGGCGGGGCGAGGGTGACCACGCCCACAGCCTGACAGCTGGGGCGGGGCGGGGACCCGAGCCCTGGCCACGCCACTTCCGCCGGAAGTTCTCTTGTTTAGCTTCCGGCTGGAGTTGTGCTGCAAGTTCAGAGGTTGCATTTCCGTAAGGGAGAGACTCGCAAACTTACTTTTTGAAGTCCGCCTCGCGCCAGTTGTGAGTGGGCTCTCGAGTCCCACCCTGCGGTCGGGGCCGCCCGGCCCGAGGGCGGCTGTTGGCCGGCAGAAGTGGACGGTGTGTCTCCCGGAACGGAGGCAGCGCGCCCAGGCTGTTTCCGGAGGGTCCTAGCCGGTCGCCGCGCCGCGCCGCGCCCCGCCCCTCGCGCGGCCACGTCTCCACTGGAGTAGCGAGGCCGGCAGCCGCCGAGGCTTCCACGGCGCCCGGGTGAGGGTCGCGGGCAGGCGCCCGGGCCGGGGCTCCGGCCTGGGAGGGTGCGGGCCGGCCGGGGGGCGCGGCGCGGTCGGGGCGGGGGCCAGGCAGCGGGCGAGGGGCGCCGGGCCTGGGCGGGCGGACGCGGCTCCAGCCGGAGCGGTGACGCCCCGCGTCGGTCCCGCAGCTCGCCGTTGGTAGCCTCGGGGCCTGGAGCCGGCTTCCTGACCCCCCGCCCGGCGAGCCCTTCCCGAGCGCTGTGTCCGCGGCGCGGGGCGCGATTTCTGTCAGGCGCCCCCCGCTGCTGAGGGCTGCTTGGGAAGCGCCGCGCGGCGCGTGAGGGAGGGCTCCCGTCCTTGTGCAGAAGTTCTGCCAGGCTGGCGAGCCTGCGTGCGGTCGGGAGGCTAGCGGGCGGCCGGCTGCGGGCAGTGCCGGCGGCTGCTCGCCCCTCCCTGAGCCTGGACTCCGGCCAGCTTCGGGGGCTGAGCGCGGGCCTTGCCCGAGGGCCGGGGCCGGGCTCGGCCCTGGGACGGAGCCGGCGAACGGCGCGGCCTTCGTTCTGCAGACGTCGGTGGCGTTAGTGGCGTGACAGGCGCTCTGCCGGGCCTCGGACTCCGAACTCAGCCTCGGTGCCGGTGCGCACGGCAAGTCGGTGCTGCTGTGGGGTGGGTCTGCGGGGAGGCCTCTGTGGCGGGACGGGAGTGTTGCGGGCAGAGGGAGAGTAACCCTGGTGACCGCCGTGAAGAAGTGGGTCGAGGCTGCAGTGAGAAGGGAGGACAGTGACGGGGGACGGGGATGCGGGTGGCCGGCCACTTCCTAGTCCGTGGTCGGAGGCTTGGGTCTTATTGCCAGTGTGATCGGAAACCGCTGGCACGGAGTCTGCCGTTTACAGGTGCCTCACGCATTTCAGACCGTTTCCGATCGTTCCTTTCGCATTGCCAACCCGTTTCTGGAATGAGCGCTTTCAGTTCATGCACCTTGGGTGGCAAGAAAAGAAAATAAAAATCATCTGGCGTTGCCAAGATTCAGAAGTAGCGTTGCTTTTTGTTTTTGTTTTTGCCAGTCGCCTTCAGCAGTGCACTTCCTAAGTGAGAGCATCTTCGGTTGGCTTCACCTGTCAGTGCTGACGAGCAGCAGCTGAAGGGAACACAACACTAATACTCAGTGACCGTTCATGGAGGCTGTGGGACAGGCCTGTGCCTTGTTGCATTTAATCTTGGCAAGATTTTGTATTCTTTTTGTCATCATCTAGCTTACGAGGAAAACGGCAGAGCGGTTGAGGAACCTGCCAGGACCTTACCTGAGGGTGGCGGAGTCAGGACTGACGCTGGAGCCCACCCTTTCTGTGGCACTGCTCTGCAGAGCTTTGCACACCAGGTGCTGTTTGCCGGTGGTTGCTGGTGTGGCCTCAGCTAGACGTTACCTTCTTGAGGAAGTCCTCTTTGATCTCTGGGCATGCTGTTCCTGACTGCCAGTGGAAACAACTTAAACGAGGCGGGGTACGAGGAGCACTTCGTGTGCATCTGGAACCACATAACCGGCTGTGTGGGGGAAGCCAGAAGTCACACGCACATGCCCGAGCCAGTTTTCTCAGTATGAAGTCTCTCAATGTCAGATGGCATGAATTCAGAGTTAGGAACACTGTATAAGTCCTAATTTTGCCCCGTCTCTTCCCTTTAGGAAACACAGCAAAGTGCAGGTGGTCAAAAACGCTACTGTGATAAGACTGATATTTCAGGTTTTTTTGAAACTAGGAACTGGAATGCATGTTACTAATAACAGCTTCCTTGTTCTGTGCTCCCAGCTGTCTGACCCTTCTCCTTGCCCTGTTTTTGTCAGCAGTGAGGGAATGAGACCCTGATGACTGAGTCACGCTAAGTAAAGTTCACCTGAGACTGAGGACAGAGAGTGCCAGCTTATTACCTACAGGGACATGCCACCTTGCCAGAGGCCGCTCTGGGCAGTCAGTGAGTTCTGTCTGTTGTCCGGCCGCAGGGGGAGCTGCATGTGAACAGGAGCCATCTTTAAGAGTTACCAGGACACGTTACCCCAGTCCCAGGGTCTCATATTGGTGGAGGGCTGCATCATCCAACTCGGAAGTGGGTAGGACCTCTCGGGATTCAGCAGGTTTCTTGTTTTTCAAGAAATCCAAATAAAGGGAATTAAATGAGTGGAGTATGTGCTGGCATCGGGCTCAGATGGCCTGACGCATTTGTCTCCATGTTTGGTGGAACTTGAACATCTCAGCCAGAGTTCCTCTTTCCTGGACAGTGTCAGGGTCAAGTGTTGTTGTCACTGCTTGCCTCGGTGGCGCGCGTTCTCCTCCGCGGCTCCTCGGCCACCCTTCTGCCTTCCGTTGTCCGGTTGGTGTGTTCTGTTTCTAGTACATGAGTGAAGTCTGTCTGGTTGCCTCCTCTTCCTTCTTACCCAGGTGACGTTGCTTATTCGGGGTGTGGCCATTACATGTCCTCTGCCAGTTGATAACTCCCAGGGGCATTCTTTGTCTCTCGCTGGGACTGTAGCTTCCAAGTATTTTTAGTAGGAATAGTTTTTCTGTATTTGAACAGGCAGTGTTGATGTTCAGGAGGCAAACACTCTATTGTGGAGCCACTAGCTTGGTTGCTAAGGGGTGGAACTTGGCAGAACCAAAGATCGAAGTCAGTAGCGGGGTGCCTGGGTGGCTCAGTTGGTTAAGCGACTGCCTTCGGCTCAGGTCATGATCCTGGAGTCCCGGGATCGAGTCCCACATCGGGCTCCCTGCTCAGCGGGGGGCCTGCTTCTCCCTCTGACCCTCTTCCCTCTTGTGCTGTCTCTCATTCTCTCTCTCAAATAAATAAATAAAATCTTTAAAAAAAAAAGATTGAAGTCAGTAGCCTGTGCTGAGCACAGCTTGGAGCAGGGGATGTTTGAGGGGTGGGGCAGACTTGGAGCGGTGGTTTCTGCAGCATGATGGAGGAGATGGGCACACACACACATTTACACAGAGGGGTTATCTCGACGGCAGAAAGGAGTGGGCTAGGCACTTTATCTGAGGCCCAGGAGAGACTTGAGAGGAGTGCCGAATGGTAGACATGAAAGGGTCCTTGGGAATTTGCGTGGTGGTCAAGGGGGGAGAGGCATCCATGGCAGAGGAACCAGCTTCTGCTTGAAAAGCACTCATCTGCCGTTGTTACCCTTTCAGGCATCAGAGGGACAGGTGATTTACACACCTTCACCCCTGCCGCCACATTTGAAGGCGAAAGATTGGTGTTTTGAAGAGAAACCAGAGTATGCCTCCACTTTCGAAAGCAAAATGCAGACATTTTCTTTTGTTAAAGAATGTGTCAGGATGAGCAGCACATGCAGTATGCCCTGTGCATTTCACGGTCCACTCTGTTGCTACATGTTCTTGAAGTGGCAAGCCTGTGATCAAGGGGACAGCCTGGCTATCCTTTTGCTCATGTGCCGTGCCTTGCTTTGTGGACATCTCCATAGGATCAGTCATCTGTAGTAGCCAGGTGGTTTTCCATGGAGCTGGGACCGTGTGGAATGGTGATTTTTGGAGGGCCCTGTGGGATGTGCACGGACAGGTGTGGAGCCTCCAAGAGCCTGTTTGTCCATCCCCCCTTCTCCCCCACCCCAGAAAGGCTTTGGGGATGAAAGAGGTTACTGATTATTGTAGAGACAAAAACAAGATAGAAAACTCATTGCAGACAGGATCACGTTCTGGCCAGCCTTAGTAACTCCATTTCTGTGATCCAGGTATTGTTTCAGTCTTCAAATATTTACGCAAGCCAGACACTGAGTCACACTGACACCCAGTGCTTTCCAATTAGCTGGTTGGATTGTTGTCTCCCCTGTTGTCGCACATTCTATCATGATTCTTTCTGGTACAGCCCTTAGTGCTGGTTCTGCACTTAATGGTACATGTAACCTTTTCATATTCTTATCAGCATTAGTACTGAGCCACAGCATCTTTTGGCCTGTAGGGTGCTGGACAGCAGAGTGGAACATGCGGATGGTTAGAGCTGCAAGCCAGCCACTCCTGGGTTTACACAGGGGACACGCCATCACTAGTCACTTGATCATGGGTAAGACCAGGTTATGTCAACTACCAGTGCTGCCTGGTCCAGGGGTACGGCAAGAGAGGATTGTGGAGAAAGAGGCACACCCACATCCTCCTGCTGTGTCAGCATCATCCCCCCTTTCCTGTGTGGCCACTGCTCAGGCTCTTATCTGAAATGTCTATATGGGATTTGTACACTGAAGAAGGAAGTCATGTAAATTTTTGTCCTGAAACTCGTGAAACACAGAATAGTATGTAGAATAGTGTGAAACTTATTTCAAAGGAAGAAAATGCCAACATCTCTGCAGAATGAATGGTGGCTCAAACCTTATCTGATGATGAGGAACAGGTTATGAATATCTTCGGTATGCTTCCAGAACGGTAACCGGTTACCGAACTTGGGGCGAAGTTTTCCTCCCTTAAACTTAGCCTAGTAGGATGGGCTAAAAGCTGATCCTGACAGAAATGAAAGACAAGACTGGTCACTTGCTATGAGATGCCTTCTCTGGACCCCGATTCCCAGGTGGCTGCCTTTCCATGTGTCCTCTCCCTGTGCTTCCCGTGATACAGTGTACTGTTTCCATGTTCCGTGCACTTGCGTCTTCCACCATCAGGTCAGGCCTCCTGGGAGGGGAGCTTGCCCTACGAGCCCTGTGAGTGCTTAGGCCTGCGTGTCCAGTACAGACGTCACTGGCCACATGTGGCTATTTGACTCAAATTACTTAAATTTTAACAAACAACTCAGTTCCTCAGCCTCCCAAGCCCTGCCTCTGCTAGGAGGCTCCCTGGGTGCTTATAGTTCCAGTTCCAGCCCTGCCCGGGCAGGATGGCCCTTAACTGGCACCGGTACAGACATGAAGCTCCTTCAGGAACGGGCCCAGGTGTGGCTGGTCCAGCATTTTATCCTCAAAACCTAAGATATTGTAGGTACTGAAGGGTTGTCTGCTGAATGAATAAATCTGTGTTTATTATATAGATGTGAGTTGGGAGCCAAATGTTAGTCTTGGAATTATTACTCAAATCTGACAAATGAAGATTCATAATACTTTCTTTTTTCCCTCCTTTCAGGTAACATGATATTACTTGGTTTGATTTCAAGCCACTTTTGAGACTTTAAATCTCCTCAAAATGGAAAGCCTAGTGTGGTTCTTCCCAGAAGCTCTTGGCTGCTGCTGATGGCTGAAACCGCACCTGCCGGCGGCTTGCTTGCAGCCCCCGAGACAGCCCAGCCTGTGCCATTCTGACCATGGACGGAACGCCAGCTGGATCTAGTAGTGGCACCCCAGCCGACCCGGAGGCCCTCCTCAAGCCCCCAGGCTCACCGGCACCGCCTGACCAGTGGGACGAAGCCCAGTGTAAGTCAGTGGTTACTCTGCTGCTGACATTTTGCCTTTAAATAGGAGGATGTGGATCCTCTTGCATTTTGGAACAAGACTGTGGTGTGTAAGACCATAACGAACTTTATGTTCAGAGTGTTTTTACTAATGAGATGAGTGTTTTTTCTTAGTTGCAACTTTAAATCAAGTACCGTGTGTGTTAAACAGGATAGGAGCTGTCCCATGCTGTGCTCCAGCAGGATGCAGCAGTGGGTTCTTTCCCCTTACGTCTTCTGTGGGTCTTCACTGACACATTGTTCCCTGCCTTACGTCCTACCTTTCTTGTCGGTTGGTTGCCTGAGTTTTACTAACTGGGATCCAGAAATGGCCCAGTAGTGATCTAAGGATTATTGGACCACATTTGCATGTTAGCTGATGGGTTATTCATGTGTCAGAACTACAGGGTGAATTATTCACTTGGTTCTTATGCCCCTTCCTGTTTAGGGGGGTCGGTGCAATGTGTGCTTGGAAGTCGTAGAGTCTGTAATACTGGTTTGCAGGCAGAAATTGTGTTCTGTTCTTTTTTTTAATAAGATTTTATTTATTTATTTGTCAGAGAGAGTACGGGCAGGGGGAGTGGCAGGCAGAGCAGGCAGGGAGAAGCAGACTCCCTGCTGAGCAAGGAGCCCGATGCGGGACTCGATCCCAGAACCTTGTGATCATGACCCGAGCCGAAAGGCAAACATTTAACCGACTGCGCCACCCAGGTGTCCCTGCATTCTGTTCTTGCAAATGATGTTCAGGCACCTAAAATGGTTTTGTTGATTACTGCTCCTTCAGTGCCTGGCAAGGCTGGTAACAGCAGGATAGGGATAGGGAGCCCGCTCTTAGATCCGTCACTAAGAGCTTGAACTCTCCAGCAGGGTTCGTATTTGATCTCATTTCACTTCTTGTGTAAGTGGAGGAGTAATGGTGCATGCACCATAGGATAGTTGTGAGGACTGAAAGAATGGTGCATAAAACACAAGTACTCCGACAGACGCAGTGGGAAGTGGTAGTAGCCATGTTTTGTCATTGTCTCATCATCTTTGTTACTTGTTTATCCACGATTTGGCTTTTGTTTGGGAACAATAGTCTTAATGTTTTTGGGCCTTCTTTTATATTTTTTTTTAAAGATTTTATTTATTTTTTTGACAGAGAGAGACACAGCGAGAGCAGGAACACAAGCAGGGGGAGTGGGAGAGGGAGGAGCAGGCTTCCCGCAGAGCAGGGAGCCCGATGTGGGACTCGATCCCAGGACCCTGGGATCATGACCTGAGCCGAAGGCAGACGCTTAACGACTGAGCCACCCAGGCGCCCTTCTTTTATATTTTTTAAAAGTATAATATAATGCTCAAAAAATTATTTTGTCATGTAAACAGGAAGATGTAGAGACTCTCCCAGATCTATAAGCCCATCAGAAAGTGGTATTGATCTGATTACCTTGTATGTGACATCCAGGCTTCCCTTCCCCCTCACCCAGCATGGAGCCAAAGGGATGTTTGCGTAAGAGCAGATGGTCGGGTCAGGGCTGTGGTCCAGTCTCCTCACTCTGCTTTGAGTCTGTGGTGCCCCTTTTGTTTTTCCTCTCAGGAAGCATGACTGAGTCGCTGTATTGGTTGGAACTCAGATGTCAAGTATCAGAAACCCATTTTGAATTTCCTTGGGCAAACGGCAATTTCCTGGATGCATCCTGGGTACATCCAGGGATCCAAGTGGTGTGGATCCCTGTGGGAGGCTGGGACCTTGCTGCCCTTGGAACCTCTGGAACCACACCCAGAGGCCCCTGGACCCTCCCTTCCTCCCTCCAGGCGCCATCTTGGTTCTTGACTGCCAACTGGCTCCCTGACCGGGGTGAGGGGACAGGGAAGGTAAAAATCATTTAATTGTAAGAAGTCTTTTTTTTCTTTTGACAAGGAAATAGGTTTCAGTTAGTGTATGACAAATCTGTGTATAGTGATGTTAGTGGGTAAAACTGAGCTGGATACGTGGGTGTATAGTCATCACTGTTTAAACTTGGGTTTTTATCTAGCAGGTGTTCATCAGACAGAAGCACAGACTCTGACTCTTTGCCGTAATTGTTCGGGTCAGTTAATGTACCTCTTTGCCTTAGATTTCTCGTTTTGGGGGATGAACTTATGCTGTGAAACAACTTTGGAACTGCCCCGGTGTGAGGCTGTCGCTCTAATGAGCGCGCTGTTTCCGGCGCCTGTTAGGAACGCTGTCAGCTGTGTTTTTAGCATTGATTTCCTTCCGCTATTTTTAAAACCAGACTTTCATGGGATTTCTCATTGGTCTTATTTAAATGAAAAGGAAACATTACTACTTAAATCCCACAATCTCGATTCCACAATGAGCAGTTGAGCCGCTTGTCCGATAGCACCCGCTGATGTGAGGGGAGCGAGGCCTGCTCTCCTCCCAGAGCAAACAGTCTCATGGGGCGTGGAGATAGCTCATTCTCCTGCATCTAGAGTCCCTTCTGTCCTGTGTTAGCTGCGTGTCTGAAAAACAACTTGATCTAGTTGTTAAAACCATGATGGCCCAGCATGCTGTCTTTTCCAGGTGCCAGTGTCCAGGTACACAGAGCTTCAGATGGAGGAGGAGGAGGCCTGGATGTACCCAGCAAGGGCGACACCTGTCAGAATGGGCCGACGCCACCGTTCCCAGACCCTTCGTCACCTCTCGGTTCCCCCACAAGCCCAGGGGGTCCCGATGCCTCTCCAGGTGTGGCTGGTTTCCCTGACAACCTAAGGAAGTCTCAGGGGACTAGTGCTGAGGGCAGTGTTAGAAAAGAAGCTTTGCAGTCTCTCAGACTCAGTCTTCCTATGCAAGAAACACAACTGTGTAAGCATCTGTTCCCATTGGGCTCTTCCCCACTCTCCCCCAACCCCCTCCTGCATCCCTTGGTACTCACCACCCTTCAGAGGCACGTGCCCTGACCAGCTTGCTGCTCGTCCCTCTGTCATCGCCGTTTTATCCCTGTGGTGGGTTGTGTGTTGAGCAAGTGGCCCCCTTTTAGAGAGAAAATACACTTCTTCCTGGTCGACACTGGGGATGCTGCTCCAGGTCTGGGTTTAAAGGACTGCGCGGCATGTCTTTTGTTACCGTGGATGGTGAGCAAGCAGTCAGCAGGGAGCTAAACTTTGACAGCGTTCTTTATTATTTTAGTCAGTGTGGGAACCCAGGGATGAACAGGTCACAAACTGGCAGCCTGTGAGCCCTGGAAACATCCAGTGCTTTTTCCAGCACGTTTGTCATACACAGACACACATGATCTTACATAATGGGATCGTACCACACATGCCGTTTTTACCTCTCACGCCCCTCCCCTGCAGGCAAGCCACATTCTCACACAATCCTTTATAGCCCCTGCAAACACCCAGGTTTCAGTCATTGTGTTTTGAGAAGAGATTAGATTGTCATATCCTGTATCTCCTGTTTAGTGTTACCATGTGGAGATTGCCCCTACGCTGTCTGATGCAACTCCAGATTCATTCTTGGAAGGCTGGTCAGGAGCCCCTGGCGTGGCCGGCTGGGTCTCTGCATTTGTTCCGTCGGCCAACGTGACCAGAGCTGTGGAGAGCGCCATGGCACACGTGTTGGTGCTTTAATTTCTGTGGGCTACACCCCAGAAGCAGAATTTTTGGTCCAAACAGTGGCATCTTTATTTCCATCGTGCATGGCCCCATCGCCATGCCACTAAGGACCCTGAGAGGCACGGGCTGCCCCAGGCTGGCGCTGTTTTCAGTTTCACCAGCCTGTTGGCTGTGCCACAGTTCTTCTCCAGTACTTCAGTTTGGAGCTCACACTTCCCTGATCATTTGGGCATCTTCTACCTGTTGGCCGTTTGGCCGTTCTTTTCTGTGAATTGTTGATTTGTTGGGCCCATTTTTCTTTTGGATTGTTTGCTCTTTTCTTCACAGGCATGATTTTACTAGGGTTGCAATATGTTTTTTAAAATTTCTGCAAACTTAGGGGTGCCTGGCTGGTTCAGTCAGTAGAGCGTGCAACTCTTGATCTTGGGGTTGTGAGTTCAAGCCACGCATTGGGTGTAGAGCTTACGTTAAAGAAACAAAATAACTTTTAACTGTCAACATTGAAGTCCAGAGCTGTCACATAAAAGTCTGGATTCTTGATTGTAGGGATTTGTGAGCCCTAACCCCAGGTGCCCACATGGCGGCATCCTGCGGCTACCAGCTGCCCCTCTTGGCGAGTATGCACCCAGCCCTGAGTCTGCTGACTTGGGCTCCCTGCTTGAGGCCGTAGACCCCTAGGTTTTTGCCATGTGGATCCCTTAGCCTTGTGAAAAGTACTAGACCTTTTTTTCAGTGATAAACTCACACATTAGTAATGACTTGGTGAGTTCCTAGTGAAGTTCTTGGCAATCTCAGGTTTTAGAGGTTATTGTTATAATTAAGATTTGTATTTATTTTGTGGGGGGGTGCGTGCTCGCAAGTCGGGGGAGGGACAGAGGGAGAGAGAGAATCTGCAGCAGACTCCCTGCTGAGCGTGGAGCCTGACCTGGGGCTCGACCTCACGACCCTGAGATCGTGACTTGAGTCAAAACCATGACCCCCCCCCCGCCGTCAGACGCTTAACTGACTGAGCCACCCAGGCGCCCCTGAGGTTTTAGGGATTATTTAAAACAACAGCTGCTTACCTTCTCAGAATCTACATCTGAAGATGGTACTGTCTGTAAAGTGGTTAAATTACGACATTTTCCCGCTCTTACCAGTCTAGTAGCTGACCTTGGCTGTGCCCTTGGCAGCATTCCAGGTGCACGGCGCTGAGTGTGAAAGAATCCTGTGGCTGTCATACCTTTTGCTCACTATTCAGCCCTTTTATTACCCAAAATAAAAGATTTGGGTTCTGAGATATTCTAAATTCTGTTTTTGGCCAAAAAGTTGTCATTTCCCCTCCTGTCCTTGAGCCTGGCCCCTGGACCGGAGTTGCCTCTGTCAGGAAACTGAGGTAAGCAGCCCCAGGCCTTGCGGGGATGCCTGCTCAGCCTTCACTTTGAGGTGAGTCCTGAATGGGTCACTGTGAACAGCCTTTTCCTTTTGGTTTTGCAAAACTTGACTGTAACGTGACTCACCGCAGGAATTTAGACAAGCCGTGGGTCAGATCGTATCCGCAGATGCGGCCGTGTGAAGAAGGCGTGTTTGGTGTCCCCTGACCACACGCTCGGATTATCCCTCAGTACAGTTCTGTGGACACGACTGCCCATGTGCTCCTATACCATGTCCCGAGCATAGCTGGAGCCTCGTGGGAGCTGAGGTTCCCTGAGCCTCAGAATACTCAGCCCTGGCACTGACTTTAGATTTAGTTCTTTTGTTGCTGCAAGTCACAGGTGAGCCGTTTTCCAGCTGGATGCCTGGGGGGAGTGGCACACTGGTGGAGTGAGCACAGACCCCGTGCTTTGCCAGTGGGTCTTCCACCAGGCAGGACCAGGGCTCACGGTCGTCTCTCCATCAGGAAATAGCTCTTTCAACCTAGAAGGTGAGGTATTGTTTGAAGTTAAATCATATTTAATTGGTAATTGAACGCAAAACAGCCAAGCTGCTGTTCTGATTTGTCCTCTGTGCCCTGGTGCTTTATGAGTTTTTAAATGGTCATTTCCTTACCGCAGGTTCAACAGAGGCTTCCTTGCCCCTGGAGAAGGAGGAGCAGGTCCGACTTCAGGCTCGGAAACGGCTAGAAGAACAGCTCAAACAATACAGGGTGAAGCGCCAGCAAGAAAGAGTGAGTCTCCCTGTCTTGAGCAAGCTGATGGGGAACTTCATGTGTGGAAAACAGAAATTGGACATAGTTTCTAGGACCTGTCGTTGGTTCCTCTGTGCTGGGATGGCCTTCTGTGCTTCTCTGGGAAGATCATTTCTTTCTGCAGTTCCCTCCCTGTGGGGAGATCAAAGCAGGATTGTGACTTCTGCCCCGTATGGGCCGCCTTCCCTTGGATCAAGCATATTTGATTCCTGTATCTGCCCTTTGAAAAGCAGAGACTGCAAGTACTTGGGTATAGTTTTTCCCCCTCCTTGAGCAGTCAGTTCTAGGTTTCAGCTGTTCATTTCATTAGTGGTGTAGTGTCTGCTGACCGATGGTCCATTCAGTGTCAGAGTGTCTGCCACGTCATGTGGATTTGATGAGTACGTGCTAAAGTCAGTTCTATTCGGGTATGAAACTTTGGTTGGCATGCTAATGAAAGCAGTCTTTTTAATCATATCGAGTGACTCTAGGCAGATGGGTTTGGATGTTCGTTTCATACTTTGTCCAACTCTTCTGTACTTGAGAATTTCAAATTTAAACGGATTCAAAGTTAAACTAACTTTTAAACAGTGAGTGATTTAGTGGTGACATGTCCCCATCAGGCTCTTTGTGTTCCCAAGAGGGGACTGTGCCATGATGGGTGTCATTGCTCCAAAGCCAGCGTGAGTGGGCTGGAAGAGCCACCACCAGGCCCGTCTGCCTGGTCAGGGGCTTTCGGGGTCTGTCCACATGGCCCAGCAGAAGTTATAGCGATAACAGCTAGTAATCATTTCTTGCCAGACACTGTGTTCAGTTCCCTATGGAACAGTAACCTGAGGCTCAGATAGGTAAGGAGCTTGTCAGGGGTCACTCAGTGGTGAAATGGAGAGTCAGAATGTAAACCAGACCGTGTCTGTGGGCTAGGGCCTGTGCACACTGCCTCCCGGAGGCCTGCCTGGGTCGTCCAACATTAGATGGTTAATGTGTCAGAAGTTCAATGTAAGATTCCAAATGTGAAATTTAACATCATTTTCCGTCTTTAAAAATGATATAATATACACACACAACTGATGGTTTAAATGGAAGGATATTTCCTTAGTCTTTAGTAAGATAACTTCTCTTCAAGGGATGGAAACGGGCATTGTGTTTGTTACATGCTATTCTGACCAACTTATGGTCCCTGCGTGCTCAGCTGCCCCCACCCTGAAGTAGGCAGAAAGACAGGCAGCAAGATGTTGGTATGAGGACCACCACCTGTCCTGCTCCAGCGACCCTCAGGGCAGGGCGGGCGGAGGCCGAGTGCAGTCTGGGGGCTGCTGTTGTGTGCGCAGACCAGAGTCTCCTTTAGTCCTCCTCAGCCCCGTGAGGAGTGGCTGTCGGTGAAGCTCAGAGCGGAATGGCTGGCTGTGTGGGGGTCTGAGCCTGCCTGTCTGCATGCCGAGCTGTGCTCCCCACTGCAGTGCTCAGTCAGCACCACCTGCCAGCATGCAGTTGCAGTCCCTTCTGAGTACAGGTCAGTTCAGAAGGGGAGACTCTGCCAGAACTCATTATGGTGGTAGGTCCATGTGAAGGGGCTTATGACCATCTCAACAGGTGCTGAAAAGGTAGGTGTTTGATAAAAATCAAAATATGCAAAACAAGTGAACAAAAACTACTAAACTAGGAGCAGAAGGATATTTCTTTAGGAATATTTTGCTTACACGAGGAACGTAGCTCAGACCCATATTCACATGCCACAGATGGCAAGTAAGAGTTCTGTCCTGTTTACAGTCTGATAAACACTTTGAGAACATCGTTATGCCTTGACGGTGGTTGGTTCTTCATACTGCCTGCCCTTCTCACCGTGTCCTGAGTGCCGTCATCCTTCACAGCAACGTGTGTACCAGCACTTCATTAGCAGCCTCTCCTGATCAACATTTTGGTTGTTTCTCAATTTTTGTGTTTTTTATTTTAAAAGATTTTATTTATGTGACAGAGAGAGAGATCACAAGTAGGCAGACAGGCAGAGGGAGAGGGAGAAGCAGGCTCCCCGCTAAGCAGGGAGCCGGATGCGGGGCTCGATCCCAGGATGCTGGGATCATGACCTGAGCCGAAGGCAGTCGCTTAACAGACTGAGCCACCCAGGCGCCACAGTGCCTTGGTATACTTTTGTGGACAAGTCCTTGAATGTCAAATTATTGGGTAAAGGTTTTATGTATTTGTTAGTTTGATACTTCTTGCACTCTGGATAGGCTGGACTGGTTTATACTCTAGTTAGCAGTAATGAGACTGCTAGTGTTGTCATCCTTGTGAGCATTAAAGTAACAAAAATTGGATTTTTGTCCTGTAATAGGTGAGAACAGCAGTGTCACCTAGCAGTTCGCACCTTTTATGTGTTAGTGGTTTGTGTCTTTTTTTTTTTTTTTAAGATTTATTTATTTTAGTGGGGGAGGGGCAGAGGGAGAGAGAGAATCTCTGGCAGACTCCCCACCGAGCTTTGGAGCCTGACGCAGGGCTGGGTCTCACGACTCTGAGATCACAATCTGAGCTGAAACCACAAGTTGGACACTCGACCAACTGAGCCACCCAGACGCCCCATGTTTGTGTGTCTTTGTCAGTCTTTGCTCATTTTTCTGTTGGCTGTCTTTTTGCTACGTAGGTGCTATATACCTCCTCCAAATGTGAAATTTAACATCATTTTCCATCTTTAAAAATGATATAATATACATACATAATGGAAGGATATTTCCTTAGTCTTCAGTAAGATAACTTCTTACTGAAGGGAAGTAAAAGGGAAAAGTAAAAGTAAAAGGGAAATTACTCCCTTTTCATCTTTATTACAAATATTTTTTCCCTGTTTGACATATCTTTTAACTACTTCTCTGGCATATTTTTCATTGCACATCAGTTTTAAATATTTGTAGTCAAAATTTTCTATCTTTGCTGTTACTTCTTTGGCATTTATGTTATATTTCAAAAGGACCTCCCCATTTGAGGAGTATAAATAGGTTCAGTGTTTTCTTCTTATAGAAAAAGTATAAGATAGTATAAAAAGTATTTTAAATGTGTTTTTTTAATATTTAAACCTGCTCCGTTTGAAATGTGTTGGATGAGGGCGAGAGGTGGGAACTTGCCCATGTGGATAGCGGGTTGGTCCTCACACTGCTCATTCCCTCAGCAGTTGCGGCCTTGCCTTGTGTGGCTCCTTGAACATCTGCAAACCCACCTGTACTTGGATGGATTTCTGGGCCGTATTTGGTGTCATCTGCCTGTCTTCTGCTTTTCAGTTCTCAGTGGATCTAATTACTGTGGCTTCACAGTCTGTGTTAGTATCTGGACCAGCCAGTCTATCCATTGCCCTGCACCCCGACTCTTTTCCAGCTGTTTTTGCTCATTTATACTTCCTGTCACATCCCAGTATCATTTTGAGATGTTTCCCTTTCCCCACCTTGTCTCCTTGCCCCGTCGCGATTGCACTGATTTCGTGGAATAAGCATAGGATTGGCTATTTCTCTGTAAGACAGTCATTTTGAAAAGGCAACCGGGGGGCACCTGGGTGGCTCATTCGGTTAAGCGTCCAACTCCTGCTTTCAGCTCAGGTCATGATCTCGGGGTGGTGAGATGGAGCCCCGCGTCGGGCTCCACACTCAGTGCAGAATCAGCTGGAGATTCTCTCTCTTTCTCCCCACCTCCCTCCACCCTTTCTGCCTCCCCCCTTGCTCACACGCGCATGCTCTCTCTCTCTCAAATAAAATCTTTACAAAATAGCAACAGGGAACAGTGTCTGCTGTCACCCTCCATCTCCTTCAAGGCCCTTTGGGAAATTCAAGTTGACATAATAATATAAGAAAAAGAAGTAAGAGATACAAATACTGAAAAAGAGGAAAAATGTTATTTGCAGGTCTTGGTAATGCTTTGGAAAACAGAGCATCAACTGAAAAAATTATCATTTATTAAAATATTCTAAAATTATTAATGATTCAGAAAATTGTCAGTAAAATACAAATAGAAAAATCAATAGTTATCCTAATATGACTAGTTATAAAAATAGTGGGAAAAGATAGTATTTATAACAATAAAATAATAAAATATCTAAGAATTAAATTAAAATGGCAATAGAAATGTTTCAGAATCGGGGAGCCTGGGTGGCTTAGTCAGTTAAACGTTTGCCTTGGGCTCAGGTCATGATCTCATGGTCCTGGGATCGAGCCCCACATCGGGCTCCCTGCTCAGTTGGGGACTGTGCTTCTGTCTCTCTCTCTGCTTGTTGCTTCCTCTGCTTGTGCTCTCTCTCTCTCTGACAAATAAATAAATAAAATCCTAAATTAAAAAAAAAAGATATTACTTAGAATTTAGATGAATCCTACATATTTTCCTTTGTTGAGAAATGCACAAGGAGGTATGAATAACTGGAAGCAGCTTGTTACCCTAAATAATTATAAATCTAAGGTCGTTGTAATTCAGCAGGGCTTTATTTAACTAGAACATTTCCTGGGCACCTGGTGGCTCAGTTGGTTGAGCGTCTGACTCTTGGTCTCAGCTCAAGTCATGATCTCAGGGTCATGAATTCGAGCCCCGTTTGGGGTCCACGCTGGGCATGAAGCCTACTTAAAAAAATAATAATAACTTGAGGGAGGCCTGGGTGGCTCAGTTGGTTGAGCATTTTCCTTCGGCTCAGGTCATGCTCCCAGGGTCCTGGTATCGAGTCCTGCATCGGGCTCTCTGCTTAGCCGGGAGTTTGCTTTTCCCTCTCCCTCTGCTGCTCCCCCTGCTTGTGCGTGCTCGCCCTCACTCTCTCCCTCCTTCCTTCCCTCCCTCCCTCTCTCTGACAGTTGAATAAACAAAATCTTTAAAAAATAATAACAACTTGAACATTTCAAGTCTGTCGAGAAGAGTGAGTGCAGGAGGACTGCCAGGAAAGCCTCGTAAGAGCAGGGTCGTGAGGAGGGACTTGCTCTGGTAGAAGTTTTAAGATGATGCCAAGTCACAGTTACGAGAGGCATGTGCTGGACCCGTGACTAGGCGCGGAACTGGTGTGTGAGGGTTTGCGCAGGGAGGGTACTTGCTGCAGCCTTTCTGGGTGGCAGTATTTGAACGCTGCTTGTCACTTTCCAACATCATTTCTGTACTTTTCTTTCTCAGTCCAGTCAGCCTGCGGCTAGAACGAGACTATCTAGTACACTTGACCCGGAGCTCATGTTGAACCCAGAAGCCTTGCCCCGGGCCAGTGCTGTGGCCCTGACAAAGGAGTATTCCTTCCTGCGCACCAGTGTCCCTCGAGGCCCAAAGGTGGGCAGCTTAGGGCTCCTGACACATCCTAAAGGGAAAAAAAGTTCCAAATCAAGCAAAATTCGGTCTCTGGCTGATTACAAAACTGAAGACGAAGGTTCTGGGAGTTCTGGTGGAAACGTTCCGGCTGTAGACTCTGCCAGGGGCTCTCTGAAGCAGAACCGCAGCAGTGTGGCGTCCGTGGTGTCTGAGGTTAGCCTGTGTCCTGAGGCCGACGATCACCTGGAGAATGCATCCCTGACGGGTGACAACACGTCTGAGGCCGATGGGAATGAGAGCGACAGCTCCTCCCACAGCAGCATGTCTACCCGCGGGACATGTGGGCTTCTGGTGAACACCGTGGGCACTCGAGAAGCCTCCTATGTGGTCAACGGCCAAGAGATTGCCGCTGGTGCGCTGGGCCAGTTCCCCTCCATCACGGATGTCCTCCAGGCCGCAGCAGCTGAGCACCAAGACCAGGGGCAGGAGGTCAATGGGGAGATGCGGAGTCGGACAGACAGCATCTGCAGCAGGTGGGTGCCGTCTGCAGGCCGCCCCTCCACTACTGGAGCTGACAGCGCTGTTCTGCTCTCCTAATTATGTGTTTAGTCTTTAACGCTTCATTTATACACAACTCTGTTGCCCTGTAAGAAATGGAATAGATCAGTAACCGTTTCCATTATTAAGATCTGCTGTTTTCCAGTATTTGTGCAGATGTGTCTCCAGGACTGCATGGGTGCTTCCCCGGGCTGACGTTTGACTGAGGATGTCCCAGCTCCGTGGGGGGGTGTTTATTGGTAGCATTTGTAAGAGCACTGATGCTTGATTTAAATCTTTTAACTTATTTAAAAAAACCGTGGGGGAGAGGAGCAGCGGTGTGAGGAGCCCGGAGACGCGGGGCAGGTGAGGAGGAGCGGTGCTGCGTCCTGCGACGGCAGGTGCCTGATGCTCCGTGCCCTTGTTCCCCAGTGTGTCCCTGGAAAGCTCTGCTGCCGAGACCCATGACGCCATGCTGCAGGCCCTTAAAGACAAGATGAGGCTTGAAGGGCAGCTGGAGGCGCTGTCTGCAGAGGCCAGTCAGGTAATGGGCGCGCGCGGGCGGGCGAGTGTGCTGCGGCTTTGAAGGGTGTGCGGCGCCTGCTGGTCGGGTGCGGTTGTGCACCTGTCTCGGAGTGGAGCCCGGGCTTCTGTGTCCTCTCCCTTGGCTCCCCGAGCCTCAGGAAGAAGTGCGCTCGTTTCCCGTCTGACTGCGCGCCTCAGTCTTCCCCGTATCCCTGTCCTGGCTCTGCTGATAGATACCTAACCGTCCTTTTGGTGGATTTCACTTCCCTGGCATGGTAAAATTGTTGTCTCTGTCCCTTTAATTCTTTTTGCTGTGGCTTTTGCTTTTCCTGATGTGAATTTTGCTGTATCTGTTTATTTCCATCCCTTAATTTTCAGTTTTCCTGTTGACAGTCAGGGTAAATCTGTTCAGTGGAAGCCAGCTCTGGGTTTGGTGTGGAGAGCAGGGACGCACACGGGTACAGAGGTGGTGTCGAGGCTGCGCAGGTGTTCGAGTACCGGGCACAGGGGTGCGGCTCTGCCAGACGTGCCCCTCGTGCCTGATGTGGTTTTTTGCATGACGTGGTTCTGGGACACAGACCGACCCTCTGTGTACATAGACCTGTGTTGACTGAGGAGGTGGTTGCTGGGAATGAAGGTGAATTTTGGTGGCACATGACTTTCGCTGTCTGTCCCTCGTCCAATGCATTTTTGCTTCATCTGCACATTCAACCCCATGAATGATGTCGGAACCTTTGTTTGCTTTTATTTTACTGTACCTTCTTTTCCTCCTGGGATACTGACTGGCTCTTGAGTTGTGTGAATTGTGACGGATGTGATCCTTTCTGGCTTTGCTGTAAAAATCCAAGTTCTACTTACTGCAAAATCTCATTGCATTTGCTCAGTTAACTCGATTTTTTTGGGTATTTGTTCTTCTGTTTGTTGAATTTGATGTTTGTCTTCCTGATGTTGGTTTTCTTCTCGTGTGTTGATGTGCATTTGTCTGCCCGTCTTTGCACTTTGGAATTCCTGTCCACACCCCCGATAGACTCATTTTTGGGTAGGCGGGAGATGCTGATGGCAGATGGAGCCTGTGCCCTTCCCCTGTCGTCTCTTGGATGTTCTCTGCTGCCCTGGGGCCTAGGGCTTGTCAAGGCCCCACCTTCCCTCTCACCTCCTGTATTATCCTACAGATAGCGTCCCTGTGGTGCCTTGTGTGCGCTGTGCCCCATGGCCCTGACCAGAGCCCCTCAGGGCCCTTCTTGTGTAGTAGGAGGCGGTCTCTCCCTGCGGGCATGTTCCCGGATCTGAGTCTGACGGCGCTTGGTGTTGTGGGGTTCCCTCGGCACTCCTGGTAGTCTGTGTGTGTACGCGTGCACCCTGGTGCACTTGTTTCTTGAACAAATGTGTTTTCCGACATCCTTGTGGGTGAGCAGGTGCTTGCACAGCTCGGGTATTACTGTGCAGAGAGTAAGCAGACTCCGTGGTCACCCCTCTTGCCCCTTTGGCCTGTTTGGAGAACCTGCCTTCTTTTGGGAGAGCCATCCTGTTAGAAGAGCTGGAAGCTTGGGAAACATGGTGCTTTCCCCTCTGTGTCTCACTCGTTCATTTTGGTGGCCCTCGTAATGCACAGGGTGGAAGTGGCTCATTTTCTGACAGTTTCTGATGGGGGGTCTTCCCAGGCACTTAAAGAGAAGGCAGAGCTGCAGGCGCAGCTCGCCGCTCTGAGCACAAGGCTGCAGGCACAGGTGGACCAGAGCCACAGCAGCCAGCAGAAGCAGGACTCCCTCAGTTCGGAGGTGGACACCCTGAAGCAGTCTTGCTGGGACCTGGAGCGAGCGATGACTGACCTGCAGAGCATGCTGGAAGCCAAGAATGCCAGCCTGGCGTCATCCAACAGTGACCTGCAGGTGGCAGAGGAGCAGTACCAAAGACTCGTGGCCAAAGTGGAAGAGATGCAGAGAAACATCCTCAGTAAGGACAACACAGGTGAGCGCTCCCCAGCCAGGGGGCGGTTTATCTCGTCTGCTCTGGGGATTGACCTGTTACATTAATATGCTGGGAGGCGTTGTATTCCCTGCTAATTTATGTACATGCTGTCCACTTCTCTAAAGTAAGTATTGTTTTTGGTTGAGTGCATGGAATTCTGTACATTTTTGCACATGCAGCAAAGGGGAGTGGCTTAGGTCTTAGAAATGGACTTTGGACCCTTGGTAGTTGGTGGTAATGTTTCCACTTATTCTGCCTTCAAAGCCTGCTTATTCCTCAGAATTGCAGGATCTATTTTAAAATATTTATTATTTGGGTGCCTGGGTGGCTCAGTCGGTTGAGAGGCTGCCTTCGGCTCAGGTCATGGTCCCAGGGTTCTGGGATTGAGCCCCACATCTGCTTCTCCCTCTGCCTCTGCCTCTGCCTCTGCCTCTGCCTGTCTCTCATGAATGGATGAATAAAAAATTAAAAAATATATTATTTATTTATTTTTTAAAGATTTATTTATTTATTTGAGAGAGAGAGAGCACTAGCAGGAGGAGAAGCAGACTCCCCACTGAGCAGGGAGCCCGATGTGGGGCCGATCCCAAGGACCCTGAGATCATGACTTGAGCCAAAGGCAGACGCTTAATCGACTGAGCCACCCAGGCGCCCTCTATTTAAAATATTTAAAAGTAACACTGCTGTTGTGGATTAGTAAACCTTTATTTTTCCTGCCTTAAGTTCAGTTTTTGCTGTAGCTGGATCCCTGGGGGCATCACCTATGGAATGAGAGTCCAATGGAATAGTGGTTTCAGGGGAACTTGGTGGCAGGCTGTGCACAGAGAGCCCCTTGTAGCCCTTCCCTCACACTGTCTTCTCTTCCTGGGGCATATACTGCACACCCCACCAGGCGCCCAGACGACTGCCTGCCTGCTCACGACAACTGCGTGCTGGCTGACAGAAGGAGGACAGGCAGGGGTGGGGCTGGGAGATTGAAGGTAGGCCCAGGTCTTAGATCTTCTAGTGCAGTCTGGGTAGATGAGGTTCCTTTTGCAGACCAGTGGGGGCGGTGTAGGGGCCGCTCTGCAGGACCGTGTAAGGCCGTGAGACCAGGTTTCAGATGTGATGACATAAAAGAAAACGTGACAAAGTTCTGTCACAGAGACTTATCCTGGTACTAGAAAGAAAAAAGTGCTAGCTGAGAAACACAACTGTGTACTGTTTTCAGTCTTTGAACATTTCGTGGTACCCCGTCCCTTTAGAAAAGTATAAAATCCAAGAAGTTCTGAGCACCAAAATAATTTTTTAAGTCTGCCTTGCAAGGCCTGTTGGGCAGCAGAGCTGACCGGCACTCACATGGTGTGAATGCCCGCACGTGGAGCTGAGGGCATGTCGGCCGTGGTCTGGACTGGGGTTGCCTTTCTAAAACGCCACCGCTCTGATCTCTGAAACACATCTGGCCCCAAGAATTTCCGATAAGGGATCGTGGATCCTCTTAAATTGTCATTTTTGTTCATTTTTTAAGTTTTGGAAATGGTCTTTAGAATGGTAAGTGTTTCCCTAAATGTTGGGTATAATTTTAATTTTAGAGTGTTTGACCAGTTCTGTTTGTAGTGTGCTTTGGGTTGTTGTGACTTGCCGTCCTCTCCTTGCCTCCCCGCTGCCCCATCAGTGTTAAGAGTTGACCGTATCGGCACACCAGTGGGTTTCAGTGGAGTTTTCAGCACAGTCCCGTTCTGTTTATTGACATTTGAGGACCAGAGCCACAGCACCCACAGTGGCTTTGTGGGCCCACAGTTGACCCTCAGTATCTGTGGATCCCTAATTGTGAATTCCCCAGCTCACTCAAATTTGTCTGTGACCCCAAAGCAGTACTACGCTTGGTCACTTGCGGGCAGGCGCACTGTATGCAGGATGGGCGTTGCCCAGCACGCTCACTCCCAGCTGAGCCGGTGCCTTCTTACGGTTTAGCATCACCTCCTTTGCATCTTTATGCTCTTTAGGGTGGTTTTACTATTTAAAATGAACTCCAAACACTGTCGTGTGTTCTTAGTGCAAGAACTCTGTGGTGTGTTTTACGGAGAAAAGAGCGTGTGTTAGGTGAGCTTTGTTTAGCCATGAGTTATGGTGCTGTTGGCTGTGAGTTCAGTGTTGATGAATCAACAATATAGATTAAATAAGGTGCCGTTACCCATAAGCGCTCACGAAACAAGGTTGTGTATTGACCAGTTGACCCCTTTTTCTCCCCCGGGAGCCATGGTTCAGCACCCTCGATTGCAGTGTGAATGAGAGTCAGCTGTATTTCTCAGTCTCTGCTGAGAGCCTGGCTCTGCTTGGCATGTCCCTGCAGAGCTGCAGGCTCTCCTGTGTGCAGCAGGTGGTCTGAGCTCTGCTTGCTTGCTTTCAGTGCATGACTTGAGACAACAGATGACGGCCCTGCAGAACCAGCTCCAGCAGGTGCAACTGGAACGAGCAACTCTGAGCAGCAAGTTGAAGGCGTCCCAGGCCGAGATCTCATCTCTGCAGCATGTCCGGCAGTGGTACCAGCAGCAGCTCGCCCTGGCCCAGGAGGCCCGGGTCAGACTGCAGGGCGAGATGGCCCATATCCAGGTATGGCCCCTGATGTATCTCGTGTGGAACAGTTGCCTTTTTCCTAAATTAATTTTTTTAAGATTATTTATTTATTTGACAGAGAGGATAGGTAGGCAGAGCAGCGGGCAGAGGGAGAGGGGGAAGCAGGCTTCCCAAGCTGAGCAGGGAGCCTGATGCGGGGCTGGATCCCAGGACCCTGGGACTATGACCTGAGCTGAAGGCAGATGCTTAACTGACTGAGCCACCCAGGCGCCCCAAAAAGTCTTTCTGTTTTTAGATTTTATGGATACAGTTTTGAAAATATGTTGCCCATTCATCTGGCCCACACCCCATCCTGCAGAGCAGGCACTGGCCACGACCTCTGACACCAGGAGTCTTTCAGCTTCTGCTTGCACATTTTTTTTTTTTAATATTTTATTTATTTATTTGACAGAGAGAGCAGCGAGAGAGGGAACACAAGCAGGGGGAGCGGGAGAGGGAGAAGCAGGCTTCCTGCCGAGCAGGGAGCCCGATGCGGGGCTCAATCCCAGGACCCTGGGATCATGACCTGAGCCGAAGGCAGACGCTTAACCACTGAGCCACCCAGGCGCCCCTGCTTGCACATTTTTAATTCTAAAATCCCCTCCCTGGAACTCCTGTGCCCAGAGCTGTGACAAGTCCCTCCGGGGGGATGCCTACCATTGTTTGAATCCAGCTCTCAACCCCATGTCTGCCTGGGTCTCAGGACTCTCGCCCCAGCTCCTGTGCCCTGGTCGCTGCCCTCCTGGGTCGTTTCTGACATGCGCGGAACACAGCATATGTCACCTTCCTGGTTGGAGCTTCGCTTTGCTCCAGCTGCTTGGGCACCAGGTCTTTCCTGCATGAACACTCTTGTTTCTCTCCATTTTATTGGGGGTGCAGGCATGTCCACCTCTGATTCTGCACGAGGAGTGGGGGAGCATGTGACCGTCCAGGCCCACGGAGTAACACTGGGCCCTGCGTTTTTCCTCGAGGCCTCCCCCTCTGGGCCTGTCATGCTCCAGAGGCGCTCGGGATGGTAGGCAAGTGGCTGAAATGCACTTTGCTCCACATCTTGGTGCTTTGGACTAATTAGATCGCGAGGATGCCGAATGGTGCCTCGGTCAGCCTCTCTCTTTGAATTCAGCTATAGGTTTTATTCTCTCTCTCTTTCTTTTTTCCTTTGGCCAGATTTCATGCGCAAGTGCAGACTGGCCTATCTGCCAGAGATAAAATATTACAGATTAATTAAAACTTTATTTCTTAAGTAGAAGATGTAAAATACTAACTCCACCAAATGCTTTTTTAAAAAGATAAACCTAAAGTCTACAAATACATGAAATAGAAATATTCTTAAATTTGTGTTACATATGTTTTAAGCCAAAGAACCCTACGGGTAAGCATTTATTCTATTTACAACATACTTGGAAATCACTGTAGAAGTTAATGCAAGCTTGAAGCTACAGTGCATTTATATGAGGCATAAAATATTTAAAGAAGCTACATTTATGTGTCTTCACATAGACAGAAGTGGAGGGAGGGCCCTGGGCAGTGGAGTCTGGGAGCCATAACTGCTTTTCTCAGATACCTCCGGAGCCCAGGGTCAGCATTCCTGATTCGGGTGGTGAAGACATTTCCTCCCTCTTTCCCTGGTGACATAGAATGTTGCCAGGCACATTTAAGAGGCAGGACAGAGCAGGGTGATCGTTTTTCTTTCATTGCCTTAGAACACAATCCCAGCAAATGGTGCCTCCTCCTGCCCTGGGTAGCTTCCATTTAGACCCAAAATTCACAACTTCTGGTCACATCTGGCATCTCAGAAGTCAAGAAGTGTTCAAATTAGATCTGGAAGTACTGTGTGGGAAGTTCCAGTCCCAGACCCGTGTGCCTTCAGGCTTCTCTTTCCTGAGCCCCCTCTTGAGGCTGGCTGTGCTGGGCACCTTCTGTGTGAGAGACGGTGGGTCAGAGGAGGCCTGACTGTCTGATGGCCGGGGGTCTGACCCCGGGCTGTATTGCTTCCTGGACATGGCCAAGGTCAGCCTGGCAAGTATCTCAAGACAGGCACTGGGAGGGCAGGGCATGACATGTGTCTGGTCATAGTTGGTCAGGTCATTTTTGGGGCAGATCCCAGTCCCTGCTGTCCCTGCAGCCAGATGAGGCCCCTCATCTTTGGGCTCACACATATACCTTCCCTGGGAACTTTTGTGTAGGTCTTGCTACAAAGTGCATAGCCTCAGGGGGATTGACCACTGACATCTGGGCTGCCAGCCTGCCCCTCTTAGGCACAAGCAACCCAGATGGCCCAGGTGGCAGGAGGGTGGGCAGTGAGCCCTGTGTGGTGGGGCCCTGGGGAGCAGCTTTCCCTGGGGGCCATCGCTGGGTAGGGACCCTCACCGTCATGGCCTCAGGGATAGGCCAGTCTGCACTTGGCGTGAAATCTGGCCATTTTCTACCTTGTGGAATTTCTCTCTGAAGGTTGGACAGATGACCCAGGCAGGCCTCCTGGAGCACCTGAAACTTGAGAACGTGTCCCTGTCCCACCAGCTGACGGAAACCCAGCACAGATCCATTAAGGAGAAGGAACGCATTGCTGTCCAGCTCCAGGGCATTGAGGTGAAGGCTGTGCCGTCCCAGGACCACGGCTGTTGGTGTTTGTCTGGGGTTGGGGCTTTGTTTTGTCACTGGTCAAGGTTAAAGTTTACAAACACATGTACATAAACATTAACTATATATATATGTACATATATTCAAGTGTCTTTAAAATAATCTTTTGGACAAGTGGCAGTGATTTAAGGTTGGGGATTCCGACCCTGACATTCACCAGAAGCTCATGTTTCTCTGATCTGAGCTGCTGGTGCCAACTTGTCTTCCATGATGCACGTGGGCCCTGCGCTCGGCCGGTGGTGGGCAGGTGCCCGCATAGCAGGTGGGAGAGGCAGTCAGCATGTTGGATCTCTAAAAGCCTTACAGTAACAAGCATTTTCTTGTCTCTGAGCTCTCAGCTTGTGTCCTGTTTAACCCCCGGCAACTAACCACACGCCCGAGTTAGGACAGGACCAGGGCCTCTGCAGATTATTTCCAGGGTGGTGGGGTGCAGTAGCTTTGACCAGGTCTCCTTAGCTGGGAGACCCTGTATGATTTCTTACCCTCTCTGAGCCTTGTTCCCTTGTTTTATAAAATGAGGATGATAATACGTACTCAACAGATAGGCTTGTCGGGAACTGAAAAGGAACAGTGCACAACATGTGGGCAGCGTGTGGTCTGAGTTGTGTGCCGAGGATGTGGAAAGTTGGCGTTCTGGGACTTTGGCTGTTCCCCTGTCTCCCGCTTCTCTGCACCCCTGTGTCCTCACGGGTGATGAGGGTGACGGAAGAGCATCATGGCACGGCAGACATCTGTTTCAGGGGCTCAGCACCAAAGAACTGAAAAAACTTTAAGTTATAAACTAATGTTTTTCCCTGAGAAACATACCTAGTTATTGGATTTTATCTACATACTCACACCATAAAGAAAATGTGGTATTTGTCTCCCAGCCCTGCTCTGGTTTCCCATCCCCAACGCAAGGACACACTGCAACCTGTCCTCGCGTTAGAGGCAGCCGGGGAGGGGTCGCTCATCACTTTATCCCATTTCTTAAAGCGGGTTGTCTGCTTGCTTCTTCCCTCGGCCAGGCCCAAGGGCCAGCAGAGAGAACCGTGGGCAGAGGAATAGGTGGGGTGACCTGTCTTTTGGGCAGCAGGAGATCACCAGCCTTGGGCCCCTGTGGCCCTTGGCTCCTCTGTGTGCGGGTCGAGGACAGGACAGTGATGTGGATGAGGTTTTCCCACTCAGACTGCTGTGGTCTTCAGGTTTATCCTGCTTTTTAAAAAACACCATTTTCTGTCCTTAGGCCGACATGTTGGACCAGGAAGCTGCCTTTGTGCAGATTCAAGAGGCAAAGACAATGGTGGAGGAGGACCTGCAGCGGAGGCTGGAGGAGTTTGAAGATGAGAAGGAGCAGCTGCAGAAGATGGCGGCCTCGGCTGCATCCCTGGAACAGCAGTTGGAGCAGGCAAGCACCCCCGTGGCCTCGTGTGGCTGCCCTGGTGCCACACACGGCCGTCCTCGCCTGGCTGGCCTCACTGCGCATCTGTGCTGCGGTGTCTGTTGAATTCATTACGGTGTCACATCCACAGTCCAGCTGTGGTTGCAGACCTGGCCGGGTGTTGACCTCTGCTGGTATTCTTCCACACCAGAACTTTCCATGCGGAACGCTGACCCCAAAGCGTCTGTCCAGGTGATCTAAGCCCTGAGCGCACACTCTTAGAGCAGGGCAGTCACAGTGAATCAAGCTCCTGTTTTCCAGGTGAATCTGACTTTGCAACAGCGAGACCAGCAGCTTGCGGTGTTACAGCAGGAGCACCTCGACCTGCTGAGGCAGCTCACCTCAACACAGGAGACATTGCAGGCCCGGGAGCAGTCCCTCGGCGACCTGCAGATGCGCTACGACGAGCTGCATGCCAGGCTGGAGGAGCTGCAGGGGGAGGCCGCCTCCAGGGACGACACCATCCACTTCCTGCAGAATGAGAAGATTGTCTTGGAGGTGGCTCTGCAGGCGGCCAGGAGCGGCAGGGAGGAGCTGGACAGAGGAGCCAAGCGCTTGGAAGAGGGCACCGAGGAGACATCACAGGTTTTAGAGCAGTTGAGGCAAGAGTTAGCCGTGAAGTCCAGCCAGGTAATGCACTTCGCTGCCATTCTGTGATGAGTGGAAACCACACGTGTAAGGCCCGGTGCTGGCTGTTGGCTCCTGTTTGAGCACCTTGTTTTTTTTTTTTTAAGATTTTATTTATTTATTTGAGACAGAGAGAATGAGAGAGACAGAGAGCACACGAGACGGGGGAGGATCAGAGGGAGAAGCAGGCTCCCCGCCGAGCAGGGAGCCCGATGCGGGACTCGATCCCGGGACTCCAGGATCATGACCTGAGCCGAAGGCAGTCGCTCAACCAACTGAGCCACCCAGGCGCCCTGAGCACCTTGTTTTGTAAACGTGCAAGACCACTTCTAGGGCAGGGCCCAGGGCTCGGAAGGTGGGGGTGGGGGGTGGACGGGCACCCACACCAGCAAGCTGTGTGCCTCCTGGTAGCTGCTGGGTGTGTAGATGCTGAGGGCTGGGAAACCGAGTCATGTTTGGTGCGTTGAAAGTAATCTCCCAGGGAGCACCTGGGTGGCTCAGTCAGTTAAGTGTCTGACTCTTGACTTTGGCTTGAGTCATGATCTCAGGGTCATGGGATTGAGCCTCACATCGAGCTCCACACTTACTGTGGAGTCTGCTTGTCTCTCTCCCTCTGCTTGTCCCCCCCCCCACTCCACCCCTGCTCAAGTGCACGTGCACTCTCTCTCTCTCGCTCTTTCTCAAGTAAATAAATAAATAAATCTTTGAAAGAAAGAAAGAAATCCACCAAGAAGCTCCAGTTTCTGTCCACAGATGATGTGGAGCTCAGATGTGGGGAAAGTTGTGTGGAACTTTTGGTTTTTCCCTGGTGCATGCCCATAGTGGGGCTTGTGTACACGTGGCAGGACGGTCGTGTGTCCATGGGTGAGGGCGGGAGACACGGGAGGGTCCAGGTGTGTATGGACATGAGCAGCACGGTACTCTTGGGAGCTGTTATGCCAACAGCGTGATGTGACCTGACGTAGGCAAACGTTAACAAACAGGACGAGGAAGGTGCAGGGTGTGCAGGCAGTGGAGTTCGCCCTCCCTGAGCATCAAGGACAAGGAAATCGGTGGCAGGTTTCCTTCTGGGAAGTAAAGTACAGGGGGCCTGTGTTTCCTCTGCAAACACTGCCGTGGGCCCAGTTGCTTCTCAGACAGGACACGAAAGCAAGTCGAGAAGCAGAGGGTGCATAGTTTAGGGGGATTGCGGGGACCTTCTGGACAAGGCTGAATTTGGTCTTACTGTTCGCTCAGTAAGACGGATGCCAGCTGACGCCTGAGAAATGCAGACGTGGGGTCTGGGGCGCTCTGTCACACTGGAGTCTTGCCTGTGCTGTTGTGAGGTCTCTGGAGGTTACAGTGTGGACTGAGACGATGATCCTACAAACGGAGGGAGGCGGGAATGGGGGCTGGCCTCCCTGTCTCCCTGGGAGCAGAGCGGCCTCAGTGAGGTCTGTGCGCGCGTGTCCTTTGTAGGTGGAGCACCTACAGCAAGAGGCCGCCACCCTGAAAAAGCAGACACAGAAAATAAAGGAGCAGTTTCTTCAACAAAAGGTAAAAATGTGTTGTTGGTTTTCTTTATATGCAGCAAGTGTGTGAAAAAAATCACGTGTGGTTTAATCATTTCTCTAGAACAAAAGTGGTCAAGGGGAAAGCAACGTTTAGACCCCCTCACTTGTTTTGTTTTGTCTTTTTTTAAAGGCACCGATCCTTAGCTGTGCTCTCACTCCTCCTATTTTAAGGTCTCAAGTCAGGATGCAATTTCAGAATAGGGTTGGCATCTGTGATGCAATCTTGGCCTTTTGTCACGTCAGAGAGCGCATGCCGGGCTATGACACAGACTGACTTCTGCTAACATGTCTTTGAAAAATTAGACCCTGATCTAGTGTTGAAGTAAGTCCTGGCTCACGCAAAGGGTGGGGGCTCACATTTTATGTGAGTGAAGCCGGTGTTGGCTGTTGGAATGAATGCGAAGTGTTGCTAGCACCAGGGTTTTGAGAAAGGCCGACCCAAGGGAGAGCTAGAAGTGGTTCTGGATTTTGTTGCTGGGACGCAAGCCGGGGGAGGACCCAGCAGAAGCCTGGCAGCGCGGCTGAGGGGAGAGCACTCGCCAGGTGACATCTGTGTGCGGCACCCAGACGTGTTCAGGTGTGTAAGGTGATGCTGGGCCTCCGTGGATGGTGTCCTGGAGTTGGTGGAATATGTTATTTGTAGTCTAAAACACGTTCTGCCGCGGATTGGTGGTGAGCATTTTTGTTGAAGGAGACCGCACCTCGTGCTGGCTGCAGCCTCTGTCTTGTTGGGCAGGTGATGGTGGAGGCCTACCGGCGGGACGCCACCTCCAAGGACCAGCTCATTGGTGAGCTGAAGGCCACGAAGAAGAGGCTTGACTCAGAGCTGAAGGAGTTGAGGCAAGAGTTAATTAAACTTCAAGGGGAGAAAAAGTCTGTGGAGGTAGAACACGTGCGCTTGCAGAAGGAAGTGTCCCATGTCCATCAGCAGATGGCCGACCTCGAAGGGCATCTCCAGTCGGTGCAGAGGGAGCGCAACAAGATGGAGACGCACTTGCAGGTCTGGGATGCACTTGACTTTGAGGTTCTGCCAAACATGCCCAGGGGTTTCTTGTGCAGGGTGGAGGGCAGGACAGCCTGGAACAAGTCCGTCCCGGAAGGACGGGCAGACGGACAGGTTCCCCCCTGGAGGCAGCACGGGGCTGGAGGCCGTCAGCGTTCATAGTTCACCCCAGCGGGTGCTGGGAGGGGCCTAGGGGGCTCTGGGAGGGGTGGTCCCTCGGGGACTGTGGACAGAGCCACAACCCAAGGCTGACCTGGGCGTTCCCTCCAGCACTCTGGACCGCTCTCAAGTGATCGCCTATAAAAGAGCAAACCTCTGTCAGGGTCCTCTCCAGAGCCCTTGTCCTTGAGGGTGACCCTGAACCGGCACCGTTGAGCCACGGGGAGCCTGGTCCTGAGAAGCAGGCCGCAGAGGGAGGACTTTGCTTTCCTCACTTTGTCTTCTCTTCCCTTCTTCTGAAGTCTTTGCAGTTTGATAAAGAGCAGATGGTAGCTCTTACAGAGGCCAACGAGGTGCTCAAGAAGCAAATTGAGGAACTACAGCAAGAAGCCACCAAGTAAGTGGACCCGAGGCGTGTGCAGGCAGAAGGGGTGAGCGCGGGCGGCCTTGAGCTCTGTGGGGGACACGCAGCAGCCAAGGGCCAGGGGACTCTGAACACACTGTCAGTTGAGCCCTTGCTAAGGAGAGGGGACACAGGATGTACTTCTAGGCAGCCAGGGAAGTCAGATTCCAAAGTTACGGCTGGAGAGGGGGTCCCGGCATGGTTTGGTGGCTGCCTGTGGTTAATAGGCACTCCCCCTGTGAGCGTGCTCCATGCCAGGTGAGTGTGGCAGCGCCTGCCCCTCCCAGTTCCCCCAGCAGGGCTGACTGCGTGTGTATCCTTCTTGCTGTGTGTATGCACGGCAGGTAGCCTTTTGGGGCCTTTAAGCCCCATGGCATGTCTTGTGTCCTGCGTTCCTTTACTTTCGTCAGCTGGAGATTACTTGTGAGCTGCGTTTTTGAGATTATTATTGCTATTCAAGAAGAGCACTGGAAGCGTTTGGAAGGACAGCAGTATTCTCTGATTTTCACGAGATCATTTAAGCGGCTCTGAGAGGGGAGCAGGGCAGAAGTAGGTGCAGTGCTGGGCTCTGTGAGAGCAGCCGACACCAACACCACGTGCTGGATCTGGGCGGAGCGGCAGTTAGCCGGCGTGGGGCTGGGGGTGGGCAAGGACGAGCCTTTCCTTGGTGTTAGTGCCAGGACATCTTGTTGGAAGTGAGTTCAGACTCCTCTGTCCTGCCTGCCACACCCTAGGGCCATCACAGAGCAGAAGCAGAGGATGAAGCGGCTGGGCTCAGACCTCAGCAGCGCTCAGAAGGAGATGAAGACCAAGCACAAGGCCTATGAGAATGCGGTGGGCATCCTCAGCCGCCGCCTGCAGGAGGCCCTTGCAGCCAAGGAGTCGGCAGACGCAGAGCTGAGCCAGCTGAGAGCCCAGGTGGCCGGCGGTAGCCGTGACCTCCCTCTGCACGTGGGTAACCCCCCGTCTGCTCTCGGCCAGGCTGCCAGTGGTGCAGACTCAGTACTGGGGACTCGATGTGTTACAAACGTTCGAGAGACTGGAGACCCGGGGCAGAACTAGCGCGTAGGCAGCCTTTCTGTGAAGTATTGTGTGCTAGCAACGTGACCAGGGGCTTGAACACTGCACAGACGTTCTCTCGATTCACCCCTGCTCGCCTGCGCACCGTCGCCTCCTCCCTCAGCCTCCCTGCCCACTCCTGTCCTTCTCCACACCCCCTCCGTGTCTGGGGAGGGATTTCCTGAGTGCCCGTGTGGGAGGCTCGGGGAAGTATTTGGAAAGTCCAGGAAAGCTTTTTGGAGGAAAGAGTCTTTGAAGTGGTCTTGAATAACAGGAGGTGTTGGAGTCCGGGGGGCACATCTCAGCAGGGGAGTGCTGTGCATCTCGAGGGCACGGTGGGCCCCTGGGGGGGTGGGCTGGCGTGAGATGGAGGGCTGACTGGTGGCTCGGGCAGCGTGAGACCTCACTCTTCTATGGTGGGACACTGACGGGCGGTGGCTGAGCACAGCCGAGGCCAGGCGAGGCTGTGTCGGGGAGACCACGTGGGCTCTCCTGCCGTAGCTGAGATGGCCGGGCCATGTGAAGGCTGCAGAGCGGCCAGTGGGACAGGCCACTGATGGCTTGTGGTCACTCAGGAGGGGAAGCTGTGAGCCGGCGGGGCAGGCCGGGGCCAGCGGAGGGAGCAGCACCCAGTGTCCAGCTTGAGGGTGGCTGCAGCGGGCTCTGCTGACAGGAATCAATCGGGGGAGGCAGTCGGTGTGGGCCAGAGTGGGCCGGGAGTGGCTGTAAATACTCAGACTCGAAGGAAGAGGGACCCTGCATGTGGTGAGGGGCATGGGCTCTGCTCTTCCTGCTGTTACATCATGAGGCAGAAGCCTTTTGCTCTGCATTATTTTTTAGGTTAAATGGGCGGATGTCCTCCTGGAGGAGGATGGAGGATGGGCCCTGGGCTTGCAGGGTGTTTTTATTCGTGTGATGAAGGCTGCCAGAGCCCCCCGAGTGTCCCCGAGTCCTTGGTGCCCCAACCCTGCCGTCTTTGGCCAACATCAAGTTTTACCCAACTGCATTAATTTGCTTTTTGTTTATTCCTACCCAACATTTCATTTGTGTTTAGCAGTTGTGTTTCTTACTAAATGAAGTTTGTCTTGATCTTCTCTCCATGTAAGAATTTATTAGTGGGAAGCCATCATGGCACGTTTTCTTACCAAATTAGGTAAACTTAATACTTCTTTTACCTAATTACTTTATAAAATGGGGGGGGGATTTTATTAAGTTGCAATTTCCCTTCAACCTAGAAATATTTCTCTGCTTCTTTTTTGATTCTTTGGCTTCTCCGGTGTCAGGGATCGAATGTAAATGCCCCCGGGAGCCTGTTACCCCCCCCCTGCCCCCGCCCCACCAGCACTGCAGCCTCAGAGCCAGAGTCCTGGTTTGGTCTGTGCTTCACCACTTGTAAAATGGGGCCTTCGGCAGGCTACTCACCTTCTTGATCCTCAGTAAAGTGAGGCCAAAATGGAGTAAACAGTAGAACCTCCTTGGTCAGAATGGCTCCGTGAAGAAACGCACACGAAGTGATCAGAGTAGTGGCTGCACCACCCAGCAAGCATGAGCGTGAGCACACACGTGGGGTGTTAGTTCTACCGCGCCTGGTACAGCTTGCTTGCCACAGATAGTAATTCATCGTTCTTAGTTGTGAGCCAGAGTTTTTCTGTATTTTCAAAGCATTTAACTCGGGGGAGGGAAGTACGGTAGGACCGCAGCGCCTGTCGAGCATGGTCAGCAAGCTCATGCGGTGGGTGCAATGCAGCCCTGCAGGGAGGGAGGTGAGTGCCTGTCACATGCCGTATTGAAACCCATGACCAAATCCGCCTTCCCGTCCTGGCTGTTAGGAGAGAATCCAGGCTCTGGAGGCAGAACTGCAGGCTGTTGGCCACAGCAAGACGATGCTGGAGAAGGAGCTCCAGGAGATTATCACACTGACCAGCCAGGAGCTGGAGGAGTACCGGGAGAAGGTGCTGGAGCTGGAGGACGAGGTAGGCCGAGCTTCGTCCTCACACAGCGGGACGAGCCTCACTGCCCCCGTGCAGCTCAGGGGCAGAGAGAAGGGCTCCTGGAGAGGCAGAACTTGGCCTGTAGCTCAGCCTGCACTGTGCTTCTATGCGCCGTCTGACCACTTGTCTGGGTCCCTCTCACCGCCCCCCCCCCTTATTGAGGCTCCCCACACGCTCTCTTGAGCACCCCTCTGGTGTGGTGGTTGTCAGAGTGTTAGGATTAAGATGTCCCCAGTAAGAACACTCTGGTTGCAAATAATGAGAAAACCTGTTCTTTAAAATAACTTCACGTAACTCTCGGGCCCAGAGAGGCTGTGGCTTCAGATGATGCTACGCGTGGCAGTTGGTGATGTCACCAAGGGCTCTCCACGGGGACCCAGGCTCCCCAGGAGAAAGCCGGGGGGCTGGGAGCTGGGGTGTGCTGCATCTGCTGCAGTCCTGGGGTGGTCTGTTGGAGCTTCTTGGTGCAGTTGTTCTATTTCCGGTGTGGGGGAGCTTAGCTCCATTAGCCAGAACAGGTAATTATGTAACTTCACAGTGGTTTTGATCTGTTTCAGCTTCAAGAATCTAGAGGCTTTAGGAGGAAGATAAAGCGCCTTGAGGAGTTGAATAAAAAGTTGGCCCTTGAGTTAGAGCATGAGCGAGGGAAGCTTACAGGCCTGGGGCAGTCCAACGCAGCTCTGCGGGAACACAACAGCATCTTAGAAACAGCTTTGGCCAAGAGGGAGGCAGACCTGGTTCAGCTGAACCTCCAGGTACTCAGACCCTTTGCCGGAGGCAGGGGACTCGCTTCGGGATAGGTGGCTCTCGGTCTGGCGCATGTCGCCTCACGCAGCAGTCCCAGCCGCCCGCAAGCAGAGTGCTGCCCCGTCACAGAGACTCAGAACAGGGAGGATCTGGTGACATATGAAGCCCACCTTGCAGCTCTGTGGGGTGGGGCAGAGCTGGGAGCTCCTAATGCTCCCCCTTACCGAGGTGTGGAGGCACTGTGCCCCGCCCATTAGCTTCCTGGTGGGTAGGGGACTCCCTGCTCAAGCTGGTCCCACTGTTCATAAGAGGCTCTTCCCTGTGTGATGCAGAGCTGGGATTTGAACCTTGGTGGGGCTCTCTCTCCGGACCCTGTTCTGGGCTCCGGCTCTGCAGCCTCTCTGGGGCTTGGGGAGGAGGCCTGGCACTTCAGAGCCCTCTTCGAGGGGCAGTCAGCGGCCAAATCCAGCCCCCGTCTCAAATTATCCAGCTGTTAGAGAGCTTATAAACTTTTATTTGTCACTGGTTCCCACCCTTGCCATATCTGGTGGCCTCGTCCATCTGCGTTACCTGCCTCACCAGGGAAGTATTTGTGTTTCAAAGCCCCGATTACAGGTAGCCTTTGGGTGCTTGCTCTGTGCTTGAATACGGCCATATGACTTGACTGCCATCTCAGACTTCACGTTCTCCAGAGGTGGAATTCTCCCTCCTCCGCTACCTTGTGCGCCTGTCGGTAATGCATCGTGTTGTGTGCCACCATCCTGCCAGGTTCCCACGTGGCACTGGGGCCCCACAGGCCTTCGAAATCTGAGTGCCTCCTCACTCACTGCTCCGGTGATGTGCTATAGGTCCAGGCAGTCTTGCAGCGGAAAGAGGAGGAGGACCGCCAGACGAAGCAGCTCGTCCACGCCTTACAGGCTGCGCTGGAGCGAGAAAAGGCCACCGTGCACAGCCTCAAGGAACAGGTGTGTGACCAGCTTCCCACTGGCTCTAAACTGCAACTTCAGAGCCTGTCGGAAGGCAGTTTTTCTAAAAACTGAGTATGTGCACGCTTGACGCCTCACTTCCCTTCCAGGAATTTATTGTACAGATATCTTTGCTGATGTGTTCTGAGAACGATGTCATCACAGACTTGGTGACAGTGAGCAGCTGGAGGGGGCCCTGATGTCCATCCATAGGAGAGTGGACCTGGATTAACCCAGAGGCAGTCACATGGGCCTAAGATGCACGCACAGAGCCGTGTAGAGACGTATTTGCTGGAGAACAGTGTCGCACACGTAGTGTTGAGTTAAAAAAGCAAACTGCAGAACAATAGCTGACCCCATTAGTGCTAAAAGAGCAATGGAGAAAGAAGGCTGCATGCACTCTTTGCCGTTTCCTGCCTGGCTCCTTTCCATGCTCAGGTGTTCACCAGTGCATCAGGTCAGTCTTCCAGCAGAGAGGCCTGTCCCACTGCCCCTGTGAGCTGGAACAGACCTCAGCTCCTGTTTCCCACCATGGTGCCGTGTCTGTTACTCCTCATCAGAACATAAGCTTCATGGCTTGAGGGCCGTGACTCATTTACCCTCATGTCCCCAGTGCCTGGCACCGAAGAGATGTTCTGAATGTGTTTGCTGTGTGCAAGGGTGCATGTCACATCCTTTAAAAATGTTTCCGTGATGATATAACAGGTAGAAAGAAAGAAATTGTTCTTCATTTTTTTGGGTGAGACAGTAAAATATTCTTTTAAGATAGTACAGTTTTAAGATCTGTTAAGAACATATTACTATGGGGACACCTGGGTGGCTCAGTCGATTGAGCATCTGCCTTTGCCTCAGGTTCTGGGATCGAGTCCCATGTTGGGCTCTGTGCTCAGTGGGGAGCCTGCTTGGGATTCTCTCTCCCTCTGCCCCTCCCCCCCACATGCATGCATGCGCACTCTCTCTCAAAAGAAGAACTTGTCACCATGAACAGACCCCCGTTTGCCTTGTCTGGTTGGTTTTTATACCTTGCGTGGAGTTGAGCTGAGTCAACTACCCTCCCTACTTTTCTACCCCCCAATTCCTATCTTTTGCTCACTTACTAATTTTATTCTCCCTTTAATGAAGTTGAATTTTATTCTCCCTTTTATTCTCCCTTTATTCTCTAGTTAGCAGGACTGACAGAGCTAGACTCTGCTGATTGACACTTTCAGTTCCTTCATTCCCTGTCTGCTTGGAAAGGGATTTTTTTTTTCTTTTTTTTAAAGATTTTATTTATTTATTTGACGGAGAGAGAGCAGGAGAGAGGGAACACAAGCAGGGGAAGGGGGAGAGGGAGAAGCAGGCTTCCCGCTGAGCAGTGAGCCCGATGCGGGGCTCGATCCCAGGACCCTGGGATCATGACCTGAGCCGAAGGCAGACGCTTAACAACTGAGCCACCCAGGCGCCCAGGATATTTATTTTTTCTAAGTATGATATTAAACAGTACACAGAGATATAGTTAGAGCAATTTCATAGTGTAAGGAAATTTGTGAATAGAAGTGCTGGGGAAAATGATGGATATGTGACCTTGGCTTCTTTTTTTTTTTTTCTTTTTAAGGGCAGTAACTGTGAACTGTCCTCATTTATGTCTCTAAATGCATTTCATGAAATTATCTGGACTGTTTGAACAGTACATGCTAGTAGTAAAAAGTAAAAAAAAAAAAGTCGTAAAGATTGAAGTACAGATCATCTTGAATTTGTACCTGGTGATAAACCACTGTTAACATCTTCTGTTGGAGTTTTGTTTCCTTATTTATAAGAGTTTTTTCTATATTTGTCATATATTATAAATATTTTTATTAAACTTTTATTTTTTTTTAAGGATTGTATTTATTTATTTGACAGACGCAAGCAGGGGGAGCAGCAGGCAGAGGCAGAGGGAGAAGCAGACTCCTTGCCAAGTAGGGAGCCTGATGTGGGACTCGATCCCAGGACTCTGGGATCATGACCTGAGCTGAAGGCAGACGCTTAACTGACTGAGCCACCCAGGCGCCCTTTATTAAACTTGTAAAAAATGAAGTCCCTGCTTGTGCAGTTAGATAAGAAAACCGAGTTACTGGAAAGGAAACTGGAAGATTTTGTTATATTCTGAGAATTTGCTGGTCTCAGAAACCTTGAGAGAAATTATTGTTCATCATGAAAAGACTACTGTGTCATAAATGGATAGTAATCAGTAGCTTTACTGCAGTTACTTGGTGTGATGGAAGGATATGTTCCTCCCCAAAAACATAAACTAGGACTGGATTTAACAAGAAATAGACAGATATACTTGAGGAGGACAATCGAAACTATTTAGACCAAGGAAACCTTGCATGCATTTGTTCGTTCAGCAGATCCTGGCGGCCGGCTGTATGTCGCCTGCCTGCGCGCCAGGCATGTGTTAGGGCTTCAGTCCTTTGGGAGCTTAAGAAGCTTTGGAAGAAACAACTGCAGGAGCAGCTGGGACGCGGGTGGGGTTGGTGGTAGCTCTCTTCGCAGACATCACATCGGGCGTGTTCTGTGTGGTTTTTGCCTCTGTCCTTGGTGACGCGGGTTTTTGTTGTTGTAGGTCGCTGCCGCCAAGGCGGAAGCAGGACATAACCGCCGCCACTTCAAGGCTGCCACCTTGGAGCTGAGTGAGGTGAAGAAGGAACTGCAGGCCAAGGAGCAGCTGGTGCAGAAGCTGCAGGCTGAGGCCGAGGGTCTCCAGTGAGTGCCAGGCGGGCAGAGGGCTGGGTCAGTGCCACGGCCGGGGACGGACGGGCAGGAGCGCCACCACGTCTTCTGGTTAGGACCTTCAGCACGTTCAGGTCACCTGGGTTTTAGCAAATCTCTGAGCACTCTGGAGGCAAATCTAAGAAGGAGAATGTATCCGATCCCTGTCTTAGGAAGCCTGCAGCTCAACTCCGAAATTTCCGGCCTGACATGGCTGTCCCCACTCCACACCTGAGGGTCCTTCACCAGGAACAGAGAGCCCTGTGTGAGGGGCACATGTCCCGAGGGCTGTGCCCCACCACCGAGGTTCACTGCAGCCTCCAATTAGGGCAGCCTTGAGTTGAGCACATGTAGGGGTGCGTGTTGGGAGTTTTCTCCCATTGTAATCCATAAAATGGGCTAGCAAAATGTCCTTCCCGGGGCTTTTGTGAGGATTCGTCACGACAGAGCACTACAGAGCTCCTAGAACAGTCGCCGCCCAGAGTGAGCAGTGTGTGAGTTTCTGTCACCCCTGATGGATAATGTTCAACCGAGCACACTTTGTGGTAGGGTTAGGGTGCTGTGATTTCATGCTTCCTTGTTTTTATGCTAGGATTCAAGAGGGGAAACATTCCCAGGAAATAGCACAGTTCCAGGAGAAGCTGGAGGAGGCCCGGACCCAGCTCCAACTCCTGCAGAAGCAGCTAGACGAGCAGCTGAGCAAACAGCCTATAGGGAACCAAGAGGTGACCTGCCTGGGAGGCTTTGCATTTCCACTTAGCGGGACTGACAGAGCTAGACTCTGCTGATTGACACATCAGTTCCTTCATTCATTCCCTGTCTGCCTGGAAAGGGATATTTATTTTTTCTAAGTATGATATTAAACAGTACATAGATATATAGTTAGAGCAATTTTATAGTGTAAGAAAGCCACTTTAAAATTCTTTTGGTCATGTGACTTTCTCTCTCCTCTAGATGGAAAATCTCAAATGGGAGGTGGAGCAGAAAGAAAGAGAAGTCCAGTCCTTGAGGCAGCAGCTGAACTTGACCGAGCAGCAGAGTAAGAAGGAACTGGATGGAATACAGCAGTTATCACAGGTATGTGCTGTGTAAAGGCCCTGGGGCAGAAAGTCAGAGACCGCACCTCACAAGGTGCTAAGTGCATGACGTGAGTTACCCCAAACCGAATGCTTCCACCAAACCATTTTGCAGGCATTATCCGTTTCAGAAAGAAGGCCAGGTCACACAGCTGAAGGAGGCCAAGCCCTAGCGCTACGTATGCCCTGGGCTGAGCTCTGTGAAATGTATCAGGAATGGGATCTGACACAGCCTAGTCAATGAGGCAGTACATGTGAAAAGTTCACCAGTCTGTGATGCACTTTTCCACAAAGAAACCTGTGTGCGGGTTGACCACTTGCGCAAAGGATCAGAGAGAGAGAGCTCTCGCCAGGATTCCTACTTGTGGATGGCTGGCTTGAGTAACAGGATTGATTTATATTCATTCCTCCTAATGGTGAGGCTTATTCCAGTAGCTGACCTTGGAATGAATTTATGTATGTATGTATGTATAGATTTTATTTATTTATTTGACAGAGAGACAGCGAGAGAGGGAACACAAGCAGGGGGAGTGGGAGAGGGAGAAGCAGGCTTCCCACGGAGCAGGGAGCCCAGTGGGGAGCTTGATCCCAGGACCCTGAGATCATGACCTGAGCCGAAGGCAGATGCTTAACGACTGAGCCACCCAGGCGCCCCTGTAAAAATATATTTTGAAACTAAGTCATCCTACCACCCAAAGATGAGCACAATTAATGTTTTCATGGCCCCTTGTTCTATCCATGTAGTTTTTTTTATTATTGAGATTGTACAGTGTAATTTTTTGTGCTTTTATTTTAATTAATTATTTATTTATTTAAAAGATTTTATTATTTGACAGAGAGAGACACAGCGAGAGAGGGGACACAAGCAGGGGGAGGGGGAGAGGGAGAAGCAGACTCCCCGCAGAGCAGGGAGCCCAACCTGAGGCTCAATCCCAGGACCCCGGGATCATGACCTGAGCCGAAGGCAGACGCTTAACTGACTGAGCCACTCAGGGGCCCCTGACCTTGGAATTTAAATGGATTCTTGGGATCCATTATAGACAGTGGACACGGGAATATTGCTGGTTCCTCGTCAGAGGCTCTGAAATTTGAGTAAGGACGTTGAGGATGTGACTGTAATGGGATGCTGCCCAGCCCAGACCGTGGTGAGGAAATAGGCTGGCATGGCAGCACCACCTACAGCATCATAGAAAAGTTGCTGTTAGTTTCTAGCCCCTTACACTTGTGACATACAAGCTAAGATCTTAGCAGCACAGGCAAGATCCTTTAGTTTATAAAAACGTGTGACTTCCCTTTCTTTAGAACATCAAAGCTGAGTTGGAGATGGTGCAGGACGATCTGTCCCTGACCCAGAAAGATAAATTCATGCTTCAAGCTAAAGTGTCAGAGCTGAAGAACAACATGAAGACTCTGCTCCAGCAAAACCAGCAGCTCAGACTGGACCTGCGGCGTGGCGCAGCGAAGACGGTACTCAGACCCCGCGCCTCCATCAGGTTCCCGGGCCCAAGGCACCCCTGCTGGGCGGGTGGCTGGGGTACTTTCTGGTTACTCAGACAGGAAGTTCTGTGTAACCAACACTGAGCAGCTACTGTGTGCAGTAAAGGATGCTGGAGTCTTGTGCTTGGCAGCAGGCCAAACCCTTTTATCTTGGTGCCTTTTCCAAGAGCTCTTTGCTTCTTTTTATGAATCACGTATCCTTTTGTTGTAATACGCTTTATAAGCCACATGAGGGCTCATTTGCTGGTCTTCACAAGAGCCCCTGGCCTGGTAGGTGAGCCAGCTGGGGCCAGCACTGCCAGATGGGCTTGGGGGCCTGGGGAGACCCGCCCAGACCCTCTGTACCCAGCATTTGTTTCTCTGCTCAGGCCACGTAAATATTCTCCAGGTGCAAAGAAATCCCTCAGACTCAGAGGTTTATTTAGCACTGTTTGGCTATCTGTGGAAAAAGTTTGAAGTTCTAGAAAGGGGAGTTGTAGGAGTTAAAAATTGATGTATTTCTTAGGGAGATGCAGGGTCAAGGCTGTGGTCTTTTGTGGAAAGCCCCCACAGTTCCCATAAGGGTGTTCTCGCTTGTGATTTAGGTCGTCCTCCTGAGTAGCCAGCATTACACTGTTTGTGCATGGTCACGTGCATTAGGAAGACGCTCACCCATTCAGCCAACATTCCCTGAACCCTGTGGCTGTCAGCTCTGCCAGCCTGGAAGCAGGGGGGCATGCCTTCCCCGAGGGCCCATCGTGAGCTAGGATGCCCTCTGGGAGCACTTGTTGTGATGATCGGGGACCGATAAGGGGAAGGTGTGGTTGGTGTCAGCCTCCAAGTGAGAGGGCTCCAACCATGTGCTTTTTAAAAACAGAGAAAGGAACTGAAAGGCGAGGCCAGCTCTTCTGGCCCCGTGACTCCAGTGAAGATCCCTGACTGCCCTGTCCCGGCCTCCCTGCTGGAGGAGCTGCTGAGGCCCCCACCTGCCGTGAGCAAGGAGCCCCTCAAGAACCTCAACAGTTGTCTCCAGCAGCTAAAGTATGAACTGTGTTCTGTGTTCTATCTCACTTGGTCTTTAAAAATAGATTGCATGTTTAACTTGGAAGAATCCTGTTGCCAGCCCTGCGTGCCCCGAAGAGGCTGGGCAGGTCTGTGCTATGTGGGGTCACTCAGGCCCTCAGTCCCTGTCATACGGGAGGACTGCCTGGAGCTAGGTGACCCTTAGGAACCCCACACATAGCTCAGGGTTTTACTCCCAAGAGCCTGAGGCCAGTGTTTGCAGGGCGTGGCCCTGTGGGGACATCTTTTTGACCCTGTGAATGGAGGCCATGTGTAGGCCCTCAGTGCTGTCTCACCCACCTTCTCCCTGAGCACAGGCCCGTGTGTGCAGACCTCTGCACCTGCAGAGGAAACTGCTGAGCCCCATAAATCGTGTGACCCCCCTGGGTGCTGCTTCCCAAATAGACAGGTTCTGTCAGCCACCCGAAGGTGCCGCAGATGAGCAGGCTGCTGTCTGAGTCAGGCTTGTTAGGATCCGTGTTGGAGATGACCAGTTGCCTCTTGGGGAAGTAACAGCGTCGTTTCTGGCTCTCATTTGACTGGCCTGCATTCCTTGCTTCCCCTGTCTGCCCAGGCAGGAGATGGACAGCCTGCAGCGCCAGATGGAGGCACATGCCGTCACCGTGCACGAGTCACTGTCCTCATGGACTCAGGGGGATCCCGCTGCCAGTGCTGCTCCCCTGGGAGATCACGCCAACCCCAGGGGAGATACAGAGCGACACAGTCAGTGCAGGGTCTCCAGAGAGGCGCTTGGAACAGCGGCCGCCGAGCACCCCCACTCCGAGTGCTTGTAACTACCCAAAGGAATAATCTTTTATCAATATTATTTATTTGACTGTTTGCTCTGTGTTTTTCTAAGAGATGAAGTTTAAATTTTGCATCTGCCTTTTCAAGGAGTAAAAGAACTGAACAAGAGCCAAGGATTAGAGAAATCGTAATTTGCAGATCACAACTAGCTTTTCCCCTGAAATGACCAAATGCTAGCAACCTAGTTTAGATCTCAGTGAGTTTTTGAATGTGTCTGAAGGGTTACTTGCGGGAGGAGGTCTCTGTTGAGTGACTGTAGCTGCAGCCCCCTGAGGGTGATGCCAGTCAGTGGCCACCGGTGGAAACGCTGCATGACTGGGTCCCGCTTCTCTCTTTCCAGATTCCGTGAGAGCTTTAGCTCCCTGCAGAAACGAAACTTTATTTGCACCTTTGGTTTTTATTTTCAATAGCTATCTCACCATAGGATGTGTATATAAATACTGAAAATCATAAGCTAATCTTTAAAAAGTGTATTCCATATTATTTAAGAATGACCTGAATTGTCTTTTTATTGATCGCCTTTTGAAAATCTGCTGTCAGAAGTAACGTACATGTAGGATTTAGGGATGTCAGTCAGAAAATTATATTTTAAGAAATATAATTATTTTATTTACTGTACCTTCTAAAACCAAATATTCTTGGAGCGAAAAGGTTTTTTGTTTCAGTTTCACTTTATTTTTGAGAGCCTTGTCCTAAGTGCACACCCCACCCCATCTGACCCTTGACCCTGCACGGCCTCACTCACTTTGGCTGTCCCCTAGGCGGGCCTGGCGGCCATAAGGACACAATCACCATGTGCTGGCCTGACATGGGAGATGGTTGGGGAGGGGTCACAGGAGAGGAGGGGAGAGAGGGACCAGGGCTCCCTGCAGGGCTCTGAGCCAGGTGCAAGGCTTCTCCAGGCCTCCTCCCCCCGCCCCCCCCACCCCACCCCGGGCCCACATGAAAATACGTCCATCAGAGCCTGTGTGGTCATCAGTGGTCATCAGGGGACATGCTGAACTCATTGCGGTGACAGCCTTCAGAAGGTCCCGTAACCTCTCATCTGGAGGGTTTTCTAGAACGGGCAGGTCAGCTGTGTGAGAAGGCAGTGGAGGCCACCCGAGCTCTCCTGTAGGTGAGAGCCTGATTTGGAAGCAGGCTCCGTGAGCGTGGGAGATTTACTTGACTGTCTATGACCCTGGAGGGCTGTAACTTTGTCCCCTACTGGCCAAGAAATCTAAGCTGATAGTGAACTGTTGTCAGAGAAGAGAGGCCCCCGGTGCAGATCTGCTGGTCTGGAGATGAAGTTGGAAGTGTTACTGATCAGGCCAGATATGCTCGTGTCAACTTACTACTTACGTCTCTTTTGTGGAGAAAACGGTTTGATATTTTTAAGCTGTTTGTGTTCTCTTACGCTATTAGAAGGTAAATTGATAAGGTAGCATTAACCACAAAGACGCTTAGTGTTTAAAAAAAATTCCCTAGCAAGTATTGAAACTTCTGAAATATGTAGATCACTTGTACAGGGTTAATCTTGAAATAATACTTGAAGACTTCATTATAAATATATCCTATTTTCATCTTAAGTTGGAAATCGTTTTTGACAAAATTGTTTTTGTACCATTAGAAAAGAAAAATCGTAACTTACATTCTTATTTATTTTGGGTGTTTTATCCTCAGTTTTAATTTTAAAACCAAGACATGACACTCAGCCTCATGCTGTGGCTACTTTCTCACTGCTGCTTATTGGAGGTCTCCCAGTGAAAGCCGGTCACTGTGCATTTTTTATTAGGAAAGGGTAAACGGATTCTGAATAATCCTCAAGTGAAAGCAGATTTCTGTTCCTCACCCTGTTTCCCTCATGTCTTACTTGTGTCTGTGCACCTGCGGGCTTGTGCGGGCCTGCAGTAGCCGCGCCCCCTGCTCTCCTGCTGTCCTGTGCCACCGTCGTGGTCACCCCATCTTTCAGTTCCGTCAACACCAGCCTGCCTCTGGTCTGACCTCCCTGGCTGTCCCCACGCACTGTGATGTTTCTTGTGTGGCCTGCAGCTCCTGACCTGGGGCCCTTTTGTTCAAGCTGACACCACCTTTAGGCTTCTTAACAAGTCACTTGGAAGAGGAAGTTGGACTTTGAAATCACCTGCTTCTGATTTATTGAGGGTTATTATTATTTTTTTAATCTCTAAGGGACTTGATTGGCACTTCTACCTCCCAGGCTACATTCTGCAGTGAGTATCATTTGAAATATTCTGTTTGTGGGCAGAAGTGGGAATTTGGAATTTACTCATGGAAAACAACAGTCCAGTCGATTATTTATAGGAACAGGCTTGCTGTTACAGTATGTTTGTGTATATTATTCACCCTGTGTGATGAATACCGTATTTCTTGTTTCTCTTATGTTCCAAAAAAAAAAGCTTATTGCAGTGTGGTTATCACTGATTTTTCCATGGAACACATTGGATAGATGCCACAGATCTTACGGATTTACATGGTTTTGTTCTACTGTTTGGAAGGTCTAACAGGCAAGGGTTTGATAGGCTTTTTCTCTGGCCTGGGTCCAGGTCATGGGACAGACCTGCTAGGAAGATTCTCATTACACTCTTTCTTAGTTTGAAGACTTTTGTTGGTGTAGGGTTACTTACTGCAGAAGCCACGGCATATAGTCCTACTCCTATGAGTAACTTTTTAAATAGAAATGAAATGTCCTGTGTAAAGATTTCTAGTAGTGAAAGGGACCAGTATATCTGAAAGACAAATGTCCTGGAGCCTTCCTCAAGGACCCCTGTGACGTGTGAGACGTCCTGAGCCTTACGCAAACACGTTCCAGGCAAATCTGATTGTGTGGTGGTCTCAGGTTATAATAGGACCCTTGAAGGTAATGTTGTAGAGGGTCTAGAAAACTGGATGGCTTTAAGTTACTCATTTCTGTTAAAAATTTCCTCATGAAAGGGAGTCCTCCTCAGGTTGGGGCTGTTAGGGAAAAGGTGTCACCATGCCCAACGAATTGTAACTTTAAAAAGCATGTTGATTTTTTATAAATTTAAGTGTGCTGGGGAATTCCTTAAATTTTGTGCAATAAACTATTTTTTGTTAAAGTTTTTCATATTTCATTGGGGGCCTTATTTTAATATATATAGTTTGCCGTATTTGGGAGTAAATTTAATCTTGGGTTGTTATAAACGGTTTAAATATTTGTCTTAAAAGAGCATTTTACTGTTCTGCTAAAAGATTCAGATGGGTGTGAAATCTAACTTGTGCTGCTTTTGACCATAGCAGAAGAATGGCAATGTGTTAGCCATGCCCTTCCCCGTAGCCCACGCTGCACCTGCTGCCACACGCAGGTGGGTACGAAGGAGAGGCGTTCTGCTGAGCGGACCGAGAGACAGGAGGGCAGGTGCCCTTTGGGCTGCGGGCATGTCCCCGAGCATGTCCCTGTCCGGGGTGCTGCGTCCACCACTGGGCCCCACAGACTGTCACGGCTGACGACAGCTGGACCATTAATACTTCTCTGAGTCTCCCGTGTCGTGGCCCAGTTTCCCCTCTTCCATCCATACTCTATTTTCAGAAGAGTTAGCCAGACGTGGAAAGTCTTCCGTTAAGTGTTCTCATTAATGACCAGCATGATAAAACTGTATAGAAAAGAAGTCAGCTGGTGATCACAGAATGTGGTTTTGTGGCGGGATTTATGCGTTACTTTCCTAGGATTCTGCTCTTATCAGCTTCCCTAAACAGGGGTCCGTTAACACACGCTGCACAGCCCAAGTGAAGATTGCTGACTGCTTCTTGTGTGGCCCTGACTCCCTGAAAGGGGGAGGATGCAATCTTTGTTTTCTCTGCAGTAATCAGGAAAGGAAGGATCCTGTGTCCCTGAACTTTTTTCTTTTGCCTGTAAGGTTGCTAAACATTTGCAAGCACCAAACGAAGCATGCTGCACCCTCGGTGGTTGTACGGTGGGTGTTCAGGAGGGGCTGGGCACAGATCGGTGGAAGGTGCAGCGGGAATGTGTGCTGAGGAAAGGACCCAAGACTTACCACTGAGGGGGAGCCTGGTACTTAGAGATCACCAGGTCACTCAGAAATCTCCTACCTCGTGCAGATTATGTGGGAAATGCAAATAGGATTGTTTATGCTGCTACCGTCCGGTTTGATGGATAAACATAGGAGCTGTTGGAAGAACCTCCAAGCCTTTCCTAGATGAGAAGGAATTCTCAGCAATCAGCAACTTCTAAAACCAGAAGCAGCATTTACTGGAATTCTGCTTGCCTTCATGCATGTTCTCACTCAGGACAACGAATGTTGCAGATTCTGGTAAAAAGTATACTTTGGTGATGTCTTTTCCTGGAAACAATGGGAGATACTAAACTGTGTTGGTCTTCCCCTTTTTTTTTCCCACAAGTGTGGGGGTGGGCCCTTCTCGCATCCCAGCTCAACTCCTGGAGCTTGAGACGGCCAAGGGCTCGGGAAACAGCGCCGTGACATCCCTTTGCAACAGCGTGCTTCCCGGCTAGGCTGGAAGTGTGTGGATCACGGCCCCATCTCGGCAGGAGGGCAGTGGCTCCGGGAAGCACCTGGAGGTTCTCATCCACACGGCCTGCAAACCGCAGGAGGAAATGGTCTGCGTGCTTTTCACATATAGTCTGGGTCCAAACTCCACAGAGGGGGGGACGGTAGCCAGCTTAAAGGTATCTCACAGGACACCTCATTTTGTTGTGAGCTTTATTTTTTTTTAAAGATTTATTATTTTTAGGGGCGCCTGGGTGGCTCAGTTGGTTAAGCGACTGTCTTCAGCTCAGGTCATGATCCCTGGAATCCCAGGATCAAGTCCCACATCGGGCTCCCTGCTCCACGGGGAGTCTGCTCCCTCTGACCTTGCCCCCCTCATGCTCTCTCTCTCTCATTCTCTCAAATTGACAGAGAGCAAGAGCACAAGCAGGGGGAGGGGTAAAGGGAGGGGAGAAGCAGACTCCCTGCTGAGCAGGGAGCCTGATGTGGCGCTCGATCCCAGGACCCGGAGATCGTGACCTGAGCTGAAGGCAGACGCTTAACCGACTGAGCCACCCAGGTGTCCCAGAGATTTACTCATTTTAGAGAGAAAGCGGAGGGGACTGGGAGAGAGAATCCCAGGCAGACTGCCCACTGAGTGCGGAGCCTGATGACGACTCGGGGCTCCATCTCATGTCTCTGAGATCATGACCTGAGCCGAAATCAAGAGTCGGACGCTCAACTGACTGAGCCACCCAGGCGCCCATTTGTGAGCTTTAAATGTGCATTTGTAAAGACTTGATGGATATTTCAAAGTGATTTTCCTGGTACTTAAAACGTTGGTGTGTTGAAAGCTGACTGTCTCCTCTTCATCCAGAAAACAGCACTTTCCCTTGACTGGCCTCTCTGTGTTAGTGATAGGCCAGCCCTGCCCACAGCTCCTTCGCCTGTTTGGGGGCCCTCCTGTCTCCAAGGCAGCTGAGAGCCCGGCTCGGCTCTGGAGCCACCCCTGTACCAGCCTCCTCCGCTCTTGTCTGCAGTGTACGTTTGCTTGAGTTCAGAGCACAGTGTGGCTATCACACCGTCTGCAGTCTGGCGCAAATCAACCCCTCCAGCTTCTTAGTCCATTCAGCATTAAGAGTTCTGTGGTAAGCACTGGGCTCGCCACCAGTTACTCCTCCTCCACTGGCTTCTGGCGGAGCCGGCAGGCGCATGCTCTGGGGCAGGAAGCTCAGCGCATTAGAGCCAGTGAAGTGTGTCCCTTGTGGGCCAGAGCCCTGACCGCGGGTCGCATAACCCCCACCATGGCGACAGCATGATGGTGGCCACGTGGCAGCAAATAGGAGCAAGAAATAAACCTGGTTCTCTCAAGCCTCTGGAGACCTGGGGGAATTACTACGACATGATCAGTTGGGGCTCAGGAGCGCCCCATGCCTTGCTGGGACATCTGGCCTGCTTCCTGTGCCTAGTGCCACCCCTGCCTCGCCTTCACGCACAAGACGTGTCTGAGTGCTTGTGGCTGTCACGCACGATGCCAGAGATACGGCTCTCCAGCAGGAAGAAGCCTGGTTTGTGGCCTCTGATGAGTCCTAGGTGTGAATACCCTTCCTGGGCAGAGCTGAAGCTCCCGACATGTCGTCTTTGGAGCTGGGAAGGGGTGTGGGCTTCCCCAGGAGACTCCAGCACATCGCTGACTGTCCCTGAGGGATGTGACCATGAGCAGAAAGCAGACCTAGCTCGACTCCTTCATAAAACCTTCCCTAATCCCCAACCCACTGTGCTCCTTCCCCGTGTACATTTACATATAGGGAACTAAGCTTATGCCATAGAGTTATTTCTGGAGAGTCCCTTCTTTTCCTACTAGATGAGGGGGCATCAGGGGCTGGAGGACAGTACTGTGTATCCCACTCAGCAAGTGAGTTTCGTTGAACAGATGAGCCTTAAAGTCAGTGACTTTGAAGAGATATGTAAAGAAGTACCAGTTGGGGGATTTTCTTCCTTGCTCACTTGGTGTAGAAATGGTGGCAGAACACTTCAAATAGAGCAGATTTATGAATTAGGGATAAATACCTTTATTGAAGACCTCTTAAAATTCAGAAAGATCGTGACAGCCTTGTGTGGAATAACCCTTTGCTAACCTGCACATGCAATTTCCAGGCTCCCCTGCCAGCCAGGCTTCCTTCTGGGCTCCGCTGTGCCCTCTGCGAACGGTCCCAGCTGCTTCCTGCTCTGACTGTCCCTTGTCACTCCCAGACTACCTGGCATGGGCTGCTTCCCTGGCTAGACACCCACCACAAGTAACATCACGTGTGGCTGGACTGCCCATGCTTTCCCTTCTCTTGTTGAAGGGTACTCATGACACGTGAAAACGAGACTTTCTCAGTCGTTGACGGATACCGTCCCTGGCCCTCTCGTGATCTGAGATCAGAAATGGAGTTCGGGATTAGGATAGGAGTTAGACAAACTACAATTAGGAATTAGATCAAACCTGCTCCTGTCAGAGAAAACCATCAGTTCTAAGCTTAATTTCTGTTCATTCGTTGGAAATCCACTTCTACCTCAGTGGTACATTGTGGTCAGTAAGAGGGTTGGCTTCTTAACGTTGGAACTGTTTTTCCTCATGATTATCCCACTCTTACTTCAAATGTAGTCTGCATTAGACAGTGGTGAGGAGGATCCCGCCGTAGGATCCCTATTGGTCGCTGGAGTCCCAGAAGATCCCGTATCAACACTACTGGTTAGGCTGGTAAAGCTGCTTGAAGAGACCCCAAAGTTCAGTGGCTTAAATGAGGGACGTTTCTCTTTCATACAACAGCCCAAGCATAGAAACGGGACCAATTGGGGCAGTTTCGTGGTGCCGTCTATGTCTGGCATAATCTGTGACTTCCACCTGTGGCCTAGGGCAGCGGCTCCAGGCCCCAACTTCCTATGTGCCTTTCCCACACCCTTGGAAGGCATGTTCTGTGCCCTCGTTGAAGGGTGCAGCTCGCCAGCTCCACAGACCACACTGTCTGTTGCCTCTCCGTAGTCCCTGGGCCACAGGATGTGGTTTTTCGCTAGGCAGCAGTATGTTTGTCATTAAAAAGTGGAGGATGGCTGCTGCTGGCCACAGCCTCTGCCCCAATCCACAATCTGGCTGGTCCTCTCCCAACTACTGGGATTCGTGATTACTATACCAAAATCCCTTATGATAGGGGAGGACCCTGCTACCTCCTGAAGGCCCAGGCAGGTAACTTATGCCTCGTAAACTATGAAAACGGTCATAGCAGCTAACAGTTACCACGCCCTTACATAGGGCAGCTGTGTGGCAAGGACTGGCATGTTAATCCTCGCCTCTGAGACAGGGGTGATTATCATCCTCCATTTTACCACTGAGGAAAATGCAGCACAGGGCAACTAGGTAATTCATCCAAAGTTACCCAGCAGGGAGGGGGGCAGACGGTACCAGCCCAGGCAGTCTGGCCCAGAGCCGGGTGCTCTCATCCACGGAATGGCACACGTCTGTGAAAAGGTCAAGAGGCCTTGGGTGACTCCGTTGGTCGAGTGCTGGGCTCTTGATTTCAGCTCAGCTTACGATCTCAGGGTCGTGAGATCCAGCCCTGTGTGGTAGGCTTGGGATTCTCTCTCCCTCTGCCCCTACCCCCGACTCGTGTGCGATCTCTTAAATTAAACATCTTAAAAAAAAAGATTGGGGAGCTGCTGGGGACAGATGTCTGTTTTCAGGATACTTAGTACTTAAAAACAAGAAACGGCAAGATTTCATTCAAGCAAGGCACTCTTCCTTTTTAAATCTACACAAAATTTAGTTAACAAATACTTTTAGCGTCCAGTTTGGTGGGTTCTGGCAACCACCCACCAGTGTGTACCCAAGCAAGACCTGGGGCGTTTCCTTCACAGTGACGGCTCTCTCATGCCCCAGCTAGCCGCCCACTCGGAGGGAGCCTCTGCTCAGACTTCTGTCGCCACGAGCCTTGGCTGTTCTTGAGACTCTTGCAGAGGGAACTGCACAGTGCGCACTTTTTTTTTTTTTTAAAGATTTATTTATTTGAGAGAGAGCACATGAGAGGGGGGAGGGTCAGAGGGAGAAGCAGGCTCCCCGCCGAGCAGGGCGCCCGACGCGGGACTCGATCCGGGACTCCGGGATCATGACCCGAGCCGAAGGCAGTGGCCCAACCGACTGAGCCACCCAGGCGCCCGCACAGTGCGCACTTGTGTGCGGAGGGGTCCTTGCGCTTAGTACGGCTCTCGGATTCAGCCCTGTTATCGCTGAATGTCGGACGCACCAGAGGAGCTTCCGAGGACAGCGCCCCGGCCGGGCGCGTCCCTCTGGGGACGTCCGCCTGCACACCCGAGGCTGCCCGGCCGCGCCGCGGGGCAGGCGCGTGCGCCCAGCCTCGTGGGCAACGGGCTCGCCGTCCCCGGGGTGCGCCGGTCCTCCTCCCGCCGCAGCACCGCACGGGAGGGCCTGACGACCGCACATTCCCACCGGAACGAACAGCCCCGCCGGGTGAAAAGCAGCGCTTCACTGCGGGTTGAGTCTGCATTGCACTCACCCTGATCTACGGGCTCTTCCTTTGGGCCCAGAGCCCTGCCAGCACTGCCCCGTTCAGCGCTTTCACCAAGAACGTCACGTTCCTGCCGCGTTTTTCTTTGTCCCATTTGAAAAGCTGCGAGTTACAGGCGGAGTCACCCTCCACGTCCACGCCTCAGTTCCGGCGAGCACGGGAGCGCTTCCCTCGGGCCCTGCAGTCCCCGGTCGAGCCCTCGCGGGCCCCGGCGCCAACCGCGAGGAACCCCGCAGCCCGGACCCTGCCCACGCGGCGCCGGCGCAGCGGCTCGCACGCGCCCCCACGGCAAGCCCTCCGCGCGCGCAGGGCTGCGGCCGGGGAGGCCGGCGGCGCGGCTCCCGGCGCACGTCTCCCCAGCACGCGCCGCAGCCGCCGGGTCTCCGGCTTGCTTAGGCAGAACCCGTTCCAGCCCGCGCGCCGCCAGGAGCCCTGCTGGGTCCCGGCGAAGCCCGACCCTCCCGAGGACCTTGGCTGCGCCGCCCCGCGAGCAGCCGTTCCCGCCGAGCCCCGGGCCGCCCCCCGGACCTCCCCCATCCCCGGCCGGCTCCGGAGCCCCCTTGCGCAGCACGCCGCGCCCGCGGAAGAGGCCGCCGCCTCAGGACCCCGCGGCTCGAGCTGCCCGCGCCACTGCCCGAAGGCGCGCTCGACCGCCCCGCGCCGCCACGGGCTGGGGCCGCGGCCACGCCCCCCCGCCAGGCCACCGGGCGCGGCGGCGAGCGCCCCGTCCCGCGCGCGCGGTCTCGGCCCCGCACCGGCCTCCCCGGCGTGCGACGCCATCAGGCAGCGGCGCGGGCAGCTCGGGTCGCGGGGTCCTGAGGCTGCGGCCTCCTCCACGGCGGCGGCGGGGCGGCGGCGGCCGGGCGGCGGCGATGCTGTGGCCGCGGCTGGCGGCGGCTGAGTGGGTGCCCCTGGTCTGGGAGCTGCTGGGCGCCTCGGTGCTGCTCATCGCGGTGCGCTGGCTGGTGCGGCGGCTGGAGAAGCGGCCGCGGGGCCTGGGCCGGAGCGGGCCTCCAGCCCCGCCGCCCGGCGCGCCCACGAACTCGGCCTTAGACCCAGGTGAGGCCTGTCCGCCGGTGGGCCCGGGCCCCCCCCTCTGCCGTGGCCGCTCCTCCACGGGCCCCCTCCCCTCCTCTCCCCTCCGCTCGCCCCCTCCCCTCCTCTCCCCTCCACGGGCCCCCCCCCGCTCGCCCCCTCCCGTCGCCGCCCGGGCCCCCCCCCCTCTGCCGTGGCCGCTCCTCCACGGGCCCCCTCCCCTCCTCTCCCCTCCGCTCGCCCCCTCCCCTCCTCTCCCCTCCACGGGCCCCCCCCCGCTCGCCCCCTCCCGTCGCCGCCCGGGCCCCCCCCCCTCTGCCGTGGCCGCTCCTCCACGGGCCCCCTCCCCTCCTCTCCCCTCCGCTCGCCCCCTCCCCTCCTCTCCCCTCCGCTCGCCCCCTCCCCTCCTCTCCCCTCCACGGGCCCCCCTCCGCTCGCCCCCTCCCGTCGCCGCCCGGGCCCCCCCCCTCTGCCGTGGCCGCTCCTCCAAGGGCCCCCTCCCCTCCTCGGCCCCCCCCCCCCGCTCGCCCCCTCCCGTCGCCGCCCGGGCCCCCCCCCCCTGCCGTAGCCGCTCCTCCGCGGGCCTCGGCCCCCCCCCTCGCCGGCCTGAATCTGGGGTTCTGGGAAGAGACCTAGAGTGAAACTCGGGCGTCCGCGGCGCGCCGGCGGTGCGAAAGCCGGGCGCTCCGCTGGCTTGCCCGCGGGCACTCCTGTTCGTTTGGGTCCTCAGGGGACCGCCCCCCCGCGCCCTCCTGCGGTCGGGGCTCGTCGCCTGCGTGGCCTCGCACCGCCGCGCGTGCTGCCGCAGCGGGCTCCCCGGATGCTGCGCGCCCTGCGCGCGGCGGGCCGTGCTCGTTCGCGTTCGGTTCGCCCGGTGGCGCGGGAGTCCGGCCCCTCGCGGGGGAAGCGATACCCGTGAGGACCCGGGGGGGGCGCTCTAGCAGCCGGAAGTAGAGTTGAGCCCGCCGTGGAGCTCAGGGCCGACGGGCCCATAGGGAGGGCTCCCTTTCTCGTCGTGGGTTTACAGCCGGGGACACGGTCCCGGGTCCCCCCAGCGCCGCTGAGAACGCGGGGCGAGGCAGAGGCCCCTGGGAGCCGGGCCTGGGGACGGCAGGGGCCGCGCTGCCCGTCCTGGCGCCTGCTGCCTGCTGAGCTTCCCTCATCCTCGTGAGGAAGCTTCGGCCGCCTTTTCTTTCCCCTTTTCTTTAAGACTTCATTTATTCATTCATGAGAGAGAGAGAGAGGCAGAGGGAGAAGCAGACCCCCCGCCGAGCAGGGAGCCCCATTCCCGACTCCATCCCAGGGCCCGGACCGTGACCTGAGCCGAAGGCAGACGCTTAGGCAGACGCTTAACCGGCTGAGCCCCCAGGCGCCGCCGTCGCTGGCATCTTGAGTGAATGGCAGGCGGGTTTGTCCAGGCGCATAGTCCGCCCTGTAACTGTCGGACACCGAGACCGCACGTTGCCCAGGTGCTAAAGCTGAGCGGTGTGTGTGTCCAGTGGGGCATGGGACTAAGAGGTTAGCGTTTGCAGTGTCTGGTTTTTTTAATTTTTATTAAAAACTTCCTTTTTAATGTTTAGTTTTCTATTTTGAAATCATTTTAGACATAAAAAATCACAGAGTATGACGCAGATACACACATGTGAAAAGATGCTCAACGTTTCCAGCCAACAGTGAAATACAAATTAAACCTAAAATGAGATATGACACCCATTAAGATGGCTAAAATAAAAATACCACAAGGTGCTGGTGGAAATGTTGAGAAAACTGGGTCTCTCATTTACTGCTGGTGGAAATAATAAGGTTCAGCTACTCCAAAATCAGTCTGGCAGTTGCTCAAAAACGTAAGTGCACTGCTTTCCTGGGCATTTATCCTAGAGAAGTGAAAACTTATTTTTACACAAAAACCATGCGTGAATGCTTGTAACTAGTTGTAATTGTAGTGTTCAAACACTGGAAGCAACCCAGATGTCTCCCCAGGGCTGAATGGCTAAACGGGCTGTGGCACATTCACACCATGGAGTGCTACTCAGCAGTGAGAAGGAAGTGCTGGTGGGTCTCCAGGGCATTATGCTGAGTGAAAACAGGCAATCTGAGAAGGTTTATAGTGTATGATTCCATTTATAATAACATTCTTGAAAAATTACAGCGATAGAGAACAAATTAGTGATTGCCAGGGTTTGGGGACAGGGGAGGAGGTTGGGTGTGACTAAGGGGGTGGCAGGAGATCTTTGTTCTGGTGGAACAGTTGAATGGTTGATTATGAGTTTATACGTGTGGTGGACGGTCATGGAATGCCATACGAAGACAGCAGAGTGATGCAGGCACTTTCCTGATGCGCTGCAGCGTGTAGGATGTCACCAGTGAGGGACACTAGGAACCGTCCATACTGTTTTTCAACTTGAGTTTGTAATTTTTTCAAAATATAGTTAGATCCGGTATACCATTCACTTGGATTCCCTAATGTTAGTATCTTACATAATCACTGTAAGTAGGACAAGCCTCAACCTTAGTCTGGGGCCCTTTACAGAAGTTTGCTGACCCCTGTTCTGGCCTCCCCCTCCCCTTGCTTGTAGCTCCCTTCTCTTGGTGAGGAACCTGGCTTTCCTTAGCCACGATCTATGTAGTTATTTGCTGATTCCTAGAGTAGGAGTAAAGTAGCTTCAGAATTGCTGACCTGTAGAGTGCATAGTCACATGCTGTTTTTCGTTTACTAGGTTAGTTCTCTCCCACCCGTTTCTAATTTGTAATGCAGTTGAGCTCGTTTGTTCTGGTTTGTATTCCACTTGGGGGGCCTTCCGCCATCTTTTTGTTTATTATTTTTTAGTATGTGAATCACAGACATGTTTCTAAAAGTCAGAACATACGAAGTGATACTCAGAAGGATTGCCCTCGGGACACCTGCGTGGCTCAGTCGGTTAGGCATCAGGTCTTGATCTCAGGGTCCTGGGATCGAGCCCCACGCCAGGCTCCCTGCTCCCCAGGGAGCCTGCTTCTCCCTCTCCTGCTGCTGCTCCCCCTGCTTGTGCTTTCTCTCTGTCAAATAAATAAATTAAAAAAACAAAAGCAAAAAATTTGAACCTTAAAAAAAAAAAAGTGTTGCCCTCCCCTGGGCTGGCCCTCTGTCCATTCTTCGAATCCAGTTTCCACCCTCCACCCCCAACAGGGACCCAAGCTCATTAGTTTCTGCTTTATTCTTCTTTTTGTACACATGAGCAAATACTTGTGTATTGTATTACAAATATTAATGTATTAATAAGTGTATTAAAACACATGTTTTTGTTTTTATTCAAATTGACTTTCTAGCAGAGTAATAAGCCTGTGTTACTTGATAACTTAGTAACCAGAACTGACAGTTACGGATAATTTGTCAGTGTCAAACACAGCAGCACAGATTTAACATGTAGTAGTTTATCTAATTTACATTGCAGCCTAAGAAGTAGAGCTGTTGTTATGTCCATTTTATAGATGAGGAAGCAGGCTTGGCGTTTGCGTGACTTGTCCAAGGTCACACGGTTAGTGCTGTGACTTAATGTAATTGTTCTATTTAGTGCCTGCAAGGACAAAACCCCCTTCAGACTAGCCCGGGATAGAAAGGTAGTAGCTTTAGAGCAAAGACACGGGAATGGTATGAAAACTGGACTTCTGTAGGAATGGATGCAATTCCTCTGTTTATTCAGAGCATCTACCCCTCTTGTCCCGACCCCTTGTGTGTGGTTTTTACCTACCCTGTGCCTTTCATACCAGTTTCCTATCACTGGGCCACCTCTGTTGCTCTTATATCCAGGTACAGGGGGAATCTCCCTGGGTAGAATCCTGTGATCAGTAGGCCTCCCCCTTCAAGTTCTTTGGCAGCTTTTTGGGGCTGTGCGTTACATTCATTGTTTAAAAGGCTAATATCCCCTTTGCAAATAAGTAACAGCTATTTTTGAAACCTTGGAGTTGGGTGAGGGGAGGTGGCATTAAAAGTTAAAAAAAAAAAAAATACACAGGGGCTCCTGGGAAGCTCAGTCCATTGAGCTCTGGCTCTTGATCTCAGCTCAGATCTTGATTTCAGAGTCACGAGTTCCCTGTATTGAGCTCCATGCTGGGCGTGGAGCCTACTTAAAAAAGGTAAATAAAAGAAATACACAGAAATAGGGTAATATAACGAACTCCTTGCTTGTAGTCATCATCCAGCTACAACAGGTATTGATACTTTGTGAATCTTATTTTATCTGTCACTGCTCCTCCTTTTGTTCTGCTAATTTTTTTTAAAGATTTATTTATTTTAGAGGGAGAGAGAATCTCAGGCAGACTCCCACTGACCTCAGAGCCTCACGTGGGGCTCAGTCTCACGACCCCAAGATCATGACCTGAGCTGAAATCAAGAGTCAGACACTTAACCAACTGAGCCACCCAGGTGCTCCTAGAATAATTCAAAGTTAATCTTGAATGTTCCATCATTTCATCTGAAAATACCTCTTAAAACTCTCTACTCCTTGGTTTCATTGATACATTACTGTGTGCAATTCTTTCTTCATCCCTTCTAGGAGTTTCTCTTTCTCTCCTATCTTTTAATCCTTTGTGTTTGTTCCTTGTTATACCTGGTGTATTATTGGTATTATAATCACCATCCATGTGCTTATGACTCTCAGATCTGTTACCGACTCTGAACTTACAATCTTGGACTTGAAAATTGAAATGCCCAGTTGGTGGCAGTAAGGTGTTTCTGAGGCTACCATGCCTAAGTCTCCATCTATTTCTAGTACTCTCTGTCTCAGGTGGAGTCACTCATAGGCATGTAGACTGGAGATCTGGGTGTTACTCTAGGCTGACTGCAATCCCTCAAACCCCTCCCCATGGCATCTGATCCATCTGTCCTTAAGTTTTTCTAATCTGAGCCCTTGTTTCCAGCCCCATTACCTCAGCACTAGTCTTTTTCCCCCTTATTTCTTACCTTCTTCCCACTTCTTGCTGACCATGCTTACACCTATAATCCATAGGTTTAACTGCTCTTTCTCCAAAGGTATTGACTGAAGCTCTTGCTGTAGCTCAAATCCACTTGTTGGGTAGCTGTGTAACTTGAACAAGTTACTTAGTGTCTCTGTGATCCAGGTTCTTCGTCTATCAGGTGGTGGGTGAACAGTAATGATAACCTGCCACACGGAAAAATTGTAGTGCGGGAAAGACCCCCAAGATGTTAAACGTTAGCTACTCGTTATTAGTATTAGCAGGATGACTGCCAGAGCTATCTTTGTGGCTTCTCTGGCTAAATCTTTGCATAATTTCCCTTTATTTATGGAATAAAGTTCAAATATATCTGTAGGATATATTTCTGGAGTTGGAATTTTGATGGATATTGTTCACTTGACTTCCTTGGGTTTGTTCCACATTACACTCTAGCAACAAATGAGCATGCCTGTTTCCCCAGTGTGCTTACCTTCCTAGAATGTTAGTGTGATCGTATCACGTAATAGTACCAGGTTCTAACATTCTTATCCAGATGAACCAGAAATTGCTTATTTTAATTTTGTTTAGATTATCATCAATTTGGAAACCAAAAACTTCAGAAAGTTCTCATAGAGGGCTTATAGAGTACAAAAAATATGGAGAAACACTGGGTTGAAATGAAACTGAAGCCAGTTTTTTTGCTACTGTTGTGTGTTTTTTTTTGTTTTGTTCTGCTTTTTAATAAGAAAAGATGTACTTATAACCATCAAATTGATTTTTGTTGTCTTGGGCCTAGGTGAAATGACAATGGATGCCATCTTGGCGCGACTGAAACTCCTGAATCCCGATGACCTTAGAGAAGAAATTGTGAAAGCCGGATTGAAATGTGGACCCATTACATCAACTACAAGGTTCATTTTTGAGAAAAAATTGGCTCAGGCTTTATTAGAGCATGGAAGAACACTGCCTTCACATCCTCCTGGCCTCGACACCTCAGGTGCCACTACTCTAAGCCAAGATGCACAAAGGATTTTGAAGTCTGCTGTAGGGAGCCAGGTTGAGCAGGTCGGCTTGTCTGAAGACAGAGATTTTGGCTATAGCATGGGCTTGAATCCTCCAGAGGAAGATGTCGTGACATCTAAGACCTGCTCCATGACCTTCAGTGCCGCCACTGGGGTCAATGGCCACAAAGCTGTAGCGAGGGCGCCTACGGAGCCGCCTCTGTACTATGGGGTGTGCCCGGCGTACGAGGACACCCCAGCGAGAAATGGTAATGTAACAAGCACCTGGTGTTTCTTTTTTTTTTAAGACTTTATTTATTTGTCAGAGAGAGACAGAGAGATCACAGGCAGGGGGAGCAGGCAGAGGGAGAAGCAGGCTTCCTGCTAAGCAGGGAGCCTGATGTGGGGCTCCGTCCCAGGACCCTGGGATCATGACCTGAGCCAAAGGCAGACGCTTAATGACTGAGCCACCCAGGAGCCCCGCACCTGGTGTTTCTTACACAGGTGGTTTGTGGACAGCAAGGGGGGGTGATTTTGAAAATCTCAAATCACAGAGAAGAAAAGAATTTAATCACTGTAATTTCACCACCCCAGGTGAACCATTGTTAACATTTTTATGTAGAACTCTGCTGAATTATTTGTAAATGTATATGTGAATTTTTAAAAATGAAGAACATTGGATTGTGTGAGACATGCTTCACCTTATAAATAGTTTTTGGCTAGCTTCCATTTGCCAATTAATTATTTCCCTCTTTTTTTTTTTTTATTCAACAGAATCTGAACACCTTTTATGTTAATATAAATGGCTAATGCAGCTATAAGTAGTTTTCAGCATCAAAGAATTACCATTTTTTTAAAAAAAGATTTTATTTATTTGAGAGAGAGAGTGAATGAGCGAGCTTGTGCGAGTGAGCGTGAGTGGGGGGAGGGACAGAGGGAAGGGGAGAAGCAGGCTGTCCTTTGACAGGGAGCGGGGCCACATCTCAGGACCCTGGGATCATGACCTGAGTCGAGGTCAGACGCTGAACCGACTGAGCCCCCCAGGTGCCCTGAAGAATTCCAATTTTAAACAAGACTGAAGTAGATTTAGCACTGGAAAGAATTAAATAAAAGCCTGATGTTGAATAGAATGTCAGAAATTATAGACTATCATTATTGTGATATCATTTGTGGTGGTACCCCAAAATAGGAGATTTGTTAGACATATTATGTACCATGAGTAGAATGGAATATTATTCAGCCATAACAAATTTTTTTTTTTTTTAAAGATTTTATTTATTTATTTGAGACAGAGAGAATGAGAGACAGAGAGCATGAGAGGGAGGAGGGTCAGAGGGAGAAGCAGACTCCCTGCCGAGCAGGGAGCCCGATGCGGGACTCGATCCCGGGACTCCAGGATCATGACCTGAGCCGAAGGCAGTCGCTTAACCAACTGAGCCACCCAGGCGCCCCATATTCAGCCATAACAATTTTTTAAAGAAGTATTAGCGACACTGGAAATGGTCATGATGCAATTTCTGTTTATTTTTAATCTTTATTATAAAAGTTGCTTTTTGTAAAAAAAATTTATATAAGATTATATGTTATATTTATATATATATTACATATGCAGTACATAAAGTAAAAGTGAAATTTCTTTCCTCCTCCCCACCCAAATCTTACTCAAATTAACCACCTTATAACTGCTTTTGTGTGTCATTCCTGACCCTCCTGTATTTTATTTATATATATATATGAATTCATATTGTATTTATTTGTAATATATTTTCATTTAAATTTAACATAGATCTACATATAAAAATGTACCTTATTTTTATTTTCATAAAAATGGTAAGTAGAGGGGCGCCTGGGTGGCTCAGTCGGTTAAGCATTGGGCTCCCTGCTCAGCGGGGATCTGCTTCTCCCTCTCCCTCTGCTTCTCTCCGCTGCGCATGCATTCTCTCACTCTCTCTAGCTCTCTCAAATAAATAAATAAAATCTTAAAAAGAAAAAAAGCTAAGTAGAAGTGTTGGGTCAAAAGGTATGTATTTTTAAAACTTTGAAGGCCACTGCCCTCCAAAAGGCATTGGCATTCGCTGTGTTTGAGTGATTTTTCCAGTCTCTACAGTACTGAACTCAACGTTTTAAATCTATAAAAAGGGAAGGCAGGTGTATTGTTTCTGCTCTGTCAACCACACTGCATGTTATTGAACTTCTCTTTTATATCTTTGGAATAAGGGAAACCTCTATCTTGTTGTAGGTGGATTACTTTTTTTATGTTGTTATAGTTTATTTGTATTAATTGGATGTATCTTTTGGTCATATCTGTTGACCATTTTTTTGGGCAATGGACATTATTATTCTGTTATGTTAAAAATTTTTTTCTCCACTTAAAAATTTTTTTTTCTCCCCATCTGTCATTTGTGTTTTATGTATTTATGAGAGTCTCATATGAATTCGATTATGAGAGTTCTCCTACAGAACTTTAATATTTTTATGTAATTGGAACTTTCTTTTCCTTAATGTATTCTTGGTTTCTTGGCATGCTTAGAAAGGCATTCCCCACCCAAAATTATGTTTAAAAATCTCTTACATTCTTTGCTAATATAGTCGTAATTTTTAACTTGCTTTTATTATTATTTTTATTTAGAGCATTAATCCAAGAATTTTATTTTTCAGTATGAAATAGTATCCTTAAATATAAAGTTACACATGTATACAAAATACATATTTTTATGTCCATGCCCATACATATGATCAAGCTTATTGTGTTCTTTTGACTAGCTAAGGCCCTTTTTCTTCAGGATTAAAAATCTGAAATATTGGGGCACCTGGTTGTCTCAGTCAGTGGAGTGTGCAACTCTTGATCTTGGGGTTGTGAGTTTGAGTCCCATGTTGGGTGTAGAGCTTACTTAAAAATAAAATGTTTAGGTTGCGCCTGGGTGGCTCAGTCGTTAAGCGTCTGCCTTCGGCTCAGGTCATGATCCCAGAGTCCTGGGATCGAGTCCCGCATCGGGCTCCCTGCTCTGCGGGAGGCCTGCTTCTCCCTCTCCCACTCCCCCTGCTTGTGTTCTCTCTCTCGCTGTGTATCTCTCTCTGTCAAATAAATAAAAAAAAATCTTTAAAAATAAAAAAATAAAATGTTTAACGGGTGCCTGGGTGGCTCAGTGGGTTAAGTGTCTGCCTTTGGCTCAGGTCATGATACTGAGGTTCTGGGATTAAGCCCTGCATTGGGCTCCCTCCTCAGCGGGGAGCCTGCTTATCCCTCTGCCTGCCGCTCCCCTTGCGTGTTGGGGGTCCAAGCCTTGTGCTCTCTGTCAAATAATAAAATCTTAAAAAAAAAAAAAAAGAAGAAGATTAAAAAAATCAAAGGTAGACGCTTAACCCACTGAGCCACCCAGGCGCCCCTAAAAAAAAATTTTTTTTTAAGAAAAAAATCTGAAATACTAATATGAGAGAAAAATCAGACAACTGGGTAACAGTTGTTTATTATGAAACCCATGTCTTCAGGTGTGAACTAAGTGACAGTGACTCCGGTTACTCCTGTCTAATTTTCCTGTTACTTTTCCCATGCAGAAAGGATTCATGTTTATGAAGATAGAAAGGAAGCATTACAAGCTGTCAAAATGATCAAAGGATCTCGATTTAAAGCTTTTTCAAGTAGAGAAGATGCTGAGAAATTTGCTAGAGGAGTTTGTGATTATTTCCCTTCTCCAAGCAAAGCCTCTTCACCACTTTCTCCTGTGAAAATAGCACCGTTCTTTGGCAGCGGTGGACTGAAAGGTAAATGATGTGGTGGCTCCCTTCTTGGTGTTACTGTCAGGTGGGCCCCAGGTGTTTTGTGCTCTCTTCCACATGTATTGTAATTGGTTTTCTCCTTTGAGAGAAGTCTGGTTTGCTAGGAAGTAGAGAGCTAAGGCCCAGGCCGTGGAGAATGGGCCAGGTACCTGGTCTGGGAATGACCCTGAGGAGAAAGGCAGCGGGGCACTGAGTGGGCCAGGTATCTCCTCCAGGCCCTGAAGCTGACAAGGCCAAGGGAAAACAGCAGAAGGGCCACGGTTGGCCCTTTTGTTCTGCTCCTTTTGTTTCCCTCTCTCCTTGCTGCCCATGGGATTCAGGGGCTTTGTTAGATGCTGAGCCTTGTCTACTTCCCACCTGAATGAAGCTACACCTGCTTCTAGGACTGTGCCACAAGCTTTGACCCAGACAGTCCTGCAAAAGTTGAGCTCACCTGCAGGACCTGTCCAGTCAGAGATCTGACCATACCCACTCTGGCTCCAAACCAGGGTCTTGAGAGAGGCTTTTTCAGTCAGCACTGTGCAGAAGCCCAGCAGCCTCCAACTTCCGCCCAGCCTCCATCATGTCCCTTCCAGGAGCTCACAGTTGTCCTGTGTCCCAGGTGGGCTGGGACTCCCAGGGAAGGCACCTTCTCCTTATGGACATAAGGCCTTCAGGCGAAAGCCCTTTCCTCTCTTTCCTTACTTGGCCTTACACAGGTGCTGCTTAGAGGGGAACCAGAGTGATTTTGGATAGTTTGCAGTTTATGAAAATACTCCTCTAGAGATTGCTTTCAGACGTTCTCAGGGGGTTGTAATTAAACGACAACACTTTGACTCACTCTGCCTTTATGGGAATGCGCTGTGTGCTTGGAGGTCCTTGTGCAGACGCTGCTGGTGTGCCCTTATCCCTCCTCACAAAGCCTTTGGCAGGAGAGTCCGGTCAGGTCCTTTTGCTCTTGGGCTCATGCCGTAGTCATGCTGGTGCCGTGCTGTTGGCTGGGACACATGCCCTTCTGCCGTTCGTGCTAATTGATTCTTACTTGTTACTCCCAACTAGGCTAGAAGCTTCTGTGGGAGAGATTTTTGTTGCCCTCAATGTAGCACACGGTGGGTGATGAGAGAATGTTTGTGAAGTTAAATGTTCTTAAATTCTGTCTCTTGATGACAGATGGTTTGTACTCCTCTGAGTCAGAAACTATAAACAGAGAACGAGCAAACAGTTATAAAACCCCCCGTACTCAGGATCTCACTGCCAAACTTCGAAAAGCTGTGGAGAAGGGAGAAGAAGACATTTTTTCTGATCTCACCTGGAGTAACCCCCGGTATCTGATTGGTTCAGGGGATAATCCAACCATCGTGCAGGTAAGCCTGCTTCTAGGATTATTAGCATCAAAAGACTGGTTGACAAAAATGAAGCTCAGAATCTACAGTTTTCTTTCAGGAAGGATGTAGGTACAACGTTATGCATGTTGCTGCCAAAGAGAACCAAGCTTCGATCTGCCAGCTGACTCTGGAGACCCTGGAAAACCCTGAGTTTATGCGGCTCATGTACCCAGACGATGACCCGAACATGCTGCAGCAGCGCATTTGTTACATCGTGGACCTGTATCTGAACACTCCTGATAAAGCGGTAAGTGTGCCTTAGGAGAAGTCATAGCCAGTTTCAAAACAAGATTTGTGTCTTTCATGTGTGAGTATTTACTGCATCCCACTGCATGTAGAGAGGAGATGGCGCATTCATTGAGCTCAGCCAGCTTAGAGAGGGATGGATGACAAGATCCATTCACACAAAGAGTTCTGCCCCACCAGGCAGGGTATACCTGAGTCTCAGCTGTGTGCAAGGACAGGTCCCTCCTGGCCTTTTTCCAAAGTGGCCTGAGCTGGGCTTTGATGGGAGGATGAGCCAATGTCAAAACTTACAGAGAGAAGAAAGTAAAGGGGTTTTGGTGCCTTTTATTCTAGGATTCTATGTATTATATATTTTTTTCCCACTTAATATAGGAATATTTCCTGTGGAGTTAAAAATTTCAAAGGGTTGGTTTTTAATGGTGCATAGGCTTACGTAAGAATTCTTTTTTTTTTTTTTTTAAGATTTTATTTATTTGACAGAGAGAGACACAGTGAGAGAGGGAACACAAATGGGAGGAGTGGGGAGAGGGAGAAGCAGGCTCCCCGCCCAGCAGGGAGCCCAATGTGGGGCTCGATCCCAGGACCCTGGGACCATGACCTGAGCCAAAGGCAGACGCTTAACAACTGAGCCACCCAGGCACCCTTACGTAAGAATTCTTAAAACAGAAGAATTTTACATATTTATATAAGGCAGAACCCAGTGATAGCTTAGAGCCAAGAGTTGTAAGCTCTGAGCAAGCCTAGGAGTTTGAAAAATTGTATTTGGCAGGAGAGGGAGTAACAGAAGCATGTTGGAGTGGCGTGTGACTTACTATTTCATGACATGTGTCAAATGTGACACATTGAACTCCAGAACTGCAAAGCAGGATAACTTTTATTTATTTATTTATTTTTAAAGATTTTATATATTTATTTGACAGAGAGAGACACAGTGAGAGAGGGAACAGAAGCAGGGGGAGTGGGAGAGGGAGAAGCAGGCTTCCCGCGGAGCAGGGAGCCCGATGCGGGGCTTGATCCCAGGACCCTGGGATCATGACCTGAGCCAAAGGCAGACGCTTAACAACTGAGCCACTCAGGTGTCCTGCAAGGATAACTTTTAAATTAACAAGAGAGAAAAGGGGGAGTAAAGATAAATTTGGCCAAGCTAGCACAATTATAGAAGGAAGTAAAAGAGAAAACAGTGATTATATTAAAGTAATAGTAAGTGTAAAATAAGGAGCAAAATCAGAGTTATGTCCGTTAAAACTAAGGGTGAACATACTCAGTAAGGAAGGATTCCTGACTTGATTAGTACAATCAGGAAGTGTGACTTGAAAAACATAACAGAAGTGTGTGCCCTACAGAAAATACACAGTTTTTCTTAATGTCTATGCAGTATTCACAGAAAATGTGCATATGCATGTCCACAGGGAACACTTAATACATTCTTGAAATTAGATGTTATAGGCCATCTTTGACCATAACTCACTAAGAGTAGGAATCATTTAAATTGTTGGCCACAAATTTGGACTATTAAGAAAGCACAGGGCACAAGAGAGATCAGCACGGTGAGAAGCAGGGCTGGGCCAGCCAGCAGTGTCCGAAGAACCCAGAGCCTGCTGTCTTGTGCAGGAACAGCAGTTGCCGGCAGGAATGAGGAGAGAGGTTGCGGCCAAATTTGCAGATTTTGAAGCAGGTTAGAGGTGGACGTTATGAGGTGTGAAGAAGAGGAGTGGCCAGAAGGAAGCAAGCATGCTGAGGTCCCCTTGTGGTTGAATGCTCTGAATGAGTGAAAACAGTGACCCCTGATCTGCAGTGACCATCATCCTCCCACCTCTGCAGGCCTGACGGGAGATCAGGTTATTCTTAGAGCTTGGGCCACAGAGCTGGATGGAGTTGTCTCAGGTAGAACATGAATCAAAGTCTGAATTCAGAGAATGCACTAGAGCAGATCCAGCAAAGGACAGCCTGTTTTTGTAAATAAAGCTTTATTGGAACACAACACTGCTCATTCTAAATGTTCGCTTTCTGGCCCTCGGTTGAGAACGTTTGCCAACCTGGACAAAAGGGCAAGATGCAGTTAGGGGGTGCTACTGTAGGCAAACACCCAGACTTTTCTAGGTTCATGTGGGAGTTACATGAAATAGAGCATGTGGAGTAGGGGATGGGTGGTGCCTTGAAGTTACTTGCTCACACAAGATCATTTGGGTCACCTAGTGAGTGCAGGAAGCAAGGCCCATGAGGAGTCTTGGTAGTCTGGGTGAGAAACTAAGGGGATGGCAGTGTGGCATATGGAGGGCAGGGATGACCTGCCAGGGACTCCAGAGCTGGGATCTGCCATCCTTGGTGATCATAGGTGGACTGCATGGGCATGTGTCTAGCTCTGGTAGATGTGAGTGGGTTCTTTTCTGGATGTGCTACCTTTGAGCTTGTGGTCATTCAAGTGAGGATACCCAAAGGAGGTTTGCTCTATAGCTCCTGGGCTCAAGGATGCTGTTACCCTAAAGTCCGCTGATCTTCAGGCCTTAGTTGAAGGTATCTGGGATTGGGGCTACTAAGGGCAAGTCAGAGCATTGACAAGCATCCTGGGGTCAGGAGTAGAGTTTCATTTACTAGGTATTAGCCACTAGAGAGAATTTTCTTTGGGTACAGACCAAGTTCATAGACTTTGTTTTATTCTGGGTGTTGCCTCCATCTGTTTATTTCACCTTTTTTTTTTTTAATTAAAGATTTTATTTATTTATTTTGACAGAGCGAGCGAGAGAGAGCGAGAGAGGGAACACAAGCAGGGGGAGTGAGAGAGGGAGAAGCAGGCCTCCCACTGAGCAGGGAGCCTGACGTGGGGCTCGATCCCAGGACCCTGGGACCATGACCTGAGCTGAAAGCAGACGCTTAACGACTGAGCCACCCAAGTGCCCCTCATCTTTTTTTTTAAAGATTATATTTATTTATTTAGAGACAGAGCACAAGCAGGGGGAAGGGCAGAGAGAGAGGGAGAGAGAATCTCAAGCAGACTCTGTGCTGAGCGTAGAGTCTGACGCTGACTCAATCTCACAACCCTGAGATCGTGATCTGAACTGAAATTAAGAGGCACTTAACCGACTGAGCCACCCAGGTGCCCCTGTTTATTTCACCTTTTGAGCATTGATTATATAACATTGTACTGGGCCCTGAAATGTTAAAGCTGCTGCTGTTTACTGAGCAGGTATTTTGCCCTAGCTCATTTATAAGCTATCCCTAGGCCTGGGCACCCATGCACTGGGCAACAGTAATGGGTGCTGGGCTGGCCTCAAGCCCTGGCTTAAAGTGGGTATGTGCTAACATGCCATTTATTTCTTAGTTATAATAACAGTGTCTTTTTTTTTTTTTTTGAAGATTTTATTTATTTATTTGAGAGAGAGAATGAGATAGAGCATGAGAGGGGGGAGGGTCAGAGGGAGAAGCAGACTCCCCGCTGAGCAGGGAGCCCTGATGTGGGACTCGATCCCTGGACTCCAGGATCATGACCTGAGCTGAAGGCAGTCGCTTAACCAACTGAGCCACCCAGGCGCCCAATAACAGTGTCTTTTTATGGTCTTTTAATTTTGAGGGTTTTTGTTCTGCTAAATACGTATTTTTATCTTAAAGCAAACTTATGAAACAAACATAAATAAGAAATATTCTTTCTCTGCACCTTTCTCAGGGCTATGACACACCGTTGCACTTTGCTTGTAAGTTTGGGAATGCAGATGTGGTCAACGTGCTGTCTTCACACCCTTTGATTGTAAAAAATCCAAGGAATAAATATGATAAAACTCCTGAAGATGTAAGTATCTATTAAAATGCTGTTACTGTAGTGTTAGACATGAAAATATGTGAAATTATAGTCTTGATCATAGTTATTGTGAAGTCACAGTACTGACTGTGTGAACGTGTTTGCCTTATGGGCACACCTTAGAACCATGATTACTGAGTAAGATGCACCATAAAGAAGACACATCTGTAGAATCAGGAGGGAATGAACTGCCCATGTTTGCTGATTTTATTTTCCTGAAACTGGTGATCATTTGTTCTCAACAGCTCGCGGGTTTTTTTTTTTTTTTTTAAAGGTTTTATTTATTTGAGAGAGAGACAGCGAGAGAGGGAACAGAAGCAGGGGGAGTGGGAGAGGGAGAAGCAGGCTTCCCGCTGAGCTGGGAGCCCGACGCGGGGCTCGATCCCAGGACCCTGGGACCATGACCTGAGCCGAAGGCAGACGCTTAATGACTGAGCCACCCAGGCGCCCCGAGTTCGCAGTTTTTTTAATCAAGTTCTCTGTGCATACCTTAGTTGACCAGGGAACCAGAGAATGGAGGAGGTGATGGTGATGGTGAGGATGGTGGTAGTGATGAGGATGATGGTGCTGAAAGCAGCTGACATGTGCTTAGCTCATTATGTATCAGGCGCTGTCCTAAGCCCCTCCCAGGTATTCTCACCTGACCCATACAAGTCTTGTCAGGATTGATATTGGCAGTTAAGCACAATGTGTCTTAGAGAGCGCAGAGGTACATCTGTGCCTGTGAGGTGGGAGGGAGATGGACCAGACAAGAACTAAGATGGGTGATTTGTCCCATGCATTGGAGCTGTTGGCTTGCTGACCTGCACCAGCCAGCCCTTTGAAATGGAGTCTGTAAGGATTTTAACCCGGTAGAGAATGCCACCTTTGTAGTTGGTATGGCTATGTAAATAGTGCTCTTTTTTTTTTTTTTTTTAAAGATTTTATTTATTTATTTGAGAGAGAGAGAATGAGAGAGAGCACATGAGAGGGGGGAGGGTCAGAGGGAGAAGCAGACTCCCCGCCGAGCAGGGAGCCCGATGTGGGACTCGATCCCGGGACTCCAGGATCATGACCTGAGCCGAAGGCAGTCGCTTAACCAACTGAGCCACCCAGGCGCCCTAGTGCTCATTTTCTATAGAAAGTTTAGAGTACACATAAGCAAAAAGAGATAAAATTCACCATTCTGCATCTCAGAAATTACCGTTATTTTTCATGTGTCTGACTCAACTTCTTGTGTGCATTGGTATGTATATTTTTTCAATATAAAATGGTATTTGGTAACCAGTATTCTTACAGCATTTGCTATTCCTCACAATCAGGTACACATTTAAAAAAATAGTTACACCACTTACAGGGTACAGTATAGTTGGTTTCTCTCGCAGGCTGGCAGGAGATGGTAATTTTGTGGCTCCTTCCTTATTTGAAGGTTACTGGTTTTTTTATTCTAGCAAAAATGTTCTTGTCGCTACAGTTCTCTAAGGAAGAAAGGTATCTCCTGTAGTAGCAAGAATAAAACACTGTGTTGCATGCTAAATAGGAATTCTGTTTTAATCCAGCCAAACGACAGCAACAGACAGGCCCCTAGGCATTGGAGCTCATGGAGCTGAAAATTACAAGCGTGTCTGCCTGTCTCTGCCCTGACTGATACTGCCTTTCCTTGCAAGAAAACTAGAATGTGTAGTTTAGCACAAAGAAAGACAATAAAATTCACCCACAGAGTTTGTCCTTCTTGTCCTGACCCCTTCAGCTTTTACAGAACATTTTGGAAGAAAGACTGTACTGTTTTGATTGTGGGCTTTAGGAAATTTTCAGCATTAGGACATTATCCTTGCTTAGTTAATCTTAAAATTTGGTTTTATAAAATTATTTTAATGATAAAATGTGACAAATTAGGGTATCGACTGTTCACATGCTGTGTTTTTTAATAAAAATAGGTCATTTGTGAAAGAAGCAGAAATAAGTCTGTGGAACTGAAGGAGCGGATTAGAGAGTACTTAAAGGGTAAGGTGGGGCCTGGTGCTTGGAGTGTGAGGACCACCAGTGGGAAGGCCCTGGACTGCCCGAGCCTGGCCTTACACTGCGGGATCAAGCTCACCTCTCAGGGTGACAGACCTTCTCAGGGTGATCTGCTGCTGCCTGAACCCCCCAGCCCACATGCCAGTTGTCATATAAATCCTCCTTTGAAGCCTTGAACTTTTCTGGGAGACGGCAAGTTGTCTGTCATTTGACTGTTGCTCATGGCATCACCCCATAATCTCTGGATATCACACGTGGCAGGTCCCTCTGGTCCCTGCTCCCCGAGCACAGCCTGCACGTTGGCAGAGTGGAGGTGGGAGGAGCTCTTTGGTCTGGCGTTTGCTTGGCTTATCAGTAGCTCCCTGTCAGCCCTCCCATGTGCCCCTTCTGCACCACGGCCTGTCTCTCCTTTAACAATTCTCAGGCTCCCGCTTAGGCTAATCTTGTTCACACGGGTCCTGCCTCTCAGTCTTTTTAGCACATGGGGTGAAGAGGGGTGTTTGCTGCTCCCCTTTCTTCCTTCCTTCCTTCCTTCCTTTCCTTCCTTTCCTTCCTTTCCTTCCTTTCCTTCCTTTCCTTCCTTTCCTTCCTTCTTTTCCTTTTTTCCTTTTTTCCAGTGGAGGGAGAATGTAGGGCTAGTTAAAGGAGTCTGGCAAAAACTGGCCTCTCACCCAGAACCTCTGGCTCCAGAGCTTCTGCAGCCTTGTCCTCACTGGATCGCTTGCAGAGCATCTGGTGTTTCCCGGGCTGTTTACCAGATGCCTGACACAGCCACTGAGGTGAGCACCCGCCCAAGCAGATGCCTTACCCGGGTGTCTCCTTCTCCCAGGCCACTACTACGTGCCACTCTTGAGAGCCGAGGACACATCCTCTCCAGTGATTGGGGAGTTGTGGTCTTCAGACCAGACGACCGAGACCTCTCACATCGGCCATGGTGGAGGCGGCCCCAGAGACCCTGTTCTGACCTTGCGAGCCTTTGCAGGGCCCCTGAGCCCATCCAAGGTGAGCTACTGTAAAAGCTTCTGGAAGCAGCTCCTGGCTGTCCGCACCGGAAGTGCTGGGTATTCCAGCTCTTGCTCTGTGTTTGGTCTTAAGGCCACGCCTCGTGGAATCCCAGTGAGCTGGGACGAGGTTTGAGGAGTCTGCTGTCGTAACCCAGTTCCTCACTGGCGAGCCAGGGTGCATGTGGTGGTGAGGCCACGCTTCAGAGAAGTGAAGTTCACCTGGGCTAACCCGCCATCATCACCTGGTTCTTCTGTCCGTATCAGTGGCCCTTCTCGTGGCACATGCCAGTCTAGCTGGGCCGTCCAGTCCCATATTCCTGGATGTGTATCGTCACTAGGAACTTCACTGTGCAAACTGTGAAGTTCACCTTCTGGGCTGAGGTATTTCATACACGGTGTGTCATCTTTCTTGTTAAAGATTTTAAAGGGGTGCCTGGATGGTTTGGTTGGTGGAGTGTGTGACTCTTGATCTTGAGGTTGTGAGTTCGAGCCCCACGTTGGGTGTGGAAATCACTGAAAGATAAAATCTTAAAAAAAAAAAAAAAACCCTCAAATACCTAACATGAGACCTACTGTCTTAACAAAATTTAAAAATAATAATTATTTTATTTTGGGTGCCTGAGTGGCTCAGTTGTTAAGCATCTGCCTTCGGCTCAGGTCATGATCTCAGGGTCCTGGGATCGAGCCCCGCATCGGGCTCCCTGCTCCGCGGGAAGCCTGCTTCTCCCTCTCCCACTCCCCCTGCTTGTGTTCCTGCTCTCGCTATCTCTCTCTCTGTCAAATAAATAAATGAAATCTTTAAAAAAAAATTTATTTTTTATTTATTTATTTATTTAAAGATTTTATTTATTCATTTGAAACAGATACAGAGAGAGAGCGAGAGCATGAGCAGGGGAGAGGCAGAGGGCAAGGGAGAAGCAGGCTCCCTGCCGAGTCAGGAGCCAGACGTGGGGCTCGATCCCGGGACCCCGGGATCATGACCTGAGCCGAAGGCAGATGCTTAACCATCTGAGCCACCCAGGCGCCCCCCCAAAATTTTATTTTTTAAAGATTTATTTATTTGAGAGAGCAGGGGGAGGGGTAGAGGGAGAGGGAGAATCTCAAGCAGACTCCCCACTGAACGAGGGGCCTCACACAGGCCTCGATCCCACAACCCCGAGACCGTGACCTGAGCCAAAACCAAGAGTCAGATGCTTACCCAACTGCACCACCCAGGAACCCCGATGGTAATAATTTTAAATAAATAGTTACTTGCAGTTACAGAAGTGTCTCCAAAAACAGGTGTTACCAGTTAGGGTTAGATTCGGGTGCATAAAACAGAACTCCAATATGAGTGACTTTTCCTCTTGTGTGATGGGAAAGTGACTCGAGGCCCTCAGTGTGGCAGCTCTGAGCCTCACAGCCCAGCCTGGGCCACTGGGAGGGAGCAGGGCTGCTCCCGTATGGAGACTTGCCAGAGCCCTTTGTGCCGCCCTCATAATGTGGCCCTGAGATCTGTCCAGCTACCACCCAGGAGGGCATGATGCCCGGGTGTGTGAGGAGGAGGAGGGATGCTGGGAGGCACTCAGCTGCTCTGTGATGCTGGTGTCCCTGTGACTTGGGTGCACAGCGCAGCTCAGTACGTTTTCTCCTCAGGCAGAAGATTTTCGCAGGCTCTGGAAAACGCCGCCTCGGGAGAAAGCAGGCTTCTTTCACAACGTCAGGAAGACGGATCCAGAAAGAGGCATCGAGAGGGTGGGAAGGTACTGGCTGGCTTAATGTGAAGGGACAGGAGCTGAGTGGCAATGTCGTTCTGTACACTGCATGCCTCTGTGTTGGTTGAGGACAGAAACCAGTTACAGCTGCAAAATGATTGTTCCTGGGAGGTGTTTGTGGGGTTGGGGTAGGGCGATGGGAAGCCTCTTCACTGAGGTCTGATTCCTGCAAACAGTGCACACACTGTGTAGCAAAGATGTCCGCCATCGCGGTCCCTCTCCAGGCAGAGACTAGCGGGACGTGTCCAGGGTGTGGCAGCGTTCTGTCTGATGGGCCATACGGTGGGTGTCTCCTTGGCGGTAAAGCAGGAACTAAAACACAAGAGGTGGGTGTGGCTAGAAGCTACTAGTAAAAAGTCCCTGAAAGGTGTTTTTCCCATAGTGAAGAATCTAAATTACAGTGTGATCAAATAAAGCTACTTTGAATTGTTTTAGAACTTTTTCTCAAAATGTAGTTTGAGAAATACAGTTTCAGGTTTACAGCGTGAACTTGATAAGGACTTCAAAGTTTTATGGCCTGAGCAAAACCAGAATCCTCTCCAACCTTACACAGTTGTTTTAAGGAAACAAGAAGGCTGGTCTTTAGCTTGTGGTGCCAGTGGGGTGCTTGAGGCCCCCTTCTTCTGCCACGACTTTAGTGCGTTCCGTGTGGTGGTCCATGACAGAAACCCTGCTTAGTCTTGCCCTGCTTGAGAGAACACAAAGTACTATTTTAGCCCTCAATTTAAAAATAAAAGTTGTAACTAAGATTACAGGTGTCGTTTGGCACTTTCAGCATAAAGTGGCTGTTTTCTGTGTAGTCAGTTCTGTGAGTTTGGTTTTTTACACCTCGTTTCCAACTGATGGATTGTACTTACTCTTGCAGGGAGCTGGCTCATGAGCTGGGGTATCCATGGGTCGAATACTGGGACTTTCTGGGCTGTTTTGTTGATCTGTCTTCCCAGGAAGGTCTGCAAAAACTAGAAGAATATCTCACTCACCAGGAAGCAGGCAAAAAAGCCCAACAGGACTCAGGAGAAAATGAGGCCTATCATCAGGAGAGCCCCTCTGCCCTTGGTAAGGACACGCAGACGTCTGTAGGTTCTTGGGACTCAGACCCTGTCCTGTGTCTGCGGACCAAGAGGTGGGTCCATGTGAAGAGCAAGCACCTGCTGCTTCTGTCGGCTGCTCATGTTCTCAGCCCACTGGTGTCCTCGCAAGTTAGATGGGAGGTACCAGCCACTGTCACGTCCCACGCGTGCCTGCCCTTGACCTTGGCTTCCTCCTCATTTTCCTGCCTTTGAAGCTGGGGCACTGGAGGCTGTTGTTTCTGGGTGCAGGGTCCTGCTTGGTTTTTCCCAAGGGCAGCGCAGGCATCTTTCTGGGAGTCTTAGGAGGTGGATCTGAAGGAGAGGGCGGTTACTGGTCCTGGGGATTTGCAGCTGTACCGCGTGATCCCTTGCGGACTGTGTCACCCAGTCCTCTGAAGAGCTGCTCGCTCTCTCCCTTGTAGGCCGTGCTCGGAAGTGCAGCAATTCCATCTCTGTGAGGGCATTTCTGGATGAAGACGATGACTTGAGCTTGGAGGAGATTAAAAATCGACAGAACACGGCTCGAAACAACACCCAGCCCACAGTTAGCGCTTTTGGGGACTCGAAGTGTGACATCCTTCCCTTGGAGCAGGAGACCAACCTTATAGAAGCCTCCACCCTGACCAGTCCCCACAGCAGCAAGAATGGGTTCTGTAGCCCCCTGAGTGGCAGCAGGACCCTGGGCAGGAAGAGGCCAGAGGCCCCCGGCACAGGGGAAGCTCTCATCTCACCGGTCTCAGGCTTAATGGTCAAGTTCGATAAACTGAATTTGCAAGGTCTAGAAAGTAATTTTTCTAAGACACCAAGTAAAAATATGAAAACTAGAGACAAGAAGAGCTTGACATCAAGAGTGGATGCAGTCGAGAGTGACTTGTTAGAGCCGCCTGCTGCTGACACACTTAGAAACAACCAAACCAGGACAGAACGCGAAATGTCAGCCAAAATGGCTAAGATACGTCTGGGTCCCGACACTCCTGTGCATGAGGCTCAGCAGAACTGTGGTTCCGTGTCCTCAGAGCCCTCAGGGATCTCCGCTACGAAGGAGCCTGTCCAGAGGCTCTTCCTTTTTGGGTATGGTGGGCTGTGTGCACATGCGGGAGGCCGTGGGAGTGGGCGTGAGCTCACGTAGCACCGTCCCAGTTTTCTTGAACCCATTCTCTAGCCTCAGCCTGGTTGGACGAGCTTTTCTGGCTCCCATCTCTTTCATGAGATTGTAGTTCTTGGTGCTGTGTTGCGATCTTCCAAGTTGGTGGGAGACGTGTTCTCCTTTCCAGCTTAGCCTCACGTCTTGCTCTCTCCCTGGGGAAGTAGTCCTCCGCAGAACAGCTGGAACTGTACCAAGAACGCAGTGTGTTTTAGGAAGAAAGACCATCCTGGGGTAATCTCAGCCTCCCTGGGGACGGGCTTTCTGGGTCAGCCTTCTGGTCAGTCACCCTGGAGGTGGAGACACTCAGTCCTGGGTCCACCACTCCCCCTGTGGGACAGTGTGTCCTGTCTGCCACTGTGGCCTCTGTCCCTCCATAGCCCGCACCGCGGCCCCGACAGCTGGTGACAGAGACGGACGCTTGCCCTTCTGCTTCTGTGCTGGGCCCTTGAGTAGTGGTGTTGGAAGTCTTTTTAATCACGAGCGTTCCTGCTTTTTCTTTCCTTTTTTCTGCCTTACAGAGAGGAGCCGTCAAAACTGGATCGAGATGTTTTGGCAGCTCTGGAGTGTACAGACGTGGACCCTCAGCAGTACCCAGCCGTCCACAGATGGAAGAGTGCCATCCTGTGCTACTCCCCCTCTGACAGACAGAGGTCAGTGGGCCTGCGGGGGAACCTGTCTCACTCCGGGCTTGTGGGTAGCTGGCTTCCGGATGGTCCGGTTGTGATTCACACGTTTTCATGTAGGGGTTCATCTGGAACACTGGTTAGCCAGGCTGACACGCAGCTCCTGCCGTGGCCGCGGCCGGCGGCACCCTGCACAGGCAGGGGGTGTGCAGTTGGGTGGAAAGCAGAGGGGGCTGCTGACAAGGTGGGGGTGCAGGATGGAAGCAGCCGGGAACCCTGGGCAGGGCCACACGGGACTCGTGTGCAAAATCGTAGCTTCTCCGAACCTTCAGGGCTCGTGGTTCTGAGGTCCGCAGCCCCTCTTCTGGAGCCAGGTGGTCCCCCAGGGCTTGGGTGCAGGGCCTGAATCACTGTCAGTGCTGACAGACCTTTCTTGGTTTCCTCAGTTGGCCAAGTCCTGCGCTGAAAGGGAAGCTGGAGTCTCAGCAGCTGGATCTTGGTTGTCCCCACAGCTGCAGCCCGGGGAGAAGCCCCGGGAAGCCTGGGCCCGCACCCCACTCCCCGGGCCTGGGCAGCCCTGGGCGCTATAGCCCCGCAAATGGGAGCCACCTCCGCAGAATGGCGCGCCTGGCCCAGCTCACAGCCTTGTAGAGCTGGGGCAAGCTGCTGGGCGTCTCATTGTCTTGTTTCTAAAGGAAGAAGGGTCATGTGTTTATTGCTAGAATTTACCAAAAAGAATAGACTTTGATTAATTTATTAGTCCTCATTTTGAGAGTAAAAGATTTTTAGAAAGTGCAGATGTTTTGTATAAAATTTAGTTTTCTGGTGTTTTGGGAGAAGCTGATGGAAGCAAATCCAGTTACAAACTTTCTGAAAATCGTCAGTGTGTAACGATGTGGACTTAAGTTCGCCATTCCCAAGCGTCAGACGCCATTCCCATTGTGTGTGCACCAGAAACCCAGGTGAATGCTGGGGCTGGGCTGCCCGTAGCTGCACTCGCTTCAACTCCGTTCTTAACAACAAAGATGAATTTAGTGCCATCTTCCTTTTCTGGGAAGGGTCTCTGACTTTAGTTCCTGATGGAAAATCTTTGTTTTGCCAGTCGGTCCCAGTGGGTTCAACCAGTTGATAAGGTGGATGTCAGAGTAAACAAACCTGGAAATGACTTACACTTGCAAGTTTGGGTCATTACAAACATTTAAACTAGTGTCCAGAAGATAAAACTAGCTTTTGTCTGGGGAATAAATCCTCTGGTCCATGGGAGTCCTGGGAACGGTCCCAGCCTTTGACAGACCAGCAGCCCTAAGGAATCTGCACTTCTTGTTCCTTCGTTTAGTTGCCGGGGTAGTGCCGATAAAATGATCTTTAAGTTCTCCGGTTTTGAGATTTATTGCATATTTCCAAATTCACTTCCTTTGGATTTCCTTTATAAAAGAGTGTTGTGTTTTAGTACAGAAACTAGAGATTTATCTTTTGAGTCCTGGTCAGTTACCTTACTGCATTTATTTTAGCTTCCTCTTGGCCATGACCTTCTGGGGGGGCTCTGCCTGGAGCATGGGGGTCACCTTAGAACCACTGCCACGATTGATACCCAAAACTACACACCTGAGTTGAGGGTTGACTTCTCTCCGGTGCTCCGTGAACATTTCCAGTGTTTGATCCAAAATGAAAAGCTCTACCAGTTTTTGCTAAATTCAGTGCCTTTTGTAAATCATTTTTTATTTTCCTGAAACTTGCTTTTTGCGAATATACAGTGATACTGAGTAGGCGTGAGATTTTTGTTGTTGTTTATAAAAATTCTGAATTGGAACTTGTGTTAAAAAAAAGAACATTTCTTTCGGCTAAGAAGAAACAGGTCAGGAATATTGGAATCAAGATTTAGATTTTAAAATTTAAAAGGTGGTTACCCAGGGTGTTTTTACTTGTGTAACGATCTAGATGTAACACAGAAAAATACAGTCTATTCTAAAAGTGGCATTTATAAAAGGCATCTTTGTTCTCAAAAGAAATTAGAATACAGATAGTACGTTCACTGTTTTCTGTAAAATCCTGTTCCGTTGTTGTTGTAAATATTCAGATGGAAATTAAAAGTGTTTCTGTCCAAATTTTGCAGACTGTGGTTCTTGTATTCTGAAGGTTAGGTTATCTTTGCCTGTTTCTCCATTTGTTTATATAAGGTGGCCCTGGCCCCAGTGAATGCATTATCATGTGTCTTAAGGTGATTTTGCATTCTTTTTTAAGCTACTTCATGAAATAAATTATTATTAAAACCATGTGGTAATTCTAAGCTTTCAGAAAGACTGCTCTTGTGGGTGCCTAGGCAAAATGCCGTTTTTAGTAAAATCTTTAGTGTTGTAATGAAACAGTATGTTAATCTGATCGTGGTGAATTTGCTGTTTTTTTAGCCCTTTTCATTCCTAACATGGTTGTGAAGAACTTGAACTTTCAGTTAAGCTTGCACCAAATTTCGTAATTGCCCTTGGAAATGAGAAACCTTTCTTGTGATGTTAAACAACGGCGTGTGACTTCTTCAGTTCAAGAGAGGTGATGGGGACCCCTCTGCCACAGTGGGGGGTGCTGTGGCTCCAGCCACAAGGCACACGGGAAAGCCCTCCAGTCCTTACCTGGGGACAGCCACGGTGTTGTAGGATGAGTGCCCACCCCGTGGGGCAAGTGTTCATTTGCAGCTGTCTTGGCGGTCTCCCCAGTGGGAGCTGAACCTGGTCCCTGTATGCAGAGGGCAGGGAGAGGCCGAAGAAAGGGCCAGGCCACCCCAGCTTGGGAGGTGGCAGGTTTAATAAGCAGAAGAACTTACATGCGAGGCTCGTCTTGGGTGGCAAGATGAATGGATCCCTGCATCCACCCTCCCAATCTGAAGAGTTTATATAGAAGCCCTACCTGGCTCAGCCCCACCTCACCATCTCAAGGCCATGTCCCTGGAGCAGCCTCTGGGGGGCCAGACAGGTGAGCAGAATCCACGTCCAAGGATGGGAGGCTGTGACGAGCTCACGGGTCAACTGGCAGTCACGTCTTTCTGGACCTTCCTCCTGAACAGCAGGACCACGGACAAATCGTCTTGAATAGTTCTGGGACGTTTGCAGCAACATTCACAGCTTGGCAGTCTGTGGGATTACGGCCCGGACAGGCCGTGGCTTCAGGTGTCATCGCTCACTGCCGTCGCCCTGAGTTGGGTCTGCTTGCTGGGCTGTCCAAGGCACGCACTTTTCCTCGTCTGACGTTTTGCATTTGCGCACAAAACCTGTAAGGATTTTCTGGTTTACAGATTGCACTCATGTTCCTTCCTGACTATCTCAGAAGAAAATATTTTGGAATAAACAGCACAACATAATAGGAACCAACTGCTCTGTTCCCAGTGATGTCAGTTCAGGTTCCCTCATGTTACACAGGTTCCTGATTTGCAGGCTTCATTTTGGCCAAACTTAGGATACTGTTGCTGACACCTCAGAAGTCTTCAGTCATCTGTCCCACCTCAGGTAAGTTTCCATCGTGACATCAGTGGGCCCGTGACCCCATGTCGACACCCACCTCTTGCTCCTCGGCTGCATCCCCACGTGGGCTCGTTTTCAGTTTCCAGAATGCTGCCCTGCTTCTCAAAGGTCAAGTGAAATGCCGCCTAAAGGCAGATCTGAAGGGGCGCCTGGGTGGCTCAGTCGGTGAAGCGTCTGCCTTCGGCTCGGGTCACCACCTCAGGGTCCTGGGATCGAGCCCCGCGTCGGGCTCGCTGCTCTCGGCGAGTCTGCTGCTGCTGCTGCCCCTCCCCCACTCGTGTTCTCTTTCTCAAAAAACAATCTGAAGAAAAAGGCGGATCTGAAGACGGTGCAGAGGCAGCTGCACAACCCCTTGACGGGGGGGACCTGCCACCTCCACCTTCAGGTGTGTGGGTCCCAGGGTCCAGGGCTCAGGCTCAGGGTGGGACACCTGTGTGGCCCTTGCCTTCTTGGGCCTCCTTCCCACCTGAGGCCAGAGGTGTGCTGCCTGTTTCTGTGCTTTGAGAAGTTGGCACAGCCCCTGGCTCACTCGTCAGAACTCTCTAGAAGAGAGTGGTGCGTGGTTGGTGCTGGTGGAAAGCCATTTGCGTAGCTCACCGTCCTGGGTCCGGGCCTTGGCCCCTGGTGGGTGGACGCCCGGCCAAGCCGTCAGCCCTGGGAACACAAAATACCGCAGAAAGAGCTTTCTGCCGCTGCAACCGTTCCAGCAGGTCTGGGGCTGCTGTCTGTTGCGCAGCACGGATCCTGTCTTCTCGAAAACATTCGCAATCAGTACTTTGAGGAACCAGTAAAATAAAATCTTTATTTTGCAGTTATTTCCAAAGTGACAGAGAAATGGATCAAATGTCCCAATTAGTTGCACTGATTGCAGAAAATGTTCATAACCACTTCATAAAAACCGTAGCTTCTCCTAAGTTAACAGACTATTTGAGATGGACATATCACATCTAAATAGTTTAATCCGTAAGCATAAAGGATTAACAACCAGAGGCAAAGACCGAAGAGGACGCCCGGCTGTCCGATCACCATCCAGCCACCTCCCTCACCTGCCAAGGTGCGGCTGAGTGTTGGGAAAGGCCCAACAGCGTCAGAGGTGCAGGACTCTGGACTGAGAAACTGGTTACCAAAGCAGGAACCCAGATGAGAATCTTTAGTGGACAAATATTTAAGTGATAAAAGAGTCTTAAGAAAGGGGAAAAATGCACGACAAGAAGTTCTGGATGGAAGCCCTGGCGGCCCCTCCTCGGAGCCTGTGGCCAACTGTGGTCATGACCAAAGACGCCCGTGTAGACGGACCGTGGTCCCCGCAGACGGCATGCGTGAGGCCTCGTCCTGGAAGACCAGGCAGAAAACCCCAAGAAAGAAATGAGGCCCATCTGCTTGCAACAATGCCCTTTTCCATCCCGGGGCCAGAAGTACAGACTGAAATGCCACATTTTAGATATTTTAGATATTCTTCGTCCTTTTTCACTGTCATCCTGGAGAAGTGCGGTGTAACCGCAGTGCAGCCTGTGGAGGCAAGACAGGGAAGGAGCCGTGTCCTTGGCAGCACCCACGGGAGCCACAGGGGGACTGAGGAGAGCGGGGCCTCCAGGCAGCCCTCAGGAGCGGGAGATCTTGTCCGGAGGCATGAACCCCGTGTCCCCGAGGGTCCTGAGCGCCACTCGGCCATCTGGCCGGACCACCAGGTGGGTGATGCTGCCATTGTTGAGAGACAGGCGGAGCCAGCCTTCTGGAGGAAACTGCAGTGCCCTGGAAGGAGAAAGAACAATGTAGAACAGGGGGCTCTGTCACCAAAATGGGCTGGGGTCAGGGCAACGCTAACAGCCCCCAACCTCAGTTAAGGTCTCGGAGCAGACTTTCTTGGGGCTGGGGCCCATATAGGTAAGTCTGTCTCCTGTTTTCAAGCAGGGGGGTTCTCAGAAAGGAGCTGCTGGGCTGATGCCATCCCATCAAATCAAATAAGGGGCATGGTGACGGCCCAGCCCCTCTTTGGGTCAGGGGATCAACCCAACTCAAGATGGGCACGTGAGTCAGAAATCCATGGCTTCTTACAAGTGCATGTGATTGAACTTCCAGTGTAACCAAAGGGGGGCAGGGGCAGGGGCACGGATCCGCTCCTGACCCATTCTCCCCTAGGAACAGGGTGGTGTAATCCACAACCCCAGGGCCTTCCCTTGCTCTCACACTTCCTAGGCGCAGTATTTGCTGAAAAGCCCAGTATCATCTCGGCTTCCGCAAGTCATCAGACGTCCTTCATGCCCTAAATCTCTACATGGACGAGGGGCATCCCCGTGGCTCACCCTGCAGCCTTGGCAACAACTACCTTCATGCTGCTTTTTCAAGTCTTCTCCATGTCTCCCTCACAATTTCCAGAATGCCCTCCCGTATCGTGACGGGGATGCCCTGGCTCCTCCTAGCCCTTTATGGCACACAAGTCACTTCTACTCCAAGTCCCCGAATACTTCTGGTGTTTTCAGCATTGGGGTCACTTCTAGTGGCTGCTCAGGTCAGCCTGTCCCAGGGTGTGTTCTAACATGGGGTTTCCACAGAGCAGAGATACCCAGAGCAGCTATCAGGGAAGAGTATATGCTGAGCAGAGGAGCTCTGAGACTGTGCCTTCTGGGAGCGCTTTAGTTTGGAGGGTGTGGGGCGCCGTCTGAGGCCCACCCCTCTTTCCCAGCAGCACTCCACCTGGCCTGGAGCCCTGTGAGCAAGCTAAGAAGCCTGGCTCCTGGCATCCCTGTGCCCCCTGCCTTGGATGTCCTGGGCTTCTCACCAGAGGCCGTGCATGTGACACTGGAGGGGAAACGGGCCCCCTCCGCCCCGCCCCCCAGCCCTGACGACAGGCCTAAGGGTCAAGCCCGGTGAGCAGGGACCCTGAGCCTGGATTTGGAGAGTTCCACAGGCCACCCGGCGGGCTGTGTCCTGTCCGACACCCCTGCCAGGCACCGTCACACGACAAGAGGAAATCCCTCAGCTGTTAAAACGCCTGACACACACTTTCTAATGGATCGAGAGGGTGGCTGGGGTTCCAGGTATTTCACGTTTTGCACTAAGTGAGCTTTGGTCAAACACATAAGCACCCAGCTGGCCTAACTGCCTCCAGGGCCCACTGGCCCGTGGCTGCACCTCAGGGCAGGTGTCACTCAGCTGGCTCTGGAAGCTGCATTAGTGCCAGGAAGTGAGGCAGGTCCAGAGGACACAGGACACAGGAGCCTCCTCCTGGGGGCCCAACAGCCAGAGCAGCAACGTGACCAACATGGTGACGGGTTATAACCCACAGTGCCAAATACAGACCCGTTGAGTCCATAATCCTACAAATAAATGAACGGAGAGTAAGAGTGAGGGCTTATAGAAGAATTTCAATTAACAAATGAGGACAGAATGAGGGAAAGGCAAAACCATCATTAGGCAAGCGCCCCCACAGCATCTGTCGTGGCAAGACCCACCGACAGGGGCTAAATTCAGTTGGCGTAAATTGGAGGGAGAGAGGGTTTGCGCTGTCTCCCAAGACGCTTACCAGTCACCAAGGGGGAAAACACAATTGTACAGTGTGAGATGTCCAGCACACAATGCCTTAACCAAGTGACCACGTAGGCATCACCCAGAATGTGCCGCTGACTTGGGGCACCCCAACCCGCCTGGACGGCATCGGTGCTGCTCCCGCCGACAGTGTGTAATCATGAGAAACTCCAAGCTGACAATCTACCAGAAGGCTGGCTAGGGCCTCCTGGAAAGATGAGCCGGCAGAGGCTGGCAGGAGGGAAGGTGGGCCCGGGAGCCATGTGTCACCCCTCACCGGCACACAATGTAGCGGATGACGTTGGCGTGGCAGATGAAGATCTCGTAACTGTCCTCCTGCTGCTTGGCATCTGCCCGGTGGATGTAGTTCCGGAAGGCAGCCTCGATCCGTGCTCCATCTTCGTAATACTGCTGGGGGCAGGGTAAGGAACCTTAAGTATGGAGGCAGCATGCAGGCCACGGGTGGAGGGGTATGGGCAGAGTGGGCCAACGGGAGCGGGGTGGGGGATGCTCCCCGGGGGAGTAGGGGTTTTACCACAGCCTCTGGCTTCCAGTGGGACACAGGTGGGTCGGGCTCGATGGGGGCGCCTTCTCTTAGCAGGTCTGTGCTGACCTTGCAGACCCCTGTGGGAGAAGCAATGACTCGGTGCTGCCCCTTCAGGAGAAGCTGCCCAGGGCCCTCTGCCGTTCTCAATCCTGCTGCCCAGGGACCTGGGGATGCCCGGCACTCACCTGGCAGGTGTTTGCTGATGATATCAGTGGTTTCTATTGCACGAGTCATGGACGAATGGACAATTTTATTAAACTTCAACCCCAGGCTTGCAAGTCGGAGCCCAGTTAGTTCAGCCTGTTCACGACCTTGAAAATGAAAAACACCGGAGAATTACATGTTGCTGGAGTTCCTCTTTTGTTTACTTCACAAATACTCCAGTCGTTACCAAGTACCATCAGGGCTGGGGGACAAGGTGGGCAGGCCCTCCTGGGGCTTGGGCCTAACTGGGCGGCCAGGCATTCAACAGGTAAAATCAACGAGATAATGCAGTTACCTTCAGCCCTGTACAGAAGAAGTGTTAAACAGTGCCCAAGGCTGAGGGTCACTGAAGTGTGGTAGGCTCCTGTTACTATTTCTGGGTCCTTCGTGCCACTTTTACTCAATTTTGTCCAAAGACTGAGTTTCAGAGTGCCGCCGTCCCACCAGTTGTGGAATCATCAGAGATACCAACACGTAAAGACCCAACGGCCTCAGCATTACTAAGTACAGACTGCGTGCAAACACGGGTCTTTTTTCTCAAATATGTATCTTAGAATCTGGTTGAAAATGCCCTCAGCGAGTCCGTTTCAGCTGCACGTGGCAGCACCCTGGACGGGGCCTCCCTGCTCACGTGGCACAGCGGGCTGGAGGACAGGCTGCTAAGCCCTTTATGCCATCTGAGTTTTTTAGTGCGTGGACAAATGGGTCATATCCTGTCTGACAAAGAAATCTTTACAAACTTAAACTATCTCAGACCACCCGTGCCTCCTCTCCTAGGAATTCCTTCCACAGATGTGCTTGCACGCCGGCAGAAAGACCATGGCGGACATGCATGCCCAGCAGTGCCGCGCACGACGGCAGGACTCGGCGACAGGCAGCCCTTCTGCCAGGGGGACGTGAGAGTCGCTATCACTCACTCTCGTCTGTTTACCATTGTGAAGCCGACTTTAAACAGATCTGCAGGTGCTGAACAGAAGGATCTCCGGCAACAGGTTAGGTTGAGCCAAACAGGGTGTACACGGTACGCCACTTGCTGAGCATGAGTACAGAACACCTCTGCTGTGCTTTGGATCTGATCACCTGCGAGATCCACCATATATATTTTTTTAAAGCTGAGGATGTTCTCAATGCCCGTCTTGTGTCAGTGAGGCTGATGATCACCGTTAATGACAATTCTTGAATCTAGGCCAAGCCCCTGACATAGGCCCAAGGGGCCCAGCGCCACCGGGATGGGTGTCAATTGGGGCTTGAGCCCCAGCACGTACCCAGGGGCGTCAGAGTGCGGTCCTTTTCCAGGGAGGCATCCACATGGTACTGGGAGTGCCTGATGAGGAAGATGTGTCGTGTGGCCTTGGCTTTGCAGTGGTCCAGCCTGGACGCCAGTTCTTCTTCTCCGGAGTCCAGGTTCCTCTTCCGCAGGTTGACCAGGGACAGTGGTTCTCGCCTAATGTTGAAATATGAGAGGTGTGTCCTTGAGATCCCCACTCACAAGTCAGCCTTGAGTATTTCTGACAAGACAGTATTTCCATCTTGGGAAAGCGCAGGGACAAGACCATGCCCTTTGCACTCTGCTCTCTGCTGCTGGCCCGAGAGCCCATCATTTACTGCACAGAGCTCAGTGCCTGGCCTGTTGTGGGTGATCAAACGGAGAAGCGAAGCCCTTGTGCAGCTTGTATTCTAGTGAGAAGACTGATTAAAACAGCCAGGTGATAAGTGATGTGCGGAAAACGAAACCGGGAACAGGAAGGGGCAGCTGGGGGAGTGCCCACAAGGCCAGTGTGGCCTCGCTGACGCAGAGCCTGCAACTGTGCTGTCCAACACTAGCCACTGGCCCTGTGGCTACTTAAACTCAAAATGATGAAAATTAAACAAAATATTACTCCATTTCCCCGGTCACACTAAGCACATTTGAAATGTCTATTGGATGGCACCACTGGAAGGTTGAGGAGGAGCTGAGGGAGCAGCGGGGGGTGAGGGCGGGGGGGGGGGCACCAACAGCCACATGCTGAGAAACGGCCAAATCTTATGAAGACAGGCATGTCTGGTGGCTCCCAGAACTGAAATTAATAAAAGCTAATGGTCTGCGGTATGGGCAGAGCTAGGAAAAGAGTGTCCTCAGCTGGGACAAAGTGGTGACAGGATAAGTTTTGAGGGGAGCAGTGGCAACTCAGGGGTCCTGCTGGGTGAACCTGGGGTGCCCTAACACAAACAGGCTGAGATGCCACACTGGAGCCCAGGGCTGGGCCAGAGAAGACATCTGGGCACTACCGACACAGATACTGAAAGCCCAGACTGGACGAGGTTCTCCAGGAAGAGGCTGGACATCTCACCAGATGAGGCTCTGGAACTTTCCAGCACAGACAGCCTCCCCCTTCATAAACCTAGACTTGGTGAGCAAATACAGCGTGTCAGCTTCAACCAATAAAGCTAGAGTCCAGTGCTGCTTCCAGTAAGTCCTTTAATCTCACAGTGAATGTTTCCTTAAAAAAAACTGAGAAATTCAGAAGACGGTACTGACGTTTGAAAAAGAGAGTATGACCCTGGTCGAATCATGAGAAAAACAGACAAATCCCAATTGATGGGCATACTATAAAATTCCTGATTACCACTCCTCAAAACTGTCATCAGTTTTGATGTCAAGGTCATCAAAACAAGGAAGTCTGAGAAACTGTCACACCCAAGAGAAGCCTGAGGACACATGACTAATTGTCAGGTGGGATCCTGGAAGAGACAACAGACAATAGCTGAAAACTGAGGAAATCTCAAAAAAGCATGAATGTCAGTCAATAGTAACATACAGATATTAGTCCACTGATTGTGACGAATACACCATACTAGCATTACAAGATGTTAGTAGAGTAAATCATGGGTAGAGTATATAAGAACTCTTATCTTTCCAATTTTTGTATAAATCTAAAACAGTTCTAAGATTTTTTTTTTTTTAATTAAAGATTTAAAACAAAGAATACCAGGGGCGCCTGGGTGGCTCAGATGGTTAAGCGTCTGCCTTCGGCTCAGGTCATGATCCCGGGGTCCTGGGACTGAGCCCAGGGATCGGGGTCCCTGCTCAGCGGGAGCCTGCTTCTCCCTCTCTCTCTACTGTGCCCCCTGCTTGTGTTCTCTCTCTGTCAAATAAATAAATACATCTTAAAAACCAAAACCAAAACCAAAGAATACCTATGAAGTTCCTGATACAACCAGGCTGCCAGCAAATACTAGTTCTGTGCCCCTCATTCAGAGTAACGTAGGAAGGACGAGCTGGGATCGGATAAACCAGTCCACAGGGCCACGCCCAGACTCCAGAGCAGCGCCGCCCAACAGAAACACACCACCAGCAACATATGCACTTTAAAATTTCCAAGAAGCCACAGGTGAAATTTCAAAAATTCACTTTATTTAATCCAACGTATCAACAACAGTATCACCGCAACACATAAACAGTATAAAAAAATCTGCGCTGCTTTGGTTTTTAGATTTAAATTCATTAACATCAAATAACACTAAAAATGTTTCCTGATCACAGGTGCCACTTTTCAAGTGCCCACTAAGCACACGTGGCTTGTGGCCACGCACGGACCCAAGACCTGGAGCTTCCGTGCCCATTCAAGATGTCTAGCCATGCCCTTGCCCATCTTCCCCGCGAAGAGGTCCCTTTCCAGACCAGCCCATCGCCCTCGGGCCCACAGGCACCCTTCTCTCAGCGGCTCGGCACAGACGGGGTCAGCACGCCATCATCCAATCCGAGCGCTCCAGGTTGAGCGAGGGAAACCAGGCTGACAGCCTACAGGCAGGTCCGACCCTCTACCGGGCCTGAAGGCGACCACCTCGGGCCGCCCGCGTGGCAGGCACCGTCCCAGGCACCACTGTCCTCCTCCCTCCGAACGGCCCTCTGGACAGGCGAGGCGGCCGGGGCGCGGAAGAGGGGTCGAGGGCGCCCCCGCTCGCAGCCAGCCTCGCGGCCACATCCGGAAGCGAAGTCCGCCCGCGAGCCTGCCCCTCCTGCCCCTCCGCGGAACCGACCACACCGGACCGAAGGGAACGCCAGGGGCCCGGAGGGTCCCCGCCGCCCGACAGTCGGCGCGCCCGACGCCACCCGCGGGCCCCGCACCTGTCCCAGTTGGGGTCCCAGACGCCCGGCCCGGGGCGAGCGGCCCCCGCCCACGCCGGCGCCTCGACCACACGCGGCTCAGCGTCCCCGCCCGCGCGGGGCTTCCCCACTGCCACGGCCGAGAAGAGCACGGCGGCCGAGCCTCCGGCCAGGCCGCAAGCCGCCAGCTGCAGCGCCTGTCGGAACGCCATGCCCGCCCGTTCCGCGCCGGCCCCGCGCAGGCGCTCAGGGGTGGACGGCGCGCCGCGAGGGACACGATTCCCCAGGTGTCCGCTTCCGGCCGGCGGGCCGCGCGGGGACGGAAGTCCCGCCCCCGGGGCCGGTGGGCCGCGGGGCGGGGAACGCCCCGGCCGCTCGCAGACAGTTTCCGGGAACGCAGTGGAGGAGGCGTGGTGGGCGACGGTTCTGAGGCCTTTTTCCCGGGTCTTGTGCTGAAGGCCCCGGTGCAGGTCAGTCCTGGTTTCCAGCAGCGAGCGTTGGCGCGGCGCCACCCGTTTGCTCCGCGCTGCCCGTGTGGAGCCGCCTTCCGGGGCACAACGGGAGCATCTGAGCCAGCGGCGGGGCGTGTGTGAGAGAGAGAGAGACGGGGCGGCGGGGTGTGTGTGTGTGTGAGAGAGAGAGAGACGTCTGTGTGAGAGAGGCAGAGCGTGTGTGAGAGAGACGGGGCAGCGGAGCGTGTGTGTGTGAGAGAGGCGCGGCGTGTGTGTGTGTGAGAGAGAGACGGGGCGGCGGGGTGTGTGTGTGTGTGTGAGAGAGAGAGAGACGGGGCGGCGGGGCGTGTGTGAGAGAGAGACGCACGGCGTGTGTGTTTGTGTCTGTGTGTGTGTGAGAGAAAGAGACGGGGCGTTGGGGCGTGTGAGAGAGAGAGACGGGGCGGCGGGGTGTGTGTGTGTGTGTGAGAGAGAGAAGGAGAGACGGGGCGGTGGGGGGTGTGTGAGAGAGAGAAGGGGCGTTGGGGCGTGTGTGAGAGAGAGAGAGACGGGGCGGCGGGGTGTGTGTGTGTGTGTGAGAGAGAGAGAGAGACGGGGCGGCGGGGCGTGTGTGAGAGAGAGAAGGGGCGTTGGGGCGTGTGTGAGAGAGAGAGACGGGGCGGCGGGGTGTGTGTGTGTGTGTGAGAGAGAGAAGGAGAGACGGGGCGGTGGGGGGTGTGTGAGAGAGAGAAGGGGCGTTGGGGCGTGTGTGAGAGAGAGAGACGGGGCGGCGGGGTGTGTGTGTGTGTGTGAGAGAGAGAGACGGGGCGGCAGGGCGTGTGTGAGAGAGAGAGACGGGGCGGCGGGGTGTGTGTGTGTGTGTGAGAGAGAGAGAGAGACGGGGCGGCGGGGCGTGTGTGAGAGAGAGAGAGACGCGCGGCGTGTGTGTTTGTGTCTGTGTGTGTGAGAGAGAAAGAGACGGGGCGTTGGGGCGTGTGTGAGAGAGAGAGACGGGGCGGCGGGGTGTGTGTGTGTGTGTGAGAGAGAGACAGGGCGTTGGGGCGTGTGTGAGAGATGCGCGGCGTGTGTGTGTGTGTGTATGAGAGAGAGAGACGGGGCGTTGGGGCGTGTGTGAGAGATGCGCGGCTTGTGGGTGCGTGTGAGAGAGACGGGGCGGCGGGGTGTGTGTGAGAGAGACGCGGGGCGTGTGTGTGTGTGTGTGTGTGTGTGTGAGAGAGAGAGAGAGAGAGACGGGGCGTTGGGGCGTGTGTGAGAGATGCGCGGCCTGTGTGTGTGTGTGTGAGAGAGACGGGGCGGCGGTGTGTGTGTGTGTGTGTGTGTGTGTGTGTGTGAGAGAGACGGGGCGGTGGGGTGTGTGTGTGAGAGAGAGAGAGAAGGGGCGGCGGAGTGTGTGTGCGTGTGAGAGAGACGCGCGGTGTGTGTGTGTGTGAGAGAGAGACGGGGCGGTGGGGTGTGTGTGAGAGAGAGATGGGGCGTTGGGGCGTGTGTGAGAGATGCGCGGCGTGTGTGTGCGTGTGTGAGAGAGAGAGACGGGGCGGCGGGGTGTGTGTGTGTGTGAGAGAGAGAGAGACGTGTGTGTGAGAGAGGCAGAGCGTGTGTGAGAGAGACGGGGCAGCGGAGCGTGTGTGTGTGAGAGAGGCGCGGCGTGTGTGTGTGTGAGAGAGAGACGGGGCGGCGGGGTGTGTGTGTGTGTGTGTGAGAGAGAGAGAGACGGGGCGGCGGGGCGTGTGTGAGAGAGAGACGCACGGCGTGTGTGTTTGTGTCTGTGTGTGTGTGAGAGAAAGAGACGGGGCGTTGGGGCGTGTGAGAGAGAGAGACGGGGCGGCGGGGTGTGTGTGTGTGTGTGAGAGAGAGAAGGAGAGACGGGGCGGTGGGGGGTGTGTGAGAGAGAGAAGGGGCGTTGGGGCGTGTGTGAGAGAGAGAGACGGGGCGGCGGGGTGTGTGTGTGTGTGTGAGAGAGAGAGAGAGACGGGGCGGCGGGGCGTGTGTGAGAGAGAGAGACGGGGCGGCGGGGTGTGTGTGTGTGTGTGAGAGAGAGAGAGAGACGGGGCGGCGGGGCGTGTGTGAGAGAGAGAAGGGGCGTTGGGGCGTGTGTGAGAGAGAGAGACGGGGCGGCGGGGTGTGTGTGTGTGTGTGAGAGAGAGAGAAGGAGAGACGGGGCGGTGGGGGGTGTGTGAGAGAGAGAAGGGGCGTTGGGGCGTGTGTGAGAGAGAGAGACGGGGCGGCGGGGTGTGTGTGTGTGTGTGAGAGAGAGAGAGAGACGGGGCGGCGGGGCGTGTGTGAGAGAGAGAGACGGGGCGGCGGGGTGTGTGTGTGTGTGTGAGAGAGAGAGAGAGACGGGGCGGCGGGGCGTGTGTGAGAGAGAGAGAGACGCGCGGCGTGTGTGTTTGTGTCTGTGTGTGTGAGAGAGAGAGACGGGGCGTTGGGGCGTGTGTGAGAGAGAGAGACGGGGCGGCGGGGTGTGTGTGTGTGTGTGAGAGAGAGACAGGGCGTTGGGGCGTGTGTGAGAGATGCGCGGCGTGTGTGTGTGTGAGAGAGAGAGAGACGTGTGTGTGAGAGAGGCAGAGCGTGTGTGAGAGAGACGGGGCAGCGGAGCGTGTGTGTGTGAGAGAGGCGCGGCGTGTGTGTGTGTGAGAGAGAGACGGGGCGGCGGGGTGTGTGTGTGTGTGTGAGAGAGAGACAGGGCGTTGGGGCGTGTGTGAGAGATGCGCGGCGTGTGTGTGTGTGAGAGAGAGACGTGTGTGTGAGAGAGGCAGAGCGTGTGTGAGAGAGACGGGGCAGCGGAGCGTGTGTGTGTGAGAGAGGCGCGGCGTGTGTGTGTGTGAGAGAGAGACGGGGCGGCGGGGTGTGTGTGTGTGTGTGAGAGAGAGAGAGACGGGGCGGCGGGGCGTGTGTGAGAGAGAGACGCACGGCGTGTGTGTTTGTGTCTGTGTGTGTGTGAGAGAAAGAGACGGGGCGTTGGGGCGTGTGAGAGAGAGAGACGGGGCGGCGGGGTGTGTGTGTGTGTGTGAGAGAGAGAAGGAGAGACGGGGCGGTGGGGGGTGTGTGAGAGAGAGAAGGGGCGTTGGGGCGTGTGTGAGAGAGAGAGACGGGGCGGCGGGGTGTGTGTGTGTGTGTGAGAGAGAGAGACGGGGCGGCGGGGCGTGTGTGAGAGAGAGAGACGGGGCGGCGGGGTGTGTGTGTGTGTGTGAGAGAGAGAGAGAGACGGGGCGGCGGGGCGTGTGTGAGAGAGAGAGAGACGCGCGGCGTGTGTGTTTGTGTCTGTGTGTGTGAGAGAGAAAGAGACGGGGCGTTGGGGCGTGTGTGAGAGAGAGAGACGGGGCGGCGGGGTGTGTGTGTGTGTGTGAGAGAGAGACAGGGCGTTGGGGCGTGTGTGAGAGATGCGCGGCGTGTGTGTGTGTGTGTATGAGAGAGAGAGACGGGGCGTTGGGGCGTGTGTGAGAGATGCGCGGCTTGTGGGTGCGTGTGAGAGAGACGGGGCGGCGGGGTGTGTGTGAGAGAGACGCGGGGCGTGTGTGTGTGTGTGTGTGTGTGTGTGAGAGAGAGAGAGAGAGAGACGGGGCGTTGGGGCGTGTGTGAGAGATGCGCGGCCTGTGTGTGTGTGTGTGAGAGAGACGGGGCGGCGGTGTGTGTGTGTGTGTGTGTGTGTGTGTGTGAGAGAGACGGGGCGGTGGGGTGTGTGTGTGAGAGAGAGAGAGAAGGGGCGGCGGAGTGTGTGTGCGTGTGAGAGAGACGCGCGGTGTGTGTGTGTGTGAGAGAGAGACGGGGCGGTGGGGTGTGTGTGAGAGAGAGATGGGGCGTTGGGGCGTGTGTGAGAGATGCGCGGCGTGTGTGTGCGTGTGTGAGAGAGAGGGACGGGGCGGCGGGGTGTGTGTGTGTGTGAGAGAGAGAGACGGGGCGTTGGGGCGTGTGTGAGAGATGTGCGGCTTGTGGGTGCGTGTGAGAGAGACGGGGCGGCGGGGTGTGTGTGTGTGTGTGAGAGAGAGAGAGGGACGGGGCGGCGGGGCGTGTGTGAGAGAGACGCGGGGCGTGTGTGTGTGTGTGTGTGTGTGTGTGAGAGAGAGAGAGAGAGACGGGGCATTGGGGCGTGTGTGAGAGATGCGCGGCCTGTGTGTGTGTGTGTGAGAGAGACGGGGCGGCGGGGTGTGTGTGTGTGTGTGTGTGTGAGAGAGAGACGGGGCGGTGGGGTGTGTGTGAGAGAGAGATGGGGCGTTGGGGCGTGTGTGAGAGATGCGCGGCGTGTGTGTGCGTGTGTGAGAGAGAGAGACGGGGCGGCGGGGTGTGTGTGTGTGAGAGAGAGATGGGCCACGGGGTGTGTATATGTGTGTGTGAGACAGGGCTGTGGGACCTGTGTGTGTGAGAGAGACGGGGTCATGGGGCTCTATGTGTGTGACCACACCACTTGTGTGTTTGTGACCATGCCACAGGGTGGAGGGGAGTGTGTGTGTGTGCTTGTGTGTGACCCTGTTGTGGGGTGTGTGTGTGTGCCTGTGAATGCGTGTAAGACTGAATGGGCAGGGCGGGGGTGGGACCACTCCTTGGGGGGCACTGGAAGGAGCCCCAGCCTTGAGGCTGAGAGCCCGACGCGGGGCTCGACCCAGGGCCCGGGATCATGACCTGAGCTGAAAGCAGATGCTTAACCGACTGAGCCACCCAGGCGCCTCAGTCTTAACCAGTTTTAAGCATATAGTTCTGTGGCATTAAGTACATTCACACTGTTGTGCAACCACCACCACCACCACCACCATCCATCTCCAGAACTTTCTCCTCTTCCCAAAGTGACACTCTGTCCCTATTAAACACTGATCCCCTATTTGCCTCCCCCAGCTTCTGGCACACACCATTCCCTTCGTCTGTATGAATCTGACAATTCTAGGGACCTCATGTAAGTCGAATCACATGGTATTTTTCCTTTCATTTAGCATAGTGTTCTCAAGGTTCACCCATGTTGTAGCATGTCACAGGTTCCTTTTTAAGGCTGAATAATATTCCACTTTATGGATATAATACATTTTGTTTATCCATCCGTCAATGGACACTTGGGTTGCTTCCACCTTTTGGCTGCCGTGAATAATGCTATGAACGTAGGAGTGCAAATATCTCTAAGTCCCTTTCAGTTTTGGGGGGTATGTACCCAGAAATGGAATTGCTGGGTCATCTTTGTAGGTTTTTAAGTTAGGAGTTGACATAATCTGACTTACATTTTTTAAAATCTCACAACCCTTCCCCTGGGCAAGAAATTAAAGAATTCCTCTCTAGGGAAACTGGCCAGTCTAAGAGAAAAGGCCTCAGTTACTGAAAATGGGTGATCTCCAACAAAACCGGGTCCCTGCTTTGTCAGCCCACAGTGAGGGTACTGCCTGAGTGTCTCCAACTCTTAAAGACTGATGCACAATCAGCAGACTTTTGGGGAAATCCTGACTGAGAAAAACAGAGCAAAACAAATGGAAAAAAAATCCCCATGAACCCTGAGAAAATAGAAACAGCATATAAATACAAAAAAAATTTAAAAATACAAAATTAAGATCCAAGGATATTGTATCCATGAAACAAGAATGGGATACTGAGAGTGAGAAAAGGCGAGGAGGAGGGTTAACAAAAGAACAGTAAGAGAGCAGAAAAAAGTCAGCGGAAAGGGTGGCATACACTTCTCACAGGGCCTCCAAATGTCAGGGTAAAGTCCTGCTCTAGAAGGGCCCCTTTCCAGTGGCTCCATGTAGGCATGCAATAGTATTACAGATTTTACCACAATTTTTTTTTAGTTAAAAAAAAATCTGAGGGCAGCCCTCTGGCCACCCATTTCTACCAAAGTGACACAATTGTTCTGAAAAATTAAAATCACCACAGAAAAAACTGCATTATAGTTTATTGTCGTCCTAATTCAATTCAAGGTGACAAGTGAAGTCAACACTACTGTATTTTCTGACTCTAAGGCAGCATCACCTGAAGATAGTTACTGCCTTTTTAAAACACAAGTTCTTATGTTAAAAGATTTGTTTCTCCATCTTCAATCACATGATGTGGAGTCAGATAAAGTCCTGACTAGGTTGTTTCTGCTCCCTCACCCTACGCAGGTGGGTCCCTAGACCCACATGGGCAGTGTGTCTGCATTCACTCCAGGTCCTCTTCACTTCCGCAGAGAGGCCAGGTAGATGTACCAGAACAGAGACACCAGGTTGGCAAAAAGCACTCGGAACTGCCAAGAGAACACAGGCCACAGTGAGGCCCTGACTCTATCTACCAGTCACCGATCCCCCAGGACAGAGCTCATTCGTTGGTCAGTCCATCCACCCACTACTGTATTCACTGAGCCTTTCCTTCGTACAAAGCACTGTGCTAGAGGGGTGAGCAGGACAGTCTGTGCCTAGCGATGTTACAGGCCAGTAGGGAAAACAGACAGTAACTGTCCTATGTCCTCCTTCACTGAGCACTCGCTCCTGGCTCAGCTTCTCACCCCAGGACTGGACATCATGTGGTGGCTTCACCAAGCCCGCCGGTGATAACCCGCCAGCCCAGGCCATGACCCTGCTTTGATGATCTGTTGGAGGTACTCCCACCTGAAATTACCTCTAGTCAATGAGTCTCCCTGACATATAAGCTCCATGAAAGCAGCAGTCTGTTCTATCTTGTTAGTCACTGTATCCCTAGAGTTTAGAGCAGTGGGGCATACAGTAGGTGCTCAGTAAATATTTGTTTAATAAACTCCACTGCCCCTTAAATATTTGTTTAATAAACTCACCTGCAACCACCTAAAATGGAAACTAATCACAGCCTCCCAGCTTTCTGTCCCTAGGCTGTCCAGGAGGGTCCCATTTTCCAGGCTCTCCCACTCTCCCATCCATAGATCCCTTCACATCCTCAGCCATTCTGCCTTTCCATATCTTTATTTCCTTTTCTATGTACTTTAGGATCCATGGCTCAGAGCCTTCATTGCCTTCCCCTCTTGTTCCTTAGTTGTACTCCCTGGAAAACCTCCATCCTCCCTGCTGCCCTGGGGCCCTGTGCCCATGCACAGGAGGGTCTCCAGTCAGCTCCCTCTGTCATTCTCTACAAGTTTACCGTGTCTTTACTCCCCTCAAGAAACCCATCTTACCTCCTCTCCCCTCAGTCTGGCCCTGCCCTGCCCTCTGCCCTCCCAGAGGAAAGAGAAGGTATACACGGGCGTCCCCAGTGAACAGGCACCTCTTTCCTGTCTTAGTAAAGAAGGGCCTCTGTCTAAAGCACCTCTCTGCTTCTGCCCAAATCCCATGCCCCCCTCTTTAGGGTAGCATATGGCCTCTCTTCGCTTCAAAGCCCATTCCCATCATTTCTCCCCACTTCTTCACAAACTTCTTGAGAGAATTTTGCAGACTTATGATTTCTACTTCATCCACCACTCAATTCACAGCAGTTTGGCTTTAGTCCTCATGGAGCTGAAATTGCTCTTGGGAACATCACTGATAAGATCATTGTTAAAACCAATGAAACTGATTCTCATTTTGCTTTAACCCTGCAATATCTGTGGTTGTGTGTCACTGCCTTCTCCTGGTTTTCTGCTACTCCTTGGTGTGTGTGTGTGTGTAACCACCCAGCCTGCACCTCCCTCCCCTCTTCCCAGCCTTCCAATGGAGCTGCAACTCAAGGGAATTCTGCCCAGGTCTCTCCCCTCTAGAGCAGGGGTGAAAACAAGTAGGTTACTTAAATGGTGTGCAAAAAAAGCTTAAGGTTGCAGTCCTTGGAAAGGCCTGTTTGAGAGGCTAGCCCTTCCTTGGGGCCTGGGTAGTTCGAGTTCCTGAGAGTTCCCACCTTTCCCCAACTGATAAGAATGGCTCCCTAGGCCTGGACTACTTGCTAAAATAACACAGTTCACGCTGAGCACTTGCTCTCCTGGGAGTCTGGTGTGTGCCAGGCAGAGGATGCCTACGTGACCAGCCCTCCCAAAAAACCCTAGGTGCTGCATCTTTACAGGGCTTCCCTGGGCAGAAACATGGCCTACATGTTGTTGCGTTTGGTGGTACCAAAGCTCTTTTGGTGAGCGCTTGCTCTGTGTGACCCTCATGGGAGGGAGGGAGCACAGGAAGCCTGCATGGATTCCTAGGATCCAGTGGTGTATCTTTCCTTCGGGGCTGTAATAAACCCAGGCCATGAGCACACAGATGTGCCGAGCCCCTCTAGCGTATCTCCAACCTTGCGTATGGTCTTGGGGCTGGACACACACGAGCTGTCCTTGGTGTGTAAAAGCAGTGCACAATGGCGAGGCCCCTCAGCCCTGCCCCAGTGAGCCGTTCCTGCAGCTTAGAGCCCCTCCAGGCTCCCACCTTGCTCAGAGCAGGAGGTGGGGCTGCGTGGGGCAGTTTCAGCAGCCCACCTCAGACTGCGACCCCCCCCGGTGCCCAGAAGTACGGGACCCCATGTGTGTGGCACCCCAAGGACTGCCCCACCCCAGGTCCCACCGTCTGCCTGCTCCCCGGGTGTGTGCTGACCTCACTGCAGGTTAGGCTGCCCGTGCCTCCCCTGCACATCCTGCCGGGCACTGGCACTGCTTGGCACCTGCATGCACTTTTGACTGTGACCCGCGAGGCCAGGCACTGGCAATACTGCACCCCTGGAAAATCCAAGCTGCTCCTGGACTGGGGGCTTTTCAGAAACATTTCTGGGACCAGTGGATGAGGTGTGGACACCTGTTTTCTCTGTCCAAATCTGGAACTGCTACTGATTCTGGGCAGAGAGAAAACCGCCAATCAGTCCAAGCTAAAACAAGGCTGGTGGAAGATGAGGCCCCCTCTGGTTCTGCATGGTGCCGGCTGGCCCTCACCTGCAAAGGGACGTAGTTGATGTTGACAAACTGCGCCGGGGTCCAGACTTGCCAGTTCATGCACAGCGCCGGCCAGAAGTTTCTCCTTATCTGGACAGCGACCGCAGCTGCGTCTCTCCCCTGGAAAGGAAGGGTGTGGATGGTGAGCAGTGGCTACTGTCCTCAGAACCGAAGCTGGGGTGCCAAGGTCTACAAGTCTCCAAACCCTAACATGATGGTTTTTAAAACTGTGGATTTTGGGGGCACCTGGGTGGCTCAGTGGGTTAAGCGTCTGCCTTCGGCTCAGGTCATGGTCTCAGGGTCCTGGGATCGAGCCCCGCATCCGGCTCCCTGCTCAGCGGGGAGCCTGCTTCTCCCTCTCCCGCTCCCCCTGCTTGTGTTCCCTCTCTCGCTGTGTCTCTCTCTGTCAAATGAATAAAATCCCTTTAAAATAAAATAAAATAGGGCGGGGGGATTGGTTAGCCCGGTGATGGGTATTAAGAAGGGCACGTACTGCACGGAGCACTGGGTGTTATACGAAAACAGTGGATTGTGGATCACCACATCAAAAACCAATGATGTACTGTATGGTGACTAACATAACATAATAAAATTTAAAAATAAATAAATAAATAAAATAAAATAAATAAAAAATAAACTGTGGATTTTGTTCCATTTGTATGTAGACAGCACACCTGTGTGCCTAATTAGCGCTGCGGCCCTAAGGAGCCAACCACCCGGCTGGGAAGTCATCAGCAGTGAGGCAGTGCCCAGGGCCCTCATGGACCTTCATCACTCTGTGCAGGCTGACTGAACGGCGGGATCCATGCAGTTGGCCATGGGCACCAGAACGGCTATGTATGCCTCGGCTGTCAGTTCTGCCCAAAATAATCTCCAAAATGGACGCATTTTCAAGCAGAACTTGAAGTTTAAAAAAAATGAACCCCAATAAATTGATTCTAAATGTCATCTGAGAGGATAAATGCATAATAGCCATCTTGAAAAAGAATAGCAAGAGGAGGCCTAAATTACTAAAGACTTAAAAAAATACTATGAAATGATGGTAATTAAAAGCTAAAAAAGAAAAGACATACAATGGAAATTCATAGAATCCAGCAAAAGATCAGAGAGTCCAGATAATGGATTGCACATATGGGAATGAGAGCGTGATAAAGTGGACGTTTCAAAGTACGGGGGGATTGTTCAATAAATGGTAACAAGACAATTTGCTATTTAAGTGAAAAGAAACAAGACAAAAGTATATCTCCCACATATGAATAAAAAAATAAGAATACTAGAGGAAAATATAGAATATTTCCACTATCTTTGTGTTTGTCAAAATGTACATAATAAAATCATAAAAGAATAAAGTAAAGGAGCATATTCCCAGTATCTTCCTTGAAGGAAGCCTACAAAAGAAAAGAATGACAGATTTGAATACATAAAATTTTTAAACTCCTGTATGGAGAAACACACTATAAATAAACTTTATTTATATAACTTCAAAGGTTTAACTTTATCTGCAATTAAAAGACAAAAACCTGAAAAATGGGAAAAATATCTGCAGTCTGTATTTGGCAAAGGATTGATGTCCTTAATATATACAAATATACAATCAGTGAGAAAAAAGCAAACACTGATAGAAAATAAGCAGTTAATACAGTAAGCATATAAAAAGATGTTCAACCTCATAAATATGCATACATTATTTTTTATGTATCAAATTGCCAACTATTTAAAAGAAAAATACAATCCTGGTTGTCAAGAGTGTGGGGAAACAAACCTCGCCCAGAGGACAAATCTGCGAGGATTGGGCGCTCTGGGGTCACAAAGCCTAGTTCTGACAGGACTCACGGGCTCGCAAGTTATGGGAACTCAAGCCGTGGCCCTGAGCTTCCTCAAAAATGGGGTTGACTTGTGGCTCAAATGACCCAAAGGACTCAATGCAGAGCTTGGAGCAAGTGCTCAATAAATGTCAGCAGTTTGTACTATTCTATAGCCCTGCAGGAAGAACAAGCAAGGACAGCCTTTTTGGACAATTCTGGGAATTAACCAAACAGGAACCCTTACACAAAAGGGACAGGCATACGGTGGAATACTATGCAGTCCAAACGTGATTATCTATGATCAAAAAAATGCTGGACGTTGGCAGAGCACAGGGAATTGAGTCCGTGGTCCTGTAATTAGAGTTGTGTGGTGACACTTAGGCTGAGCACGGAGGACAGAGTAGCTGAATCACTGCGCCGTGGACCTCAAACTAACATGACATCGTGCGTCAACTACATTCAAATTAAAAAAAAATTTAAATGCAGATGCAGAAGCATCTAGAGTGTGTGTGGTATAATGTGGTCCCACATAGATCATTTATGTGTTGGGTACCTTACACACTTTGGTCACCTATGACATATGTATTCAGGGTTCTCATCTTTTGATGAACATACATTCCTTTCATATTTGGAAGGATAAAAGGGACGTGGGTGCCCTTCGCTTCCCCCTACCTCAGATTTCCTAAGGGCTTGCCCAACACCTCTTTTTACTATCAGGGACTTATTACTAACCCGTTAAGTTGAAGCATCTTTCCTGCCCGCCCCCCCCGAACACTTTAAACCACAGGGGTCTTCTCCTCAGGAACCCGAACTCAAGATGCTGCTTCAAAGTAAAACCTGAAGGAGAAGGATTAAGCTGCTGTGATTGGCTGGGACAATTACTTTCAGGGCAGAACATGACACATCTTGGGCACACGGTGTTTGCAGAGTTGGGGAGGGGGTAGAGGTGAACTGGGAAGGGACTGGGCTGGGCACAACCAACAGACATGCCTGGTGACTCTGCTCGAACACACCTCTCATGTGGTGGTTGTGATGGTTTAAATCTGTGCTATGTTAACCTCTTCAGAGCACTTGGGATGTTCAGGACTGAGTTAGCACAGGGTTCTGCAATGCCATCGGGGGTCTGAAACTTGTTTCATGAATCCCACGGACCCCCTTCTCAGAATCCTGTTTGTATAAAATAAAATATATGGGATTACCAAGGAACCAACTATACTGAAATACACCTTTCAAAATATTCAGGAAAAGAATCTTAGGATAGATGAGTAGATGTGCTTGCTTACTGACACAGTGACAGGACTTGAGGCAGGTAGGAGGGGCCACGAAACATAAAAGGTATTCTGTAACAAATGACGCGTGGTGTCAAGATGCCTGTGACTTCTCACTGTGGACCAACAGGTACTGCTGACATGACCGTGGTCTGTGTCTGACGTTCATAAAGGGAAGTGAGGAATTTCAGTTTGAGTGTACCGAAAAGTTCACAGGCCCTCTGATTTCCACCCACAGACGCCAGGATAAGAATCACTGAGCCAAACAAAGAGCTATGGCAGAGACCAACCTCCAGGAAGTTCATGATGAGGAAGAACAACAACAGGAAGGCCGGTGCAAAGAGGAGGCGGTCCAGCAGGAGCCTCTTGAGCCCAGCCAAGGGGACCTCAGAAGGGATCCAGTGCTCCATGAAGACGTAGAAGAAGTGACTCAGTGGCCCTGTGAAGAAGAACCTGAGGCCCCACGGTGGGGGTGAGCAGGACTGCCATTCCCTGGGGGTGCCCTTCTTGGGTCCAGCTTCACCCCCAAACCCCAGATCCTAAACCCTGCCTCCCTGGAGCCTCCCATCACTGACCACACAGGTCTGTGTGGTCCTTCTAGAAAACAGGACTTCTTTGAATCTGCTTCAAGCATTCTTTTTTTTTTTTGTCTCTGCTAGACCTGCCTTGGATCTCCCATCAATTTCCAGGTGGCCAGGTCCTTTTCAACACTGTCGGCTGGGAGACTTTGTTCATGATTGTTCTGGACAATGAACCCACCATTGTCCCGGCCACGCTCTAGTCCAGGTCCTGCCTCACTGTCTTCATAGCCTGTGTCACCATATGTCATGATCTCATCTGTTTAGTCATACGGTACCCTCTTTGCTGAATAGAGGTAACCGTCCCAGGACAGGATTGTGCCTGTCTGTTCACTGGGCGTGAACACACTGTCCACAGTGCCTAGAACACGGCCTGGCTCAGAGAAGGTGCTCAAGGATGAGTAAGTGGATGCATCGCTGGTGTCAGAGCTTTTCATCAAACCCTCCTGGGCAGTTAGCAAGAGTGAAACCTGGTGCCATGCACTAGCTGGTCTGTACTGACCCTGTGTGTTCCCAAGTGCAGAGTACTTGGGACACGACTGAACACAGCCACCGCATCTACTGGTACAACAGACCCGTAGCTCTGTAAAATTCAGCAGTAAAAAGATGCGCAGGGACCCAGGGTTCTTCCAATTTTTGACACTGGAAGTCCTCACACAAGTGGTTCTCAGCTATTGCTTCCTCCTTCCACAGGTTAAGTGGCCTAGAGCAGGGGTCCTTAGTGAGAGGGAACGGAGTCTTAACTTGATTTATTCTTTAGTGATCCCTCCACCCAGCGTGGGGCTCGAACTCAAGACCCCAAGATCAAGAGTTGCATGCTCCACTGGCTGAGCTAGACAGGCCTTGAGAGGGAACAGAAGTCTTGAAGATGGAAACTGTGAGTAACACTTCCCAGGGGATTCTGACACACTCCCTCCCTCCAGGGTGATTATGGCTTTAACTACATTATGGAAAAGTTGTGATGACCGCAACCAACATGCTTACAAATATAAAGTGATATTTCTGAATTCTAAATTGAAAAAATGACTCTTGTTGCAAAAGACTTCAAAATAATCCATCTATACAAACACTATTGTTGGCCTGAGAACTCAGGGAAGACTTAATTGGTAAAACTGAATCTCTGTGGTCTTTGCAATTCCAAAAGTGGTTCAGAAACTGGACACTTTTCAGGATACCTAAATATTTATTTTCTGGATGCTTACACTATGAAAATAACGGAAACAACTGACCATATTTGAGTCTGTTTTCCTCTTTCATGGTCTTTGTGTCTTGAAGGCTAACTTAGGTTTAGGTGAATTATCTGCCCTCAGATCTCTCAGCCCAATGAAGACAGCCACCCCCACCCGAGCAATTCAAAAGGAAAACCATAAAACAAGTTCACATTATCCACCATTCTGATTTTTTCCCATGATTACTTCAATGCTTTTTTAAAAATTATTTCTCCAGGGGCGCCTGGGTGGCTCAGTCATTAGGCGTCTGCCTTCGGCTCAGGTCATGATCCCGGGGTCCTGGGATCGAGCCCCGCATTGGACTCCCTGCTACGAGGGAAGCCTGCTTCTCCCTCTCCCACTCCCCCTGCTTGTGTTCCCTCTCTCGCTGTGTCTCTCCCTCTGTCAAATAAATAAAATCTTTAAAAAAAATTATTTCTCCAAATTAGGAATTCTGAAATATCAGAAACTTGGTCTCACACCCTCGCTTTGTTGCAATCAGTCTGCTACTGGGTAGACCAGCCCCTTGATGGAACTCACCCATAAATGGCATATCTGAGAGGCCCAATGACATCTAGCTTTTGGGAGTTTTCTTTTTCCCGCTTCTTCACAATCAACTGGGCCAGGAAGTTCCCAAGTGCTGACAAAATGCCACTGTGGACAGAGATGTAATCAGATAACAGGAGAAAGCAGCAGGAGGGTGGCCCGTTCCTGTATGTAATCAGCACGGCTGTGCGGAGAGCAGCGTGGGATGGGGAGAGATGAGTCCTTCCTAAAGCAGCCCCGGTGTGAGGTTCCTACATCAAAGTAGAACTTCACACACAGACAGACACACACACACACCCCCCCGGTCTGTGGACTGCACCTGCCAGTGACCTGGGTGTGACACTGCACTAGAGGGTTACAAAATGTTACCAGTGGGGGAGACTGGGCAAAGTGTGCAAGGGATCTCCCTGTATTATTTCTTACAACCGCATGTAAACCTACAATTACCACAATATAAATTTCAGTAGAAAGGTGGAGATGGGCCCAGGTGCTCCAAGGTTTGGTCTATAGTTACCTTCTGATAAGCTGTGTGTGCTAAAAAATCCCAAACTCTTTGTACGGCTGATAAGGACCTTCTTGATCTGATCCTCGGCCACCTCCTTCTCACCTGGTCCCTTCCTCACTGTTCATTTTCTGCAGCAACACAGACCTTCTTTCCACCGCTCCACTGTTAGCTTGCTCCTCCCTCAGGACCTTTGCACTGGGTACCCTCTGCCCAGAGAGCTTTTGCTTTCCCTCCTTCAGGTCTCTGTTCCAATGTCACCTCCTCGGATAAAACCTCCCTGACCTCCCTGTTTATCTTGCTTTTTGTCTAGTTTCTCACTAGAATAGAAGGCCCACTGAGGGTAGGGACCTTCCCTACCTATCTGACTGCCGGTGCTTCACACCCCGGAAGCATGCTGTACGTATTTATGAAAGGCTGCATTTAATAAGAGGGGCTGAGCTTACAAAATTAACCGATTAAAGCCGACGGAGAACGATGTCTCATATCAAAGGGTGCAACGGACCGGCAGAGCCGGGGGCAGGGGCCTGCTGTCACCTCTCCCCCAGGTGCAGAGCTGCGAAGACGAGGCAAGCAAACACCTGCCGCCCCGCCCAGGCTAAGGGTGCCGCTCGAGACACGGAGCCGAACGCCCCTGACCTCGGAACGGGCCGTCCGGCTGCGGCCGCCAAGGGGAGGTGGGCCGGACGCACGCACCTTCGGGAGGGGCCTCACGCCCTCGGTCCGTGCGTTCCTTTGGTCCGGCTCCCTGGCAACGACCCGCCAGAACCGGACGCACACAGCCGCCTACGCCGAGCTCTCCGGCTGGAGCAAGGCTCGGGGTCGTGTGACTCGCGGCATCTCGCCCTTCGCACTCAAATCCCCGCACACAACGCGCCTACGGGGCTGCGTCCCCGAGGCTGGCCGAGCTGCGGGCCGCCCCCCGCCCGGGCCCGACCCCTCCGCGCCGACCTGGTGGCCGCCTTGGTGAGCACCGGGTAGAGCCGCAGGACGCGCAGGTACTGGGCGAGCGCCCGCTGCGGCAGCGCCCCGAGCCCGGCCCCGGCCCCGGCCCCGGCCCGCAGCGTCGACGCCGCGGGCGCCATCGCCACCGCCGCGCCGCGGCCGCCCGGCCCCCGACCCCGCCTCCCGCCCGCCGGGGCGCGGGGACGGCCTCCCGTTTCCCGCCCCGCCGCGGCCCGCAGCGCGGCCCGGGGCAGACCCGGCCGTGCGCGGCTCGCGCGTCCGCACACTTTTCCCTGAGTCCCTAGCAGGCCGCCTCCCCTCCGGCGCCCGCGGCGATAGGAGCTCGGTGGGGCGGGGCGCGGCGAGCCTCCCGATTGGGCGGCGGGCGCTTCCGCCCTCTCGCGAGAGTTGGTGGGAGCGCGCCAAATTTCCCCGGGAGAGCGGCGGCGGTCCGGGCGCGGCGCGATGGTTCTGAGGAACAGCGGGCGGCGGCGCGCGGAGCCGGGCCCGGACGGCGAGGCCAGCCGGTGAGGGGCGCCGGGGCTCCCGGGCGGGCGGCGGGCGGCGGGCGGGACTGCCTCGTGCGGGGCTCCTGGCGCGCAGCCGCGGCGGTCCTTCGCAGGCCGCCACCCAGCGGCGCGGCCCTCCTGCGTTCGCTCTGGCTTCCGCGCGCTGAGGACAGACGGCTCTGTGGGAGCGCGGTCGGCGACTCGGCGGCGGAGCCGATGGGGCCGCCTGTCAGCGCCTGCGGAGCGGGGTGGGGGCGGGACACCCGCTCCACCGCGATCACAGCGCGCGCGCGCTCCTCGCCTCTCCTCCCCCCCGGCTCGCGGGGCGCCGCCTCCCGGGGCCGTGCGGGGGGCTGGGCGGCGTGCGCGCGCGGGGGCGGCGGTGTGCGCGCGCGGGGCCGACCCCCGGGCCGTGCGGGGGACTGGGCGCCGCCTCCCGGGGCCGTGCGGGGGACTGGGCGGTGTGCGCGCGCGGGGCCGCCTCCCGGGCCGTGCGGGGGGCTGGGCGCCGCCTCCCGGGGCCGTGCGGGGGGCTAGGCGGCGTGCGCGCGGGGGGCCGCCCCCGGGGCCGTGCGGGGGACTGGGCGCCGCCTCCCGGGGCCGTGCGGGGGGCTGGGCGGCGTGCGCGCGCGGGGGCGGCGGTGTGCGCGCGCGGGGCCGACCCCCGGGCCGTGCGGGGGACTGGGCGCCGCCTCCCGGGCCGTGCGGGGGGCTGGGCAGCGTGCGCGCGGGGCCGCCCCCGGGGCCGTGCGGGGGACTGGGCGGCGTGCGCGCGGGGGGCCGCCCCCGGGGCCGTGCGGGGGACTGGGCAGCGTGCGCGCGGGGCCGCCCCCGGGGCCGTGCGGGGGACTGGGCAGCGTGCGCGCGGGGCCGCCCCCGGGGCCGTGCGGGGGACTGGGCAGCGTGCGCGCGGGGCCGCCTCCCGGGCCGTGCGGGGGGCTGGGCGCCGCCTCCCGGGGCCGTGCGGGGGGCTGGGCGGCGTGCGCGCGGGGGGCCGCCCCCGGGGCCGTGCGGGGGACTGGGCAGCGTGCGCGCGGGGCCGCCCCCGGGGCCGTGCGGGGGACTGGGCGCCGCCTCCCGGGGCCGTGCGGGGGGCTGGGCGGCGTGCGCGCGGGGGGCCGCCCCCGGGGCCGTGCGGGGGACTGGGCAGCGTGCGCGCGGGGCCGCCCCCGGGGCCGTGCGGGGGACTGGGCGCCGCCTCCCGGGGCCGTGCGGGGGGCTGGGCGGCGTGCGCGCGCGGGGCCGACCCCCGGGCCTGTGCGGGGGACTGGGCGGTGTGTTCCCCAAAGGGGCCGGGACGGCGGTCAGTGAGCGCTTCCCCGGCGCACGCTTTGTGAATGGAAACAAGTCTGAGCAGACCGTTCAAGTAATTTCTTTCAGATAATGTGTCCGTTGCAGAAGTTTACCTTGTAGGCAACAAAAGTAGATATTTTCTTATCTTTGTGTTGATCTTTAATAAATGTCGCAAATGCTGTTTGTTGAGTACCCACTGTATACAAAGAAGCCTATCTGCTTATCATATGTGTATGATTGGTCGCTGCTCGGTTTTAGGCAGAACTAGAATCCCGTCCAAATTGGTCATCAAAATTCTTGTTTTTTGTACTGTGCTGCGAGCTTTGCAGTTTTCATTGTTCCTTATAACATGCATGAAAATCTTGTGTGGTAGATACGGTTAATTTCATTTTGCCAAAAAACAAACTAATAATAAATTTGAGAACTGATTTTAGAAATAAAAATACAAAGCAGCAACTTTTTTGTTTTGAATTAATTGTAGATTCTTATGCAGTTGTAAGAAATTACACAGAGAGGGGATGCCTGGGTGGCTCAGTTGGTGAAGCATCTGCCTTCAGCTCAGGTCATGATCCGAGGGTCCTCAGATTGAGACCCATGACGGGCTCCATGCTCAGCGGGGAGCCTGCTTCTCCCTCTCCCTCTGCTACTCCCCCTGCTTGTGTTCCCTCTCTCGCCGTGTCTCTCTCTGTCAAATAAATAAATAAAATCTTAAGGGGCGCCTGGGTGGCTCAGTTGGTTAAGCATCTGTCTTCGGCTCAGGTCATGATCCCAGGGTCCTGGGATCGAGCCCCGCATCGGGCTCCATGCTCAGCGGGGAGCCTGCTTCTCCCTCTCCCACTCTCTCCCACTCCCCCTGCTTGTGTTGCCTCTCTCGCTGTCTCTCTCTCTCTGTCAAATCAATCAATAAATAAAAATCTTAAGAAAAAATAAAATCTTAAGAAAAAAAATTACACAGAGCGATCCCATTATATCCCTTATGGGTATAAGCTAGTTCCCCCCGGTGGTATCATCTTAGTTACTAGAACGCTAGGTCACAACCAGGAAATTGATGTTCATGCAATGCATGGATACTCAGTTATGTATGTGCGTGTATTTAGTTCTGTGCACATTGTGTGTTTGTAACCACCACCACAATCAAGACACAGAACAAGTCTATCCCCAGGACCCCTCATGCTACCCTTTTATAGCCACAGCCACCTTCATTCCTCCCTCTTCCTCATCCATGGCAGCCACTAATCTGTTCTCCACCTCTAATTTTATTTCAAGAACTCTACATAATTCAGATTATAAAGTGTATAATTTGGGGGGATTGGCTTTTTTCACTCAGCATAATACTCTTGAGATCCATCCAAGTTACTGCACAAATCAGTAAGTTTTTTCTATTTTATTGATGGATAGTATTCCATGGGGATGGATGTGACATAGATTATTTACCTGTAGGTAGTATCTTAGTTGTTTCCGCTTTTTGGCTATAATGAATAAAGTGGTATGAATGTTCACACATGAGTTTTTTTTTTTTTTTTTTAAGATTTTATTTATTTATTTGAGAGAGAGAGAATGAGAGAGAGCACATGAGAGGGGGGAGGGTAGAGGGAGAGGCAGACTCCCTGCCGAGCAGGGAGCCCGATGCGGGACTCCATCCTGGGACTCCAGGATCATGACCTGAGCCGAAGGCAGTCGCTTAACCAACTGAGCCACCCAGGCGCCCCCACACATGAGTTTTTGTATGAATGTGAGTTTTCCTCCCTCTGGGATAAATGCCCAGGAAGGGGGCAGAGGGAGAGAGGGAATCTTAAGCAGGCTCCATTCCCAGCGCAGAGCCCAATGCGGGGCTCAGTCTCATGACCCTGAGATCATGACCTGAGCCAAAATCAAGAGTCGTGCACTGAGCTGACTGAGCCACCCAGGTGCCCCTGTACATTTTTAATATCCCATAAGGCAGAAGCATCTAGCCATGATGGTTGTTTTTATCAGTGTTCTGGTTACAGAGTTGAACAGGTTTTGAGGCTGCTGCCCCAGTCATGTTTCCCATGACTTCTGTTACTTTAATGAACTGTTTGCCAAATATAAGGTTTTTCAGGGATGGATCTACTGTGTTGCATCCAAAATGCTTACACTGGTTGGACTGAGGGTTTCGGGAATAGATAAGAGTCGTGATCGGTGAAGACAGGTTTTCCCTCCTTTTATTCAGGGATGATGGCCCCTCTTCCTCTGTCTCGGCACTTAAGCGCCTGGAACGCAGTCAGTGGACAGATAAGATGGATTTGCGGTTTGGTTTTGAGAGACTCAAGGAGCCTGGTGAGAAGACAGGCTGGCTCATCAACATGCACCCTGTAAGCACCTGGGCAGCTGCTGGCTTAGGCCTTGGAAGAGTGGGTGGTGCAGGTGGAGGTGGGATTGTTCGTAGCTCTCCTTCTTTCTTCTTCAACATCACTGGGCTGTAAAGAAGCTACTGGGACTCAGGGGGGTCCCTGTTAACCTAGAAAAAGTTTTCAAGAATGAGGGAGAGATTGAGAGAAATCCACACTTGGAAGATGTTGTGATGCAGTTCTTGTGGATGGGGAATGTTTATGTGGGGGTGGAGAAAGGTTTTGTCTCTGCTCAGTTTCCCACAGAGGAGGAGCAGGAGGGTCCTTGTACTTGCGTAGGGGATAACTTGGTGCCCGTGTTGACTGATTCTCTTGTAGACTGAGGTTTTAGATGAAGACAAACGCTTAGTCAGTGCAGTGGATTACTACTTTATTCAAGATGATGGGAGCAGATTTAAGGTAAGGTCTTGAACCCCAAGAAGCTACGACCCACTCAGAGATGAGATGTAGCTGGGTCCAAAGTGGCAGGTGTTCACTTAAGCGGGAGGAGAGGGGTTGAGAGGCTTCTGGTGTGCAGCTGCCCGAAACCTGTTGGGGACACGGACCCCCTGGAGCCACACGGGTCTCCATTTACCATGTCATAGAGAACCAACTTGGAAAGCCCGAGGGAGGAGTAGTTTGTCTCTCAGACTTTTGCCCCTGCCGTATGCGCAGGTGCTAATTCCGGACTGCATCACCTTGTAAGAGGTGTCAAGGTCAAAGATACGTTAGATCTGGGCAGCTTGTGGGGATAGCAGCAAACAGCCTGTCTTCCCTTATCTCCCTTTTTTCTTTCTTATTGCCCCTGAATGGGTTGGTGGCTCTTGCAGGTGGCCTTGCCCTATAAGCCGTATTTCTACATTGCAACCAGAAAGGTAAGTCTGTGGTCCATAGAATCAGGTCACATGACCTGTGCCTCATTTTGTGTGTGGGGGGGTGTTTGTGTGTGTGTATTTCAGAACTGAAAGTAAAGAGGCCTCTAGAGAAACGGGCAAGGAAGACAGTAGATTTTACTAATAGGAAGTTCTTTCATTCTGATCTCAATTTAGGGTTGTGAACGAGAAGTTTCATCTTTTCTCTCCAAGAAGTTTCAGGGTAAAATTGCTAAAATAGAGACTGTCCCCAAAGAGGATCTGGACTTGGTGAGTATCACCGGGACCCTCCAGGGTAAATGGGTTTGGTCTACCTTGCCCCTGGGGTGAGATGGAAGAGGCCAAGTTTAGCATCTGTGGGATGGTGTATGGATGATGGGGCTTTGGTGCCTGTGCGTACGTCCTCGTAGAGAACTCTGGTGGTTTAGTTGTGCCACATGCAGAGTTGGACAAGATGCTTTCGACTTGCGAACAGGTCTACTCATGTATTTACCTTTGAGTTGTTCTCCCCTTATTTTCTTACCCCAATAAAGTCCTTTTTCTCTTGAACTCATGAGCACAATCTCATCACTTTGTAGCCAAATCACTTGGTGGGTTTGAAGCGAAATTACATTAAGCTATCCTTCAACACCGTGGAGGATCTTGTCAGAGTGAGGAAGGATGTCTCCCCTGCCGTGAAGAAGAACCGGGAGCAGGGCCATGCCCATGATGCCTACACAGCTATGCTCTCCTGGTAAGCCTTCTCGTAAGCAGAGCCCCCAGGCGGTCCACAAGGACTGCTTCCCATGTTCCCTACGTTGACAGGATGGATAGGAAGCAGGAAAACTGAGTAATGAAGTTACCTTAAGGATTAGCTCTGTTCAGTGTAGAAACACGCAAGCAATTAGGTAGAATTTCTTCTTTTAAATTTTTAGTTGTTTATCTGTTTTACTTCTTTGAGAGAGAGCAAGAGAGTGTGAGCAGGGGGGAGGGGCAGAGGGAAAGGGAGAGAGAGAATTCTAAGGAGGCTCCACGCCCAGCACGGATCCCAACATGGGGCTCGATCTCACCGTCTTGAGATCATGACCTGAGCCAAAATCAAGAGGCAAACCCCCAACCAAGCCACCCAGGTGCCCCAGCCTAGGTAGGATTTCTTATGTGCTGCATTTGCGTTAAATAAGTAGTGGTTTCCTGGGTGGTATCTTAGCTACACCTGTTTCTTACACAGGGGTGGATTTGTGGCTCTGAAGTTTGAGTTGAATCCAAATGAAGACATTTTGGATTCCCAATGACACCACTTTTTTTTTTTTAAGATTTATTTATTTGAGAGAGAGAGAATCCCAAGCCAGCTCACCGCTGAGCAGGGAGGGGAGCCCAATTCGGGACTCGATCCTAGGACCCTGGGATCCTGACCTGAGCCCAAGGCAGACACTTAACTGACTGAGCCACCTAGGCACCCTAGTTTTTTAAGTTTTTAACTTCCATCCTATAAAATACACGTCCTAAGTGTGTACGGAATTTCCGGTCTGACCTACTGGTGTGGGACGGTGTCATCTGAGGTCATCTTTAAGAAGGGCCTGTCTGGTCATCTCTGCCACCTCGATTTACCTTCTGTGTTTACTCCACGTGGACTCTGGTCTTCCCCCTGTTCCGACCCCAAGCAGAGTATAGTTGAATAAGCTGGCCTCTCTCCATTTTGCAGTGTTCTGCAAGGGGGCAGTGTGGTTATTGATGAAGAGGAAGCCTCTAAGAAGGTCACCGACCAGTTGGATAACATTGTGGACATGCGGGAGTATGATGTGCCCTACCACATCCGCCTCTCCATTGACCTGAAGATCCATGTGGTGAGTGGGCCGTCCCTTTCGGGCAGCTGGACAGTCAGGAGGTGACCCTGAAAGGATAAATCCGTAGAGAAATACACCTCCTGGGACAGATGCAGAGCTCTTTATTAACGTGCTACCCGTCCTGCAGGCTCATTGGTACAATGTCAGATACCGAGGAAGTGCCTTTCCTGTGGAAATCGCCCGACGAGATGACCTTGTTGAACGACCCGTGAGTACTGCTTGCATTTCCTCCATCCTGACTTTTCCACTTGTTTCTGGAGAGAGCTCATTCGGTGCTGAAGGATGAATTTGATTCAGAGATTTGTTTTCTTCTTTTTCCTCAAATACTTTCTTAAAAAAGTTGTAGAAAAAAAAATTTTTTTTTTTGTCTGTTTCTGACCGAGTATAATTTCACTTTGTGCTTACACATCACGATGTGATGTCCGTGTTTGAGCTGGGCTGGATCTGAACATTTGAGGGAAAGCTCTGTCTTCCATTTTAGGTGGTTGATAGCAAAGTGATGTGGTGAAAAATGGATTTATAACTGGAAGGCCTTGGTTCAGGGACAGCTTTGTGTTCTTGGGCAAGTCTGTATTCCTATTTTCTCATTTCCAAAATGGAGATGTCAGCTCTGTACCACGATCTCTCTGGGTTGTCATAAAGGTCAAAATAAGGTCATGCATTTTCAAGCACGTTGAGACTCAAGTGTTCCATAATTCTAGGATTTTCCTGTCATGCTCTAATCTCTTGTATGTGTTTAAATTTTTATGCCATCCATGAATCATGGCATTCTTGATATAGCTCAGTCAACCCCAAAATGCCTGTCTCACTTCTTTTGGAACCTCTCCCTGTGGCAGCTCGACTCTTAGCAGCTAGAGGTGGAGGTGGTAGGTGTTGAGAAGACCAGTGGGATCTCTAGAGCTCGGCTTGGTTTCTCTCCAACTTAATGAGACGTTGTGTCCCTGCAGGACCCTGTGGTATTGGCATTTGACATCGAGACGACCAAACTGCCCCTCAAGTTTCCCGACCCTGAGACTGACCAGATTATGATGATTTCTTATATGATCGATGGTCAGGTAAGTGGTACCTTTTGGGATGTAAGCTTCGTAGGAGCAGGAACCTTGTCTAGTCCCTAAACCGGAACAGCATCCACTCTATGCTTAGTATATTTTGGGTGAAAAATTAGTGAGTTGAGTCCAGGAAAGTGAACGAACCAGCCGTGCTCCTCCAACAGAAACTTGAGACATTCAGGGCTCTTCTTGGGAGAGCTGCGGTGCCTTCCCATTGCTGCAGATGCCTGTAGCAGGAGCTTCTGGGCCAAAAGTGGAGAGGTGTGTTTTGGCTTTCTGTGTCCTAACTCATGCCGATGGCTCACGCACTTCCCAGGGCTACCTCATCACCAACAGGGAGATCGTTTCAGAAGATGTTGAAGATTTCGAGTTCACCCCCAAGCCAGAGTATGAAGGACCTTTTTGTGTCTTCAATGAACCCGATGAGGTAAAGAGGTGTCCCTTGGTGGGGCGCCTGGGTGCCTCAGTCGGTGAAGCCTCTGCGTTTGGCTCAGATCATGATCCCAGGGTCCTGGGATTGAGCCCCGCATCGGGCTCCCTGCTCAGCTGGAAGTCGGCTTCTCTCTCTCCCTCTGCCTGCCACTCCCCCTGCTTGTGCTCTGTCTCTAGCTCTGCTCTCTCTCTCAAATAAAAAATAAAATCTTTAAAAAAAAAAAAAAAGGTGTCCTTTGGGATACTGCCAGGTATTTGGGGTGAAATGGGAGGAAGAGGACTCAGCGCTCATGTAATCAGAATGGCAGCGTGCTGGATGGGGTGTTTAGCGGCGGGGTCCTCATTCACACTGGAAGCACTGGGTGGGTATGGAAATGGAACAGTGACATGAGGTCCCTGCTTTTCCTGAACTTTGGGAGGGGTGTTAGGAAACAGCTTGAAAAGAAACAGAAATCCTCTGACAGCTAAGAATCATTGAATTCAGGTTCATCTAATCCAGAGATGGTTTGAACATGTCCAGGAGACCAAACCCACCATCATGGTCACCTACAATGGTGACTTTTTTGACTGGTAAGTCTGATGTCTTGTGAGTAACCAAAATGTGTTTGGGACGGGATGTTGCATGGTGGTGTGAATATGCTCATTTACTAACGGTTAAGACGAAAAGAGTCTGTGAGAGGAGGGAGGAGGGTAGGAGGAGCGCCGCTTGGTGGCCTGAGAGGCACCTCGCCCCGTTTGAGGAGAAGTGGGTGTGGGCGTTCCTGGGTCTGCTTGGGGGTCTGCTGGGGGCAATCTTCCTGTTCCTGAGGAGGGAACTAAAGGATAACTGCCTGTGTGCCCATCTGTCTGCCCTCATCCCTAGGCCGTTTGTGGAGGCCAGAGCAGCGGTTCACGGATTGAACATGTACCAGGAGATAGGGTTTCAGAAGGACAGCCAGGGGGAGTACAAGGCCTCCCAGTGCATCCACATGGACTGTCTCAGGTAGGCCCCGCAGCTCATCGCACTGTCTCGGGGGCTTTCTGTGACTAGGGTCCAAAGCTCCCTTCTTGCACACGTTGGTCCTGTCCACCTCCCTTTGAAGGAGGAAAGTGGCTTCTGAGAAGCAGCTCCCATTATCTTTGAGGACAGTGGGTGCGGTTCTGGCTGGGTCCGGGGACGTGCTGTCTTTTGTTGTGTGCTCATTATCCCTTCTACCAGCAAACATGTTAGTGTCAGACCTGGTGGGAAAGCCAGAGCAGAAAAGCCAGGTTGGGTGAGGTCTTGGTGCCGTGGGAGCCCCCCACAAAGGTGGGGTTGCCGCAGCCAGGGGTGTCCAGGCTGGAGATAGGCATTCGAGGGGGCTCAGAGTGCTGAGGTGGAAGGCTGGAGAGAAAGGAGGCCTTGTGGGCCTCTTGTATCTGTAGGGAGGTGAATTTTGAGACGCTGCTGACACGCTTAAAGCTTGATCTGTTTGCTCTGCAGCCCTGGCGTTATGGTGCATGTGTTGGAAGGGGCAGGCCAAGTCGTAATGAGGATGGGATTGAAGAGGGGTGGGCTTGGGGATCCACGGACAGGGGGGCCAGGGGCACGTGAAGCACAGGGAATGTTGGTGTCTGGGGGAGGAAGCAGGTCTGGGAACCCCATTCACATGGGGCATGGTGATCAATGGTTTCTCAAGAGGAGAAGTAAAGGACAGGTGGGGGCCTTCAGAGGAGGCGGCAATCCTGGGAGGCCACAGGGGGCATTTCTGGGGACGAGGATGGCAAGAGTTTGGAGGCTGAGGGAGGTGAGACTCGATGCAGTTAAGAGTGAGTTATGGGTGCCAGAGACACAGCCGTGTCCATCATGGGACTGAGTTGAGGGCAGGATGTGGAGACGGGCACGGGGTTGAGGGGCACAGGGTGCTTCCAGTTTCCATTGCTGAAGAGACTGTGTAAGGAGAGAACAGGAGTTTAAAAATAGGGCCTGAGGGAGGGGGAGAGCAGGGCAGACTAGCAGCACCCACAGGACAAGCTGGAGGGGTGGAGGGAGGCCAGAGGGTGCGGGTTCCCAACCCCTCATGTTTATATTTCTCCGTGAGGGAGGAAGGGAAGGCTGTGGGGCTCGGAGGACCGGCCCTGGCATTTCCTCGTGTTTGTGGGCACATCCGCGAGGTTGACTGGATCTGGGTGAAAGGCTTCATGAGAGGTCTGCTCCCTGGGGGGTCTCAGTGGAGATCTCCAGGGTGCCATTAGGACTACGTCTTTCTGGGGTCTGTCCAGCTTTGCCGCTGTCATGGTTGGTGGGCTTCATCTCGGAGTCCTCTCTGACCTTTGCTCTTGTTCTTGTTCCCAGGTGGGTGAAGAGGGACAGTTACCTTCCTGTGGGCAGCCATAACCTCAAGGCGGCTGCCAAAGCCAAGCTGGGCTACGACCCTGTGGAGCTGGACCCCGAGGACATGTGCCGGATGGCCACTGAGCAGCCCCAGGTACGTGTGTTCCCTCACTCTGCTGCCCTTTGGTTCTGATGTGGTGCCTCCGTGCCTCCTCGTTGCTCTTACTCTCTGATGTTCTCTCCTCAGACTCTGGCCACGTACTCGGTCTCAGATGCAGTGGCCACGTACTACCTGTACATGAAATATGTCCACCCCTTTATATTCGCCCTCTGCACCATTATCCCCATGGAGCCTGATGAGGTCAGTGCCTCTCCTGGCCCCGTGTGCCATTCTCCACACGCTGCCCAGTGGAGCTGGTCCCAGGCAGCTGACGTGGATGCAGCTGTGGGATTCTGGCGTGTGATTTGAGGCCTGCTGTTTCCCCCCCATAGGTGCTGCGGAAGGGCTCCGGGACGCTGTGTGAGGCCCTGTTGATGGTGCAGGCCTTCCATGCCAACATCATCTTCCCCAACAAGCAGGAGCAGGAGTTTAACAAGCTCACAGATGACGGTCACGTGCTGGACGCCGAGACCTATGTGGGTGGCCACGTGGAGGCCCTTGAGTCAGGCGTGTTTCGCAGTGACATCCCCTGCAGGTTCAGGATGGTGAGCCCCTCCCTGGTCTTCCTGCCGAATGCTTGGTCAGACCCAGAAGTTGTGGGGGCTGCAGTAAGGCCCTCATTCCTCTCTTGCCCTGTGGACCCCTTACCAGACCTCCTTTGTCTGGCCTGCCCTTGACTAGGGCACTGCAGGGCAGGTGCTCGGCTTCTCTGGAACATTCTCTGCCGGCGTCCCTCCTGGGTAGACTGGTTGGTGCAAGGGCATTTCCCGTCTTACTCATGTCCTCTCTTGGTCACTTGTGCTAGAATCCTGCTGCCTTTGACTTCCTGCTGCAGCGGGTGGAGAAAACCATGCGTCATGCCATCGAGGAAGAGGAGAAGGTGCCCATGGAGCAGGTCACCAATTTCCAAGAGGTAACGCTCCAGGGGGCCAGGAGAAACCATTGTCACGTGCCCTGCCTTGTAGACCGGCTTCTTTCAGTAGCATGTTTGTTACGCACTGGTACTTGGGCCCTGAGACAGGACACAGGGCTTCTGGTCTGGTTGGGGCAGGGGGGAGGAACAGGACAGTGTTGTGGTCACAGTGAATGACCTGACTTAGGGAGGCAGGAGAGTTTCACAAGGAGGCGGAGGGCTCTTGAGCTGGCTCTTGGAACATCGTGGTGGGCGGATGTGGGACAGAGGTGAGTGCTGGGTCTGAAGACCAGTTCATTTGGACTTCATATTATAGGCAGTGAGGAGCCATTGGTTTTTATTTTTTGTTGTTAAGGAGACTTTAAAAATGCTGAGAGCCCATTCCTATAAGTGACAGAGTAGAATATAGTGACCATAGCACCAATCAAATAACAGAACACCATTGACAACGTGTCCCATGCCTGGAGACCCCAGGTACCTCCCAGCTTGCTGGTCCTGTTCTTTGGACTTAGCACTTCTCAGGTGTGTCTCTTAGGCCCTGCTCAGCACTGCGGCATATTGAGTGACTCGTGGTTTGAAGTTTTTACCAGTTTTAGGATTGATTTCGAGAAACATCTCGTAACAGACTCGCTAGGCAGAATTCAAGTAAGAATGTGTTTGTGTAGTTTGCAAACTGTGAAGTTCTGTGCAGCTGTTGTCAGCTCCAGCTGCCGTATGCCTCGGGAACTCTCAAAGGACAAGCTGTGAGGAGCATCCAGGCTGAAAACCAAATGTGAGTTAGCACCTCAGAAGGAACAGACACCACTTTCAAGTTGAAGAAGTGGCAACTTGAGACCAAGGTGTGCTGAGCGGAGGCCTCCAGATGCCTGGGGGAGCCCAGCATCGGCCTCCTGGAGGACAGGGAGTGTGGCCCTCACTCCGTCTCCAGAATGTTCTAAAGGGCAGCCCAGGGTCCTTAGGAAAAGGGCAACAGGCTAATCGCTTTGTTTCCAGGGGACCATCCTGTCCCCACGATGCTGACGGGAGGCACCAGCTGGGGGTCACGGTGGCGCTGGGTGTGTCCTCTGGGAACTTTGCCTCCTTCCCTCTCTTCTTCCTCCCTAGTAGATTTCAGAACATGCCTCAGGGTGGAGAAGGATGGAGGGACTGCTCTCCTAATGATTCATTTGCCTAGAATTTAGTTAGAAACGAGGTATTAATGCTTCTGGCACGTCCTGTTCCATAGGGTAGATAGTACTCTTTTTAGTCATGGTTTCTGGTGTGTTCTTTATCTTCTTTGGAGGGTTTTAAACAGTTTTTTAATACTAAGGGCAATTTTGCATTCAAGTGATTTTTCTCACATGACTACCAAATTTAACATATGTCATAAAAAAAGGTGGCTGTTCTTCTGGTTAATCTTGAGTCTATTTAGGTGTGTTTCAGTCTAAACTTTAAACCTGACGGTTTAAAGCAGGTGGGCAAACCATAGCCCACGACGCCCATGCAGCCAGCAAGCTAACGATGGTTCTTATATTTTCAAAATGTTATAAAAAACAAACAACCAACCTCTGACAGAATATGTAGCCACAAAACCTAAAGTATTTATTATCTGGTCCTTCACAGAGGTTTGCTGGGTTATTAGCTTAACTTGTGGATACGTTAGTTCTCAAATTTGGGGGTTGTGTTCCTTGGTGTTGTGTATGTTTTGTGCAGAATGAACTTTTCAGTCAAGTGTGCGTCCGTGCTCTGATTTAACTCAGTGTTACATTTTGGGGAGTGGATGAAAATACATGACCATCAGAAGCCAGTTAGCTTTAGCTTTATATAGTTGCAGTGACTTTTTTACTTTTTAGGACAATATTTTTATTTCTGGAGGCTCTGTTGTTTTTTTTTCTGATTTGCTTTTTTTTTTTTTTTAACTGGACTCTTGTTTTAGAGTTTTGGTCTTCAGCATTTTTATTTATGCTCGTTTTCCCACGTTTACTCTAGGAGATGTATTCTCAAGTTCTTGGGGCCTCCTCCTACTGTGTCTGCTCTTGGTCATGGGGATCATGGGGGTCATGGGGGTGTTCCCTCTCACACTCTGCAGTTTCGAATGTGAATTTATACTCCGCAGGGAGGCTCAGGTGGCCCATCAGGGGCTGTCAGTACTTTGATGCAGTTTCTGGCCTGGGGTCCCTTGTCATGTGGTTCCTTGACTAGAGGGTTCCCCAACCACACACTTGTTGGAGGGACCAGCCTTTGGTGCCAGGTGCTCAGGGAAGACTTTCTCCAGCAAGAGCCCAGAAGAGATGTGATTCTGGTGGGCAGACGTGTTCTAGTTTATCCTTTCATGGAGGTGGGCTCTGAGGGCCTGCCTTTATTTGGGGTTCTGTGTCCCTGTTGTGTACAGGTTGCCTCGCACTGAGGAGGCATGAGAAATGTGTGGGGTGCTCACACCGCGGGCCCAGACGGCCGGCCTTGGAAGCACCTGCATGTGAGGCTGGGAACTCGGGGCTCAGGTTCTCCCCTTTCTTGGACAGCAGCGCCTCGTGAACCTGACTCACTTGTGCTAACACTGGTTCACGCGGAGCGCCTGCTTCTCTTCTGGGAGTCTGTGGTTTGGGTGTGTGCGGGCAGAGGAGCTGCGTGACCCGCCCCCAGGAAGAGCCCTGGGCGCTGGGTCTGTGAGCGTCCCGGCAACACGGCACTTGGTGAGTGTTGTCCTGGTTTGATGCTGGGAGAATTAAGCTCATCCCAGCTGGAGCCTGACCTCCTCCCGCCTCCACCCCACTTGCCTTTTCCCTTGGCTGGGTGAGTTCTGTGAGTCATTGCACCTGGGGAGTGGTCCTGGGGACCCCAACACAGGGCATCACCGAATTAGCTCACTGCTCTGGTTCTGAGTCTGCTCTTCGCTTTTGCCCTCTGAGGGTAACTTAGAAGCTCAGTTTTGCGTTTATAGGGATAGTTCTCATGTTTTGTGCAGGACATCTAAGTGTTTGGGATCAGGAGGGGTTTTTTGGCTAACAGCTCAACCTCTGGAAACGAGTCTGATTCTTTGGTTTATAAAGTAATGCTGGAGACCATCTAACACGGAGGTTCAGAACATAGCGTTTGGGCTAAGGGGCCCTATGCTTGATCCCCTGCTAACCTCTTGAGCCTTCTCATCTGTCAGGTGAGGGGTTGCTGAGGCCGGGGTGTCCCATGCCCTCACCGTGCAGGCATGAATGGCACCCAGGAAGAGTGCTGTTGATGCTCCAGCCTGGTCCCACACTCGCTGGCAGACGGCCCTGCCATGCAAGGCCGCAGACAGTCTTTCACAGTTTTCTCCCAACCGCAAAAGGTCCCCTGGGGTAGAGGCTGTGCTCCCCGAGATGCTGTCCTCCTTAGGGCTCTGTCTTTTCTTGCGGGGCTCCTGTACCTCCAGGTGTTGGTGGCCATCATCTGCCATCCTTCTGGGACCCATGGTGCTTGCTTTGTGACCATCCGTACAGTCTCCAGTTTTTGTCTTTGTCGCCACTCCTTTGTCCTTTCTCCTAGGTGTGTGATCAGATTAAGACCAAGCTCACCTCCCTGAAAGATGTTCCAAACAGAATAGAGTGTCCCCTTATCTACCACCTGGACGTGGGGGCCATGTACCCCAACATCATCCTGACAAACCGCCTGCAGGTGAGACCGATTCCCCCATCAGAATCGAGCTCTTCCTGCCCAGGCCCTAACCGATCCCCCTCCCACCCCACCGCAGCCCTCTGCCGTGGTGGATGAGGCCACGTGTGCTGCCTGTGACTTCAACAAGCCGGGAGCAGACTGCCAGAGGAAGATGGCCTGGCAGTGGAGGGGCGAGTTCAGTGAGTGCAGCCCCAGGGCAGGGGCAGGGTGGCTCGGCGGGGAGCAGGTGTGCAGGTCCCTGTCACGGACTCCCTCTGTCACCCGCCTAGTGCCAGCCAGCCGCAGCGAGTACCATCGGATCCAGCACCAGCTGGAGTCGGAGAAGTTCCCTCCCTTGACTGCAGAGGGCCCAGCCCGGGCCTTTCACGAGCTGTCCCGCGAGGAGCAGGCTAAATATGAGAAGCGGAGGCTGTCAGGTGAGTGGCTTCCAAACACGGTGCCTCCTCTGGCTTGGGCCTTTGTCGGGCCGTGCTGGTACCTCACAGCCTGAGGTCAGTTAAACTGGATGTTGCACCGGATGAGGTCACTGTGAACTGGTTCTTCCTGCAGCTTTCCTTTATTTCTTCTTCAGATGGTGACTTCACCTTCCTGTGCCCTTGGGGACTTTGGCCCATTCACACTGGGGCTGCCCTTTCTTTGAGAGGATGAACCAGCACGTATCTTTCGGGCTTCTCTGCTCCTTGGTGTTAACCTAGAAAGCTGCACTGGTTGGCATCTGTTGCTTCCTCGCTTTCTTTGGCTATGTCCAGGAGGCCTGGCTACCTCCTCTGTGGAGTCTCTCATGCTCCCCTGCTCTCGACTGTGCCTCAGATTACTGCCGGAAGGCGTACAAGAAGATCCATGTGACCAGGGTGGAGGAGCGCCTCACCACCATCTGCCAGCGGGAGAACTCCTTCTATGTGGACACGGTGCGTGCCTTCCGAGACAGGCGGTATGAGTTCAAAGGTCTTCACAAGGTGAGTCTGACCTTCGTGAGGTCAGAGCAGAGTCGAGTTTCTGAGATGAGAACCCCCAGCTGGGATGTGTGGCTCCCCATCTCTGGGCTCCCATGCATTTGCAAAGTAATGAGTGCACAGTTATTTTCAGCTTTGAGGGATTAAAGGCCTGAGGCCTCGAAACTGTTCTGAGTAATTGCTTTGGAAGTATTTATTTAGAGCAGAGATCAGCACACTATGGCTGGGCGGGCCATTTTTATAAATAAAATTTTATTGGAACTGAGCTGCGTCCCTCTGCAGCCGGAGGTGAGCAGCTGGAGTAGAAACAGGCTGCACGAGTGTAGTATTAGCCACGTGGCCCTTTATTTGCCAGCCTCTGACGGCAGGAGTGGGAGTGTGATTTACTAACCATTTCGTCCAGCAGGATCAAGGAAGGTACATAGCAACACCTCAGTGATCATGATACAGAGTAGTCTTATACTTGGGCGAATGGGGTTCTTTCTTCTGAAAGACCTTTCACTGCTGGACTCAGTAAGGTCCCTGCTCTGACAGACTCTTGTCATTACATTTTATGATTATTACCTTTTTTTGCTGGTTTCTTAGTGTGGTAAAATAGACATAATATAAAACTCAACATTTCTAAGCACATAGTTCTGCAGCACTGGGGACATTCACACTGCTGTGCGGCCACCACCCCCACCCCTCTCCAGAACTCTTCATCTGACGGAGCTAAAACTCTGCTCCCCCATAACAGTAACCCCCCATTCTACTTTCTGTCTCGGGGTTTAACTCCTGTAGGGCCCTCGGGTTAGCGGGATCACACAGCGTCTGATTATGACTGGCTCATTTCCCTCAGCATCGGGTCCTCGAGGTTCATCCATGTTGTGGCAGGTGTCAGATGTTCCTTCTGAGGCTGAACGGTAGTCCGTTGTGTGTACACCCCACGTTCTGTTCATCCTTCGTCTGTCCACGGGCGCTGGGTCGCGTCCAAGTTCTGGCTTCTGTGAATGTGGATGTGCAAACAGCTCCTCACGTCTCTGCTTTCGGTTCGTTTGAGTGTGTACCCAAAGTGGCATTGCTGGGTCTTACGGTAATTTAATTTTCAATCTTTTGAGGAGCTGCAGTCCCATCTCATTTTGTTTCAGTTAAGTAACTGTTGAGTTTCTTGTTTCTCTGTTTCTCTTCAGACAAGAACTAAAGGTGTAGTGAGTGTCTCATTCTCCGGTACCTGGTACATAGTAGACATTCAGTGAATATCTTAATTGTTTTGTTCTTTAAATATCAGACCTTCAAGAAAATTTTCTTCTCATATTGGATGGCGAGTTTGCTGAAATATGTATGGCCTTCCCTGTGGTTCTTTGTCAGTTGCTTTTATTAGGGGCCTCTTCAGTATCTCTCGTTACCCTAAGTTCGGTTAATACGGACACAGAGAGGCCTGGCTCCTCGTCCTGGGACATCTTGGCCTCAGGACAGCCAGTCCCATCACGGAAACCCACCCTATAGATCCTGCTAGCGAAGACTTGCTTCCTCGCAGTGAAGCAGGTAGAGTTCATCTGCCAGTGTAAGTCTCACCCACATGCTGGGGGAGATGTCCTCCAGCCTTGCCTTTCGGGCTCAGCATTTCAGGAGGTGCAGCCCGTGGGTGTGAAGGCCAGGTGTCACCATGTCCCCCTCTGGGCTGGCACTGGGTGGGACTGGGGTCGGGCACCCCCAGGCCTAGCACTCGCGATCCATGGCTTCTAGTCTGATTCAAATTCTGGAGAGTCTTTCATTCATTCCAGATGTTTATTGTCTGTTCTTTGCCAGGTGCTCTTCTAGGTACTGAAATGCATCAGCTAGGGAAGTGAAGGTCAGGTGTTCTAAAGCAGAAAGGGAAACATCAAATCTTTGATCACTGTGACAGCATCCAAGTTAGCAAGCAGGGACAGACATGCAGCTTGGGCAGGAGTGAGTTCATGTGCCCCCGAGTGCCCGTGCTGGTCACCCTTCCATGTGCGCAGTTCTGTGGATTTTGACAAAAACATACATGTAATGTATGTACGTGTGTAATGACCACCACAGTGAGAAGAACATTTCCATTACAACTATTTAGAATAGCACGAGGTCCTTTGTTAGCTCTATTGTTTCCGTCTTCCAACACTTGGTACAGGATCCGATAAGCAGGTGTTGGTCCATCATTAGGCTCGTGAGTCAGTTGTAATCCTGAGATGCTGTCTTTATTGGTGTGCACTTTGCTCTCTGCCTTCAGCGGTTTCTGAGTTCTGTTGTTGGAGAAGACCTGTAACTCAGCTTGTCCACAGCATTAAGTCAGAGTCCACTGAATAACAGGATGCATATTGGGAGCCCCTGGGCCTCTTGGGTGGCGTGAAGCCCCTTCTTCTGTTGCTTGTCTCGGACTTGGGTTTCCTTTGTTCCTCTGGCTCACTGTTGGGTTCTGGGTTTTGTCCCAGGAGGCTGATGTTGCCCCAAGTCTGAGTTGTCCAAGTGGGTTGCTGTAGTATTTTCTCCTTGTCCTTGGTCTCACAAGAAATAAAAGTTCCTTTGTGTTCAGAACTCGTTTCAGGACATCTGCCTTGTACCGGGAAGTGCTGGCTTACCAGTGACTCGGGACTCGTGGGAGCCCGGTGTGTGGTTCTGGCCTGGCTGCAGGGTTGCGGGTTGTGCAGACCTGGGAGGGACGTGCGGACCCCATACCCTTTATTACGTTTCTCAGGGGCGGTACTCGCGTTTTGGTTATGTACAATGCCTTTATTCCTAGGAATTGTGTGCTGGAGTCTTCGGGGTCAGGTCCTGATGTCTGCACCTTCCAAGGGGTGTGCCCGTACAGAGAACGGGGTAAAGGAAACGTGGCCCAGGGTCCGCAGTGGTTTTTCTCACGTCTATGGTCTTCCATTGTATTCGTTTTGGAAGTTTTCTGTAGGTTTGAAATTTTCAAACTATTAAAACGTTGGGCCACTGACTACGTAGAATGTGAGCTGAAAGAACCTAGAAGGCGACTGGTCTCTATGTGGTCCTAGGTGTGGAAAAAGAAGCTCTCCGCGGCCATGGAGCTGGGCGACGCAGCGGAAGTGAAGCGCTGCAAGAACATGGAGGTCCTGTACGACTCCCTGCAGCTGGCGCACAAGTGCATCCTCAACTCCTTCTACGGCTACGTCATGCGCAGGGGGTACGCTCCTGCCTGGGGCCTGAGTCGGGGGAGTTGGCGCCTGCAGGCCTCGTGCTCAGGGAGGCGGGACCGCTGGCTGGGGCTGGGGTGAGGGTGGGGCCACGCTGACGCGGAGGGTCTGGGGTGCCGAGGGCATCAGCGCCACAGACGTGTCGTCTCCCTGTCTTGGGCGGGAGACAGGGACGTGGTAGTTTCCAGGGTGTTTATGTGATGGAGGCTGTGGAGAGGGTCTGGGCAGTCACCAAGCAACACTGCGTGACTAACACGAGGTGTGAAGCCATCTGAGGAGTTAGGAAGGCCGGGGTGGGGTGCTGCTTAAAGCCAAGGTGGCCTGTTTCTGACGGACGTGGGACGAGGGGGGATCTGAATGGTGAGTGAGGGCCTTTCGGGGAGCGGGTCATGGAGGCCTGGCCACTGGGTAGGGGTCCCACTGGGGAGGGTCAGCATGTTGACTCTGGAGAAGGAGAAATACGGGACACTAGGGATTAGGTTTGAGGGAAGGTGGTTGTATTTTTTGTTGCCTTTTTTTTTTAAGGTTGGTTTGTTTATTCGAGAGAGAGAGTGTGCGCACATTTGTGTATGTGTGCAGTGGGGGGTGGGGGTGGAGGAGGGGCAGAGGGAGGGAGATTCTCAAGCCGATTCCCCGCTGAGCGTGGAGCCCGACCTGGGCCTCAGTCCCACAACCCTGAGGTCACGACCTGAGCTAAAACCAAGAGTCGGACACTTAACTGACTGAGCCACCCAGGCACCCCTAGTTTTTGTTGCTTTCTAATGGCAGAGAAGGAGGGGTGGAAAGCAGGGCTAGAGTGGAGTCCTCAGGGGCAGGAGGGGCAGGCCTCCCGATGCGACCTGGTTTGGGGGCAGTGGGCCAGGTGTCTGGCGGGAAGCTGCGGGCATCCGCGGGCTTGTGTTTTCCCTGAGAGGTGAGGGTGAGCGTGGGGTCTGGGAGATGGAGAGGGCACGAGATGGAGCTGGGGACAGTGGAAGGGGGCTCGTGAGGACGCACGGCCACCTGGGCTGGCAATGAGGGAGCTGCTGACAGTGGTGGCCTGCTGCATCTTCCAGCCCTGCACCTGGAAGGAGGGCAGAGGAGTGTCCCCAGCACTGAGCTCAGGTCCTCTGTGGTTCTCCTGCCCTGCTTCAGATGTCCCCTTCTCGGTGTCCTTCTGCTGACCTCCTCTAGTGACCCTTTGAGGGGAGCCCCACCGGCCCCCCAGGCTGTGACTCTCTTTCTCAGGGCTCGCTGGTACTCCATGGAGATGGCAGGCATCGTCTGCTTCACAGGGGCCAACATCATCACCCAGGCACGGGAGCTGATTGAGCAGATCGGGTGAGCGCCCCACTCTGGGGGGCGGGGGCGGGGAGCGAGCAGGTGGGCATTGTGTTTCATGGGTCCATGGCCAGGAAGGGCCTTCATGCCGGGTTCTCTCTATGTGAAGGCCATGGTCCAGTATCCATGTGGCCTCGTTTCTCTGTTTCTCTGAAGGAGGCCCTTGGAGCTGGACACGGATGGAATATGGTGCGTCCTGCCCAACAGCTTCCCTGAAAACTTTGTCATCAAAACGACCAGTGTAAAAAAGCCCAAGGTGACCATTTCCTATCCTGGGGCCATGTTAAACATCATGGTCAAGGTGAGCCTGGGTCTCCAGGGAGGGCCTGCTGTCTGGGCCTGGATTGCTGGCACCCCCACTCTGACGGGGATTTGGGAGGGGGACTGTGTAGGCTCTCAAGCTTGCCTGGTCCCTTCCGAACATCAGACCAGCCTGCCTGTGCCGTTCAGGCTTTTCTGTAGCCCAAGGATCTGTACAGAGAGTGCTGTGCTCGCACTGGAGTGAGTCTTCCCCTTTAGCACAGTGTCCCGACTGTTCGCTTTTAACTTTTTATTTTGAAATAGTGTTAGACTTACAGAAGAGTCCTAACAGTAGAACAGAGATTTGTGTATATCCTTCAGCCTGCTTCCTCTAATGTTAGCATCTGTAAGCCCTGGCACAGTGATCAGAACTAAGGAATTCACGTTGACACAACACTAACCAAGCCAGAGTCTTTATTTGCATTTCCTGCGTCTCCTGGGCTCCACGCTGGGCGTGCTGGTCCTGTCTCCTCAGTCGCCTCCAGGCTGGCAGCTCCTTGTCTTCAAGGAGTACTGGCCTCGAGTTTTGTTGACTGCCTCTCATTTGGATTTGTTTGTTGTTTCTGTCATTAGAATGAGGTCATTAGCATTTTTGAAGGAATGCCAAAGGCGATGTGCCCTGTGTTTCATCCTGTTGCTGCTTGGTGTCGGGATCTGCACTTCTGGCCTCCCCTCCCCCGTCCCGCCCACTGTCCTGCTCACCCCCCTGCTGCAGGAGTGAGACATGGAGTCATGGAGCCCACACCTCCCCACATCCCCGGGGAGGAGAGTCAGTCTGGCCACGTGTTAAAACTACCAGAGCCTTGAGCGAATGCTGGAGGAGATACTTGAGACGATGCAGGTGTCCTGTATCTCTCTAATTTTCACTGGTTTGAGTGTCTGTTGCTGGTTCTGTGTGGCTTTCCCCTCTGGCGGCTCCCTCTTTCCCACATTCCTGGTACATGTATTAATTGGAATCCTTCCGTCAGGAAGCGTTATCACCCTTCTTTTCCACTTATCCCCCGCTTAGCAATGTACTTAGTCATGTCCTGCTGTGTTTTGTGACCCCGCTTATTCCTCTTTGGCTGCTGGGGGGTCCTTCCCATTTGCCCACGTATTCTTGACACATGCCTCTGTTCTGTGGTTTGGGTTCAGGTTTGGGGCTTTTTTTTAAACAGCACTGTCTTACTTCTTATTTTCTTTTTCTTTTTTTTAAAGATTTTATTTATTTATTTGACAGAGAGAGACACAGCGAGAGAGGGAACACAAACGGGGAGTGGGAGAGGGAGAAGCAGGCTTCCTGCCGAGCAGGGAGCCCGACGCGGGGCTCGATCCCAGGACTCTGGGATCACGACCCGAGCCAAAGGCAGATGCTTAACGACTGAGCCACCCAGGCGCCCCTACTTCTTACTTTCTTACTGGTCCTGTAAGGTGCTCCAACCGCATCTTGAGTTTCCCAGTCCCAGCCCCAGAATCAGCTGTTTCTCTAAGGAGCCAGGTTCCTTTTATTGGAGAGGGTGTTGGAAACCAAGATCAGGTGCAGAGGCTCCTTGCTGTGGCTGTTGGTGCTTCTGGCTGCTCCTGGCCGATCGAGCCAGGAGAGATGTGTATGCCTGATGCCCCCCTCGCCCACACATGCAGCTGGGTTTATTTCTCTGTCTGCGTGTGCACTTTAAAATAGAGAACGTGAGTCCACAGCGATCTGTCTGGCCGCAGTCTAGTCCCCTTTCCTCATTAGTAACTTCTTCCTCCTGAGGTGAGAAGCCTGTCCCTCATTTTCTTGGTGTGTTCCTTTGTTGAGCCCTAGTGTATGTGCGCAGGGGCTTCAGGATTGTGTCATCTGTGCAGTGAACTTACCAGCTACAGCACAGTGTGTGTGTGGTGTTTCTGTCTTTGGTCTGTACTAACCCCATCAGGACAGGGTTTGCCAGGGTGACAAGTCAGCCCTTGAGCGGGGTTCTACACAGAATGCAGCCGGGCTCGTGTCTTCCAGTCTGCAGTCCGTCTTGGGGTTGCCCAGTATCCTGGTTGAATGCTTTTTACTTTGCTTACAGTAAAATTCACTCTTCGTAGAGTGCAGTTCTGTGGGTTTTGACCCACACATAGAGTCATGTTTCCACCTCACAGAGCAACACAGAACAGTTCCCGAGTGCCACTCCTTTATCATCAGCTCCAGACTCTGGCTACCCAGTGTGTTCTCTGTGCAATAATAATTCTGCCTTTTCCAGAATGCCCTGTGAATGGAAATAAGTCGTATAAGCTCCTGGACTTAGCAGAATGCGTTTTGGTTCGTCCACGTCTGAAATGTGTCGGAGTGTAAACTCTCCTTGGCTGAGTGGTGTCCATTGTACAGAAGAGCCCCAGTTTGCTGGTCCAGCCAGTCCTCGGAGGGTAGCTGTCACTTCCAGAATGGTTGGGAGTAAGGCAGCCCCCCTTCCCCTCGTTTTGCAGGAAGGCTTCACCAACGATCAGTACCAGGAGCTGACTGAGCCATCCTCACTCACCTATGTCACCCGCTCAGAGAACAGCATCTTTTTCGAGGTTGACGGGCCCTACCTCGCCATGATCCTTCCAGCCTCCAAGGAAGAAGGCAAGAAACTGAAGAAGAGGTAGGAATCCCACAGCCTTCGTGTTTGGGAAGAAAATGAACAGATGAGACTTAACCCATCCAGGAAGTAGACCAGGAGGCCAGATGGGAGTAGTTCCGTTTTTTTGACCTTTTTGATTCAATTTGGAGACACAAATACTACCAGCTCTGCTCTCCACCTGTTAGATTCTGGCTGCACAGGCTCCCGGCCCTTCTGTCGTTCTTCTCTCAGAAGCAGGAGCCTCGGGGTGGAGAGACGTTTGCTGCCCGGCAGATGCTAGAGGAGAGGGTTGGGTGGAGGGCCGGTGGCACGCAGCCAACGTCCCGGGCTCCCGTTCACTGCCATGCTTGCCTGTGATTCCAGATACGCCGTCTTTAATGAGGACGGTTCCCTGGCTGAGCTAAAGGGCTTCGAGATCAAACGCCGAGGGGAGCTGCAACTGATTAAGATCTTCCAGTCCTCGGTGTTCGAGGCCTTCCTCAAGGGCAGCACGCTAGAAGAAGTGTATGGCTCTGTTGCCAAGGTGGCTGATTACTGGCTGGATGTGCTGTACAGTAAGGTAAGGCCACCCCCCTCCTTCCCGGGCTGCGAAGGTCCTGTGGGCAGAGGGACCCCATGTCCCTGGGCTCCCGGAGAGCAGGGTGGGTCAGGGCTAACTCTGACAAGACCCCAGGGCTTCCCGAGTTCCGGTGCCTCCGGGAATCCCTGTCGGTGGGATCCCCCATGTCCAGTGAGGGAATTCTGTGAAGGAAACAAACAGCACATTAAAAGCAGCTATAAGACAGAATTTACCCGTGACTGCATCAACTTCTTGGATTCTCACAATCCTTGTAGGCCCTGTAAATGAGCATGCGGTTTCCACAGTTTAAACAGCAGGGCCGGCTCCCTTTAAAAATATCTTCTCACGAAATTTATCGTTCTCTCTCTGTTGCTCGTTAGTCTGTATTTCATCACGTTTGCATTACTTAACTCACAGTTATCCACTACTGTTGGGAATCAGGATTCTGGTTTCCACCGTAATGTTTCCTTGAACATCTTTGTACAGACGCTTTTCCTTCCTTTCTTGTGTTGTCTGCTAAGAGGAGGCTTTCTGAGTGAAAGGGGTACTGGAATATTCTGGAACATTTTTGTCTTCCTTTGCTTTGTGGGCCGCTGTAGCTTGGCATGTTGTCTTGTTCTGTAGTGTTGACCCATACACGAGAGTAAGCACCAAGAGAGAAAAACACGAAATGGGCCCGGCAAATCTTACAGGATGTTGGGGGTGCGGGGTCAGGGGTGCGTGTGTGCGGGGGCGCGGGGTCAGGGGTGCGCGTGTGCGGGGGCGGGTGGTCGGGGAGCAGATAGCGCTGTTTGCTCCCAGGCGCCTCTGACTCCTCATTCTTGAGGAGCGCCTCCGCTCCTCACTCGGTCCTTGGCTCTCCAGCTGGCATTGTCTCTTTCTTTCCTCGCTCCTCCTTTTCCTGTATTTTTTTTCCTTTTAGGAGAAAAATCACCATTTATGTCTTTCTCCTTTTTTTGCAGCTTTGGTGCTAATAGCTCAGTAAACATTTCTTAACGTTTTTTACATAGTTTAATGACATGGCAGTTAAGGTTTTGTGTTTGAATTTGTGTTTTGTTCGCTGATGTGAGACAGCCCTGCTGTGTATCAGGCTGGAGAAAGTCAAGTTACCGTGGGAGGAATGTTTCCGGTGAGCCTGGGGTAGCCCTCCTTTCCTTCTGCGCCATGTTGTGCCCATTGTCTCTCTTCAGGCAGCTAACATGCCCGATTCTGAGCTGTTTGAGCTGATCTCTGAGAACCGCTCCATGTCTCGGAAGCTGGAAGATTATGGGGAGCAGAAGTCCACGTCTATCAGCACCGCCAAGCGCCTGGCTGAGTTCCTGGGAGATCAGATGGTGAAGGACGCGGGGCTGAGCTGCCGCTACATCATCTCGCGGAAGCCTGAGGGGTCTCCTGTTACAGAGAGGTAAGGGTTCCTGAGGTTAAGGAAGGGATTTCTTAAGGTCTTGGATGCTTGGGTTGGAAGCTTGAGTCTGTTGTGGAACCTCTGTCCCTTTGTAGCGAGGTGAGCTTCCTTGGAAAGGGCAGGAGGGGCGCCTGGGTGGCTCAGTCGGTTAAGCATCTGCCTTCGACTCAGGTCATGATCCCGGGGTCCTGGGATCGAGTCCCGCATTGGGCTCCCTGCTCAGCGGGGAGTCTGCTTCTCCCTCTCCCTCTGCTGCTCCTCCTGCTTGTGTTCTCTTTCTCTCTGTCAAATAAGTAAATAAAAAATCTTAAGAAAAAAACACAACAAATTACATACAGAGTAAAATAAAGAATTCTTATATATCAACAAGAGGAAGGCGACATAAAAAGTAGGCAACAGATATGAACAGGCAACTTGCAAGTGAAGGACATGATGGTCAGTACATGGAAAAATGCTTAAACTCACAGTAATCACGAAGTGGGGATTTCAGAAGCATCTGCCGGTCAGAAAGAAAGTGTGATGATGGCAGTTGTCGTGCATATAGAAAGGCGTGTGGGTGACAGTCACTTCAGAGCAAAGCCAGCGTGCACGGTGAGGTGGACGATGCTGATGCCTCTCACAATGGAGCACGTCTGGGAATGTGCCCTGTGTAACTGCCCGTGTGTTTTCGTTGTGTTTAAGGGCAAATGTTGGGAATGCCACGGTGTCCTTCAACCAAAAATGGACAGATGTGTTTATGCAGTGAAATGCTGTGTAGGTGTTGGAATGAGTGGATCGCAGCCGCGTGCTGTGCTGCAGGCTGCACCCCGTTGTACTCCATTTGTATCAAATTGACAACACCGAGGACCGTCTTACTTGTTTCGGATACATATGGACAGGAGTAGTATAAAGCATGTGTGGGATTGGTGAACACCAAGATAGGGATCACGTTTATCTCTCTATGAGGATGGTCAGGAGAGCTGCATGGGACTTCATCCTTACGTTTTCTCATACGTGAAGTAAAAAGCGTGAAGTTAGATAGGACTAGGTGATGTGGGTACTGGTGTCTGTTGTGTTCTAAGTTTCTTTGCGTTCATAATATTCACGTTAACAACTCTTTCCTCCAATGAAAGGAAAGGGTATTGATGGTTGCTGTGTTGCTTGGCTAGTCATGTGAAAACTGGGTCATTCTTTCAGGAAAGCAGATGGAGTCTTCCTCCTGTATCTTACTCAGTGAGTAGCATTTTAGAAATGTCTAATTGTGTGTGCACACGGGAATTTGTGATTTACGTAGCTCTGTTAAGCCAAGCAACACAGATGGCCCCTGGTGGGGGGGAGTGTGCATTAGCTCGTGATATTTTAATACGTTGATGTATTATGTATTTATTGAATATGATGAACATTAGATATTAGCTGTACTTTATAACAGACTGACGTCATGAAGTAAAAGCACAGATTACAAACGGGGTTACAAGCCCTTTCATCCACGTGGAATACGTATACGCTGGTGAGCACTGTGACGGGAGTTGGGGAGAGTCTTGTGTTGGTGACTTTTATGCCTTTCTTCGCCCAGGGCTATCCCGCTTGCCATTTTCCAGGCAGAGCCCATGGTGAGGAAGCACTTTCTCCGGAAATGGCTTAAGAGTTCTTCCCTCCAAGATTTTGATATTCGGACGGTGAGTACTGACTTTGTTACTTTGAGAAGTTTAGGAGGAAGAGTCGACAGCAGAGTATCCCTGACTCAGGTCTGGAGTCTTCACTCTTGACGTCCTCCTTTCTGATACGTAATGGGTAAGGAGATAGTTATGCTTTAGGGCAAAACTGGAAAAGCTCAGTGCTGGGGAGAGCTTGGATTTTGGCACAGGGTCCTTGTGCTGGCTCAGCCACTAAGTCTGGGATCCTGGGAGGCATTTAAGTGCTCTGCCTCAGTTTCCTTCTCTGTCAAATGGGTATGTTTTGTCCCAGAATTTCTAGGTGGGTTACAGGTGAGACACAGGAAGCATTCAGCACAGTGCTTGGCATAGAGTGGGGCATAGCGCTGCTGCTGGTCTCTCTCTTACACCCTGTTGTGGTCTTCCCGCCACCCAGATTCTGGATTGGGACTACTACATCGAGCGTCTGGGGAGTGCCATACAGAAGATCATCACAATCCCTGCGGCTCTGCAGCAGGTGAGGCCTGCCAGTGCAGACAGGGCCCCATGTGGCTCAGTAGCCACGGAAACCTGGGCCTGGCCCGTGTTAGAAGAGTCAGACAAGTGATCTGTGTCCCCTTTGTGTAGGTGAAGAACCCAGTGCCACGCGTCAAGCACCCTGACTGGCTGCACAAGAAACTTTTGGAGAAGAATGATGTCTGCAAGCAGAAGAAGATCAGTGAGCTCTTTGTCCTCGAGGGCAGGAGACAGGTAGTGGGACCGTGGGGCCCCTGCTGCTGCCATTCAAGTGTCTAGAGTATTTCTTTGTTAAAAATATGCCTGGCAGTCGACTCTTTATTTCCTGCTGGGGATTTTCTGGGATAGGACACACTTGGTCGTCTGTTAAGGAGAAGGACTGTCCTCTGTGAATAGGGTGGTAACTGGACTCAGGGACTCTGTGAATCACTGTGCCAGAGACTTCAGTTTTCTAAACTAGAAAATAAAAACCTGTAGAAACCCTAGAAAATACTGAAGGGTGTAATGAAGGGCTTAGCTAAAATCAGAAAAGACAAAAGAAAATTCTCCAGTGCTGAAAATGAATAGTGAACTTATTTTTTTTTTTATTACTGATTTTTTCTCCACCCCCTGAAAAGTGAACTTTAAACCAGAGCAGTATATAAAGTTACCTGCAAAAAACCAGATTCTCAGGTTGGACTTCTAAAATCTAACTTTATCTTAATTATAAGAGCTATCCCTAGAAGGCCAGGGCACAGAGGGATTAAAAGAATGGAAAGCACACAATCAGGCAAATACTAACTGAAACAAAGCTAATGGGCTGTATTAATGCCAGCAAAATGATCCTTAAGCCAAGAAGTATTAGTAGGGATAGGATGGTTATTAAACCATACTGAAAGTCACAGTTCACCAGAAACATATAATTCTGATAGTTTAGTTTTAAATAATGTAAAAGTTTACCTAATTAGTAGAAGAAATTGACATCCAGTCAAGTTTGAGAGATTTTAATAAATCCCTCTCAATTGAAAGATCGAGCAGACCAAAAACCAGTACGAATATGTAAGGTTGGGGGCGCCTGGGTGGCTCAGTCGTTGGGCGTCTGCCTTCAGCTCGGGTCATGATCCCAGGGTCCTGGGATCGAGCCCCGCATCGGGCTCCCTGCTCGGTGGGAAGCCTGCTTCTCCCTCTCCCACTCCCTCTGCTTGTGTTCCCTCTATTGCTGTGTCTCTCTCTCTCAAATAAATAAACAAAATCCTTAAAAAAAAAATATGTAAGGTTGGAGTGACTCTAACCAGATTCAATGAATAAATATAACCTTGTACTCAGTAATCAGGGATTACACATTCTTCTCAAGAACATGTACAGTCATGACCGTGTGCATGCAACAGATTCTAAATAGTTTATGTATAACCCATTTTGTTTGGAAATTTAAAAAAAAGGTACATTTGTAAATAACTTATGGATCAAAGAAGTCATAATGGGGGCGCCTGGGTGGCTCAGTTGGTTACATGCCTGCCTTTGGGTCAGGTCATGATCCTAGGGTCCTGGGATCAAGTTCCACATTGGGCTCCCTGCTCAGCTGGGGAGTCTGCTCTCTCTCTACACCTCCCCCCTGTTCATGATCTCTTTGAAATAAGTAAGTGAAATCTTAAAAAAAAGAAAAAAGTCATGATGGGAATTAGAAATACTTAATGAAAGTACTAATCCTATCAAAATTTATGGTATGCAGCTAAAGAGCACTTATATGCAAACTGTCTGTACAGATAGGTATTAGCAAAAAAAAAAAAAAACAAGTATGAAATCAAATAAGCTTTCAACTGAAGAGTCAGCGAGCAGCAGAGTGAGCTGCGGAGGGAGAAAGACGGAAGTTACAAATGGAAGAGCAGGAATGAGGGAAATAAACGGTAAATCCCAAACCTTAGTGTTCGAAAAGACTTAGGAAATAGGCAAATCTTTGTCAAGATAGATGAATCTTTGGGCTTTGTTTTAGTGAAAATAGACACAAGTGCAGACATGGAAAACCCTAAAACAACATAAGGAACTACCTTTACCAAACAAGCGGAAGCTTAGATGGTCTGGACCGAATTATTCAAACTGACCTGAAAACCTGAATAGAGGTTAAACCATTAAATCATTGAATCACAGTTGAAACAAACCAAATGGTTTTTCATAGGAATTTTACCAAAGTTTTTTTTTTTTTTAAGATTTTATTTATTCATTTGAGATAGAGAGCATGAGCAGGGGGAGTGGGAGAGGGAGAAGCAGGCTCCTCGCTGAGCCAGGAGCCTGATGTGGGGCTCGATCCCAGGAAGCTGGGATCATGACCTGAGCCAAAGGCAGATGCCCAACCATCTGAGCCACCCAGGTGCCCCCTTTACCAAAGTTTTAAAACAGATTATTTCAGAGAATAAAAGTGGAAAAGCCTTCTTAGTTCATTGGAATGGACCGTGTCTACATCGTCAGTAGGGGTCAATCTCAGAAATATGTGAATGAGTGGGAAAAGCAGGTTGCCATGGGATGTGTGGTGTGGGACTCTAACACCGCAGCTTAAGGGAGGGTGCACGTTCGTGGGCGTGGAGTAGAAGCACATGGTGCGCGGGGAGTGACAGGTGCTGTGCCGAGGGCTGGGAGGGAGAAAGAAGGGACCTGTCCTTCGCAGTATTTTATTCCTTATGAAAAGGAGAGAGCCCCGGAGCAAATGTGGAAAGATGTAGGTGTTCTCTTCGTAGTCGTGGTACTTGAGTGACGTTCTGTTGGATCTTCACTATTAGAAATTGGAAGTAGATCAGTCAGTCAGTGCACACTGTTGTGTACGAGTATTTTGTCCCGTTCAGTTGAGACCCATATGGTGTATTTCTAGAGGTGCAGTTAATCTGAGAGGTTGTGGCATTCTAAGTCTCCTCTGGGTCTTTGCAGGTGGGCACAGCCCAGGCTCCAGAAAGCACGCAGAGCCTTGGTGCTTCTGACATGGAGGATTTTGGCCTTGTGAAGCCACCGCACTCGGCAGTTCCTGTTGCCACTAAGAGGAAGCGTGTCCTCTGGGAGAGCCAGGAGGAGTCGCAGGACCTGGAACTGACGGTACCCTGGCAGGAAATCCTGGGGCAGCCCCCGGCCCTCGGAACCACCCAGGTGAGAAGCCTCGGAGCCTGGGGTGGCCAGTGGGAGGAGGGAGCAAGGACAGCAGTCAGGCCCGAGCTGGGGCCCACTGTCTTCCGTGGAGTCTGCTAAAGTAGCTTGGGGGCCCCAGCATGGGTCTTGACGTCCAGTCCTTACAAGAGCTACCCAGACTCGGCAGCCACATGATGTAGTTGCTGAGGAAGGCTGTTTCTGTTTTACTGCGTGCTCCTCGGTTGTGTTTACTGTGTCCTCTTTCTGAACTGTTCCACCACGTGTCCTAGGAAGAGTGGCTGGTCTGGCTCCGGTTCCATAAGAAGAAGTGGCAGTTGCAGGCCCGGCAGCGCCTGGCCCGCAAGAAGAGGCGGCGTCTGGAGGTGGCAGAAGGCATCCCTCTGCCCGGGGCCATCCGAGACAGGCCCGCCACCGGGTTGGGGAGCTTCTTGCGAAGGACCGCCCGTAGCGTCTTGGACCTTCCGTGGCAGATTGTGCAGGTGTGGACTGCGATCAGTGGGGGGGCCGGGGGCGGGGTGAGATGCCTCCAGGGACAGCAGCACAGCCAGTGGGAAGGTCCTGGGGACCCTCCCGTGGTCCAGCGTGGAGGGGAAGGGCAGGCCTCTGCTGGAGAGCACCTGGGAGGCGAGCGCTTCCTGTGACAGGGTGACACACTACTGTATGCTCTTTCCCTTTCAGATCAGTGAGACCAGCCAGGCGGGTCTGTTCAGGCTGTGGGCTGTTATCAGCAGTGACTTGTACTGCATCAGGCTGAACATCCCCCGTGTGTTCTATGTCAACCAGCGGGTGGCTAAAGCCGAGGAGGGGCCTTCATATCGCAAGGTACGGGCCTCAGGTGTTGCTGGTCACTGGTCCGCTGCCTGCTCAGTCTCGAGGTGTTCTCTGCCCCGATGGAGGGGCCACATAAAGAATGGGGCCTTGCGGATACAAAGCCTAGTGAGCCAGGTGACCCTAAGCGAGGTGTGCTGGAGCCTCTCTGTCCCGAGAACCCTCTTGGGGTGCTGTAAGAATCGAAACGGTGTCTGTGGACTGCTCAGTGACCGGAGTTGCCCATGTTGTCCTGATGCGCCATCCTCTTGGGTCCGATGCCCATGGAGCAGGGGAGGGACTAGGTGGATATCTGTCAGGGGCTCTTCTGATGGAAACAGCTTTGCTGGGATAGACCTCACATGCCACATCCTTCACTCATTTAAAGTGTGCATTTCAGTGGCTTTTCGTGTGTATCGGTCATGCAGCTTCTGCCACAGTCTGTCTTACAACATTTTTATTACCCTCAAAAGACACCCAGACCCTTAGTGGTCTCTCCCCTCCCCCAGCCTTCGGTAACCACCGGTCCCCGTTCTGCCTCTGGATTAGCCTGTTGTGGACATTTCATGTAAATGGGATCCACATAAGGCAGTTCCACCCAAAGCTCATTTACTGAGGCTGTTGGCGCACATCTCTCAGTTGGGCGCCCACACGCCGACATCTAGTTGAGGAAACGAGATGTGTGTGTTTGTAACTGGGAACTACACTGCGGAGGCTTTCTGGAGAAGGTGAGACTCAGTTCTGACCAGAGGATTCAGCAGGGTGTGGACCTAGAAAGGGCAGCAGAGAACAGATGATCTGGAATTCCTGTAGCTTTCTCCGATGTGGTGGGCATGGTAACTTCAAAGGAGATCATCTTTTGAGGGGATATTTTCCTGTTCAGTGCCCTCTCCTGCTCCCCTCCCCAGGATTCCCCCACACTCTGCGGCTCCCTCAGACCAGTAGATAGCAGGACAGTAAACTGGGCACCCCTGCTGCCCTTGCTATCTGAGAGCCCCTCTGCTTCTCAGAAACCCCAGGCTGCTTCTCAAAGTTCCAGCAGAGCTTTCGGTTTTATTCACGAGGAGAGATGGGCTCTAGGGGGTTCACCCGGTGGCTGTGGGACTGTTCCAGTGATGTGTGTCGTGTTTAACAGACATCACCACTTAGCTTAGCCGTGTGACGAGCTCATCACCTGTTTTCACCAGGTCAGCCGTGTCCTTCCGCGCTCCAACATGGTCTACAATCTCTATGAGTACTCGGTGCCCGAAGACATGTACCAGGAGCACATCAACGAGATCAACACTGAGTTGTCGGCCCCAGACATTGAGGGCGTGTATGAGACTCAGGTAACTATCTTCCCAGCTCAACTGAGCGGGGATCCAACTGGATGGGATAGAGAAGGGAAAACTGCATATGGGATGGGCAGGCTAGCAGCACAACTATGGGCCCCCCTCCAAGGCAGTGAGTCTCAGCAGCAAGTCTGCTGAAGACGTACAGGCAGCGGCCCTCACCCTGCCTGTCTGCCTCCCCCCGCAGGTCCCGTTACTGTTCCGGGCCCTGGTGCAGCTGGGCTGTGTGTGTGTGGTCAATAAACCGCCGACGAGGCATCTTTCAGGCTGGGAGGCAGAAACCTTCGCTCTCGAGCACCTGGAGATGCGCTCTCTGGCCCAGTTCAGCTACCTGGACCCAGGTACGATGCATGCCGGCGACCGTCGCCTGGCCGGGCTCCCATGCACCTCGGGGTGACGGCCGTGTTCTCCTGCAGGGAGCATCCGCCACATCTACCTGTATCATCACGCCCAGGGCCATAAAGCACTCTTCGGCTTGTTCGTGCCCTCCCAGCGCAGAGCGTCTGTGTTTGTGTTGGACACCGTGAGTTCCTGGCAAGGGGCAGGACAAGCATTTGCCCCCCAGTGCCTGCGGTGATTGTGCTGGAGCCGTAGAGGGGGGTCCTGCCGCCCACACCTGCACAGGGAGAGGGCTGATGTGGCCTCTGTTGGTCTAGGTGCGAAGCAACCAAATGCCCAGCCTCAGTGCTCTGTACTCCGCCGAGCACAGCCTCCTGATGGAGAAAGTGGGTCCCGAGCTCCTGCCTCCGCCCAAACACACTTTCGAAGTTCGGGCCGAAACGGACATGAAGACCATCTGCAGGGCCATCCAGCGCTTCTTGCTGGCCTACAAAGTGAGTGCGGTGGGGCTTCTGTGTGCGAGCCCATGCCCCAGCCTGGGTGCCCCTAGCTGCTTTCTTCCCTAATGCCCAGGAGGAGCGCCGTGGGCCCACACTCATCGCTGTTCAGTCCAACTGGGAGCTGAAGAGGCTGGCTGGCGAGGTCCCCGTTCTGGAGGAGTTCCCGCTGGTGCCTGTCCGCGTGGCCGATAAGATCAGCTATGGCGTCCTGGACTGGCAGCGCCTTGGAGGCCGGCGCATGATCCGCCACTACCTCAACCTGGACACCTGTCTGTCACAGGCCTTCGAGATGAGCAGGTGAGCGGAATGGAGCGGTTTCTTGGTGTTTCCGTGCTCTGGCCATCGTGCTTGTTGCTGGCCTCTTCCCCATTTGCTCGTCCACTTCCTGGGGCTGACCCCGTGTCGCTGTGCAGGTACTTCCACATCCCCATTGGTAATCTGCCTGAGGACATCTCCACCTTTGGCTCCGACCTCTTCTTAGCCCGCCACCTCCAGCGCCACAGCCACCTGCTCTGGCTGTCCCCTACCTCACGCCCTGACCTGGGTGGCAAGGAGGCTGATGACAATCGCCTCGTCATGGAGTTCGATGACCAGGCCAGTGTGGAGATCAACTGTCCAGGCTGCTACTCCACGGGTGGGTGCTCAAAGCGCATGGGGTCCCCACTTGCTGGGGTTTCTGCCATTTATTGCCTTTCTGTGGTGGCGGGAACGCCGAGTGGTAGGTACGCAGCACTTGCTGTGCCAGTGTGGGAGGTGAGCCTGTGGGAGCCTCTGCGGCTGTGGGATGAGCAAGGGTGGGCTCTGCAGTCTGCTCAGGGACCGTCTGTCGGCTGCCCTGGATAGTAGTACGTTTTCTGAGACTGCGCTTGCTGAAGTCGGACTGCAGACACAAGAGGGTTTTTGTGGCACAAACAGTGGTTTCTCTGTGTGCAGTGTGCGTGGAGCTGGACATCCAGAACCTGGCCGTCAACACCATCCTGCAGTCCCACCATATCAATGACATGGAAGGGGCCGACAGCGTGGGCATCAGCTTCGATGTGATCCAGCAGGCCTCCCTGGAGGACATGATCACCGGCAATCAGGCTGCCAGCACCCTGGCCAGCTACGACGAGACAGCGCTCTGCTCCAGCACCTTCAGGTACCCGGGAACCTGCATCCCTGAGAACATCACCCTGACCTTATATTTTGTCCCGTCCTCTCCCTGGGCAGAAGAGCTGAGTTTGGGATCTAGAAGGAACATGAGAAACTTTGTTATCCTCTGCCCTTGTTTTGGAAAACTAAGAGCTAAGACACTGTCACTGGGGCTTCTTCCCTCCGTGGGCGGCAGGACCAGAAACTCATATGGGTCCAGGCTCTTTCCTCCGTTCGCTGGGCTTTGCTGCCCTCTGGGCACTGTGTTCTGACCTCCTTCCTGTGGCCAGAGGCATGCTGTCGGTGTTGAGTGCAGAGGGAGGCCTGAGGGTGCAGATGAGGGCCCAGCAATGAGGTTTGGACAGTGATAGAGGTGACAGAACAGGGGGAAGCTGGTGCTGGCAACAAAGGGGACACCCTTTGCACCTTTCTTCCAGGATCCTGAAGAGCATGGTGGTGGGCTGGGTGAAAGAGATCACACACTACCACAACATCTATGCTGACAACCAGGTGATGCACTTTTACCGCTGGCTGCGGTCCCCATCCTCGCTGCTCCATGACCCTGCTCTGCACCGCACACTCCACAACATGATGAAGAAGCTCTTTCTGCAGTGAGTGCTGCCCGGGGCTTGCTCCAGGCCACGCGGACCCCTCAGTCCCCAAAACCAGAGAGATGGTCAGCCAGCACTCTGGAATCAGCAGCTCACTTCTGGGCTGATGGTCCGTGGCGGTAAAGGCCCTGGGGAAGGAAGGCTTAGCTGCTCTTGTAGTCTGCAGCGTCCTTCAGAGCTAGGCTGTGTGGTACAGCCTGTCTCCTTTTGGCGCAAGTCATCATGGCTTGGGTTTGCTGTTCTTAATCTCTAGTTAAGAGTGGACCTTGGAGACCCATGTGTGCATGTGTCCTAATGGGCACTCAGGCTGCTGCAGAACTTAGGCTGTTACAGATCACCAAGCCAGAAGGGCCTTGTACCCAAGGTCATGCGAATGTATCTGCAGCATAATCTCCAGCAAGCAGCACTGACGCGGGCTTGATAGATGTTATAACTGGACAGGAAATGCTAACCTGATGGGTAGTGACAGAACACTCTCCGTGGAAGTTGTACAGCTGATGTACTCCAGCAGTGATTGAGAATGTGTGTCCCCAGCCCTCCGACACGGCAGACGCTGGTACCAGCCTGGCGCAGTAAAATGCTATCTGGGTGTCCTCGTAATTTGCAATCCTCATTATGAATGATTTCGAACTTTCTTTTCATGTCCTTTACCCGCTTCTCTGTAGTTCTGTTGATTTTTTCCTCATTGATTTATAGGAGTTCTTTCTACGTGAAAGTTAGCCATTTTTGTGTGATAAAGTTGCTTTCTCCTGTCTGTGGTTATCTTTGTTTTTTTTTTTTTTTTTCCAAAGATTTTATCTATTTATTTGAGAGAGAGAATGAGAGAGAGAGAGCAGGAGAGGGGGGAGGGTCAGAGGGAGAAGCAGACTCCCCGCCGAGCAGGGAGCCCAATGCGGGACTCGATCCAGGGACTCCAGGATCATGACCCGAGCCAAAGGCAGTCGCTTAACCGACTGAGCCACCCAGGCGCCCCGGTTATCTTTGTTTTTGTTTCTGGTGGGTTTTGCCTTGCAGAAATCTTCCTTCATTGTTGCCTCTGGGTTTCAGGCATACTTAGGATAGCTTTTTAGTTCAGGATATCCGCTTGTTTCTCATGGTGTCTTGTGGTTTCTCTCTGGCATCGTGACCCGTGGTTCTAACCTTGGTCTGTAGGCTCATCGCCGAGTTCAAGCGCTTGGGGTCCTCTGTCATCTATGCCAACTTCAACCGCATCATCCTCTGCACGAAAAAGCGGCGGATTGAAGATGCCATTGCCTACGTGGAGTACATCACCAGCAGGTGTTCCTATTTCTAGAATTCTGCTTCCGCTCGTGTTCTTCTTTAATATCATTTAACTTCTGCTGAGGGACATTCCTGTCAATAGCTTGTAGCACGAATCTGTTCATAATGAATTCTTTCTGCCATTGGATATCCCGAAGAAGGCTTTATTTAACTTTCTTTTTTTGAAAGATATCTTTGCTGATATAAAGTTATGGCTACATGTGTTTTGAAAGATTTGTTTATTTCTGTCTATATTTCTTTTTGGGTAATTTCCTTCATCGTGTCTTTAAACTCGCTCATCATCTCCTGCAGGGTGTAGTCTGCCATTCATCCCATCCAGTGGAGTTTCCATGGCTGGAAGCCTGGTGGGGTCTTACGTGTCCTAGAGCCTATTCAACATGTTCTTTGTTCTAGCTTTGTGATTACATTGAATTCAGGTGTTTTTTTTTTTTTTTTTTAAAGATTTTATTTATTTATTTGGGAGAGAGAGAATGAGAGACAGCATGAGAGGGAGGAGGGTCAGAGGGAGGAGCAGACTCCCTGCCGAGCAGGGAGCCCGATGCGGGACTCGATCCCGGGACTCCAGGATCATGACCTGAGCCGAAGGCAGTCGTTTAACCAACTGAGCCACCCAGGCACCCTGAATTCAGGTTTAATAACCTTTTCAGTGTCCTGTTCTGCACAGTATAACACTTGTGTCAGCTCTGATTTGTATTCAGTTGATAGGTTTTTCTCCCGATTCCGTGTTGTATTTCTCTGCTTCTTTGCAGATCTAGTGATACTAGATTAGATGCCAGCAATTGTGAATCCGTGTGAATGCCTTGTCTGTTGGATGCTTTTGCATTTCGTTCTTCTGTAAATATTGTAGAGCTTTGTTATTAGGAAACAAATGGAACCTTTCGGGCATTTTTTGGGATTTGTAGGCAGGATCAGAGCTGTGTTTATTTTTTTTTTTAAGATTTTATTTATTTATTTGACAGAGAGAGAGGCAAGAGAGAGGGAACACAAGCAGGGGGAGTGGGAGACGGAGAAGCAGGCTTCCCGTGGAGCAGGGAGCCTGATGCGGGGCTCGATCCCAGGACCCTGGGATCATGACCTGAGCCGAAGGCAGACCCTTAACGACTGAGCCACCCAGGCACCCCCAGAGTTGTGTTTAGTCGAGCTCATTATTCCTCTGTTGAAGTAAGACTTGCAAGCACAGCCCCTGATGCCTCGTGAGTTACGTGGCTCTCAGACAGTGGTGGGAGCAGGCACTCAGTCGTCCTTGTCCCGGCTTCCTGTAGTCTTGCACACGCTTGCTCCATGCTTTGTGGCGTGCTTAGGGCACACTTGGGGAGGTCTCGGGGTCTTCGCAGCTCTCGCTTCTCTGGTCCCCCCGGCACTGGTTCCTTCCACGCTCTCCTGGTGGGTGCAGAAGTCTCCTTAGTGTTGTGTTTATCTTGTTCTCCAGAAAGTGTGAGGGGTGTTGTAATCTGAATCCACCTTAAGTTTGTTTTTAAGTAAGTGGACGATAAGTAGGTATGAAAATAAAAAGGAAAGTGGAGAAAAAGAGAAAAACTGTTGATTTTACTAAAGCAGTTTCTCTTTTGCTTCTTTTTAGCATCCATTCTAAAGAGATCTTCCATTCCTTGACAATTTCTTTCTCTCGGTGCTGGGAATTTCTTCTCTGGATGGATCCCTCCAACTACGGTGGAATCAAAGGAAACGTTCCATCTCGTATTCACTGTGGACAGGTAAGGCGTAACCGTCTTGGAGAGCTGATGCTGGAATCTGGAAGGACTTTGGGGTCCCTCTTTGTCCCTCTGCACACATTTGGTGGTCCTGGGCTGAGTGCCCGGCATGGCTGTAGGTCGCATCCTGCGGCAGCACAGCCGAGGGCACCTGCTCCTACAGAGTCTGAGAAGAGACGAGCAGGTGTGGGACGTGCAGCCGCAGCAGTGGGAAGGGCAGAGGGCAGCCGTGGGGCAGGGGCTGATTTAGATGGGACGGTTGTGCAGGCGTGAGGAGGGGACGGGCAAGCGGGGATGGAAGAGCTGGGCCAGGGGCTGGTGTCAGACGGCTGTGACGATGGGGCAGGGCTGGAGCGGTGGTCACAGGTGCAGCACAGAGCAGCTAGGACCAGGCCACTTGGACCGAAGGCCGAGTTGGAGATTTGGCTTTTAGTGATGGAAAGATTCTGAGTGGGGACATGTCAGGGCCTGACTTCCACTAGGGCCCCATGTTGTGGACAACACCGTGGGAGGTCAGGGCTAGCCTCGGCCCAGGGGAGGGTGGAGGGCAGGGTGGAGTCAGGGAGATGGATTCGGGTGGGTTTTGAAGGTGGAGGGGACGGGCCAGTGGAATGGATATAGGTGACACCTGGGGGTATGGGCGGCACCCAGGGGTGTGAAGCCATGTGTCTATTACAAGATGGATGGGGAAGGAGGGCAAGTGTGGCGTGAGGGGAGCCGTGCTTGGCCAGCGCATGTGGTGTGCACAAGGTCAGCCTGCCCTCGGTGCTGAGAGGATGGGGGACGGGCCACCCTCTGTACTAAGAGTGGGTGGGAGATGGCCGCCCTCCTTGCCAGGAGGTTTGTGGAGACCTCAGTGGGGAGTAAAGTGTAGGCCTTGTAGCTGGATCGAGAGAAGACAGTTGTTGTGGTTGCTGCTCTAAAGGCATGGGGGTTGCCAGGGTGGACACGTTCCTGAGATGAAAGCCCCCCGGAGGGGGGAGTCTGGTCACACAGGCGATATCTGCAGTAGGGCTGACAGAATCGTCACCATCTCAGAAGATCTGGGATTCAGACAAGAGAACTAGTCACCTGAGGTCGCCTGCTTGTGACTCTCCCCTCCCTGGGAGGAGGGGTGTTGAAGAATTTTAAAGTGAGTTCTCTGGAGGAACAAAAGGCAAATCCCCATTACCCTATGTGGAGTGCTTCTGCACATAAGTGACCTCATCCTCGGAGCCGCCTTGCGGGGATCTTCTCAGGCCCAGGGACGTGGAAGATGGGATGAGCGTCACACTGGGCAGAAGGGGTCAGGCGAGCCAGGTGTGGGGCGACTGTTCGCCTCCTTCTGTGCATGCTTCTCCGGCAAAGACAGCTGGGGTGGTGTCTGTGTTACAGCGAGACTCCCCAAAAGAGGGCAGAGAGGAGGAGGAGGAGGAGGAGGAGGAGGAGGAGGAGGAGGAGGAGGAGGATGCAGGAGCACTGGAGCCTGACGTGGAGGACATGCTGGAAAACAACTGGAACATCGTGCAGTTCCTGCCACAGGCAGCCTCGTGCCAGAGCTACTTCCTCATGATCGTGTCAGGTGAGCCGCCCTGCGGCTCGTGGGAGGTCGCCCCAGCCCCCCCGAGAGAGGCCCTCCTTGCACAGTGTCCTCCGCCCGGGGCCTCGGCCTCCCCGCTGGGCGCGGCTGTGTGCGCTCGTCGTTCCTCCCCTCCCCTTGGGACTGGCCGGCCGCTGGAGTCGTCCGGAAGGTGCGCGCACGTGGGGAGTCCGGCTCTGGGTCTGCGGCGGGCCGGCCTGTGTCCCTGCCCGGTCTGCAGCCCCCGATCTCCCCAGCCGAGCGTGGCCCCGCCCGGGCAGCGGGCAGACCCTCAAGGCCCCCTCTCCCCCAGCGTACGTCGTGGCCGTGTACCACAGCATGAAGGAAGAGCTGCGGCGCAGCGCCCCGGGGGCCACGCCGCTGAGACGCCGGGGGTCCAGCCAGCTGTCGCAGGACGCCCCGGCAGCCAGCGCCCTTCCCGGTGAGCACGCCCTCTCCACGTCCCGGGGTCCCCGGGGTCCCCGGGTTCCCCCGGGCCTGCCCTCTGCGCCCCGCCACGGCACAGGGGGAACACAGCTGCATCTCTGCCCTCCCAGGAATGATCACCTTCTCACAAGACTATGTGGCCAACGAGCTCACACAGAGCTTCTTTACCATCACTCAGAAGATTCAGAAGAAGGTCACGGGCTCGCGGAACTCGGCCGAGCTGTCCAGCATGTTTCCGGTGCTCCCGGGTTCCCACCTGCTGCTCACCAACCCGGCGCTGGAGTTCATCAAGTACGTGTGCAAGGTAAGGCTGCAACCCGCACGTGCAGGGCATGGGTGCCCACCCTAGTGTGCGCAGGGCCCGGAGGGGTCCAGGGGTGGTGGTTTGTCTGCACGCGCGGGGCGGGGGCGGGAGGGCGTCCATGAGGAGTGGGCACGCTCGTGCCCGTGTGCGTGGGAGGCACGGGTGTCCGGAGTACATGCTCGTCCACTCCGTCATCACTCACCGCCCCTTCAGAGCAGCCACTGTGGGAGGCATTTGGGGTGAGAAGGAGAGGAGACAGGACAGACCCCCATCGTCATGAAGCCTGCGCTTCAGTGAGGGGAGGACAAGTCAGTGAGGGGTATGTGGGCTCGGAGGAGCAGGGCAGGGCCAGTGAGGAAGATGGGGCCCCCGGTGAGACCCCGTTGACCCTCAGGGCCTGGCCTAGGGAGAAGGTCAGGATGCAAAGGGTGGGAGGATCCGGGGGTGCTGGTGAGAGGCGCGAGCGGAGCAGTGAAATGGCGGGTGCTCGCAGCCTCGTGGCTGGAGGGACCTGGGACGAGCTGCCGCAGGAGCGGGCTGAGATGCAGCCGCAGGGGAGAGCTTGCTGCGCTGCTAAATGCCTCTCTGGGCGAGGCAGGCCGAGTCATCGATGGGATAGTGTTCTGGATGGCCCTCACTCAGGCGTCACCTCTTCCAGAGAGAGCACTTTGCTGTGCGTCAGGTTACCTCCCCGCCTAGTGCATTTCAGGGAAAGGGTGCTCCAGGCTCAGGTGACCTCTGCTGACGGTGAAGGGGGAGTTCAGTGTGCCGTCTGACCGGTGCGGTAGACCTCACAGTGTCGACATCTGTTTTTAATTCCGGGGTAACTTACCTACAGTGAGATCTCCCCATTGTTCATGTGTGACTTGTGAGTTTTGGCAAAGACGCACAGTCACGTGTCTGCACAGGTCAGGATGCAGAACATTCTATCATCCCGAGAACAGTGCACCCACCTTGGCCTGCGCTGATCTGTCCCATCTCTTCTGCCTCCCTGTACTTCCTGAAATGCACACACAGTAGGATCCCTCTGGGAGGTGCAGTTATTGGAGCGTTCACAGAGTGCTGAAGCCCCTGACAGCAGGGTTCAAACAGGCACCCCCCGGGTCAGCTACCCTGTGTTGTCTCTGGCCTGGAACCACGGATCATGCACGGTCATGTTGCCATTTAGGTCTGGCTTCTTTGGCTCAGCAAAACGGGTCTGTGCTTTTCCCTGGGTGTTGCACGTTTCCATGCTTTGTTCCTTTCTACAGCTGAGTGGCAGTCCATTGTGCAGAAGAACCACGCTCTTGTTTGTGCCGTGGTTGAAGTACATCTGGGTTTTTATTTTGGATTTTTAATACAGTTGCTACAAACATTTTTTTTTGTAAGATTTTATTTGAGAGAGAGATAGAGGGAGGAGAGGGAGAAGCAGTTTTCTTGAGAGCAGGGAGCCCAACATGGGGCTTGATCCCAGGACCACAACCTGAGCTGAAGACAGACGCTTCACCCACTGAGCCACCCAGGCGCCCCTGCTATAAACATTCTTATATAGGTTTTTGTGTGAACGTAAGTTTCATTTCATTTTATTTTACTATTTTTTAAAGATTTTATTTACTTATTTGACAGAGAGACAGCGAGAGAGGGAACATGAGCAGGGGGAGTGGGGGAGGGAGAAGCAGGCTTCCCGCTGAGCAGGGAGCCCGATGCGGGACTCGATCCCAGGACCCTGGGATCATGACCTGAGCCTAAGGCAGATGCTTAACGACTGAGCCACCCAGGCGCCCCTATCAGGTTTTTTTTTTTTTTCTTGGGAGGGGAAGAGAGAATCTTAAGCAGGGCGTGGAGCCCAGTGCGGGGCTGGATCAATGCGGGACTGGATCGCACAACCCTGAGATGATGACCTGAGCCAAAATCAAGAATTGGAAGCTTAACCGACTGAGCCACCCAGACACCCTTTAATTTATCGATTTTTTTTTAATGGGTTGAGCTTTTGATGTCATATCTAAGAGTGGGGGAGGGGCAGAGGGAGAGAATCTTCAAGCAGAGCACGGAGCCCAATTTGTGGTGGGGGGTAGTGGCTCGATCCCACGACCCATGAGATCATGACCTGAGCCAAAACCAAGAGTCGGAGGCTTAACCGACTGAGCTACCTAGGCACCCTTGAGTTAATTTTTATACAGTGTGCATGTTGCAGATTGAGGTTTATATTTCTGCATAATTGTGTCTAATTATCCCAGTACTGTTTATTTGAAAAGATTGTTCTTTCTCCATTGAATAGCCTTTGTATCTGTTTCAAAACTTAACTGGTCATATACATGTGTGGGTCTTTTTCTGGATCTCCATCAATCTCATTGTCTGTTTTCCAGCACCACATTGTCTCGATTTATGTAACTTTATCAGTAAGTCTTGAAACCAGATAGTGTGAATGCCTCAACTTTATTTTTTTTTAAATTGCTCTTATTCTATCTAGTTCCTTTGCTTTCCATATAAATTTCTGAATCAGCGTATCAGTTTCTACCCAGAAAAAAAAATCCTTTTAGGATGTTGATTGGAGTGATTTTAATCTATAGATTTTTTTTTTTTTTAAGATTTTATTTATTTATTTGACAGAGAGATAGACAGAAGAGCACAAGCAGAGGGAGTGGCAGAGGGAGAGGGAGAAGCAGGCTCTGCACTGAGCAGGGAACCCGATGCGGGACTCGATCCCAGGACCCTGAGATCATGACCTGAGCCGAAGGCAGACGCTTAACCATCTGAGCCACCCAGGCGCCCCTTAATCTATAGATTATTTTAGAGAGAATTATTTTAGAGAAAATCTTTAAAAAATAATAAAATAAAATGAAATGAAACTTACGTTCACACAAAAACCTATATAAGAGCATCTTAGTGCTGAGACTCTTAATTCATGAACTACTGTATCTTTCTATTTATCTGGGTCATCTTTGGTTTTCTTCATCAGTGTTTTGGGGTTTTCAGCATATAAATATTGCACACATTTGCACCTGAGGCTTTCAGGTTGTTTGATGCTATTGTGAGGGCACTTTTTTAAATTTCAGTTTCCAGTTGTTCACTGCTGCTGTATAGAGATACGTATACAATATTTGTGTATATATATATCTTAAAGATTTTATTTATTTGACAGAGAGAGACACAGCGAGAGCAGGAACACAAGCAGGGGGAGTGGGAGAGGGAGAAGCAGGCTTCCCACTGAGCAGGGACCCCGACGCGGGGCTTGATCCCAGGACCCTGGGATCATGATCTGAGCCGAAGGCAGATGCTTAACAACTGAGCCACCCAGGCGCCCCCAATATTTGTATATTGACCTTGTATCTTGCATCACATCTTTTTTATCCATTCGTCAGTGGACACTTGGGTTGCTTCCATAATTTGGCTATTGTAAATAATGCCACAGTAAATATAGGGGTGCATGTGTCTTTTTCAATTAGTGTTTTAGTTTTTTTAAGTAAATATCCAGTAGTGGAATTACTGAATCTTAAGGTAGCTCTATTTTTAATTTTTTGAGGAACCTCCATGCTGTTTCCACAATGGCTGCACCAGTTTGCATTTCCATCAACTCCACATCCTTACCAACACCTGTTATTTCTTGTGTTTTTTATTTTAAATATTCTGATAGGTGTGAGGTGATACCTCAGTTGTGGTTTTGATTTGCATTTCCCTGGTGATGAGTGAGGTTGAGCATCTTTTCATGTGTCTCTTGGCCATCTGGATATGGCACTGATTTTTGAATATTGATCCAGCCTTGCATTCCTGGGGTAAATCCCACTTGGTCAGGATGTGCTATCCTTTGTGTGTATTGGTGGGTTTGGTTTGCTGGTATATTATTGGGGATTTTTGAGTGCACGTGATGGCTGTTGGTGTGCTGTTTTCTCGTACTGTCTTTGTCTGGTATCAGGGTGATGTTAGTCTCATAAACTGGGTTTAGATGTGTTTCCCTTTTGTGTTTCCTAGAAGATATTATGCAGATATTGTTTTTTCCTTAACATTTAGTAATTCACTAGTGAAATCTCTTTTCATTTTTTTCTCTTTAATTCAGTCCAGTTTTTTCAGTCAGAAATAGGTAATCTGTATGTTTTTAAGCCTAACAGGTTGTTGATCCTCATTGTACATACTTGCAGATTTACCTGCTTGCCTCACTGGATAGGGTGGTGGGCCTCAAATTGGACTAAGTTCTCTCAAAAATGTCTTCTAAGTGGTGTTAGGTTCTGTGGTGCTTTTGGCACTGAGCTGGGTGTGGGAGAGGTCTCCGCAGAGGTCTGTCCTGTGCTTGCCTCTCCTTCAGGGACGGAGGTCAGATGCCTCATCGTGGCTCTGCACCTACCACGAGAGCCAGACTCCCAGCACCAACTGCACAGGCTCTAGCAGGAGGTTGAAGAGGCTTCTCTGGGCTGGCGTGGGACTGCCCCCACCATTGGGGGTTGGAATTACCCACCCTATAAACGAGATTGTCAAGTCCCATCGATCTAGGACTGCCGTCAGTGAGGAGGAAGGAGTCAGTAGTATGCCCCAGAGTCCCCTGGAGCTGACGGAGACCACGAGACTTGGGATCGGGGCAGGGCCTCTGTGCGGAGGGCCCCACACTGAGGAACCACTGGTGTAGACGCTGTGGCTCCCCTCCTCTGACACGTCCAGCAGGAAAAGGGAGGGTGAGGTGATGCTGAGGAGCTACAGCTTTAAGAGTCCCCCACAGGCTTTTCCAGTCCTGAAAGAGCAGGGAAGCCCAGAGAGCCATCCCTGACGCAGGCTCTTTCCTCTGAAGGTTCTGTCTCTGGACACGAACATCACAAACCAGGTGAACAAGTTGAACCGGGACCTGCTTCGCCTGGTGGACGTGGGCGAGTTCTCGGAGGAGGCCCAGTTCCGAGACCCCTGTCGTTCCTACGTGCTTCCTGAGGTCATATGCCGCAGCTGTAACTTCTGCCGGGACCTGGACCTGTGCAGAGAATCCTCCTTCTCTCAGGTGGGCGGCCGCCGAGTTAGGGATAATCCTAACCCTCACGGCGCCGGGTCCTTGTCGCCGCTGGGTCCTCGCGGCGGAGTCAGGACGGAGGGGCTACGGCGCCCCCTCTTGAGCCCCCCTGCGAGTTCTGATGTAAAAGGCACTCTGTGCCGCGTACCAGAGCAGTGTCCTCGTAAACACGCCTGGTGGTGACCTCATTGTGGGCCAGCAGCCCCCACCTCCCCTGCTCGCGCCACCTTGTCCCTCCCCAGCCCTGGGGGAGGCTGAGCAGAGGCTGAGCAGAGAACTGACGGGCCCCCTCCTCCTCTGCCCAGGACGGGGCTTTGCTGGCTCAGTGGCTCTGCTCCAACTGTCAGATTGCCTATGACACATCAGTCATCGAGATGGCTCTGGTGGAAGCCCTGCAGAAGAAAGTGATGGCCTTCACCCTGCAGGACCTGGTGAGCAGTGGGCCTGGCACTGGGGACTGCCCTCCAGTGGGCACAGGCCTTCTGGGTAAGCGATTGGCACCCAGGAGAAGCTACGGGTGTGCACACTTCTCAAGTCATGACCTGGTCCTCTGAGGTGACCACCCCTTGTTCAGGCGTCGTCCTTTTGACTCATTCTTACAGCATCTCTGGGGTTCCTACAGGGGCCAGGTGCTGGCCTCACGGATCTTTCATTGTAGTGAGAGGGGATAGACCATGAGCAGACGGTGTGTAAGTCACGGTGAGCGTAAAGAGAATGGACGGGGAGAGAGAGACAGGGAGGTTTTCAGCATTGGATGGAGGGATGTTCCCTCTGAGCGGGGACATCTGAGCAGAGATCTGAGGAGCTGTGATGGAGTGGGGAGACCCGAGGACGGAGCAGGGGTGAGGAGCTCCCAGGACTCAAGAGTCAAGGGTGCAGTGCTCACACCGAGGGTGTTAGGAAGCACCTGGCATGTTTGGGTAGATCCTGTTGCAGAGTCTGCATTTTATTCATAGTTGAGCTGAAGGCCATGGCAGCGGGAGGCAGGGAGGGCCGGTCGAGTGAATGTGCTCAGCGGCTGACCACTGCTGGCCGCGACTGGCCTGGGCAGGGGAGACTCCTGACCAGGGCTGCTCCTCGTTGCAGATCTGCCTGAAGTGCCGGGGCGTGAAGGAGACCAACATGCCCGTGTACTGCCACTGTGCGGGGGGCTTTGCCCTCACCATCCACACCAAGGTGGGGCTCCCACAGCCAGCCAGCCCTGCTGCCCTTTCCCGTCTGCCCACATCTGCTTCTACACCTACACGCTGGGGCCTCCTCTGGAACCGGGTCTCACTGTGACTTCTCATTTCTGCAGGTCTTCATGGAGCAGATTGGAATCTTCCGGAACATTGCCCAGCACTATGGCATGTCGTACCTCATGGAGACCCTGGAGTGGCTGCTGCAGAAGAACCCTCAGCTGGGCCATTAGCAACTTGAGCAGCGTCCCCCTTCTCTGCCCTGACCTCCCAAACTTGTGGCCATGTCCAGGACGGAGCAGCAGGGAACACCAGCCTCAGGGAGCTTCGGGGAGCGGTCACGGGGCCCAGGAGAGAACTTACCTCTGGGTTCCCTGGGTCCCCAGCTGTGGTCAGGACAGCCCACTCTGGGCCTGAGCAGTGTTCCCAGGGAGGGGCCCCAGGACTGTGTCTTGCTGACTAAACAGCCCTCCCTGCTGCTCAGGGGGGTCTCTGGGCAGAGTTCCTGAGGGTAGCCTAGTGGGAGTTTGCGCCCCTGGTTTTTGATCACTTGTTACCACAGAGAACACGTCCGATAACTTGACACCAGCAGGATTTGGACCATTTCCAGGGAATCCAGAGCTGAACCCCGTGGGGACCTGGGCGTCTTTCACACGATGAGTTCCCGGGACTTGGGCTTGTCGTCTGGAAACTTCTTGGTCAGAGTAGGGTCTGCAGGGGTGGGGGCTCCCATGACAGTCCTCCTATCTGCAGCAGCGAGACTGGAATCCGGGGTGTGGCGCCCCTGCCCGCTGACCCACCTGTGCTGTGAGGAGCCCCCCCGGGTACACGTGCTGGTCTCAGTGGCGGGGAGCCCGAGGCCCAGGGGAGGGACAGTGCACACCATCTGTCAGACTCTCACGTCGTGTCTTGTGCCTGGGTTTGAGGAGAACATTTCTTCACGTGCAAGGTTTTAGGTTTTTCCCTTCAGTTCGGAGGGGTCTATGTCTTGGGGAGAGACAGAAACAGCATCAGCAGCTTTGTTGGGGTTGCGTGGTTCTGTTCTGGCTGCTCAGTGTCAGGGATTGGTCCAAGCCTTCTGACCCTGGTGGGGCCTGCCCGACCTCCAAAGGCCAAGCGGGGCATGCAAGCCCTGGGCCTGCTGCCCTCACCTGCCCATGGCAGAGCTGGTTAGAGTGTGGCCTCCTTAACGCTGGATGCCTGCCACCAGCGTATTCGGAGCTGGGTGAGGCCAGAGAGGTGGGGCCTGGCCCTTAGCTCTCCCTGCAGGTTGGGCTGGGCAAGGGGAGAGGCCCAGGCCGTGGGGGGCCTGCCTTTCAGTAACCTCTGGAAGACTGCTGAGCAGCTGCTTCCGCTGTTCTGTTGGTGGCCCCAGAAGACCGACTCCACACTTGGTTTCTAACTAAATGGGACTGGAAGCAGAAAAAGAACGGCAGAGTTGGTAAGGCGACAGCAGACCCCAAATGGGCGGCCTCAGGGGAAGCCCTGTGTGAGCCCTCCGCCACTGTGGGCTCTGGAGCCTGGCTTAAATTCATCCTTGTTGCCTAACTTCTCAGTATTATACTGTGAACTTCATTTAATTCTTTGAATTTTACATTTTTTGAGATTTTTACGTGTGTATGTGCGAGGTGTCTCAGTCTACACGGATGGAAGGAGGAGTAGCTAACATCGGTCCAGCTGGGTGCGTTGGCCCCTGGGTACTGAAATTTGGGTGTGTCTAGGCCCCGTGGCCACGAGAAACCCAACACTGGCTGGAAGGTGGTTAGAGCCTGCATCAGCCCCCAGATGGAGATCAAATCAAATTAGGGCTGGGTGGGGGAGGAGGGGGCTGACCAGGCTTCCTGGAAGTGGAGCTGGAGAAGTCCCAGAGGGGGGTGGGGTGGGACTGAGGGCCTGCACACCCACCCCCACCCCCAGTCCCTGCAGCAGGGTGGCTCCTGCAGAGGCCAGCTTAGGGCCTGGGGCATTTGGGGCAGCTGAGGGCCCCAGGGTCACTCTCCTGCTTGGGAATGGGAAACCTGAACCCCTGGCCATGGTCCTTGAGCTGCAGTCCAGCCCCAACTGGAAAAGCCAGTTTCTCCAAAACTAGAGCTGGATGTCAGCAAGCCAGGCACCTAGGATGTTGCAGGCCCTTCGGTGACAGTGGGGTCCTCACCCCAGGAATGGGAGGGTCTGCAGAGGGGGCTGGGTCGGGGCTTCTCAGGTGTGTGTTATTGCTGGCCTAGGTGGGTGTGGGCAGGTGGGAGGGCCGGCTCTGGCCACCTGCCAGTGTCACTTGGACTTGGGGACTTGGGAGCTGGGCAGGGTCTGAGCCCTCACTGGACCTTGGAAGTGGTGGGATCCTAGCCAAGGTGATCTGTGCAAAGCATGCCCGTGCTGCCTCAGACCTGTGTTCGCCATCCCCGTTGCTAGGGAAACCACTGTCCAGCCAAGTTCTGGCAACCCCTCAAGGGGGGGCCTGGCCAGACAGGCACCAGGCGGAGTCACTGGATGTAATGACCAGTGTGGCATCTCTGGGCGTGCTAGCCAATTATCTGCAGGCCTGACCTGCTGGCGCCGGCCTGTGCACCTCCTAATCTGGCCCTGCCCTGTCCATCCCCATCCCCAGCACCAAATTCCTGCCCTGCCCACCCTGTTGTAAGTGGGGGCTGGGATGCTCGCACAGGTTTGGAGCAAGAGCCAGTGTTTTCCTTAGTACGACTCTCCTCACCTGCCCTCTGGCTCCGCTTCTCCAGAGTCCCCATCCTGTTCCATATTTTGAGGCTTAGGTTTGGGGTGACACCCCCACCCCCAGGAAGCTGGTAAGCAAGCTAACTGCAGGGCAGGTGCTGGGACAAGTTGAGTTCCTCATGCACCGTCAGTCTCTGCCCACCCCCGTGGCCCCCCTGGTCAGATGTCACCATGACCTGGCTGGACATGGGGGTAGACATGCCTGTGCAAACTCCGCACCCAGGCTGGTTAGAGGGGAGACAGGACCAAGGGCGCCCACAGCTCCCACATGCAAGGACCCTCCTACATGTTTGTCTTCAGGGCCTCCAGATGCTTTTCCTGAAAAATGAGGCCAGAGGTTCTGGTCACACGTTTATTAGATTCTGGATATGTGGTTTCTTGCTATGAAGCAAGCAAGGGGTGTGGGCGGGGAGGGGTGAGAGGCTGGGGAGGAGGCAGGAATCTGCCCCTCCCTCCCTTCAGACCTGGGGGAAGTTGGGGGGCCAGCCAGGGTCAGGGTGCCACCCACTTTGTGTCGGCCCATTGCCCGGTTGCACGGGGGTCTTGTGGTTCCCAGGTTCTCACAGTGTTGAGGTGCGAGGGCAGGGCCCCAGGTGCACTGTGCAGGTCTCTGTGGGCTGCCAGGGGAGCTGGGGCTCGGTCTCTTGGGACCACAGACTTAAGGGCCCTACCAGGCAGAGCCTTTGAGACAACATGATGGAAGGTGTGTGGTGGGCTCAGAGCTGGGCCAAACCTCGGGGGTCTGTGAGTGTGGAGTCCTGCCGGGAAGGTTCGGAGGTGGACAGCTCTGGTTCTGCAGTCTGCTCAGGAGGGTCCACCATCTGCTTGGATGGGGCAGAGGTGGGGCAAAGCCATGGGGGCGGGGCAGCCAGAGCCTGGCCTGCCTGGCCTAGGTCTGCAGAGCAGGGATGGGGTGGGGGAGGGGCCTGGCCCAACACAAGAGCCAGAGTCACAGGCCAGCTACCAGGGGAGCGTCTCGGCGTGCACACCTTGTCAAATTTCTTATGGCTGTACACCTTGTTTTTGTTCATAAATGTCAGCAAGATCCAGTCACACAGGAAGGAGCCCTGGGCCGGCAAGACCCACATGTAAGGGCCTAGGAGACACCACCCCTCCCGCTCCCACTACCAAGGACCCCCCCCACCCCCCACCCCCCCGCCCAGTGCCCAGCATGCATTTCCTTACCACCCCGATGGAGGTCAGTGCTGTGGCCAGATTAATGATGGTGGGAATCAGGCTGAACTTCCCTGCCTTGGGAGGGGAGGCGGCCTTAGATGGTTGCCGGGCCTGGGGCAAGTGGGGCTCAAGGGAGGGTGGGGGAGATGGGGCTGTGCCAGCTCAGCCCTGGGCCGGCCTGAATCCTTGGTAGGCAGAGCAGGCTGGTTTACCTGTCCATGCACGATGACGTCAATGCGGATCCCATAGGCCTTGATGAGTGTGCGGGTGGTGCTGCCGTTTATCTTGTAGTATTTGGCAAACCTGGGTAAGAATGACTGGAGCGTGGCGGTGGGTGCTCACCCATCACCCAAGATGGGACACTCCAAAACTCCACCAACCCCGGGGCCCTTGAACTTTTGAGTGCCTGCCCTGTCGTTTTGGAGACCCCACAGCCAGGGAAGACGAGAACCAGGCATCCCAAGGCCAAGGTACCTGAAGTTGTAACCAGACGAGGCTGGGACGTGCTTGGGGTCAAGCCTCCGGAAGGAGTACTTGGGATTGCACTCTGACGCTGACAGGTCCAGGTCACAGTCCCAGTTGATGATGACCCCAATGACGCCACCCTGCCCGGAGTAGGCGCAGAGATGGGTGTCAGGGAGGGCACACAGAGGACCCTCGAGGGCCGTGGGGTCCTGCCCTGAGACTGCATATGGGGTGCTCATCTCGGGGCACCTGGGACAGCTCCGGGCTGAGAGCTGGGGTGCTTGGGGAGTGCCCTGCTTCTGAAGCATGAGGGGACGCTGGTGGCCAGCTGTGTGACCAGGAGTTAATAATTTAGCAGGAGCCATGCATGCCCAGATGGGTTGGCCGATCGTGTTTCTCCTCCATCTGCCTGAAGAGGGCCAGGGTTGGCCAAGACTGCAAAGGGGGTTGGCAGGCCCTTCGTCTGCAAGTAGGGGCCAGCATCTGGAAGGAGAGCTGACTCCCCCACTGCCCCTCGGCTGCCGCCTCACCGTATGTGCCAGCTCTGTGAAGTTCTCCCCTGCCTGTTCCACAATGAAGCCCAGCTTGAAAATGGGACAGTAGAGGTCAGAGACCTCGTCAAACGTGCAGCGTTTCAGGTAGCCGTCCTTCCGGTGCTCTATGTTGCCCCTGCGGACAGGGCCCAGCAACGTCAGTGCTCTGCACCCACCAACAGCACGCTCCCTGGAGGTAGCTCCCATCCCTAGCTCACTGTCACCATACCCTAGTGGCTCTTACTTGGAGAACTGGAATTTAGGGTAGTGGATGCTGTTCTTGATGAGGATGGTGAAATTTGGGGCCATCTTGCCGAGAAATTGGCTGAGGAGGCACAGACTGGATGTGTTTAGTCTTCCCGCCCCAGTCCCCCTCCCCAGCACATCCCGGCTCTGCTCAGTGAGGAAAGGAGGGAAACAGTCGTGCTGGGATGTCAGCGGGGGCCCAGGTAGGTGGGGTCACCGGGGGAGCACACCTGACAGAGGCCCCATCTTCCACCGGGCACCAGCCCGACACCTCGCAGGTCTTGGCTGAGCCTTGGTAGTAGGGCACGCAGCGCCCGGTCCGCAGGCCTGCAGGCAGACGGGCGCTCAGGGGGCGAGGAGCGCCGCCCCGTCCCACCCCCGGCTGGCGTGCACTGACCGTTTCCCAGCATGTCCAGCTGCCCGGCCACGCAGTCCTTGTCCGAGTCACAGGTGGCGTTGCTGACCCTCATACTCTAGGGAGGAACCGGCTTGGTCAGGAGCCCCACACCTTCTGGGGCAGGCACAGCTGGGTCCCCTCCCTCCGCCCCAGCTCTGCCCTCCACCTGGCCTCACCTCTGGGCAGGTTCCGAGGGTCTGGGAGGGTGTGACCTCGATCCTGGTGATGATGCTGAACACGCTGCCTCCCTGGGCTCAGAAAGAGGGGATGGTCGGCCAAGGCGGGCAGCGCAGACACCCCTCGCTCCTTCCCGGGGGCGCGCGGGGCGGGCAGGCGCACCTCGGGGGGCTTCACGTACTCCTCCACGTCCCACACTTTGTGTTCGGAGAAGGTGATGCCCTTGACCTTGGTGATGACGGAGCTCTCGGGGCCCGTCTCGCTGTCCTGGTAACTCTTCTGCACGATGAACACGTACCTGCGGGACGGGCAGGGCCGCTCTGGAGGCGACCCGGGACGCTCCCCCGCCGCTCCCCGTGGCTCCGGGCCCCGGCGCCCCCGCGCCCCCGGCCCGGCCGCACCCACCACACGAAGTAGAGCAGGATGAGCAGCTGCACCGCGCGGTACACGACGCCCAGGCGCCGGTTCTTCACCACGATCACCTTGGGCGTCTCGTAGTCCCAGAACGCCGACCAGCAGCCCCGGGCCAGAAGCCTGGCCGCGTCCGCCCTCGCGGGGGGCTTGGGCTCGGCGGCAGCCATGGCCCAGAGCTCCGCCAGGGGCGCGACGCGGCGCGCACCCTGCGGCCTAGGGGCGCGGACAGGGGCGCCCCCGGCACCGCCCCGGGGCGTGGCCTGGCGCGCCCCGCCCCGCCGCCACCCCGCCGGGGCCGGGGTCTGGAGCGCGCGGGGGCGCACCTGGCACGTGCCGCCAGGTGGGCCCGGTGCTGGCAGCGCCGAGGCGGCAGCCTGCGCCCCACCGCGCCCGCGGAGGGCCCGAGGATGCACCGGGGCCGCACGTCCCTGGGGAGGATACAGAGCCACCCGGGGACTTGGTTGAGATGCGGGTGGAGGACGCGGCCAGGCTCCGCCGGTCTCCTCGCGTCTCCAGCGGCGTCTGACCGCGGCGCGCGCCCAACCCTAACGGCCGTCCCTGTTGGATACAGTTTTCCCAGCTTTACTGAGATACAATTGACTTAAACGTGGTGTGCACGGTGTGAGTTTAAGGTGTACGAGGAGGTGATTTCCGAAGGGCAGTCCTTGATGCCTGCCCCGCTGCTCAGCAAGGACACCCTCCCGGCCGGGTTCACGCAAGCCCTGGGGCCCTTGCTTTGCCCAAACAGCCCCTTTGCTGGGTCTAGGGACGCGCTCGGAGCCACTCAGCTCGAGCCCCTCCTCCGCCCGATCGCCCAGCCCTCGCGTCTGGCCAGGACTTCAGCTAGGGCTCCCAACTCTGCTTTTATCCACTTCCAATCCATTTCTGTTTTCTTTGCAAACCAAAGTTCTTTTTTTCTTAAGACTTTTTTTTTTTTTTTTTTTTAGATTATTTGAGAGAGAGAGAGAGAGACAGAGCATGAGGGGGGGAGGGTCAGAGGGAGAAGCAGGCTCCCCGCCGAGCAGGGAGCCCGATGCGGGACTCGATCCCAGGACTCCGGGATCGTGACCTGAGCCGAAGGCAGTCGCTTAACCGACTGAGCCACCCCGGCGCCCCTTCCTTTAGACTTTTTATATCTACACCCCATTTCATTATTTTGGAGCAAATCCCAGACATCATAGTATTTCACAAAATGATAAATTTCTTACACCTTTATTTAGGTAAAATTCACTTAGCATCTAATTAACCATTTTAATGAACAGATTGTTTAATGAACAATTAAACAGAGCGTTGTGCAACCACCATTATCTACTTCCAAAACATTCTTATCATCCCCAAATAAACTCCCTGTTTTCTCCTCCTCCCACCAATCTCCTTTCTGTGGATTTATCTCTTTTGGGTATTTCATATAATGGAATCATACAATATTTTTCGTTTTGTGTCTGCCTTCTATCACTAGGCCTAATGTTTCCAAGGTCCATCCAGGTTGTAGCATGTATCGATACTTAATTCCTTTTTATGGAAGAAGACTATTCCTGTGAGTGATTATTCCACAATTTATCTACTCCTCTTTGGATAGACGTTTGGGTGTTTCCACCGTTTGGCTCTTGTGACTAGTGCTGTTATGAATGTTTGTGTACAAGTATTAGTTTGAACACCTGTTTAAAATTCTTTGGGTATATAGGAGTGGAGTTTCTGGGTCACATGGTAATTCTGTGTTTCACTTTTTTTTTTTAAAGATTTTTATTTATTTATTTAACAGAGAGAGAGAGAGCACAAGGAGGCAGAGCGGCAGACAGAGGGAGAGGGAGAAGCAGGCTCTCTGCCAAGCAGGGAGCCCGATGCAGGGCTTGATCCCAGGACCCTGGGATCACGACCCGAGGCGAAGGCAGCTGCTTAACCGACTGAGCCACCCAGGCGCCCCTGTGTTTCACTTTTTGGGAAATCCCTATACGGTTTTCCAAGCAGCTGAACCACTTTCATTCCAATCAGCAGTGTATGAGGGTTCCAATCTCTGCGCATCCCCGCCAAGATTTGTTAGTTTCAGCTCATTTACTCATTGCCATTCTAGTGGGGGAAGTGGTATAACTTGTTTGGATAAATGTCTATTTAGGGGCGCCTGGGTGGCTTAGTTGTTAAGCATCTGCCCTCGGCTCAGGTCATGATCCCAGAGTCCTGGGATCGAGCCCAGCATCGGGTTCCCTGCTCAGTGGGGAGTCTGCTTCTCCCTCTCCCACTCCCCCTACTTTTGTTCCCTCTCTTGCTGTGTCTCTCCCTGTCAAATAAATAACTAAAATCTTTTTAAAAAATGTCTATTTAATCTTTTGCCGATTTTAAAATTAGGTTTGCCTTTTTGTTGTTGGTTTGTAACAATTCTCTATATATTCTGAATACTAGGCCCTTGTCAGATTTTTCTCCCATTGCCGGTTATCTTTTCACTGTCTTGGTAATATCTTTTGATGCACAAAAGTCTTTAATTTCAATGAAATCAGTTTGCCTATTTTTTTTTCTTTTGTTGCTTGTTCCTCTGGTGTCATTTCTAAGAATCTACTATCTATTACTAAATCCAAATTTATCTACAGCTTCAGCACAATCCCTACCAAAGTCCCAGGTGCAGCAATGGATAAGCTGACCCTAAAATTCATATGGAAATGCAAGGGACCCAGAGCTGCCAAAATAATCTTGATAAAGAAGAGCAGGTTGGAGGACTCACACTTTCCAAGTTCAAACCTCACTACAAAGTTATAGTGATCAAGACAAGTTACTGTAGGACCCAGCAATTCCATTCTCACTTACTGACACAAGGATAGAAATGCAGACTTATGGAATTGAATTGAGAAGTGAGAAGTAAAATATAAATATGTAAAATAGAATAAAATAAATTGATTTTGACAAGTACCAAAATAATTTAAAGGGAAAGAGTAGTCTGTCAACAAATGGTCCTGGGGAACTGGCATCCACATGCAAAAGATTGAAGTTAGACCCCCTACCTCATATCACATACGAAACTAATTCAAAGTGCATCAAGGACCTAAATGTAAAAACTAAAACATTAAAACTCTTTTTTTTTTTAAAGATTTTATTTATTTATTTGAGTGAGAGAGAATGAGAGACAGAGAGCACGAGAGGGAAGAGGGCAGAGGGAGAAGCACACCCCCTGCTGAGCAGGGAGCCCGATGCGGGACTCGATCCCGGGACTCCAGGATCATGACCTGAGCCGAAGGCAGTCGCTCAACCAACTGAGCCACCCATGCACCCTCTTTTTTTGTTTTTTTTTTTTAAAGATTTTATTTATTTATTAGAGAGAGAGAGAGAATGAGAGACAGAGAGCATGAGAGGGAGGAGGGTCAGAGGGAGAAGCAGACTCCCCGCCGAGCAGGGAGCCCGATGCGGGACTCGATCCCGGGACTCCAGGATCATGACCTGAGCCAAAGGCAGTCGCTTAACCAACTGAGCCACCCAGGCGCCCAAACATTAAAACTCTTAATAGAAACCCTGGGAGTAAACATTTGTGGCCTTAGATTTGGCAATGTATTCTTATAAATTGCAACAAAGATGGAAGCAAAAAAAGAAAAAAATGGATAAACTGGGCTTCACCAAAATTAAAAACCTCTGTGCTTCAGAGGATGCCACTGATAGAGAGAAAGGACACCCACAGAACGGGGGAAAATACTTGCAAATCACACGTGTCATAGGGATTTGTATCTTAAAAAAAAAACTATTGCAACTTATAACAAGATGACAAATAACAGATTTTAAAAATGGGCAAAATATCTGAACAGAAATTTTTCCAGAGAAGATACAGAAAGGCCAGTCAGTACACGAAAAAACTCTCAATATCATCAGTTGGAAGGGAGATATCACTTCATACCACCAGGAAAGACATGACAAATGTTGGCAAGGGGGGGCGCCTGGGTGGCTCAGTCGTTGAGCATCTGCCTTCCGCTCGGGTCATGATCCGAGAGTCCTGGGATCAAGCCCCGCATCGGGCTCCCTGCTCCGCGGGAAGCCTGCTTCTCCCTCTCCCACTCCCCCTGCTTGTGTTCCTTCTCTCGCCGTGTCTCTTTCTCACAAATAAATAAATAAAATCTTTAAAAAAAATGTTGGCAAGGATGTGGGAAAATCACACCCTTCTTACATCTGGTGAGACTGTCAAAATGGGGCAGCCACTTTGGAAAGCCACATGGCAGCATATCAAAAGGTTTGAATTTATCACAGGATCCACAATTCCACCTCTAGATGGAATATACCCCAAAGAAATGAAAACCTGTTTTCACACAGAAACTTGTACGTAAATGTTCATAATATTATACATCATGGCTGAGATTAGAAACAGCCCAAATGTCTATCAAATGATGAATGAATAAATAATATGTGGTATATCCATACAATGGGATAGAATTCTGCAATAAATGGAAAAAAGTACCTTATATGTTTCATACATTACAACGTAGGTGAACCTAGAAAACATTATGCTAAGTGAAAGAAGCTAGTCCCTGAAGGCCACCTGTTATATAAGTCCATTTATATAAAATCTCCAAAACAGGGCGCCTGGGTGGCTCAGTCGTTAAGCGTCTGCCTTCGGCTCAGGTCATGATCCCAGGGTCCTGGGATCGAGTCCCACATCGGGCTCCCTGCTCAGCGGGAAGCCTGCTTCTCCCTCTCCCACTCCCCCTGCTTGTGTTCCCTCTCTCGCTATGTATCTCTCTGTCAAATAAATAAATAAAATCTTTAAAAAAAAAAAATCTCCAAAACAGGTCAATCCACCGAGAGGGAAAGCAGATTAGTGGTGCCAGGGGATGGGTGAAGGGGGCGGGTCCTGGTGCTGCCTGGGTGCTGGGTGGGATGAGCCACTGCACCCTGTGGCCTGTGGCCTGGGATGACAGAAACCCTGCCCTGGGGTGTTGCCCTGTCCCCAGGCCTGCAGATGCTGGAGTTGGCAGAGAGGGTCTCTGTGTCTTAGAGGGGAGGGGCTGGTCAGTCTGTCCACCATGGGTTACAGGAGCACAGAGCACACGGCTTTCCCACTGGCCAGGGGCTGGTCACTGCATGTATCCGATGCAGTGACCAGCATGATCCCACCAACTGGGAGGGGCACACGTCCTCGCTCAACATCTGGCACACTGACCCCACCAACAGAAGCTTCAACCAGAGGCAATGCTGTGTGCTTAGGGTATTACAAACTCTTCTGGATCCCATCATGATTCAGGTAGGTGAGCTGAAAGAGAACAGCTTGTCCAGGAGACCAAGTGGAGGGAACACCACCAACTCAGAGCAGAGCACTGGGCAGGGCTCGGGGGGGGGGGGGGGGAGGCGGTCCAGAGCAAGAGGTCAGTTGGGGTGTGCAGGATGGTCGGGAGCCTGGGCACAGGGTTCAAGAAAGAGAAGACAAGAAGTGATGAATAACTGAAGAAAATGATCTGATTTGAGCAAAGACTTGCGTCTGCAAGTGGGTATGGCTTGTTGGGTCCCAGGCACGAAGATTTTTAGGAAATGTGCCTGAACAGTCTGGGAGAGACGGTTGAATTCCAGTGATGAAGACAGACGAACAGAAAGAGCATGTCCAAGCTGCAGGTCACCTCCCTGCTGGCGAGGCTCGGCCCTGGCAGCCGTGAGCGCATTTTGTCTTCTGCATGCATGCAGTGGGTCTTCCTTCTCTTTTCTCGGAAGAAAAGGTGTACTATATAATCTTGCATTTGTCCCAGAATTTATTGATTTCTGTTCTTGAGATGAGTCTCCTGCCCTGGGTCATTAGGGATGCACAACAAGCTGCAAGGAGAGTACGAGGGCCCCTGGGAAGGTTCCAGTTACTAGAACAAATTCAGTGTGGAGTCTATGTTTGATTAGGTTCGGGAGACTCCGTACACTTACTGGGAAGTTTATATGAGGTGTCCAGAAGTCTGCTGGAAAGAAAATGAAGAAATCAAATGGGAGCGGCTGGCTGGCTCAGTGAGTAGAGCATGTGACTCTGGATCCTGAGCTTGTGAGTTCAAGCCCCACGTTGGGCTTAATTAAAAAAAAAAAAAAAGGAATGAAAGAAAAGAAAAAAAACCTGTTTAATGAAAAAAATAAATAAAATGAAACACTTAATGCAAACTCCCTAGGCTGGTAGAAAACCAGTGTGGACCCTAGTCATGGAACTTGTAAGGACAGTCAGTGTCCATTAAAACTTATAATTTGCATAATGCTTTAAAATTTATTTATTTATTTATTTGAGAGAGAGAGAGCATGTGAAGGGGGGAAGGGCAGAGGGAGAAGTAGGCTCCCACTGAGCAGGTGTGGGGCTCGATCCCAGGACTCCGGGACCATGACCTGAGCCAAAGGCAGTCGCTTAACCAACTAAGCCACCCAGACGCCCCTCATAATAGTTTTTCAAGTGAAAAAGTTTACAAGTGAAAATTTACAAGTGAAAAAATTAAGTTATTCAATCGAATTCTAAAACCTTCGGTTAACAGGAAATATTACTCTATGGTACGAATAGAATAAAAATATCTATAACAATGTAAAAACAACCAAGTTGTAAGTAAAAGTTCAAAATAAAAGCAAAAATAGATTTCCTTTTCTAAACAACTTTATTGAGATCAAATTCACATGCCATATGATTTACCCGTTTGGAGTGTGGAACTCATTGTTTCTAGTACCCTCACAGGGTTGTGCAAACATCACAATCTGACTTTAGAAAGTCGGCCGCCCCTAACAGAAACCCCCGACCCCCAGCTGCGCCGGGCCCGCCCCCCGGGCCCCCTGGACCCCGCGCGTCCCTGCGTCTTCCCCACGCCCTCGCGCGCGCCCGGCTGCCTGGGGCTCCGTCCGCACCCGCGCTGCCGGGCTCCGGGCCGGGGCGCAGAGCCGCTCCGACCCTGCGGGGACTCGGACCGAGAGAGAACCGCCTCCTGCGCGCGGCCAACCCACAGGGCCTGAGAGAGGGTAGGGACAAGCGGCCCTTTCAGGCCCCTGAGTTTGGGGCGCGTTGTTAGGCTGCGCGGAGGCGGGCTCGTGGCGCCCCGGTCCCTCCGGGCTCCTGCTCCAGCCCCGACCCTGCCCCGCGTCTCCCGCAGCCCCTGCCACGTCCGGAGCCCCTCCGGAGCCGCTGCGGGCGGGCTCTCCCGGCCTGAGCCTCCCACCGGGGCCTCCTGTCCTCCGCTCGCTAGCCGCTAGCCGCGTCCTCCCTCCAGCTCCCGGGACCCCCACCTCGCCCTGCAGGTATCTACCTCATTCCGCGTCATCTATTTGTCGACAAGACCATTTCCCAAAACAGACCAAGCACTCCTAGGTGGCGGGGGCACGCAGTCCTTTCCTCTCGCAGCCTAGCGCCTAGTCAATCATGAGTAAGTCAGTAAACGTTTATCGGATGAACAGTGTCTGCAGAAATAAGGGACCCCCCCCCCCCCCATGAGGACAAACGGGCCTTTTATCCAGAGCTTGGGAGTCAGCCCCCAGGTGAGATGGGCAGACCCACAGGTGGGGATGCTGGAGGCAGAGAAGGTGGTGCAGGTGCCCAGAGGGGAGTGGGGGGCGTCCCACCTGGTTGGTTAGGGGGCATATTTGGCTGGTCCTGACTTGAAAGTGGGGAGAGCCCAGGGAAGCTGGGATCACTGATCCAGCGCAGGCTGTCCGACAGGTTGCTGCCGCGGCTGTGGTCAGCTTCCCCGGCTCCCGTGTGGCCCCGCCATGCCCACTTACATGCCGTCCCTCCTGCACACTGGTGAAAGGCTCTGGGTGCGGGGGGTGGAAGGTGGGGACAGGTCAGAGGTAGGAGAGGAGTTCCACTGACTTTGCCCTGGGCTCCCTTGGCCTCGGTCCTCCTGATTCTCCCTCGGGGTTGGAGTCTTTTCTGGAATTACAGCTTGGCTGGTCTCACTTCTACACAGAGGAGCAGGTGGGGCCCAGGATACAAAGGCAGGACCACTGAACACTTGGGCGCTTACCAGCTGCCAGGGAGAGATTTTCTGCAAGAACTGTGCAGTCCGGCGCATGTCCCCGTGTGGTCGGCTTCTCTGTGTGGAGGTGTGCAGAGGCCTCCTGCCTGGGGCCAGGGCCCTGGTCAGGGCCATGCTGCCTTTTCTCAGAGATGGCAAAAGTTGCAGGGTGGGGAAGGCCCCAAAATATGGCAGTCACGGTTCGGGGAATAGTATATTGGGATATGTAATCTTGGGCAAAGTTTGGCATCAAGCTTTTATTTGCCAGATTGAGATACTATGGAATCATACCTGATGTTGACGTTTGGAAGGAAAGACTGTGGACAGATGTCTGGTCTGAGACATTTATAAACAAATATCCAAGAAAAGAGACTCCATTTATAAAAGAATATATATTTTTAAAGATTTTATTTATTTGAGAGAGAACGTGCACGCACGAGTTGGGGGGGTGGTAGAGGGAGAAGCAGGCTCCCCACTGAGCAGGGAGCCTGATGCAGGACTCGATCCCAGAACCCCGAGATCATGACCTGAGCCAAAGGCAGATGTTTAACCGACTGAGCCACCCAGGTGCCTCCATAAAAGAATATTTTAACATAAGTGGGGGTTGTGAATGCCAGTTCTTCAAATTCAGGAACAACTCTGCCTCCAGGGCTGGTGAGGAGGGCCTGTGCCTCGGACCCCTTCCCCCACCAAAAACACAGGGGGAGTGGCCAGCAGAACGGGATGCCGCCCAGCTCCTCAGTACAGCACAGGGAGCCCATGTGTCCACGCCCCAGGAGAGGGGCCTCAGAAGGGATGGCCCTGCCCACACCTGGATCTGGACATCAGCCTCCAGGACGGTGAGGGACGAATGTCCATAGTTGGCCCGCCCACCGTGTGGTGTTTGTTGCGAAGCTCTAGCGGACTGGTATAGATGTCCCGCGTGAGTGTCAGCATATGTGGTGTCTCAGGCTGGTCCTGAGTTGGGGAAGCTGTTGTCATCGGCCCAGGGCTCGTCATCCAGGGCCAGCTGAGAGACTGGAATTGGCTTCTGCAGTCTGGGGGCCAGAGTTCCACCTTCATGGACCGTCTGGCAATCATCTGTTTGGATGTTCCGTCATCCAGGACCAAAAGGTGGGTCTTGGGTTGCGCCATGGAGATACTTGGCCACCCCGTGAGAGCTGTTTCTGAATGGTGTGAACAAGAGCCTGACCTCGGGGGCCTGGGGGTCTGGGAGGTGCTGGTGGGAGCCTCCAGGTGGGCCGCCTCAGTGGCCCCCAGAACATCCGGGCTGAGGCCGCCCTGGAAGGCCGTGCCCACGCCCGCCATGCGCTATGCTGGGCAGCAAGTGGGGCCCCCACACACTCACACATCGCCATCTGCCAGAGGTGAGACCCCCACGTAGACTTTGCCACTGCTTCTCTGGAGGGGAGAATATTTAAACACCGTTACCACCCACACTGAAACAGACTGTGAAGTGCTTTTTCACAGCGAAAAGCGAAAGGGCGAAGGCGCAGCCTGTGCCTCGCCCAGCGGCTTCCCGCTCTCTGCCTCCCTGTCTTGGTCAGTCTTGGCGACTGCAGATCAAATAGGCTCCGTTTATGCATCTCTTTGGAAACCAATTAGCAAACTTGTGAATGAAATGCTCTAGCAGTGCTTTTGTTGCGAACAAGCTACAGTTTGTTGCAGATAAACTGAAGTATAAAATGACAGAAAACCCAAAATGCAGACAGGCGGTGTATCCTGTGACTTGCAATTTTTATTAAGTGAACTAAAAACAGAGCAAACCTCCTCTTGCCTTTCTGAGATGTCTGTGTTGCTGGATTTGTCCTTGTGGGAATTTGCATTTCACACTGCAGCACGTAATTTCGGATACTTCTGTGGAGGTGAACTGATACTGTGCTGACATGTAAGCGCTCTGGGGAAAATGCCGCCTTGGTCTTCAGACCAGCGGGTGTCCCTGTTGATGTGAATTGAGCAGCAGGTAAACCGGAGCCGTCAGGGCCCCCTTCCTGCCCCAGCACCTCGCTCTGGCTGCAGCGTCTCCTCACCACCTTCCTGACCAGCAGCCTGCCCCCAGCCAGGCGTCCCCGGGCAGCCCTGTCCTGGCTCCACCATCCTCCACCGTCCTGCTCGGCGCTGGGGCCCTCCTCCTCCCTCTGCGTCCCCTCCAAGCACGCCGGCCACGGTGTGTCTGCTTTTCCCCCTGGAGGGATTCTGTGTTTCTAAATTCCTGGCACTCAGCACGGACCAGCCCCGTGGGGAGGACTCGTCTTGCAGTCCGGAGTGCTCCCGGCCTCAGGACCTGAGCAGTCTAGGAAGCTTGGCAAACAGAATTCCACCGTGCTTTTCAGCACAGGTGGCCCCAGTAAGGGACAAAAGGGTGAGGTGAGCATGGCTTCCCTGGAATCATCTGGAAACCAGAGGTTCAGGGGACACAGAAGGGACAGTGGGAGCCCACCCTTCCCCTCACAGACAGGGAAACAAGGTCCCAGAAAGGCTCAGCTGTCCTCCCAAGACCCTGCAGCAAATAGAGGGAACCTGGGATGGGAACCCAAGACAGGTCTGAGTTTAAGGCTCGTGGGCCCTGGGTCGGGGGCTGGCAGTCCTGACGGGAGCCCTGCCAAGGGTGCAGGAAGACAAATTCGAGGAGAGGTTCTGGAACATGGACGAGGGGGTGGAGAGCAAGCAGGAAACACAGGCCTGGGGCCAGACGTTCAGAGTTGAGTGGGGGGGACACCCCCGCCTGCGCCTGCAGGGCTTTGGAAGACAGCGTGTTGGGGTTTGAGGCCTCAGTGTCAGACTGCTCCCCACAGGCTCTGACCTCTGGAAGACACCAGAAAGAACAGGGAGTGAAGGCTGAGGGACTCCAGGTTGTGCTATGGGATGATGGAATGTTCTGGAACTAGATAGAGGAGGTGGTTGCACAACATTAAGAATGCACTAGATGAGACGCCTGGGTGGCTCAGTTGGTTAAGCGACTGCCTTCGGCTCAGGTCATGATCCTGGAGTCCCGGGATCGAGTCCCGCATCGGGCTCCCTGCTCGGCGGGGAGTCTGCTTCTCCCTCTGACCCTCCCCCCTCTCATGTGCTCTCTGTCTCTCTCATTCTCTCTCATTCAAATAAATAAATAAAATCTTAAAAAAAAAAAAAAGAATGCACTAGATGGGGGCACCTGGGGGGCTCAGTTGGTTGAGCATCCGACTCTTCATTTTGGCTGAGGTCAGGATCTCAGGGTCATGGGATTGAGTCCCCGAGTTGGGCTCTGCGCTCAGCAGGGAGTCTGTTTGAGATTCTCTCTCCCTCTGTTCCTCCCCTCGCTCGTGCTCACGTGCTCTCTCCCTAATCTTTTTTAAAAAGTGCACTAAATGCCACTGAATTGTTCACTTTCTTATTTAAATTTTTAAAAAAGATTTTATGTATTTATTTGAGAGAGGACGCCTGAGAGAGCACAAGCCAGGGAAGGGGCAGGCAGAGGGACAAGCAGACTTCCCGCCGAGCAGGGAGCCCGATGTGGGACTCGATCCCAGGATCCTGAGATTATGACCTGAGCCGAAGGCAGACGCTTAACCCACTGAGCCAACCAGATGCCGCGTCACCAACATAAAAGAACTAGGGGCAAAATTGGAGGCCAAACTGTCAGCTTTATGAATGGCCAGCCAGGCAGCCAGCCAAATACCCGCATGCAGGTGGGGGCAGCTCAGGCTTAAATCTGAGGCTAAGCTGGGACTCCTCCAGGATCCAGGACGGGAGAGTCACCTGGGCTTGGGGGCTGCCGTGCCCACTTCCCCAAACTGCAGGGACTCCACCCCAGTGTGTGGGCGGGGTCGGCTGGGCCCCGTGTCATCCTGCCCGCCTGGGGGACATAGGAGCTGGACTGAGCAGGGGGGCTCAGCAGTGAGGGTCCCACAGGTGCTTTCTAACAGCAGAGAGGCTCCTGTTTAACTCAGGCACAATCATTCCCCAGAGAAAGGGGTGTTGAAAATTCGTTTTCCACTCAGTGATAAAAAGAGATTGGCTATCAAGCCATAGAAGACCCGCGGAGGGAACTTAAATGAGTCTTAGGGAGTGAAGGAAGCAGTCTGGAAAGGCTGCATTTGTAGGGTTCCAACTCTAGGACGTTGGCGAAAAGGCACAATGATGGGACCAAAAAAGATCCCCCAAAAGATCTGTGGCTGCCAGGGTTTCGTGGGCAAGGAAGAACAGGTGGAGCCCAGGGGTTTCAGGGCAGTGAAAACACTCTGTGCTAATGTGGTGGCATTTGTCCAACCCACAGAACATCCAGCACCAGGAGTGCGCCCTAAGGAAGCTGTGGACTCCCAGTTGTAATACTGTATCAATATCAGCTGACCAATTGTAACGAGCCGACTGCGCCCACACAAGTTAGTAATAGGGAAACAGGCAGGGGAAGTGGGGCTATATGGGAACTCTCTGTACTTGCTGCACAATTTTTCTGGAAACCTAAAACTGCTCTAGAAAATAATGTCTATTAATTTTTAAAAATCTATCTTGCAAGGGAGACTGGGGCGGGGGAAAGAAGCAGGTGACCACGCGGGCACTGTGGGGGCAGGGATGGCCATCTGGGGCACTGACAAGCTGCGAGCCCAATGGTGAGCACCGGGCATCTGCTACTGCTGTTGTCACTGCTGTCCGTGTCCTTGCCCTGGAGGACCAAGAGCTTTTTTCTGTTCCCTAAGGTCAGCGTGCACCCCGTGGCGTCACACCCGTGGAGGTGGCCCCCACTCGGGCTCTCTGGGGCTCCCAGCTCCTTTCCTGCAGGTGCCTGCTCCCACAAGTCTTGTCTGGGATCCTGGAAGGGCGGATGCCTGGGAACACAGCCTTCTCCCCAGGCACTGGGGCCCCCAGTTAGGCTGACTCTGGCGCCCGGGGCCCCAGTACCAAATCCAGGCCAGACGGCAGCGCGGTGGGGGTGGGGTGGGGGCAGAGCGAAGCGTCTCCACTGGGAGGGGTGTGGGCAGCGTGAGAGTGCCTGTCCTGGCGTCCCCTCTTCACCTCCCTAATGCACAAGTCCCCCCACGTGCCAGCACCCACTGCACCCCAGAGGCTCCCTCGGTGCCCAGGGCAGGAGTGACCTTCCTCCTCTGGACGCTTCTCACCTGCAAAGCCGCCTCACTGGGCTCCAGCCCCGGTATCTGAGCGCCTTCCCAGCTTCAACTTTATGTCAGTAAGATCTTCAAACCCAAACCAAAGTTCTCACTGTGAAAACCCGTGACCGAGTCTCCAGCGTGGAAGCATCAGCCCCGAGTGCTCCAGGACCCCGCGGTCCGCGGGCCCGGCCGGGGCACCCCTGCACTCAGTTGGCTCCTGCTGGCTGTGTGTGAGCCTCTGCCCTGCACCTCCCACCCCGGGGGGCACAGGTGGCATCTCCCAGGACTCGAGACCCCCGGCTCCCCACAGTCCCGAGTCGCGGGAAGCCAGGCGGAAGGGCCGGCTCAGGGCAGGACGCGCCACTCTGCGCTCAGCGTTTTGTTTTACTTCGGAAAATATACCCATTTTTCATAAAAAGTTGTTATTTATGTTAACATGGGACGGGGATCCTATTTTTAAATAGGTTTATGCATAAATAGGTAAAACTTCTCTCAGAGTTAGTGCCCACGCTGGGGAAGTCATTAGCTAGAACCCACACCAACGTCAGCTTTGGGCACCTTAGCAAGTTTTTGAGTTTGCAAAGGAGTTTTCAGACCAAAGGTTTGAGAACTTGGATCAAAGCCCTCGAGGGCAGGCGGCCCCCGCGGGTGGGGTGGGACCCCAGCCACAGCTCCGGGAGGCACTTGCCCTCTCTGAGCCGGTGCCTCGTTTTACCCTCCTGTCCACGTGGCTCACGACAGACACAGAGCTCCTTAGCTCCCTCCCTCTCCCTTTCCTCTGGCTCCCCGGCCATCGGACCCATCGGGTCTGGAATATTCCAGGAACCTTGACGGTTCGCAGGAGGAAGGGGAGGGTGTTCCGAGCAGGAAGCTGGGTCTGCCGCGAGGGCGGTAAAGGGCGCCCGGCTTTGCAGAGGCTGGGAGAGGCGTGCGAGGACCACGCCGAGCGCCGGGGCGGCTGCTGCGTCTTCTGCACGCCCAGGACCCTCTTCCTCAAATGTCTGCCCTGGCCGAAGGTGCGTCCGGGCAGGGTGGCCGGCCGGGTGGGCGGGGGAGGGGGGGAGGGGAGGGGGAGGGGGAGGGGCGGGGCCGCTCCCGAGCGCACGGCCCAACAGGCGCGCCTGCTCGACCACGCCGAGACCCCGGGCAGCCGCTGCGTCACCAGCAGCCTGAACCCGCAGGCCTCCTGCACGCCCAGGACCATCTCCCTGCAGGGTGTGCCTGGGCGCAAGGCGAGAGGCCGAGGCGCGGCCGGGTCGGGGTGCGGCTGCCAGGCTCCCGCTCTGCGTCCCCAGCCCAACGGGGCCGCTGCAGCCGCCACAGGGACTGCGGGGACCAGTGCGGCATCACTGAGCTCAACGAGGCCGCCGCTCCCGCTGCACCCGCCGGAGCGGGCTCCTGGCCCAGTGCCTGCCCTTGGTGAGCCCCTCGCCCCTGGTGCCTCCCGCACGGAGGGGTCCTGGATGTGCCTGAGGTCCGACAGCCGCTGAATGTGGCTGTCTCCACACCCAGTGGGCGTCCGGTTCCGGGAGAGGCTCACACCTGCTCTCTGGAGACTGGCCTCCAGGTCCGTTTCCGAGAGCAGGAAAGCGCGGCGAGGCCTCAGAAAAGGAAAGAGGTCACGGGCAGGATGGGGCCTGCGGTCAGGGTCCCTGTAGGAAGCAGGTGCCACGTGCCTGGTGAAGGGCCATCAGATGTGTGGCTGGGTGGTGAATCCCAAGCACTAGGCGGCATCAGGATTCGCAGCAGTGGGGCTGAGGGAGAGGAGGGGGCCAGACAGGCCCAAGGGAGGACCTCTCTGGAGCTGCTCTCTCCATCCACCCTCTCCTGGACCCTTGTGATAGCTGAACAGTAACTGCAAAACCAGGACAGAGATCAAGTGACACAGCCCCAGAGATCAGCCTCCTAGGGCACAAGACATGCTCAGTGCCCTGGAGACAGCGGGGGGCACATGGGGACATGGGCGGATGGAGACCAGGATGGGGATCAGAGACAGGGTGGTGTGGGTGGAGACATGGGGACAAAGATGGGGGGATGGAGATGGGAGCAGAGATGAGGGACAGAGATGGGGCCGAGATGGGGGATGGATGGGGGACAGAGATTGACAGAGTTGGGGACAGATGGGGCAGAGATGGGGGACAGAGTTGGGGACAGAGATGGGGCAGAGATGGGGGACAGAGAAGGGGGGACAGAGATGGGGGATGGATGGGGGACAGAGATGGACAGAGTTGGAGACAGAAATGGGGCAGAGATGGGGGACAGAGATGGGGCAGAGATGGGACAGAGATGGGGGGACAGAGATGGGGGATGGAGACGGGGGTGGGTATTGGAGACAAGGGAGTGGATGGTTGGAGATGGGGGGCCACAGCAACTGGAGAAGGGTTTCGGGGTTGTGGAGAGAACACGCGGGTGCCATGTGTGTGGGTGTTTAGGTACTAGCTTGAGGCTGGGATTGGTAACTTCTGTCTGATCATGAAGGGGTCTCTGCTCCCACAGGTAAGGACCACGTTTTTGAGCACAGAGCCACATCTTGCTGACTGCACTATCGTCACCTCCTAGAGTAGCACCGGGCACAGCGGGGCTCACAGAAACGTGTTCACTGCTGGATTCCCACTGCTGCCCTTGCCGCCGAGGAGCTGGTTATCCATTGGTGAGGGTGGGAGAGCTGCAAGGCACCTGTCTCTCCTTGTGCGATTTCTCACTTTTTCTCACTTTGTCCTTCAGTGACAGGGAAGAAAAGCTGCAAGGAAGAGCCAGCACGGACTTCGCAGAAGCTCACCTGGATCTCGTGCCTGAGTTTGGCTGGGAGCTTGGCTCGTGGGTCCACACTGCTCTTCTGGGCTGTGAAAACCTGTGGGCATTAGACACATCTGGCCCTTCTCCTATCAGTGAACTCCTGAGGCTGATTGTGAGCGTCTGAGAACAAACCGCAGCTACTGGAATCTTCACATCAGTAAACACCTGCTGATTGACCCAACGTGTTTTGTCACGTCCATTTTTTTTTTTTCCAGACAACAAAGGTAAAAGCAATCTGGGCAAGGTGAGTAGTGGAGCCTGCTCAGGTCAAGTACAAGGTTGCCTTCCTGAGGATGAGCATCTAATCAGAGATCAAGTCTTACCTGGAAGGGAAAGGGCCAGAGCTGGAGCATTTAAGATGCGCGGTGGCAAGCCCCTCCCTATGCACAAATGCTTCTTGTCCTTGCAAGTAGAAATAATCAGTTGATTGTTCCAAACTGAAAAGGGTCCCCTAAGCCTTGCTGATGAACACGAAACACAAGGTATAAGAGCGGAACGGAGCTGAGGACGCACTGGAGGGGCACCTGCTTCCCCAGGTCATTCCTCCTCCCCACTCTGGCCCCAGTTCCTGCAGCATCTCTTGGAGCAGATGCCCCGGCTGACTCAGAGCCTGTCCCCACCAGTGGCTTCTTCCTGTTCCCAGAGCGCAGCTCCTTAGTCACTTGGATAACTGTCTTCTGAGGTTTCCATTACCACACCTGCTGACACCAGGCTTCTTTTCTGGGCTCCGTTAAAAATAATTCCCCTCGATCCTCTCCTCCTTCTCCTCCCCCTCCTCCACTCCCTCTCTCCTCTTTCTCCTCCTCCCTCCTCTTTCCTCCTCCTTAGCCTGAGCTAAGATGATCCTTGCAGAGAAAGTTAGGAAAAGCCATTGCTTCTATCCTAGTAAGAAGAACAGCTCAGGTGAACCACAAAGCATAGTTAAAAAACAAAAAAGAAACAGATCTAAATGTAAAATATAAGATGTAAAGCATTTAGAAGAAAAATAGGGGTGCGTGGGTGGTGCAGTCCGTTGAGTGTCCGACTCTTGGTTTTGGCTCAGGTCATGATCTCATTCATGGTTGTGGGATTGAGCTGCGCTCAGCAGGGAATCTGCCAGAGATTCTCTCTCTCCCTCTGCCTCCTCCCCCATAAATAAATAAATCTTAAAAAAAAAAAAGGATATTTTCTTGACCTTGGATTCAACAGAGTTCCTAGATGTGACCGCATGTCACTCATAAGAGAAAAAGTAGATAAACCACTAAAATAAGAACTTTTGTTCTATGACAGATACTGTTTTTATTTAATGATTTTATTTTTTATTTTTACGTAATCTCTACATCCAAGGTGGGGCTTACTCACGACGCCAAGGTCAAGCATCACATGCTCTACCCACTCAGCCAGCCAGGCACCCCTAGGGTAGACGCTGTTAAGAGAATGAAAATGTTAAACAAAGGACTTGTATCCAGAATATATAAAAAACTCTTGGAACTTAATGGTTACTGAACAACCCAGGCAGAAAGTAGATGAAAGGCTTGCATAGACAGTTCACCAAGTGGATCCAGAGATGGCAGAGAATCGCGTGACAAAGTGTTGGCTGTCTCCAGCTGTCAGGGCGAATGGTGGAATGGCTGGAACAGTCCTGCCCCCAACGCTTACGCCAGATTCACTGGGACACCCACATCCCTGATCCAGGTCATTTCCATGCCTGTGTTTCTGTCAGCTAAACATAGTTCCTGAATTGTATCATCCGAAAGACAAGTTCCCTTTTAAGATTTGGAAGAGATTTCTCTGTCTTTTATTATTATTTTTTAAATACAAGGAAATACCATTTATTTTTTTTAACTATTTTATTTATTTAAGAGAGAGCGTGAGCAGAGAGAGGGAGAAGCAGACTCCCCACTGAGCAGGGAGCCCCACACGGGGCTCGGTCCCGGGGATCATGACCTGAGCCGAAGGCAGATGCTTAAGGGACTGAACCACCCAGGCGCCCCAAGATTTCTGCTGTGGCTAAGAATGAGCAGGCAGCTCAGGCCCAAGGGGAAGGCCTGGACCTGAAACAGGGGCCCTTAGGTAGAGCCAGGGCCCCTGAGCAGGTTCCTGGGGAAGCAGGTCTGACAACGACATCCCTCCAGGGACCACAGGCAAGGTCGCCAGGCAGCCAACTTGGTTCCGGTTGCTGTTGGAGGCCCACAGACCGTGAGCCAGGTGCATGTGCACAGGCGCCGCAGGCCCGGGATGCTCGGACCTAAATGGGCAGCGGGTGCCGAACCCGGGCCTGGGAGCTGGTGCTCAGAGACGCTTGGCATCGGTGGATCCAAGTCGTATCCCGCATGACGGCGCCTATGGGCCCCGAAGCCCGAGCTGGACAATCTGGACTGCTGCTCGGCGAGGGTCGAGAGGGACTGTTGGGCTGCCCTCCAGAGGGACACCTGGGAGCCCCCTTGGCTGGAGAGGCCGGGAGCCCATCGGGCAGGCAGTCCACCTGGGGGATTCAATGTACCACCTCAGAGACCGTCCCGGGTGGGGTCCCTCCACTCTGAGGCCGGTCAGGTGCTCTGCGGGGGACCCGGAGCTCCACGGAACTGGGGTGCCTGCCCCCTGGAGCTCAAGGTGGGCTGGCAAGGGGCAGAGGGCACAGTGCAGGCCGCGCAGGGGGAGCAGCGGCGGGACCAGGAAAAGCACAGCTGTGGGAAGAGGCCGGATCACAGGAGGGAGGAGGCTATTTGGGGTCACTGGAATCGGCCCCGTTCAAAGCCTCTGACACAGAGGCACATATGCCCCCTGAAGGCCCATCTAGAGGCAAGTGCACTACCTTTCCAGCGATGGGTGGAGGCTGGAGGGCCGATGAATCCTCCCGCAAAAGACCCCGGGGAGCCTTGAAGGCTGGGGAAGCCGGGGACCCATGGGGCCGACAGGCCGGAGGGAGACCGACGGCGGCCGCATGCAAGCCGCCAGCTCAGAAGGAGCCTCGGGGTTGGGATCCCTCCGCGCGGAAGGCTCGCGGGTGGTTCTGGTGCGGGCCGAGATCCACCTGCAGAGACACCGCACAGGTGAGGGCGCCTAGCGCGCATGCGTGAGCCGCGCAGGTGCGGGCAGCCAGGGACCCAGAAGAGCGCGAGCGTGCAGCGCGGCTGGGGAGGGGGCGGGCCCCCGGGGGCCCAATCCTCTGCCCAATTCCGCGCCCTCGGCTGCACACCTGTGCCTACTTCGGCCCCAGAGGCGAAGCTGGAGGAGCGGGGTCTGCCTTGGTCGCAGGGGCCGGGGAGGCTGGCGGGGTGTTTTCCAGCCACAGGCACCCGGGACCCCGTCGGGCAGGCAGCCGGTTGCAGGGGGGCTGCCTGTACCGTTGCAAGCTGTCCCCTGACAAAGGGCGTGGGCTGCCCGTTTTATTCCGGAGGCTGTTGGGGTGATCCCGGCTATGCCGCGTCTCCACCGGTTTCCAGGGCCTCGGCGGGCCGACAGGTGCGTATGGCGCTTTTAGGAGCTGCCCGTGTCGGGGGAGCCCGGGGCGCGGCTGGTGCGGGGTGTGGCAGCGACCCCAGGCTCGGGGGGCGCGGCCCACACGCTCGACCTACTCGCAGGCCTGCACCTGCGCGCGTGGGCGTGTGTTTCCCTTTCAGCGGGAGCTGGGGGCCCCGAGTCCCCTGACTGCGCTGTCCTTCTGTAAGAGACCCCTGAGGGCCCTGAGCTCGGGAGAAGGCGCGGGCTTCATCAGGCAGCCAGTCCAGATGGGGCCGGAGCTGGGCCCCTGGAAAGGTGCCTCTAAGGAAGACTCTTTGGGGGTGGGCTCCCTCCAGCCTGGAGGCTGTGCGTGTGCTTCCAGACCCACCGGAGCTGGGCAGGCTCAGATGACCCCAGCCGCCCTCTGCGGGCTGGCGCGGTGCTTGCTGAGCATGCTCCAGCCGCGCAGGTGCGTGGAGCCAAGGTCCCCGGCGAGGGTCTGGAGGGGCTGCTTGCTTCAGGCAGTAGCCTGGTGGGATCCATGGCATCGGCCTGTTTCCAAGGGCCAATCCACACAAATGCGTATGTTCCCCCTGAAGGCAGCGCCGAGGGACCTGGGAGCCTTGCGAGGCCTGACTGCCGCGCCCTGACCATGGTATCCTCAACGAGCGGCACCTGGGAGCCTTGCTGGCTGCAGAAACCCGGGCCTTCCGAACAGTGAGTGCACCTGGGGACTGACTCGCCCCCATTGCCGGGGCTGCCTCCAACGGAGTTTCAGGGGTGGGCTCCCTCCATGGTGGACACAACGCAGAGGTGGCCGGAGATGGGTCCTGGCTCCCAGGGCAGTGACAGGGGACAGTACGGTGCAGGTGTGAGCCTCCCAGGTCAGGGGAGCCCGGGCCGGGAACAGGGGAGGTCGGGCAAGGTCGGGACACAGGAGCAGCTGCCCAAGTCCAAGCCCAGACCTGCACAAACACACCTGTGCCCCTGAGGTCTGTGGGGTTTCGGGGGCCAGCAATGCTCAGACTGATTGTCTTTTTGTTGTTGCTCTTGTTTGCTTGATACGTTTTTGAAAGATTTTAATTCCAGTGTCATTAACATGCAACGTTGTATTAGTTTCGGGCGTGCAGTGTAGGGATTCAACACTCCCACACATCACTCCGTGCTCCTCACGGTAAGTGTACGCCTGGTCCCCTGGACCTGGTTCACTCCTCCCCACCCTCCTCCCCTCTGCTAAACACCAGTGCTCTGTAGTTAAGTCTGTTTCTTGGACTGTTTCTTGCTTTGTTCCGACATTTCCACATATGAGTGAGATCCTATGGTATTTGTCTTTCTCTGACTTACTTCACTTAGCATTATACTCTCTAGGTCCATCCATGTTACAAATGGCAAGATTCCTTCTTCTATATGGCTGAGTAACAGTCCATTGTGTGTACACATCACATCTTTATCCATTGGTCAGTCCGTGGACACTTGGGCTGCTTCTCTAATTAAGCTAATGTAGATAATGCTGCTGTAACAGGGGTGCATGTATCCTTTGAAGTATTGATTTTGTATCTTTGGGCAAATACCCAGTAGCCCAATCCCTGATGATGAGTGATGTTGAGCATCTGCTCTTGTGTCTGTTGGCCATCTGGATGTCTTCTCTGGAAAGGTGTCTGTTCATGTCTTTGCCCATTTTAAAAATGGATTATTTGTTTTTTTGGAGTGTTGAATTGTATCAGTTTTTAATACTTTGGATAGTAAGCCTTTATCAGATATGTCATTTGCAAATTTCTTACCAATTCTGTAGGTTGTCTTTTAGTTTTGTTGACTGTTTGCTGTGCAAAAGCTTTTTATTTTCATGAAGTCCTAATAGTGCATTTTTGCTTTTGTTTCACCTTGTCTTTGGAGACGGTGTCTTGAAAGAAGTTGCTGTGGCCAATATCGAAGAGGTTGCTGCCTGTGTTCTCCTCCAGGATTTTGAAGGATTCCTATCTCCCATTTAGGTCTTTCATCCATTTTGAGTCTATTTTTGTGTGTGGTGTAAGGAAATGGTCCAGTGTCATTCTTCTGCATGTGGCTGTCCAATTTTCCCAACACCATTTATTGAAGAGACTTTTTTCCATTGGATATTCTTTTCTGGTTTGTCGAAGATTAGCTGACCATACAGTTGAGGGTCCATTTCTGGACTTTCCTGTTCCATTGATCTACGTGTCTGTTTTTGTGCCAATACCATGCTGTCTTGATGATTACAGTTTTGTAATAGAGCTTGAGGTCCAGAATTGTGATGCCTCCAGTTTTGGTTTTCTTTTACAACGTTCCTTTGGCTGCTCAAGGTCTTCTGTGGTTCCATACACATTTTAGGATTGGTTGTTTTAGCCCTGTGAAAACTGTTGTTGGTAGTTTGATAGGGTTTGCATTACATGTGTAGATGGCCTTGAGTAGGAGAGATTAATATATAATGTATTATTTGTTTCAGGGGTACGGGTCTGTGATTAAACAGTCTTACACAATTCACAGCACTCACCATAGCACATACCCTCCCCAATGTCCATCACCCAGCCACCCCATCCCCCCCACCCCCTCCACTCCAGCAACCCTCAGTTTGTTTCCTGAGATTAAGAGTCTCTTAAAAAAAAAAAAAAAAAAAGAGTCTCTAATCGTTTGTCTCCCTCTCTGGTTTTGTCTTGTTTCATTTTTTCCTCTCTTCCCCTGTGATCCTCTGCCTTGTTTCTCAAATTCCACATATTAGTGAGATCATATGATAATTGTCTTTGATGGACTTATTTCGCTTAGCATAATATCCTCTAGTTCCATCCACATCATTGCAAATGGCAAAATTTCATTTTTTGATGGCTGCATAATATTCCATTGTATATACATACCATATCTTCTTTATCCATTCATCTGTCGATGGACATCTGGGCTCTTTCCAGTTTGGTTATGGTGAACATTGCTGCTATAAACATTGGGGTGCATGTGCCCCTTTGGATCACTACATTTGTACTTTTGGGGTAAATATCCAGTAGTGCAATTGCTGGGTCATAGAGTAGCTCTATTTTCAATTTTTGAGGAACCTCCATACTGTTTTCCAGAGTGGCTGCACCAGCTTGCATTCCCACGAATAGTGTAGGAGGGTTCCCCTTTCTCCACATCCCCGCCAACATCTGTCCTTTCCTGACTTGTTCATTTTAGCCATTCTGACTGGTGTGAGGTGGTATCTCATTGAGGTTTTGATTTGGATTTCCCTGATGCCCAGTGACGTTGAGATCCTTTCATGTGTCTGTTGGCCATTTGTATGTCTTCTTTGGAGAAGTGTCTGTTCATGTCCTCTGCCCATTTTTTGACTTGATTATTTGTTTTGGGGTGTTGAGTTGTATCAGTTCTTGGTAGATTTGGGATACTAGTCCTTTATCTGATATGTCATTTGCAAATATCTTCTTCCATTCTGTCAGCTGTCTTTTGGTTTTGTCAACTGTTTCCTTTGTTGTGCAAAAGCTTTTTATCTTGATGAAGTCCCAGTAGTTCATTTTTGCCCTTGCTTCCCTTGCCTTTGGAGACGTGTCTAGCAAGAAGTGGCTGCGGCCAAGGCCAAAGAGGTTACTGCCTGTGTTCTGTAGGATTCATGGATTCCTGTCTCACATTTAGGTCTTTCATCCATTTTGAGTCTATTTTTGTGTGTGGTGTAAGGAAATGGTCCAGTGTCATTCTTCTGCATGTGACTGTCCAATTTTCCCAACACTATTTGTTGAAGAGACTGTCTTTGTTCCATTGGACATTCTTTCCTGCTTTGTTGAAGATTAGTTGACCATAGAGTTGAGGGTCCATTTCTGGGCTCTCTATTCTGTTACATTGATCTATGTGTCTGTTTTTGTGCCAGTACCAGACTGTCTTGATGATGACAGCTTTGTAATGAGCTTAAAGTCCGGAATTGTGATGTCACCAGTTTTGGTTTTCTTTTTCAACATTCCTCTGGCTATTCGAGGTCTTTTCTGGTTCCATACAAATTTTAGGATTATTTGTTCCATTTCTTTGAAAAAAGTTGATGGCATTTTGATAGGGATTGCTTTGAATGTGTAGATTGCTCTAGGTAGCATTGACATCTTCACAATATTTGTTCTTCCAATCCATGAGCATGGAACGTTTTTCCATTTCTTTTTGTCTTCCTCAATTTCTTTCATGAGTATTCTATAGTTTTCTGAGTACGGATCCTTTTCCTCTTTGGATTATTCCTAGGTATCTTATGGTTTTTGGTGCAATTGTAAATGGGATTGACTCCTTAATTTCTCTTTCTTCTGTCTTATTGTTAGTATATAGGAATGCCACTGATTTCTGTGCATTGATTTTATATCCTGCCACTTTACTGAATTCCTGTCTGAGTTCTAGCAGTTTTGGAGTAGAGTCTTTTGGGTTTTCCACATAAAGTATCATATCATTTGCGAAGAGTGAGAGTTTGACTTTTTCTTTGCTGATTTAGACGAATTTTATTTCTTTTTGTTTTCTGATTGCTGAGCCGAGGACTTCTAGTACAATGTTGAATAGCAGTGGTGAGAGTGGGCATCCCTGTCATGTTCCTGACCTTAGAGGAAAAGCTTTCAGTTTTTCCCCATTGAGAATGATATTCGCTGTGGGTTTTTCATAGATGGCTTTTATCGTATTGAGGTATGTTCCCTCTATCTCTACACTGTGAAGAGTTTTAATCAAGAAAGGATGCTGTACTTTGTCAAATGCTTTTTCTGCATCTATTGAGAGGATCATATGATTCTTGTTCTTTCTTTTGTTAATGTATTGTATCACATTGATTGATTTGCGGATGTTGAACCAAACTTGCAGCTCAGGAATAAATCCCACTTGGTTGTGGTGAATAATCCTTTTAATGGACTGTTGGATCCTACTGGCTAGTATTTTGGTGAAAATTTTTGCATTCATGTTCATCAGGGATATTGGTCTGTAATTCTCCTTTTTGATGGGGTCTCTGTCTGGTTTGGGGATCAAGGTAATGCTGGCCTCATAAAATGAGTTTGGAAGTTTTCCTCCCATTTCTCTTTTTCAGAACAGTTTCAGAAGATTGGTATTAACTCTTCTTTAAATGTTTGGTAGAATTCCCCTGGGAAGCCATCTGGCCCTGGGCTCTTGTTTGTTGGGAGATTTTTGATTACTGCTTTAATTTCCTTGCTGGTTATGGTCTATTCAGGTTTTCTACTTCTTCCTGGTTCAGCTTTGGTAGCTTATATGTCTCTAGGAATGCATCCATTTCTTCCAGATTGTCTAATTTGCTGGCATATAGTTGCTCATAATATGTTCTTGTAATTGTATTTCTTCGTTATTGGTTGTGATCTCTCCTCTTTCATTCATGATTTTTTTATTTGGGTTCTTTCTCTTTTTGATAAGTCTGGCCAGGGGTTTATCAATCTTATTAATTCTCTCAAAGAACCAGATTCTAGTTTCACTGATCTGTTCTATGTTCTTTTGGTTTCTATTTCATTGATTTCTGCTCTGATCTTTATTATTTCTCTTTTTCTGCTGGGTTTAGGCTTTATTTGCTTTTCTTTCTCCAGCTCTTTTAGGTTTAGAGTTAGGTTGTATATGTGAGATCTTTATGTGTTTCTTAAGAAAGGCTTGTATTGCTATATACTTCCCTCTTAGAACCGCCTTTCCTGCATCCCAGAGATTTTGAACAGTTGTGTTTTCATTTTCATTTGTTTCCATGAATTTTTAAAATTCTTCCTCAATTTCCTGGTTGACCCATTCATTCTTTAGTAGGATGCTCTTTAGCCTCCATGTATCTGAGTTCTTTGAGACTTTCCCCTTGTGATTGAGTTTGTTCGAGTTTCAAACTATTGTGGTCCAAAAATATGCAGGGAATGATCCTAATCTTTTGGTACCAGTTGAGACCTGATTTGTGACCCAGGATGTGATCTATTCTGGAGAATGTTCCATATGCACCAGAGAAGAATGTGTATTCTGTTGCTTTGGAATGTTCTGCATATATCTGTGAAGTCCATCTGGTCCAGTGTGTCATTTAAAGCCTTTATTTCCTTGTTGATCTTTTGTTTAGACGATCTGTCCATTTCAGTGAGGGTGGTGTTAAATCCCCTACTATTATTGTATTATTGTCGATGTGTTTCTTTGATATTTGTTATTAATTGGCTTATATAATTGGCTGCTCCCATGTTAGGGGCATAAATATTTCCAATTGTTAGATCTTCTTGTTGGAAAGACCCTTTAAGTATGATAGAGTGTCCTTCCTCATCTCTTACAGTCTTCAGTTTAAAATCTAATTTGTCTGCTCTAAGGATTGCCACCCCACCTTTCTTTTGATGTCCATTAGCATGATCAGTGGCTTTCTACCCCCTCACTTTAAATCTAGAGGCGTCTTTGGGTCTAAAATGAGTCTCTTGCAGACAACATATTGATGGGTCTTGCTTTTTTATCCACTCTGATGCCCTGTGACTTTTTATTGGGGCATTTAGCCCATTTACGATTGGGATAATTATTGAAAGATGTGAATTTAGTGCCATTGTATTGCCTGTAAGGTGACTGTTACTGTATATTGTCTGTGTTCCTTTCTGGTCTATGTTACTTTTACACTCTGTCCTTTCAATATTTCTGTAGGGCTGGTTTGGTGTTTGCAAATTCTTTTAGTTTTTGTTTGTCCTGGAAGCTTTTCCTCTCTCCTTCTATTTTCAGTGACAGCCTAGCTGGATATGGTATTCTTGGCTGCATATTTTTCTCGTTTAGTGCTCTGAATATATCATGCGAGTCCTTTCTGGCTGGCCAGGTGACTGTGGATAGGTCTGCTGCCAATCTAATGTTTCTACCATTGTAGGTTACAGACCTCTAGGAGAGACATTTTAGTAATATTTGTTCTTCCACCTCATGAGCAGGGAAAGTCTTTCTACTTAACTGCATTGTCTTGAATTTCTTTCATCAGTGTTTTATGGTTTTCAGAGTATAGGTCTTTCCCCCCTTCAGTTAAATTTATTCCTAGATGTTTTATTGTTTTTTTTGTGCAATTTTAAAGAGTACTGTTTCTTAATTTCATTTCCTGCTCCTTCATTATTGGTGTATAGGAAAGCAACAGGTTTCTGTGTGTTTATTTTGTATCCTGCAACTTCACTGAATTCATGTATCAGTTCTAGTCATGTTTTGGTGGAGTCTAAGGTGTCCCCTTTCTGTCAAAGTCTGGACATAGTGTCCATGGATCAATGGTTAATGATCTAATCAGTGACTTATGGTCTGCAAGCTCCTTGGGAGCTTCTCAGATGTAATGTGAACTTGGCCACTGGTCTGAGAACAGGGAGAGGCCAAAGAAAGGGACAGGCCACTGCAGATCAGTAGGTGGCAGTTTGGAGAAGCAAGGGAACTCACATCCGTGGCTTGTCTTGGGCAGCAGCAAGAGGAGTAGATCTCCACACCCACCTGCCACCTCTTAGAGGTTTATATGGAGGCCATAACTGGGCTCAGTCACGTAGACCATCCAGATGGCCTCAACACCACATCACTGTCTCAAGACCACATTCCTGGAGCAGCCTCTGGGAGCAGGGAAGGCAAGGGAAACCCACATTCCAAGGACAGGGGAGGGTGGGGAGCCTCTGATTGCCTGGGTCCAGGTCACGGCAAGTGGTGGTCATGGCCTCTCATCCATCTTCTCCAGCACCCCACCCCTCGTGCCCGGCTCTTACAACCTCCCGTGAACCTCTGTTCTGCGTGTGCCCTGAGGGGTCAGGAAGGGGTTTCACTAGCCCGGAGATGCCCCTGTGGCGGTCGTCCCGCTGTGCTGGAGGCAGAGGCCACAGCGGTGACACAGGTGTGTACAAGAGAAAGCACAGGTTAAGACAACAGTTGCCCAGATGAGCAGCAACTCTTTCCACCAAGAGGCCCATGATCCCAACCACTGATTTATGAAATCCCCAAGGCTGGGGGTCGGATCACTCAGGGTGCTCCCCGCGTCCTCCCGAGACCCGAGAAACATGATACGGTAGCAGGCTTGTCCGGTACGGACACACAGTTCTGGCTGGATAATGGCACACGTGCCTCCTTGTGAGGCAGCAGGTGCCCAAGGCCATCGTGTTCTGGAGGACAGCTGGTCTCATTGAAGACACTGGGTGTTCATAGGGACAGACTTTTTGGCCATCCCTCAAGGCTCCCTGAGTGAATCCAGCCAGGGCTGCAAGGGCTGCAAACCGATGGAGCGAACAGAGAGCAGCCAGACCACCGTGCCGACAAAGACAGAGTGTGTCCATCTGGCCTTCAGGAGAGGGAGCTTGTCAACTGTTGTTCCCACAGGACAGGTTCTCCCCTGGGCCCAGGGAAACCCCAGGGCCCAACCACCGAGGTGGGAGCCACGACCAAAGGTTTGTGCCACAAAACCATGGAGGCCCACTGAGGTTGCCCACTAAATACCCGAGTGGTGGGACCAGTCCCTGCCAACCAATGACTCTCCCTTCATGTGACAGGATGGACAGTGCCAGGGGTGTCCATCCCCCCTTTCTGGTACAATTGGGTTGGTTTTGTTTAGAGTGACTCTTCTGTTCCCAACATAGGGGTGACTGGGTGGGCAAATGTCCATCACCCAGAGTAAGCCCCACAAGTCCGTTCCAATTCTGAGTACAGCGAACCAAGACTCTGATGGAGGACTTTCTAGAACCTTCCAGTGAGCTATTTGATGGGATGCCTCTATACTGTGTTTGACAGCAAAACCATACCCATGCTGGCATTATGGACATGCTATTGGCAATATCAGACAAACAGAGTACTGTCCTTGCTTGTTCTGAATGCCTTCCAACTTCTCCCCTGGAGGGGCGATACCCACCATTATCATCCTGACCATCTGGAGAGGGCAGCCCACATACCCAACAGTGGGACAGATTTCCTTGCTGGGATAGGATGGGGCCACAGTAGGAAGGTCCATCCTGCAGGTGCCCATCCTGTGACTGGACACCACAGGGGCAGCAGAGCCTCAGGTCAGGAGGACAGAGAGGAGTAGGAACTTGCCTGGGGAGGTCTTCCCCTTCTACAAGAATGATCCCGAGACCCGCACTTTAGATGTAAGTGTGGTTGCATCTTTAGGAATGTGACCAGGGTGTGCATCCTGACCATGTTGGCCCTGGGAGGCAGCCCTGTCAGGCGTGAGGAGGGGGACTGTGGTGGGATATGGCGACCAGGACCCCCACCCTCTCCCCTCTTTCGATGGTGTGTGTTCCATGCCAGGTATCGTGTGTTTCAGTTGGTCCGACTGCAGCAGAACAGTGGGATCCCAGTGCAGACTGAGTCGTTTCCCGTCACCCAGGGCTGGGAAGTGACTCGTCAACGCCAGTGCAAATTCCAGTCCCTCAACCCTGTCCCAGGTGTGATGGGGCTTGCTGTCCTCAGCAGCAGAGCACATTGATCCTCAGTGGGAGTCAGGGCATTGACCGTGTCTTGCAACTTCCATAGGGTTACAGAACTGGGTGCCTCAGTGGGGATTCCCATCTGAAATATGGGGCAAGAGGCCCTACTGGTTGACCATTGAAATGTATTAAAGCCTGGACAGTACTGTAGTCCACCTGGGCAAGGTGGTTTTACCTGCTAGTGATTTAATCTGCTGCTTTACTCTTGCCCTGTTCCTTTCTACCAGCCCTGCTGCTGTGGTTCTAGGAGTGATGGATGCTCCATGCACTCCACGTTCCTTCCCCCATCCTCGCACAGTATGATCTTTGGAGTGTGAACCCCCGATCACTGTCCGATCAGCGAGGTCCCTGTCCATGGCGCTCAGCTTCCCTAGTGGTGGCAGCCTGGTTTGCATGGTGACAGGGAAGGCTTGGGTTAGGCCAGATGCAGTGTCCATGCAAACCAAGGCACATTTAGAACCCTGACTCAGAGGGAGGGGCCAGGAGAATGCATTTGCCAATTCTACCCTGGGTGGGAACTTCATGGATGGTCCCGGAATCCCTTGGCACTTGCCTTGGGCATTGTTGAGAACATGCAGGACTTGATGATAGTGCATGAACCTGGTCACTGGTCTTGTACACAGGGCAGTCTGCATCTGTGGCTCTAGGCCACCCCATCCAGCCCCGGAGGTGGCCACTCTGTCTATGCTCCCAATCTGCTGTCTCTTCTGAAGAGTCCATAGCCAGGGCTGAGCCTCAGCTGGGGCATCGCTGCCTGATGGCCCGGAGCTGTCAGCCTTCTTAGCCGGTATATGAAAAACAGTGAGGACCACTCCAGGCTCTTGCAGATGGACCTAAATGTCCTTCCACATATCCTGGCCTCTCAAGGACTTACTGGTGATCATTCTCCCCTCGGCTTCCCATTGTCCAAGCCGCAGGGTTCATCCCTCTAGAGCAGTGGGGCACCGGCCAGGGCTCATGAGTGACCAGCAGCCTAGCAGCCCTGGGTCTAGCCCTGGCTGAGCACACTGGTGTGGGTTATTCCTCTTTCTTGCAATTCCATTTTAAACTTTCTCACATCTTGTCTGGTGTAAGCCCTGTGTTCGGTCACTCTGGTTCCACATTATTATTTGTTGTAACTCTGGTTATTTCATAGGCATGGATTCCAGTAAGTTCAGGTTCCCAGGGTCTGAGGGGCTAAAATAATCATCCACCTCAAAGTGCTTGTTGTTGACCCCAGGTGCATAAGGTGATTTTCCTCCTCCTCTGGAGGTTACTCTCCTCACCAGCACTTTTTCTCTCTACCTGTCAGCATTGATGTCAGCTAATTTTGCTGATGAGAGGGGTGGATTGTCGTCCTTCATTGCTCTGTTAAGTATAGGATACACCTCACTGAGTTATCAGGGCAACGTGAGAATTACCTAAATTTTAAGTTTTTCCAGACTATGTTCAGTAGGTCTCCATGTCTCCTCAGACATTAATATATAATCTATCTCCCCCAAAACCTCATCTCCAGTAATCTTGGTAAGAGTACTCAGGAGGCATATTTGCTACTCTCATCCTGCCTTTTATAACTATGTTCAAAATATGTTTTATTGTAGAGGCCTGCTGATGTTTTATTATAGTGCATGTGTGGGCCACACTGGTCACAGTAGCCAGTGCCAGATACAGCGAAAGTGTCAGGAGAAGCCTGGTCCAGGGAATGTGCTGTTGGGGGCACAAGGCACCCATCTAATTCCAAGCTTGAATGTACACTAATGTGCATATTCAACCTGAAGGCTGAGTGGAGGAAAGTGCCGTGCCTAGCCGTGGTGGGGCAAGACTGGCATATAGGCAGACTGTGCAGGGTGTCCTCCTAGAAGGGACACCTGGCAGCCTTGGTGGCTGGAGAACCTTGGGACACCATCAGGCAGCCACTCCAAATGGAAAATGATGTCATTACTTTATTATTTTTAAATTTTATTGTTTTAAAAGAATTTATCTGAGAGAGTGAGAGAGAACATGAGTGGGGGTGGGGCAGAGGCAGAGGGAGAAGCAGGCTCCCCGCTGAGCAGGGAGCCTGATGCGGGGCTCGATCCCAGGACTCTGGGATCGTGACCTGAGGCAAAGGCAGATGCTTAACTGACTGAGTCACCCTGGTGCCCCTGATGTCATTACTTTAAAGCTGTTGCCTCGGTAAGATATTGTGAGTGGGTTCCATTCTTTCTGGAGGCATTCAGAGTAGCTGGGGACTGGCCAGAGTTCTCCAGGCCTGGACACCCCAGATGCTCAATGGCAACTAAAAGGCTGTGTATTGTGTATGTGTGGGCTGGGGAGCCAGGGACCTAGAACAGGACATGTGTCTAGAGTCCAGGTGTCACAGTGGACTTTTGGGGCTCCATGGCATCTGCTTAAATGTGAGCCCTGACCTACACAAATGTGCATATTCCTCCTGAAGGCAAAGCTGGAAGAATCTACAATCTTGCAGGGGTGCTTTTCATTAGGTGACCCCAAGGAGCCTTGACTACTGGTTCAGGGGAGGAAAATATTTTCTCTATCTTTCACGATTCTTCTAGCTGGTTTAAGAATTAACTTGACATTAACAGGAGAAAAAACCCAAAGTTTTATTGCATGTGTAAGGCGGTCCAATGATGAAATTGAGACACAGAGAATGACCAAAGCAGGCAGATTTTGTACGTTTTAGACAAAGAAGCATAAATCTGTGAGAAATTTGCAGGACAATTAATCAAGTAACCAGGTATTAAATATGTGGTATTTCTATGGAAACAAAACCAGTGGTTAATGAGTGGAGCCAATGATACACCACCTTCTGAGTTCTGAGGGTGGTAGTCGAGAGGATTTCTAGACATCAGGGTCAAAGCATCTTTAGATGGAGTGAAGGCAGCCGGTGGCAATTGGAGAGATTTCCCCAGTTTGCAGCCGGAATGTCTCTGGTGATCTCTGTGAGTGGCCCACACAGCAACAGGCTCAGAGATTGTCTGCATATGAGCTATTGTAGTGGTTTCTCTGAAGTATACATCCAGTCGTTCATATTCAGTTTTCAAGGCTTCAGGAAAAGGGGCAGTTTCAGTGTTCAGTGATTTCAAGTCAAAAAGATGGAAGAAAATTGGCAATGTTAGTTTGGAGAGTTTTAGTCTGACATTGGAGGAATCTGGAAGAATTCAGGATCCAGAGTAGTTTATAGATAGAATTCAAAACCTCAAAACAATGAACAGAACTAAAATCTAATACCCCAAATCATGTATTATAGTTACAGGGGAATCATAATGTTTCTCTCAACAATCACTCCCATTTCTATCAACAGTAACCAGAGTAAGACTAATTTGTTTGCAGATTAGATCAAGTTTCCATAAACTTGGCTTCATTATTCACGTCAGTGCAGCAAGAATAGCAGTTGATCACATAGGCTCTTTTAAATCTGCTTTGCTGGAACTTTTCATAATAGTCTCAGATATAAAAAGTCTTAAAATTTTTTATTGTAGCTAACACACAATGTTATGTTAAATTTAGGTGTACAACATAGTGATTGGACAGTTCTGTACATTACTTGGTGCTCACCACGATCAGTGTAGTTATCATCTGCCACCATAAACATTACAGCATCATTAACTATATTGCCTCTGCTGTACTTTTCATCCTTGTGACTTACTTGTAACTGTAGGTTTGTACCTCTTATCCTTTCCCCCTAGTTCTCCCATCCCTCTAATCCCCTCCCCTTTGGCTACCACCAGTTTCCTGTCTGTATTTATGAGTTTGTTTCTGTTTTATTCTTTTTTGGTTTGTTTGATTCCACAATAAGTTAAAATATATGGTATTTGTCTTTTTCTGTCTGACTTATTTCACTTAACACCTTCCAGTTTCATCCACATTGTTACAAATGACAGGATTTCATTCATTTTTAAGACTGTGTAGTATTCCATTGTGTGTGTGTGTGTGTGTATAATATATATTATATATAATATACACACACCATATCTTCTTCCATTCATCTCTCAAGGGACACTTAGGCTGCTTCAATAATTTGCCTATTGGAAATAATGCTGTAATAAACATGGGGGGGTGCATGTATCTTTTCAAATTCGTGTTTTCATTTTCTTTGGGTAAATACCCAGCAGTGCAATTACTGGATCATATGATATTTCTGTTTTTGGTTTTTGGAGGACTCTCCATACTGTTCTCCAGAGTGGCTGCACTGTTTTTTTTTTTTTTTTTTTTGCTTATTTCTGTTTAAAGATCTAATGGTCCGTTATGCAGATTCAGCAGCTGCTCTTCCACAATGAAATGCTAGCACACAACGTAAGTCAGGAATTAAACTGCATTCCTACCAGTAGTGCAAGAGGGTTCCTTTTTCTCCACATCCTCACCAACATTGGTTATTTCTTGTCTTTTTGATACTAGCCATTCTGACAGGTGTGAGCTGATACCTCATTGTGGTTTTGATTTGCATTTCCCTGATGATGAGTGATGTTGAACATCTTTTCATGTGTCTGTTGGCCATCTGGATGTCTTCTTTGGAAAAATATCTGTTCGTGTCTTCTGCCCATTTTTAAATTGGATTATTTGTTTTTTGGGTGTTGAGTTTTATAAGTTCTTTATATATTTTGGATACTAACCCTTTATTGGATATGTCATTTGCAAATATCTTCTCAGGTTTTCTTTTAATTTTGTTGATGATTTCCTTTCCTCTGCAGAACCTTGTTACTTCCGTGTAGTCCCAATAGGTTAGTTTTCTGTTTTCCTTGTTTGAAGATACTGATCTAGAAAAATATTGCTAAGGTTGATGTCTAAGAAATTACTGCCTATGTTTTCTTTTAGAGTTTTATGGTGTCAGGGCTCACACTTAGGTCTTTAATCCACTGGAGTCTATTTCGGTGGATGGCATAAGAAAGTGTTGCACTTTCAATCTTCGGCACGTGGCTGTCCACTTTTCCCAGCACCCTGTATTGAAGAGACTGTCTTCTCCCCACTACATATTCTGGCCTCCTTTGTCATAGATAAATTGACCATAAAAGCCTGGGTGTATTTCTGGGCTGTCTGCCCTGCTCCATTGATCTAGGTCTGTTTTTGTGTCAGCCCCATACTGCTTTGATCACTACAGCTTCATGATATATCTTGAAATCTGGGATTGCTTTGGCTGTGCAGGGTCTTTGTGGTTCCATACACATTTTAGGATTACTTGTTCTCGTTCTGTGAAAAATACTAGAGATATTTTCATAGGGATTGCATTGAATGTGGAGACTCCTTTGGGTAGTGTGGACATTTTAACAACATTAGTTCTTCTATTCCATGAGCTTCGTGTAGCTTTCCATTTGTGTTGTCTTCAATTTTTTTCATCCATATTTCATAGTTTTCAGAGTAGGAACATGTTTCCCTTCTGTCATAAGGAGGCTCTCTGTGGCCTGTAGGCTTGCTCTGCACTCTCTTCTCATATTGGGGAACCGCAAAAGTGTGGTGAGCCAGTGTCATGTTTCCTCCAGGAAGTGCCATTAGTCTAATTTCACAGGATCCCAAGGAATCCCGACTCGAGGATGTGTGGTGTCTCCTTCACTTCTGGCTGGGTTGTCTAGCATCTGGACAACCAGGATTGCCCCCAAGATTATAGCTGTTCTAAGAATATTCCCTGTATTAACCCAACTTATTGCAACAACTGTCAGTCTACAGTCAGAGAAATACCTTTCATGTCATTTTTTAGTGTGTTGTTACTTCTAGTGATTTCTCCAATGGCTTCATGTCGAATTTCCATTGCCCTGTTTATTTCAGTGTGAAATTCATTTCTGTTCTGTGATACATGGCTAGTTTTGTCCATCTGTGTGCCCAGCGATGACCAAGCTGCCATGGTCTGTGTTTGTACTGAGATTTGGTTTCAAAAAATTTTAAAGTGTGATTTGAATGATTTGGTGTAGAGAAAAAGCAGCTGCTAATATTCCTCCAATTGAAACTCCTACCACTGAACAGGAACTGTTTCCTTCCTTTTGGCAAATCTGTTTTTTAAAAATATTTTTTAAAAAATATTTGAGAGAGAGAGAGAATGAGTGGTGGGGAGGGGTAGAGGGAGAGAGAGAAGCAGACTTTCCGCTGAGCAGGAAGCCCAATACGGGTCTTAGTCCGAGGACCCGGAGATCATGATCTGAGCCAAAGGCAGCTGCTTAACCGACTGAACCACCCAGGCGCCCCTGCAAGTCTGTTTTTGATACAGGTTTTAAGTTAGGCACAGAGAAAGATGGAAAACACTGAGCACCACCTGGGGACCTATATCTGGTCTGAAAGTCCTGTGTGTGAAGTTTCGAGGCATGGCCCATATTGTAGGTTCTAATATGTCTGTGAGGGGTTTTATTAACATAGGTTCCCATGTTCTTGGGGTAGAAATCTGTGGTGTGAGATTGAACCCTGAGGCACACCAGTGGGGATGGTGATGGGTGTTGTACGTTTCCATGTGTCCTCTATGCACCTTACAAGGTGTCCCTGTTCTTTTAAAGTCTGGACTTCTTGTCCATGGATCTATTATGAATGTTGTAATTGGTGACTATGGATTAAATGTTGCCAGTTGGGAGTGTAATAGATGATCAAAAAAAATTTTTTTTTTTTTTGCTTATTTCTGTTTAAAGATCTAATGGTCCGTTATGCAGATTCAGCAGCTGCTCTTCCACAATGAAATGCTAGCACACAACGTAAGTCAGGAATTAAATTGGGGCTGTTTGCAGAGTCTCTGCCTTGTGCCCACTGCTACACTGAATTCGGTCGGATAAGACAAGGGAAAAGGACAGAAGTCGGTACCTGGGTGTCTTGGCACATTCGCGGGGTTCGGATACCAAGTGCCAGTTAGTGGCTCAGGCCAGTCTTCGCCCTGCAGGTCCGTGTGTAAGACAGGGCTGCTCTGGAGCTTCACTGGTCCTGGTGGAGAGTCAAGGGGAGGTTTCGGCTGACGCACCCCTGCCTAGCCCGTTTCTCCAGCGATTGGGGGTTTCCCAGGGAGCAGACGGTCCCCAGTACGGACTGCTCGAGCGTGGACACGCGCCCCGCCGGCAAGTTCCCACAGGTCCGCTATTGGCACAGCTGGGATTTCCTCCGCTAATGCCGAGGGCCGACCCCCCCGCCCCCATCTCTGTGTCCTGCTCAGAAATGTACCGTTTCCCTGGTGGGACTTCTGGTCGAGGTCGTTCCCCTCTGTCAGGGCTCTGCTCTGCTTGCTCCAGAATAGGCCCCTGGAGTTGACGGATCATGGTTTATTTTCTGTTAGTGGCCCTGCTGTTCGTAGGGCCTCAGAGAGCCCAGCTGAGCCTTTCAGGCAGTTGGTATCTGTTCTCAGAACACGGGAACGTCTCAGTCCAAAACCCACTCTGGTGCAACTTGGGGCCCTGCAGTTTTTTAGTCCCTGGTGACCATGTCGCAAACCCTTGTGAGTGAAGACACTCTCGTGTGTGTTCAGAGTCCTCATTAGCTGCTGCCAACGTATCACAGGTTCTGACGGCGTTTTCCCAATAGGTCAAGGCTGCACCTTGAGTCTCTGTTCTCGTATGGTCCCTACTCTTCCTAGTTATTTCACAAGTGCGTTTTAATATGATCCCCGTATGTGGTTTGGACTGTGTTTCTGACATTCTTCCTCTGTGGTAGGGTCGGTATGCAAGCTATGATGTCTGGGAGGCCGTGTGGTATTTTTCTGCCTTCAGAAGACCACGTCAGGCCTAGAAATTTTATTGTAGTGTGAGATGTGGGGCCTTTATTTGGGTCGATTATCTATCCCCTGAATGTGAGGAGTTCAATGAACGCTATGGGGACGTTAGTCTATTCTCCAAGTTGTCACCAGAAATAAGGGTGTCATTGTAGGAAATGCGAGTGTGTGTGTCTATGAAAGGCCTGGATGTCTTGGGCTAGAAGGTTGTGGGGTCTTTCTGGGCTGCTAAGGTAGCTCTGTGGTTACCTGGTGAACTGAACATGTCTGCCTTCCCGTGTGAATGTGGTCATGGGTTGGCTCTCTGTATCTGTGGGAAGAGCAAAGAACAGGTCAGATGAGTCGACCAGTGTGTACTGAGTGTCAGATCCAGGGGGATACTATGATGGTGCCCGTATTCAGGAAAACCATCTTGATTTTTGGGCGTGTTTGTTTCAATTCCTATAACCTACTATAAGTCTACGGGACCTGCCTGCCCTCTTAACAGTCCAGGCAGAGTTATTACTGTAAAGTTTTCTAAATCAGTAGCACACACGTGTGTCACTGTTACCTGGGACCGTGTACCTGAAAACACAGTGGTTGTGTAGTATTTTTATTTTCCAAAGGCGTTTTTATTGATATAACCAGTGTGACCCAAGTGTGATTGTCTCTGACTTGGGACCAGTGATGGAGACTGTCGAGTCCCTTCGGGGGCCTCGTGGGGTTTCCTCTTGTTCGGGTATCGGTGGCTTTTTATTTTTATTATTTTTTTAAAGTTTTATTTATTTGCCAGAGAGAGGGAGAGTACAAGCCGGGGGGGTGGCAGGCAGAGGGGGAAGCAGGCTTCCCGCCGAGCAGGGAGCCCGATGCGGGACTCGATCCCAGGACCCTGAGATCATGACCTGAGCCGAAGGCAGATTCTTAACGATCTGAGCCACCCAGGGGTCCCTCGGCGGCTTGTTTATTAGTGGGATTATGTTTTATAAAGAGGTGAATATTTACAGCGAATGATTCAGTGCGGTCTGTGTGTGGGTTTCCTTCCTGTAGGTACATTGACTCTAGAAGGTGGGTGGCTTCTGTTTCTCTGCCAGTCTGAGGGTTTCTGGGGTTTCTGTCTGGGTTCTGTTGTTAAACTAGTTTACAGAGTGGTGGTGTGAGCGGCTTAGGGGGCCAGCAGGGCTGTGCCGATTTAGGTCTCCGTGGTCCACGGGGATTGGGTCCATTCACACCAGGGGCCGGCCTGTTGTGCCTTCCACGTGAGTGTTGTCTGATCATTTCCTCAGAAGCTCTTAGCAAGTCAGCCAGTTCTCCTGTGTCCCATCACCTGCAAATACTGAACGTAATACTGTTCCGTCCTGTGGGGGCGCAGCTTGGCGGATGACCTTCTGAATTTTTGGTGGCTTCTGCGTGTACCAGCGAGGTGTCTGTCCCCATGACAGATGACCATGAAGCGTTCTTACTCCGTTATCAGAGCGTGCCCTGCTGTTCTCCGTGGAGATGTTTTACAGGATGCTATGTCAGCCACAGGCCCTCTGAGTGTCCAGGTGGCTGCCAGCCAGGCAAACAAGGATGTTGGTCGGTGAGAATGATTTTCTCCACGTGCTCTAAGGTTTTAAGTTGAGGCGGTCATGGACCCGAGCTGCACAGTCTCTGCTCCTGGAGGATCAGATGTGTTCCTCCTTTGGTCCGTCCATCTAATAGCCACTGGGTTTCTGTGTCCACATCAGTTTGTTGGAATTCTATTCCAATTTTTGGCCTTTCCGTTCGGTGTCAGTTCTCACTTCAGGGACAGACTGGTTCCATATTTGTTGGTTTCTCCCATGGGTGTACCTTGGAGATAGGGCAGGTTTGGCTCCAGACCACGGCAGCAACGCAAACACCACAGCCGCGCGAGTCGAGTGAGCGTTTGGATTCCCCGCACAGAAATGTGTCTCCTCTGTTGTAGTCTACTGAGTGTGCAGCATGTCTATGAAAACAGTGTTCACACCTTAATTTGCAAATGCTTCGTTGTAAAATATGCTAGCCGTCATCCAAGTTTTCAGTGAGTTGTGATCTGTGTTCTGGTGGAGGGTCTCCCCTCGATGCCGATGGCTGCTGGCCACCAGGATGGCGCTTGTGGAAGGCGGGGGCGGCCGTGCCAGTTCCTTCAGCTAAGACAAGAATGACGTTTGTCCCGTCCATGGACCGTTCCTGTCACACGTGATTTCTCTGCAGCAGGTGGTGCTGTTTGATCGCATTTTACCCACAGCAGACCGTCTCTCCATATTGGAGTCCATCCTCTCAAACCTGCCACTACGTCTATGTGATGTTCTAAGTCCCCTGTGTCACTCCACGAGTCTTCAGCACCTTCACCAGGAGTAGCTTCCATCTCAAGAACCCACGCTCTTTGCTCCCCCACAAGAAGCACCTCCTCGTCCCTTCGAGTTTTATCCTGAGATGCAGGGAGTCGGCCCCATCTTCAGGCTCCACCTCTCATTCTGGTTCTCTTGCCATTTCCACCCCATCTGTGGTGACTTCCTCCACTGGTCTCCACCTCCTCACCATCATGCATGAGGGTTGGAGTCAACCTCTTCCAATTCCTGTTCATGTTGATAGTCTGACCTCTCCCCGTGAATCAGGAATGTTCCTATGGCATCTGCGATGGTGAATCCCTTCCTGTTGACTTTGTCCAGGTCCCTCAGAGGAATCACCATCTATGGCAGCTGCAGCCTTACAAAACGTATTTCTTTAAAAAGACGACGTGAAAGTCTAAAAGACTCCTTGCTCCATGGGCTGCAGAATGGATGTTGTGTTAGCTGCCATGAGAACATGGGTCTCGTTGTTCATCCCCATCAGAGCTCCTGGGTGATCAGGTGTGTTTTCAGTGAGAAATAACATTTTGAAAGGAATCTTTTTTTCTCAGCAGTAGGTTCAAGAGTGGGCTTAAATTACTCAGCCAACCATGTTATAAGGAGATGAGCTGTCATCCAGGCTCCGTTGTTCCGTTGCTAGAGCACAGAGTAGATGGAGCACGATTCTCAAGGGCCCTGGGATTTTCAGGATGGTCAATGAGCCTTGGCTTCAACTTGGAATCACCAGCTGCTTTAGCCCCTGAGAGAGAGTCCGCCTGTCCCCTGAAGCTCTGAAGCCAGGCACTGACTTCTCCTCTCTGACTGTGAAGGTCCTAGACAGCATCTTCCAACAGAGGGCTGTTGCGTCTACACTGAAAACCTGCTGTTTAGTGGAACCACCTCCAATGAGCTCAGCTATGTGTCTTGGATCACGTGCTGCTTCACCTTGTGCCTTGATGTTATGGAGACGGCGTCCTGCCTTAAACCTCATGACCAGCCTCTGCTGGTCTCAGACTTGTCTTCTGCAGCTTCCTCCCCTCCCTCAGCCTCACAGAGTTGAACAGAGTCAGGGCCTTGCTCTGGGCGAGGCTTTGGCTGAAGGGAACGTTTGTGGCTGGTTTGAGCTTCCATCCAGACCACTCAGACTTTGTCCATATCAGTAGTAAGGCTGTTTCGTTTCTCCTTCGTGTGCTCACTGGAGAGCTCTTTTCAGTTCCTTCCAGAACGTTCCTTTGCATTCACCACTGGTCTGTTTGGCATGAGAGGCGTAGCTTTCAACACGCCTTCCTTGCTGAGCTTCATCATTTCCAGCTTCTGATTTACATCAGCAGGGGTGTGCATGCCTAGAGGCCACTGTAGGGTTAGGAGCTGCGCTGGCTTCACCATTGTTGTGTCTCAGGGGCGAGGGAGGCCCGAGGAGAGGGAGGGAGACGGGGGCGCCGGTCAATGGATCAGTCACAACACATACAACATGTACTGAGAAGCTCACCAGCGTCGGTCCTGGTGCCCCAAACGATTACAGCGGTAACATCGAAGATCTAACAGCCATAGCGGAAACATCTGGCACAAGCTGAGGATTACTGAAACGGGACCAGAGACAAGAAGTGGTAAATGCTGTAGGAATAATGTCCCCGATGGCCTTGGTGCTACAGGGTCGCCCCAAACCTTCAATATGCAGAAAACGCAGTATCTACAAAGCAGAATAACACACACTATGCCTGTTGTTCTGTGTTACATTGAGGTCTGTGTTCCAGTTAGAGTTAATTTTGTAAAGGGAGTAAGGTCTCTGTCTTGGTGATTTTTAATTTTTTTGCCCGTGGATGCCCTGTTGTCCCGGCGCTGTTGATGGAAGAGCCCGTCTTTGTTGTAGGGTCTTTACTCCTTTGGTGGTGATCAATGGACTCTGTTGATGTGGGTCATTTTCTGTCCCATTGACCAGTTCTTTCAGCAGGACCTCGCTGTCTCCATCCCTGTGGCTTCCCAGCGGGTCTGGACGTTGGGTGGGGTCATAGGGCCAGTCCTCTTGCTTTGTTCTTGTCCTTCAGAGTTGAGCTGGCGAGGGGCACTTGGGTGGCTGAGTTGGTTAAGCGTCCGATTCTTGGTTTCGGCTCAGGTCGTGATCTCGTGGTGGTTGGATCGAGCCCCATGTGGGGCTCTGTGCTCGGTGTGGAATCTGCTTCTGATTCTCTCTCCATCTCCCCCCACTCATTGGCATATGCTGTCTCTCAAATAAATGAATAAAATCTTAAAAAAAAATTGAGCTGGCTATTCTGGATCTCCTGCTCTCCATATAAACTTTAGAATCCATTTGTTGATATCCACCAATTAACCTGCTGAGAATTTGGGATTTTCTTGTCTAGCTGTAGTAGCTGGGGCTTTCTCTCCACTGAGTCAGTTATCACCTGCCCACTTTCCCTCTTCCAAGATGTCCTCTCTCATTTTGCTGAAAAGCAATGGCAACAGGGGACATCTTTGCCTTGTTCCTGATCCTAGTGAGAAAAGGTTGAGTTTCTCACCATCAAGTATAATGTTAGCTGCTGTTTATTAAGTTGAGGGAGTTTCCCCTTATTCCCAGATTGCTGGGTTTTTATCATGAATTGGTGTTGAATTTTGTCTCATGTTTTATCTGCATCTCCTGCCCTGGAACGGGGCAAGTGCCAGGAGAAGCTGGGTCATGGGTCCTGGCGTTTGGGGTAAGAGACATCTGTGTCTCCCAAGCCTTATCCTCCACAGGCGCCAGTCTTCCGCTGAGGGTAAAGGGGAGGAGCCTGGGCTGTCAGGCCAGGAAGGGGCCTGTCTGGCTGCTGGGGTTCCCTTCACGAAGAGACACCGGAGGCCTGATGAGCGCTAAGCCCAGGACCCCATCAAACGGCCACTTGAAAGGGTGGCTGACTTTTCCCAGTTTAAAGCTAATGCCTCAGAAAGATTTGGGGGGCTGTGCTCCCTCCACCCTGGGGCCATGCATGTCCCAGTTGCCTGTGATTGGCCAACACTTGCATGGACACTTGAGGTGGCCAGGGACCTGCTACGGTGGGAGCCGGGTCCTGGGAGCCGGCTCCTGGCGGCACGAGGCCTCTGCCTGTTTCAAGCCCGAACCCCACAAATGTGCATATTCCCCGTGCAGGCAGAGCTGGAGGAAATGGTCCTGGAGGCTACCCTCCAAAAAGACGCCCGGGACCCCGCAGGCCGTCCGTCCACATGGGGGATGACGGTCATCAATTTACAGTTGCCGTGTCAGGCAGATTTTCTGGCGTCTCCCCCACCTTGGAGTCCGTGCCATTGGTGGGAACTGGCATGAGCTCCACAGGCTGGGGTGTCCCGGCTGCCGAGGGTGGCGGCACCAGGGAGGGCCTGGCCGATCTGTGCAGCCAGCAACCTGCGACGGGGCCAGTGTCTTGAGAGGCTGGGACCGGAAGGGGCCATCGTGGGTCCAAGGAATCCGGATATTTCCAGGCTTTCACCGGCATCAATGCCTATTGGGGGGCAGGGCCCCCTAAATGTGCCACATTGGGATATTGATTACTTTTTAAAAAAAATTTTATGATGTTATGTTAGTCACCATACAATACATCATTAGTTTTTGATGTGGTGATCCACGATCCATTGTTTTCGTATAACACCCAGTGCTCCATGCAGTACGTGCCCTCCTTAATACCCATCACCAGGCTAACCAATCCCCCCCCCCCTCTAAAACCCTGTTTGTTTCTCAGGCCCATAGTCTCTCATGGTTCATCTCTCCCTCCGATTCCCCCCGCCCATTTTTCCCTTCCTTCTCCTAATGTCCTCCATGTTATTCCTTATGTTCCACAAATAAGTGAAACCATATGCTAATTGACTTTCTCTGCTTGACTTACTTCACTTAGCATAATCTCCAGTCCCATCCATGTTGATGTAAAAGTTGGGTATTCATCTTTTCTGATGTCTGAGTAATATTCCATTGTCTATATGGACCACATCTTCTTTATCCATTCATCTGTTGAAGGGCATCTCGGCTCTTTCCACAGTTTGGCTTTTGTGGACATTGCTGCTATGAACATTGGGGTGCATATGGCCCTTCTTTTCACTACATCTGTGTCTTTGGGGTAAATACCCAGGAGTGCAGTTGCTGGGTCATAGGGTAGCTCTATTTTTAACTTTTTGAGGAACCTCCACACTGTTTTCCAAAGTGGCTGTAACAACTTGCATTCCCACCAACAGTGTAAGAGGGTTCCCCTTTCTCCACAACCTCTCCAACATTTGTTGTTTCTTGCCCTGTCCGTTTTTGCCATTCTAACTGGGGTAAGGTGGTATCTCAGTGTGGTTTTGATTTGGATTTCCCTGATGGCTAATGATGATGAACATTTTTTCATGGGTCTGTTAGCCATTTGTATGTCTTCTTCAGAGAAGTGTCTGTTCATCTCTTCTGCCCACTTTTTGACTTGATTATTTCTTTTTTGGGTGTTGAGTTTGAGAAGTTCTTTATAGATTTTGGATACCAGCCCTTTATCTGTAGTGTCATTTGCAAATATCTTCTCCCATTCTATGGGTTGCCTCTTTGTTTTGTTGACTGTTTCCTTTGCTGTGCAGAAGCTTTTTATCTTGATGAAGTCCCAAAAGTTCATTTTTGCTTTTGTTTCACTAGCTTTTGGAGATGTGTCTTGAAAGAAGTTGCTGTGGGCGATGTCAAAGAGGTTACTGCCTATGTTCTCCTCTAGGATTTGGATGGATTCCTGTCTCACATTGAGGTCTTTCATCCACTTTGAGTTTATCTTTGTGAATGGTGTTAGAGAATAGTCGAGTTTCATTCTTCTGCATATGGCTGTCCAATTTTCCCAGCACCATTTATTGAAGAGACTGTCTTCTTTCCATTGCATGTTTTTTCCTGCTTTGTCGAAGACTATTTGACCATAGAGTTGAGGGTCCATACCTGGGTTCTCTATTCTGTTCCATTGGTCTATATGTCTGTTTTTGTGCCAGTACCACGCTGTCTTGGTGATCACAGCTTTGTAATATAGCTTGAAATCGGGCAACGTGATGCCCCCAGCTTTGTTTTTCTTTTTCAACATCTCCTTGGCTATTCGGGGCCTTTTCTGATTCCATACAAATTTTAGGATTGTTTGTTCCAGCACTTTGAAAAATGTCATTGGAATTTTGATCGGGATGGCACTGAAGGTATAAATTGCTCTGGGTAGCATAGACATTTTAACAATGTTTATTCTTCTGATCCATGAGCCTGGAATATTCTTCCATCTTTTTGTGTCTTCTTCAATTTCTTTCATGAGTGTTTTGTAGTTCCTAGAGTATAGATCCTTTGCCTCTTTGGTTGGGTTTATTCCGAGGTATCTTATGGTTTTTGGTGCTATTGTAAATGGAATCGTTTCTTTAATTTCTCTTTCTATAGTTGCGTTGTTAGTGTATAAGAAAGCAACTGATTTCTGTGCCTTGATTTTGTGTCCTGCCACATCACTGAATTGCTGGATAAGTTCTAGTAATTTGGGGGTGGAGTTTTTTGGGTTTTCCACATGAAGTATCATGTCGTCTGCGAAGAGAGAGAGTTTGACTTCTTCTTTGCCAATTTGAATACCTTTTGTTTCTTTTTGTTGTCTGATTGCTGTTGCTAGGACTTCTAGTACTATGTTGAACAACAGTGGTGTGAGTGGGCACCCTTGACGTGTTCCTGATCTTAAGGGAAAGGCTCTCAGCTTTTCCCCATTGAGGATGATATTCGCTGTGGGTTTTTCATAGATGGATTTTATGAGCTTGAGGAATGTTCCCTCTATCCCTATACTCTGGAGAGTTTTAATCAGGAAAGGATGTATTTTGTCAAATGCTTTTTCTGCATCGAGAGGACCATATGGTTCTTCTCCCTCCTCCTATTAATGTGTTCTATCACATTGATTGATTTGCGAATGTTGAACCACCCTTGCATCCCGGGGATAAATCCCACTTGGTCGTGGTGGATGATCCTTTTAATGTATTGTTGGATCCTGTTAGCTAGGATTTTGTTGAGGATTTTGGAATCCATATTCATCAGGGATATTGGTCTGAAATTTTCCTTTTTGATGGGGTCTTTGCCTGGTTTGGGGATTAAGGTAATGCTGGCCTCATAGAATGAGTTTGGAAGTTTTCCTTCTGTTTCTATTTTTTGAAACAGCTTCAGTAGAATAGGTATTATTTCTTCTTTGAATGTTTGGTAGAATTCCCCAGGGAATCCATCAGGCCCTGGACTCTTGTTTTTTGGGAGGTTTTTGATCACTGCTTCAATCTCGTTACTGGTTATTGGCCTATTCAGGCTGTCAATTTCTTCCTGTTTCAGTCTTGGCAGCTTATAGGTTTCCAGGAAGGCCTCCATTTCATCCAGATTGCTCAGTTTATTGGCATATAGTTGTTGATAATAATTTCTAATAATTGTTTCTATGTCCTTGGAGTTAGTCGTGATCTCTCTCCTTTCATTCATAATTTTATTAATTTGTGTCCTTTCTCTTTTCTTTTGGATAAGTCTGGCCAGTGGTTTATCAATCTCATTAATTCTTTCAAAGAACCAACTTCTAGTTTCATTGATCTGATCTACTGTGTTTCTGGTTTCTAATTCATTGATTTCTGCTCTAATTTTAATTCTCTTTCTTCTAATTGTAGCTTAGGTGTCGTTTGTTGCTTTTTCTCTAGTTCTTTAAGGTGTAGAGTTAGTTGGTGAATTTGGGATTTTTCTATTTTTTTGAGTGAGGCTTGGATGGCTATGTATTTCCCCCTTAGGACCGCCTTTGCAGTATCCTATAGGTTTTGGACCGATGTGTTTTCGTTCTCATTGATTTCCATGAATTGTTTAAGTTCTTCTTTGATTTCTTGGTTGACCCAAACATTCTTGAGCAGAGTGGTCTTTAGCTTCCAAGTGTTTGAATTTCTGCCAAATTTTTTCTTGTGCTTGAGTTCCAGTTTTAGAGCATTGTGGTCTGAGAATATGTGGGGAATAATCTCAATCGTTTGGTATCGGTTGAGACCTGATTTATGACCCAGTATATGGTCTATTCTGGAGAAAGTTCCATGTGCGCTCGAGAAGAATGAGTATTCTGTTGTTTTAGGGTGGAATGTTCTGTAAATATCTATGAGGTCCATCTGGTCCAATGTATCATTCAAAGCTCTTGTTTCCTTGTTGATTTTCTGCTTAGATGATCTGTCCATTGCTGAGAGTGGAGTATTGAGGTCTCCTACAATTAACGTATTGTTATCAATATGACTCTTTATTTTGGTTAACTGTTGGCTTATGTAGATGGCTGCTTCCATGTTGGGGGCATAGATATTTACAATTGTTAGATCTTCTTGTTGGATAGACCCTTTAAGAATGATATAGTGTCCTTCTGGGTCTCTTATTACAGACTTTAGTTTAAAATCTAATTTGTCTGATATAAGAATTGCTACCCCAGCTTTCTTTTGAGGTCCGCTGGCATGGAAGATAGATCTCCATCCCTTCACTTTCAGTCTGGATGTATCTTTAGGTTCAAAATGAGTCTCTTGTAGACAGCATATGGATGGGTCCTGTCTTTTTATCCAATCTGCAACCCTGTGCCATTTTATGGGAGCGTTTAGGCCATTCATGGTGAGAGTGATTATTGAAAGATATGAATTAATTGTCATCATGTTGCCTGTGAAGACGTTGTTTTTATAGATTGTAAATTTCTGTTGTAGATCACTCTTGGGGTCTTTCTCCTTTTATAGAACCCCCCCCTTAATATTTCTTGCAGGGCCGGCTTAGTGGTCACATATTGTTTCAACTTCTGCCAGTCGTGGAAGCTCTGCATCTCTCCATCCATTCTAAATGAAAGCCTTTCCAGATAAAGTATTCTTGGCTGCATGTTCTTCTCATTTAGTACCCTGAATATGGCTGGCCAGGTCTCTGTGGATAGGTCTGATGTTATTCTGATGTTCCTCCCTCTGTACGTAAGGAATCTCTTCCCCCTAACTGCCCTTAAGATGGTTTCCTTGGTTCTAAGATTTGCAAGTTTTACTATTACATGCTGGGGTGTTGGCTTGTTTTCCTTGATCTTAGGAGGGGTCCTCTCTGCCTCTAGGACTCGAATGTTTATTTCATTCCCCAGATTAGGGAAGTTCTCAGCTACGATTTGCTCAAATACATCTTCTAGTCCTCTCTTTCTCCACTCCCTCCGGGATTCCAATGATTCTGACATTGGAACGCCTCATGGTGTCACTTATTTCTCTGATTCTATTTTCATGGATTCTGAGTTGTTTTTCCCTGGCCGCCTCTTTTCCCTTTTTATCTGTTATATTGTCTTCCAGGTCGCTTATTCTCTCTTCTGTCTCAGTTACCCTAGCTGTTAGATTATCTAGATTGGATTGGATCTCATTGATAGCATTTTTAAATTCTGCCAATTCACCTTTTATTTCTGCCCTTAGAGACTCTGTTGCCATTAATTGATTTCTCCATTCTAGCCATTGTCTTCACAATGGCTAGCCTGAATTCCATCTCTGACATCTTGGTTATACCTGCATCCATTTATAATCTCTAAGTCTTTTCTGTTTTGGGGGCTGCTCCTCCTAGTCATTCTGTTGATGGGTGTTTGAGGGAATGTATAGAGTCCAAATTATTGACCAGAACCCAAGCAAGATGCACCTGTTTTCTTGGGACCTTAGGGTTGCTGGCCTCTTGTTTTCCCAGCCTGTCTTCTGCGGGAGGGGCCTGCCAAGCTGTTACTCAGGCAACCCTGTTTGGGCGGAGTTGCCCTGCGCCCCTGTGGTGGGGGATGGGCTCAGTGGGAAGCAGTCTTTGGGGCTTCTGTTGTCTGGCACCTTTCCCTGGAGGCTTTCCGCGTCTCTTCCGCGCGAGTCAGAGCAGAAGAGACCGTTTCCAACCCTCTGCCTCAGAGCAGAGAGACCTCAGTCTGTTCTTCAGTGAGCTCTCCAGGCCACACCGTCTCCGTTTCTGTCCGTGCTGCTAGAAACTGCAGCAGCCTGGGTTGTGCGCCCCTCCGCAGCGCCCCCAGTCCTGCCTCCAGGTCGGGGCACGTCTCTGCCCTTTGTGCTTCTAAAACCGCCAGCCGCTCCCAGTTCGCCTGCGCGCGCCCCCGCTGGTCTGGTCCTCCACCCCGGGGGCTGCCCTAAAGTCCTTTCCCGACGCTACCGGTCTGCGAGTCTGTGCCCCCGTCCCCAGCGCAGGAGGCTGTCGCTCACCGGCGGTGTAGGATCCCCACGGCCAGGCTCCCTCCCGCTGCCATTTATGCTGATATCTGCCCACAGAATCATGGCTCCCCGCTTCGTACCTTGGAACCAACCGCCTGCGATATTCTGTTTGTAGAGATCCAGATCTTCTTACATCTCAGGCTGGTTTCATGGGTGCTCAGAGTGGTCTGGTAGATATCCAGCTCAATTCCGGGGACCAGTTGAAATAGGGTCCCCTACTCCTCCGCCATCTTTCCCCGTCCTACTGTGGATATTGATTACTTTCAATTAACCTGACTCACGACGCAGCCGGTGCGAGAATCCTTCCCGAGTCAGCCTCTGGGTCGGATGGGAGCAAGAGTGTGAGTCCCTTTTCTCACGTTCTAAACTCAGATCAGCGGGAGAAAATACTTGCCGAACCAGTTCCTTGGGCTTAGCGAGTCTGGTGAATTTGGTAGATTCTCATGGCCGATTCACCCATTTCCTCCCAGGGATGGTGGCCGTTTGTCTTTTGTCATAAAGAGGACTCACCTCAGGGAGAACACACCCTTGGACCTGCAAGCCTGCGGTTTGAGCCGGCCTCGAAGGGTGCGTTCACACTGTGCTGTGGGTCCCCCGCGTGGAATCCGGGCGAGGCGTGTGCTTTCATGTTCTTGTGTCCTGAGCGCCTGGCTTCGTGAGTGGTGAGGATCTTCTCTGCCTTCGCTGTGGTAGGGGGCGCTTCCGGGGTGACCGTCGGTGGCCCGTCACAGAACCCGCGGACCGGGGTCCGGCAACATGGAACCCTCCAGCTCTCTGTGGGGTCTGGCATGAGAGGCACTCACATTTGTGGGAGACGGGAAACCCCGCGCTCAGCACCCGTCCTCACTCCCTGTGTACGAAGGCCCTTTCTTAGACTGTTTTGGGGAGTAAATGGGGGCTGCATCACCTGTGTTCACGGTGATTGCCTCTGCGTCTTTCCATAAAGAACCTTATTGCTTTGAGTCCCTGTTCAGATGAATAAGCTCCTACTCATCACTGGCCCCATGATGGACTCTTTAAATTGGCTCTGAGAGAGAACGACTTCTCTGTAGCGAGTTCCCTGTTGTCTGAGGAGTACAAGAGTTAGCCTCAGGGACTGCCTGGACAAGACAACAGAAATTAGAATTAAGACAGAAGTGAATGTCCTCCAAGCTAAGCTCCCGTTCTCAGAATGTGGCCCCCCTCGGCCTCTTGGGACTTGCCGTTCCCTACACGGTTTGCAGAGAGCACTCTGGCCTAATCTCTGGGCCCCAGGTCGACAGGGTAGCCGTGTCCACACTCGGAGCTAGGCAGTGAGGTTTGCAACTCCTGGCTCGGTCCAGGCTCTGCCGGCCTCAGCAGACCTGTGCAGTGTCCTCTACAGATGGACCCTAGACCACCCCTCCCCACCGCGCCAAGGTCAGATCCCCAGGACAGCAGCAGATCCTTTAAATTATAAAGCCCGTCTACCTCCGCTTCCAGATCCTCCCAACTGTGGGGAGAAATGAGGGAGGAGTGTCCCTCGACACCCACTGTCCCCCATAGAGGAAGCAGAGGACCAGCGTCCCTCCGAGGCCTTCCTACAAGTGACCGGCTAAAGGTCGGTATCCCAGTGCTGATCGGAGCCAAGGTTGAATTTGAACTCAGAAAACTTTATACAGACTTGATTCGCGGCTTGGCTGGCGTTCGTCCTGATGTGAGGAAGCCAAGCAAGGTTAGGAAGGCGGGCAGCTGGGCCCGAGACACCCAGCTCCTCGGGGGTGCAGATACCACCGTCTTGGTCTCCCAAGCCCCTACAAAACCAGAAATGCAAATCTAGAAGCAAGTCAAAGCCCGCCTACCTTTACCAATCCAGACACCTCACCTGTTCCTCTCAGAGGTTTGTAGATAATAAGAAATAGGAGGACACGGGAACAAAATCACGCTGTCAGAAAGGAAGGAAAATCTGAAAAACAATTACACCAAAATGTTTAGAACCATAAAACTTACATTCATTCTCTGTCCCTTAAAGTTATAAATCTTACCATGTCTCTGAAGTGTGAACACAGCCCACACCTGCCTGAGAGAATCAAAGGAGGGAAAGAGACCTTTTTAAACACTGAAACCTGCAGAGGGGCTCTGCCCCCCTCCAGACCCCAGCCTTCCTAGGATTGTGTCCAGGGACAAACCTTACAATCTTGTCCACAAACCCTGAAAGGCTTTAAGCCATCGGGGCCAGTAATTTCAATTGATTCCAACGGTTATTTTGAAACAAGCTACAAGAGCTCCGTGTTCGTCTATATGAATGTGTAGGTATGTGACAGATAAGGTATTATTGCCAAAATTAATTTGTAAAAGGGCTCTAGAAAATTGGGCATTTACATACACTCAGTATTCATAAAAATTCTCAAAAATAAAATAGAAACTAAATCCAAATGAATTTCCAGTTCACATGACCTGGGAAAATATTTGATAGTAAGACCAATTTAAGGTTGTGGGTTTAATAGAGTTATGAGCCTTAGAATTAAACTCATTGGACTTCCAGTAAACCCAGGAACAATAAGAGTTTTATGTTATCTAGGTTCCAGAATTTCTCACCACCACCACCGCTGGAGAGAATGGTGGACTTTGCTGGACAGACGGCTCGTGCAGTGTGCGTGGCTGATGGACACAGGGCTGTTGAGAGCACATTACCTGCATAGGTAGGTGGAAATAATTCCCCTGAATCTTTTTGGTGACCTGAAACGTTGACATTTTGCTAAGTGACGAGTTAAATCTGTCGAAAGCCTAGGAGACAGATCAGGGACTAGACTCGGGCCCCCAGCCCCAGCACCCCGGATCGGCAGCGCCCCTGAGTGGTGGGGCTCCCAGGAGAGCCAGAATGCTGTGCCCTTGGACGGCACATCCTGCAGGGGACGGAGGGACTCCGAAGGCTGGTGAGGACGGGACCAAACCAGCCTGCGCCAAGATGGAGCCCGGTGCCCCACTCTACCTACCTCCCCCCGGTTCTCCTAGTAAATCACACCCAGGGGTCGAACATGCCAACGAGGCACGTGATGTATGCAGAAGCATGTTCTGTGCACTGTGCCCCCGGCCTCTCCCTGCCCCCACGTGCTCAGGCGTCACCCTTCCCTGGCCTAGGACACCGGCGCTCTGTGCTGGCTCCCTGGCGCATGGGCGTCAGCCCCATAGAAGCCGTGTCTGGAATTCCTGCTGGACGTCTAGTGCTTGGAGAGCCCGAGGACCTAGCTGTGCACCTAGGTCACTCCAAATAAGGTAAAATCACAACGTATTGGTCTCTTAGGTTGACTACTGTGGGGTTCCTTATTACAGAGAAACTAAAGATACATTTGGGTCTGTTAGTAAACCTTTCTCAGGCCCTATGGAAACACAGGTTTGTAGGAATTATGAAATGTGGTCATCACTTTGCCAACAGGAAGAACGCCGGCCGAACAGTTCACAAGCCCGCTACTTAGTATCTTTAACCACTATATTAAGTAGAACGGTGAACCAATAGGACCTGCATGTCCAGGGGGCACTAAAGATATTAAGGGGAGCATTTCTGTATGCAAGAAAAGTAGGGGGCGCCTGGGTGGCTCAGTTGGTTAAGCAACTGCCTTCGGCTCAGGTCATGATCCTGGAGCCCCAGGATCGAGTCCCACATCGGGCTCCCTGCTTCTCCCTCTGACCCTCCTCCCTCTCGTGCTCTCTCTCGCAAAAAAAAAAGGATATGTGCTTTTGGTAAAAAATGTATTTTTTGTGTTGAGGAAAAGTAATTTTGTCCTAATGTAAGACTGGTTATTTTAGGGGGAAAACTTAGGACAAAATCTGATTGGGAGGCTTGATGAGTGAGTCCCGCATCAGGCTCCTTGCTCAGCGGGGAGCCTGCTTCTCCTTCTGCCTGCCACTCCCCCTGCTCATGCTCTTTCTGTCAAATAAATGAATAAAAAATCTAAAAAGAAAATCTGATTGGGCAAAATTTTAAAATGTGTGATCAACTGGCTTGGATAAATTTAAAAACAAGTTTTAATATCAAAAGCAAGCTCACGCAAAATTAAAATTTGGTTTTTCTCCTTTTCTAGGATTACTGGTCTGCTTTTTATAAGGAATTATAAACATTTTACTTTACCTTTCATGTCATCTGCCTCCCTGCCTCCTTTTCTCACTGACAGGTGGTTATCGTGTCATTCTGAAGCTTTTGCACAAGTGCTCCCTCCTCAAGGGGACTCAGGTGAGGACAGACCCAGACTCCAGGATACGGATCTCCAATGATTGGAGACCGTTGACCTGCGTGCGGATTCACAGAGCTCTGAGGGAGAGCCTGACGGCTTCAGGAAACCATGACAAAGAGCAAGAGCGACTACACTTCCTTACCTGGGCCTGATGCGTCCAGAGTCAGCAGCTCTGAGTATTCTTCTTGGCCACGTATTTGCAGAAGTCCATGGAGAATCTGTTCTGCTTGTAACGGACACAGTGGGCAACACGGACGACGTTACCAAGGCTTTGACTAGAATGATCTGCATCAACTCAGAACTGAGGTGGACTTTACGGAGCCAGTAAAGCCCCTGGGAAATGTCAGCCTGATGCCTTGCTTACAGAGTCCCAGGGCCTTACCAGGGGATCAGTGGGGATGGGTAGGGTGGAGGGACTGGGAGCAGATTCATCCAACCAGGGCACAGAAAACAAGCCACGGTGTAAAGCTAGATTAGAAGGGAATGATCCTAGAGCACCTGCCCAATGGTGGGGGACCTGCTGTAATGCTCTCTGGAGTCAGAGGTGCTGGCCCTCACCATGGTTTCCATTCTCCCTTCACCTTGCTAATGCAGATGGGGGGGGGGGGGCGCTGGGCTTCCTTGCCAGCCTGCTGCCTTAGCAAGCCCTGGGCCCCTAGCTGACCCCAGCCAAGCCAGCAAGGCAACCCCAGGCAGCACACAGCAGACACTCCCCAATACAGCTCCAGCTGTCTCTCCAGGGTGACACGGGCACAAAGCACCCTGGGAGCTGCCTGTACCTGTCTCCACTCCACACAACTTTCCAGGAAACCCCCTATGTGGAGTACCCCAGGACATCCGGGTCCACACCCGCTTTGGCTCGTGCCATCCATCCCATCATGAAAGCCCCTGTGCAGCACCTTGGGTCCCCATGCAGCCCATGGCACTTCAGCTCCAGGCGTCCTGCTAGGGTGCCCCCTGCACTGAATGTACTGGGACTTCCTGGGCTGTAGCAACCTTACCTCTACCTGTTGACAGCAGAGCACCTTCTGCATGGAGCACCCAGGGATCCCCTGGCCCACTCCCACTTCAGCTCCAGCTGTCCCAGCAGGGTGGCCCTGGGTTGGAGTGCACTGAGACCCACAGCCTCTACCCACCATGGTCCCAGCCAGCTAGCCAGCCAAAGCCACCAGGCACAGGCAGTCCACACAGGGAATGTTCCTATATAAGACCATTCCTTCAAGATAAGGAGATACAGCTGTTCCACCTACTTTACAGAAACACAAAATGAGGAGACAGGAATATGCTCCCAATGAAAGAACAAGACAAAGCTTCAGAAAAACCACCATGTGAAACAGAGATAAGCAATCTACCCGATAAAGACTTCAAAGTAGAGGTCATAAGGTGCTCACTGGACTTGAGAGAACTAGATGAGCTCAGTGAGAATTTCCAGAGAGAGAGCAAATATAAGAAAGAATCAGAGTTGAATACAGTAACTGCAATGAAGAGTACATGTGAGGGAATCAACAGATTAGAGGATACAGAAGGATCAATAATCTGGAAGACAGGGTCATGGAAAGCACTCTGAGCAGCAGAGAGGGAAGGAAGGAAGATGTGCATAAATAAAAAGATAGGTTAAGAAAGGTCTGGGACAACATCAAATATACCAACATTCATATTATAAGGGTCCCAGAAGAAGAGGAGAAAGGGGCAGAAAAGTTACTTGAAAAGATAATAGCCAAAAACTTCCCTAACCTGGGAAAAGAGACAGAGATCCAAGATCAAGAAGCAGAGAGAGCCCCAAAGAAGATGAACCCTAGGAAGTCCAACCAAGACAGATAATAATCCAGATGTCAAAGATTAAAGATAATGACAATCTTAAAAGCAGCAGAAGGAAAACAACTAGTTGCCCACAAGGGAAACCCCAAAAGGCAATCAGCCAGTTTTTCAGCAGAAACTTTGAATAGATCACCACTCCCTCTTGCCTGCAAAGTGCTGAAGGGAAAAACTTATAACCAAGTATACTATATCACTTAGAACTGAAGAAAAGAGAAAGCATATCCCAGACAAGCAAAAGTTGAAGGAGTTCATCACCACTGAACTAGAGTTACAAGAAATGTCAACAGGACTTCCTGAAGTAGCAAAGGAAAGGCTATAATTAGAAGGAAATTATGAAAGGCAAATTGTCAGGAAAAGCAAACATACACTAAAGGCAGTGAATCAAGCACTTATAAAGCTAGTATGAAAGTTAAAAGATAAAGAACTCACAAAATCAAAGATGTGAAACATGACATCATAGACATATAACATGAAAGGGGGAACAAAAATGTAGGGCTCTCAGAATGTGTTTGAACTTAAGCGACCACCAGCTTTATATAGATTGCTGTATAGTTAGGATGTTATATATGAACTTCATGGTAGCCACAAACCAAAAACCTGTAACTGATACACAAAAAATGAACGGAAAGGTCCAAGCATAACACTAAACAAAGTCATCAATTGTAAAGGACGAGAACAAGAAGAAAGGAAAAGAACCACAAACCCAACCAGAGGGAATTTAACAAGATGGCAATAAGCACATACGTATCACTAATTACCTTAAATGCAAATGGCATAAATACTCCAAAAAAGAGAGGGTGACTGAATGGATTAAAAAACAAGACCCATCCATGTGCTGTTTACAAGAGACTCACTTCAGACCTAAAGACACATGCAGACTGAAAGTAAAAGGATGGAAAGAGATCTATGCAAAGAGAAGCGCGCGCACACACACACACACAAATCCAGCGTAGCAATCCTTCTGTCAGAAAAAAAAGACTTAAAATCTGTAACCAGAGACTTAGAAAGGCATTACCTAGTGATAAAGGGATCAATCCAACAAGAGAATAGGACAGTTTCTAAGTTATCTGTGCACCCGGCACAGAAACACCCAAGTACACAAGTTATTCACTGATATTAGCAGGCATAAAGGGAGATGTCCACGGTGATACGGTAGCAGGAGAGGATTGTAACACCCCACTTACCTCTGTGGACAGATCAGCCAGACAGGAAGATGCATTGACCTTGACAACACACGAGTCCAGATGGACATAACAGATACACACAGAACAATCTGTCCCAGACAGCAGAATACACATTCATCTCAAGTGCATGTGGAGCGTTCTCTGGAGTTGATCACAGGTTGGGCCACAAACCAAGTCTCAGCAAACTGAAGACTGAAATCTCATCAAGCATCTTTTTAAACCACATGAAACTAGAAATTGGTGACAAGAAAAAAATGGAAAAAACACATGTGGAGGCTAAACACATGCTACTAAATAACAAATGTATCTTCAAAGAATAAACTTAAATACCTGGAGACAAATGAAAATGCAAACACAACATCGTAAAATCTTTGGGAAGCAGCAGAAGTTGTAAGAGGGAAGTGTGTAGTGATACCAGCCTCCCTCTAGAAACAAGAAAAATCTCAAATAATCTAACCTCATGCCTCAAGGAACTAGAAGAACAACAACAAACAAGGCCCAAAGTTGGCAGAAGGGAGGAAATAGTAAAGATCAGAGTGAAAAGAAATTAAATAGAGACTAAAAAACCAGAAAAGATAAATAAAATGAAGAGCTGGTTCTTTGAAAAGAAACAAAATTGATAAACATTTAGCTAGACTCATTATGAAAAAAAATTCAAATAAAATTAGAAATAAGAGAAATAACAGCACAGAAACACAAAAGATTATGAGAGACTGTCATGAAAAATTACACACCAACAAACTAGATAACCCAGAAGAAATAGATAAATTGCTAGAAACATCCCATCTTCCAAAACTGAATCAGGAAGAATTAGCAAATCTGAACAGACCAATTACTAGTAACAAAATTGAATCAGTAACCAAAAAAACCAAAAAAACCTCCCAACAAACAAAAGTCCAGGACCAGATGGTTTCACAGGTGAGTTTTACCAAACCTTGAAACAAGAGTTAAGAACTATTCTTCTCAAACCAATTCAAAAGCAGAAAAAGAAGGAAAACTTTCAGATTCATTCTATGAGGCCAGCATTACCATTTTACCAAAACCAGAAAAAGACACTACAAAAAAGGAGAACTACAGGCCAGTATCCCTGATGAACATAGATGCAAAAATACCCCTCAACAAACTATTTGCAAACCAAGTTCAACAATACATTAGAAGGATTATTCACCAGAGTGAAGTGGGATTCATTCCAGAGATGAAAGATGGTTCAATGCTGGAATCATGGTGACACATCACATTAACAAAATGAAGGATAAAAACCATGTGTTCATCTCAACAGATGCAGAAAAAGCATTTGACAACATCTGTTCATAATAAAACCCTCAACAAAGTGGCAATGGAGGAAACATACCTCAAATGATAAAGGCCATATTGCAGCAACCCTGAGCGCCCATCAGAGTCAACGGTGAAAAACCGAGAATTTTCCTCTAAGATCAGGGACAAGACAAGGATGCCCACTGGTGCCACTTTTGTTCACCATGGTACTGGAAGACCTAGCCCTGGTAACCAGACAAGAAAAAGAGATAAAAGGCATCTAGATTGGTAAGGAAGAGGTAAAACTGTCCCTATTTGCAAACAGCATGATATTACAAGTAGAAAACCTTGAAGACTCCACCAAGAATCTATTACAACCAATAAATGAAGTCAGGAAAATCATAGGATACTAAGTTAATATACAGAAGTGTGTTGTTTCTATACACTGATATCAAAGTAGCAGAAAGAGAAATTAAGAAAACAATCCCATTTGTGATTGTATCCAAAGGAATAAAATACCTAGGAATAAATTTAACCAGGGAAATGAAACACTTGTACTCTGAAAACTATAAAATATGGATGAAAGACATTGAAGACGACACTAACAGATAGAAAGCTACACTAAGCTCATGGAATGGAAGAATTAATGTTGTTAAAATGTCCACACTACTCCAAGGAGTCTCCACATTCAATGCAATCCCTATGAAAATATCTCTAGTATTTTTCACAGAACGAGAACAAGTAATCCTAAAATGTGTATGGAACCACAAAGACCCTGCACAGCCAAAGCAATCCCAGATTTCAAGATATATCATGAAGCTGTAGTGATCAAAGCAGTATGGGGCTGACACAAAAACAGACCTAGATCAATGGAGCAGGACAGAGAGCCCAGAAATACACCCAGGCTTTCATGGTCAATTTATCTATGACAAAGGAGGCCAGGATATGCAGTGGGGAGAAGACAGTCTCTTCGATACAGGGTGCTGGGAAAAGTGGACAGCCACATGCAAAAGACTGAAATGGGACCATGTGCTTACACCATCCACAAAAATGAACTCAAAATGGATTAAAGACCCCAGTGTGAGGGCGCCTGGGTGGTTCAGTTGGTTAAGCAACTGCCTTCGGCTCAGGTCATGATCCTGGAGTCCCTGTATCGAGTCCCGCATCGGGCTCCCTGCTCGGCAGGGAGTCTGCTTCTCCCTCTGACCCTACCCCCTCTCATGTGCTCGCTCTCATTCTCTCTCTCTCAAATAAATAAATAAAATCTTAAAAAAAAAAAAAAGACCCAGGTGTGAGCCCTAAAGCCATAAAACTCCTAAGAAAAAAGAGGTAAAACCTTGCACATCAGCCTTAGCAACACCCTTCTCATGTGTAAAATAAACAAAAGCAAAATAGACTATAGAGACTACACCAAACTGGAAAGGTTTGCTCAGTGAAGGAAACCATCAACAAAATAAAAATGAATGGGAGAAGATATTTGCAGATGACATATCCATAAAGGGTTAGTATCCAAATATACAAAGAACTACAACTACACACACACACACACACACAGAAATCCCACCAAATAATCACCCAATTTTTAAAAAGGTAAAGGCCCTGAGTAGACACTTTTCCCAAAGAAGACACAGAGAAATGGCCAACAGCCACATGAAAAAAACACTCAACATCACTCATCATCATCAGGAAAACTGAAATCAAAAGCATAATGAGATATCACCTCCTACCTCTCAGAATGGATAGTGTCAGACAGACAAGAGATGGCAAGTGTTGGCGGGGATGCGGAGAAAGGGGAACCCTTGTGCACTGTTGGTGGGAATGCAAACTGGTGCAACCACTGAGGAACACAGTATGGAGGTTCCTCAAAAAGTTAAAAATAGAACTACTGGATCGTATGGAATTTCTGCGATGGTATTTACCCAAAGAAAAAGAAAACACTAATTCAAAAAGATATATGAACCCCTATGCTCATTGCAACACTATTTACAATAGCCAAGATATAAAAGTGACCTACACGTCCAATGACAGATGAATGGATAAAGATGTAATATATATACACAATGAAATAGTACTCTGCCATAAAAAAGAAAGAAATCTTGCGATTTGTAACAACACAGATAGACCTACAGGGCTTTATGCTAAGTGAAATAAGTTGGATAGAGGAAAACAAAACCATACAGATTTACTTGTATATGGTATCTAAAACACAAAAGAAAATAAACCCAAACCCAAATCAGACTCATAAAGAGAATAAACTGTTGCATGCAGAAGGAAGGGGGTGGGACTATATGCCAAATAGGGGAAGAGGATTAAGAGGTACAACGTTCCAGTTATAAAATAAGTGAGTCGTAGGGAGGAAAGGTACAGCATAGAGAATATAGTCAGTGACATTGTAATAATAGTATATGGTGACAGATGTTAATGACACTTATCATGGTATTGCATATTGTGTAGACTTGTTGAATCACTATATTGTACAACAGAAACTAAAGTAATATTGTGTATCAACTGTACTTCAAAAATAAAATTTTCAATAACTTCAATCTGTGATTCCTTATGAAAAGTTCCAGCAAAACAGATTTAAAAGATTCTATATGGTCAATTGCTATTCTTACTGCACTGATGTGAATAATGAAGCCAAGTTTATTGAAACTTGATCTAATTAGCAAACAAATTAGTCTTACTGTGGTTACTGTTGCTAGAAATGGGAGTAATTGTTGAGAGAAACATTAGGATTCCACTGTAACTACAATACGTACTTTTGGGTATTAGATTCTAGTTCTGTTCATTGTTTTGAGGTTTTCTATCTATAAACTACTCTGGTTCCTGAATTCTTCCAGATTCCTCCAATGTCAGACTACAACTCTCCAAACTAACATTTCCAATTTTCTTCCATCTCTTTGACTTGAAATCACTGAACACTGAAACTGCCCCTTTTCCTGAAGCCTTGACAACTGAATATGAACGACTGGATGTATACTTCAGAGAAACCACTACATTAGCTCATATGCAGACAATCTCTGAGCCTGTTGCTGTGTGGGCCACTCACAGAGATCAGCAGAGACATTCCAGCTGCAAACCGGGAAAGCTCTCCAATTGCCACAGCCTTCCTTCACTCCATCTAAAGATGCTTCAACCCTGATGTCTAGAAATCCTCTCGACTGCCACCCTCAGAACTCAGAAACTGACGTATCATTTGCTTCACTCATTAACCACTTTTTTTTTTCTTTACATAGAAATGCCTCTTATTTAATACCTGGTTACTTGATTAATTGTCCTGCAAATTTCTCACAGATTTATGCTTCTTTATCTAAAATATACAAAATCTGCCTACCTTGGTCATTCTCCATGTCTCAATTTCATCATTAGGCCTTCATGCACATGCAATAAAACTTTGTGTGTTTGTGTTTTTTTTTTTCCTCCTGTTAATCACATCAAGTTGGGAAGGCTAAGTGGCTCTCTAGTTGTTTTTGTCTGCCTTCTGCTCAGGTCATGATCTCAGGGTCCTGGGACAAAGTCCCACATTGATCTCCTTGCTCTGCAAGGAGCCTGTTTCTTCCTCTGCCTGCCACTCCCCCTGCTTGTGCTTGCACGTGCTCTCTGACAAATAAATAAAATCTTTAAAAAAAGGCAAGTTAAACCAGCTAGAAGAACCTTAAAATACAGAGAAAATGTTTTCCTCCCCTGAACCGGGTGTCACTTAATGAAACTTACCCCGGAAAGACAGTGTAGGTTTCTCTAGCTATATGTTCAGGAGGAATAAGTACATCTGTGTAGGAGGGGACAAATTTAGGCAGATATGTGGACCCCCAAGACCTCACCCCTGGCACCTGGACTCTCAGACACCTTTAGGTCTAGGTCCCTGGCTTCCTTGACCTGCACACCTCACACCCAGAGTACACAGCCCATCAACTGCCCTTGAGCATCTGGGGCCTCCAGGACTGGAGTGCTCTGGCCAGTCCCCAACAACCTGCATAGCCTCCAGGGCAGAGGAATCCCACCCCAAATATCTTTCTGATATGGCAGCTATTTAAAGGATTATGAGGAAAATTAAGCCCAGGGACATGGGTAACTAGATTCCTAACAGTTGGTGAGAGACCAGCCATTAAGGGAAGTAATGGGTGCCTGGGTGGCTTAGTTGGTTAAGCGTCTGCTTTCGGCTCAGTCATGATCCCAGGGTCCTGGGATCGAGTCCCACGTTGGGCTCCCTGCTCAGCAGGGAGTCTGCTTCTCTGCCCCTCCCCGGCTTGTGCTCTCACTCTCTCTCAAATAAATAAATAAAATCTTAAAAAAATAAATAATTTTTTAAAAGGGTAAGTACCTTAAATGTCCCCATTGGGAAAACATTCTTGGAATGGATGAAATAGGACCTATTCAAATTAGGGAAAAAATTAAAAAACTCCTAAAGGAACAAATTATTGTACTATTTCACATAATAGACCAATCTGGCGGGTTGAAAGTGACACAAGTCCTATAGATTTATAACAGGTTATAGGAATTTAAACTAAGACTGCAGAAAATTGAGGGAATACTTTCAGATAGAAGCACTATCGTAAGCCATATCATCAGTGAATCTGAAACTCAGTACATGCTGGTCGACTCATCTGACCTGTTCTTTGTTCTTCCCACAGATACAGAGAGCCAACCCATGACCACATTCACACGGGAAGGCAGACATTTTCAGTTCACCAGGTAACCACAGAGCTACCTTAGCAGCCCAGAAAGACTCCACAACCTTCTAGCCCAAGACATCCAGGCCTTTCATTGACACACTACATATACACACACACGCACGCATGCACGTGCGCGCACACACACACACTCACATTTCCTACAGTGACGACACCCTTATTTCTGGTAACAACTTGGAGAATAGGCTAACGTCCTCATAGCGTTCATTGAACTCCTCACATTCAGGGGATGGACAATCGACCCAAATAAAGGCCCCACATCTCACACTACAATAAAATTTCTAGGCCTGACGTGGTCTTCTGAAGGCAGAAAAATACCACACGGCCTCCCAGACATCATAGCTTGCATACCGACCCTACCACAGAGGAAGAATGTCAGAAACACAGTCCAAACCACATACGGGGATCATATTAAAACACACTTGTGAAATAACTAGGAAGAGTAGGGACCATACGAGAACAGAGACTCAAGGTGCAGCCTTGACCTATTGGGAAAACGCCGTCAGAACCTGAGATACATTGGCAGCAGCTAATGAGGACTCTGAACACACACGAGAGTGTCTTCACTCACAAGGGTTTGCGACATGGTCACCAGGGACTAAAAAACTGCAGGGCCCCAAGTTGCACCAGAGTGGGTGTTGGACTGAGACGTTCCCATGTTCTGAGAACAGATACCAACTGCCTGAAAGGCTCAGCTGGGCTCTCTGAGGCCCTACGAACAGCAGGGCCACTAACAGAAAATAAACCATGATCCGTCAACTCCAGGGGCCTATTCTGGAGCAAGCAGAGCAGAGCCCTGACAGAGGGGAACGACCTCGACCAGAAGTCCCACCAGGGAAACGGTACATTTCTGAGCAGGACACAGAGATGGGGGCGGGGGGGTCGGCCCTCGGCATTAGCGGAGGAAATCCCAGCTGTGCCAATAGCGGGCCTGTGGGAACTTGCCGGCGGGGCGCGTGTCCACGCTCGAGCAGTCCGTACTGGGGACCACTCTGGTGCATGGAACACAGCACATCCTTTCCAAACAGATTCACCTCCGTGGCACCATCCACAGTACGTGCCAAGCTGCTGCCCTGACAGCCGATGATGGTCTAACCCTGGCAGCCTCAGGAACAGGAGAATCAGCACAATGTGCTGAACAAAGAGCCATGAAATTGGCGATGGAAGAGTCTGCTAAAGGAAACCAGAATCGGTACGTCTGTTCTCAGACTCACGGGCAAGAGCTGGGGACACAGCTCTTTGGTACAGAACACGGCAGGGAAATGACCGCACAACGGGAAATAAATGTGGGGTGAGGACGTACGGCAGGACATACGGGCTGTCATCCCCAGCTTCATCACACACGTCCTTGCACATCGGAAGGACGACTGGGAGCACGCATGGGCGCCTCAGCCACAGGTCACGTGGGATGCACAGCAGGAGAAAGTGCTGAGAGAACAGGGACGTGTGTATCCCCACCAGACACCTCCACTCTCATAAAGACATGAGAGAACGGGCAGAGTTAAAGCTCAGAGGTCACTAATGAACACTCCAGACAAGGTCAAAGCTGACAGCCTCTCCCAAGTTACACACATGGGGCATAAGAGACCCCTGCCTATATGAGAGTACAGACTATATGCATGGACCACTGTAGACACATGGTCAGGAACAGGCTTCCCCTAACCATGCCAGAAAATGATTTTACACCATCCACCATCTGAGCACTGGAAATCTGGGTTGTTTGCTACGGTACCCCAACTACCATCGAATTGGATCAGGGCACCCACGTCGCAGGGAAGCAAACACAAGAATGGGCTAAGGAACAAGCCAGAATGTGCATCTCCCCCTAACCCTACAACCCAACTGCCTCTGCTTGAACTGAAAGGCTTGGAGGCTCGCTCCAGCCAAAATCTAGGTTGCTTACTAACCATCTAGATATTAAAGCTTGGGCTAACCCGACCTGGGAGACAGCAAGATCTCTAAACCACATATACGGAAAGGGTGGACAAACTTCCACTGAATGATTACCGCAGGTACCCACAGAGATAAGAATTAGCAGAACAGCACCCCAGAATCTAAATGAAAAGGAAACGTGTTAATCGAAAGTATAGTGATAATGACCCATACACACCCTACTGGGGAAACCACAGCACCTGCCGCTACGGCGACCGAAGTAAAAGGCGTCTTACATCAAAGTAAAGAAAATAACAGGATTAGAGCTTGTAACACAGCCTCGCGCTGTCCGGCCCCGAACACAAAGGACACAGAAGCGGCACATCCGCGCCCCCAGCCAGTGGGCAGCATGGCACTGGAGGGCGTTCGTGAGGACAGAACACACTGCCATTGAGCTCGTTAGGGTAGCTGCCACGTTCCAGCAAAAGGCCAGGAATACCCAGGGGTGGCGTGTGCAGCCGTGGGACACGGGGAGGGGGGCGGTGGCGTTTCTCCGACTGGACAGGAGGCCCAGAGAATGAGCAACAGCACCACATACCCTGCCCTCCGGCCACTCCTGTGTGGCGCTGGGGGCCAAGGGACTCAGTCCCTTCTGGATCGGATCACCCCGTCCTGCAGGAGAACCTCCGTGGACAGCCGGGATGCTGGAAATCTACGGAGGAGGTATAGCAAATTCTGAGGGAGTGGGGAATGAGGCGGATGTCCTCCATTCCTGTGTCTGAAGGTCCTGAGAGTCGCACTCGCTGCAGGAATGAAAGCCGACACCATCCAGCCCGCCCACGGGACCTGCCGTGGGCTGCTGATATCCACGCCAAGCCAGCTGTGGAGAGGACGTTTACCACGTTGTGCAAGGCATTGCTGATCTGGAGGATCGGACAAATCCCAGGAATGGGTACACGCCATGGGAAGACCGGACATGGAAAAGAGGCTCAAAAAGCCAAAAGTCTATACCAGTTGGTTGTAAAGCATCTTGAAGAAATAACCCGGAAGTAAGTGTGGCTTGACCACATCGCTGCAGGGACCCTTTCCCTCCAGGATGGACAGACTGACACTCAACAGGGCTGGTCAGCCTTGGAAACCCTCAAAAACTGTACAGTTCAGACTTGCCCCACCTTCCCTGACGCCTTGCCTCCTCCAGGAAGGCCTCAGGGGTGCGGTGCTATGCAGGGTGAATGCCCTCCTTCCCTGGGTACAGGATGCAGCCCAAGACTGCCTCCAGGTGAGGACCATGGGGGGCCATCAGAGCTGAGCTCACTGTTCACTGGTCCTCCAGAAATCAACACTGGGGTCCACTCTGGTGAGCACTGAGGCTGAATGGTGGCCCTCACGAGTTTCCTGACCCCTCAGGGCCACCGATGGTGATGGAGGGCAAGCAGTTATTGTCAGGAAGACCCTCTGAAGCTGCCGTCGTGGCCTTCCCCACCAAGCCTGAGAACACGGCATTTTTCTCTAAGACCAGAGAACATATGAGCATCGATCTCCTCCAGGGCCAAACTCTGCAAATCTGTGTGTGGATTCCGCCTCCGGGTTACAGTGATCAAAGCCATAGACAGAGGGGACACGGGAACCGGGAACAAGTAAGCGTGGAGACCGTCCCACAACAGAAGTTGCCTGGGGGTCCCGGGGAGATTGGGGAAGCCGTCCTAGGACTGCGTGGAGGGGCTACCGAAAGCCCTGCTCACAGTAGTTTCAGTAGCCTGGTGTGGCCGCTAAAGAGCCAGTTGGCTCGTGGCGGATGATGGCGGACAAGGTATTGCCCCCCACCCATGAGGCTCTGCCCTACAGTGCCGCCATCTTGGATACCTTGCCCTTGGTCCTAGCAGCGTACCGTGCTCAGCTGCACTCAGCAAGGCTTTTTTGGCGTACTGCAGGTTACACAGTCACACGGTCAATTTTGCTTTATGTGGGAGGGGCACCCATGTACCTTTCGAGGGCTTCTGCAGGTTACTTCCAGTCATACCACATGTCAGCCCGAGACCTGCCCCTCTTTCCTGCCCACCTGCCCATTATCCTGACGAAAAAGCGTTAACACGTGGAACTCTGTCTCTGCTGCAGGACAGCCTGTAAGCCTCCCGGGGCATCTGCAGGGCAGAGGATGGGCAGTGGGCACAGAAAGTCCAAAGCCTATGCGGCCATAGCTTTTGGGAGCTGTCTGGTCGAGTAAGTCTTTGTTGTCCTAAAAGGTGTGACTGAGGACGTGCAAGGCTACCCAACCATTAAGAATGTGGACAGGACACAGGACTTCATAGGGATTTGGGGGCTTTGGAGGACTTTTGTCCCTCACTGGCACAGTGCTTGGACCCTCAGATCACCTGGGAGAGAAAGGGTACCTGGGGGACTGCGGATCAGGCAGCAAGCACCTTTCAGAAGCAAAACTACTAGTGAAGCAGGTTATTGCCTTGGGCGTCTCCCACACAGGGTTACATCTGAATTAGACGTGTCTGAGACTCCAGATGACATGGGCTGGCCATGCGGCAGAAACAAGAAAAACAGAGAGTCCCCGTGCACTTTGGTCTCAGATCTGGAAGGAGCAGAAAGCAGACATCCTCCCACAGATCACCAGCTCCTAGCAGGGCAGACAGTGCTCCTCCAAGTAGAGCCTCTCACTAAGGAACAGCGCATTGTGCAAGAACTTCCCTGCCCGTCAATGAGCGGGGTGAGGGTATGTCCGCTCGACCCACCCCTGCCGTGGCTGAAACCCCACTGTAATGAAGGGTCACGCCCATTTGCAGCAGAGGGGCACCCCGTCCACCAGCCTACCATGGGCGCTACTGGGCCCCGTGGACTGTGTAGAGGCTCCAGATATCCTGGCCCCTCTCCCTGGGACATCCCTGTAGCCTGTGGAGAGGGAGCAGGGAAATACTGGCTGATGCCCAAAAAATGGGTCTGATCAATGCAGTCCACCATCTGGACAGTAGTCACCACTCAGCCAACAACAGGAATGAGTCAGCACAGTCCACTCAGCCAGGGCTAGACACAGGGATGCTGGGCTGCTGGTCACTCACGAGCCCTGGCCGGGGCCACACTGCTCTAGAGGGATGAACCCTGCTGCTTGGACAATGGGAAGCCAAGGGGAGAATGATCACCGATAAGTCCTTGAGGGGCCAGGATAGGTGGAAGGACATTTAGGTCCGTCTGTAAGAGCCTGGGGTGGTCCTCACTGTTTTTCATATCCTGGCTCAGAAGGCTCTGACAGCTCCTGGCCAACAGGGAGTAGATGCCCCAGCTGAGGCTCAGCCTGGCTATGGACTCTTCAGAAGAGACAGCAGATTGGGAGCATAGACAGAGTGGCCACCTCCGGGGCTGGATGGGGTGGCCTAGAGCCACAGATGCAGACTGCCCTGTGTACAAGACCAGTGACCAGGTTCATGCACTATCATCAAGTCCTGTGTGTTCTCAACAATGCCCAAGGCAAGTGCCAAGGGATTCCGGGACCATCCATGAAGTTCCCACCCAGGGTAGAATTGGCAAATGGATTCTCCTGGCCCCTCCCTCTGAGTCAGGGTTCTAAATGTGCCTTGGTTTGCATGGACACTGCATCTGGCCTAACCCAAGCCTTCCCTGTCACCGTGCAAACCAGGCTGCCACCACTAGGGAAGCTGAGCGCCATGGACAGGGACCTCGCTGATCGGACAGTGATCGGGGGTTCACACTCCAAAGATCATACTGTGCGAGGGTGGGGGAAGGAACGTGGAGTGCATGGAGCATCCATCACTCCTAGAACCACAGCAGCATGGCTGGTAGAAAGGAACAGTGCAAGAGTAAAGCAGCAGATTAAATCACTAGCAGGTAAAACCACCTTGCCCGGGTGGACTACAGTACTGTCCAGGCTTTAATACATTTCAATGGTCAACCAGTAGGGCCTCTTGCCCCATATCTCAGACGGGAATCCCCACTGAGGCGCCCAGTTCTGTAACCCTATGGAAGTTGCAAGACGCGGTCAATGCCCTGACTCCCACTGAGGATCAATGTGCTCTGCTGCTGAGGACAGCAAGCCCCATCACACCTGGGACAGGGGTGAGGGACTGGAATTTGCACTGGGAAGTCCCAAGGCGTTGACGAGTCACTTCCCAGCCCTGGGTGACGGGAAACGACTCAGTCTGCACTGGGATCCCACTGTTCTGCTGCAGTCGGACCAACTGAAACACACGATACCTGGCATGGAACACACACCATCGAAAGAGGGGAGAGGGTGGGGGTCCTGGTCCGCCATATCCCACAACAGTCCCCCTCCTCACGCCTGACAGGGCTGCCTCCCAGGGCCAACATGGTCGGGATGCACACCCTGGTCACATTCCTAAAGATGCAGCCACACTTACATCTAAAGTGCGGGTTTCGGGATCATTCTTGTAGAAGGGGAAGACCTCCCCAGGCAAGTTCCTACTCCTCTCTGTCCTCCTGACCTGAGGCTCTGCTGCCCCTGTGGTGTCCAGTCACAGGACGGGCACCTGCAGGATGGACCTTCCTACTGTGGCCCCATCCTATCCCAGCAAGGAAATCTGTCCCACTGTTGGGTATGTGGGCTGCCCTCTCCAGATGGTCAGGATGATAATGGTGGGTATCGCCCCTCCAGGGGAGAAGTTGGAAGGCATTCAGAACAAGCAAGGACAGTACTCTGTTTGTCTGATATTGCCAATAGCATGTCCATAACGCCCGCATGGGTATGGTTTTGCTATCAAACACAGTATAGAGGCATCCCATCAAGTAGCTCACTGGAAGGTTCTAGAAAGTCCTCCATCAGAGTCTTGGTTCGCTGTACTCAGAATTGGAACGGACTTGTGGGGCTTACTCTGGGTGATGGACATTTGCCCACCCAGTCACCCCTATGTTGGGAACAGAAGAGTCACTCTAAACAAAACCAACCCAGTTGTACCAGAAAGGTGGGATGGACACCCCTGGGACTGCATCCATCCTGTCACATGAAGGGAGAGTCACTGGTTGGCAGGGACTGGTCCCACCACTCGGGTATTTAGTGGGCGACCCCAGTGGGCCTCCATGGTTTTGTGGCACAAACCTTTGGTCGTGGCTCCCACCTGGGTGGTTGGGCCGCTGTACCCTGCGGTTCCCCTGGGCCCAGGGGAGAACCTGTCCTGTGGGAACAACAGTTGACAAGCTCCCTCTCCTGAAGGCCAGATGGACACACTGTCTTTCTCAGCACGGTGGTCTGGCTGCTCTCTGTTCGCTCCATCGGTTTGCAGCCCTTGCAGCCCTGGCTGGATTCACTCAGGGAGCCTTGAGGGATGGCCAAAAAGTCTGTCCCTATGAACACCCAGTGTCTTCAATGAGACCAGCTGTCCTCCAGAACACGATGGCCTTGGGCACCTGCTGCCTCACAAGGAGGCACGTGTGCCATTATCCAGCCAGAACTGTGTGTCCGTACCTGACGAGCCTGCTACCGTATCATGTTTCTCGGGTCTCGGGAGGACGCGGGGAGCGCCCTGAGTGATCCGACACCCAGCCTTGGGGATTTCATAAATCAGTGATTGGGATCATGGGCCTCTTGGTGGAAAGAGTTGCTGCTCATCTGGGCAACTGCTGTCTTAACCTGTGCTTTCTCTTGTACACACCTGTGTCACCGCTGTGGCCTCTGCCTCCAGCACAGTGGGACGACTGCCACAGGGGCATCTCCGGGCTAGTGAAACCCCTTCCTGACCCCTCAGGGCACACGCAGAACAGAGGTTCACGGGAGGTTGTAAGAGCCGGGCACGAGGGGTGGGGTGCTGGAGAAGGTGGATGAGAGGCCATGACCACCACTTGCCGTGACCTGGACCCAGGCAATCAGAGGCTCCCCACCCTCCCCTGTCCTTGGAATGTGGGTTTCCCTTGCCTTCCCTGCTCCCAGAAGCTGCTCCAGGAATGTGGTCTTGAGACAGTGATGTGGTGTTGAGGCCATCTGGATGGTCTACGTGACTGAGCCCAGTTATGGCCTCCATATAAACCTCTAAGAGGTGGCAGGTGGGTGTGGAGATCTACTCCTCTTGCTGCTGCCCAAGACAAGCCACGGATGTGAGTTCCCTTGCTTCTCCAAACTGCCACCTACTGATCTGCAGTGGCCTGTCCCTTTCTTTGGCCTCTCCCTGTTCTCAGACCAGTGGCCAAGTTCACATTACATCTGAGAAGCTTCCAAGGAGCTTGCAGACCATAAGTCACTGATTAGATCATTAACCATCGATCCATGGACACTATGTCCAGACTTTGACAGAAAGGGGACACCTTAGACTCCACCAAAACATGACTAGAACTGATACATGAATTCAGTGAAGTTGCAGGATACAAAATAAACACACAGAAACCTGTTGCTTTCCTATACACCAATAATGAAGGAGCAGGAAATGAAATTAAGAAACAGTACTCTTTAAAATTGCACAAAAAAAACAATAAAACATCTAGGAATAAATTTAACTGAAGGGGGGAAAGACCTATACTCTGAAAACCATAAAACACTGATGAAAGAAATTCAAGACAATGCAGTTAAGTAGAAAGACTTTCCATGCTATGAGGTGGAAGAACAAATATTACTAAAATGTCTCTCCTAGAGGTCTGTAACCTACAATGGTAGAAACATTAGATTGGCAGCAGACCTATCCACAGTCACCTGGCCAGCCAGAAAGGACTCTCATGATATATTCAGAGCACTAAACGAGAAAAATATGCAGCGAAGAATACCATATCCAGCTAGGCTGTCACTGAAAATAGAAGGAGAGAGAAAAAGCTTCCAGGACAAACAGAAACTAAAAGAATTTGCGAACACCAAACCAGCCCTACAAGAAATATTGAAAGGAGAGAGTGTAAAAGTAACATAGACCAGAAAGGAACACAGACAATATACAGTAACAGTCACCTTACAGGCAATACAATGGCACTAAATTCACATCTTTCAATAATTATCCCAATCGTAAATGGGCTAAATGCCCCAATAAAAAGTCACAGGGCATCAGAGTGGATAAAAAAGCAAGACCCATCAATATGCTGTCTGCAAGAGACTCATTTTAGACCCAAAGACGCCTCCAGATTTAAAGTGAGGGGGTAGAAAGCCATTGATCATGCTAATGGACATCAAAAGAAAGGTGGGGTGGCAATCCTTAGATCAGACAAATTAGATTTTAAACTGAAGACTGTAAGAGATGAGGAAGGACACTCTATCATACTTAAAGGGTCTTTCCAACAAGAAGATCTAACAATTGGAAATATTTATGCCCCTAACATGGGAGCAGCCAATTATATAAGCCAATTAATAACAAATATCAAAGAAACACATCGACAATAATACAATAATAGTAGGGGATTTAACACCACCCTCACTGAAATGGACAGATCATCTAAACAAAAGATCAACAAGGAAATAAAGGCTTTAAATGACACACTGGACCAGATGGACTTCACAGATATATGCAGAACATTCCAAAGCAACAGAATACACATTCTTCTCTGGTGCATATGGAACATTCTCCAGAATAGATCACATCCTGGGTCACAAATCAGGTCTCAACTGGTACCAAAAGATTAGGATCATTCCCTGCATATTTTTGGACCACAATAGTTTGAAACTCGAACAAACTCAATCACAAGGGGAAAGTCTCAAAGAACTCAGATACGTGGAGGCTAAAGAGCATCCTACTAAAGAATGAATGGGTCAACCAGGAAATTGAGGAAGAATTTTAAAAATTCATGGAAACAAATGAAAATGAAAACACAACTGTTCAAAATCTCTGGGATGCAGGAAAGGCGGTTCTAAGAGGGAAGTATATAGCAATACAAGCCTTTCTTAAGAAACAAGAAAGGTCTCACATATACAACTTAACCCTAAACCTAAAAGAGCTGGAGAAAGAACAGCAAATAAAGCCCAAACCCAGCAGGAAGAGAGAAATAATAAAGATCAGAGCAGAAACCAATGAAATAGAAACCAAAAGAACGTAGAACAGATCAGTGAAACTAGAATCTGGTTCTTTGAGAGAATTAATAAGATTGATAAACCCCTGGCCAGACTTATCAAAAAGAAAAGAGAAAGAACCCAAATAAAAAAATCATGAATGAAAGAGGAGAGATCACAACCAATAACGAAGAAATACAATTACAAGAACATATTATGAGCAACTATATGCCAGCAAATTAGACAATCTGGAAGAAATGGATGCATTCCTAGAGACATATAAGCTACCAAAGCTGAACCAGGAAGAAGTAGAAAACCTGAACAGACCCATAACCAGCAAGGAAATTAAAGCAGTAATCAAAAATCTCCCAAAAAACAAGAGCCCAGGGCCAGATGGCTTCCCAGGGGAATTCTACCAAACATTTAAAGAAGAGTTAATACCAATCTTCTGAAACTGTTCTGAAAAAGAGAAATGGGAGGAAAACTTCCAAACTCATTTTATGAGGCCAGCATTACCTTGATCCCCAAACCAGACAGAGACCCCATCAAAAAGGAGAATTACAGACCAATATCCCTGATGAACATGGATGCAAAAATTCTCACCAAAATACTAGCCAGTAGGATCCAACAGTCCATTAAAAGAATTATTCACCACAACCAAGTGGGATTTATTCCTGAGCTGCAAGTTTGGTTCAACATCCGCAAATCAATCAATGTGATACAATACATTAACAAAAGAAAGAACAAGAATCATATGATCCTCTCAATAGATGCAGAAAAAGCATTTGACAAAGTACAGCATCCTTTCTTGATTAAAACTCTTCACAGTGTAGAGATAGAGGGAACATACCTCAATACGATAAAAGCCATCTATGAAAAACCCACAGCGAATATCATTCTCAATGGGGAAAAACTGAAAGCTTTTCCTCTAAGGTCAGGAACATGACAGGGATGCCCACTCTCACCATTATTGTTCAACATTGTACTAGAAGTCCTCGGCTCAGCAATCAGAAAACAAAAAGAAATAAAATTCGTCTAAATCAGCAAAGAAAAAGTCAAACTCTCACTCTTTGCAAATGACATGATACCTTATGTGGAAAACCCAAAAGACTCTACCCCAAAACTGCTAGAACTCATACAGGAATTCAGTAAAGTGGCAGGATATAAAATCAATGCACAGAAATCAGTGGCATTCCTATACACTAAGACAGAAGAAAGAGAAATTAAGGAGTCAATCCCATTTACAATTGCACCCAAAACCATAAGATACCTAGGAATAAACCAAAGAGGAAAAGGATCTGTACTCAGAAAACTATAGAATACTCATGAAAGAAATTGAGGAAGACACAAAGAAATGGAAAATTGTTCCATGCTCATGGAATGGAAGAACAAATATTGTGAAGATGTCAATGCTACCCAGGGCAATCTACACATTCAAAGCAATCCTTATCAAAATGCCATCAACTTTTTTCAAAGAAATGGAACAAATAATCCTAAAATTTGTATGGAACCAGAAAAGACCCCGAATAGCCAGAGGAATGTTGAAAAAGAAAAGCAAAGCTGGCGGCATCACAATTCCGGACTTCCAGCTCTATTACAAAGCTGTCATCATCAAGACAGTCTGGTACTGGCACAAAAACAGACACATAGATCAATTGAACAGAATAGTGAGCCCAGAAATGGACCCTCAACTCTATGGTCAACTAATCTTTGACAAAGCAGGAAAGAATGTCCAATGGAAAAAAGACAGTCTCTTCAACAAATGGTGTTGGGAAAACTGGACAGCCACATGCAGAAGAATGACACTGGACCATTTCCTTACACCACACACAAAAATAGACTCAAAATGGATGAAAGACCTAAATGTGAGACAGGAATCCATCAAAGTCCTTGAGGAGAACACAGACAGCAACCTCTTTGACTTTGGCCGCAGGAAATTCTTCCTAGACACGTCTCCAAAGGCAAGGGAAGCAAGGGCAAAAATGAACTACTGGGACTTCACCAAGATAAAAAGCTTTTGCACAACAAAGGAAACAGTTGACAAAACCAAAAGACAGCTGACAGAATGGAAGAAGATATTTGCAAATGACATATCAGATAAAGGGCTAGTATCCCAAATCTATCAAGAACTGATACAACTCAACACCCAAAAAACAAATAATCAAGTCAAAAAATGGGCAGAGGACATGAACAGACACTTCTCCAAAGAAGACATACAAATGGCCAACAGACACATGAAAGGATCTCAACATCACTGGGCATCAGGGAAATCCAAATCAAAACCTCAATGAGATACCACCTCACACCAGTCAGAATGGCTAAAATGAACAAGTCAGGAAAGGACAGATGTTGGCGGGGATGCGGAGAAAGGGGAACCCTCCTACACAGTTGGTGGGAATGCAAGCTGGTGCAGCCACTTTGGGAAACAGTATAGAGGTTCCTCAAAATTTGAAAATAGAGCTACTCTATGACCCAGCAATTGCACTATTGGATATTTACCCCCAAAGTACAAATGTAGTGATCCAAAGGGGTACATGCACCCCAATGTTTATAGCAGCAATGTTCACCATAACCAAACTGTGGAAAGAGCCCAGATGTCCATCGACAGATGAATGGATAAAGAAGATATGGTTTATATATACAATGAAATATTATGCAGCCATCAAAAAATGAAATTTTGCCATTTGCAATGATGTGGATGGAACTAGAGGATATTATGCTAAGCGAAATAAGTCCATCAAAGACAATTATCATATGATCTCACTAACATGTGGAATTTGAGAAACAAGGCAGAGGATCACAGGGGAAGAGAGGATAAAATGAAACAAGACGAAACCAGAGAGGGAGACAAACAATAAGAGACTCTTAATCTCAGGAAACAAACTGAGGGTTGCTGGAGTGGAGGGGGTGGGGGGGATGGGGTGGCTGGGTGATGGACATTGGGGAGGGTATTTTCTATGGTGAGTGCTGTGAATTGTGTAAGACTGATGAATCACACACCTGTGCCCCTGAAAGAAATAATACATTATATATTAATAATAAAAATTAAAAAAAGTCTCTCCTACTCAAGGCCATCTACACATGTAATGCAAACCCTATCAAACTACCAACAACAGTTTTCACAGGGCTAAAACAACCAATCCTAAAATGTGTATGGAACCACAGAAGACCTTGAGCAGCCAAAGGAACGTTGTAAAAGAAAACCAAAACTGGAGGCAACACAATTCTGGACCTCAAGCTCTATTACAAAACTGTAATCATCAAGATAGCATGGTATTGGCACAAAAACAGACACATAGATCAATGGAACAAGAAAGTCCAGAAATGGACCCTCAACTGTATGGTGAGCTAATCTTTGACAAAGCAGGAAAGAATATCCAATGGAAAAAAGACAGTCTCTTCAATAAATGGTGTTGGGAAAATTGGACAGCCACATGCAGAAGAATGACACTGGACCATTTCCTTACACCACACACAAAAATAGACTCAAAATGGATGAAAGACCTAAATGGGAGATAGGAATCCTTCAAAATCCTAGAGGAGAACACAGGCAGCAACCTCTTCGATATTGGCCACAGCAACTTCTTTCAAGACACCGTCTCCAAAGACAAGGTGAAACAAAAGCAAAAATGCACTATTAGGACTTCATGAAAATAAAAAGCTTTTGCACAGCAAACAGTCAACAAAACTAAAAGACAACCTACAGAATTGGTAAGAAATTTGCAAATGACATATCTGATAAAGGCTTACTATCCAAAGTATTAAAAACCGATACAATTCAACACTCCAAAAAAACAAATAATCCATTTTCAAAATGGGCAAAGACATGAACAGACACCTTTCCAGAGAAGACATCCAGATGGCCAACAGACACAAGAGCAGATGCTCAACATCACTCATCATCAGGGATTGGGCTACTGGGTATTTGCCCAAAGATACAAAATCAATACTTCAAAGGATACATGCACCCCTGTGACAGGAGCATTATCTACAACAGCCAAGATCCGGAAGCAGCCAGAATGCCCACTGACTTACGCATGGATAAAGATGTGGTGTGTACACACAATGGACTGTTACTCAGCCATATAGAAGAAGGAATCTTGCCATTTGTAACATGGATGGACCTAGAGAGTATAATGCTAAGTGAAGTAAGTCAGAGAAAGACAAATACCATAGGATCTCACTCATATGTGGAAATGTCGGAACAAAGCAAGAAACAGTCCAAGAAACAGACTTAACTACAGAGCACTGGTGTTTAGCAGAGGGGAGGAGGGTGGGGAGGAGTGAACCAGGTCCAGGGGACCAGGCGTACACTTACCGTGAGGAGCACGGAGTGATGTGTGGGAGTGTTGAATCCCTACACTGCACGCCCGAAACTAATACAACGTTGCATGTTAATGACACTGGAATTAAAATCTTTCAAAAACGTATCAAGCAAACAAGAGCAACAACAAAAAGACAATCAGTCTGAGCATTGCTGGCCCCCGAAACCCCACAGACCTCAGGGGCACAGGTGTGTTTGTGCAGGTCTGGGCTTGGACTTGGGCAGCTGCTCCTGTGTCCCGACCTTGCCCGACCTCCCCTGTTCCCGGCCCGGGCTCCCCTGACCTGGGAGGCTCACACCTGCACCGTACTGTCCCCTGTCACTGCCCTGGGAGCCAGGACCCATCTCCGGCCACCTCTGCGTTGTGTCCACCATGGAGGGAGCCCACCCCTGAAACTCCGTTGGAGGCAGCCCCGGCAATGGGGGCGAGTCAGTCCCCAGGTGCACTCACTGTTCGGAAGGCCCGGGTTTCTGCAGCCAGCAAGGCTCCCAGGTGCCGCTCGTTGAGGATACCATGGTCAGGGCGCGGCAGTCAGGCCTCGCAAGGCTCCCAGGTCCCTCGGCGCTGCCTTCAGGGGGAACATACGCATTTGTGTGGATTGGCCCTTGGAAACAGGCCGATGCCATGGATCCCACCAGGCTACTGCCTGAAGCAAGCAGCCCCTCCAGACCCTCGCCGGGGACCTTGGCTCCACGCACCTGCGCGGCTGGAGCATGCTCAGCAAGCACCGCGCCAGCCCGCAGAGGGCGGCTGGGGTCATCTGAGCCTGCCCAGCTCCGGTGGGTCTGGAAGCACACGCACAGCCTCCAGGCTGGAGGGAGCCCACCCCCAAAGAGTCTTCCTTAGAGGCACCTTTCCAGGGGCCCAGCTCCGGCCCCATCTGGACTGGCTGCCTGATGAAGCCCGCGCCTTCTCCCGAGCTCAGGGCCCTCAGGGGTCTCTTACAGAAGGACAGCGCAGTCAGGGGACTCGGGGCCCCCAGCTCCCGCTGAAAGGGAAACACACGCCCACGCGCGCAGGTGCAGGCCTGCGAGTAGGTCGAGCGTGTGGGCCGCGCCCCCCGAGCCTGGGGTCGCTGCCACACCCCGCACCAGCCGCGCCCCGGGCTCCCCCGACACGGGCAGCTCCTAAAAGCGCCATACGCACCTGTCGGCCCGCCGAGGCCCTGGAAACCGGTGGAGACGCGGCATAGCCGGGATCACCCCAACAGCCTCCGGAATAAAACGGGCAGCCCACGCCCTTTGTCAGGGGACAGCTTGCAACGGTACAGGCAGCCCCCCTGCAACCGGCTGCCTGCCCGACGGGGTCCCGGGTGCCTGTGGCTGGAAAACACCCCGCCAGCCTCCCCGGCCCCTGCGACCAAGGCAGACCCCGCTCCTCCAGCTTCGCCTCTGGGGCCGAAGTAGGCACAGGTGTGCAGCCGAGGGCGCGGAATTGGGCAGAGGATTGGGCCCCCGGGGGCCCGCCCCCTCCCCAGCCGCGCTGCACGCTCGCGCTCTTCTGGGTCCCTGGCTGCCCGCACCTGCGCGGCTCACGCATGCGCGCTAGGCGCCCTCACCTGTGCGGTGTCTCTGCAGGTGGATCTCGGCCCGCACCAGAAGCAGCCGGACACCCCCCAGGGAGCCCTCCCCCCACAAAATGTTTCGGGGCGACAGTGAGTCCGTGTTGCGACTGGCTGCCTGCCGAGGGGGCCCCTGAGCGCCACACATGGGCCCCCCGTTTCAGCCTCGGGCCTCCGCTCCCCTCTCCGCAGCCTGAACAGGTGCAGCGGGTCCTCTGCGGGGCCCCCTTTCTCACGCCGCCTGTGTCTGCCGGCCCCCTCGTGGCCTGTGGGGCTCAGGGTGCTCCCCAAATGCACACGCCCAGGCTGTCGAGTACTCACGCCCCAAATTCGGAGGCAGCCGCTTGACCCTGGGGCCCGACAGTGCCTTTTCCACCCGGATGCCCGGTGGGCCCCGGGGTCTGGAGCAACCAGGGCTCTATGAGGTCTGCGTGGGGTCTGACGGGGCCCCGCTCTGGGCGCAGGCTCTCCCTCCGACTCCCTGGTTCCCCTGCACGCCCCCCCTGGGTTCTGGGCTGCCTGTGGGTGCTCCGCGGCCCCGACAGTCACTCCGACTCTCTTGGACCTTCTCTCCTGGCCCGTGTGGCTCGCGCTCCCACATGTGCACCCCCAGGGTGCAGACGCTTCCTCCCGAACTTCTCTCAAAGGTGGCCTCGTGAACCGCTCATGGGCAGGCCGTCTCTGATCTGGGGACCTGAGGGGTCCTGGGGTTCCCCAGCCGCAGGGCGCCTGGGGTGTGTGTGAGCCCCGACAGGCCGCTGGGTCCCCTGCTCCAGGTCCCGGGCTCTCCCCGCACCTTCCCTGTTTGGGTCCCCGCCTCCCCCCGTGCCTGGCTGCCCTGCAGGCCAGCTCCCTCCCGGCCTGTCTCCGGCTGGTCCACACGGGCCTACACAGAGCTCAGGGTGGACGGAGCCCCGCCCACAGTCTTTCTGAGGAGGCAGCTTCACCTGCCCACGGTCACTCGGCATTCCCGCAGGCGGCCCCAGGGCTGCCGGGTGTCCATGCTCGCTGCTCCCCACACCAGTGTGGGCCCTGACCTGGAAGGGCGATCCGTGTCCTGCTGCCCTGGGCAGAATGGACCCGATGGCGGGTTAAGGTGGACGCCAGGTACCCCCGAGCCCCCCTCCTGTTGCCCAGCCTCGTCGGCCGGACCCTGCCCTGCCCCAGGTCCCCGGCTCCCCTGAGCTGCACGTGTGCGGTCCACACCCTGGGAGCCGGTCTCGGGCTGCAGGGGGCACTGCAGTCCATGGAGACAGGGCCTTTCCTCAGCCACAGGCAAGGCCTTCAGGGGGGACGGTGCCTTAATGTCTCCATGAGCCCCCATGTGATAGGAGGGACTGCCAGTCCCATTGGTCCTGGCTGCCCCCAGGAGGTGCCCAGCTTCCCCAGCACTCAGGGCTACCCAGGTGTCTCTTTGGTGTGTACCCAGACCGATCCCCAGGGGCCCCGCCTGCCAAGGGCTCCAGATTCCTGCAGGTCAGCCTTCAGGACAGAGAAAGGCATGTGTGAGGTTTCTGCCTGGAGTCAGGCGGATGCCCGTGCACCAAGTCGCTGGCTACTGTGGCCCAGCCTGTCCCTATGGCTGCCCTGGTCACTGTGTCCCCTCCCTGGGCTGTCAGCTCACCTGCTGTCCTCACAGAGTCAGCCCATCCCGTGGGGCCCGTCCTGGAGAGCCCTCTGGCGGGAGAGAGCCCCTGGCCAGAAAATCTTGCTGAGGCTCCATTTGCAATCAGGGACGATCAGTCTCCATTCATTCCAGCTGATTGAGGGGGTCAGGGTTTAACCAGCACTGCAGGCTCCCAGATGTGTCCAGTGGGTGGACACGCCGACCATCCCTTGCCTCCCCATCCCGGCCAGGCAGTCCCAGTTTCTTCAGCTCTGCTGGGTGCGGGCCCATGTGCCTCTGTGTAGGCGTGGAGTTGAGTCAAGCATGTGGCCACGACCCTCCAAGGGCCTGTTCCTGTGCCTTGGGCCCTCCCTGCTGCTGCCTGGTTCCTGGGGCCCGCCCACTCGGCCTTGGGGTGCAGGACACTTCGGGTGGGGGGCCCTGGGCTGACCCGCAAGCACGAGCAGAGCCCCCGGGCTAGAGCGAGACCACCCACTGAAAGTCTTTCTGAGGTGGCAACTTTCAACTGGGCCGGTCACTCACCCCGTAGCCAGCCTGCATTCCCAGCCTTCTCCAGACCGCAAGGCTCCCGGTGCTGCTTCTGGCGGCTCCACGGTCCAGTGGGCTGGCCCCGACCTGGCAAATCCAGTTCCACCTCTGCGGGCGGGGGCGGCATCGGGGCCCTGCCCGCACCCCCTCTCGCTCACTCATCCCGGGCTGCCGGCCCCGCGGGTGGGGGCGAGGGTCCAGGCCTGCTCTGCTCCCAGATCGAGCGCGGTTTGAAGCCTGTTTGTGGTGCTGGTTCCCGGGGCCACAAGAAAGTTAGAGGTGCTCTGTGGCTGGGGTGATGGATGTGGGGCCCACGGCAGAGGCAGAGAGGGACCAGGCTCCGAGTGTGAGCCTGGAGCCTGGGTCGAGGCGGAAGGGGCCCCGAAGCCACAGAGTCCCCGCTCCTCTCCCCACAAGGGCCCGGGGAACTCTGGCGACTGATCCATGAGCTTCCATCCCGGGCCCTTCCCTTCACTGGTGGGCACTACTGGATGCTAATAAGTCCCACGAAGAGCCTGCTGGATCCACTCGGCCCCACATCCAGCCTGGGGGTCTCTCTGCTTGGGGGCAGCAGGCCTCTGCCAGGAACTTGGTGGCCAGGGCAGCAGACGAGGCCCGAGGAGCCTGGCCCCTCGCGGTTAACTAGCCGTGGCACCCCCAGACCCCCAGACCGATGCTTGATGGCCGAGCAGAAACATCCTGTGCCCCAGTCTGGAGGCCGGCCAGAAAGCAGGTGTCAGGGGGCTGGGCTCCCTCTGCAGCCCTTCCCGTCCGCCACCACGCAATCCCCCTCCCGTCTCTCCCCTGCTTGCAAGGTCACAGTCACACAGATTAGGGCCCACCCTCTCGGGTACCACCACATTTTAACGTGGCTAATCACACAGAAACGTCAAAGTCTTGGAGACGTGAAAACAGGCCATCGGTCAGGGAGGGACTTTGGTGGCAGACTGTGGGCAGAAGTGGTTTACCGAAGGGTGGATGGTTGTCCCCGAGGCACCGCGAGCGAGGCTCAGATGCTCCTGGACGGTCTCTGCGCCGCGAGCGGGACCCTGCCTGCACCCCAGGGCCTCTCTGGAGGCGAGCCGGCACTGTCAGCGGAAGCTGGCTCCACAGCAGAGGGTCCTTGCTGTCCCACGGCGAGCGGGCATTTACTGGAAGGGCGCGCGGCTGCCCTGTAAGTTTCCAGAAATAAGCAGGGTTTCTGTGATGTGGGACACCCCGGGAATGGCATTTCATGTCCCCGTGAATGGGGATGGCAGCAGACAAGGCCGTCAGGGAGCTGGGGTGCAGGACACCTGCTTTCCCATCGAAGGGGGTGGGGACGACATGGCGGGCAGGTCTGAGGGCTGGCCCAGCGCTGCGGTTTTCCTTCTGGGCTTCGACCTTGTGGCTCAGAGCAGGGTCCTGGGACCAGCAGCACAGGGCTGGTTAGAAATGCAGACGTGCAGGCTCATGGGTTCCCCTGCCTGCTGATTCTAGGGGTGCAGGTGAGGCCTTTCCCAGGGCTCACTGGCACTCTGCCCCCTCCAGTCCAGTCCTGCCCTGAGCTGGGGACAGGGGGTGCTGGTGCCAGGAGCTGGGGTCTAGGCTGTTCCAGGAACCAGGCGTCTACAGCCACAAGAAGCAGCAGGAATGGCTCCTCTGGGGTGTGGTCCCCCACCCAGCACACTGACCAGCGCATCTGGGGCAAGATCTCCAGTCTGTCTGACGCAGGGCTGTGCTGGGCCCCCCGTGCTCTGGGCCACCAGGGGGGTGGGAGCCATGTGGGGTGGGACTGGGCTTGAAGAGGGGGCCATGGGCGGAAGGACAGTAGGCTTCCCAAGAGGACACCCCTGTCCCCCTCCACCAGCTCTCTCTCCAAAAAGAGAGCCAAGGCAGGGGGGCCTCTGAGTCTCTGAGGCTTGGACCTGTCTACTAGCTGGGTGGGGGGGAACCTGGCAGCCCTGGCCGGGTGGGGTGGGGGAACCTGGCAGTCTGGCATGCACTCCCTCCCCCGACCCTACACCCGGATGGTGTTTGATGAGCTGAGAGCCAAAGGCTGTTTCATCAGTAAGCCCTGCTCTGGAATTGATTTTGAGTTAAATTTTGTTTCTTTTGTTCCAGTCACTACCTGGGACAGGTTCTAATCTGAGGGGTGTTTCGGGGCCACACGTTCCGTGGGCATGTCTTTGCTCACAAGATGGGACTCAGAGTCCAATTTCCTGCATTTAAAGATTAAAACCCTCACCCTGCACTGTGGAAAGTGCCATTAATTAGCCTTTCCGATGGCTACAGGAATTCTTAATTACGCATTTGTTTTCCTGGGTTTCTGGGCGCTGGGTAAGTTCTTTGCCCCTTGCTGTCAGACCTCAAGCTGCACCCACGGTCAGCGGGGGGAACAATAAGAAATGTGGTTTCCTTTAAAGACTTAATGAGCTCGTGAGTAGACAACCGTCAGCTGGTGGTTCAGGCGATCAATCGATGGATCGTGGTTCTGCTGCCCTGACATCCACCTCCTTTGGCATGCAGCCTCCTGCTCCGAGGGGAGCGTGGGGGCTGCCTCGTCGTCCCGGGGTCGGCAGGGTCCTCCCGGGTCCCCTTGATTCCACGTGTTGTGGTGAAGCCAGCGGCCCCCACGCCCCCATTAGGACCCCGATCCTGACACCACCCAGCAGGTCCTTCTACTGCCGAGTGCTGGGCAGCCTCTGAGCAGAGCTGGTTCTCAGCGAACCCTGTGACCCTGGCTTCTGGAAGAACCGCCTGGACTCAGAGCAGGGAGGCTGGGTGGGGTCGGGGAACCAGCCCCGAAGTGAGGCAGTGGGAGAGTCCATCACCCCACTAGACACACTCGCTGAGCATCTCCTGCGTGCGGGTGCTGGAGAAGGAGCCCCCTGGAAGGCAGCTGCCCTTCCTCCCCCACGAGCAGAGTGGAACACACCTGCGACCACTGGGAAGTACCAGGGACGGGGGGCCGGTGCCATGAAGGTCCATCAGCTGGTTGCAGGTGACACGTGCGTCTGGGGTAGGGCCCCCGGGCGAGCCAGGAAGGGGGCCGCTCCACGGGGCCTCCCCCATACCCTCTGTTCCTGGAATGTACAGCATGTCCCCCTGGGGCCCACTCCCCACAATCCAGAAACCTCCGGGGCCTTCCAGAAAGGCAGTAGGTGGGGCAATGATGGGGCGGCAGCGAGGGTTTGCCCCCCACGCCCACCCCTGCTCAGAACCATGGGGTGACCACACTGTTGACTGGCTAACCTGGCATCCATCCAGCCCTGCTTTCTGTTCTCTACTATTAAGTCAACAAGCTTATCAGACTCCCTTGCAGCTGGAGGTGGCTGCATGAATCTTACCCATGAGACAAAAACAGACGGCTCCTGAGGACTTCTAGGAAAGCCTTTGTCCTTCTGATACAGGCCACTGCTCTCTCCGCCTTCCCCTTCCTCATTTTCATTGCCTAGAAAGTGTGTGTGATGGCTGGAGCTGCAGCAGCCATCTTGAGATCACCAGGAAAGGGAGCCTGATCTCCTGGAGGCTCTGAAATGCTTCCCCAGGGACTAGGCAAGTGAGAAAAACAAATAAATAGCTAAGCACCTATTTCTCCCAGCTGAACGTGATCCTTAACTGACCCCGTCTCCCAAAGTGGGTCTCTGTCTTCCTGGGCAAGGACACTTCCATTCTTCCCCAAATAAGACCAGATTTCTGAGTCACAAAAAAACGACCAAGAGATAGGGTTTTGTACGAAAAGGATTTGTTAGAAAAAGACAGTCTGGTGTAGGGACGCAGAGGCCAGAGGACCTGGCTTTTCGATCTTTTGTTTTCTTCCATCTGGGTCTGATGAGAACTCCCAGCTCCGTTGGTGGAAACACGTCCAGTTTAGTTTCTTCAAACCAGGAGGTGGACGAAATGCCAAGTGAAGTTAGCACATGAAACAACAAACAGGAAACACAAGGTGTGGGTTGACGCTGTGTTGTTTGATGTAAATGTTAGGAAAAGAGAAAATATGTTCAGAATTCATCTCTGGGAGAAATTGTGTGTTTCAGGAGGAAATGCCTTGGCAGGTTCCTGGAGCTGGGCCTCCCCAAATGGGAGTGGATAAAAGATGGTGGCGAAATTGCTCTGTGAAGTGGGGAGGAGATGGGGTCCCGGTTGAACCCCGAGCTCCATGGGGCGAGCCCTCGGGCCCCCCCACAGATGGCCACACTGCACATACCCGGGTGGTGGGGCTGTCACCACAAGCCACCACACCTTGATGTCTCCATAGAATAGACATTTGTCCCGTCACTGTTCCGGAGGCCACAAGTCCAAAGTCAGGGTGTGGCTGGGTCGCCCTGCCCCTGAGGCTCTGGGGAGCAGGGGGTCCTTCCTGCTTCCCCCAGCCCCTGGTGTGGCCGGATGCTCTTCCCCCTTGGCCTGAGGGGGCAGACGCTCTACTTGTAGGACAGGGCTCCTGCCCGCCCCACCTGGCGCTGCCTGGCCCAGCGTCTGTTCCCACATCCCGTGTAGTTTGGGCTTTGAAGACCCTGGTTCTTGTGTAGAAAGCAGGACGATGGCTTTGCCGGCCGCATGGACACCGGGCTTCCAGCACTGGGTGAATCCTCACACGGGCCCAGAAGGGTCCGGGGGTCACCCGCGTGAGGGTCTGGGGGCTGGGGCCGCAGTGACCGGTGGGAGAGCAGACCCCGCGCAGACCCCGTGCGGGCACAGGCCAGGCGCGGACGACCTGGAGAGGGGGCAGATGTGGGGCTTGATGGAAAAGAGCCAGGTGGCGGACACATCACGGCGAGTCCCGCACTTTGTGTGGCTGCTTCCGAAGCTGATGCCAGACACACCAGAGGGGGCAGGCTGTGTAGACAGGGCAGGTGCTGGGGGATAAAAGGACCAGAGTAGCCATCTGATGGGCCCACCTCTGGCTCTGGTAACAGCAGGAGGGACGTGGAGGGACATGGAGGGCTGTGTGCTGGAGGCCCCGGGAGGCTCCTCGGGAAGCGGGGCCCCTGCAGCAGCTCCCCGAGCCTGTTGGGATGCCAAGTGCTGTCAGTGCGGTCAACACGCCTGCCCACGTAGATGTTGTGGCACGGCCACCCCCACATTGCCCGGCACACCCCCGTCCCTGCACTGCCCAACGAAGAGTCTCATCAAGTATTTTGCCCGTTTTTCTAGGTGATTTTTTCTTGTTGATGTGTAGATGTTCTTTATGTGTTTTGACGTGGTTCTTTGTGGTAGGTATTAAAATAGCCTTTTGCTCTAAGGAACGTCAATTCCGGCCCCACCCAGCTCTGAAACGCCAGCCGTGGGGCGGCCTCTGGCGGATCCCATGCACCCCTGCACCACAAGCCCTGCTTTAGAGCCACGCACACGCCACGTCCTCTCCCTCTTGCACCTGCTGCCCCCCGGCTCCCCTCCCCTCCCTCCTGCACCTGCTGCCCCCCACCCCGGGCTCCTCTCCCCTCCCTCCTGCACCTGCTGCCCCCCGGCTCCTCTCCCCTCCCTCCTGCACCTGCTGCCCCCCCTGGCTGACCGGGGCCTCTCCCTCACCTGCGTCCTCCGGTGGAGCCCGTCTCAGATGAGGACGGAAGTCTGCGTGGGGAATTTATTGAGCATCACTTTGCCTAGTGGCTGCTGTTGGGCAGACGCACAGCTTGCTCTTACTGTAAGTAGGGGCGTTTCCTGAAGGTGTTACACGTCATTTCCTGGGTGGACAGTGAAGTACATTAGAGGGAGTCGGGAGGGGGCTGAGGAGAGGGGCTGACTGGCCGGACATGCCAGCAGAGCAGCCCCCACCTGAGGACCCTTCCTTCAGTCCACCCACCGGCCCACCCACCCATCCCTCGCCCCCTCCCTCCCGCTCTCTCCAACCCTCTCTCCCTCCCTCCATCCCTCTCTCCCTCCCTCCCCCTCCCTCCCTCCTTCCATCCCTCTCTCCCTCCCTCCCTCCCTCCCTCCCCTTGGTTCTGCTTCTCTGGAGAACTCTGACCAATATAACCAGGTATCAACAGTGTAACTTCAGACAAGTTACAGAGTCTCTCCGTGCCTCAGTTTCCCCGTCTGTAAAGTGGGGGTTAATACTGGCCCCTTCCCCAGAGGACTATAGTGAGGGACAGGGGGAGGTTTCTGCACCTTCTGATCTGGGCTGGCTTGTCCTGCAGCAGCTCCCTGCTGACTCAGGCTCCCACTGGCTGCAGGGATAATCCAACTACTCCATGGGCGGGGGTGGGGGGGTGGGGGGGTAGTTTGTGCTTTTCCAGGAATGGGGCCGTTTAGCCTGTGTGGTCACATTTCAGAGTAGAGCTGCCCACTGCACCTGCATTCCCCGGGGGTGGGGGGGGTGCGGGCGGGGAGGGGGGATGTGGCTCTTCCCTCTGGCATGCTCAGGAGGGACCGCAGGGCCAGCTCTGGCTTGTGGGTGGTCTCTCTGTCCTAGGACACTGCCCAAAGCCCTCGGTTCTCTCTTCCAAGCTCTCGGGGTCCACTCTCCTACCGTTCTGGGCAGGAGCATGTCCGGAGCATCTGGCCCACGCTCTGTCCATCAGCCACAGGAGGGGTCCCCCGGTGCCCTGTGCCCAGCGTGGGTGGCCTCTGGCGTGGCCTCCTGCGGCTGCCATATGGGCGCGATGTCTGGGACTGTGTCCTGGTCCCTGTGCAGAGCAGTGGGCCCTCATCCACGTCAGGGGACGCCTCTGTGACATCCATAGCTAGTTTTCCCACCCTACTTGTGACACCCGGTATCCTTATGCGGTGCCCCTTCCTGTGACTTCCAGAAATCGATTAGCTTCTTTCTGTTGCTTCTTTTTAGGTGTTTAGAAACAAATCTCTAAGCGTGCCTGCCTTGAGCTTTCCTTCTCCATCAGCGGCTTGATTCTGGTCCTGCTTATTCTGGTTTCTGCTCTGTGGGGCTCACTTCCTAGCTTCCTGTTCTGCTGTCTTGAGCCTTTTGTTTCTTCAACTCTGAAATCTGTAGTTTTCACTTCGTAAGTTCTGCCTTCTAATTTCTAAGCTCTTCTTAAATGTGTAAAATAAATAAAGTTTAAAATGTTGTCTTCTTAAGTTCTTCTCAGGTAAAGCACTTTCGGGGATTTTCTTCTATTCTTAGGGTTATTTTATTCTGGAAGGTTTTTGGTCTGTCTTTGCACGAGTGTGCTGAGGATCGCCGTGCTGTTTCTTTCACGTGGACACGCGGCTTCTGCGGTGAGACAGGTGTGAGTGAAGGTTGTGTCTGTCCTCTGAGCGGCGTGGGGGCTCAGCAGGAGAGAAGGGAGGGGGGCGGTCTCCACGGTGAGCCCCCCACTCGCCCGGCGGAGGACACACAGGGGCAAGCCCACGGGGACACCACGCACTGGACACCCCCGTGAAGGCGGGTTCTGAGGGTCCGAAGGACAAGGCTTGGTGCCCAGGCGACTTGTACTTTTGGGGAGAAAGGGACCCAGGTTGAAAGTGATCACTTCAAAGCCCCACAGCAGGGCCGGGCTCCGTGGAGCAGCGATGAGTGATGTCCGCAGGGTGGCCGGCCCATCCGCTATCAGTTAGTCACTGAAGAATGATTGCCCTGTTGATTTGAATTAGCACCGATAAGCCACTTAATTTAATTTTTAAATGACTATCGGGTGCTTAAAACAGCAGAAGAAATCACAAAAAAGGCTTCTCATCCTTTTTGTCCCCGAGCAGTCAACTGTGTGACTTACCAAGGTCATCAGCCTAATTAGCATTAGCCGTCAGCAGGGGAAGCAGTTCGTCTCAATAGGAGGAGGCAGCCCGGGCCCACGGCTCTCGTTCAGGCCACGGCAGCTTTGCGAGGCCCGTGGCCGCCGGCTGCCTGCAGTGTGCGGCCCCTCGCTGCCTCCCCCCCACCTCTGCCTCAGGCCCGAGCTCTGTGCAGCCCCAGGGCGTACCGGGGCATCCTCGCCTGACCGGCGAAGCCACGCAAGAGAAGGGACTCCGTGGTTCTAAACTCCTGTGTACTTTTGAGGCCCTGTTCCTTGGCGGTGGAAACTCAGCTCGCCACGTCCGGGGGCCTCCTGGTCACCCTCCCAGGCCTGAGTTCACGGCCTCGCGGGCGAGACAGACAAGACACCAGCCCACCGGCCCTGGCAGCGCCGGACGGGACCGTCCCAGCACAGTGGCGCGTGGCTACAGCCCGCAGGGCCGGCCACCCGGGCCGGGATCACACCCTGGCTTTCCCTGACCTCTAGTGAAGAGCGGCACTCCGTCCCGTTGTGAACACACGAACACACGCAGTCCTCCTTGTAGCCACCGTGCTCGCGCAGTGCCCGTGGGCGCCGATCAGCGGACGCCGGGCCGTGGTTCCCGGGGACACGCGACGAGCTTCCTGTGAGCCTCGGGTCACACTTTTGTTCACTGGTCAGTAGATGGCCTTATTTGATGCGTTTCTGTTTGTAGACACCTTATTTAATCTATGCTGTTGGCTCAGTACCACGACCCCCGCCAAGAGCTGTCTTCTGCCTGAGCAAAGCGCGCGTCGCATTTCCTCCGCCGGCCCACGCAGCCTCTGCGGGCTTAGGAGCGCAGCTTCCGCTCCACGCTGGGGGCCCCTTTCGACAGTGAACTCACCAACATAAGCCACAGAAATGTGGAAACAGGCACTCCACCGCCCGCGAGGACACGCTCGCAGGCCCTGCTCAGGCTCAGCGGGCACGCGGTCCCCACTCCCGTCCCGCGGCCCCGCGTGCGTGCAGGACGCCAGGAGCGCCAGCCACTGCCTGACGGTGACCAAGCCAGCAGGGCCACGGACACAGAATGGCCAGCAGGGAGGACGCACGGCAACAAGCCTCAGCTTCATCGGCAGCACGTGGACGGTGGTTGTGCTGTCGGTGGAAACCGCAGGCGTTTCCTTCGCGGGAGGTCACGGGGGTCTGGGAGGGGAGAAGCGTCAGTGCACACAGACACAAGGTCAGCCCCGGGCAGGTGGGTCCAACCGGCGCGGGCCGGGTGCCGAGCGCCTGGGCTTCAGGTCCCGCTGTGTCCCTGAGATGCTGTGGGTGCTGAACGCATCCCCTCGCGTGTCTCTGAGACGGAGCGTGGCCGCGCCCGGGCTACCGTATTGAAGGACCACAGGCAGGTGGCTGAAGCGGCAGGTGCTTATCCCGTCTGGAGCCCAGACGTCTGAGATCAGCTGTCAGCGGGCCAGGTCTGAGGCTCTGAGGGGGACTCCGTTCCAGGTCCCTTCCAGCTCTGGGGCCGCTGATGTGCGGGGCGCCCCCGGGCTTGTGGATGCGTCCCTCCCGTCTCTGCCTCCGTCTTTCCTGGGCTTCCTCCCTGTGTGTGTGTCTGTGTCCTAACCTCCCCCTACAAGGACCCCAGTCATTGCGTCAGGACCCACCTGACCCGTGGGCAATCTGGTCTGAACAAATTACGCCTGCGAAGACCCGATTCCCAGCAAGGTCACCTTCTGAGGCTCCAGGTGGACAGGGTCTTGGGGGCACTATTAATGCCAGGACTGGGGGGACCTCCTCACGGGCCTGTCCATGTCCACGGAAGGCATTGCGGAGCGAGCTGTCGCTGTGGCTCACCAGCCTTCTGACCCTCACCTGGTTGCACCTCCACCTGCTGGGGCAGCGCCTGTTGCCCGCTGGCTTTGGGAGGACGTGCTATCCTAGTGGAATGTGTGTGGCTCCGTGGCTGCCCTTCCCACCGCAGAGAGGAGCCGCTCTGATGGCCTTCTGGCCATTTTGGCAAGTGACCCCGGTCTTGTCCTCGGCTCACTGGACAGGCCATTCTCTGTGGGTTCTGGGGAGGGGTACGGGGTGGGCGCTCAGGAGCAGGGGGGAGGGCGGGGAGCTGCTGGGAGTCTGTGTCCGCCAGGATTCCTTGGGCTCGGGACCTTGGAGGGAGAGGGTCAAGCCAGTGTGGGTCAGGCGCGAGTCCTGCTTCCCAAGGACAGTTTCTGACTTTGGAGGTGAGCCCTGCTCAAGCCTGCGGGAGGCTCCCAGAAGAAAGGGGAGCAGGCTCCAGAGCCGTCTCCACATTAATCGTTTTGAGAGCTGTCTTAGTGTGGCCCCTGCAAACTCGCTCCATGCCCCGGAGCCGTCCCTCTGACTTGGGCTTGAGCTCTTTGTCACCTGCGGGGGCACGTGGCCCTAATCCCATGGCCCGTGTCCTTGTGGGAAGAGGGAATGGGATGAAGAGCACACACCAGGAGGCAGGCTTGGGATGACAGAGGCCGAGGTGCAGGGAGGCGGTCACCGGAGGCTGGGAGAGTCGGGGAGGACCCTCCCCGGAGCCCCGGGAGGGAGCACGTCCCGGCCACAGCTTGACTCTGGACTTCTGGTCCCAGAACCTTGGGAGAACACACCTGCATGGTTTTGAGCCCCGGCCTGAGGTTCTTTGTCAGGCACAGTGAGAAGGAAGGCCTGTGTGTTCAGGGCAGGCTGTCATGAGGGCATAGCCGCCTGGTGATCGGGGTCCCCAGTGGGCAGGTGACACGGCTCCCAGGCCGGCTGTGGGCGCTCGTGACGTGCCTCCTCAGGGTGCCGGGCAGCGGGGCCAGCGTGACCAAGCGCGACACCCTGCCACGAGGCCTGCCCTGCCCCTGCCGCGTGGCCCGGGGTTACCGTTCCTCTGCGAGACACCCAGGCCTTCCGGAAGCTGTTGAAGATGCTCCCCTGGGCTCTGAGGAGGGCCGCCCCGCGTTGACGTGGAGCCCGGGACAAGCCGCTCCCTGAGGCAAGGTGGGGACTCTGCTGCCTGAGGTCCCGGGGGCCCGAAAGAGCGCCCCCCAGTTTTTGGTTCCTGCTGGGCCCACCACAGAGGAGTCGCAGACTGTGCTGGCTCCCGCTGTTTCTGCGTGGCCACGTGGCCACCTGTCCCCAGGCCGCACGGCTCCGGGACCCACGCTTGGGGCACGAAGCAACAGCATTTGAAGCAAGGGCCGGATGGTCTGGGAGGCGGTGGGACGGCCCTCTCCGAGTCTCCGGGAGGCTCCAGGACCTGTCCCAGGCAAACTTCACAAGCCCCGGGATGATGTGACGGGCCGTCCAGCGGGTGACGGCCACCGCTCGCCTGGAGCCGCATGAGAAAGCCATGCGGTGGGGCTCTCTTACTTCCTTTTGAAGAACAGCGGCCCATGGGGTAAATGCAGGGACCGCCCGGCTCCCCTGAGGCCAGTCCGGTTGGAGCTGACTGCAGGACCCCGCTCCCGCCAGGGCTGTTCTCCGTGCCCTGGGGCTGCCCCAGCCGCCGCTGAGAACCAGGCGCAGGTCCTGAGTGAGCTTCAGGCTCATGTCACACATGAAGTTCTGTGTAACGTCCGATGGGCTGGCCATCTCGGGGGTCCTTCTCTGGGCTCAGGAGGGGGCGGGGACAGTGGGGGACGCCCTGCCAGCTGGGGGGCTCCGGCTGCCTTCGGGACCCCCTGCTCTGGGCGGTGCGCTGAGACATGCTTCTGGAGCCGGTGAGCAGGGGAGGCCAGGCAAGGCTCCACGGGGTGCGGCGTGGGGGCAGGACCCACCCGCAACTCGCAGGACTCCGGTCGAGCGTGACTGGCAATCAGGTGAGTAGTAACTCCAGCTGGGGTCCTTCTGGGGCAGGGGCTGTGGACACCAGGTCTCACCCGCTGAGCACCGCCCCGCACATCCTTCTGGGGTGTGCCTGGGGTGAGGGCTCAGCCCTGAGGCAGGACCCACACGCCCCGCCCCTCCCTGTGCCTGTGGCTGGGTCAGGGACCCCAGCACCGGGTGGGTGCCAGGGGGCCTGCGCGGAGGCTTCTTAGTCCAGCCCCGCTCCCCTACCCAGCTCCCCCTTCCCTCTCCCCAAGCCCCACCCCAACCCACTGGCCTACCCCACTCTCTGACACGCTCCCTGCCCTACTCCTCCTTCCCCTTCCCCCTCCCCCACCTGCCCCGCTCCCTACCCAGCTCCCTCCAACCCACTCCCCTCCCCTCTCCTTGGCCCCACAGGCCCCACTCCCCCCAACCTGCTCCCCTGCTGTGCTCCTCCTCCCCCAGCACCCTCCCCTCCACTCCCTTGCCCTGCTCCACACTCCCCCCAACCTGTTCTCCAGCCCACTCCCCTGCCCTCCTCTTGGGGACCCCACCCCTGGGCCAGATCCCTGCTTCCCACAGGGTCCACTCACCCAACAGGTTTCAACCATAAATGAAGATTCATTGGAGCAATGAACATTTTTATTAGACAAAATTAAGTTCTGATGCACATTATCTCTGTCAAGAGCAGAGGAAAGGAAAGACCTCTGTGCGCTCCCTGCCTCTCATCAGAAGCATCTGCGTGTTTACAGCTCCGCCCAAAGCCACGACTGCTTATTAGGTTTGGTTACAAATGAACTGTTTTAAACAAACAACACGGATTTTTCTGAATTCGTGGCACGGCCAATTTACAACTGAATTAGTGGAAGAAGAGAGCCTGCTATTAAGTTTTATTAAATTCTATTTGCTTGTATCTTTGCCATTTGAACATGACAGTTGTTTAGAAAGAAAGAAAACCATCCCCAGCAGCCAGGCAGGGTGGAGCCGATCTGAGTACGAGCCTCTGGACCTGCCCCGGGGAGAGAGCGTGCCTGCAGCCAAGTCACTTCCATCCTCTGAGCCTCTGCTTCCCCACCTGTAAAATGGGCACAGAGGTTCTCAGCACTACCAGGCTTATTTCAAGGAGGAAGTGGGATTGTAGTTTTAAACATATTTCTCCCCTCTTTCCTTCCTCCCTCCCCCTCTTCCTCCTCCTCCTTCCCAGAATGCTCACCAGCACTTTCCCAGGCAGGTGGGGAGAGGAGGTTGCATGGCTGGAGACCTTCTTCGCTCTGAAAAGAACCACCTGTGTTGGGAAGATACTGTGTGTGGCGGGGGGGGGTGCTGGGACAACGTAAACAGAGGGGTGCCGATTGGTGTCCAGCAGGAGCTCTCTGTAAAGCGCGCCCTGGTTTGTGGTGCCGACCACTCCCGCTGACGAGTATTTCCACCGTGGACCATTGCCAGCCACCAGCCTGCCATCCGGAGCCGCCCTCACTTCCTCCCCAGGACAGACCATGGCTAGAGCGCAGGTCGTAATGACGTGCTAATAAATAGCAAGTGGTGAGTTTTGACTGTTACCTTTGTTTTCAGTGTAATTTTTAATTGTAGGTCCATATAATTTACTTTTTAGTAATGCTGTATTTCACAATTGGTTCACAAAATTCCTGAAAATGTAAAAATTGACCCTTGCAAGTGGGTCGTCTGTGCGGGGGAAGTCCGTCTGCTCTGAGACGGGCCCTGGCTGCTAGCTTGCGGTGGGCAGACCCTTTCCTGCCTCCCTTCCCTGGCTGAGCCGGGGTGGGAAGCTGGGGGTCTCCGATGGCAGGGACGCTCCCACTGTTCCTTCTGTAGCTCCAGCCCCTCAAGTGGCCGCGGCTCCTGGGGTCCTTTCAGCTGCTGGAAGGCGAGTCCCTGGGATGCCCCAGTGCCCCCCTCAAAGCCTGGGCACTTCCATCACGTGATCCATACCCTGCATTCAAGGCCCTGTTTGATGGATGGGACCCTTCCTGGCACAGCGGGGTGACCTCAACCACAGACAAAGAAGAAGAGTTACTGTTCTTTAAGGCCAAGGAAGCGAGAACAGGAGGTCAGAGGGTCTCAGGGGCTGGGTTCTCTTGAGGACAGCCTGTGGACGGATGGTGGTGGGGGCCCAGGGGAGTGCGTGTCACCACGTGTTAGAACAGACAGGGATCTGCACCAGTGGGGACGCCAGCCCGCCACGACCAGGGCCATGCCACGCGGTGACCGCAGAACTGCGCAGGACCGTGTCCACAGCGCCTGCACCTGGAGGGAGCTGCAGCAGCGTGGGGCTGGGGCTCTGGGGATTGAGTTGTGCCCCCGGGTTCCTGGGCGGTTCTTCGGAGAAAGGGCTGCTCGCGAGGCGGTAAGGGCTAAGAGAGCGCCGTGATCCGCCCCTCGTGAAGAGGGCGGCTTTGTCCCCTGCTTACGGCAGACAGAGAGCCTCCACCTCGCAACACGTCCCCCGGCGACAGCGTCCTCGGAGCCAGCCAGGACCTGACAGACAGCAAGCTCTCCGAAGGTGCCGCCTCCCACGAGGACAGGAGCTTGGTCGAGACACCTCCGTTGTCCCTGAGGCTGTGGGGCCACAACCAGCAGCTTCCGTGGGACTGTCCGTTTGCCTAATGAACTGTAGCACCATGAGTTTTATCGTTGGAGTGGCGACACGTCCCATTTTAAACCACGGGCAGTCCTCTTTGCCTGCCGAAGTCTGCGACGTGTCTCGCCTTCACTTGGAAGCTTCTGGAGGTGTGTGTACTCGGGTCTTTGGCGACAGATGGACTCTGGCCAGGCGTTTGCCTCCACTACGGTCTTAAAATTTGGGGAAGATAGAAATAGAGAGGGCTTTGGTGGCCTTGGGTTTGAGCTGGTGGAATTCTCTGCGGAGAAGCTGGGGCTGGGCAGGGATTCCACAGCAAGAGGGACTGGGGCCCAGCAAGGAGCAGGGGAGGAGGGGGCGGTGGGGTGGCGCCCAGGGGGCAGGGCGCTGGGGGAGGGCCACGAGCCGAGGGGCCTGGGATGGGGGACAGTGAGGTGCAGACTCACTGTGTCTCTCTGGGGCCAGAGAACAGTGAATGCACAACCCACGTGCCCCTCTGACCCTGAGGGTCGGTCAGAGCCCCCACCTTCCCCAGAGACTGACCCTAAGAGAGGGCGAACAGCTGCTGTCTCAGGGCTGAGACCCCCAGCACTCCCAGAATGGCCCTCCTCTTCAGAAGGAGACACGGCGGGGGCGTCGGCTGTGATGCTTTCCCTGGACCGGCCCTCCCTGGAAGGTGGGCTGCCTGGCCCCAGCACAAGGTCAACAGGTAAGTCCCACGTGCCCCCTGAGTGAAGCCCTGTTGTCCAGAAAGCCTGCCAGTCGGCGCCAGGCAACTCGACAAGAATGGGAAGTCACGCGTGGGGCCACGGTTTCTGCCCCCGGGAGACCCCTGAAGGGCATCGGGAGCCCCCGCTGGGAGGACTGGGCGGTTGGGTTTGCAGGAGTTGGCATCTGGGTGAGCCAGCCCAGCCCCGGGGTCCTGTCACCGGACAGCCCAGGCCTTCCACCAGAGTTAGGGAGCAGCTAGGTGCTTTACAGGTGCAGCCGGCATGGGGACGCTGGTCATATCAGGCCGGGGCCAGTGGTGGGGTGCCCCTGGGGCTGCGTACAGCCGGGCACTGGGTCTGATGGGGGACGGGAACAGGCAGGACTGGGTCCGGCTTCCCTCCCAGGGCCCTGCAACGTTCGCTGCTTCATTAAGCGCCGTCCTGCCCAGAGACGGCCTCTTGGAGCTCCTGGGACAGCCCCGTGGGGCACGTGCGGCCTCTCAGCTCCCGCCCTGGAGCAACAAGGCTGCGCCGGACAATATAGGAACAGATGGGTGTGGCTGTGTGCCAATAAAACTTTATTTATAAAAACAGGTGCAGGGCCGTGGGTCATCGTTGGCTGACGCCTGCCTCAGAGCAACGAGGGAAGGCGCCTGGCCCCGGGCGAGACACTAGAACAGGGCCCCTGACCCCGGACGACCCGGCAGCTGGGACTCCGGTGGACGAGATGCGCTCTGTCCCATTTGATCCGCCCTGTGCTGGATGGAAGCAGCACAATCTCCTCGTCTCCCCTGCCTGGGGCGTCGTGGGGTCCACTGCGGCCACGTCTCCTGTCTCCCCCTCTCCCCAGCCTCGGGGAGGGTGCTGCTCTGCGTTCTGGGTTTTGCCTTAGATGGCCAGAAGACGGAAGAGGCCCAGTTCTGCCTGGAGCGGACGGGAGCTCGGCCGCCCTCTTGAGTTCATGGGGGTCACTTCCGCGAGGGGGGAATGGACAGGGGGCTTCAGCACATGCAGACTTGGCCGTCCCGGCGGCCTGGACTGGAACACCGTAGAAAAGGCACGTGATTTGGAGGTGGAGCTGGCTTCAGGCTCTGTGCTCCTGGTGGGGTGGCCGGTCCCTGGCCTCTGCCTCTGGAGTGCACAGGGAGGCCCCCGCTGTCTCAGGGACACGGCCTGTGGGCAGCCCAGGCGAGGTCCCGGCTGGGGGTGGCACAGGGCATGGCCAGAGCCCTTTGGGGTCCAGTGGCGCGGTAGGCGGGGAGGGGCCTGAGTCCTGGCACCTGGCCCAGCGGGTGAGCCCGACACCTTCCCCAGGTCCTCGGGGTCTGCATCAGGGGAGGGGTGCGGGGTGGGGCTGGGGGTCAGTGCCGCCCGTGCTTGATCCAGTTTCTGATGGTCCACTTCTGCCCCGAACACCTCTGCACCACCAGCCGCAGCCCAAAGTTGGCGTCTTTGGACATTTCCACCTCCAGGCACCTACCGGTGTCCCGGCTCACAATGGGACCACTCTGTGGGGAGGGGGACCAGGTCAGCATGGACGCCCAGGGCTCCCATCCTGACAACATCTCGGGGTGGGGCTGATGACAAGCCCCATGCAGATCACTGCACAGCCACCCGAGACTCAGGGGACTATCTGTCCCATCCCTCTGTGCCTTCCTGGTCCTTCTGTTCCCACCTAGTCCCTCTGCCTCCTCCTGGTCCTTCTGTCCCTCTGTCTCCTCCTGGTCCCTCTGTCCCCACCTAGTCCCTCTGCCCCCTCCTGGTCCCTCTGTTCCCACCTAGTCCCTCTGCCCCCTCCTGGTCCTTCTGTCCCCATCTAGTCCCTCTGCCCCCTCCTGGTCCTTCTGTCCCCATCTAGTCCCTCTGTCCCCTCCTGGTCCCTCTGTCCTTAGTCCCTCTGTCTCCTCCTTGTCCTTCTGTCCCCTGTCCCTCTGTCCCCTCCTGGTCCCTCTGTCCCCACCTAGTCCCTCTGCCCCCTCCTGGTCCCTCTGTCCCCACCTAGTCCCTCTGTCCCCTCCTGGTCCCTCTGTCCCCACCTAGTCCCTCTGCCCCCTCCTGGTCCCTCTGTCCCCACCTAGTCCCTCTGCCCCCTCCTGGTCCTTCTGTCCCCACCTAGCCCCTCCGCCCGCTCCTGGCCCCTCTGCCCCCACCTAGCCCCTCTGTCCCCTCCTGGTCCCCTGTCCTCAGGCATCTTCACCTTATCAGCCATGTCACCTGCCTGCCTTGCTCCTGGGGTCTGAGGAGTGACTAGCACAATGGACACAGGGCCCCTAAGATGGAGGGCTCCCCTGGGTGCCTCCCACCTCCTATCATATCTGATTTGCCCATCAGTCACCCCTGCAGGCCCGCTGGTCCCCCAGACATCAAGGACTCTGGCCCAAGCCTGAGGACCCCAGGACTGTATGCTATACACCCCCATTCTTTTCCAAACAGGTCCTTCTTGCTGTCCCAACCCCAACCCTGGCCTCCTGGGGACCTCTGACCCTTACTGGCTATGCTCGAAAAGATGACCCCTCATTCCTGCAGCCTCTTCTGCAACCAGAAGCCCCCAAACCCCAGTGCTGAGGGCAGGGTCACCTGACGGTGTTTACTTGTCACGGGTCTGCTTGTTGGGACCGATGGCAGAGAGCGTGTGGGGATGAAGTTGGAGACGGAGACGGGGATGACAGAACTCCCTGCCCATGGCAGGGAGAGGGGATGCTGGAAGCAGCTCCCCAGGCCTCAGAGTCCCAAGAGCCTTGCAACGGAGTAGCATGGGCAGAGAGTTCTGGAGAAGCAGGTCAGACCCACCGAGTCTCGCCCCAGAACCCGGCAGTGCGACCTTAGGGTCTGCGCAGCCGTGACTGGTTAGGATGAGGTCACACTGGAGCAGCTGACCCTCGGCCCACGCTGGCGTCCCTGCCAGGGGAGAGATTCGGAGACAGAGACGGGGACAGCAGGTGGCGGGAGGAGGGACAGGGCCTTGAGAGGCAGGAAGGACCCCCCAGAGCCCGCGGCAGGAGCACCGCCCTGCAGACTGCTGGTTTCAGACTTCCCGCTCCACAAGGACGGTGAGAGCCTGCATGTCTGTGGTCATTTGCTGCAGGAGACCGCAGGGATTTAGGACACAGGTGTGTCTTACGGAAAGGGGTCGGGGGCTGCTCAGGGCTGGAGGGAGATGGGGTTCCAGGCGAGGTCACGAGAGGACGTGTCCTTGGCTAACCTGGGTGGACCCACAGGAGGCCACACCATGGAGGATGAGCTGGTGGGGAGGCGACCTCCGGACACCCAGAGAAGGGCATGCGGTATGCGGATGGATGCGGTGCAGGGGGAGCCGAGGGAGGACAGAGGGCAGGAGGGGCTGCGGAGAGGGCCACCCAGAGGAAGGCCAGCCAGACCCTGCTCACAGGCCCAGAGCCAGCGGGGGCTGGGAGGCACTGGAAGCCCCCTTCCCTGGGCGCTGGCTGCACCCTGGGGATCCGTGTGCCATTCTCACCCAGGCTGCTCCCACCAGCGCGGGGGCCGCCTGTGACTCCCCAGCCTGAAGGTTTGTTCTCGGGGCTGGAACTTCTAAACCAGCGTCCCAGCAGCCCCAGGGCCCGGGGTGGGGGTGGTTTCGGCAGAGCTCGGCCAGCCACGGTGGCGAGGCCGTCTGGGTGCCTGTCACCCCCGTCCCCTCCATCTACACCACCTCCCCAGGAGGCCCGAGGACGCGGAGTGTGGGGGCAGTCACAGTGCTGTGACCACACCAGCGGGTGTCCCCCCCACGGGCTGGCTTGGGGGCCCCGGGGGCCCAGCAGCCCCGCTGACCTGGGTGAAGTCCCACAGCCGCTGCGCGGGCCGGGCCACGTCCTCGCACTTCTTCAGGGCGGGTGCGCGGGTCCTGCCCTCATCCACCAGACACTTGGAGTCGGGCAGGAAGGCGGTGGAGCCCAGGGGGCCCAGCTGCAGCAGCCCGTCTGTGCTGTACCGCACCAGCTGAGAGAGGGCCGTGGGTGGGTGTCAGGGAACGAGGGCGGCACTGCCCGGGCCTGCCAGCCCACGCACCAGAGCTTCCTGGGGAGGGCCAGGCCCGGGGGAGCGGCGCACAGAGAGCCACCTGGGGATGCCCTCCAGACCGCCCCGCGCCCCTGGCCCCGCTCCTTCCCCCAAGATCCCCCAGCAGGACCGCCTTAGACTCCTTTCCACAGCTCTGCTCCCAGCCCAGCTCCTGGAGCCTGGCCTCTCGGCCCAGAGCCGCAGAATCTCACACACGCCCTTAGGGTGCCCCATCTGCCCTCGAACAACCACGAGGTGGACACTTATTTCCATGTGGAGAGCAACCCCAAGTTCACGCACGCCTTGATCCTACTTCACGTTGTTTGCTCATGACCAGCCCTAGAGAGTTCCTGCCATTCCCAGCCGTGTGGCTTTGGTCAAGTCACGCCACCTCTCTGTGCCTGGGATGCTCATCTGTAAGCAGGCAGTCCTGAGAGCACCTGCCTGGCAGTGAGGATCCAGGGGACACGATACAGAAGTGCTTAAAAGTAGCACAGGCCCCATAAACAAGCAAGTGTTGTCACTGTACGTCTCTCCTCTCCGTGCCCATCCCGCCTTTCCCCTCCTGTCCGAGCACGCACACCGCCCGAATACACTGGCAGCTCCCAGTGCACAAGGCTGGGTTTTCCCACACAATCCTCCCACCCTGCTCGCTCCGGGACAGCGACCTGGACCCCCCTGTGAAGGGTGAGGGTCTACAATCTCCCCTGGATCTTTCTGGGGAGCGTGGGAGCATCACGGACGCGCCGCTGACTTCTGGGGCTGGGTGTACATGGTCGTGGCCCGTCTGGTTCTCCTGGGACGCCTGCCCTCAGAACCGGGCAGCCTGGGGAGAGGCCACGTGCGGAGGGTCCGAGGCCCTCCTGAGCTGGTGGCCAGCACGAGCCCAGACTGCACATGTGTGAGCCACATCTAGAGAGATCTTTCAGTCCACGTGGTTTGTGGCGTCTCTTCTCGCGCTGCAGGACTGGGGGAAAGCCTCAGCCGCCCGGTCACCTCCCGTGGCTACTCGCTGGGTGTGTTCAGAGAACCCAGCAGGACGCAGCCCCTCACGGGGGTTGCCAGCCAGAGAATCGTCCACAGAGTGTGACAAGCCCAGGAAGCTGGATTTCCCCCTGGAGGCCACTAAGACTCTGTCTCTCAACGGTAGGCCCAGAGGGGGTCCTGGGGCGAGGCTGCGGGAGGTGTGGAGGGGCCACACCCTCTGCTCCAGCGTCACAGGCTCGGCCCTCACGCCCGCCATGCACCGCTGGGTGGGCCGTGTGGACTCGGCAGCTTCTCAGTGCCCAGGGCTGGCATGGGTCCCTGCGGGTTTCCACTGGATGGGCATCCGTGAGTGAGGCTCAGACCCAGACAGTGCTTGGAGGGGAGTCAAGGGTAATTTGGGGAAAGCACTCTGGGCCTTAATTTAAATGACCCCAACACTCCTTAAGAAGAAGTGTTGCCTTTACCAGCAGGGAATTCACTGGGACTAAAGTCCTACCCCGAGCTCTCTGAAAACACACCTGCCCCTGCACCATCTGGTTCCACGGGCCTGGGATCTAGACATCGGTACAGACATTTTTAAAGCCCCCATCACTGGGGAGCAGCTCAGCCAGTAAGAACCAGCGCTAACCCTTCTTCTAGGTAACACTTCTAGGTTCCGTCCACATGGTGGCAAACGCTTTCCCACATGATCCACTTTGGTCCACACGACAGCCTTGACAGGTACCATTATCGTGACATCTGATGGATGGGGACTGAGGCAAGCAACGTGACGCGAGCTGCCCAAGGCCTGTTTGGCACCAGAAGCCCTGCTCTTAGTCCACCCGGGGCGGGGGTCTCCCCGAGGGTCCCCACGCCGCCCCTGAGAGCCCACTCACAACCTGCACGCCCCTACCTGGGAGGACATCCCATGGCAAGGATAGAGGATGGCGCGGTCATCGTCCTCTGCTCCCTGGTCTAGGCAGTAGCCGCTGGCTTTGCTGTTTCTCACCTACAACCAGAAACCGAAGGAGAAACCCCATTGTTGGGGGTCCCTGAGGCCAGGGCAAGGCCAGCCCATCCCCACTGCAGGGCAGAGGGGCCTGCTGGGCGGCCAGCGCCTCGGGAAAGTGTCAGCTGCAGGAATGGCTAGGCCAGCCAGGACTGTCCACCCCGGGCACCCCTTCTAGCCTTGCGCTGAGCGCGAGCCCAGGACCATGCGCACGCCTTCCTTCCACACGGGGACCTGGGCTCCCCTGAACAGCTGGAGCGCCGAGGGGAGCGAGGCTGCCCCCTCCACCAGCACAGACCAGGTTGACAGTGGTCGTGCACGTGGGGGCTAGGCAGACATGCGAGTCTCCGTGCAGCCGATGGGCCCCCATGTGCGTGTTGTTCGCACTTACACGCATGCACGGGAGCTTCCGAACACGACTACGTTTGCGCAAGTGCGTCAGTGTGTCCGTCTCAGGGGTTAGGGTGCACCGGCCCCCTGACAGTTGGTCTTGACGACGGTGTCTGTCCGTCTCCGTGTGCACGGGCAGGCACCTTTGGGTTTGTGTGCACGAGTGAGGCTCTGTCAGTCGCTCTGTGTGTGCACACGAGCAACACTGTGCGCTTGTCCTTACGTGTGTACAGACTCACGTACTCATACGGATCCTCGTGCATGCGTGTGAATATATGTGCAGTTCGTGCGTGTATTTGTGCACACGTGTGCACGCGTCTGCATCTACTAGCGTGCGTTTCTGCATGCACGTACGCGGTGGGTCTATGCTCTTCCTCTACTCGGCGCCAGGTACGTGCGAACGTGCCCGCGCACGCTGCCGGCTGGGCCCGTGAGCGCGCACGCGGGTACGGGTGAGGGTGCGGGCTGGGGGCCCTCCCGGCGGAGGCGGTACCTCTCCGTACGTGAGGGTGTCGTTGTAGGTCCTCATCTCCGGGTACACGTTCTCCAGGTACCACTTGAAGCTGCGGCATTTCAGCCGCTGGCGCAGGGCCAGCCGCTCGGACACGTCCCCGAAGTCCACCCCTGGGTTCTGCGAGCGGGGAAGCGAGCTGGCGTTGCAGAGTCGCCACGACCCAGGTCTCTGCCCAAGGTGGGGGAGCCTCGGGACGGGCGCAGCCCCGCCCCCCAGGGCGTGGCTAGGGGCGGCCTCCTCCCCGCCCCCCCGCCCTCCCCCACCCTTGGAGGCCGGGGTAGCTGTTCTGGATGGGAAGGGCCTGCGTCTCCAGCCAGCCTGCTCTGCCCCAGGCTGGACGGATGGCCCCTGACTGTGGGCTGGCTGTCCACACCCTGCACACTCCAAACAAAAGACCTGCCCTTGGCCCCCCGCCCCGGGAGGTGACCTCTAAGCCCTTGGAACATCCCGCCTGATTAGAGTGTTGTTTACCTGGGATCTGGGCTGGACAGTCTAGGTTGCAGGGTGATGTCTGGGGGAGCTTAGGGCCGTGGTGGGGTATCTGCTTGACTTCTGCAGGGGCTAGAGACTAAGGTCAGCCCTGTGGGAGGCTGGCATGTGTGCGTGGATGAGCCCTCAGGAGAAACTGAGGCTCGGGTGGGTGTGCCCGGTCGGCGACATCACCGTGAGGGCTAAGTGGCCTTGAGGTCCCTGACGCTGCAGTGGGCACCAAGCTCTGTGGGTGTGAGCGGGTTTGAGCAAGCGCCTTCCCCTGGCCAGGGGGCCTGTGGCTCCACCCTCGGGAGCCCCTCTCCCTCATCCGCGTGGTGGGCATGGCCACAGAGAAGCTCCTCCCAGCCTTCACACGAGGATCAGGTGAGTCATGGGCGTGCAGGGCCCCTAGAGGTCCCTGAGAATGAGATGTGGGGGGGCATCTGCCGGGCTCTGGCTTGGAGCTGGTGACCCCTCAGGGACGCGGTCTACAGGCCCACGAGGACAGCGCCCGGGTTCCCTTTGCAGTAGTAACGGGGACGTTTCTGGAACCTGTTCCCTTGGTGGACAATGAGGCTTTACGAGAGACGGTGAGCCCTCCTTCCGTCTCTGATAAACGTGTGTGTGCGTGTTTCCATGGCGTTCCTCATCGTCTGGACACTGCTGTGTGAGGAGCCCACGGGGAAGGAGGGGGCCTTGAGCGGCCCCTGCTCCCTCCTCAGAGGGGTCCTGTGAGCCGGCGGCCCAGCCTGGCGCTCTGGCAGCGTCACCCAAATGCTGGGCACACCCTGCCAGGGTTTAGGAGGTGCAGAGAGAAATGCACGTAACAGACATGAGTGCTGTTTCTGTAACTTCTGTATGTGTTTGAAGCTCTCTCTGTTGACAGGTGAGCACGCGGACGCGGGCACACGCATGTGCACACGGTCTGACAGAATCTCCAGCTCTTACTGCGAGCTGACGTAAAAATCATTTCCAGGATGGCTGCAGCCGGGGCCTGGAGCCTCGCACCCCCCGTGGCCAGGGAAGCAGCATGTGAGTGAGGGCTGGTTCTGGAGCGGGTGTGTGGGGGGGAGCCTGGCAGTCTCGACAGCGCCCCACGTAAGGGACCACCTCTCTCTGCCCTTATTACTGTTCTGGAGGCCAGGAAGCGGGTCTTCGAAGTTCCCAAGAAAAGCCAGAATATGGGCTATTTATGGGAAATTAGTTGATCACAAAGTAAACAAAAAACACATACAGCAACCCCTAACTAGGTTGTGGGTCAGAACTGCATAGACCAAAACCAAAGACATAGGGAGCACCCCAGGTGTCCACGGCGGGTGGAGGGGTAAACCAACTGTGGCCGTCCACACCCTGGAATGTGAGCTGGCCACAGAAAGGAAGAAGCACCGAGGCCCGCTACAACGTGGACGGCCCTTGAGAACATGATGCTCAGCGAAGGAGCCAGACACAAGAGGGGAAACACTGCAGGATTCCGTTTATGGGAAGGGTCCAGAACAGGCTGGTGGTTGCTGAGGGCTGGGGGCGGGCAAACGGGAGTTAGCCGCTCGTTGGGCACAGCGGCTCTTTTTGAGGTGCTGTCTTTGGAACTAGGTGGTGTCAATGGTTGTACGGCTCTGTGGGTTTGCTCAGCGCCGGGGACGGCATACTTTAGAAAGGCCGAAGTGGTACTTCCTATCATGTGTATTGACCACAAAACCCAAGCAGACCCCACGCATGTCCTGTGGGCTGGCGGGCAGTGAGCTGGGGCTGCCCTGTGCCCCAAACCGACCGCGTGGTGGGCGCGCTGCCTTGCCAACACATTTCTGGGTGCATTTCTAGGTGGGTGGGGTCGGCACAATGCGCAGCGAGTGGGGAAGAGCCGACCCTCACTTCCAGCCAACTGCAGCGCCTTTGGTGGATGGGAAAACATACACCAAAAAGCGTGGGGCACCTAACTGGCTGGGCCCACTTTCGGGGAGTCCTGTCCCAGACCAGCCCCACTCGGACAGGGGCAGGGGCAGGGGCAGGGGTGGCCTCAGGCTGCCCTGGGGTGCACCCGCGCCCTGGCCAGGCTCGGCCCCGCCCCCCGCCTCGGCCCCGCCCCCCGCCTCGGCCCTGCCCCCAGGTTCGGCCCCACTCTCCTCCCCCCCACCCCCCCGCCCCCGCCTAGGCCCCGCCCCACCCCAGCACCGCCCTCTCCCCCTCTCCCCGTCCCGTGCCTCCGCCCCGCCCTCTCCCGTCTCGGCCCCGCCCCCGTCTCGGCCCCGCCCCCTCCCCTGCTATTCGCCACTTACGGTCATGGGGATGTTCCAGGCCATGTACACGTGGGACTTGAAGCTGTCCATCCACACCTCGGCTGCCCGCAGGGCGTTGCGCTTGGCATAGTAGTCGATGTCGTTGTTGTAGGGCTTCTTGGTGCGCTCGATGTGGGCCACGCGGGAGCAGGGCAGCACCTCCATGCTGCCGCCGCACTGCCACACCTGGGGGGGGACACCGAGGCTGCTGGGTGGCCCCGCCCCTGCTCACAGGCCCCAGGACACAGCTTCCAGAGGGCGCCGGCCTGGGGCTTGTTCCAGGGGAGTCGGCCCAACAGGAGCTGTGGCCTCGGGTTACGTGCCCCTTTGGGTTTCTTACCAAATTTCATCCCCCACCCCATCCCAGGGCCTGCTCGGTGCAGAGGGCCTGGCCCCGGGGGCTTACACACCAGCAGCTGCCCCCCAGCGGGGGGACAGACCTGCAATCTAATTTGAAAAAAGCACGCCAACCATGCCACACACCTCCAATCCAGCACTTACCACACAAACCCTGCTTCAAGCACCCCAGACACACGATCTCGGGCTAAAGAAAGCATCTTACAGCTGCTTCCTCAAAAATCCCTGAAGACCCTCGCCCACGATCCCCTCTGACGCCTGCCCTGGTCTGTCTTTTCTCAGTGCACAGCCTGACCATCCTGACACCTTTCTGGGGCTGCCGTTCCTCACTACAGAGCCTCGTCCTCCTTCGGGGAAGATGACAGCGGATCTCTGCCTCCTCCCTTGCCCGACTTCGCCTTCAGGAAGCAGAGGAAGGAGGGGGCAATCTCACAGCTGAGGATCGGGGGCCCCTCTGGACACCACCCACAGCCGGAACAAGTCACGTCTGGGCAGGTCGGACGTCCTGCGTTGGGGGCGGGGGGAGAGGCTGTGGGTTCCTCACGGTATTCCCAGAATGCTGCGGCCACTGGCTCCCCCTGCCGGGCTCCCAGCCCGCCCTAGACCACCCCTCTGCAGATGGTGCACAGAGCCCAGGGGCAGCTCCTTCACCATGATGGTGCAGACCCTGCCCCGGGACGAGGGGCGTGGGCTGAAGTTTGCTTCTCCGTGCTGAGCGCCGAGTGGCCTACCCCGTGTCCTGCTTCCAGAGCCTGGCGCCGGGAGGAGTCGGGAGGGGGCTTCTGTGCAGCTAGCCCGGGGGGGCGGATGCGGGGAGGAGACTTCCACCACTTCTGTTCACAAGCCTCCGGCCGCACTGCCAGGAGGCTGGGAACGCAGGTGCACACGTGGTGAGCCAGGAATCTTCCAGAAGGCAAACACGGAGTGCAAGAGTGGGAGGCCTGCAGCCTCGCAGGGACAGCACTGTGCTTCCCGCACACCTCCTGCGGCCGCCACCAGCACCGTGGGTCTCTGGAGGGGCCGCCACGCCTCAGCTGCTGTCCCTGCCTGCCGGCCCTGTGCTCCCCGGGCTCTCCACCCTCACTGCCCTCTCTCCCTCTGCCCTCCCCACGCCCCCAGGGCCTGTGCACCTGCTCTTCCCTCCGGGGGAACGCCCTGCCCTGATCTCTGCGCCAGGCCGCCCGCAGGCTTTTGCTCAGATGCCACCCTTTCATGGAGCCCTCCTCACCCTCCCTTCTGAAGCTGCTGCCCCTTGGGCCTCCTCGCTGTGGTCTGTGCGTCCCACTAATGTGTGAGCTCCAGGACCACCGCCTGGCCCGCCGCACTCAGAACACAGCCCGCACATGCCGGCGCTCAGGAAACTGTTGTTCGATGAATGAATGGACTCCCTCTTAGGAATTTGTTAGCAGCTGCTAGCCCCGCGCTGCCCCACAGGACTTCCCACAGGACCTGGGCAGCCAAAATGGTGGCCTCTGCGCCCTTGGAATGTGGCTGGCATGGCCGAGGAGCCGGCGTCTTTATTAGATGTTAACAGATTTGGAACTGATTTACAGAGCCACGTGCGGCTCGTGCAGCCACGGGACAGGATGGCTGGAAGGGTCCCGCCGGATCTGGCTCAGTGACTTCAAGCTTTAGTCACGTGAGGACAGCTCGTGGCTTCGTGGGGGAGGTCAGGACCCCTTCAGATCCCCGCCCCTTTCTGGGTTAAACTGGCCGTGGAGGGAGGGAAGGGTGCGTGGCAGGGCGCCGCGTGGCCCCGAGACAGGACAGAGTGCGCAGGAAGTTAGCAGGCGAGCCTGGCCCGGGGGTTCTGGGCATCACCACACGGGTAACGTCTGTGTGGGGCAGGAATGAGGCACGTGGAGGTGATGGCGCCACGGCTCCGGCGCCACGGCTCCAGAGCCCGGCTCAAGTCGCATCACAGACCCCGTGTTCCCACCATGCTGGCAGGGACCAGGCGTCCCCCCTCCCTGGCTAGAGGTGGCTGTGCCAGACCGTTCTGCTCAGTGAGATGAAAGCAGACGTCTCAGCGTGGGGCTTTCAGGAAAGCTACGATTATGGACATGAGGTCCGGAGGGGTGGCAGCCATCTTGTGGCCATGAGGCAACACGAGGTCTGTACCCCAAGGACCGCCGATGGAAAGTTAGCGCCTATCAGCCGTGTGCTTTGTGAGAGGCCTGGATCCCCATCCGGTCCAGCCTCCCTTAGTGGGTTTTCCATCACGGCGTTCCGAACAGAGGAAGCTGGACTGGGACCTGCAGTGGTGGTTAACTGCGTTCTCGTTACCGAGGCACCGAGCAGTCACGAGACGGGCCCAAGGTCACACTGTGGCTTCATGGGGGGAGGGGCAGGGAGCCAGAACTATTGTGGGACCCCCAAAGCTGCCTCTTCACCCAGAGTGGGGGAGCAGAGTCTCAGGGCCTGAATGGGCCATCACACCCACCCCGCGCCTCCACCACTAATCATCTCAATCAGCTTGGCTAATTGGCACCCAAACAGAAACAGCAAACACGAAGGGGAGGACCAGGTGTCAGTCTGCAGGCAGCTGCCGAGGGAGGGAGCTCGGGGGCATGGGAAGCCCTGGGGCCCCCCAGAGCAGAGCTCCTCGGACGTCGGAGCCGGGGTCTGAAGGTGGGTTCCAGAGCCGTCCTCTGCCCTTGCAGGCGAGACCTGCTGCTTAAAAACCCAGGAACTGTGACGGGTCAGCCCAGGTGCCAGGGAGCGGCTTCTCCAGGTCAGACCGCGCTCACGGCCTCCGCAGGGCAGTGTGAGCCCGCGGGGCTGGGACCAAGCGCCGCAGGGGCCTGGCCAGCGCATTCGGCGCACACACAACACCCAAAGAAGGTGCCCTGCCTCTCGCTTGCTTCTCCGTTCTCTCCGCACCCCTGCACAACCAAAATGGCACTTCGGTGGAGTGCCCACTGTTCAAAGGCCAGCGCTTCCTGCGCCGGCGCGGGAGAGGGAGAACGGGCACCGCGGCGTGGCTCCGCCCTCGTATGCAGGGCGCCCGGAGGATGTGCCCTCCATCATCCTTACGGAGCCGCTTTCTGGACTGACTTCATTTAATGTGTAGCTCGGCCGCCCCACAGCCAGGAGCGGGCACTCGCCCCTCAGCGGCCCTGTCCGTCCTCACCTGCCCTGAGCTGACCCAAGAAGGGGCACCTCGGCCAAGCGCACAGAGTGGGGCCTCCGGAGAGCTGTCAGGGAGGCTGGGACAGGAGCCCCTAAATGCTGCTGGTCATAAGAATGGGAGGAATTTAGAATCCTGTGGTCCAGGCCTCACCCCCGATGGACTACATCACGCATACCCATATCACACACGCACACCCGCACTCACACGCACACGCACCCCTCCCGGTCCTTCCTGTGTCTGTCTCAGCCCTCCCACCCTGGAGAGTGGACACTCGGGAGCCCAGGGCCCTGCATCCGGCCTCCTGGAACAGAGGCAGCTCCATGTATCAGCACGGGGAGGCCCGAGTTAGGAGGCTGGGGCCTCCTCAGAGACCCGTGACTCTCAAGGCCTTCCGAGTTGGCCCCGCACAGCATCACTGTGGTCTCAGCACGAGACGGAGGGGTAGGGGTCCAGATGCCCGCTCCCCTGACTCACAGTTGACCCCGCAGGCCTCACCACCTCTCTGGGAAGACCCGGTTAGAAACACTGGTCGCAGGCAACCAGCTCTGGCCGAACTGAGCTCCTGAGCGTTCTGCAGGAGGGGGGTCCACGGGAGGACCGGTCGGTGTCAAAGCTGGAGAGGGGCAGAGGGTGCTATAGCTGCTGGATACTCAGAGCAGCCTGGGCCTGCGAGCAGCGCGGACGGTCAGACCCCGGCCCTCCTCCATAGATTCCGCATTGTGACCTTACAGAGAGCAGTGTGTGTGGGGGGGAATTGCACGGGCCAAGCTCCCATTCACTTCTCAGCCCCCCTCGGCTTGGGCCACAAAACCAGGCCAGCCCAGCAGCCCTGGAAAAGCAGGGACAAGCTGGGCCGTGGGTCCGGGCCGGGGACACCTGTCCTAAGGATTATTCAGGAGGGAAGGCTGCCCCAGTGGGGGTGTGGAGAAGAGGGGGTAGATTCTGGAGCGCTCAGACACACACAGCCGTGATGCCATGACAGGCTCGTTCAGAGGGGCCGGTCCTAGGTTCCTGCGTTGCATGGACAGGCCAGGCGGGGTGGGGGGACCACACTGTGTCTGTGGTTGCACTGTCTGCAGAGGGTCAGGGCTCAGGAGAGAAGACGGGAGCTGGGCCTGGACACTAACCATGTCTTTTAGTATCTGTATCTGATGCTTTGACATCTGGGGCCTCGCTGACCCTGGAGGGGCGGCCCTTCCCAGACTAGCAACCCACCCAAGGGGCTCCTTCTGTGTGTAAACCACCCAGCCCCTCCACCCCTGCCTCCGACCCTGAGCAACCCTGCTGGCTCCCCGAATGTCCTGCGTGGCCTGGCGTGCCCCTCCTCTGGGTCCCCGGATGCCCCATGCGGCCTGGTGTGCCCCTCCTCTGGGCTGCAAGGAACAAGCTTGGTGGTGGCCAAGCCCTGACCTGCGGGCCCCACCACACCGGAATAACAGCAGGGCTGACGGCAGCCTGGGCACCCGGCCCGACCCGCAGGGCCTTGGGCCCCATTCTCTTTGTGACCACTTCACAGAGGCGCCCCTCCTATCAACCTACAGCTGTGGTGGAGGGAGCACCTGGCCTGGGCAAAATCAGAGTGTGCTCTTTGAGGGTGAGGAAGTCGACAGCCAGGAGCCATCCACTGGCGTGAACGAGCTCGTCTGCATCCTCCTTACGCACTCTGGCCCAGCCAACGGAAATCGCACTTGGGAGGAAATGCTGCACAAAGGCCTGGGACTTGCAGGCCGAGGGGGCGTGGGCCTGGTGCCTTCCCAGCCACTGTGGCAGAACAGAAGTGGTTCGGGTTCACCCGCGACCTGCCCAGGATCCTCCCTTCTTTCTCCCAGGATTTGCAAGTGACACAGCAGGGGCTTTCTGGGACAAAAATAATTCCTTGCCTGGGGATGCATCGTGGTATGTGCAGATGCCTTCAGCGTCCAAATTCAGGCTGGGTGGAGTGCATCCCCATGTGCCCTGATGAGTGCAGGTAGGAAAGATTTTCTGAGCATGGCGCTCGGCTCCTGGTGACACTGTTTTGTCAGTAGCCGCCTTGACTGAGAGTACGCCATAAGCCCTCCTAGGGACACGTCCTTCCCCACATCCTTCCCCCGTCCATTCGTTCCCCCATCCATTTACCATCCTCCCATCGACCCACCTATCCATCCATCTACCCATCCATCCATCCATCCATCCATCCACCTGTCCGTCCATCCACCCACCCATTGTCCATTCATCCATCCATCCACCCACCCATCTGTCCCTCCATCCGTCCATTCATCCACCCACCCATCCATCCATCTGCATAGTCCAAACAGCCAGCCTGACTATCCAGGCATGGTGCAGAGCTGTACTATGAAGATGAGGCTGTCAGGCAGAGAGGTGAATAAGCTCAGCCTCCTGGCCCAAGCCTCCAGACCAAAGGCTGGAAACTGGCAGGGAACAGGCATCCAGCCCCACAGGACATCTCACCCAGGTGCCCAGCCACCACCTTGCTTTTAGCAGTGCGAATCTCCCCCTCCAACAAACAGCCACAGCTTCATATTCACTCAGGAGAAAACTGTGCGTATGACTTTTACAGACTTTGCATCTGAACCTAATTTAAAAGATTTACAATCTGCTCGATGCCCCTCCGGCCTGGGCCCAGAGCAGCCGCGGGCTGATGTCTCCCCCTTTCACCTGGACCCCTCGCTCTGCGGGAGCGATCCAGCTCCAGGGTCAGAATGGACTGGGTTTAGCTTTGGAAAGGCAAGTCCCATGTCCTGGGGCTCAGCTGGGCTCAATTCATACATTTTTGACAAGAAAACGTCTCTCTGGGATGCTCTGTGTATACACACATATGCGCTAGAATGGCTGCTTCTGTGGTCTGTTCCCGGGGCCAGACCCCAGAAACTTCTGAGCTGGGCTTTCATTCCAAGCTCCTGCCATTTGTTTCCCCAAACGTGTTGAATGCCCCAAACACACGGAAAGAAAGAAATGGTTTCCTTGCTTCTAAACGAGTGGATCTCAAAGTGTGATCCCCGGACCAGCAGCAGCCTTACCTGGAGCACTTCGGTCGGCCGCTCGAGACCTGCTGAACCAGAAACTCTGGGTGGGCTCAGGCCGGCAGTCTGTAGTTTGACAAGGCCTCCTGGGGATTCTGATGTTCGCGGAGTGTGGGGGCAGCTGTGCTAAGTGCCTCTCTCCCCTTCGTCCACCCTCTGAGCACCGTGGGCATTGGGCACGATCCTCTTGGACACTACTTGAGGGTGGGGCTGCATGTTCTTGCACGGTCTGTCCTCAAGCAGGGGTGAGGCTGCGCCTCCTGGGTCATGCCCCCCCCCCAGATCCAAGCCCCCCGTAGCTGGATGAAGTGACAAAGAAGGTATCTAGTCAATACCAGGGATGTGGAGATCTTCCCTGTCTCCCCCGAACACACAGAAATGGAAAGCACGTTATTTAAAAGTTAAAAGCATGTATGGTTCCCCACCACTCGGAAGGAGTGGGGACGCGCTGGTGTGTGTGGGGATGGAGCTCAGGGGTGCGGGCACCTGAGCCTCACGGACGGCTGGGGACTGAGTGCAGGGCCCCCGCGTGAGGCCTGGGGCTGGGCTGGGCGCTCCGACCATGAACAGGGTGCAGCCAGACACGTGAGACAGGAGGAAGCAGAGATGCACAGCACCTGGAACCAGGTGACTCGTGTGACAGCCGGGGGGCCTCGGGGTGAAAGCTAAGCCACTCGGTTTCGAGCCAGGGTCTGGGGGGCCAGCACATAGTAATCTAAGACTTCCAGCCAAGGATGGGTAAGCGTGAAGACAGGATTCCCGTAGAGATGAGATCTCAAACAGATGTACCGGAGACACGGGAAAACCCAACCCCAGACGAGTCAGCCGCCAACCCAAGACAGGGTTTGGGAAGGACAGGGAAAAGGCAGAGAGGGACGTGCGCAGACCGTGAGGCCTTCCAGCGAGGAGGGAAGGAGCGAGAACCGCTCATCAAGAAAGAGGAGAGCGTGAATCAAAGCACGAAGGTCTAAGAGCAGCCACAGATGAAAAATACGAACAGAACATGCTGTAAATATGAAACATGCGCTTGTTAGGACTAAGAACCAAAGCTAAGGAAGGCTTGGGCAGCCGTCTGGATGTGGCTGAGGAGAGCACTCATTCACTGGGACGTGGGACGGAGGAGATCACCCAGAGTGCGGGGCCGAACGGGGCCAGGACGGGGTGTGGAGGCCTGGGGGCGGGGACGTCCCACCAGCTGTGCGGCTGGACGCCCAGGCCGTGAGGCCACGTGCCAAGAACCCGGCGTTCTCTGCATTTGTGAAAAGACATCAGCCTCGGTCGACACCATCTACCAGGACCTGAGGAGAAGACAGGAAGAGGGATGCACCGACGCGAGGGGGTTGGGGGCCCAGACGGTCCCCCCTGCGGCCACTGCTGGTGGCGTGCTGACCGCCAGCCAGCTCAAGGGACATACAGATGGAACAGGAGTTGCTCGAATGTTTCCAAAGTCCACGTGAAAGGGGAAACACAAGACAGCAGCTAAGAAAACTCTACGGTAACGATAGGGAAGGATGCGCTTGCCAGCACCACCTGTCCTATGACACGGGAGCGAGAGGACGGGTGCGCGCGCCCCCCGCGGCACTCAGGTCGTGAGCAGGTGCCCCTTCCCGTCAGCGGGGAAGGATGGGGTATTTGATGAGTGGAGTGAGAAGCCTGGGTCGGCTATCTTCAGACAACAGAAGGAAAGATCACAACCTTCCTTGGATAAAACATCTGTCCTGCGCGGACTCAAGCCTTTATCGAGGAAAAGGAACTGCAGGTACCGGAAGGAGCTACAGTCGAGCAGCTGCTCAGACGGGCCTCTCTGAGCGTGACAGCAAAGGCACCAAGGACCGGGGGACATGCGAGCTGACACGGGAAGCCTCTGTGACAGGCCGGCAGTGTAAGTGACAGACAGGAAGGCACCTGCTTCACACCCCACAGGGCCAGTGTCCCTAAAATCAACCGGAAAACAAGGAACGCCATCAGAAAAAACCGCAAAGGAAGAAACATCCGGTTAACACACGTACAAAAAACGTCCATGCTCACTAGCAAGTGAAAAAACGTAAACTAAGCCAACAAAAACGCTGCCTTTGTGTCTGCCACATTTGCAAAAAAAGTAAAAACATTTATGTAATTAGATCTGTGTGCTATTTAGGCCTGGAAGACTGTCTCCCTCATGCACCACTGGTGAGAATACACACACAGAGACAGACCCACGGACCCACGGACACACAGACACACACGCAGATACATGGACACACACTCACAGATACATGGACACACAGACATACAGACACAGACACATGCAGACAGACACACAGACACATGGACACAACACATGGACACACTCAGCGACAGACACCCAGACACACGGATGGACACACGGACACACAGACACATACAGAGACAGACACACGGACAGATGGACACATGGACACAGACATACAGACACACAGTCAGGCACATGGAAACACAGACATACAAACACACACAGACACAGACACATGTAGCAGACACAAGGACACTCAGACACTCTCACAGAGACAGACACACGGACACACGGACACACAGAGAGACACACAGACATTCAAACAGACAGACACACACACAGACCCATGGACCCATGGACACACAGACACACGGACACACAAACACACAGATACACACAGACCCACGGACCCACGGACCCACGGATACACAGACACACACTCACAGAGACAGACACACAGACACATGGACACACAGACATACAAACACACAGACACAGACACATGCAGACAGACACACAGACACATGGACACAACACACGGACACACACAGAGATAGACACACAGACACATGGATGGACACACGGACACACAGACACATACAGAGACAGACATACGGATAGATTGAAACATGGACACAGACATACAGACACACAGTCAGGCACATGGAAACACAGACATACAAACACACACAGACACAGACACATGTAGACAGACACACACATACACAGACACACGGACACACACATGGACATACACACGGATACACAGACACACACTCAGACACATGGACACACACTCACAGAGACAGACACACAGACACATGGACACACAGACATACAAACACACAGACACAGACACATGCAGACAGACACAGACACATGGACACAACACACGGACACACACAGAGACAGACACACAGACACACGGATGGACACACGGACACACAGACACATACAGAGACAGACACATGGATAGATTGAAACATGGACACAGACATACAGACACACAGTCAGGCACATGGAAACAAAGACATACAAACACACACACAGACACAGACACATGTAGACAGACACACAGACACACGGACACACACATGGACATACACACGGATACACAGACACACTCACAGAGACAGACACACGGACACACAGGGCAGGGGGGACAGGAGGGGGATTCGGCGAGAGCTCTCAAGCGCCATGAAAACGCACATTCCATCTGGCAGCGATCCGGTCTGCAGACGTCCATCCTGGGGAAGCGGCTGAGCCACGAAGCAGATGCGGACACAGGGCCCTGACTTCTGTGTGGCACGAAGTAGCAGAGCCCTCGGACAGTCTGGAGCGAGTGTGTGAAACCCAGGCACCCGGGCACCATGAGCCCGGCGCCGTCCCCAGCCTGCAGCCACGACGACACTGGCAACCGGGACTCGCGCCACAGGACAAAGGCCATGCACGGGGCCACAGCCCTCAGGGAACGTCTGCCTCCATGGCTCATGGCGAGGCACGCGGACACATCCTGCATGTGCACGCGCATCCGCGGACGGCGCTCCCCGTGTGCACAAGCACCCGCGGGCAGCACTCCCCCCTGTGCATGCGCATCCGCGGACGGCGCTCCCCCGTGTGCAAAATGTCTCTGAAAGGGCGCATCTGGGCGCCGACAGAGAATTACTGTAACTTTCATTCCGTTCTGGTTTGCTTATCTCAGTGTTTTTCTAATAAAAGTCGGTGTTCTGAAGGAAAGAGAAACGGTATTCAGAAATGCCTGCACAAACACTATCGGGCACTTAGTGCGTGTCTGTCGTGTTTCCGGCACTAGGAGCTTCCACCTCACCAAATCCCCGCCAGCCCTGGCACGCAGTCCTACCACGCCCCCCCACCCCCCCGTGACCGATGGGAGAAACTGAGGCTCAGACAGAGGCCCAGCCAGCTAGCTGGCAGAGGGGTCTTCTGAAGGGCTTTTCCACAAAGATGTTCAAGTGGAAGGAGGCACTGCTCCGCCCGGAGGCCTGACCCCTCTGCTCGGGGGACCTGGCAGGCAGGTGAGTGGACCGTGCCCTGTGGGCTGCAGGGATTGGGGCTGCACCCTCACCGTGTCAGGCAGGCCCACCACTTGCAGCTAGAACAAGCCCTTCCTGAAGGCAGCTAGAGCAGGACTTCACCATCGGCTCCCCACACTCCCCAGTGCCCACTGCTCACGGAGGAGGGTCTAGGACCGGCCCGAGGCACACCCGGCACCCCTCTGATGTCCGGCGGCAGCGTGGGCACACCTCCCCTGAGCCCTCCTGGAGTGACCGCGCCACCGCTCTGCTCTGGCGAGACAGGAGTGCATCCAACTCCCCTCTGGGACCCGGCCCCCAGGCGTCTGACACCAATGCACCCCCTGAAAGAGCTGGGTCTGAAGGCGTGGTGACTGCCCCCAGTGCCGTGAGGGTTTTCCTGAAACCCCACAGAGCAGCAGCGAGGCTGAAAGTCTCAAAACAGAGAAGTAAACGACGTCCGGCCTGTGTTCTGCAGACGGCTCTCCCAGCCGAGACACGTGCCGCTTGGTTTTGTCTTGACCTTTATTAACCTAATGGAGGCGATGGATTCATTTCCCCCTAATGGCCCCTCGGACTCTCTCGTTAGGGGAGGAACCGCTGGCATTTCTACAATCACAGAGGTGGAACGTGGCCCCAGGACCACAGATTTACTCCTCTAAGGGGGCCATGCTGCGTGGCCACCTGTGCTAAGGACGGATCAGAAACAGCATGGCTGCAAGGCTTATCTGTGTGGGAAGGCGGGAGAAAGACCACGGGGCCACGGCACCGCTCGTGGTCTCTGCCGTGGGGGCCGCACGCCTGCCAGGCACACTCCTGCCTCAGGGCCTTTGCACGTGCCGCCCCTCGGCTGGGAATGCCTTTCCCTGCGGCCGCACGGCTTCACACCTGCTCGGATGTGCTGTTCCTGCCCCGACTCTCCCATCTAAAACGACAACACCCATCCCTTCCCTGCCTGTGGTTTTCTACAGGTGCATTTACCTGAGGTGAGCAGACACCCTGCTGAATCCCCAGCACCTAGGACAGCGTGGGAGACACCAGTAAGAAATTCAACAGGGATAGCTCGCTCTCCCTGGACGTGTCGGCCCCCGCCGCCCCAGGCTTGGGTGTCTAGCAGGTCACAGAGAGGCCCTCTCCCTTCCAGATGGTTCCTGTATTCATTCTACAAACGCACGCAACACTGACTTACAGGGTCGTCCACGGCAGCGGACGAGGCAGCGTGGCGCCGGCCTTCACAGACTTAGTCTTACGCCAGCAGGGTGGGGAGGGGGAGGCGCCAGCGAGGGGCCACAGACAGAGCTGCAGGCGGGAGGAACCCGCCGTGGGGCCGAGAGCAGGGGCTGGAAGCAGCAGGGCTGGAAGGGGTCCTGCCAGAGAGGGGCCGGCTGGGCCTGACCACAGAAGGGGAGGCCACCAAGCGACAGTGCGTGGAGGTGGGCGGGGCGGGGCTGCGGGTCCCGCGGATCCGGGAAGGAGTTTGGGCTTCGTTCTCAGGGCGGGGGGAGCCCTGGTGCTCTCTGGGCTTCTGCACGGAGTGGATAAGGGGGACGGGGCGAGGCCGGGTGGGAGGAGGGCCACGGAGGGGCCGCCCAGACCGCCCCCAGCCATCCGTGTCTCCACGGAACAGTGGCAGGTGTCTGCTCTGGGGACAGATGGAGCACGCCTGGTCACCCTGCCCTCACCCCTCTGCGCCCGTCTCCGGCCCCCGGCAGGCGGGTTTGTGGGGACACCCTGCTCTAACTTGCGGGCGGGGCGGGGCCCCAGGCGGCTGGTGGGCGCAGGTGAGCTGCCCCCAGCGTCCCGGCTGTGGAGGCACCAGGGCGGGCAGGTGCACCACATTGGGAGTGGGGGCACAGCCGCGTGGCTGGTCCTCCCCGCTGGCTCGCCAGGGCCCCTGTTAGCCCCAACCCTCTCTTTCCCGTCCCCGCCCCACATTTTCCCTTCTCCCTCTGTATTTATAATCTACGTCACCTTGTGGGGCTGTTCCTGTTTCCCGGCGAGCTACCTTGAACCCGGCAGCAACAGAAGTAGAAAGGAATATATATGAACACACACGTCTGCGCGGTTTAGATGCGTAAAGGATACATAACACACGTGAAGCGATGCCGTGTGAGCACGTCCACCGCTAGCGTCTACACTGGCGTCTGCTCACGTCTACACCGTATTCATATCCGTAGCCACACCACGTCGCCTCCCTCCGCAAACCACCCCCGAGCCCCCACCGCCCCCAGCATCAGCCCCAGAGCCCTCCCCTCACCAGGAAAGACCCTGCACAGCCCTGTGCCCAGACCCCACTGTGCAAAGTGGAGACAGAGGTGGGGACGTTCGGGTCCCACCCATGGTTGCAGCGCCGGGGACGGAGCACAGCCAGGCACCAGAGTCTCCTTTTGCTGACACCCCTCTTCAAACACCCCAGAGGGCTCCTGTCTACGCTAACATCCACCTCCGATGCCGCGTCGGCCCCCCAGGTAAGACCCGACCCCGTCCTTCCTCCACTGTCTGAGCACCGAAACCATCAGTGGCTGCTGGCTGTCCACGGGGACGCCTCACCTGTGGGGCTGGGGGAGCTCTGCCACCTTCTGTCACCCCCGTGACCTTGCGTTTACCAGGCATCAACTCCACTTCTGGACTCCACCATGCAGGACGCCCCCTCCCTGTGGTCACTCGCCACGTGTGGCCTCTGCTGGGCGCCCCCTTCCCAGCAGGGCATCCCTGTGCCATGGCCCCCCGACACGCAGCACTCTGCCCATCCTCCGGGAGAGCCCCCCTTGTGGGACTCAGCTCCTTTCCCTTTCTCTGACCTGCCAGATTCTCAGGGACGGCGCCTCCGCCCTCCTGCCAAGTTCTGCCCAGCTAGGTCAGGCTCCCAGGGGAGTCGCTGTCCGTGCAGGACCCGGTTCCTGGCGGGGACCCCCAGTCTTGGGAGAACCACATCGCACCGCTGTGGGGGGCTCAGCCTGCTCCTCCTGCTTCCTCTGGGGATGGGGTTGTCCGCCTCCCCGGCCCCTGTGCGTCCACGCGCCTGGATCTCTCTGCCCTGTTTCTCCCTCCCTGTCCTGTCCCCCAGGCCAGCTTCTGCGCGACCCTGCGGGCCCCCCTGAAGCCACGGCACAGCCCCTGCCTGGCCTCCTCCCACCGCAGGCTGACATTCCCTGCCTGTCCCACTGGGCTGGCCCAACCCCCCTCTGCCCGCCGGGGAGGATCCTGGAGGGGCCTCTGCTCTGAGCCTGGGGGTCGTCAGGGCCACGCGCAGACCCTCCTGCCCTCGGCCCAGACAGGCTTGCTTTGGAAGGAGACAGGGGAGCAGAGAGTATTCGGGGCTTCCCGCTGCCCCTGCATGGATGCTTGCCGTGGACGCATTCTCCCCAGCGCTGTCCTCTGCTGTCCTCACCGGGTTCCCACTGCCCCCCACCCAGCCCGAGCGTCAGGGGATAGCAGCCCGGCTCCCCGGCCCCCTTGGAGTCTGCAGTGTGGGCTAAGGGCTCCTAGGACCCCTGTGTGCGCGCACAGACCCACAGCGGCCTCCCTGGGGGACAGAGGGGGGTCAGGCCCGAAGCACGGCACACACAGAGCTCACTCGTCACAGGAGGATCCGGAACCGTTAGTGAAGGATTCGTATTTAATGATCAACACAGTCGAGAAAAGTCAGCATCCTGAAGAATCTGCCAGAATAACTTCCTGATTCCATTTTCAACACGTATGACTGAAGGTTGACTCTAAATTTTCTATTTAAAATTAAACCGTGTCAGAGAATTAAATAGAATTGCCAGCAACTCTGAAATGCTTCAGAGAACCTGAGGTTTGGTAGAAGCTCAATGTATCGGATGCACTAGAACCTTCTAAGCACTTGGTGGGGGGGGATTTCTGCTGTGATATCAGACATTCAAAGTGCTTAAGCAGGAGAGTAAACACATTATATTTGTGTCATTTTAAAAGGTTCAAGGGAATTTAATTAACTCAAGGCAGAAATGGAACTGATTGGTGTTTAATGGCATTTAATCTGTTCAACCCGAGTTAATCAAACATTAATCAGAGAAGAAGGGAAGGTGAATGTTCTTACTGGATTAGATTTATAACCATAATAATCGGAGCACCTAGGTTTAACTTAAAAGCTTGAAGCAAATAGGTTTAGAAACGTGTAACTTCAGGGCGCCTGGGTGGCTCAGTTGGTTAAGCGACTGCCTTCGGCTCAGGTCATGATCCTGGAGTCCCAGGATCGAGTCCCGCATCAGGCTCCCTGCTCGGCGGGGAGCCTGCTTCTGCCTCTGACCCTCCCCCCTCTCATGTGCTCTCTCTCTCTCATTCTCTCTGTCTCAAATAAATAAATAAAAATTAAAAAAAAATCTTTAAAAAAAAAAAAAAAAAAGAAACGTGTAACTTCAACAAACTGTGTGGCAACTTTTCAAGATCAGCCTTAAATAATCTCTGTGAAGAAAGGCTCCAGAGCAAAAGCAAGCAAACCCCCCAGAACCCCACCCCAACCGGAGCGCAGCTGGGCTGCACCACCGAGCCTACTGAGCCCCAGCCAGGCACCCCGGCTCTGCTCCTGGGTGTTTGCGGGGTGCGCGGGGCTGGTTCCCCGAGTGGGTGGCCTGGGCCAGCAGCATCCACAGCCCCTGAGAATGTGCTGGAAACGCAGACGCCTGGGCCCTGCCCACCCCCCCGAGTGTAAGTGTCTGGGGTGGAGCCCAGCGGTCTGCATTTTAAGGAAACCCCTAGAGGATGGAGGTGCAGCCCGAGTCTGAGAACCCAGGCCTGGGCACCTGCCCCTGCCCGCTTATGGCCATCCCACTGCCTGGAGTCACGGAGTTGCAGACCCGTGAGGGCCTCCTGTCCCGGCTGGGCCCATAACAGAGGACCCCGTTCCCAAGCCACGTGAGCAGAACCCGTCACAGTTTGGACCCGTGACCGAGTCAGGCCGGAACCGCTGGAGGCAGGCATCCGCGCCCTCGGGCAGAGCGCTTCAGTTCCCGCGGGAGCTGCTCTCAGGACAGCGGGCGGGCGGGCGGGCAGGGATGTGGTTGGAGCGTGAATGCTGTGGGAGGCAGGGGCGTGGGGGCCGGGTCACAACGATGCACCTGAGCGGAGGGCCCAGCCCATTCCCTGGAAGCCACGCTGGTTTTCAGGAGTGACGACCTTGGCATCGCAGGCCCCATGGCCGTGGAAAGCCCGCCACCCAGCCCCGCCAGGAACACCAGTCCTCGAATGCGCCATCCGCTCCACATCAAAACCCAATTTCATTTCTTTTCAAACCAAAATGCAGCACTGAATCATTTTTTCTCAAAGCCACTCCTGCAGAGGAGAGTCAGCCCATGCCGACCCGGCGGTGGGGTGCGGCCCCGGCCTCTGCGAGCCCCGGGCTCCAGGTGACGACCGGGACTTTGCAGGCTGCCGCGTCTCCATCACCATGGGGACCTCTCCACCCGCCAGCTGCTCAGGACAAGTACTAGCAAGGCGGCTCTGACCTCCCTGAGCCCCCATCCCATCCCCCAGCAAACCCTGGGGGCGCTTCCTCAAAAATGCACCCAGACCACGCAGGATCTCACCACCTCCTCCCTGGTCCACACCACCTCATCTCCCTGCATCGTTCCAGAAGCCCTGGCCTCCCTGCTTCTGCCCGCACTCCCTCCACCCCGAATCCCAGGGGCCAGAGGGATCTTGGAAACATGGAAGCAGGCCTCTGCTCAGAGTCTCCGATGGCCCCAGCTCCCTCAGAGCAGAAGCCGGACCTTCTCCTCCTCCCCCCTCCCCACTGAGCTCCTGCTGCACACATGTCTTTGCTGCTGGGGTACATCAGGCATGATCCTGCCCCAGGGCCTTTGCACTTGCCATTCCCTCTGCCTGGAACACCCTTCCTTTCCCCTGATCATCCACAGCTACCTCATGGCACCTGGAGGTCTTTCTATAGATGTCCCTTCTGGGGGTGGGGGGAGACTGCTATCTTTAAAACTGCCCCCTCCTCTGTATTCCGGCCCCTCCCTGCATCCTTTCTCCCTTTGGTGCTTCTCACTAAGTGACACAGTTTCTCTCTCACCTCCTCCCTGGAAGCAGATCTGTTGCATCTGTTCCCTCCGTAGCTGGAGGCCTGGCGCACAGCCGGCGCTCACGGCATGTGGTAAACGAGGCCCAGCCCCCTGGGGAAACGCGGGCTCCGGGGAAGAGGGTCTCGCCCAGCGCTGGCGGGGAACAGGCTCTCTGAGCGCTTAAGATCTCCAAAGCTGCCTGTTCAGATGTGTTGGGTTCTGGTTCTGAGGGCTGTCGGGGGCGCTGTCCCTGAGGGGACCTGTGTTCCCAGCCACCAACATTCCCCAAAGCCCTGAGCAACAAAGTGCCCTCCCCGGGGGCTAGGTCGGACCTCAGCTTCGGACATCCAAGAGAGAAGGAGCTCTGCCACCCCAGAGTCCCTGATTTGCAACCAAGATTCTTCCAGAACTTTCCATTAGTTCTCCAAGCTGCCAGGCGAGGAAGTTTGAAACCAGGAGGGGCCCCTGGGGTCCAGGGAAGAGGATGGGAGGGGTGGGGGCCGAGGCTCATGGATCTCAGCTTGGGGCCTCCCTCAGGGGTTCCCCTGCCTGTGCAGCCCCATGCCCTCCCCAGCGGGGCCCCAGTGGCCCAGTCCTGCCTGGGGCTTTTGCACGAGCACCAGGAGCAGCTACGGGGCCTCCGGTGCCCACGACCCCCATCTGCACCCTTGCCTTCCACATCCAACTGAGACAAACCTAGAACTGTGTGCATGGCAGGCAGGACAGCCCGAGTTCCGACAGTTCCCTGCGCTGAAGGAGCAGCTTCGAATGTTTCCAACCACCCTGCAGCACCGAGAGCAAGTGGTGTTCACAATGGAATAGACGCGCATCACGTGGTGGTTTCTCACGCTGACTCCTGGTTCCCACCGGCCAGGAACCAGCAGCGCACGGGCCTGCCCGCCCCACCTCTGTTCTCCGGACGGGTCCAGTGTTCCCGAGCAGCACCACTTACCCTCATGCCCAGCTCGATGTTCTCGCCGCCGTACACCTCCATGCCCGGGTCCAGCAGCCCAATGTCCCCAAAGTACTCCCGGTCCACCACGAATGAGCAGCCGATCATGGCGGGGGTCCTGGCGGGGAGCAGAGACAGTGCATGAGTGGGTCACAGGTGCGTAACCCTGAGCCCCAACCTGCTGTGGGCGCACAGCACAGACCAGGCGGTGGCCGGGAGAGCCCAGGACTCGGGACAGCTGCTTCTCACCTCCAGGATACAGGTGGGCCCCCCTTGGTGTCGTGCTTGTATCCTTCAGAGCCTGGGAAAGCACCCAGCACAAGCCAAGTCCAAACGCTAACCGAAGAACATCAGCAGACGACAAAAACCAGCACTCAACTCAGGCGAATTAGTGTAGGGATTTTAAAGACATCAGTTTACTTAGAGAGTTGTTTGGTTGTCCTGACCATCATTTCCCAAGCCTGAGTCACTTGCCTTCCTCCCTCAGCATTTTGTCCCGTCTGTAGGCCAGGACCCAGGGCTGCACTGGGCCATGGCGTAGGTTGTGCACTGCTCAACTCTATGGACCCTTACTGACATCGAACTTTCTGAATAACACACCTTGAAATTTTTGAGTGCACAACCTGTGGAGCTATAGACTATAGATCGCCATCTGTTCTATTATTTCTATAATTATCTACACCCACACATTTAAAAACCATCAGTAAATCTCGCCTCGTCTACAGAAATTGTATCTGTGAATTCAGGCATCTGTGTGCCAGTTATATTTTTTCTAGTATGCATTACAAATCTACCAGTGCTGTGGGTCCCTGGGAAACAGTCTCACGGAGCACCAAGAGTAAATCAGGGCACAATGAGACAGCATCACTGTGCATGGTATCATGCATTCATTCACTCATTCACTCAGTCATGAATTTAGGGAACAGTGAGCGTCTTCTAGGCGGTAAGGATAAAAAGAAACTGAAAGTGTGTCTCTCGCAAGGAGGAGGCAGTCTAGATGCCGTAAGGAAGCAGGACGTCTAAGCTTTGGTGAAAGATTTTGCCTCAAAACAAAGACGCAGCCCATCTGCTTGTAGGCTGAGGGGCTGGTGTCTTCCAAGCCCTGAGAGGAGCCAGCAAAGGCCTCTAGGCGTCCACGGAGGCCCCGGGGCCGCTCCAGCACCGAGGTGGGGCCGGACCTGCTCCCTCCTCTTCCAGCTGCTGTTGCAGAGACTACATCCCTCTTCCCTAAAACAACGGCAAAAACGGGTCTCTGTCACAATTTAAGAGAAACATTTCTGCTCGGTGAATGGGAAGTCAGAAGTAAATGCCCATCGGTCGTCCAAGAGTAACAGAGGCATTAAAAAACGATTATCCTTTCATTTGTGCAAAGATCAATTTGCTCTGTCATTAGATTTTGGTCACAAATCTAATGGTAACGAAATTTTAATGCTGCCTTTGACTTTTCATGGCAAGTGTTTGACGGGTTAAGTTATAACTCACTGACGTACTACACACACTTCTCTCATTTTCTTCATAGCAACGAACAACCTCAGGGTGATCTCTGGTGAATCAAAGTGCCAAATTCCCTGCCAAGTCTATTATAACTGGTAATGATTTTTTTATTATTGCTCAGAGTTCCAAAATGAACTTAAACTCATGAGGTGATGGGGACAGAATCAGCGGCCGCTGAGTTTGTTTGCCTGGGAAGCTCTTGCCGTGATTACAGAACGCAGCAAGGCTCGGGCTGCTTTGGCTGAGGGGTTCTTGGGTTCCGGGGAGACGTCGCCGTGGGGCACCTTACATCCGGGCTGCTGTGGGACATGCGCGGCCCACGGCCGGGGGCCCCCCCGAGGCTCCTGCCTTGTAACAGACATGCAGACACGCACAGACGCACGGACACACAGATACACGCTCCCGAGCCACGTAACCCCACCCCGGAGCCCCGCACAGAGGGCGGCTGGTAAAATGAAGACCCCAAATGCGCCCTCTGGCCTTCAGGAGTCCGACAAAGGTCAAAGGTGAGCCAGCCTGCTCTGGCATCGTGATGAACGGTGCTCAGGGGCGTGGCCAGGCACACGCGAGGGGACGGCCCCGGGGGGAACGTGCAGTGTCCTAGCACACGGGCTGCGAGGGGCCATTTGCGTATATTCCACGCGAGTGTGTGGAGACACCGGTGTGGATGGGATCGGCCCGCTTGGAAGGCTCTGAAGCGACCGCCGGAAGTACCCCGTGCGCTCCGAGAGGTGGCGAGGGCGGCGAGGGCCGGTGGGCTCTGAGCCCACGGGCCGGGTGGCCTTCCCTGTGCTCGGCTCCTCCACCTGCACCCCGAGGGCAGGACACGGCCTCCCCACCTCCCACGGACTGCCGTGCGGACGACCGCGGCCCGTGAACGCAGCGAGTGTCTGCAGCGGGGAGCCTTGGCCAGGATTGCGCTCCCGACCCTGCCGCGGGCGTTTGGCCTGGGGGCTAAGCCGGTGCATCCACAGGACGCTGCAGCACAGAGGTCAGCTTGGAGGCCATCCGCGCGGAGGCCGGAGTGAATTCGGGGGACGTCGGGACCCAGCCACCGAGCCTGTGGCTGTGGGAACCACCCAGCACCACGGGAAGCACCTCTCAGAAGACAAGCGAGAAAGTCAGAGAGGAAACGGTCACTGTTCCTCCACGGGGACCAGAGAAGCACCTGTGTGTGTGCCTGGAAGTGCATCCTCATGCATATGCATGTCTGTGTTCACGTGTGCAGGTGTGTGCAGGTGGGAGTAGATCTCTGTGCTGGTCTGCAGGTGCACATGTGGGTATGTGTGTAGGTATGTGTGTGAGATCCGGGCCCTCCCCCCACGCACTCCTGACTGCGAGGGGCAGGGTGCTGGGAGGACCCCCCAGCCGGACCCGAAGGTCTCCCTTCCTGCAGGCTTGTCCTGGGGCCCTGTGCCCGCTGGAAGCCGGCTCACACCCACAGGGCCCTCACCGTCTGCTGGACACATGGGTGACTCTGCACCAGTCCTGGGGACGGGAGCTCCAGCCCTGCCCATGGGCTCATGGCCGTGGGACGTGCAGCATGCAGCCTGACACGCCGCTCCTGGGTGCACGAGGCGGCCGCCGGGCTGACACACTTTCTCCCGGAAGTCCCGGCTCCATCATTCCCATCCACTCTTCCCTCCTGCTTGAGCTTCAAGTATAATGAAGAGCAAAAAAATTCCCTCAAGTAAATCCTCAAATACCAGCCCCTCCCGGCCCGGCTTCCGATGTGCAGGCGAGTCAGTGGGGAGGGCAGCAGCTCTTCCCCCGAGCGACGCGGGGGTGGGGAGAGCTCTCGTCAGAGCGCTTTCCAGGAGAGACCCCCCCCCCGCTGGGCTGGAAGCCATCCGTTCAGGCGGGGTGGGTCGTACGACCTCCAAGAGCGCCTTCTGCCGAGAGCCGGGTGCAGCGTGTCCTCTGAAGGGTCTGCCCCGCGGGCGGCGGTGGGAAGCCCTGTCCAGGTGGGGGGCCTGAGGGCGTCCTCCCGGTGAGGACAAGGACGAGGCGCAACGGCTTTAAGGGCCGAGGGCTCAGTACTCAGTGCGCGACTCCAGCCCCTCGAGAGCCAGGGGAACAGCCCCAGGGACCCACGAGCCCCACCACCGTGGCCCTGAGCAAAGCCCCCGTCCCCCACGTCTGCCTGGAGGCCCCCGTGACACGGGGTCTCCAGGAGTTAGTGCCAGCTCAAAGCCAGCATGCAGCACCCCAAAACCAGTCATGTCTCCTACCTGCACCCTCGCTGGCCCAGCCCGACGGTCCTGAGTCTCACCCATGTTGTTACATGGATGACAGTTTGTCCCTTGGGCTCCGCAAAGTGAGCTGGAAGCTGGGCAGATGCCCCTCGGCCTCCCTGTTCACACCTGACAGTCGTCTGGGGCATTTCCATGACTGAGAACCGTGCGGCCGCTGGGAGCCTCCACGTGAGTTTCCACGTGGACCCAGGCTTCCAGGCCCACGGCCACGGGGACGGCGTGCCCAGCGGGACATGGTTGCCCCGTGAGGAGAAACCGCCAAACGGTCTCCCAAAGCAGTTTTGCCAGTTCTGCCTCCGGGCTCGTGTGGGAGCTCCGACTGCCCGCGTCCTCAGCAGCGCCCGGCGCGGCCCTCCCAATGGGCCTGGGCACCTGCTGGCGGTCACGTGCGCATTTCCCTCCTGGCAGAGGCCGGTGGGCATCTCCATGATGTGCCGGCCCTACCCATCTCCTTCAGTGTTGACTCTGTTTAAAGGCTTCACCTGTGTTTTATTTGGAGTTTTGGCATCAGGGTTTTCAAAAGCTCTCAGGTGGTGCTAGTGATGAGCAAAGTTTGAGACAAGACAGAGTTGGGCCAGAAAATCCTCCTTCCCGTGCAGCTCGAGGCATCCAGAGGATACCAAAAATTTCAGGTGCTTCCCCTTGGGGTCTCTGACTTCACTAACTCCTAAAACGGGAACCACTAGGCCCTTGTTTTGCCTTTGCTCCTAATGAGGGATTATCGAGTGCATCCTGAATGAAGAACAATACCTTTCAAGCTGCTACTCCGAGCGAACCGGGGACCTGCTGGTCCGCTCTGGACACGGGTGGCTCTGTGCCCCGTTTTGACGGCAAAGGCCCCAGAGCCCCAGCTCGTGCTCCCTGCGGCTCTCGGAAGCATCGGGGCCTGTCTCTGAGGACGTGGCCACCGGGACAGCGCCAGCCCAAGGGGGTTGCTGCCCTGGCTTCTGGGGACTCCCGGTCTTACTGCTCAGAGCAGCCCTCTGTGCTGACAATGGTTCTCCTTAAAATCAGCGGGGTGCAGGTCTCGGGCCGGGCTATTGCTCCCCAGTGTCTGCTGCCTTCGGGCTGGATGTCCCCGCTGCTCTTTGCCCGCAGGGCTGGTGCTTGGAAGCCCCCGCAAGGCCCTCTGCGGGGAGAGAGCTTTCAAAGGCACAGTGAGACACAGCTCCCGTGGCTCCTGGGCACAGTGAGCAGTTTCAGCAGTATTTTGGCAGGGACATGCCAGTTTGAACAGAGTGGGGGGCAGGCGGCTCCCAGCCCCTGAAATCTCAAGCCCCTGTGGGGGGCCCCCGGGGGTCAGCCAGTCCCACAGGCTCCGTGGCTGCACCCCCAGGACCTAGTTAGGAAGCCCGGATTCCCAGGGCTCCGCAGACGGGGCCGGGGTTGCAGACCGGAGCTGATGATGGACAGGGATCGGCAGGTGGCAGAGGATCTGGGGGCGACGGGGAGCGGTGGTGACTGCGGCCGCTGGAGGCCCACGCCTGTTTAGACGCAGCCCCTTCTCAATTCGGGCGATGGCCGCCTTGTGAGAGTGTGGGCCTTCCCACCTCCCAAAAGGTGCGGGATCTGTGTACTTTTAACATGTAAAAATCTGTTTTCACGTTTAGGAACCGATTTGAATACGTGCGTTTGAGGACAGCTGTGGGGTCTCTGCAGGGCTCTGGGCCCCGCGGCCCGCGCCTGCGGCTCCCACCGGGCGGCCGCTTTCCCTGGCTCCTCCTCCCTGCGCGCACCCCCTGCTGCCCGCCCCCCACTGGTCAGCAGTCCCGCCCCACGCCGGCCGGCCCCAAGCCCCGCCCCCGCAGCGGGCGCACCCCCCCACCCCGGCCCCAAGCCCCGCCCCCGCAGCGGGCGCACCCCCCCCACCCCGGCCCCAAGCCCCGCCCCCGCAGCGGGCGCACCCCCCCACCCCGGCCCCAAGCCCCGCCCCCGCAGCGGGCGCACCCCCCCACCCCGGCCCCAAGCCCCGCCCCCGCAGCGGGCGCACCCCCCCACCCCGGCCCCAAGCCCCGCCCCCGCAGCGGGCGCACCCCCCCCACCCCGGCCCCAAGCCCCGCCCCCGCAGCGGGCGCACCCCTCCCCCCCCGCCCCAAGCCCCGCCCCTTCCCCCCGCCCGGGCCCGCCCCCCAGGGCCCCGCCGGCGCGCTCACCGGATGGGCGCCGCCTCGTCCCCGCGGTCCAGCCAGTCCTGGGGCGGGATGATGTACATGCACCAGAGGCCCCAGTTGTAGCCGTGGGCCGCGCTGGCGTATTGCTGCAACTCAAACGTGTCGTACTTGATGTTGTCGATGGCCGGCAGCACGATGCGACGGCGGTCCTCCTGGATCCGCGAGAGCACGGGCTCAGCCCTGCGGGGAGGCGCACGCCCGTGAGGAAGGGCAGGGGCGCGGGGACCCCGCAGCCTGCGCCCCCAGGAGGGGCCCGCCGCCCACAGGCAGGGGGACTGACGTCGGGAGCCCAGGGCGTGTCTGGCCGCAGACCTGCGCCGCCCGGGGCCTCGCCCTCCCCTTCCGGCTCCGGATCCCACTCCCCGCCCCTCCTTCCCTGCTCCTGTGGAAGGTACGCTCCCGTACAGGCACTAATTTGAGGACCGATTATGTGCCACGCCCTGGTCTAACAAACTGGAATACCTCCATAGACTTAAAAAGAAAATCCATGCCTCAGAGAGCTTACGGTCTGTTGGAAGGACGAGAGAGGCTCCTGGGTACTGTTGTGCAGTGTGCAACCTACACAGCAGTACGCAGTGGCCCTGAGAGGGTGGGCGGGCAGCCATTAACATATAAGGGAAGCTATGTTAGAAGGTGACCGGTATCCTGCGGGAAAGAGAGCAAGGTAAGGCTGACTTGGGGTTGCAGTTTTAAACAGGGCATCCGTGTAGGTTGCCCTGGGCAACGAGCAGGAGGGGGTGGGGGGCCGGTGGGTGTCAGGGGGATGGGGAGGGCGCGGCCAGCGCTGAGGCCCTGGGATGTGAGCCTGGAATGGAGAAGTGGGGGCAGCGGACATGGTGAAGCCAGCGAGCAGAGGGACCCGAGGACACGGGCTTCCGGGTGACCTCTCTGGACAGCAGCGTGAGTTGCAGACTGTCCACGGGGAAGCAGGTGCGGCTTCGCCCTTGGACGTGCCCCATCCCCCGCAAGGACGAGACACGACCAGAAGCCCAGCCTCTGAGCTGGAGTTCAGCTGTGGCCATGGGCTGCCCGCTGCCCGGGTGACCAGGAGCCGCAGAGGGGCCGGGAGCCGCGGGGAGGGGGGGAGCCCCGGGGGCAGGTCCTCTGGTCCCACCTGGCGACATCTGCCTCGTGGCCCATCCTCTTCCCCATCCTGCTGAGCGACAGCCTGGTATTTACCTGCTTTTCAGCTTTGCGAGGAGGATTAATTAATTACTGTTCGCAAAGTGCCCAGAGATGGAGAGCCCTCTGTAAATGCCACATCTGCTAATGAGGCAGCATCCCTGTGGGGGCTGCTCTGGGAGGGGAGGGCTATTTGCAGACGGATAACTGGGTTTTTGGTCGTGAAAATGAAAGTTACACTCGTTTAAAATTGCATTTGGAGTGACAGACTCGCGCCTCTCCCAGACGGCTTCCAAATGCCCGAGGGAGGAACCACCCGCAAGTGCAGTTGTGCAGTGCGCAGCCTACACAGCCCCGTGGAGTGACCCTGGTGGGGGCAGGCAGTGATCCGTAATGAAGGATACAAGGTGATACACACTGTAGTTCTCGAGAAGAAGGGCTGTCTCACGAGGGTGGCAGAGCGGAGAAAGACGGGGGCCAGGAGGGGAAGCCGAGCAGAAGAAACTCGCATCTCTGCCAAGCGTGCGGGGACAGAACCGGCCCTCGTGACAAGCGCGTGGTGCTGGGGCGGCTGAGACCCTCCAGGAGAGGGGAAGGAGAAGGCTCCACTAGGAGACGCCGAGCCCCTGCTGGAGCCAGTGGTAGCTGGAGGGAAACCACAACCTTGGAGACCCCGGGGCGCCAGACCCTCGCGGACCAGCTGGGGACGCGGGAACCATGCACAGGGACCGCGCAGACTCAGGACCCCGCCAGGCCACCAGTCCTCAGTCGGAGCCGCCACCGCCGACCCCTCGTTTCCCGCGGCTGGTATCCCAGGGAATGTCTTACGTTAGGCTTCGCAGCGTTTAAAAATATGCGTTGGGAGATTTGATACAAAAATCATGAGTTTTAGTTTCTACTGAAATGGGGCAAGCCGCCACCGTAAGCCAACTTCTCCCTGCGGCAACGCAGGTGGGCGCTGCGGCCCCTGAGACCCACCCACTGCAGCTTTGACCTGGATTAAGTGGCTGGCCCTAAGGCCAACGATGAGGACCCCCCCACACACACACCAAGAAACAGAAGAGGAGAGTCACGGACACTCGGTGGAGAAGCCGGGGGAGGACAGAGGCTGCAGGGCTGTGGCCACAGCCCAGGGATGCCGCAGACCCTGGAGGCTGGAGGAGACAAGGAAGGACACCCCGGGCGCCTCTGGGGGGTGTGGCTCGACTGATACCAGTGTCCCCTCAGTGGACTTCGGGCCCCAGAAACGAGAGAGTAGTTTCTGTTGTTTAGAGCCACCCGGGTTGTGTGGTCAGAGCCCCGGGACGCTGATACGCGAGGTCAACCCTCCTTCTGCCCACAGGCCGCTCCCAGGCACACGCATGTGTCCAAAGTGTCCGCTCAGCTCCCAGGCCACCTCAAACCCGGCTGTCCCCTGGGGGCCCGGTCTGCCATCCCGAGTACTGATCCAACCCCGAGGGCCTGGAGCCAGGCGCCAGTCTCTCATACAGTCCTGGCAACAGCCTGCACCCCGTGCACGCTTCCAGCATCCCACCTGAAGGCGAGGAGGTGGGCGCACCTCGCCCTCCCCCGCCCGCACCATGTTGGCAAGTGGGACGTCCCGCCGTGACCCGTTCCCTTACCTACAGCATTGCCGCAGGATCGCTGCCCCCGCCCCCTCCCCCGCCCACGATATATCCCTTGCTCATCTGCACAGGGCACCCCCATGTGCAGCCATCAGAGAAGTTAAGGGAACAGCCGGCGCTTTCAGAACACTCGGAAGCATGTCCTGCTATTCGTCAAGGCGTCCTTGGACACGGGCTCTGAGGATATCAGCGCACCCTCTGAGTCTGGACGGCGGGGTCTGGACAGAGGCGCCAGGACCAGCCCTGGGTCCAACACTCCCCAGGGACCCGGCCTCCCCCTCGACTGGCGATAACGTGCTGGGCAACTGATACCATTCTTAAGGCTGCTTTAGAGCTGGAGGAAGCTTCCAGGGGACCCAGGCTCTATCCTCGGCACGCGCCAGGACCCCGGGGCCCCACGCTGCAGACCCTAGGCCACGCAGACCTGCACTTCCTGCAGCCCATAGGGGCTGCTGGCCCAGAGGCCACACGGAGCATCGGCCTGCAGGGCAAGCATGAGCCCAGGGCTGGAGCCCCCGCCTTCCTGCTGGGGTGCGGGGTGCGGGGTCACAACGCTAGGTCATCCTGCACACCCGCTCCTGAATCACCGTGTATCCCCGCCACTCCCTGGCCACGTCCCCCTGCAGGCGTCTCGTTACAGGCCCACTTTGCCCCTGCACGGTGGACGAGAGGGCCCCCAGGACAAGAAACTGCTTCCAACTGGTGCTGGGGGCTTGGGCTGCGAGCAGCGGATCGGGACCCCGCGGGCGGCATGTGCACGCGGCAAGTGCCCCACAGCTGTGTGTGTGCCCTGGTCGGAGGCCATGCGCACATGCTCGCTCTGTGCTGTGACCTGCTGGACACATAACATCCTGCGGTCTGCGCCTCCCGAGCAGCTTCCGGCCCAGGAGCTGGGCGTGAGAAGCCCCAGGCTGGACTCGGATGCCCCGGGCCCCAGGCTCATCTTTTGCTGGCCCCTGCAGGGAGTCCCCGAAGCCAGCCCCACCCCCAGCTCCGCCCCCCACGCCCCACTCTCACCAGCCCGTGCCGAACTCCACATGGGCGTCGAAGAAGCCGACCACGGGGGCCGTGGCCACTTTCCAGCCCTGCAGCCGCGCCCGGATCAAGCCTTCCCTGCGGTTGTTGCGGACGATCTTCACCAGGCCGGGGTACCGCCTGTTGACGTACTGATCCAAGCTGGCTTTGAGCTCCACTGCAGGGGACACAGAGATGCCTCAGCACGCCTGCGCCCCGAAAGGGCCCTGAGGTCGCCCCAGGTTGGTGTGGGCAGGCTGGGGCACTGTGTGCCATGGGCCGGTACCCCACAGCCATTGAAGGGCACCTGCATGGGAAGGTGTAGGTAAGGGAACGGGTCACAGCGGGACGTCCCACTTGCCAGCATGGTGCGGGCGGGGGAGGGCGAGGCGCGCCCACCTCCTCGCCTTCAGGTGGGATGCTGGAAGCGTGCACGGGGTGCGGGCTGTCGCCAGGACTGTGTGAGAGACTGGCGCCTGGCTCCAGGCCCTCGGGGTTGGATCAGTACTCGGGATGGCAGACCGGGCCCCCAGGGGACAGCCGGGTTTGAGGTGGCCTGGGAGCTGAGCGGACGCTTTGGACACATGCAGCCATTGAAGGGCACCTGCAGCCGGACATGCTTCAAGGGGCTGGGGAGACCGCGACAAGACCCCGCCCCGTGAGGCTGGCCCTCCAGTCGGGGGGACGACAGACAAAACCAGACAAATGGGACTGAGTGGACAGAGACGTGTGTCACGAAGACAGGAGACCCCGGGACCGAGTTCCTTCCCTGTGAAGAAGGGAGTCCACACATGGATGCACAGCGAGCACACGTGGTCGGTCCACGCCATGGGGCATTCAGCCGTGACACCCTACAACTGAGGACAGATGCGGTGTGATCCCACTTCTCTGAAGCCCCGACAGACGCCACCTTCATAAGACAGTGGGCAGGGTGAGGGTGCCAGGGGCTGGGGGAGCATTTAGTGGGGACAGACCTCCAGGTTGGGAAGATGGAAAGTTCTGCAGACGGACAGTGGGGACGGCTGCACAACAGTGTGTGTGCTTCATGCCCTTGAACAGAGCACTGATGTTTTAAATGGCTAATTTTATGTTATGAGAATTTCAGCTCCATAAATCACTAAAAACTCAGTGAAGGCACAGGGGAAAAACCAGGAGGGACTTGAGGACGCACCACAGACCGAATGTGCACCCAAACAGGCGCATCTACAGCAGATCAGGGCTGGCAGAGAAGAGAGGCAGTGGGGTCTCTCCAGGTGGCTGGGCGGGGCGTCCCCCCACAACCTGCCGGCGGAAGCCACCTGTCCCCGGGACCCAGGAAGGCCACCGGTCCTTCCTAGGAACAGCCTCCAGCCCCATCCTGCCCTTTCCAGAGAAGGTGGCCACCCAACCCTCGCTCCTTTCATAGGGTCAGCTCGGGCCCTGCAGCGTAGACATCCAGACCGACCCTAGGTTGGACGTGGCACATCCCGCCCTTGGAGGGCTCCGGAGGTATCCCCCAAATTTCCTCCACTTCCCTCCCTCCTGAGGTGTGGAGGAGAGGCCAGGATGATGAGCCCACGGGACCTCAGTCTGGGGGCCGCCCACGGTGGGTTCAGGCTCCTGGCTCGGCTGGTGCCCAGGCACCTCTGGACCCCTGGCAGGGGCTGTGAGCCCTCCGTGCCCGGTGGGTGTGGGATGCGCCCAGGGTCCCCGCTGTGAGTGCCAGCCCAGCTCCCCCGCAGCGGACCCTCACTGGAGCCCCCACCCCTGTCACTGGCAAGAAGCAAGAGGTATGATCCGCAGATAGGGGAACTCAGCCTGCCTGGGCTTTTCTGGGTGACATCTGTAGGGGATGAATTGAGCCCCCGAATTCAAGTCCAGCCATAGCCTCAGAATGGGACCCATTTCAAAGTAGGGTCTTTGTGGATGTAACCGGTTAAGGATCTTGAGATGAAATCCCCCTGGGTTTAGGGTGGGCCTAGTCCAACAACAGGTGTCCGTACAAGACGGGACATACGGGGGGAGGGATGCAACCCCAGCCGAGCACAAAGGACGCCACCAGTCCCCAGAGCCGCGAGAGGCGGGGAGGACTCTGGCCGGGAACCTCCCGGGTGTGCGGCCTGGCCCACCGACTCCGGCCTCCGGCCCCCAGCTCCGCACGCTTGCGCTGTGGGGGTGCCCCGCTGCCCCCACCTACCACTGTCGCTGTTGTCGTCCACCAGGATGACCTCCTTGAGGAGCCGCGAGGGCGTGCGGTTGACCACGCTGTGCACGGAGCGCAGGATGACGGAGAGGGCCTCATTGACAAAGATGAAGACCACGGAGATCTGGGGCAGGTCGGCGGCATGGGTTACCTGTCGGCACCTGCAGGAGACACGGTTGGCGGTCAGCGGTCAGTGTGGGGCGTGCCCGCTCAGCCGGTTCTAAATCTTACAACCAGCGGAAGAGCAACAACAAGGCCGGGGGAGGAACGCCCAGACTCAGTGATTGCATCCGTCAGAAGCCATGGGCTCGTGTGCTCTGAGCCTCAGCTCGCTGCGTCCTTGCTGAAAGTCAGGGAATGGTGGTCATGCCAGGCTGTGGCCTGGTGGGGGGTGGTGGGTGGTGGGTGGTGGGTAGGGCCCAGCCCTGAGCCCAGCCCTGAGCCCAGCGCCGTCAACACCTAGTTCCATCTGCAGTGCACATGCAGTGGGGGGCTGTGGAGCAGCATCTACAGTGAGCCCTGTATCCCAGGTGTTGCCCGGGTAGTGGGCAATGGGCTGCAGGGGGGCCGGGCCAACATCAGCTGAAGGCTGTTGCAGTGGACGTGAAGTCTGCAGGGATGGCCTCATCATCGGGGCTGAAGGTAACAGCCTCAGCTAAACCTAAGGACTGAGGGGCACACGGGGGGGATGTGCGGTTCTCCTAGGGGTCTCGTTGCGGAGGCTGGGTGTAGGGGCTGGGCATGGGGGCTGAGCGAGGGGCAAGGGATGTCCGGTTCTTCAATGTAATTAAATGATGCATGTTTGTTAAGGAGCCCGCAGAAGGCAACAGGCTGTTGGTGTAATAACGTGATGGAATAAATTCATCAGGGGGCAAAGGGAGATGAACAGGAACTTAGCAAACAGTCAAAAATAAGGTGATGGAAAAAAGAGGAAAGAAGAGTAAAGGAAATACGAAGATACACCTGGAGGAGTCCACGAACGTTTGCTGCCACAATAAATGTAAACACACCAAATCTTTCCTTAAGATGGCAGAGGCCACTGGCCTTGGCTAGACACACACAGTCTCACACCCACACACTCACACCCACGCACTCTCACACACATGCTCACACTCACACATGCTCACACTCTCACTCATCCTCTCACACCCACAGAATCACACACATACACACACATGCTTACACACTCACACGCATGCTCACACTCACTCACACTCTCTCACACCCACATACTCATACTCACTCTCACAATGCTCACACTCATGCTCACACCCACAGAATCACACACATGCTCACACTCACATGCTCACTCACACTCACATGCTCACACACTCGCATGCTCATGCTCACTCACACACATACACCCAATCACACAATGCTCACACTCATGCTCACACCCACACAATCACACACATGCTCACACTCACGCTCTCACACACAATCACACACATGCTCACACTCACACACATGCTCACACTCACATTCACACACAGCCCTGCTCCAAAGGGCCAACTTCCCTCCTACAGAGTGAGTGCAGACAGGCTTTGAACCCCAGCCATCCGCCGCGCCCAGGGCCAGGTGCTGCCCTAGCGTGCGGACAGCGCCGGTGAGCCCCTCCTAGCCCACAGTGTTTTGGGGGCTGCATGCTAGTGTCTCTAGCCTCACAGTGGCGCCCAGACAAGAACAGTGGACATGGCAGCATGATTTCACAGAGGAAGGGGTGGAGGCAGGGACAAAATAGGGCCATGGGTGGGGACCCTAGGGCCATCTCTAGACCAGGTAGCCAGGGAGGAGCCGTGAGCAACCTGGCAGTGAGTTTAGCCCTGCCCTGCTCAGCTCGGCCGCAGAGCAAACACCACAGACGGGATGGTCTAAGCCACACAAGTGCGCTCCTCAGTCTGGAGGTGGGGAGTCCAGATCCAGGGGCAGCAGGGCCGGCTCCTCCCAAGGTCTCCCCTTGGTGTGCAGACACTGTCTTCCCACTTTCCCACCGTGTCCTCAGTGGTCGTGCCCTGTGCATGTCTGCACCCTGCTCTGCTCTCCACGGGGACTCAGTCGTAGGGGGCAGGCCCACCCGGGGGACCCCACTCCACCTGTCACCTCTGTAAGGCCCTGTCTCCCCACACAGTCACATCCTGAGGTGTGGGGGTCAGGGCTCCCATGTATGAACCTGGGGGGACACAGTTCAGCCTGTAGCAGACCCAAAGAACAGAGGAACCAGCCATGTGGAGGACGAGGGGACAAAGAACCAGCAGGGGGGGTGCACTGGGCATGAAGAGAAATAGGCTGTGCTGGTGAGGTGGGCTGTGGGGGCATGGCAGGCTGTGGAGGGCAACGTGCCCCTGCCTCAGTGGACACTCAGCCCCTTTCCACCCTCCATAATGCAGACACACACGTGGCTGGCCTCCCCCCTGCAGCTCTGGCCATGAGTCCCCAGGATTTATTATGGTGTGGCACTGGAGGAGGCAGCAGATGGACACGGGTGGCCCGTGCGAGGTGCCTGTTCTCATGACCTTCCACGTGATGTAGACGTTCCTGCCAGGCCACCTGCGCTTCACCCTAGGGGTCATGGCAGCCACTCACCTTAGAGACACGCCGCCTTCACCAGATGGAAAATGCTCTTTGTGCAAGCTCAGGCCCCTGCTGGTTCCTGACTCAGACACAGAGCTCCCAAGCTGCCGGCCACTCTGGGGAGAGCACAGGCTCCCGGGAAAGCAGGGCAATAGAACCGTCCGGATATACTCTCCATTCTCTGCTCCGCAGGTCCATCAGGCAGGAACAATGTGAGTGGTGCAGGGGACTCACTGGCCGGCCTCGGTGAGAAGTCCAGGGGTGTGTGCCTTCGGGCCCGCTGGGCCGGGGGCTCAAGATGTCGGCAGGACCCAGGGCCTTTTCTCGCTCCACACCTTCCTCGGGCTGGGCGATGCTCTGGGGAGGGCAGTCCAGTTCCCAGCACAGGTGGGAAAGCAGGGTGCATCTCCTTGGCTCTGATTGGACGGCGCGCCCTGCCGTGGACCAATCACGATGGCCCGAGGAGACGGGGCGCTCTGATTGGCCTCCCTGTGGATTACGTCACTTCTTGAGTCTGGGAGTCGGGAGGGGGCTTCGCGAGGACCTCAGCCGAGGACCGGCAGCTGGTCGCCGGGAAGGCGGGGGACCCTGACGGCCCGGCCCCGCAGTGGGGACTCTGTCCCCCGCCTTTCCTTCTGTTCTCCTGCAGATAAGAGTATCCGCTGGGCTAGTGGTGTGTTTGAGGGCCTCCACTTTGAAGAGCCCTCCCTTGGCTGTGGGTTGAAAGGTGTCGCCCTCCTCCACAAGAGAGCCCGCGAAGGTGACCTTGGGAAACAGGGACTTTGCAGGTGTACCTATGTCCCGGATCTCAAGGTGAAAAACATGCTGGCCTTCGGGGCAGCCCCAACTCCAGTGACAGGTGCCCGTAAGGACAAAGGGCAGAGGGAGGTCGGAGTCAGGGCCGGGTCTGCGGGCGGACATGCGCGAGGCCTGCACAAGCACCTCCCCATCCGAGGTCGGCTCACCTGGTCACGACTACGGGTCTTCAGGCACCTGTCCCATCAGGCAGATCCGAGAACGGCCGGCGTCGAGGAAACGCCAAGTCCAGGGGTGTTTTGGGGGTGAGAGTCCATCCCATTCATCTCTGATGGGGGCAACCAGGAATGAGGTGCACTGGGGGGCCGTGGGGGCTGCGCCCCAGCAAGTGTGAGGAGCAGGGGCAGAGGGCCCGGGTCAGATGTGGTCTCTGCTCAAACACGGGAGGGGGAGGACCAAGGAGCGAGCAGGGTGCCATCACAGAGACCTGCACTGCCTGATGCCCCAGGGGCCACGAAGAGAAACGGTCCGTATGGAACTCACGGGAGAGGCAGGACCCAGATGGGGAGTCCGCAGGGAGCCCGCGTCCGGGGCACCACTCCCTGGGCCCAGACAACATGCCCCCGAGTTTCTAACTGACAAAGCAGGCCGGTGTTCCCAGCTCAGCTCTCCACAGCCTGGACACACGTCTTGCTGGGTTAGGCCAGTTCCCTGAATAATTTAAGCCCAGTCGTTTTTCATGAATTTGGTTCTGAGAGCCTGGATTCCGTGCCAGGCCCTCTGTGCTGTGGCAGATCATCTCTCCATCTTTCCATCTCTGCCTCAGAAACCACGGTCTAGAAGGAATTCTTCACACAAAGTGATGTTGCTTCTTGAGATTCTTCTCATTTAGTTCTTCCAGCAAGAGTAAGTCCCACTTGGGGACTAGAAAATCGACAGGGTCACGTCTATTATGGGATCTGGTGCTGTCCAGATGCTTTGTAAAAATAGTGCATTGACTGTGGTCAGCATGATTGTAAAACATGGGATACATTTCTACAGAGCTTGGCAAACACGGACATGTGTAACTCTGGATGTGACAGAGAGCAAGCTGGCTTCATCTCCGTGCCGGGCTGTCCCCTCCCTGAGCCCAGTAACACCCAAATGTGTCTGAGTGTTACTTGGGGGGGATCCCTGGGGGGAGCCCAGCTGGGGGACAGCCTGGGGGGGTGGGGCATGGCTGTGGGGACACACTGGGGGACAGCCTGGGGAAGCGTGGCTGAGGGAACATACTAGGGAAACAGCCTCGGGGAGCACAGCCCCGGGGGGAGCACAGCTGCGGGGACAGCTGGGGGGACACAGGAGTGATACAAACAAAGCGGATGCTGGTTTCTGTGTCTATGCACTTTTGGAGATGTGGTTTGGGGCAGCTGGAGGCTGGGGTGTTAGTGGCCAGGCCCTTCTGCCTCGTCACTGTGCCAAGTGTGGGGTCCCCAAGCCTGTCTGCACCGGCAGCCCCAGTTCCACTGCAGGAAGCAGGGAAGGAGGGAAAGGTCATGCCCTCCCCACCAGGTGCATGTTCCCCACGTCCACATATGTCCCACTGGCCACGGCTCGACCCCCTGCGAAGGATGCAGGACATGCAGCCTTAATATGGGCCTGAGCCCTGCTGGATTTGGGGTTTGCTTAGGGAGGAAGAAAGGGAGAAAAGATGGGAGGGTCTGGGGGCAGAAGGGATGGTGCCACTGCCCAGGACCACGTCCCCCATGGGGACAGTGGGCTCCATGCAAGTGGAGGGTGAGCCTTGCCCCCATACAAGAAGGGAAGACCAGGATGGCTCGGGACCTCCTTCACATCTTCATACTGGGTGGCCGGGCCGGGCATGCGGTGCTCCCCGTGTGAGCCCCACTCACGGTAGAGAGCCCTTGGGACGCCAGTGCCAGTGGGCACATCAACAAGACTCTGCCTGCCCTCGCCAGCCCCTCCCCGTGCTTGCCCGCTCACCACAGCACCCCCCCAAGGCAGCCCAGGCTGAGCCCCTGTCACAGAGAGCAGAGATGCTGGCCCCCCAAAGACCACAGACAGCACACCATGGGCCTGACTGCCATCCAGGGGCTTGAGCGGGCAGCGGCGAGGAGGCGCGCAGTCCTGGGCTTTGGGCGCCCTGGTCCACAGCCATGTGGTTCCGCGGGCCGACCCCTGCAGGCGTCATACAGACAAGTGTGCCGTCCCCCTGCTGTGGGACGTTTAAGTTAGCACTTCCCAGAGCGCGGGGGCCTTTCCCAGACACCCCTTCCGGGCAGGGTGAGGCCATCTTTGTCCATGGCGCTCATCGGCACCTGGCAAGTCACCCCACCGGGAACGCGTGCAGCTTCCAAGTTGTTGGAATTAGAAACAGTGCAATGTATAGGGTTCATTTTGGCCCAGCACAAATCTGCATTAAATAACCTCTTTTACTCATAATGCACTCCCCTTCCCCGTTAGACAGTGTGTGTTCAACCCAGGGCCGAGGGAAAGGGCTGTTACCAGGGAAGGCTCTCCGCTAACCCGGCCCCACCCCAGGGGACAGGCGCTGGGGCGTGGCCGCACACCACCTGAGGCAGGCGGCCCTCCCACCCAGCTCTTTCTGCCGCTGGGCTGTGGCCGCTCTCGGGACTGTGCGGCTTGGGGACCCAGCCACCTGCGCTTCCACCCTCCCTGCGGTGGCCATCACGGCCCCCCCACTCTCTGTGCCCCCCCCGCCCCGTCTCTCGTTCCAGCTTAAGCCAGTTTGAGATGGATCTTCTGCCACATGTGATGAAGGGATCCTGATCCGGCGCTGGCCTTGGAATGCACACCGCCTGAGCTCGTGGTGTGGCAGGAGGACTCTGCCCGCACACGTGGTGAGCTTCTCCCTCAGCAGACGGTTCAACCGTGGAGCCAGCGGGTTCAGCTCAGGTGCTCACGACCACGCATCTGACCCCCGCCCCGTCTCAAGAAGGCTCCATCCATGGGAGCTGGGGTTCCCTCGGCAACAGGGCTTCATCCTAACCCTGCCCTCCACCAGGACACAGACAATCCCAGCTCGGGGCCTCGGCTCCAGGGGGTCAGGGAGAGGGCCACCTGCCAACCCATCAGCTGAATTCTCAGCCAGCCCCCCAGGATCTGAGACGGGTGTCCCCACAATCCTGAGAGGCCAGAGACCGAGCAGACCAAACATCACAAGCTCCTGAGAGGAGCAGACAAGCATCCTTGCCTCTCACAGCTCACAGGGCAGATGGGCAGACGGCCCAAGGCACACGAGGAGGGGTCTGCAGGGTCTTCGGGAAGGTTCCTCTGTTCTTGAGGACAGACAAGATGCAGGAACGTATTTGTTTAGCCCTTCGGGAGTGTGTGAGGATGTGATACTGGGAGCTGCCGCAGCCATACTGTGACCATGAGGATGGATGAGGCAGAGCAGAGAACTGGGGAGAGCTGGGGCCGCTGACGCCATCAGCCGCTGCCAGTTGAACAACTCGGGACCCTGACTGCAGCCTACTGGTCACGTGAGGTCAGGAGTCCCTTCACTGTGCAGCTGCATCTAGCTGAGTTGTTGGGGTTTTCATCTGACATTGTTGTCACTGACAGAGAACATCCACTCTCTTTAGGGGGACCCCACTCCTCCCTGGAGTGTCATCCAGCCCATGTACCTAAACACTATGATGCACGGTCTCAAATAGGTGCAGTGGCCACCATGCTTCCCAAAGAGGTTGCAGCAGCAGGCCGCACCCCTGCGCTCCTCAGCTGGGACCCTCCCACCACAGCCACCTCCACCCACAGAGCGCAGTGAAGCGAGGCCACGTGCCTCTGAGCAGAGTCATGAAGAGCAGAAAGCCTTTGTTTCGGGGGCCCCGAGGTACCGCGGAGGCAATCCGACTGCCCCACAGGGGGTGCTTTGGTGGACAGCTGGAGGTCGGCATCCACACGCGTGACAACCCCCAGCCCTGCCACCGGGCTCCCAGCCATTGAGGGCCCCCGACACCACACCCCCAGCTGAGTCCAGAAGGTCCTGCTCAGAGAGGCTACCCCCATGCACCCCATCTGAATTCCTGCCCCCGAGTCCGTTAACACCGTTAATGATGCGGCTAGCGGCGGGGGAATGTGCGGGGCACACAGTGGGTGCTTCCTGCAGACGCGCGGGGTGGACCGCGAGCGGGGGCTGAGCTCTGTGCCAGAGCAGCTCCAGCTCAGACTTCGCGTTCCCCACCCGGAGCCAGAGCAGCAGAAATCCTCAACCGCAGGGACGTTTCTAAGAGGATTTATAAACCCACAGAGGAGCAGGGGTGGTTACGAGGCTCTTGAAAGCCTCTTCCAAGGTCTCGGTTAGGGCACGTGGCAGGCACGTCCCGGCTGGCCTCACAGGAAACAGGGCCACAGCAGCGACACTAATGGAAATTTATGGGGACGCCCTTTGTGCCGCTGGAGAAATAATCGCAGGATGGAGAGGCGGCACCCCTCCTGGGGCAGCGGCGAGCTCCGCGGCTGACGACAGGACACACATCTGTCTCCCGCCGGAGGCGCCGGGTCTGGGGCTCAGCGTGGACCCGGAGGCTGCACCTTCCGAGGGCAGGACGGATGTTTCTGGAAACAGCCACCCACAGGCTCTTGGAGGCACGTCACCCGGCGAGCATTTCTGCTTCTCTGTGGACGCCTTCCTGGTGGCGGCACCTGCCCGCTGTGGGTGACACGCTCCACCCTCGCAGGAATGTCCACAGTCACGGATCCTTGATGAGCGAGGCCACACCTCTGCTGGGCCTTCCCACTGGCCGGACGGCAGAGGAGGCCGAGCGGCCCCCCAGGAAACGGCACGGAGCAGACACGTGCGGCAAGCCCTGAGTCCATCTGTCCATCCAGGCAGCGGGCTGCAAGGCCTCCCAGAAACATTCGCTTGCACGACATGGGTGCACATGCACACACACGCAAACACGTAACACCACTACATGCACACACAGCATCTCGTCGCAGAGCAGACGGCCCAGGAAAGACATCAAGGGCTCGTGTTTATCCGAGGTGCCTGCTTACGGAGCTAAGGGCGCACACGTACCCGGACGTGCACAGGGAAAACAGTTGCGGCTCACCTGTCCCCACCTGTCTTCACAGAGACAAGGCCACAGGCCAAGACGCAGCCCACATCCCCTGCCGTGGGGCACAGACTCACCTCGCTGTGTATTCACGGACGTACGGGCATGCACTCCAACCTCGGACCTCAGAGCCTGGCAGACCCGCACACAGACCCCCACACGCCAGAACCAGGGCACGGATGTAGGGGACCCCTGCCACACCCCGCCTCACACAGACCAAGCGGGACCGTCTCAGGGGTTGCGAGGTCACTGCCCCGAGTGCTGAAGGGCCTGGCCACCGTCTGGCAGCCCGGAGGCCTTAATGCACCCGGTGGAGCGAGCAGGCTGCAGGGGTGACCCTGACCGCCACAAATTGCTGGGCCATTGGCGGCCTGGGCCTTCAGGGCCCAGGTGCACAATCTCCAGGGCCTGTGACCACCAGCTTCTCCAGGCTCTCCCTCCTCATCCCTGCGGTCACTGACCCGCCATGGGCCAGGGTCCAGCTCAGAGCGGGGCTCTTCTGCTGGCCGTCAGCCCCTGCGGCCCCACAGGGCCTCTGAGGGTGGACACAGCCCTCCCCGCCGACAGGCTCCAGAGCTTGGGGTGAAGTGGGCTCTGCCCACATCCCAACAAATCCCCAGCTGCGAGGGAGCCAGGGGGCAGGCAGGCTCTGCCCTTCCTGTCTGGCTGCAGCAGGCTCGACCCCCCCCCCGCCCAACCTCCCCGGGGATCCCTCCCTCCCCACAGACACCTCCCTCCTGGGCACAGACTGAAGGCTCCAGGGCGGGCCGAAGGGAAGGGTGTCACCTGCTAGAACGGACCGCCTGGTCAGGATACCACTGGGGCTGCAGCTCGGTGTTCCCTGGTGAGTAAAGAAACCAGGGGGCCTCTCCCTGCACACAAGACCCACCCACCTCACACCCCAGTTTCCCATCTCCTCGTCTGAGACACCTGCCTGCTCTGACAGACCTTAAACACAGGAGGCATCAGGAGGCGGGCCCCGGCACGAGGTAACGGACTCCAGGCCTCTCTCACACCATCCCCTCAATCTGACTTACTGGAGCGGACAGCCAAGCTGTTCGCAGCGCAGAGAGTTAATATGCATGAAGTCTCTGCAAACATGTAGCAGGGGGGACATTACTGCACATGATGTAGGACAGGCTCGGGCTCGGCCACTCGTTTTATGATCCTATTTAATTTGGATTTGCCAGTCTCCCTTTTATTATCCTGTGGGCCAGTCTTAGTAATCAAGATCTATGTTGTGCGCTTTGTGGCATTAATAAAGCTGCTGCTTAATTAGAAAAGCTACCTACCTCCAGACAAAGGGAAATCAACAACGTATCTAATGTGAGAAAGCGAGTGAGAACTTTGGTTTGAGAGTGGACAGATTGTCGGTCGGGGCAGGCACACACGCGCACACACGTGAACACACATGCACACACAGACACATGCTGCACACATCAACATGCACTTACACGCGTGCACACACGTGAACACACACAAACACAAGCATGCACAAGCAGACACATGCATGCACACACATTAACACGCATACTTACACATGCACGTGCACACACATCAACACATGCACACATGCAGACACACACGCTCATGCGCACATGCACACGCACACCCACATCCCATGTGTGTTTCCAGTGGCTGCACCTGTCAGAATCCAACACAAGACCATTTCTCACTGGACGGGTGGGCTCCACGGGGGATTAAGGCCGTTTAGGGAATCAAAATCTGAAAGCTTAAGATGGGCATAGACGGAACTTGTATTTGCGTATTTATCCAGTTAGTCATCCACAGATATTTGCTGAGGGCCTCCTGAGCGCCAGGTGTGGCTCCTGAAGTGTGGCCACACAAAGGCTCCCACAGACACCCCCTGGCGTCGCAAACCGAGAGATCAGCATTCTGCAATGGCCCATCCCGGCCTTCCTCCTGCGGGCTCGTCACCAACAACTGCGGGACTACCTCCAGCTCAGCTCCTGGTCACAGCAACCCTGACCTGAGTCCCCATCCCAGCTCCTGGAAGGCCTCCACTGGTGGGCCTGGGCCTGGGCCGTCAGGTGGGCTGGAACGGGGCCACGGGGGTGCAGCAGCTGGCCCCAACTGGCATGCCTCTCCCTGCGTGCTCTCCGGCCTGTTCCCGGCACTGGGAATGGGCACGTTTGGGCTTCCTCCCAACATGGCAGCTGCAGGACAGGTGGACTGCTTCTGTGGCGGTTCACGGGCCAGGGCCAGTGCTGGGCCGGGCAGGGTGGAGGCCTTGGAAGCCCCACCGCGTCACCTCTGCCCTCCTCTATTGGACGACCCGCCACAAAGCCCATTCAATCTAGGGGAGGGACGCAGAGTCCACCCCTTGCGGCAGGGGAGGGGGCAGATTCTAGAAGACAGTCTCCCTTCCATGTTTGGCTTATGTGGAGAAGGTGAGATTCTGGGGGGAAATGCACGTGACACAGCAGGGCTCAGCAAACTATGGCCCACGGGCCCAAACCGGGTACTTGACCCTTCCTGCCTCAGCTTCCTCGTCTGCAAAACATGGGCACCATCCGTTCTCACAGCGCTGCTAGGGGGTCAGCGCTGGTCTGCGGGCAGCGATCTGCAGCACACCAGTCCTGAACAAGCCCCGGGGCAACCATCGGGCACCCCACTTGCTGAGCTGCGCAGGGCCTGGGTCTCCCCCAGGATGGCTGGGGCCCGTGTTCAAAGCCAAGGTCACACGCGGGCTGTCACCGCATGACTAAGCCCCACGACGCCGTCCACTGGGGGAGGGCAGCAAGTCCAGAGAGGCCCAGGAGACTGGTGGGATAGCAAGGGCTCGGAAGGGCTTCTCTCTGGTTTCTAGCTCGTCATCCTCACACGCACGGGGTGGGGGGCCTGTGCATGTCACACTCATCAAATCCTCCCGTTTCTTTTTGGGAAAGAAATGGATATAAATAAACATGTAAGAAAATGGAACCCACATTCTCTGTTTCAAGGAGGCAGAGAGCTGTGCCCCTTCCAATCAGTGTCTGTAAATCAGGTTTCTATCAATTAAGGCCTATTGTAAACGTCGGCTCTTTCAAAGTTCGCCCTGACGTCTTCTGTAATGTGAGCCTGACAGGGAACTGATCACTCCTGTCGGGTTTTATTTGGGCAGACGGAGCCTTCCTAAAGAGGGAGCCTCTGCCACGTGAGGGAAGGAGGCTGGGTCTCAGTCTCATAAAGTGCTCTGAGGACTCAGGGGTGTGCAGGGATGTGCCCGAGCACGGAGAGCCCATTAAGAAGCAAGAAATACAATCCAAATGCTTGAGCAAAAGATTTAAAAATATATGTGTGTGTGTATGTTAATTTACTACAGAGCCTAGAGGACTTTCCATTTATTTATAATTTATTGCAATGTTGGCTTCAGGAACAGCTGGATCCAGGTGCTGCTACTATGGCACTGGAACCTGATTCCTCCCCACCTCCCAGCTCTGCCACACCCTGCACTGGGTTTTTCCTTGGGTTCCATGGGTGGGCTGTGGGAACTCTAAGCTTTCCCCTCATAATGGTAAGATGGTGCAGCTCCCAGGTTCCCATTATTCCAGTTTCACTTTGGCTGAAAAGCCTGATTTTTTTCCCCAATGACCTCAGGTAATTCCAACATGCAGGCTGATTGGACTGCGCCCAGACCACATGACAGCCCTGAGCTAGGGGCTAAGGCTGGTGGACATAATGCTCTAATTGCCTTAATCCTGAGTCATGTGCCCTGCCCTGCAGCTGGAACGGAAAGTTTCCACGGGTTCCCATGTGAGAGCGGGGCACCCAAAGAAAGAGCACCAGATTTCAGGGAGGCAAACAACAGCATCTATGACACACACTCTCATCTGTTCTATAAGTGCAGCGCTCTGACGCGGAAGATGCAGCAGGGCCGCCAGGAGAGCCCTGCCCCCAGCCAGGGCTGGCGACGGCTGGACATCGAGAGGCCCAGAGCTCTGAACCCCGTGAGCTTATGGGAGGTGGGCGCCACTCACCTGCCAAGTCAACTACTACGCTGTGCACAGGAAGGGGTTAACACAGCAGGCCTGGCTTGTCCATAGACACCCTCCCTGCACAGGAAAGGTCTGGCCCTTGCCAGCTCCCGGGAGGTGACTTCTGAGTCCCTGGGACACTGCGCCCGACCCCAGTGTCCTTGGTTCCGTGGGACCTTGGGCCACGCGGGATAGTCTACACTGCAGTGCGGTCCATGCTGGAACCTGAGCCACAGTGTGAGCCTGACCTCTGGGGGCTGGGGACGAAGGTCGGTCGGCCACCAAAACCCTGGACAGCAGGGCTGAAGTGGGCCCCCCGTTGCCATACTCCACAGGGTGCCGCCGTGGCTGGGAGGGTCCCTCCCGCCTGCTCCCCCCGCCCTGCCCTCTGCACTCTTCTCCACAATGTCATTCTGTCCTTCAACAAACCCCAGCAGGAGTAAAACAGCGCTGCCCAGGTTGTGAGTCCCTTCAGTGAATCACTGAGCCTGGGGTGGTCCTGGGGGGTCTCTGGAAGGCACCGCGGTGCCCAGAAGCCCAGAGACAAGAACTCAACTCCAGTCGCTGAGGGAACCCTATTGAGGTCACCCTCCAAAGGTCAGGGCACGCTGGGGAGCGTTCAGAAACTGCCACGCACACCCACACACGTGCATACATGTGCACACGCATGCACACACGTGCGCGCACACACCCTTAGAGCACGGACTGGCACGTCCCGAACCTGAGCCACTCAAGCCCGTGTCCATGACTTTGTCACATCTAGACGTCACCTGCATTATTCATTTAGCATGTTTCTTCAAATTGGCCTGTTTTATACCCAACCACATTTTTTACTCAGGAAAGGAATCTTTATTCCATCTCACAAAAGGAAAGCCTCTTCGATGGTACCCATAAAATAAAGCAGCGTTCTTTTGTGTGGCGCGTGTGCTCGGGGTCTGCCGGGACAAAGGGGAATTCCTCTGGGATGAAGTCCCAAGTGGAACAGGAGAGGCGGACAGTGGCCTCTCACCGCGGCCCCGTGCCGTCCAGGGAACAGGCCGCACCTACTGTCCTTTCCCAAGGCACAGGGTGAAGGGAACCCCTGGGTTAGGCCGCAGGGAGGCGCACTCCGGGCAGCCATGGCTCACTCGGGAGACCTGCCTGGGGCACCCCACCCCTCGGTCTGGGGAGGCGATGCCTGCAGAGCAGGGGGTCTGCAGTGAGTTCCCGCTGCCTGGCCTCCCAGGGCATCCTGCCCGCAAGTGTACCCCACCCGTATCGCTCCCATGATGCACCTGCTCATGCTTCCTCCTCAGGCCGGCCCTCCCGCTCCGCTCCCAGGACCACTTCTCAAACACAGTCTCACACACGCTCTAAAAACGCCCCCCCCACCACCGCCACTGTCCCCGTGGTTTGCTGCAGGGCCGGCCCTGCCCCTTGCCCACCCGCCCGGCCCCGGCCCCCAGTGCTGAGGGCCCCTCCAGCGCCCAGGGTCCCCCCCACCCCGCCCCAGGCTTTCCCGCAGGCAGAGCCAGAGAGGAGCCCGGCCAAGCTTGCCTTTCCTTTCCAGCCCACGTGCCCGCCTGGAGGGACCTACTCAAGGAATGATGCCCGCTGAATATGGCATTTTGTTCACCTTTCACCCCTGCCAAGGTACCTAATGAGCTTCCACACAGGATGCAATGCTTGCAGAGCCGGCCACGAGGCAAGGCCACAGCCGGCGGCAGACTGGGGGCGGGAGGGCCAGGGGTTCGGGACGGATGGCAGACAGCTTTAGATGGGGGGTGCCACGCGAGCGAGTGAGCCCCGAGGTCCCAGCACGCTTCACCCGTGTCCTGTGTGGAGCGGCGGCAAGGCGCAGCCCGGCTCTCGGGCCTGCACACGTCTGCGTGGACAGGACACCCGCGACCCACCGACAGCAGACACACCAGAGCGGTGCAGGGCGGACGCGCAGTGCCCGGGGTGCCTGCCTGCACGTCCGTGCTCCTGGAGCCCACAGCGCGGGGGCTGGGCCTGGGGGCGCCTGTGAGAGGCGCGCCACGTACTCACTTTTTGGGCCTGTAGTCCGGGATGGTCCTGTCCAGGGAGATGCGGTCGCTGAGCTGCGCGTTGTACCCGTATTCCTCGTACTTGCTCTCCGTCTCCCGGCTGTCCTCCCGCAGGGTGGCCGCCATGCCGCCCTGGCCCAGGCCCCCGGGGCCCTCCACCAGGCCGATGGGCTTGGCAAGGCCTAGCAGGAAACGGGAAAGGGGGTGGTCAGGCAGGCCCCCGACCCTCCTGCCCTCCCCAGCCCGGCCCCAGCCTCGGCCGGCCGCCACTTTCTTCCAGACCCAACTCTGGGAATTCAAGGAAAGTCTATTAATTAACATTTTTTTCCAATAAAAATAAGTTCACTTTAAGAATGCAAATGAGTTGCCCACCTGCTCCCTGACCCTCGAGGCTGTCGGTCTTTCTGACGTCATTGCACGACCACAGTGGGACGCCACCTGGAGTGTGAGCCCGCAGTCCCCCGGGAGCCCCCCAGCGCCCGACACAGAGGACCCGGCGCCACAGGGCCCTGCCTCAGAGGGTGGAGAGGGACGGAGCAGACCTGGGAGACAGGCAGGAGAGGAAGCACCTGTGCACGCGGGCTGCCTGGGAAGGCCAGACCTGGGGCCTGTTCTTCCGGAACGTTCCTCTAAGTGGTCCCGTGTGCCAGAGAAGCGCGTGGGGACGGCACCCTGGCTCTCTCTGGGACAGGTGACTCTGGGGCGTGCTGGCTCCGGGAGTGGGGCCCCAGGGCGCCGCAGTCCAACCCTCGGAAAGGCAGGATGGGCCCCGCCTGGCTGGTCGGCCCCCCAAGCAGACTCCTGGGCTCGCGGGCAGAGGGGGCTCTTCTCTGCGCCGTCCGCCCCCTTAGGTTTGTTACGGTAATGAAACAAGAAGGCCGCGCACTGAGGGGCGCAAACCGAAATCCAAGCTGTACTGGCCTCACGCTGCAAAACAAACCCCACGGACAGCCAGCCCTGCCCCCGACGCCCCCACCCCCCCCCCCACGGCCTCGCGGAGCGGATGTCCCGCCCCCGGGAAACGCAAGCCCCTTCTCATTCGCCTGCGCTGCTGCCCGGCTTACAGTCCCAGCGCAGGAGGGGAGCCCAGGGCGCCTGGACCTCAGAGTTTTCTGGAATATTCCATCTTGAACCGGCAAACCTGTGTTGGTATTTATGTAGGACCGCAGGACACACATTGAATGTAAAATTGAAAAATTGCATGACACATAAATCATTTCCGCTTATTTTAATATTGCAAAAATACATATATAATCATGCTATTTTTAAACGTCTGAGCGGCATTTTCCACTTTGGAAAGTCTGTAAATAGCGGCCTCCCAAAGGCAGATGCGCCCCCAAACCTGAGGGGACAGCAGTTGGCGCTGATCACCGCCGGGCCCCCCAGGGAGCTCTGCTGCCCAGGGTGGGGGCTTGAGGGGGTGGAGCCCGGGGGTGGGGGGACCCGGAGTGGGGTGGGACCTGGGGTGGGGGCCAGGTGTGGGGGCAGGAAGGGAGCCCTGGACGGTGGGGGCTGGAGGTTGGTTTGGGGGGAGTTCCGGAGGGGGTGGGGCCTGAGGCTGCGGGCATGGGGGCCTGGGGGGTGGGTTTTGGAGGGGGTGGGGGCGGGGGGCTTGAGGGCCCGGGGGTGGGGCCTGAGGGTGGGTTCTGGAGAGGGTAGGGGCAAGGGGGAAGCCCTAGGGCTCGAGTGCCAGGGGATGGGGCCTGAGGATGGGAGCTGCGCGCGCGGGGAGGGGGGGAGGGGGCGGGGAGCTGGGGGCATGAGGGCCCGGGGTGGGGGGGCCCGGGGTGGGGGACCCCGGAGTGGGGTAGGTCCGGGGTCCGGGCGGGGCTGGGGAGGGGGCCTGGGGTTGGTTCCGGACGGGCTGGGGCCTGAGGGTTGGGGGACGCCGAGGGGGCTGGTTTCGGGGTGCGGCGGACAGGGCTGGAGAAGAGGGAGGACTCAGCTTGTGCGGGGTCAGGTCCTGAAAACTCACGGGGCTGCTTCACGGCACTTTTTGGCTTGTCAAAGTGAGACACGCCCATGTGAGAACCTCCCGATGGGGCGGAAAGCTATGAAAAGGCAGAGTTGGGGTGTCCTGGGCAAGCCCCAGTCTGCAAAGGAGGGGCTTTTGCTGGCTGTGCCCGCACGCGCCGTAACTTCAGGGTCTGGCTCTGTCGGCGGGGACAGCCTCCCGGGACGTCCACACGGAGCCTGAGGCTCAGTCCGTCCGCCGGCCTCCTCCTCCCTCCACTCTTCCCCGCGGCGCCTTTATTCTCCGTTATTCCGGGTTACCTTTGTGACCTTAGGAGGAACACTTTCGGCTCTATTTCTGGAAGTGTCACTTTAGACAGCGTCTGTCCACTCCCTAGCGGGTTAAAGGAAAAGTTAGCATTCTCCCGGGACTTCTGCTCAACGGGGTCTAAGTTTCATTTATATATATATTTTTTCAGTTATAGAGACGTATAAACTTATAGGCATAAGCTAGAGGTCTGCAGTATATCCCTGTGCCTAGTTAGCAACACTTAAAATTTTGTCACAAAGGTAGATTGCATGGTAAGGGTTCTTACCACAATAAAGATTTTAAAAAATAAGATGTTGAATTACCCCCAGAAGGACAGAAATAGCTACACCGTAGTTTCTACGTTGTCAAACGTTGTCAAAGTCACTTAGAACAGCTAATTTTGCTCTGCAGCCTCCACCCAGCTCCCCACGGCTGGTCTGGAGGCTGGTTCTGAAAGGAGGCGCGAGCTCACCTCCACCACCCACCCGTTGCTGGCTGTGGGCCGAGCATCAGCGAGCCACGGAGGCCACGCAGCCCCGCCTGACCGCACCGCTCGCCCCTCCATGGAATAGCCCGGCAGCCTCCCTTGACACTATTCATTCCCCAAAATCATGTGCATTTTGGTTGGCTTTAGGCTTGGATCTTGACTTCCTGCGCACTTTTCAGGGTGGAGAGGTAAGGATGATTGGTAACAATTTTTACGTAGCACGAGTTTCAGACGCAGGACCGTGGCCAGCAGCCACGCGCCGCCACGCACGCTGATGTCCGGGGTCCCAGACGAGAGCCGAGTGTCCGAGCGGGAGCCTCGCGTGGAGCCTGCCCCTGCCTCCAGGGAAGGGTTCTGGGCTGGTCACGTCGGCGCCTCGCCCTGTGCCCTCTGGCCCTGCCTGACCCCTGACCTCTGAGCAGCTGCAGAAGCTCTGAGAGGCTGTCCCCCGGGGCGGGGGGCACCACTGGGGGAGCGGTGGGAGCCCCAGCTGTTACAGCTCCGACCATTAAAAACCCGTGGATCTGAGTTCGCTTTTATGGAGTCCTGCCCATCAGTGCCTCCCTGTGGGGCTCGTGGGACTCGCGTCTTCCCTCCTTTCTGGGATGACTGTGGGCTCACGCCTCTTTCACAAAGAGTTCCTTCTAAAGAGGCAGGATTGCTTGATCCCTGGGTGACAAGGGCAGACGGAACCGAAGAAACTTGTAAAGACTGAAGGTGGCCTGGCCGTTGGGGGGGGGGGGCGGTCCACGGCCCGAGGGCCACTGAACCGATGGCCACATAGCCGCCAAGGCCCCTGGGGTCGACACCGACACCTACAGAACCGGCTCTTGTCTTCATGTCCCCCGAAATCCTGGCTTCACCAGCGGGGCCTGGTGCCAGGGTGGGGGTGGGGCACAATGTCCCCCAAGTCCTGCTGCCCTCAGGGCTCATCTCTCATTAGTCAGGCCACCAAGTGGGTGACAGGCAGGCTCTGCAGCCTTGTGGGCTGAACCGTGGCAAGCTCTGGTCCTGGCCCTCGGGACCTGTGGGTGTGGCCTTATCTGGAAATGGGGTCTCTGCAGAGGTCATCAGCTAAGATGAAGTCATCCTGAATTGGGGTGGGGTCCATTTTGGACCCAGACGCACGCAAAGAGAAGTTGGTCACGTGACAACCCAGACAGAGACTGGAGGGACGTGGCCACCAGCCAGGGACTGCGTGGGGACCCCAGGAGCTGGAGGAAGCCGGAAGCACCCTCCCCCCGGCCCTGCCCGACCTGGAGTCAGGCTCCAGGCTGTAAAGGAATGAATGCCTGTTTTTTCAGCCGTCCGGAGCGTGGTGCTCTGTCCCCGCGGCCCCGAGAAACCAGCCAGCAGACCTGCGGCCAGCAGACTGTGACGACTGGACACACGGATGCCAACCGTCCCTCAGCCCCTCTGGGGGTGGCGCAGCGACGGGTCGGATCACAAAGGCACCGGGGCCTCCAAAACAAGAGGGAGAGCGGCTTTTCCTGTTTGAAATGTTCCACTTCCCCCTGCGGGGGAATCAGAGCCCCAGACTCTTCCTTCCGCCCTAGAATGAGAAGTGATTTTGAGAACAATGGGAAATTTGCATGCATTAGCTCAGCCTTTGAAACGTCTGTCCAGCTGACTTCTCTGAAAATTAAACTGAAGCCACACCTCCTACTTGTTACCCTGGGACTTGGGGGGGGGGTGTCAAGGGCTGGTCGTGACAGCTGGTGGTCATTACACCCCCGCCCGCCCATGGCCAGTGGGTCCTCCCCCAGGTGCTTTTATCACCGCATTTTACAGAAGGACCCCTGAGGCTCACCGAGGCCGCACACCTCCTACCCAGTGCTTTCAACTTCCAATCACCTCAACGAGGAATTTTAGAGGGAACCGGTAAAGGTCTCCAGTTTTCCATTTTGACATCAAGGACGTTAATTACAGCTGCTCATTACTTTTAGGCACCATTTCACGCAGTGGTACGGCAAGGCAGGAGGGACACCCCCTCGCGGCAGAGCGTTTTAATGGAGGCACCCAGTTTATGAGCGCCTGGCTCCGTGTTCATCACGCGCCTCCGTAGCAGGTCCACATGCTCTTGGGGGAGCCCTGGGAGCATGCTGTAGATGACCACGGGAGGCTCTTGGACACTGGCTCGTGGACGCATGCACCTCGTGGACACTGCCCCTCCGGGCAGGGCAAGGGCCGCCCCCGTCCATGCGGCCACCCCTCCCCAGCCCTCGGCCCCCTCAGTCGGGTTGGAGACAAACACCCACAGCCAGCGTGGTGTGAGGAGAGGCCAGCTGGCCATGGAGAATGAGCCTGGCCACGTCGCGGTGACGTGGAAACTGAAGCAGAAGAGAAATTATTACATTTCCTTACTGCCTACAGCCCACCGACAAGTCCTTGAAACAGGCAGTGACCTTCCTCTAGGAGCTCAGCTGCCTCGATGTGGACACTTTGCTAAAGGCCAAAGGCAACCTTAGCCGGACCCCCAGGATCCTGAGTCTACTTTAACATTTAGAAATAACTTCGGAAACTCCCTTTATCTCTTCCCCCCAAGATACATGTCGGCAATCACCCCCCAAGCATACGGCCCACCAATATACATCTGAAGGGTCTCAGATTTTATTAGACGGTAATAAATGACCTTTTCCCAACAATAGCTAGCCCCCTCAGGATCCTGGAACCCTTCCTTCCAAATTCCTTAGAGACTGATGCTATCCTTAAGCCTCTCCCAACTTGAAAGTATATAAGGGGCCACTCCTCATGACCCCGGCGCGGCTCTTTCTGCCCACAGGTCCTGTCCCCCTGCTTTTTAATAAACCACCTTTCTGCACCAAAGACACCTCAGGAATTCTTTCTTGGCCGTCGGCTTCGAACCCATCTTTCCTACATCAACAGCACCCAGATTGAATACCAGCCCTGGCTGGGGGCATCCGGGGATCCCCTTTTCACATCCAAAAGGGGCCTCATGCCTCTCAAAAAGTGAGCTTCCAGCAGGCATTCCGGAACCTTCTTCAGCTGGGCAGGAAGCCCATGATGCCCAAGCCCTCCCTGGATCGTCCAGTGCTGCGTTGCCCTGGACATGGCCTTGCCCTGGGAGAGGGTCAGCAGGGGGTTAGGAGGATGCGCCCGCCCTCCGTCCTCCAGCTGGAGAAGTCTGCATTTGGCTTTTTGCTTCCACTTGAAGTTATCGTCAAATGTGTCGTCTCCTCTGTTGTTCTGTATCAGACTGAATTCTAATTAATAATTATCTTCTAGGGGCACCTGGGTGGCTCAGTTGGTTAAGCAACTGCCTTCGGCTCAGGTCGTGATCCTGGAATCCCGGGATCGAGTCCCACATCGGGCTCCCTGCTTAGCGGGGAGTCTGCTTCTCCCTCTGACCTCTCCCTTCTCATGCTCTCTCTCATTCTCTCTCTCTCTCAAATAAATAAATAAAATCTTTAAATAATAATAATAATAATAATTATCTTCTAGGGCGCCTGGGTGGCTCAGTTGGTTGGGCGACTGCCTTCGGCTCAGGTCATGATCCTGGAGTCCTGGGATCGAGTCCCGCATCGGGCTCCCTGCTCGGCGAGGAGCCTGCTTCTCCCTCTGACCCTCCCCCCTCTCATGTGCTCTCTCTCATTCTTGATCTCTCAAATAAATAAATAAATCTTAAAAAAAAAAAAAAAACAGAGGGCGCCTGGGTGGCTCAGTTGGTTAAGCGACTGCCTTCGGCTCAGGTCATGATCCTGGAGTCCTGGGATCGAGTCCCGCATCGGGCTCCCTGCTCGGCGAGGAGCCTGCTTCTCCCTCTGACCCTCCCCCCTCTCATGTGCTCTCTGTCTCTCTCATTCTCTCTGTCTCAGATAAATAAATAAAATCTTTAAAAAAATAATAATAATTATCTTCTAAAGCACCACGTAATATCCTATGGATGGATGCATAAACATTTGCTTCCCAGGTCCTGTGTGACTGTACGTTTATCTGTTGGCTTGTCCAGCCAGCCCGGTCCTGCACTGGTGTGGTTGTCACTCAGGGTTCCAGCAGACACTTCATCCCGAGGGACACAGTGACGGCGACGGTGGGCATGCGCCCAAGTGGGTTATGTCACCAGCAGAGAGCGCCCCTCCTCTGTATCTTGAGCGCCCAGAACAAGGGGAGTGAGGGCCAGCTTTGCACAAAAGGGCTCAGGTGCGCTCCATCCTGGCGCAGGTGCGCTAAGTTGGCCCAGGGGTCCCGGGGGAGGCGGCAGAGGTGGGCCCCCGGCTATGGAAAGTGAGTTGTCAAGGTCAGGGCACCCACTGCTTCTAGAACATTCTCTGCTCTGCGGCTCTTGCTTAGTGAGGTGGGTTTGCTTTCAGAGGCAGGGACCTGACTTTCCGGAGGAGAAGCAGCTTCCTCTGAACACAGGGTCCTTCCCCGTTCATCCTCCTGTGGTTGTGGGAGGGGAGCGTGTACTTCTGCCAAAGTTCTCCTGAAGCCCACAGCCATTTGCTTCTGTGGATAATCATTCGAAGCTCCTTTCACGTGACTGAGGGAGCATACTTTCTAATTCCGAGAGATAATTTGGAAGCCATCTCAGCGAGGAGGTGGCTGTGTCTGAGATCCCAAGAGCTCCTACTCACACGTGGGAACCCGTGGGGCCCGGCCCAGGAGTGAAAGCAGCCCGTCAGGGGCGGACTCGGGTGCTGGGCTGAGGGACCAGGGCCGTTGCCCAGACACCGTCTCTTGATTTACGGGAACACGGCGGCTGTCCCTCGGTACCTGCGTCGTGGGGCTGGGGGTGGGTGCTCCCATGCTCCAGACCTAACCCAGCCTAAGACACCAGATCTTCCAGACTTTCAAGGGAAGGCAGCGAGACAGGTTCATGTCTGAATATCAGCAACTATAGCATGGGGTTAACAAAGAGGGTCTGCCTCTGTCAGGTTGGGTGTGGCCGGCTACGGAAGGGCTACATAATGGGTCCCAAAGGTGCCCCCGTAAATGGGGCTTTGCAGACAGGATCACCACAAGGACCCTGAGATTCGGAGAGTGTCCGGGGTCATCCAGGAGGGACCTACGCACCACCAGATGCCCTTAAAGCAGAGAGGCTGAGGGAGGTTTCACGTGCACAGTAGAGGGGACCGCGAGATCTGAAGGCAGAGCCCGGGCAGAAGGGACGCCTGGGCCCCCAGAAGCTGGAAGGGGCAGGAAGGATCCACCCTGGAGCCTCCAGAGAGCCCAGCCCTGCCCACACCTCGGCTTTAGCCCAGGGACACCCATTTTGGGCTTCTGACCTCCAGAACTGTAAGAGAATAAATCCGGGTTGTTTTAAGCCCATCAGCATGCGATGATTTGTCCCGGCAGCCCCGGGACCGGGCAGGGGACCCAGGCAGAGAGCGTGCCATCAGTGTGCAGAGAGCACCCCGGGGGTGCAGCCTTTTGGGGGGCTGTGTGTGTAACCACTGCACCATACCACCTCGGCCCTGGGGCTCCCGACAGCAGCAAGTGACCCTGTGGGCAGCCTGCGATCCCCCAACGGCTTCCCCAAACCCGGGTGCCAGGAGGGGGCAGGGGGGCAGCAGACCCTGTGCTCCCGGCGACGGAGGAACCCCAGGCAGGTGCAGGGTGGCTCAGAGCGGCCGCCTGCAGGGCTGGGAGGGTGGGTCTGGAGTCTGCCCGGGCCCACGGACTGGTGGCCCGCAACAGCTGTTTCTATGGACGGCCTGGACATTTCAGAGAAGAGCAGCCGACGTGGAGGGACCAGGAGGGGCTTGGGGCTTAAAGCAAGTCTCAGGGGCACTGCCCAGTGAGACACACTTCATGTGCAAGCCTGAGCTGCCAGCTCCTGTGGAAGGATCCAGCCGCCCGACAGCACGCATGTTCGTGCACAGTTGCGGTGGTCAGTTCCCTGCCCCCAGCCCGTTTCACACGGCTGCCTGGAGGTTGAGAGGCTGTGGCCCTGGTCTCGATGGATGGGGAGGGAGGTGGGTTGAATAGAAGCCCCAAAAGCTGGAACCTGTGAGTGTGGCCTTATTGGGAATAGGGTCTTTGCCGGTGTAACAAGGTAAGGACCTCGAGATGAGAGCGTCCGGGATTAGGGTCGGTCCTAAATCCGACCGACGACAAGTGTCCTGATAATTTAGAGGGGCTCAGAGAGACACACACAGAGAGGAGAAGCCACATGATGGTGGAGCTAGAGATGGAGTCAGGTGTCTGCAAGCCAAGGAACGCCAAGGATTGCCAGGAGCCACTAGAAGCTGGAGAGATGCCCGGAACAGATTCTCCCTCGGAGCCTCCAGGAGGAGTCAGCCTGCCAATACTGATTTCAGGCTTCTGGCCTCCAGACTGTGAAAGAATAAATCCCTGTTGTTTAAGGCCACCCGGTTTGTGGTCATTTGTTATAGCAGATCAACAGGACACTCATACAGGGGGGAAGGAGGAGGGGGTCGGAGAGGAGGGGGAATGGGGAGGGGTAGAGGGGGAGGGTGTGGGTGGGAGGGGAGGGGAGGGGGAAGGCGAGGGTGAGAAGGGGCAGAGGAGAAGGATGAGGGGAGGGGGAATGGGGAGGGGCAGAGAGGGAGGGTGTGGGTGGGAGGGGAGGGGAGAGCAGAGGAGGGGAGGGGAGGGCAGGGGTGAGAAAGGGCAGAGGAGAAGGATGAGGGGAGGGGGAATGTGGAGGGGCAGAGGGGGAGGGTGTGGGAGGGGAGGGAAGACAGTCTGGGTGCTTGGCCAGCATCTATTGTCTCCGTTCTTTTCATTAGCAGAACCACAGTTCATTTGGGGTAGAAATGAGTTCAGCTAAAATGCTCGCCTCCCTGGGCTGACCTTGCGGCCAGGGGTGGCATGGGACCAAACTCTGATCAGTAAGATTTAAGTGGAATTTGCTGGGTGGAATTTCTGGGAAATGTGTCTAAAAGGCATGGTCTCAGCTTGTGTATGTACGTTTTTTGCCTTTTACCTGCAGTCCCTCCTCCTTTCTCCTGCCTGGAGCTAGGACTCAATGCCCAGGGCTGGAACGGCCGCCCTGCGACCACGAGGCCGAATGCTGCACACTAGGAAGGGAGGGGCTGGAACCAAATGCGGCTGGGTCCTTGAGGCCCCACGGCTGTCAGGCCGTGGGCGTTGGGCGGCCACGAGACCCTGAATTCCATCCCCCAGAGACGCGAGGGAGTGGGCCCTGCTGCAGAGGGACCAGCTGCCAGGGCTGGCCGTCCCGGGGCCCCTTCCAGCCCCCCTCCCAGAAGAGTCACGTCACACCTGCAACCCACGCCTTCCAGCCAGGGTACCGGGCACACATGGGCGGCTGAAAGAGTTTTCAGCGCGGGAGGAAGCGCGGGAGGAGGTGCGGCGTTCAAGCTCCCAGCTTCCTTGAGTCACAGATTCCATCTGTCACGGGGACGTCAGCCGGTGTTCTGGGAGGAGACAGCCCCAGTGCAGACGCTGGTCACAAGCACAGCTGAGAGGGGAGGCAGAGCAGAGGGCCGTGGCGGGGGGGGGGGTGCCCTCAGCATCCGGCTCCCCACGCCTGGCAGGCCAGGCCAGCCGACAGACCACCGGCCACCCTGGAATCGGCCAGAATCTTAGATTTGAATCAACACCACCAATTGCTAAAAAGCAATAAATATCTGACAAGACGGGGAAAAAGTTTACAAGGACAGACGTGAAGAAAGATGGGAATCTGAGATGAGTGCTTTCTCGAAGTGGGGGTGGGTGTTGTCCTGAATACTGCGAACTCCACATCTCAAGCGGGGGAGAAGTCAGGGGCCAGATGGCCCCCTGTGTGGGGCAGCAGCCTTGGACGGGGTGGGAGGGCCCGCTCACAGCCCCAGGAGCCCGGAAGGACAGACACAAAACTCCTGTCCATGGTGGGTCCAATGAGGCCGAGGACTGAGCTTCCCTGACGGCACGCACACCCGTCCCACATGCCGGGGCCCCGCGCAGAGGCAGAGAGGACCGGCTGCCCATGCTGCCCTCACCAGCCGTCTCCTGCTCCTCAGGTCGCCCAGCAGGCGGGACTCCGAGGCTCACGGTGGACAGACCGCTGGTCACCTGCCAGGGCTATGGGCCATGCCCTCCCGCACCCTCGACCCTGGTGGCCGCCTTCTCGGGGAGAGTGGGGTGGAAACAGCAGTGAGCAGAGCACCCACCAACTCCCAGCTCCTCTCTTGCTTTGCCCTATAAAAATGTAGGCCAATCTAACACACCTGCTATTAATTTTGATGATTGCAAAGTGGAAGTAAAAGAAGCAGGCCCCGCGTGGCTTTGTAGGCGACAGCTCCGCCGCAGGTTCCGCGCACCCACTCTCCCCACGCGCCACGGCCAATTACGTCTCAGGTCTGTTAAGGATCTCTGGGGACCCAAACTGGGGTTGTGTTGTTAAAGGCCAAAGATGGACCGCCCTTCTGGAACCGTGAAGTCATGAATATTTTGCAGGACATGGCAACACCTGTAAGATATATTCTCACTGAGACCAGTCGAGTGTTTGATAAATCTTCATATGTCATGTGAATATTTATGGGGCCAAAGCATGCAAAATAAGGAGCGACTGGAAATATCCGGCAAAATGGATTTCCTGGCTCTCTCTCTCTCTTTGTAAGCGTGTCCTGTGGCCTGCTCCATCCAGCTCCAGTTTGGGTCTCCTGATTGCTGGGGAGTGGGCACAGGGACATTTGGGAGTCCTGTCCCTCAGCAGCCACCTGGCCCCAAGTGCAGCTGCATGGAAGGTGGGAGTGGTCAGGTCCCCAGCCTCTGACGATAGACGTGCTCTCGCTGGGCTGAGTTCTCTGCTCAGATCCCGACTGCCAAATCTCCCGGGAAATGCAGGCGGTCGTGAACAGGAGGATACCGAGGGCCCGTGCTCTGGGGAAGATGTGGGGATGTAGGGCCGGACCCCAGGAGCTGAGAGTCTGGCTGGCTCTGGCCGGGACCCCCTTTGGGTGGGGACAGAGGATCCAGCCCCTCCTTCAGCTGGCCTCCTGACCCCCAGGGCGGGGATGCCGGCCTTGCTGGCTGCCCCAGCCCCAGGACCTGCTTCACAGTGGTGCTCACCAAACAGGTACACTGAGAGAATGCATGCGTGCATGAATGAATGACCGGAGGGTGGGCAACTGCGGGCTCCCAATCTGAAGGACACAGAGCCAGAGCCATGGGTACTGCCCCCAGAGTTCCATCCAGGGGACAGTGACCTTCCAGACAAGGAACGGTGGACAAGCACAAAGTGTCCCTGTCTCAGCCTGCCCTGGCTGCCCTAGGAAACACACAGACTGGGTGCTTACACGCCCTTATTTCTCACAGCCCTGGAGGCTGGGAGTCCACACCAAGGCACCAATGTGCCTCCCGGTCAGAGCCTGTCCCTGAACTGTCTCCTGGCCAGCAGTTCTTGCTGTGTCCTCAACAGTCTGTCCTTGGTGTGCGCGTTCAGAGCGAGAAACAGGATATCTGTCTCTCTTCCTCTTCCTGCGAGGCCACCAATCCCCCATGCGGGCCCCCTTTAGAACCTTTTTGAGCCTGAGGGGGAGGGTTCCCTGCAGGGAATCTGCAGGGAGGGTTCCCATGGGGGAATCTGGGGCACACACATTCGGTCGCTTGGGTCCATTTCCGCCCCCCGGAACTCATGTCCTTCTCTTGTGCCAAGTGCACACACTCCACACTCCCCGAGATGTCAGTCGTTCCAGCACCAACTCTGGAGTCTGAAGTCAAAGCCTGTCTCCACATCGGCACGCACAGCTCCCCAGACCCGAGCCACGGGGCAGCAGCATGTCCCTCATGGCTGCTGGGCAGGCGTTCAGGTTTGCTCAGCTTGGTGCCAGAGCCAAGCCCAGAATTCAAACCCCACCTTCACCCACGTCCTAACTGTGGGTAAAATACTTGAGCATTGTGAGCCTCGGTTTCCCCATCTGAGTTAAGGTGACAGCACCTCCCTCATGGGACCCACACTCCCCCAGGGACCCCTCCAGCCACAGGGCCTTCAGTGGTGGGCATCCTGGGCCAGCGGAGCTGCCTGTCTGGGGGTGGGGACAGCTCGAAGAACACCTGATCTAAGCCGGCCCTCGCTGAGTGCCTTCTGACCCCAAAGGCCCCAGGTCAGGGATAGAGAGGCTGGAGCTGGGCGTCCGCCCTTCCAGTGGCTGACAGGACCCTCAGGAGAGAGGAGATGGGGAAGGTCTAGAATCTGGCCACATGTTTCTGCAGGACCCAAACACCTAGCTGTCTTTTCTCCTCATCTGAGTTTCTGCAGCCCTGGGAAGGAGAACATGCCCCACATCCCTGTTCTCAGGGGCAGCTAGGGCTTCTTGCAGCCCTGGGCAGTGCCTACGGTCCATGTCTCTGCCCCCAGGGGGGACACCCTTCTGCCAGGGCCACACTGGACATGAGGCTCTCATACCCATACTTGTGCCTGACAGGCTATTTGTCTGTACATGGGAGCATCTGGGCCCAACTTGCCTTCCTGGCCTTCTGTCCTCCTCCAGCCATTCAGGATACTTGCTTCCCTTTCTCAATGCTTGGCCTTTCTCACTGTGCAGGATCTCCCATACCCATCCACCCACCCACTCATCCATCCATCCATCCATCCACCCATCCATTCATCCATCCATCCATCCCCACTCATCCACCCACCCATCCATCCACCCACCCACTCATCCACCCACCCATCCATTCATCCATCCATCTACCCACCCACCCACTCATCCATCCATCTAACCATCATCCATCCATCCATTCATCTACCCATCTATCCACACATCCACCCACTCATCCATCCAACCATCCATCCACCCACCCACCCATCCATCCATCCATCCACCCATCCATCTACCTACCTACTCATCTATCCATCTATCCATACATCCACCCATCCATACATCCACCCATCCATCCATCCACCCATCCATCTACCTACCTACTCATCTATCCATCCATCCATCCATCCACCCATCCATTCATCCATCCAACCATCCCCACTCACCCACCCACCCATCCATCCACCTACCCATCTACCCACCCACCCACCCATCCATTCATCCACTCATCTACCTACCCACCCACTCATCCATCCATCCATCCAACCATCCATCCATCTACCCATCCATCCATCCATCTACCCATCCATCCATCCATCCACCCACCCAACCATTCATCCACCCATCTACCATCCACCCACCCACTCATCTATCCATCCATCCACTCATCCACCCATCCATCTACCCACCCAACCATTCATCCACCCATCTACCCATCCACCCACCCACTCATCCATCCATCCATCCACCCACTCATCCATCCACTCAAACATCCTTCCACCCATCCAATGAACAAATATTTATTAAGAAACCATTATGTGCCAGGCATCATGCTATCCATCTATCCAAATACCACCCAATTTCAACTATTTTTCTTCCTTCACCTTTGCTCACATTTCTGAGGACCAACTATGTGTCAGGCACATTTCTAAACACTTTGTACGCATTATCTTTTCTTTTTTTAGATTTTATTTATTTGAGAGAGAGTGTGAGCACAAGCAGGGGGAGGAGTGAGGGAGAGGGAGAAGCAGACTCCCAGCTGAGCAAGGAGTCTGACGTGGGACTCAATCCTAGGACCCTGAGATCATGACCTGAGCTGAAAGCAGATGATTAACTGACTGAGCCACCCAGGAGCCCCCATTCGTATGCATTATCTTATCTAATCTCCTCAAAAATCCTACTGTGGAAGGATAATCATCCTGCCCGTTTCACTGACATGGAAACCAAGGCTCAGAGAGAAGTGACCTGCTCAAGGCCACCCAGTTGGGGTTTGGACCCAGAGCCACCTAACTTCTTGTGCAGCTCAAACACCTCCCCTTCCATGAAATCCCCCCTGACCGTCCCCATCAACACAGTCCTCCCTCTTGTGCTCCTCTGAATTTGCATTACTGGTAACTCGCTGCCTTCCACCTGGCTGCAAACTCTCAGAGGAAGGCACCACGCTCTGAGCCAGCTTCCTGTGAAAGAAGTGTGAATTGGATTAAGCCACTCCCTGATGTCCCTCCCCAACTTGCCAGGGAAGCCTGGGTGCCATGCATTTTTGGCAGGGTGGGCTGCATCAGGAGAGGATGTACAGGGTTGGTCCGGTGGAGTTGGGTGGGAAGATGGGTGCACTGGGGGTGAGCAGGCTGAGCCACGTCAGCCAGTCATCCTACTAAGTGGAGACCACAAGCCGGGCAGCGCTCCAAGGGCTTACCCCTTCCTCACTTCTGGCCACAACACCAGGAGACAAATGTGACTGTAGTCCACCTCGCAGGTGAGGAAGCCCGAACAAGGAAGAAACCTGACCAAGGCTATGAGGGGAGGCCTGGCTCCTCAGCCCGTGTTCTAACCACAACAGTCTCCTCAGACCGATTAAGATAAGCTTGTTTGCTTCTGTGTCCACTGCTAAATGCTCAAGCACGCAGACTATCAACAGGCATTTTCCACAATCTGCTCGAAATGGTGTGAAAACAGTCCCTGCAGAAGCCAGGCCGTTTCTCTGAAATAAAATCAAGGCTTGCTGGTTTCAGACCCGGGCTACACGCAGAGCCGGTCTGACCACACTATTCTGTTAAAAATAAAAATAGTCCCTTTTCTTGCTGTAAAAGGCAGGAGCTATAATACACGACACTGAGCTACGCTGATGTCTCCACCCGTCTCTGGGGAGGTGCACAGGGCAGGGGCCCTGGAGCCAGACGTGTCTGGATTCAAATCCCACCTCCTCCAGTGCCTCACCTGCCCGGACCCAGCAGGCGACGGGGAGATCATCTCCTTACCAGGTTGCCGTGGGGGCGGCATGGTCAGGGCCCCGGGCACTCAGCCCGGCATATCCACCTGGCTGTTGTGAACACCAGGTGCGCAGGAACGTGCTCAGGACAGAGGTCCAACCAACAGCCCAGTCCTGGGGTCTCCCTCAGAAACGTGGAGGCTGGGAGGGGCCAGGTGTGGGGAGGGGGCCAACCCTTCCCCTGAGAAGGTTCCCCAGGAGGCCCACCCCGTCTGGGGAGCCTGCTGCATATTTCCCCAGCCTCCCCACCTGTCCCCCCAGCAAACAACTGGACGGAACCTCCCTGGGTGGGGGATGGAGGCAGGAGACTGGGTCCTCCCCAGATGTGGGGGGGGGGCAAGGCAGGCCCAGCAGCACCCGCTCCCTGTCTTACTCCCACCCCAAGCCCCCTCCCCCACCGACCACCCATCTCCACCTTGCAGACAGGGCCGTCCCCCGGCCTCCCAGTGTCCCCATCTCCCAACAGGCGCTTTGTAACGCCCCCTATTCTAAGACGAAGCTCGCTGATTGAACACAACCGAACACACACTTGCTCCTTAAACATCCATTTAAGGCTGTGGCCATGCCTTAGAAAGAGAGGAAGGAGGGAGTGGTGGTGTATCCCCGCATCCCCAGCTGGTGACCTCGCTTCCTGCCTCCCTGAGCAAACAGAAGAATAGGAAGAGAACCCCGAGTTCCCGCCCCGTCTGCTGCCCTGGAACCAGCTCTGATGCTGGGGTCTCACCCCTGCCCCGCACTCGAGGACGTGCTCCTTCCCCCACACCTGTGCCCCTCCCGTCTCAGAAATACCCCCTGTGGCCTTGCTTCAGTTGGCCGTGCTGACCTGCGCCTCCCCCGTTCTCGGCGAGCGGGTGCCCGCCCCGGGGACACTGGACACTGTGGGGAGGGGGTGTCACCAGCATCGTGGGTGGAGGCTAGGGGTGCTGTTGGCCACCCTGCACCACGCACACGGCGGCCCGAGCTGGGAGACGGCCCAGACGGGGAACCATCCAGCCGACGCCTCCCTCCCCGCAGAGCAGCTCGCTTGCGGGGTCTGACTTCTCCCCGCCTGCCCCCCCACTCAACTGACCTCATCGGGCCACCTGCACCCTGCGAGCGGGCAGCAGGACTGCACGAGGACTGACCTCACAGAAGGAGAGACCAGGGATGTGTGCGCACGGAGGAAAGGCCATCCACAAGCCGGGAAGAGTGTTCCTGCCAAAACTCAGCCCTGCCGGGACCTCGACCCTGGTCTTCCAGCCTCCAGAGCCGTGCGACAATGAACTTCTGTTGTGCAGGCCGCCTGGTCTGTGGCGGTCTGTGACGGCAGCCTGAGCGGACGCCCACAGCTCCCCGATGGGTCTCCAGCACAGACTCCCCCAACCAGCTTTCTAGCCATGCTGCCAATGCACTGGGCACACGCTGCCCCAGGACCTTGGCACCTGCTGGGCCTGGAGCATTTCCTGCCACACCTGCATGTCCTGCCCTCACTTCCATCTTCACTTACAAGTCGGTCTCTCCCCGAGGCCTTGTCTGGGCACTGAGCACAACACCGGTGCCTCCCGCTGACACTGTCCTTCCCCGCCTTAGTTTGCTCCTTAGTGTTTCTCAGTATCGAGGAGTCCGTATAGTTTGCCTAATGGGGTCAGAGGACAAACAGGCTCCAGAGCCTGGGAACGTGCTCAGTTATATGCTGAAGAGAATCAGCTGAGCCGGGGCTGAGGAGGTGGCCCCGGATTATCTGGGGGGCCGATGTAGTCACAGGGGCCGGTCAGCGTGGAAGAGGGAGGCCAAGGAGGCCCAGGCTGCTGGTCCGCGGATGGAGGAAGGGCCCCAGCCCAGGAAGCAGGTGCCTTGACGCTGGGAATCCTCCCCTGCACCTCTCCAAGGAGCCAGCCCTGGGGACATCCCGATTTTGGCTCAGAGAGAACCGTGGTGGACTCCAGAACTCAGAGGATTCGTGTGCGCCATGTTGAGCGACTGAGTTTGTGCTAACTGGTTACAGCAAGAGGAGATGAAATCGGCTTATCTTTCTGCCTCCCGTCCCTCCTCACTGGACGCGGGAACCGCGAGGCCGGGGGTCCGCACGGCCCTTCAGTGCTGGGCGGTGGGGCCTCTGGCTCCACCTGGAACACGCTGGAGGGGTCGGCACAGAGATCGCCCGCGGGGGCCTCAGCAGGAGACGAAGCGAAGGCCTCTGTGAGGCTGGGGCCACAGGCAAGCCACCCTGAGGGTCACCGGCGCCGCTGCCCGCCCCAGGGGGCCTGGGGACACGCTCGTGACTGACCCTTCCCTCCATCTCCGGCGAAAACCTTATGATCTTCCCAGGAACGCTCTGAAGATGTATTCTTGGAAGTTTGAGTTTAATACCATGAACGATACTATTTGCGTTTACACGACACATGGGGGCCGGGCCTGGGCTGGAGCTGTGGACGCGTGGCACCCCAGCCTGCTGACCTCCGAATGCCCAGGGGCCCACTGTGTGTGAGCAGCACCCCGCGCGTCCGGAGCAGGCCGGGTCAACGCCGTCCTCCCGTGTGTCACTCTCGGGCGGACACCAGGCTGGGGGCGCAGGTCAACGTCTACACTGCGACCCCGGGGCCCTTGCGGGCAGCGGAGGACCCAGCCCGCCTGAGACATGGTGTCTACCGGGACTGTCCGTGCCCCCAACTCCTGGACCGCCATCCCGCAGAGACACTTCTGTGAATGTGAGCGGCGGACACGGCAAGAGTCAAACACAAACATCTAAGGTGTGCCGCGGTGTGGGGAAGCCGGCCTTCAGATTCCTTCCCTCTTTCCCTCTTTTAATACACCTGGCAGCTCACAGACCCGGCATGACCGCAGCCCCAGGCGACCGGTCCAGACAAGGCAGCCCACCCCACGGCCAAGGCCTCTCCCCTACACTCGACCCCGTGCTCGGCACCCCCGTGTCCCCCGCCTCCCGCCACACGGCCCCCCACCCAGTCAGGCCCTGCAGCCAGGCCCCACTTCTAACCAGGGCCTCACAGCTCTGCTCCGTGAGGACCCACTGCTGGCCTGACACCTCGACACCAGGCACAGGGCCAGGCCCTGGGCCGGCATTTTAAGGAACGAAGATACTTAGCTTATTTACTGAAGAATAAAACGCCAACTGCTGAGGCCTCTGAGCCCTCTGGGGAGACCCCTGTGGCAGGTGCACATCAGACCCGACCTGACCCAGGGGCCAGGCAGGTGGGCCTGGGGGGCGGGGCTGCTGGGGGCCCCCTGGCCCCTTCTCCACAGTCTTTCGGGTCCAGCCCCTGATACGGGGACCTCGGGCTCCCGGGACACACATCTGACGTGGATTGGGGTGAGAAAACACTCCCGCACGTGGGCTGTGCAAGAACTCTCGCGAGGACAGACGCTTCGGCAGACGCCCAGGCGCGACCTAGACCTCTCGGGCAGGTCCCGGCTCGACGCAGTCACCCGGCTCCCATGAGGCGACGTCGCCCACACGGAGCCCGGGCGGTAGCAGGGCGGGCTGCCCGCCACTGACACGTTGTCCGGCCGCCCGCCCGCATAGATGCCGCCCCCCCGCAGCTCCAACCACAGCGGCATGAGGGCCCCTGGGCAGTTGCGTCTCTGAGGGAGGGGTTCCCCGGATCCCAGCAGCGGTCTAGGGGCACCGAACCCGCCCAGCAGACCCGCGAGACCACAGGGAGAAGGCATTTATCAAGTTTGGGTCCCAGCGTCTACCTCCTGGATTTCTTCTGGGAACTCATCTCTTCCCCATGCTCAGTGTCCTGCGGTTTAGATGGGATTGACCCAGTTCCAGGGATGAAATAAAGCTGATGCCTGGAGGAGGGGGAGACACAGAGGGCCAGGCTGCTTGTTCAAGCCTCACCTGAAGCCCGACAGCCACTGGATCCTGCAGGCCCAGGTGCTTCCCAGGCCACATTCACACTGAAGTGTCCTCAGACTAAAAACCTCCTTCCATCCGTTCCGGCCACCGGCCACGACCCCGGGGAGACTGCCCTCGTGGTCGGCTGCTCAGCGCCCCCGATCTGGTCTTCCCCCCTTCCTGCCATGGGATCTGCGTCCCTGCAGACCTCTCAGTCACCTCACTCAACAGTGTCCTTCACGTTGACACACATTTTAAATGAAATATATTTGCTTCTTAAACAGGTGATTTATCACCACCCAAAATAGGAAGCCTGTATCGTTTGTCCAAAACATCAGTCAGTAGAGAAGAAACGCGGCGCAGGGCTATGGAAGTGCCATCTGCCACGGGTCCTGAGCCGGGAAGGGCCCATGCGCGTCTGAAAGGGGGACCGGCGAGGTTAGTCTTCTTGGTACCATCAGAAAGGGGACAGAGGATGGCCTGGGGGACAGCTCTTCACACGGCGCCCAGACAGCGTGGGCTTAATCATCGTGACTGAAATTGTCCCTCGCCAGCCGTGCTCCCCAGTGTGAGCCCCACGGGGCAGGAACCTGCATCCCAATCACTTACGTATCCTGACTTGGCATCAGGAGCATAGCAGGTGCTCACGAAACACATGGAGAAATGAGATCTTGCCTTCATTCGAGGAAGGGGAGACCCCTGGCTTGGAGAGGTCGGGTCTGTGAGAGCGAACGCCGGGGCAGGAAGGGCCTGTGGCCTCACACGTGGGCAGAGGGGAGTTTGCCTGCCGGAGAGACCACCCCCCGCCTCCCCCCTTCTCTACACATGTCCTGAGGTCCCAGCATGTGCGGCACACGTCACAGATGATCCAGGAGGGGTCTGCAGTGGCCTGTGGGTGTGAGAGCCACCTCCGGAAGACCAGTTGCTGTCAGACACGTGATGTGGGGCCACGCAGAGATCATGCATGGCTGACACCAGCTGGTCACCAGGCAGAGTGTTGGGGAGACTGTCTCGATCCTGGCCATCCCGCATGGAGTTCCAGTAAAGGAAATCCCAAGTCGCGAGGGAGATCCAAGGACCCCTCTCACCTCTCCTTCAGCACCTGGCTGCCTTTCCTTTGGGGGGAAGCAGAACCGTGGTCCTAAGACCCTGGAATGTCTCCGTGGGACACAGGATAGGGAAACATCTAGAGACTTATTTTTGTCGAGTTTCTAGCCAACGAAAGATAAACTGTCCTTTCAGAAAGTAGGGCCTTTGAAATATGCAGATTGCGGAGCTGAATTGTAAATGCAATCACTTAGCCCCGCACCTCCCAAGCCCGGGATCACCGCCTGCATGAGTTATTCCTAGAAGTGCGGCTGCGGATTTGCAGACGCACGTCTCCGCATGGAACCAGGCCTGGTGAGGTCCACTTGCCACCCTGAGAGCCAAGAGAGGTGTTCCTCACAGGGTGGAGTGTCCTTGCACCTCCTTCTCCCAAACACAAGGGGCCAGGTCTGCGGGAGCTAAGCCCTGTGTCCGGGAAGTGGCCTCGGCCGCCCTGACTCATCCGTGGTTGGACGGGGCCTGCAGGCCGGGAAGCGGAGGCAAAGAGGAGGGAGAAAAGCAAAACCAAACGCTCTCCACCCTCTCAGAGTGAGGGAGGCTGCGCCCAGTGCTGGGCACGCGGCAGCTGGAAGGGGACGGAAAGGACAGTTCCCGCCAAACGGCCCGCAGCCCTGCCCTGGCATCAGTGAGAGGCTAGGCTCCAGGAGGATGCACTAGTTTCTCACTCACGGTAGCAAATCAGCACAGCGCAGGAGGGACGCGGGCCCAGGGGCGAAAGGCCAGCCAAGTACCCGCCGCTGCCGTGGTGAAGCCAGACCTGCCAGGACCCTCGAGGACTCACAGACACACCACGCTCTCTTTCCAGCCATGGCCAGTGAGACCAGCATGCAGGATGGGGAGGCTCACAAAGCAGATCCGGGAGGATGAGGACCGGTGAGCTCAAGCTCAAGAGGCCCCGGACCCAGCGGGAAGCCGGCGGTGGGACTAAAACCAGCGAACAGGAAAGCTCTCTGGTGGAACGCACACTCCCGAACACGTGGAATATCTTGGAGCATTTCCCACACGGACCTGCTTCTGTGCACAGAAAAGCCCGGAACCTCTCTCCAGAAACCAGCACCTTCTCAACATGCGGGGCTCCCAGGGCAGGTGCGCTGGGCAGGCACCCCGCGGGGGCGAGGGGTGTCTGGCGGCCCCAGGAATCCTTGGACGCTCTCAGACCCCAGTCACCCTCTTCTGCAGGCTCTCAGGGTCCGATTTAACCCTCCTTTTATGATGCAAACAGTATGCGCCGGGCGCGTGAGAACCCCTCCTTGTCCTCGCGCGGCTTCGGCTCCGAGTCCGCCACGCACCATTCACAGCGTGCGGACGGTCTCTGGACAGCCTCCCTGGTTCCGCTTCTCAGCCGTGATGCCTGCCAATCGGTAAAGCATACACCACGGTGGGAGACGGCGGGACATCGACATGCGTCTCTGTTGGCAAACGCTGGGTCAGAATCCGGCATCTCCGCCTCACCTCTCTGCAGCTCAACTAGGGTTTCGTTATGAAAACTCAGCATGCTCAGATTGTCGGTAGGATTTGGGCCTCCTGCTCAGAAATCGGGGACCCCGCTGCCGTGGACACGCACCCCTTAGCGCCTGACCCCCGCCCCCCCGCGCCCCTCCAGGGACAGGTGGCCGCTCAGGACACAGTCTGCCACAGACCGGGCTTCCCGAGGAGGAGCCACAGTCCTGGAAGGGGCCACACACCGGACAGGATTTTTGGCAAAAGAAGGACACAGGGTTGAATAACACTGACTCCCACCATGAGAAGTGTTCCCTTTTATCTCCATCTCCTGATCTCTGCAAGGAGAGTCTGGGTTTCCTGCTCATATATCCCTACAGGTGCCTTTCCCTCGAGAGTCTCCCTTTGCACAAAGAGAGAGCGGCCTTGGGCTCAGAGCCCCGGGGCGACTGCAGCGCCCAGCTGGACTCGAACAGAACCCACGTCTTGTCTTCATCAGTCTGGTCACCTCCTGCTTGTGGGTGTGGGTGCTGATTTGCAGCTCTCTTCTTAAATAAATTCACTATAAGCAAAAGCAATGAATTCTTCAGAGAAAGATCCGCTCACTTGCTCATTCGGCAAATACTCGCGGAGCACTAATAACACGCACGGTACGGCCCAGGACCCTGGGTGTTAGGGCTGCGCACAAAGCAGACAAACCCCTACCCTCAGATGAATCACAGGGCGGGCATCGTGCACAAATACGGGAAAGACGGCCCAGTCACACCCGGATTTCGGAAGCTCGAGACGGAGCAGAGTTGGAATCACCTCTGTCCCAGGGGAGGGTGAGTGGCTGGCGGGGGCTGCCTGCACCCTGGGAGGCCTTAGGACCCACCAGACCCTCTGTGATTTCAACTTGGCCGTTGGACAACTGTAGAAATGCAGGTCATCTGTGAAGGAAATGCTGCCTTTACCGCGGCCACCACTCACTCCCTCCATGGCCTCCGTGCTGTCCCGCGGGCTCTGGGCTTTGCTGCCTATACACTGGACCTAGGCTTCGCCCTCTGACCGCACAGGTTTGGGCAGGGGTGGGTTGAGGTAGCGGGGTTAACATGAGTGCACTCTGAGTTTTAGAAAGTACCTCCCTCTACAGCAGCCAGCCACCCACAGCGGAAACCTCGCCATCCGCGGCCCCTAAAGAACGGGTCCGCAGGGGCGAAAGGAGCAGGGCGGCCAGGTTCTCCTCTGCGGGGGAGACAGCGTCCTGGCCGCGCACGAGCCCTGTTAGCAGGTGACGCCTCACCAGCCCAGGGGCAGAACCACGGAGCCACCACTTTGCCTGGCCATGGCTCAGCTCTGAAAGAGGAGCGCACGCGGAGTTCTCGGCCGCCCTCCCCACCCCCAGGACTGGCCGCGTTCCTAAGGGCAGAGGGCTTGCAGACCAGGCGGCCGAATGGGGACGCTTCCTCCCCCTTCTTCTCACGGAGCTAGAGGCTCTCAAAACGGCGCTCGCGAGACACCCTGCACCAGCCACGCACGTGCACACACACATGCACACACACGCATGCACGCGCACGCGCACACGTGCACGCACACGCGCGCGCGCACACACACACCCGTGGAGGCTGTACTTTATGTGCAACTTAACATATTCAGAAGGATGATTTCTGGCTATAAACATTTTTTTCTTGCCTTGAGCACTGAATTTAGAAGCAAACTCTCGTGTACATACAGGATGTGACTATATCGCATTTCCTTAAACAACATCTTCTCCCAGGTCCTGTGACTCTGGATCTACACACACCGTTCACTAGGTCTTTGCTGAGGTCAGTCAGGCATTGCAGAGAAAGGGCACTGGACAGGCCGAAGAGAGGGTGTGGAAGAGCGTCCTGCTTCTGGACACCCCTGCCTCCCCCCAGCTCCTGTAAGCCAGGAGAGACATTTCCAGGAAGCACTCAAGGTCGAGGAAATATCAGTGACGTTTCCCTTCGTTTGGATGTCTTCCCTCCTTTCTGCACTTGGCGGAGACCCCGGGGATCTTTTCTCAGCCGGACAGGTGGTCACGGGATGTGCTCCTGCCCTTCAGCGCCCTGCCACACGGAAGCCTGCACCAGGCTGGAGGGCTCAGCACTGCTTTCAAACGGCTCCTTGTGAACGAATGTCCACTCACTCCTGTCCTGTCCCTCCTTAGGGACCAACCCGAGGTGTGGGAGAGACTGGCTCTCGTCGTTTCCAGGAGCAAACACGAGTGACTCCTGGGTGGGACACGGTGCTGGGTACACGGCCTAGAAGTGGGGAGCAGGACCCTCATCCGAGAGGAGCAGGGAGGAGGAGGGAGGGAGGGAGAGAAAGACAGAGGCCAAGACACAGAGAGAGACAGAGAGACAGGAACATACAGAGAGACAGAGGAGAGCGATGGGGCAGAGAGATGGGGACACACTTGGAGAAAGAGGTGGGTGAAGGAAGGGGAGAGGCCGGGTGGGCAAGGGGCTGACACTGGCTCTCCTGAAACCCTTCCCAAATCCTGCTAATGTCAGGACAGTGAGTTGGAGGTCCTGGCCTGCTCTGCCACCAAGGAGCCTGGCTCCCTCTCACCTGGAAGGGTGAGGTGAGTTGCAGCTCAAGGCACTGAGCCGGCCGTCAGGATGTTACACAACCCGATGTGCAGCCAATGTTTTTATATAACCCTCCGGTTCTCCCCATAAAACAGACCATAACACCCTGGCAAATACACTTCAATAAAGCTAGGTGCTATTACCAGGGCACACAGCTTCCAAGAGACGAATCACCTGGCCAAGTGGCAGTTGGACTAAACTTTTCTCCCCTCGTGGCTTCAGCTGCACAGGACAGATCAGAAAAGCCACAGAGCTCACTCAGGAAAGGCGCGTCTGGAGGAGACAGGAGCTGGGGGTGGGGGGCGAGGGGCGCCTGGTGTGTCAGAGGATGCTCTGCTCCCTCCCAGACAGGGAGTAAGGCTGTGGACAGTACCCTCATTCACGGTGTCACCACGCCTCTGGGTCTCAAGCTGCTGCTTCCTCCCGCAGGAAGCCCCAAGGAGACCCCCATACTGGCAGGGAGCACACAGACCCCCCCACACACAGTGCAGTCCAGCTCCCAGACACCTCCGCCCAGAGCCTGTTACTGATGCTTCCTTCCTGAGGAGCTTTGCTGGGGCTGCCAATGCAGAAACCAGAATAGCACAGAACAGAAGGAAAAAGCCCACTAATGAGGTAAACACACAAACTTTTCTCCTTCCTCCTTGTACCTCGGCACAGAGAGAACCCAGGAAGCAGCACGCACTTTATTCCGTCTGCTGCATCCCAAAGTGGAAAAATACCCGTTCCTCCCAGCTGCGGCCACTGGCCCTGACCCTTGCGAGGGGCCCACACCTTCGGGGAAGAAACAAGGAACCCATCCCCAGGAGCCGGGCTTGCTGTGGAAGCTCCCGAGGACCGTGGGCTCCCATGCACCACAGCCCAGGTCCCTCTGTGGGGTTAACACCTGCCAAGCCCCTGCTGGACCCCTGACTCAATCTGTCCAGGAGTCACCAGCTGGCCTCACACTCGTCGCACAGCAACACTTTCTGGAGGGAGCCCTGAGCATCCCCAGGACGGGAGTCTGAACGGGCCCAGGGGTCCCAGGGAGGCACCTTTCCCCACCAGCACTCAAGACACCACATCAACAACCTCTGAAGGACAGCACTGCCCTCCCTCCGTCTCCACATCCTCCAGGAGGGAGAGGGGTGACTCCAGGAGAAGACCCCCACCCCCACAGCTCCTAGAAAAGCAGAACGTGCCCTCTCACTCTTGGACCCAGGCACTGCCTGCTCTTAAAGCAAGTCCTAGACCCTCTTGAGAAGTTCTTTCAAGTTCTCTCAGGGAATAAGTCGGATACATTGCATGTGTGGTTGGGAGGTTGGTTCTCAAGTGTCCACCGGGGGAGTGAACGAATGAGCCGTCATCCAGGACAATGCTCTCTGCTAAAGGGACCCCTTCTCTTTCTTATCTGCCTCCTACCCAGGCTCCACCCGAAGTAACACAGGAGTTTGATCCCAGCCTCTGTTGGCCATCAGGCCCTGGGGTGAGCCAGGGTTCCGTGTCCCGAGCGCCGTGTGCCAGCCCCCCTGTCCAGCCCCTTTGTTCTCAGCGGGACGCTGCCTGGCTCACCATTCAGCTGGTTGTAGACCACCTCCTCCAGGTGGTCCAGGCGCTGCAGGATGGCTTCGCGGTCCACCAGCGCGCCCGCCTTGGCGTGCCTGCTCCGCACCCGGCGGTCGGCGCTGCGCACGATCTGCACCAGCCCCTCCGAGCGGTCCTGCAGGCGGCAGTACGCGGAGAAGAGGATGATGCCCACGAACACCAGGATGTTGACCGTCAGCAAAGTTTTGATCTTCCTGGCCACCGCCATGAACGCGGCTGGAAGCTGGGGGCTGCCTCACCCGCGGGGCATCCCCGTGGGCCCAGCGGCCACAGGAGCCTCCGCCCGGCCCGCCGCTTCGGGGACCATGAGCCAGCCGGCTGACCGCGGGGCTGCGGGGGCTGCGGGCGGGGTGGGGGACGGGCGCGGGCGGGGGTGGGGCCCGGGGGCTGCGGGCCCGGGGCTGCGGCAGGGGGGCTGCGGGCGGGGCCCGGGGGCTGTAGCCTGGGGAGCTTGGGGCCGGGGGCTGCGGGCGGGGCCCGGGGGCTGTAGCCTGGGGAGCTTGGGGCCGGGGGCTGCGGGCTGGCTGCGCGCTCCGCCGCCCGCTCCCGGGAGCTGTCCCTTCAGCACCACCCGCGCCCGCTCAGCGCGCCCGGCCGCCGCCGCCCGGGGTCCCCTTGCGCAGGGGCTGCCCGGGGCCGCGCGCGCAGGGGGCAGGCGGCATCCTCCGCAGAGGGGCGCGGCCCCGTCCCGGGGGGCGGCGGGCGGGCCTGCGGGCGGGAGAGGCGAGGGAGGCGCGGGCCGGGCGGGCGCTCCGGCGGCCGTGCGGCTCCTGCCCGCCCCGCAGCCACGGCGCCGGTGCGGAGTGACGCGGCCGCCCAGCTCATCAGCATGCACGCGGGGCCTCCGCGCCCGCCCCCCGCCGGGACCGCCCCCGCCCCCCTCGCTGGGCGCAGGGTCCGGGGCGAGCTCCGGCTGCCCCGAGCCCGGCCGGCCTGGCGGGCGGGGCGGGGCGGGGCGGGGCCGCGCGCTCAGGAGACCCAGACCAAGGGCACCAGGGCGGACGCGGTGGGGGTGGGGGGTGCTGCGCGCGGACCCTCGTTGTCATGCCCCCTCCCCCCCCCCCCCGCTCTGAATAAACCCGAAACTTGACCCAAGGAAGCGGGGCCTTGGGGAGTGCCTGGTCAAGGCCGCGTTGTCTGCATTAATGGGCCTGGGGTGGGAGGGTGCCTTTGTGGGGAGAAGGGCAGACAGCAGGGTCAGAGCCATCTCCGTGGTCTCCCTATTTACCTAGGCCAAACTAAATCAACTCCCGGCTTCCTTCCCCCCGCCCCCCACCCCCCACTCCCAATCCCCGCACCCCCACCCCCTCACCACCTCAGTCCCCAGCATCCCTGCCGTGGAGCTGAGTTCAAGGACGGGTGGACGGGGAGCCTGGGATTCAACGGGACCTAGGGGTCCCACCAGACTGAACCTGGCCACCCACCGGGACAGGAAGAAGGCTCAGACCCCTGGGCATCAGGTTCTCCAGGTCACGGTGCTCAGACCTCAGGGGAGAGCATACCTGGCTGCCCCCCCACCCCCACCCCGCCTGTCTACGGATCTAGCCCCAAACAGGCATTTACAGATGAGGCAGCTGGGTCATGACGGGGAAAGACCTGCACAAGCCCCACAGAGTGGGCGTTGTGAGCACCCCCAGGCAGGGCTTTCTGTCTGCCTGCTTCTCGCTGCATTCCGGTGCTTGAAAAAGCACTTGACACTTGGTTGGTGCTTGGTAAATATTTGTTGAATAAATAAATAATAGAACATTTATTAAGAGCTAACTTTGTAGGGCGCCTGGGTGGCTCAGTCGGTTATGCGACTGCCTTCGGCTCAGGTCGTGATCCTGGAGTCCCGGGATCGAGTCCCGCATCGAGTCCCGCATCGGGCTCCCTGCTCGGCGGGGAGTCTGCTGCTCCCTCTGACCCTCCCCCCTCTCCTGCTCTCTCTCTCTCATTCTCTCTCTCAAATAAATAGATAAAATCTTAAAAAAAAAAAAAGAGCTAACTTTGTACTGGGTCCCCAATAGACGGAGATGAATATGACAAGGATCTTGGGCTTCAGGGAGCTCTGGCTAATGTGTGCACTTACGTCTGTGTGTGTGCATTTGTATGTGTGTGTGTGTTTGTCTTGTATCTGTGTGTCAGGGAACGTTAGGGTCTTCTGGCTCTTGGTCCAGTACTCTCTTCTCCAACACACATTTTGTGACCTCAGGCAGACCAGCCTCCCCAGCTTGGATGTTTTGTGCCTCCTGGTGGATTCTGGTGAAAGCGAAAACACCCATTTCTCCTCGTCCTCATCAAAACTGTCTCTTCTTTCTAGGACTTTCGTCTCAAGAAAGTCAGAGGACCACCAGCAGGAAGGAGCCAGCCACTGGGCCTCGTGGCCAGCTGTCTCCAGAGTGTTTACCATGTAAAGCACTTGTTCTGAGAGGAGCCTGGGAATTCTGTTTTTACTCATCAGGAGAGTCTTACGGTGCAGCTAGTTTGATAAACACTGGTCTGTTTTTGATAAATAGCCAATCCCATGTCCCTTCTTAGGAAATACTGTATTTTTCTGTTTATAAAATGCCAGGTTGTAAGATGCTTCCCAATTTTACAAGGATAGCTTTGAGAATAATAATACAAAAAGCTAACACTCACACAGCTCAGTAAGATGTAGCCAGGCACCATTCTGGGTCCTTACGGCTGTTAATGGATTAAGACTGACAGCAACCACATTACCATGTAAGCTGGTATTGTCTAATTCTACAACAGTGGAAACGGAGTCACCAAGAGGGTCAATGCCATGCCCAAAGTCACACTGATAGCAAAGCATGGATCTGGGATTCAAGCCCAGACAATTTGGCTCCAGAATCAGATTTATTAGCTATGGTCGCTCAAGAAAAAAATCAAGCACTTTTCATTATATGGTTATTGAAAGTGATTTGAAAGTGGTTTTGCAGAAGAAAACATTATTTTGCTCATGTAAATACATTGTACTGTATCCTGAAATTTAGCCGGAAACAATACATCCAAACTATGCATCAATGTTTGGCTAAATATTTCATTCCAGATACAAGCACGTTGAAAATGTGGGGTACCCTGCAGGGAGGGAATGCATCTGATAGTCCAGCAAACCGGTTTTATTTTATTTTCAACCACACCGGTGTTTGAGAATGCACACCTGCTCAGGACACTCACACCCCTCCCACCATCACAAAGCCCCCCCCCCCCCCCCGGGGACCCCAGGTAGATAGTCAGCCCTTCAGAAGCCCCAGCATGTCCAAGGTCTAGAGTGCTCCTTTGTGGGTGTAGGACAAGGTCTCTGGGGTGGCAGGTATCCTGTGGGAAGGCATCGATGGGTCCTGGGGGAGTCACTGTGTTGGCACGGGAGATGGGAAGATGGGGCAGTGGAATGTAGAGATGCCAGTTAAGGGAAATGCCAGACTCTTTAATGTTAAAGAAGTCCCACTCTGCTGGGAGTCTGGCCTTGAGACCACACTCAGATCTGAACAGAATTTCCTTTGAGTTGGGCCACAGGTTAGGCCCCAAACTGGACCACAAGCTGAAATTTGGCAGAACCTAAAGTGGTTCCCTCCTACCTCATGGAAAGCAAGGCATTTCTTTTTCCCAGGGCAACTCGTGCATGTGGTACATCATGTTTACTGCCTAGCACATCAGTCAGGATAGGCTGGGTCATGCTGCAGTAACAAGCAACCCTCAGGTCTCAGACGCTTGAATGATGCGAGGCCATTTCTCACCCATGCCCCATATCCTTGACCAGTCGCTCTGGGACCAGCCTTCAGAGAGCAGCGCCAGTGTCCCCATAACTGTGCCAAAGAGAGAGGAGAGCCTAGGAGGGCCTCGTACTGGCCATTAAGTACCCAACCTAGAAGTGATCCCTGCTATTTCCACTCATAACTTTCTGGCCAGTAAAATGTCATGTGAACCTCCCCTACACCAACAGTGGGGGTAGGAAGTGAATTTCTACCATGTACCTTGGTGAGAAGCACTCATGAGCCATATAGCATCCCTCCAGATGATCAGGATTTTACTCCAAATTCACCCCAACTCCCAGATACCAGGCTACCCAGAGTAGCCAATGCATGATCATCGTTAAATCAGAATTTAATGCAACCATCGCATAACAGAGAATCCTAAAGCAAGCAATGACTGTGATGAATCCTGGTTTAGACCCAGTCATTTTTTTGGATGCCTTGTTAAAAATTTTTGGTTTTTTAATTTCCTTTTTTTATTTAATTTCAATTAATCAACATATAGTGTATTATTAGTTTCAGAGGTAGAGGCCAGTGATTCATCAGTCTTATACAACACCCAGTGATCATTACATCACATGCCCTCCTTAATGCCCATCACCCAGTTACCCCGTCCCCCCACCTACCTCCCCTCCAGCAACCCTCATTTTTTTTCCTAGAATTAAGCGTCTCTTACTGTTTGTCTCCCTCTCTGATTTTGTCTTGTTTCGTTTTTCCCTCCTTTCCTCTATGATCCTGTTTTGATTCTTAAATTTCACATGAATGAAATCATATGATAATTGTTTCTCTCTGATTGACTTATTTCGCTTAGCATAACTAGTTCCATCCACATCGTTGCAAATGGCAATATTTCATTTTTTGACGGCTGCATAATGTTCCATTGTATATATATACCACATCTTCTTTATCCATTCATCTGTCGATGGACATCTGGGCTCTTTCCACAGTTTGGCTATTGTGGACATTGCTGCTATAAACATTGCAGTGCAGGTACCCCTTTGGATCCCTACATTTGTATCTTTGGGGTAAATACCCAGTAGTGCAATTGCTGGGTCATATGGTAGCTCTTTTTTCAACTTTTTGAGGAACCTCCATACTGTTTTCCAGAGTGGCTCCACCAGCTTGCATTCCCACCGACTGTGTAGGAGGTTCCCCTTTCTCCGCATCCCCGCCAACATCTGTCGTTTCCTGACTTGTTCATTTTAGCCATTCTGACTGGTGTGAGGTGGTATCTCATTGTGGTTTTGCTTTGAATTTCCCTGATGGCTAATGTTGTTGAACATTTTTTCATGTGTCTGTTAGCCATTTATATGTCTTCTTTGGAGAAGTGTCTGTTCATGTCTTCTGCTCATTTCTTGACTGGATTATTTGTTTTTGGGTGTTGAGTTTGAGAAGATCTTTATAGATTTTGGATACCAGCCTTTTATCTGATATGTCATTTGCAAATATCTTCTCCCATTCTGTGGGTTGCCTCTTTGTTTTGTTGACTGTTTCCTTTGCTGTGCAAAAACTTTTTACCTTGATGAAACCCCAATAGTTCATTTTTGCTTTTGTTTCCCTTGCTTTTAGAGACATGTCTTGAAAGAAGTTGCTGTAGCCGAGGTGGAAGAGGTTGCTGCCTATGTTCTCCTCAAGGATTTTGTGGATTCCTGTCTCACATTTAGGTCTTTCATCCATTTTGAGTCTATTTTTGTGTGTGGTGTAAGGAAATGGTCCAGTGTCATTCTTCTGCATGTGGCTGTCCAGTTTTCCCAACACCATTTGTTGAAGAGACTGTCTTTTTTCCATTGGACATTCTTTCCTGCTTTGTCAAAGATGAGTTGACCATAGAGTTGAGGGTCCATTTCTGGGCTCTCTATTCTGTTCCGTTGATCTATGTGTCTGTTTTTGTGCCAGTACCAGACTGTCTTGATGATGACAGCTTTGTAATAGAGCTGGAAAAGTCCAGAATTGTGATGCCGCCAGCTTTGCTTTTCTTTTTCAACATTCCTCTGGCTATTCGGGGTCTTTTCTGGTTCCATACAAATTTTAGGATGATTTGTTCCATTTCTTTGAAAAAAGTGGATGGTATTGTGATGGGGATTGCATTGAATGTGTAGATTGCTCTGGGTAGCATAGACATTTTCGCAATATTTGTTCTTCCAATCCATGAGCATGGAACGTTTTTCTATTTCTTTGTGTCGTCCTCAATTTCTTTCATGAGTATTTTATAGTTTTCTGAGTACAGATCCTTTTCTTCTTTGGTTTATTCCTAGGTATCTTGTGGTTTTTGGTGCAGTTGTAAATGGGATCAACTCCTTATTTCTCTTTCTTCTGTCTCATTGTTAGTGTATAGGAATGCCACTGATTTCTGTGCATTGATTTTATATCCTGCCACTTTACTGAATTCCTGTATGAGTTCTAGCAGTTTTGGGGTGGAGTCTTTGGGTTTTCCACATAGAGGATCCTTCATCTGCAATTGATGAGGTTGTGTCTCGGGCCTCTGCTTCACATTCCTGAGCCAGGAACAGAAAGTCGACCTCCCACATGGCTACAATTTCTCCTCCTGGAGGTTCCCTGTTGGAGGCCTCGTGAGCAATGGTCAGAGGCTGTGCTGACCATGTTCTCACTCAGTAATTGACCTCCAGAAACCCATCGGCAGCTTGGACTCACTCTGAAGACAAAGTGGGGTGCTAATGATACCCAGAACCCTGACTTCGATCCTATCCCCCCTGACTCTGACTTAGGCTACCAATCTGACCTTAAGCAGCTGCACAGAGTCAACAGAGATGTGTGTGGAATCTATTCATTAGCCAAGGACCCCCCTCACCGATGCCCTCGTGTGACAGCTCGTCAGCCCACAGCCCATTACCTCTGCAGATGGGCACATCAGTCCTCAGGCAGGTGATGCAGGTTTGCTGTGCACTGAAGATCGGGGGCTGGGGGGCAAGGAGAGTCTAAGTCTGCAGGTCAAGCCACCAACTGCCTTCTCCAGGCAGGTTCCAGTGAGTCACGGGAAGGAGACGTAGTGCTGGGATGAGAATGTGTTCGTGGGAGGGGGGCAGGGGGTGAGTGTGCATGTGTGTGTGCATGTGTGCATGTGTGTGAGAGGGGTGTGTGTGTAAGTGTGTGAGGGGTGTGTTGTGTGTGTGAGGGGTGTGTGTGCATGTGCGTGCATGTGTGGTGTGTGTGTACGTGTGTGTGAGAGGGATGTGTGCGTGTGTGTGAGGGGCGTGTATGAGCAAGGGGTGTGTATGTGTGAGGGGTGTGTTGTGTGTGTGCGAGGGGTGTGTGTATGTGCACGTGTGTCTACGTGTGTGCATGTGTGTGAGGGGGTGTGCATGTGTGTCTACATGCGTGTGCAGGTGTGTGTGTGAGGGGTGTGTGTGCATGTGTACGTGTGTGAGAGGGATGTGTGCGTGTGTGTGAGGGGTGTGTATGAGGGGTGTGTATGTGCGAGGGGTGTGTTTTGTGCGTGCAAGGGCTGTGTGTGTGTGCACGTGTGTCTACATGTGTATGAGGGGTATGTATGTGAGGGGTGTGCACGTGTGCGTGTGTGTGTACGTGCGTGGGGGGGGGTGTGCCTCAGAGACTTTAAGTGATCAGCCAGGCACAGGGCGGGTAGGCTGCGCGGCCGGGACTGAATGCAGGCAGCGAGACCCCGGGGTGCACGTTCCTGCGTCCAGGTTCTGCTGGTGGGAAGAAAACGCGGGCATCCCCAGCGCGGGCTCTCCCTTATGGGGGACTAGGCTGCCACCTGCACCTCAGCCGGCCCGGTGCCCTGACTGCTGGGACGGGGTGAGGAAGGTGGGGGCCCCGCCCGCTGTCGGAGGCCCGGGGGGCCGGGCCGGAAGGTCTTTGTGCAGGGTTCCCGCTGCTGGCAGGCCGGGCAGTGACGTGACCTTGGGTCCGGGCGTTATCAAAGAGCACCCGCATCTTTGAAGGAGAAGCAGCACATCAGGGACGTGAAATCACCGTCGTCCGCAGAGAGATCTTTGATTTCTTCTCTGCTAGAGGGAGAATTAGCTCAAAGCTCACAGAGAACATTTCGGCCAGGAAAAGGCCGCTACTGGACGCTCTTCCCTTGGTCAGAGGAAAAAATAGTCATCAAAATGGTTTTCATTTCCACCCACTCAGGCCTGCCTCCCTCGTGTGTGTCCCTTGCAAGGTTTCTGATGACCCAGCAGCCTGGAAGATCCATCGTGTTTCCAGGACCGTGGTTCCCCGTGCGCTCACTGCCCAGTCTTCGTGAGGTCCTGCCCCAGCAGACGGAGACCCCGTGCCTTCGGGCGGCAAAACAGCCTGTGGGGCAGCCCCGCTCCTGCGTGAGCTCCAGGCATTGGGCCCGCAGCACCCCGGGGCCCCCGGGACCGAACGCGCCCAGGTGAGCCGTGGACGGTGGCCCCGCACCGCAGAACGGCCGGCCTGTATCTTCACCAGCAGACGGGCAGCGCCTGAGCGCAGGGCGGGCTCCTGCTCCCGGGGCTCTGGCCCCACATCGGTGCCGTGGTTACCGCCGAGGGACGCGGCTGCAGGACATCCGCACGGTAAGACCTATGTTTTTCAGCTTCATTGGGCATAACTGACAAAAATTGTAGATACTTAAGATGCATGACGTGACGACTTGATACTTCGTGAACCCATCACTGAAATTAAGGTGATTCGCACATTGTTGCCATTCTGTGTGCGTGGTGAGAATAACTCAAGTCCCCAGACCTTCTCCACCTTCCAGCGGGAAGAGCGAGTCCCCGCCCCCCAGCCCCCCAGCCCCCGGCCTCCCCTGCCCCCCAGACCCTGGCCACGGCCACGCTCCTCGGCTTCTGGGAGCTCGGCCTTTTCAGATTGCACGTGCGAGGTCATGCGCGGCTGGTCTGTCTGGGTCTGGCTCGTTCCACGGAGCGTAACATCTTCAGGTCGCCCGTGCTGTGGCAGAGGACAGCATTTCCTCCGTTGTTAAAGCTGGATAATATTCCGCCGTGTACGCGCACCCCCCCCCACTCCGCCGTGTACGCGCACCCCCCACTCCGCCGTGTACGCGCACCCCCCACTCCGCCGTGTACGCGCACCCCCCACTCCGCCGTGTACGCGCACCCCCCCACTCCGCCGTGTACGCACACACCTCCCCACTCCGCCGTGTACGCGCACCCCCCCACTCCGCCGTGTACGCGCACCCCCCACTCCGCCGTGTACGCGCACCCCCCCACTCCGCCGTGTACGCGCACCCCCCACTCCGCCGTGTACGCGCACCCCCCCACTCCGCCGTGTACGCGCACCCCCCCACTCCGCCGTGTACGCGCACACCTCCCAACTCCGCCGTGTACGCGCACCCCCCCAAATCCGCCGTGTACGCGCACCCCCCCACTCCGCCGTGTACGCGCACCCCCCCACTCCGCCGTGTACGCGCACCCCCCCACTCCGCCGTGTACGCGCACCCCCCCACTCCACCGTGTACGCGCACCCCCCCACTCCGCCGTGTACGCGCACCCCCCCACTCCGCCGTGTACGCGCACCCCCCCACTCCGCCGTGTACGCGCACACCTCCCAACTCCGCCGTGTACGCGCACCCCCCCAAATCCGCCGTGTACGCGCACCCCCCCACTCCGCCGTGTACGCGCACCCCCCCACTCCGCCGTGTACGCGCACCCCCCCCACTCCGCCGTGTACGCGCACCCCCCCACTCCGCCGTGTACGCGCACCCCCCCACTCCGCCGTGTACGCGCACCCCCCCACTCCGCCGTGTACGCGCACCCCCCCACTCCGCCGTGTACGCACACACCTCCCAACTCCGCCGTGTACGCGCACCCCCCCAACTCCGCCGTGTACGCGCACCCCCCCACTCCGCCGTGTACGCGCACCCCCCACTCTGCCGTGTACGCGCACCCCCCAACTCCGCCGTGTACGCGCACACCCCCCCCACACACATTTTCTGTGATATGATTTTGTTTAACTAAAGAGGAACACGCAGAAACCCATCTGGAAGGACACGTGTCTGGTGGCTCACACAGCGATCCCAGGGGAGTTGGGCTGGGGGACAGCGGGTTTCCGTTTGCAGGAACCACCCCTCGCTCAGCCTCACTCCTCAGTCCAGGCTCCGGCTGGCACCGGGCGGGCCCATCAGATCTGCATTACCCTGGAGGCTGCGATTCGCTTTCAGACAACCCTGACCAAGCTACGGGGTCTGGTCAGAGCAAACCCAAGATTTTTGCTTGAGTGACAGGACAGGGGGATTTTAGGGGCTGAGCTGTGACCATGGAGCTATTGGCTGTAAGGTCAGTGTTACCGAATCAACAGTGATTAAAAACATGTCTTGAAACAGAAACACACATTAAACAAAATTATGTATCCATTAAATTGATGAAAATTGATGTGACCAGAAGCTAATAGGAATCTAATCCTGTTTTTCCCCTAGGAGCAACGATTTAGTATCCACTAAGTAAGTATTTGCAGTGACTTTATAGAGTATCGCTACTGAGAATAAAGATACTACCCCCCCCCCACACACACAGAGGCAGACTGTGGGGACATCATTTAAGCCCCTGGATCCAGCTATGCCTGAGGCTGGCTCCATCACACGATCCCCACTACATAAATCAATGTTTCCTGTTTAGGTTAAGCTGGTATGGGCTAGGTCTCTGCTGCTTGCAAACAGAATCTTCCTTAATAGCACAAAACCCCACTGGCTGTGGTCCCAGGAAGTGACTTCTTTGTTCTAAGGCGTGGTCCCCTCTGGAGTCCCAAAAGGACCTTGATTTCCCAAGTACTCTTCTGAAGCTGGAGGCAGGAAAGCTCAGCTGTCAGGGAGGCTGGGGAACCGTGAGTGGCAGCAGTGGGTCTCCGGACACAGGCCACCCCCACCTACAGCGGATGTTCCTCTCCAACCCGGCTTTCTCATCGAACTCCCCAAAGACAGGCCACAAAGCAAAGCCACCACGCAGACGATTTACGACAGTCGTGGGTATACACAAGTGTGCCTGCTGACAAGGCGCCTCCACCACCACTTTTCCATTTTATTTAGTACGAAGGAGCAAGCTGTTCCCAAACCACATTTACACATTCCTCGTAAATCAGACGTCGTGGAGCACCTTCCCGGACAGGCGGCTCCAGGCAGGTGCTGTCACCGCCCTGCTCCCGGCTCCCGTCTCCCGTGGGGAGAGCGCGTCCAGAGTGCTCTGTGGGGCATCCCAGCCCCCGCTGCGGGCCCCAGGAGCATGTGCATGGAGGAATGAGGGCACGAGCAAAGGAAGGGTGCAGCCCCGGGCTCCTCCAGGCTCATCTCGGCCTGACGCAGAAAGCGTTTGCGCCTGGATGTCTGGAAGAAAACCCCCTCTTCACCCTTGCCTGCTGGGGGGTCTCTGACCCAAGGGACCGCTGCCCAGTTCTTAGACAACTCGCTCCTCACTGCGTATGTCCCAGCGCAGATGTCGTGGCCCCCCAGGCCCGAGGCGCCCAGCCCCCTGCCCGTGATGGTGCTCATCACCCAGGAGCAGGCACCTCGGGGCTCCCGTGTTTCAGCTTCTGTGCTCCGCCTCCAGTTCTGACACGGCCTCCTGAGGGCAGGGATGAGGGCAGGGAGGGCGCCGAGGGCAGGGAGGGGGCTGTGCACGTCCTCTGCGGAGAAGCCAGTGGGCAAGGATGCACACCGCCCTGCGCCGAGTGCAGGCTGGCGGCAGAGACCAGACTCCAGCAAGGTCTCCGCAGCAGCTGGGGACTTCGTTCCGAGGGTGGGGCTTACCTCTGGGAAGTGGCTTGTCCCTGGCTGGAGTTCTGCGGTGTCTGCAAACACAGAGCCAGAAAGGAGGGGCCAGTGCTGGCTGGGTGTGCTCCTGAAAGACAAGGTGAGCCCCAGCTGGCCTCAGTAAGACCTCAGTTACGGGCTGAGTTAGCCGAGTCGGGCGCGTGGGGAAGACGTCAGAGGGGGCTGGCAGGCAGCGGCCATGCTCCGAGCTCTGGAGGACACCTGGCCTCCTGCGCTGTCCCAACTCCACGAATTCATTTTTAGGGGAAATCAGTGCTCTTTTGTGCTTGCAAAGAAGACATTTCTGCAGCTCTTCCCTCCCCTCACCCAGTGGAGGGGGTTTGTTCTGGTGCTGCCGAGACCTCACCTGCTCCCCGCCACCCACAGCCCACACACCTGCACACACACGTTCCTGCTCCTGGCACACCCAGGATGCCTCAGGCGACGGCCCCTGGACCTGCCAACGTGGGTCCCGTGTCCCAGACTCCGCCGAAGGGGCCTGGCGCCACGGCATGCCTCGGTCAGAGCGGGGCCCCTCCGGGCCAACCGCGAACAGGTTCCTGTTGATAAATAAAGGCAATAGACGGCTGGCTTCCCAGCTGCCCTGAGCGGCTCTGGATCTCTACACTTGTCTGCAGGCGGAGGGTCCCGAGGAGGTGGGGAAACGGAGGGAAACAGGAGCAGGGGCCCAGAGTGCCTTCTGCGGCTCGCACACACCACGAGCCTCCTCGATGCGTCCCCCCTGGATGACGTAGGGGCACCACCTGCATGCCGTTTGAAACAAACCTTCGAGAATAACCTGTAACAACCTCATTTTCAAAATAAATCCGTGCCGGCGTCAAGGTCTTCTGGGGCCGGGAGTGTGGGCTATTCAAATCCTGTGAGCTCCCGCCTGGGCCTTTGCCAACCCTCACGACTGTATAATTTAATCTAATTGATCAATTAAATCCGAATAATTTTTAAACAAGCTGCAATAACAGTTACATAATTTCAGCACTACATATAATTTTCTTAACGACTTTACCAAAGGAAATTGCTCACTGGGATTTGCTGTGTGCCTTGTGGAAACCACCATCTCCCTGGAGGCCCGCGGGGCTTGGGGAGCAGCCCGTCCTCAGCGCTCACGGACCGGGGCAGAGGTCGCGACCCCCCAGGGCGGAGGCAGCTTCCGGTCAGTCTGATTCAGTGGCCCCTCTGGGTCACCGACCTCGTGGGGATCTCGCGGTTCTTCCCATCTGCTCTGGGAATGACAGATGCGCCGGCTATCACCGGGGCTAGGCTGGACCCCAGAGGCTCACAGGAAGCATTTCCATTTGCTCACTGGTGGCTGGTGGGTCTTGGACTCGGCTGAGCTCACAGCGCGGCTGCGGTCAGTCGTCGGCTCTGCTCCCGCATATCTGGGGCCTCAGCTCTCCTGCAGCAGGTGCGAGTTCTGAAGGTGCTCGCTGACAGCGAGGGAGGTGTGGAAACGCACAAGGGCGGCTCCCAGCTCTGTTGGCACCGAGGCTGCTCCTGCCCCAGCCTCTGGGGTCCTGCGTCCGAGCGGGGGGACCGCAGTGTGCCAGACCGAGGCCCGGAGTGCAGGGGCCGGCAATCTACCCAAAGCAGGCTCTGATCCAGAAGAACGTGAGCAGGAGCGGGGTTTACTGGGAAGACACGAGCGAGATAGACGGGGGCATAAAGAACCAAGCTTGGACAAGAGCCAGAAGCATCCTTGATGTGAGTTGGGGAGGCAACGGGGATGGAGGGACAGTGGCTTCAGGCTGTCGCTTCCGGTTGAAGCAGAATCACCTGTTTCAGCCTCCAGGTGTTTGCACATGAGCCAGATCCTAAGAAGAAAGAGGCTGGTTGGCTTTTCTGTGGAGGGCAGGAAACTGTCTGACTGGCCCCTCCAAGACCTCACACACGGGAAGCAATGGCCCCAAAAGAGAAGAGGGTGTAACATTGCATGTCAGCTACACCTCACTGAAAACAGAGAGGGAGACAGAGACAGAGAGACAGAGAGAGACAGAGAGAGAAGGAGGGGGACAGAGAGACAGAGAGAGAGAGACAGAGACAGAGACAGTGAGACAGAGACAGAAAGAGACAGAGACAGAGAAACAGAGAGAGACAGAGAGAGTGAGAAGGAGGGGGACAGAGAGACACAGAGAGAGACAGAGACAGTGAGACAGAGAGGGAGACAGAGACAGAGAGACAGAGACAGACACACAGAGAGACAGACACAGAGAGACAAAGACAGAGATACAGAGAGAGACAGAGAGACAGAAAGAGACAGAGAGACAGAGACAGAGACACAGAGAGACAGACACAGAGAAAGAGACAGAGACACAGAGAGACAGAAAGAGACAGAGAGACAGACACAGAGACAGAGACAGAGAGACAGAGACAGACACACAGAGAGACAGACACAGAGAGACAGAGACAGAGACACAGAGAGAGACAGAGAGACAGAGATAGAGACAGAGACAGAGACAGAGACACAGAGACAGAAAGAGACAGAGACAGAGACACAGAGACAGAAAGAGACAGAGAGACAGACACAGAGGCAGAGACAGAGAGACAGAGAGACAGAGGGGGTGCCGCAGTCCCCAAAAGCAGAGGAATGGGTGTCATTGCACAAATGACAAGCCCCCGTGTGGAGCCGTGGTCATCAGCGGCCCGGACCCCCTCACTGCCTGTGTCTTGCGCACACATGTTCCCAGGTGAGTGCACAGTGGGGCCGCCCCAGCACGCAAGATGGAAGCATGGAAGATGCCTGTGTGCACGGAGGGGAGCGAAGCCCCGTCGGGTGCCTCCTGCCCAGCCCCCAGCTGTGTCTGGAGGTGCCTGCCTGGGAGGGCCTCACAGCCCTGTTCTGGGGGGAGGACAGCTGGAGTCCCCACGGCATGCGTCTGCTGGGCTGCCCTGGCCAGCGCCGCGCACGGGGCAGCTAATACACAGGCCTGTGTGCCCTCCCCACGCTGGAGGCTGGACGTCTGAGGCCTGGGCTTCTTCTGGGGCTGGGGGCAGAATACCCCCCCACTAGCTGGCAATCCTCCGTGTTTTTTTGGCCTGTAGAAGCAAAGGAGATGCCACCCCAATTTCTGCACTGTCTTCACGCAGCCTTCTCCCTGTATGTGTGTCTGTGATCAAATCTCCCCTTTCCATAAGGACACAGTCAGATGAATTTGGGCCCACTCCCATTTTCACGTGACTAATTACATCAGCAAGGACCCTGAGTAAGGTCACATTCTGAGGTAGTGGGGGATTGGGATGTCAACATACGAATTTGGGGGACAAGGTGTGACCCATAATAACCAGTTAAGAGCTTGTGACGTTGGGGAGATCACGTAAGCTCTCCTGAGGCCCTTTCTTATCTGCGGAATAGCGAGTGCTATTCTAGCTTAGGCTGTTAGGGGATTTCAGGAATAAACGCCTCTAAAGGAGCATAATCGGGTTTGGCCCAACGGAGGAACTCAGTACCTACAGGCAGGCCATCGCGGTCATCAGTCGGATTGAGGACAAGCCTCCCAGCTCCCAGCTAGCTGCCCGGCACGTCCAGATAATCCCCAGCACCTCTGGGCTCTACCTCTCTCCCCTATCCCTCCCGTCACCTGGTGGCCAGGGCCGAGGGAGGTGGCATCGCTCCCAGCCAGGCCCACGGGGGAAGAGGGCCTTTCCAGGGCTCTGTCTCCTCATTATCCTTTCAAGGGCCTGGGAGCTCTCAGAACACCTCGTGGTGAAATTCCCAAGATTTCTCCTTAAACGCAGCCACAAAGTCTTCCATTAATTCTCCGTAAGTGTAAATGTTCCCGTAGGCTGCAATTATGGGCTTCCGTGCAGCTGAGCTTTCCCAAACAAACTCCATTTTAATTTGAATATCAAACACTTTGCACAGCACATTGCTGTGCTCCCCGCCCAGCCGGGGAGAGCTGGGTGCCCTCGGAACCCTGGGGCCCGGGGAAGCCCGGGCCTTGGAGATGGAGGGCAAACAGGCCCGGAGGGAGGTGGAGCCCTGGTAGAGACCTTGACCCACCTTCCTGGATGGGGGCGGGGGCTGTGGGTCTTGCTCCCAAGGCCCCTCGGATTTTGTTCTGTCCATCCTACACTGCAACTTCGCTTCAAAAAAGCTTCAAGTATTTCCAGTAGATCTGTTTTCTTTAGCCCACCAACACTTTCTTAAAAAATTTGAGTTATTTGCTAATTTTGCAAATCAGACTATTTTTTTTTTAAGTAGGCTCCATGGCCAGCACAGAGCTCAATGCGGAGCTTGAACTCACTCCCCTGAGATCAAGACCTGAGCTGAGATCAAGAGTTGGATGCACGGGCGCCTGGGTGGCTCAGTTGGTTAAGCGACTGCCTTCGGCTCAGGTCATGATCCTGGAGTCCCAGGATCGAGTCCCGCATCGGGCTCCCTGCTCAGCGAGGAGCCTGCTTCTCCCTCTGACCCTCCCCCCTCTCATGTACTCTCTCTCATTCTCGATCTCTCAAATAAATAAATAAACCTTAAAAAAAAAGAGTTGGATGCTCAACCAACTGAGCCACCCAGGCACCCCAGATTATTTCACATTTAAAAGGATTTGCGATGTCTCTAGAAGTATGGAGAAATATGGCCACGGATTGCTCCTATGTCCTCATGGAAAGTGGAGGGTCCTGGGCAAGTACCGCTCCCTTCAGAAGGATGTGCACAATGCAGTCTGCCACATTTGCTGTCTGGCCCACATCAGGCATTTATTTTACCTCCCTGGCCTCTGCACTTTTAAGTTTAGAATCACTTTTTTAGACCCCTGACTCCTCTTCAACTATTCTGTGCCAGGAACAAAGAGCAACCACCATCATCACCACCACCACCACCATCACCTCCATCACTGCACCTACCCGTATGTACATACACACACAGAATTTCTCTCTCTTTCTTCAGATTCATTTCTTTAACTCTGACCTGTATGGAAGATCTCACTGCATCCAAGTGTTGACCTCTACAAGTACAAGTGAGTGCAACTGGGTCAGAGCTGGTGAAAGTGGCAGTGAGTGGAGGTGGGGTTAGAACTCTGTGTTAAGAATGCCCACCTTGCACAGACCTGAAGAAGATGTGTTGGTGAAATGAGCTCATGCAGTGCAACCCTGGCTCACAGCTCGCTGTGGAAGGGTGCTCATGCTGTTTGTTCCTATGACAGCTGTCTGTTACTTGGCTGGGCCAGCATCCATTTCTCCTCCTCATACAACTGTTCTCCAAGATTTCTTTGAGGAGCCACGTATTCTAAATCTATTGATTGACGTGAGGGAGCCCCCACTCCCAGATTCAGAAATGGTCCATGACTCATGTGGACAGTTAGCATATCCCATGCCTCTGGTCCAAGGATTGTTTTGGAGTTAGACACATGGCCCAAGACAGAACAACAAAATGTAATTCTTTGACTTTTGTTTTGTGGAAGACTGGCAAATGGTGCTCTTTTCCCAGCTTGCACCCCTGGTGGGATATAGGTGAGGAGTTGATGGGAGTCGCCTTCACTGGCAGCTGAGGCCCGGCTGAGAATGAAGAGCTCAGCAGAGAGAGGGCAGAGGAAGGGACCCTAGGAAGCATGTGAACCCCTGAACCCAGTTGTGCCTGAATCCAGCTTCATGACCAATGAATCTGCTCTTTCTGCCATTTTCAGTTGGGTTTCTGTTACTTATAATCGAAATAGTCTTGGCATATTCATATTCATTTCCTTTCTTGGAAGATGTTTCTGGAAATGTCCCAGCCCTGCCTGGCCTCTGCAGGGCTCAGAGGTCACTATAGCCTCTCAGCTTCAATTTCCTTCTCCAAGAAATGTGAGGTAAGTGCACCTACCTCCGTGAGGTAACGCTGTCGACCAAGCTAGCTCCTCAGCACCGGGGGCAGTGGACCCTCCAGGTGCGGTTCTGCCCTGCCCCCACCCCACCAGCTCTACGCCACGTCCTCTGGTTGGGGTTCCTGGGCACCATGATGAGCACGTTCTCCCTACCCCGGTGCCTATCTCACTCATCCCAGCATAGCCACGACCCTCCAGGGACAGACTGCAAAGGCACCTGTTCCTTGCAAGTTATGGCCAGACCTCCTGACACAGCCTAGAGGCAGGCACGAGGGGTGTGCCCATGGAACCATCCCGGCCCTGTGCCCCAGGGAGTCGTGCAGAGACCCAAGGCTCCTGTCACCGTAGCCATGGGTGAGCGAGTCCTTCAGACTCCTGCAGACTCCTGAGGGTGTGGGTGTGGTGAGATATCTGTGCCCCATTCCACCTCCTGCCCCTTCTGCCAGGGAGCCTGACCACTCTCTTCCCTCAGCTCAAGTGACCAAGATACCCTCTCCAGATGGTTTTGGCTTTTCCTGTTGCTTCGGAAGTGCTGGTCTCGGGTCCCTCACTCACAAGCTCTGTGATCTTGACAAGTGTCAGATCTTCTCACCTGAAAAAATGGGCAAGAAAATCTAAGGGTGAAAATATGAGAGAGAATTTGGCCTGTTTCCCACAGTCCACACACACTGACCACATCCAGCACTCTAACACACACGTGTGCAGAACAAGGGCCTCCACTCAGATCTCCTTTCAGGTCTAGATCACCCCAGTGGTCAACAGGGCAGAGGGTGCAGTGATTTCACAGGTAAAACTTCCGAAGACTGACCAACCTGCAGACCCTGCAAATAATTAGAAACAGGAGGGAAAAGAGCCCGAATGTTCCGCCTCTCCTTGCACGGCTCCTCTTGTCACACCGTAACCCAGACCCCCAGACCCCTAGCTGCCTGCCATGCCCGAGCCCCCAGGCCAAGGACGGCAGGTCCCCATCTTTCCCTGATCCTGCAGGGACCCCTGCACGGCTGCGCCCTCTTTCCTTCCTCCCCCGTCCGAGCTTCTCCCCAAGGCCCCAGCACTACACTCTCGTCTCCTGCCACGAGAGACCCTGGAGGGGATCAGGGGCATTGGTTGAACAAGTGCCGCATGTTCCTTCCCAAACCGTTTGTCAAGTGGGTGAATGTAAATCTCCTCTCTTCCTGCCAGTATTCCCATGCGCAGCATTTCCCGTGCTGTGGGTCCAAATGCTTCCTTCCTGGCCTCCCCCCAACCCCCCACCCCCCAGTGCAGGAGGGAACAAGGAGGTGAGGCGGGAAGAGAAAAAACAAATAAATGGGAGAAGAATGTGAGTCTAAAGCAAGTTGGGGGCTTCAGAGCCTGTGTTCCCCTCTTCCACGCCATCCACCCCTGGAGAAGAAGGCAGGATTTCGGCAAACAGCGTTAAATCTGGCTTCCCCCAAGAGAGACAGTCTTCCTCTGGGTCTGTGGCCCTGCTGACAAGCCGTGATTAGACGGTAATCCTGAATAGGATCAGGAAGCAGCCCAGGCTCAGTTGCTAAGCTTGTCTGCCCTCTCCAGACGGCCACGAATGTCCTGGATGGCACACACGGACTACGCCAACACCACTCTCGGAAATACGTGACCTATTAGCTCGCCGGTGGGACGGCTTCCCTTTGCCACGTCTTGAATGTCTCCTCGAAAGTGTGATCAGGTGTTCCCAGAACCTGCCGCTCGCTCCTATCAACCTAATAAGCCGCCCAGGTGTGGAATGCTGCATGATTAGGGCTGTGTGGTGAGGAACGCGGGGCCCAGCCATCTCACATCCAGGGTGGAGAAGGGGCAGGGCTTGTGGTCCAGCTCTGAGCATCAGCCCAGCATCTGGCAAGAAGCAAACCCACGATGTGTGCAGGTCAGCTGCAGAGCTAGGCAGAGCCCACCTTCTCCCCTCTTCCACCTGGACACACAGCTGGACTACGTTTCCCAGACTCCCCAACCGCAAGGTGTAGCCATGTGACCGAGTTCTGACTAATGGCATGGGAGAAATGATGGGCCTCCCTTTCAGGCCCAGACCTGATCCCCACCCTGTCCCGGCGCTGTCCCCAGTCCCGGTTCAGTGGAGAGGATCTCGGGGCTTGGAGGAGGGACAGAGCTGCAGGACTCAGAGGGGTCTGGGTCGAGCCTGCACCTGCCAACCAGCCCCTGATGACCTACATTGAATAGTGGTCTGAGATTTTAATGCTGAAAGTAAACATTTTTTTGTATTAAGCCTCTGAGATTTGCATAGTTGTATCTATCCCCACAGTGGGCCTATTTTGCATTTGTTGATATAATGCCCTAAGTCAATATCTGATGGTTGGTCAGGACTTTATCTGTGGCAAATAACAGAAAACCCAACATGAAGGGGCCTGAGCAGAATAAATGGGACTTATTAGCTCCTGTAACTGGGAATGAGGGGCAGGCGGGGTCCAGGCACGGCTTGATCAGGGCTCCAAAGAGGCCCAGGGAATGAGGGTCTGTCTCAGTGCAGCTCTCCAGGCTGGCTCTGAGTCAGCCAAGCTCCCGTCCGTGGGGGCCAAGGGGGCGCCTGGCCACGCCCGGCGGGGGCCGTCACCAGAGTTCTCCTTGTGCTGGAGGGGTCGCACGTCCAGGGGGACATGAGCCCCCACTGCCCCGGCTGAGGCACACCGACCCCTCAGCTCAGAGTCACAGGGCAGGGGAGGGGCAGAGCAGCAGCCGAAGGACTCAGTCACTGGACAGTCGTGGGGGCACCACTGCTGGTTCCCGGGGACCAGGGGACACAGACACGGTGGGAGGGACTGTGCAAGAATTTGGGATATGGGGTGCGCGCACGGCACACTCCCCTTTTGGGAAACGCCGACGGCCTCCACGTGCACAATCATCCACACCAGCTGACCCAGAGTGGCCTGTGTCTGCCCTGAGATTTCTGTTCCGCCTGGGGGACGGGGGACAAGAGCAAGGCGGGCCAGTGACAGGTGCTGGGAGCACGTCCACGGGAGGGCCCGCCACAGGAGGCAGCTAAATGCTGGGACATCAGACATGGGGGGCGGAGGCCCTGCTCCGCGGCGTCCCGGAGCCCCTCCTGCCCTGGACGCTTCCAGCACAGCCCTCCTCTGCCGGCTGGTTCGTGGCTTTTCCAGCCCTCGGGGCCAACGGACCAGGAACGCTACAGGCTGGTTCCACAGAGAGCGTTTCTCCTCTGCTGTGATCAAGCTGCAGATTTATCTCGTCACGTTGGTTTGTGACCCTACGTGACACAGACACGTGCTGGGGAACAGACCCCCGAGGGCGTGCGGGGCCAGGCCCGTCCTGAAGGAGGCCCTGAAGTCTGGCCTCGAGATCCTGCCCAGGGCCCCCCTCCTCCCCGACGCGCCCCGAACCTACTCCCAATCAGAAATCTCGCTGGCGACGCCCCCCGACGCAGACAGCCAACACTGTCAGCCTCACGTGAATTTTCTCAATCTTACAGAACCGTAGCTTTGGAAACGGTGGCTAGTCTCAGGGTCTCTAACGCACAGTTACTATGTGAAAATAGAGTCGCATCCCGTGGTCGGGTCTCCCCACGTATCTAAACGCAGACGACCCCCTCGCCCTCCCTTCTGGGCCCCCAGGAGCCACCACCGCCCCACGCTCAGGGCCCTGCGTGGCCCTCCCACCCGCCGGCCGCAACCTCACCCCCTTCAAGCAGGGGTGAGGACGCCCAGCACGAGCAGCTGCCCGCACCCCTAGTTCATGCTCACGGGCAGACAGAAATGCTGGTGACCTGAGTCTCTGTCCCTTCCCTCCTTTTGTCAGACTCTTGGGGAAACATTCGGAGCCGAGGAAGGAGAGGAGCAGGAACCTCCCAGCCGCTGTGGAGAGTGACTCACGCAGCTTCTGTTTGGCAGGGAATATTCCAGCTTCCAAGGGAGCCAGTGCAGCCCCACCATCTGGAACGTTCCGACTCCGAGCCATTGGTGTTTACTTTCTAAAACTTTGCATTCCTGGGGCCTGAGATTGGGAGCAACTGTGTGTGGAAAATATGCACTTCCTTTCATATGTTGCTGTGACACATGACAGCTTGCCTTCAGTCTTTTAAAAACACAAACCAAAAAAAGAAGGAAAGAAGGAAGAGCCTTTGCCAAGTGCTTTCCTCCTGGAGGAGAGACCCTGGGGATTCTGGAAGAACAGAAATCGTCCTGAAAGATGGAGACAGCTGCCGGTAGGCGAGCTTCGAGGGGCCTGGTTGGTGCAGAGGACGGTCACAGGTAAGCACCATCAGAGGGGATCACATCACATTGGTGGCCAGCAAGAAGCCCTCGCAAATCTGCCAGGGCTGCTCTGAGATGTGGGGCCTGGGGAGGGGCGGCAGAGGGCGAGTCCCTGGGAGTCATGAGTGGGGAGAGTGGGGTCCCTGGCCCCACATCTGTCCAGGCTCTTGGTGGTAAGTTGTTGTAACCCAACTAGAACTCACTTAACTCATGAAATCTGACTTTGGGGAATGGTGGGTGAGCCTCCAGATGGGTCTCGCCAAGCCCCTCCCTCCAACTCACACCTTGACTTTCTTGTCTCCCTGGCTTCCTCCATGCCAAGCCCCCAGACCCACACTCCATAAGGCGTGGTCCCTGTGGCTGTGCCTCCTCCAAACTGCCCCCTCAGTCCCCCACCTGGCGAAAGAACCCAAGGGTCCATGGCTTCCAGGTGAAGACTACATTCCCCAGCCTGCCTTGCAGCAAGGTGTGACCATGTGACACAGCCTGGCCAATCAGCTGTGACAGAAGTGATGCCCTGATGGCCGGGTCAGACGTCCTCCCTTCCCTGGTGGGAAGCCATCCTTAGGAACACACAGGTGTGGACAGAGAAGACACATGCAACAATAGAAGCTGGACGTTGGTGGGGCAGACCTCCCCCACCATCAAAGATCTTGCTCAAGCCATGGCTGGCCTGAGAAATGTCCCACCTGGACGCAGATGAGCCAAAGAACAGTCCCCTTAGCATCCGTCACCCCTAGGTCTGTGTCTCATAAAGTTTATAGAAATGTAATCCTGTGACTACTTGGTGAGTGTCTTTCCTTCCTGCTGGACTGGAAGGCCCCCCGAAAACCCAAATGTACACCCCACCCACCACCATCGTATCTCCAGATACCGGTGTTTGTTGAATGAATGAAGGAGGGATACACGGGCAGACAGCCCACTCGGACGCTGGCGAAACAGACTGGCTCTCTATGATTCCCTCCATGGGGAGTGGTCCCAAAGCAAGGGATTCACCCCCAAATCGGAGCAATGGTCAGAATCGAGCTGTATCAGAACTGTACCAGATACATGGTCATTTTTAATTCACCCCAAATTGCCCATATGGAGGAGCCAGGAAACTCAGCTTCAAGGGAGGATTCATCAGATAGGACATCTCCTGTGTCACCTAGGACAAAGCAGTTTAATTGTTTCCATTATCTGTGAGCTTTTATTACCCCAACTATTGATCTTCTCTTTTAATGAAGCCCATAATTAAGCGAACAGGGTGCTTGCCTGGCCTTAATGAATACACTCACAGGCCTGGCTCAGCCAGGGAGCCCCGGAGACCAGGAAGGAGAATCACCATCTCCTTGCCGCTCCTGACCTCTGCTGGTCCTTGGCTGGCAGAGGGATGAAGGCGGAGGGAGCCCCCAGGCCGCCCTGGGGACACTGTCATCAGGGGGCATTGGGAAGGTGTAGAACCATCAGGAAGGAGTAGAACCATCCGGAAGGCGTGGAACCATCCGGAAGGTGTAGAACTGGGTGGCAGAGGCGGGAGCAGGCTCCTCCTGCCCCTGGTGTCCGGCGAGTGGAGGCCGGCCACAGCCTCCAGACCCAGGTCACAGCCGTGACCGTCTCCCAGCTTGGGAATCTCATCTTCCCCTTGTTTGTGGCAACTCCTCAGTCCCATGCCTGACCTTTCCCTTGTGTAAGAGATGCCTGCTCCTTTGCCTGACAAGAAAGTAGGGAGCATCCCTCTGCCGTGACAACAGCCAACTTTCCTCTGGGGCGTGGCTCCAGGCCTCAGTGTCCCCTTCTCTGCTCCAGGGTGGGGCCTGGGACCATCCTGCCTCCCGGCCCAGGGACGGCCAGGACAGGGGGTATGACCCGGCCAGGCAAGGTCAGGTGTGATTCTAGGGCGGCAGAGGCAGCCACTATCGAGAGAGAGGCTCCTGGAGAGAGCCCGCCTGCGAGGGAGCCAACCCAAGACAGGGCCAGGTTGAGAGCTGGAGAGAGAAGACTTGACAACATAGCTCAGCGCCTGGAGAAAGCTGAGCCTGAAGTGCTGGCTGTCTGAACTCTCAGTGACGTGAACCCTTTTGGGCTGGACCCAGTCTGAGCTGAGCTGCTCTCAGTTGTGATAGAAACAGGGTTCACTGTGGTTCACTGAGGGTTCACTCACTCGGGTGGAGAGGTCCATTCAGAGGAGCAGGCCCCGGTTCCGGAAGCTGAGCAGGCAGAGATGATGCTGCAGAACGTGGGTCCCACACAGTCCCATGGACCTGCTGGGCTACTGGTCCAGATCACGAGGAGGAGCTCACAGTGGCCCCTCACAGACACCCACACCCAGCCAGTGGCCCCAAACTGTGGTGCTGTGCTCATTTGGAAGGATGACGAGGGAATGCCCTCCAGCTTCCCAACGTGCCGGGCCTGGGGACAGGGCCAAGGCAGGGTGCCTGCCCCTCGGGCTGGTGGGGACGCCTCCAGCTGCGCCCTGAGCCTGCATGCTGAGCGGGATGCCTCCCCTTCCCTGCTCTCTCCACATCTTCTCATTTCAGTCTCTTAAAGCAGGTCATCTGTGCAAATTGCTAAAAAGTTTCCATGTCTGATAAATGAGCCTAGAGGTGACAGTTCTCCCAGAACAGCCCCCACCCGTCCCCACACAGGCCTCCGTCCTGGAGGTCCTAGGTTCCACACACCTGCGCCACATCCTCCCAACAAGGCGCCTTGAGCGTACACTGCCTGAAGGCCACCCTGTCCTACCCGTCCCTGGGCCTCTCAGCCTGCAAACTTACTCCCTTCACAACCACAGGCCAGGAGCGATTCCTTCTGTGCAGAGGTGGCCTACCCCAAGCTGGCCTGTTCTGTCCACCTGCACAGAAATCTTCTCTTATTGCAAGTGGGACGGTCCCCTCGGGCAGACATCCTGTCTCACAATGTGCGGGTGAAGGCAGCCACAGTGACAAGGAGGGCAGGACATTTGGCCGGATCACCCTGGGGACAGCTCCAGCAGAGCCACCAAGTCTAGACCGAGGACATCCCCTGAGAGTGCCCCGCGGGATGCACCCCTCCATGCACCCCACGTTCTACACTCGCTCCCCCACGTTCCGCGCAGAGGCTCCCTGCTATAAGCGCTGGTGCATCAATTTAAGATGCTTCTGCAAATTGCAAGGCAAATACATGATTACTCCCCTCCTCGAATTATGGGTAATTACACCTGGACTAAGCGTAATAATTACAGACGAAGCGTTGTTGATGCAACTGTCAGGTAGGATGTTTACTCAGCAAAGGCTGCCCTGCCTCTGAGGATGAACAGGCACGTTGGAGCTGCAGAAGGGAACAATAAGTTGTATCCGAAATATTTCTGTCCCCCGCCTCTGCAGGCGAGAGAATGGGCGGTGACACCTTCTCTCTATTCGGAAGGGCTGGCTGGTCTGCCCGCCGAGGTTGCTTCCTGACAGGTGTACTGTGGGATGGGCGCCTCAGGGCAGCACTGTGCGGGGGGAGGGGGGCCCCTTGGGTCCCAAGCTGGCCGCTCTTTCCACCACCGCCCCCCCAACAGCGGACAGCGCTGCTCGGCCTCCCCCACTGTGCCCCAGGGCAGGGGGTCTCCCACCAGCCGGCCTGACCCGATGCCAGCTCTGCTCCTGGGGAGCCGCGTGTCCCTGGGGTGACGTGGTTCACACATCGCTGTCCCAATTTCCTGTTTGGTAAAATGGGTTCAGTAATGCCACCTTCCTTGTGGGGCTTTGTGAGGATTAAGTAAACAGGTAGTTAGTACCTGCACGGGAGATGTGTAGGGCAGTGAAGCTCTTCTGTATGATGTTGTCATGGTGGAGACACTCCTTTGTCCAAACCCACAGAACACACAGCTCTGGGCGGAGCCTAATCGTTAGGAACAATGTGTTAATGTGGGGCTATCGGTTGTAACAAATGTACCACGCTAATGTGAGATGTTAATAATAGGAGAACCGATTGGTGGGGGGCACATATGGGAATTCTGTACCTTCTGCTCAATTTTCTGTAATCCTAAAACTGCTCTAAAAAAAAAAAACTATTAATTTTTAAAATAAACCCAAAACTGTGATTTTCATTTACTCACTGCAGTTCCTCCCACACTGGTCTCCCCACTTTATGTCTCATGGCCCCTCCCCACCTGGCCCCTTTCAATGGATAGCTTGGTTCCATGCTCTGTCCCATCCTGGTTTCGCCCCAATGTGTGTGGGCCAGCGAAGCGAAAGGGGACATCTCCTGGGGATTTCTGGGAGAGCTTTCTTTTTTTCTGACGTAAGTGTTGCCTCTTCTTCCTGTTTTGAATGTAGATGTAATGCTTGGAGGGACAGCAGCCATTCTGTACCCATGAGGTCAAAAAGACATACAGTAAGGATGACGGGGCAGGAAGTGAGTCTGAGGTCTCAGGGACATCCTCAATTGTTTGAACCTTATACTGCCTATTTGCTCTCCTTTGCTTAACCAGCTATAGTCAGGTTTTTGTTGGATGCAGTTGAACATAATCCCAAATGATGTGTACTGCCTTTGGGACTAGCCCCCTCAGGTCTACACAGCATGGTACACAGGTAGATGACCTTATGCCCACGCCTTGGCCTCAGTGTCCCAGCCCCTGATCAGCAGCCAGGTCAGTGCCAAAGAGCTTCCATGACTTAGGCTTTCAACCAAGTGAGTAATCAAGACTCAATAGAAGAAAAAGATAGCCTTTCAACAGCGGGAGTCCTCCAGAAAGCTGGGGCATGAGGAAGTACCAGAGCAGATCTTTAGGACAGGTGTTAGCCCCTATGAGAAGGGAAGGAGCCACTCATTCCAGCTTGACCTGGAAAGTACCCCGCGAGCCTGGAGCTGCTTGGCCACCACCTCTGGGTCATCCAAGAAGGCCCAAGACAGAGCTGGTGAGTGGGTCTGTGCCCAAGAGAAATGCAGATGCTGGTGGCCTGGGCACCAGGGTGGGATGCAGAAATGAGAGCGATCCTTCTGTGGACACCAAGTCTGTGTGGATGTGCCAGCAGATGGGCACGCAGACCCACTTCTTCTTAATTAGCTTAAACAAAAAGGGACTTTTGCATTTTCTGGGAACATTTGTGCATCCCAGCCCCCCCGCTGGGCCCAGAAGCCCAGCAACATGACGGGCACAGCCCTCTCTCTTTCCCAGAAGAAATTTCTTCTTTCAGAGCAGCTCGTGGGGGGCCTGACCTTGAGGCTTTGAGGCTAGTTCTGCAAAAATGACTTCAAGAAGCCATCTTTGAACTAGACTTGAAAGGTGCTGCCAGCAGGAAGGGTGTAGACGTCCCATGTCCCTCGTGCAGGCACGGATTGGAGGAGGGGCCTCCCAAGGTCATTAGCGAGTGGCAGCTGAATGCTCCTTGCTCACCACTGGCAACAGTCCACCACCCCAGGTGGCACAGATCTGGGTAGAAGCACCAGCCTCCAGGGCCCAGCAGGGCACAGAGCAGGGGCTCAGGGAGCCTGCATTCTGCCTCCAGGTCCACCATTAGCTCACTGTGAGCCCCTGGGCCACTGGCTTCTCTTCTCTCAAGTTCAGTTTTTCACATTAAAATGCTATAGGATATTGGTCCGGGATTGTTCAGTCCCTGAGAATGGCAGACACCCCAACTGAAATTTAAAAGGGGCATGTATTGGGCGCCTGGGTGGCTCAGTTGGTTGAGGGGCTGCCTTCGGCTCAGGTCATGATCCTGGAGTCCCGGGATCGAGTCCTGCATCGGGCTCCCTGCTCAGCAGGGAGTCTGCTTCTCCCTCTGACCCTCCCCCCTCTCATGTGCTCTCTGTCTCTCTCATTCTCTCTGTCTCAAATAAATAAATAAAATCTTTAAAAAAAAGGGGGGGGCATGTATTGGTGAAGTTGGCCAAAACAGTTGGGGGCAGCATGAGCTTCAGGTACATCTTGATCCAGGTGTTCCACCAACGTCATTGAGACCAAGTCTCCCTGGCTCTGTTTCCAGGCCACCTCTCCCCTCCTGGGGACGGGAGGCCACCGGCAGAGCATCCAAGCACTTGGGACGCAGGGAGCCTCTTTCCTGTCACCGTGGGCGGAGCTCCGGTGCACCTGGTTGGCTGGGCTTGCGTTACGTGGCCTTCCCCAGCCAATCAGATGGCCAGAGTCAGGGGCCTCTCTGATTGGCCGGGCCCATGACACCTGTGGGTCCCCTGGGCTGCGGGACTAGAAGGGGGACAGACGCGGCTCCTCACCCAAAACTGGGGTGCTGTTTCCCAGAGGGGTGCTGTGGGGCTTTGGTCTTGTCACCCTGGCCCCTCGCGACTTGAGCCCAGCCCGAGGCACTCTGAGCACGGTGGACCACGCGGGCCGCGGTCTGTGCTGCCCCGAGTGCGCCTGCGCAGGAGCAGGTGCACGGCCAGCAGGTGGGTCGGGTGCGGGCGACCGGACCAGGTGTGGGGTGCAGCCCCCCGGGGGAGGCAGCAGCTGCCGCCAAACACAAGAAAACTGGAAACCTCTTAAATATTTACTGCTGACACCCCGCGGAGACAGAAAAAATGAAAACATATCCAGTGACCCCACGTTCCACCTGTTGTATCTGGTCCAACCTCTGTTTTCCAGGCAAACAAGTAAGAGCGGTCTTAGCCCTCGTCAAATGCAGCCCAAACAGAGCTTGGCTGAGCAAGGCCAGGCCATCCTCGGGTGGGGAGAGCCCGGAGGGTCTCCAGCCCCAGACCTTGAGCCCCAGGAGCAGTTCTGGCTGAAGAGGAATTTGCAAATGAATCTAGGGAGGCTGCAGGAAATCTCCCGCTGCTGCTTTCCCCTTTGTGGGCAGGAAGGGAACTCCCAGCTTGTATGAGCTTTTCCCGGAAAATGAGGAGGGAGGTCTCCCAACCCACCTGACCAAGCCAGCGCCACCTCAGTGGTAACGTGGACAAGGTGATGAAACCACACAGCTTTCTAGATGATAAGCCCTAACTCTGGATGAAACGCTCTCCCTGTCTGGACCATCTGAATGCTCTCAGAAACAAAACCCAACTGAAAGCAGCTAAAATGATGAGGAGTTGATGATCCCTCATCCGTAACTGTGAAAGCAGGCTGGCTGAGGGGTGTGCTGAGGGGGGCTGGGCAGCATTTCTCCGGGGACCTGTGGCCCATCCCTCGGTGTCACCGTCAGAAAGCCTCAGGGAGCCTCTCCTTTCCTCCTGTCCCTTCTAAAGAGTGCAGACAGCCTCCCAGCAGCCCCTGGCAGGCTCTGCCCCGTCCCATCAGGCAGGCAGGGTGGCCTGCCGGGTCAGGGCTCCCCGCTCATCAGCACGGCTGACCGCGTTGCAGGATTGGCTGCACCGGACTGAGAATCACCCGGGGGCTGGGGAGGGCCTCCCTCCCTGAGCACCCTGCTGCTGCCTGAAGCCTGAACAAAATTGGGGGTTGGATAGCCCTGGAGAAGGTTGCCTGGCAACCAATAGCGTCAGCCACCTTCTCACTTGCTGCCATCCTCTTGGCTGGACACAGCCTCAAAGGTGCAAGGGCAGGAGGGGAAGGCCCCGGGCAAGTCTAGGGTGCCCCAGGGGCTGCCTCAGGAGGGCGGGGGGCTACTCCTGAGAATGCCATCCTGGGCACCCAGGGCCCAAGCCCGTGTAGCCTGGTGCTGTCACTCATCCCTCTGTCTGTCCCAAACAGCAGAATCAGCAGAAGCTCCCTGAGGCGGATCCTTGGGGAGGGCTCCTGTCTGCCCTGGACGCGGGTCCACCCAAGTCCCACCCCCTGCCGCCAAGAAGAATGAGGCCTGGCCCAGGGCCCCATCCAAGGAGGGAGGGGTGTCTTGCTTGTTTACTCTGACTGCCTAGGTTATGTCAAGGTGCGGTGAGAGAAGTTTCCCTCAGTAAATAGCTGCTGGACCGGTGCACACGCATGCACACCAAACACGCACACTCGTACGCACAAGCACACGTGCACATGTACATACATGCACACATGCATCACACGTGCACGCACACCAAACATGCATATTTGTACACATGCACATGTATATCACATGCATGCACACATACGCATATCCACATATGCACATACATCACCACACGCACACACATGCCCATGCTCACGCACTACATCACACACACGCACGCACACGCCCATGCACACGCACTACATCACACACACGCACGCACACGCCCATGCACACGCACTACATCACACACACGCACGCACACGCCCATGCACACGCACTACATCACACACACGCACGCACACGCCCACACACACATCACACACACGCACGCACACGCCCATGCACACACACATCACACACACGCACGCACACGCCCACACACACGCACTACATCACACACACGCACGCACACACACATCACACACACGTACGCACACGCCCATGCACACACACATCACACACACACGCCCACGCACACGCACTACATCACACACACGCACACACACATCACACATACGCACGCACACACACACACGCACGCACACGCCCATGCACACACACACATCACACACACGCACACGCCCATGCACACGCACTACATCACACACACGCACTCACACGCCCATGCACACGCACTACATCACACACACGCACACATACGCCCATGCACACACACACTACATCACACACACGCACGCACATGCCCATGCACACACACAAATCACACACACGCATGCACACGCCCATGCACACACACAAATCACACACACGCACGCGCCCATGTACACACACACTACATCACACACACGCACACACACGCCCATGCACACACACTACATCACACACACGCGTGTGCGCACACACACAGTACACATGCCACCCAACATTTAGATCCAGCCTCACAAAAGAAGAAGCTAATTTATGTTTCCAATTATAATTACATTTCTGAATCCATTAGCATGACTATTCTCAAACGCATGACTCGCTGTGTCGCAAACAGAGATGAGATTCATGATTGCAGATCAGCCAGCGCTGAGAATTTTAATTTTTATTTTACTTGAAATTCAACACCAAATAATAACAGTGCCGCTTGGATGGAACACATTTCCACATTCAATTAAAAGAGAAGCGATCATTCTTAGCGGGACCCCTGAGGCAGTGGGTTTAAAGGGTGCACAGTTGAGCCGCAGGGAAGGAGGAGCTCCTCAGGGGCCAGCCCCTCGGGGAGAAATCTTTGAGAATGGAAAGGGGTGGTTGTCAGGAACGGCACACGGGCGTGCGGCCCCAGGGGTCTGACCCGTGTCAGGTCCACGGTAGAGCAGGGCTCAGGACACGTTTCTGGGCTCAGATGTGACCACCAGCACCCAGGGGAGGTTGGGAGAGGAGCTGACTGGTGGCACCTGGGCTTTCAACACCACCCCATTGGCCACAGGAACACAGACTGGCTTTGAAGACACCTCGAGAGCATTACCCCCAGTAGGAAGTCAGGACCACGTTCTGTGGCTCGCAGACTCGTGGCCACTGGCTGTGAGGGCACCCCCTCTGTGGGGCAGGGGGACGGGGTGGCTGGCTTGCAAGCCTGTGTGGTGCTCCCCTGCTGCCCACCCAGAGCCTGCCTCCCTCACTGCCCACTGCCCCCTTTCACTGGGCTGCCAGACTCCCCTAGGGCTTTGTGGGGATACAGGGACAGGAGGGCATGACCGGCCAGAGTGAGTCCCAACTAAAACCCCTCCGTGCAGCAGACGGAGCAGTGCAGGGCCGTGTGCACGAAGCAGCCAGCCCCGCCCTGGGAAAGACAGCAGGACACGTGCCGTCCGGGAGGCTGGGACGCACGGGCATCTCCCTGCCGGCTCTGCAGACGCAGCCCTCGTCTCCCCGCCGCCCCAGGACTCCGGCCTCCTCTGGCCTCTGTCTCTGTGCCGCTAATCTTATGTTTTAACCTGACATGGCCATGGTGCCCAGTGTTGCGTCAAAACCAGCATAAATATTGCTGCAAAGGTACTTTTAGATGTAACACTTTTTAAATCATGGTAAAATATACACAAAGTAAAATTTTACCATCTTAACCATTTCAAGTGTACAGTTCAGGGTTATCAAGCACGTTCACACCGTTGTCAGCCGCCGCCAGCGTCCACCTCCAGAACGTTCTCGTTTTCCCAAACTGACGCTCTGTCCCACCAAACACGGACCCCGCCCCAGCCCCTGGCTCCCACCACCTGCTCCGTCTCTAGGAACCCGACTGCTCTGGGGCCCTCGGGTTAGCGGGATCACACAGCGTCTGATTATGACCGGCTCATTTCCCTCAGCATCGGGTCCTCGAGGTTCATCCATGTTGTGGCAGGTGTCGGACGTTCCTTCTGAGGCTGAACGGTAGTCCGTTGTGTGTACACCCCACGTTCTGTTCATGCTTCGTCTGTCCACGGGGGTGCAGATATAAACCATCTCAGCATCTTCTCATGTCCTAATTGTTCATTGTACGTCTTCTTTGGAGAAATGTCTATTCAAGTCCTTTGTCCATTTTTGAATCAGATTGTTTGGGGGTTTTTGTTGTTGTTAGGTTTTAGGAATTCTTTCTATATTCTGGATATCAATCCCTTATCAGATGCGTAATTGGCAAATATTTTCTCCCACTCTGTGGCTGCCTTTTCACTCTCTTAATGGTGTCCTCTGACGCACAGAAGGGTTTTTTCTTTGCGAAGTCCAGTTTGTCTGTTCTTTTCTGTTGTTTGGTATCATAGCAAATCCAATGTCATGAAGCTTTTCCCCTGTGTTTTCTTCTCAGGGTTTTATGGTTCTAAGTCTCACATTTAAGTCTTTGATCTATTTGGGGTTAACTTTTGTATATGACGTATGGCAAGGGCCCAATTTCTCTCTTTTGCATGTGGATACCCAGCTGCCTGGTGCACCTTGCAGAAAAGACCATCCCTCCCATGTGAAATGGTCCCGGCATCCTGGTCAAACACATTCTGACCACGATTTGAGGATTTATTTCTGAGCTCTTTGTTCTAGTGCATTAGCCTTTGTGTTTGTCTATAGGCACCGTTTAGATTACGTAGCTCTGTAGTAAGTTCTGAAATCAGGAAGTGTGAGACCCCCCCCAGCTTTGTTCTTCTTTTTCAAAAAGAGGTTTTTGTTTTGTTTTGTTTTTGGCTATTCAGGGTCAATTGAGGTTCCATAAGAATTGTAGGACAGAGTTTCTATTTCTGGAGGGAAAAGTGACTAACATTTAACTTGGTAGACTTCGAGTAAAGCAGATTAGCCTCCAGAATGTGGGTGGGCCTCGCCTGATCAGTCGAAGGCTGAAAGGGGGGAAAAAAAGACTGAGGTCCCCGGGGGAGGGAATTGTGCCTACAGACTCAAGACGCAGCATCAGCTCTCCCCCGGGTCTCCGTCCTGCCTCTGTCCCTGTGGATGTGGGACTGACACCTCTGCAGCTGCGCACACACATCCTCTGGTCCTGTTTCTCCTGTGGACCCCGACGAATGCACCCGTGGACCCAACCATGGGCGAGGCGTGCGGTGTGGGCTGGGAGCACCAGGAGGCTGATGGACGGTTTGCTGTGGGGAGACCTGAGGTCCCCAGCGCCTACTCTGGCTGCTCCCTGGGGGGAGGGGGGGAGAGAGGGAGGGAAAGAGGGAGGGGGTGGGGGAGGGGGAGAAGGAGGGAGGTGAGGGAGAGGGAGGGAGGGAGGTGAGGAGGGGGAGGGGAGGAGAGAGGGAGAGGGGGAGGGAGGGCAGGAGGGGGGAAGAGAGGGAGGGGGAGGGGGAGAGGGGGAGGGAGGGGGAGGTCGAGAAGGGAGGACGGCACCAGCTGAGCTTGCCATCTTGCCAGGAGATGAGAGCATGCAGCACAGTGAGGACATCCGGTGTCACTGAGGGAGTCGGGCGCCTGGGGTGTCAACAAGGCCTTCACAGCAGTGACCTCGCTTCGGGGCTGATGACCAGACCGCGGGTGGTTCTAGCAAATCCACAGCCGTCTGCTCTCTGTCTTCCGTCTCTCGTCTGGTGTCCTGGGTCACCGGCGCTCTGTTGGGGTGAAACTCAGCCCCCACCCCTACCGGCCATGCCCTGGGGGCGGCGATGGTGAGACCAGCAGTGTACGGTGCCCTCCCCATCTCCCACACCCACGCGACCGCTCCTGGGGTGGGGGCGACAGCCCCAAGTGTGCAGGGCATCCCCACGTCCCACCGACCGCCCGGAGGCCCCGTCCTGGGAGCGGCGGATCCGGCCCCCGTCCAGCCTTCCAGGCCCTCCCGGCAGCCGAGCTGCAACCCCACGAGACCCCAAGCCAGAGCCCCTGCCGAGCCCCTCCTGAGTTCCCAGCCCAAACACTGTGTGAGTGCGAATCGTCCATCATGCAGGCGGCCAGGTTGGGGTGCTCACCACCCTCAGTGAAAACGTCTCCTCGGTCAGGGGGGCCCTGGAGCACGGTGGCCTGTGGCCCCCGTTTCACACTCTGGGTGACGAGACTTCCCTTCTTTATCCATGGTCTGTCGTGGGCTGGACAGTGTCCCCTCAAAATTCATCAGCTGCAGTCCTAGCCCCCACCTCTCAGGGTGACCGGATTTGGAAACAGGGTCCTTGCAGATGTAGTTAGTTCCAATGAGGTCCTAATCTGACTGCGTCCTTATTGAGAGGGACATTTGGACACAGAGACACAGGGAGAAGGCCCTGTGACCATGAGGGACGCTGCGGATGGCTGGCCACCAACAGGCGCCGGTGGGGCCGGAAGGACCTCCCCCCGGAGCGCAGGGGCCGTGGGGACCCCTGGACTTCAGGCTGCCAGTCTCCAGAACCGTAGGAGAGTACGTGCCTGTGGGTTAAGCCCCCGACTCCCTGGGCCTCGTCACTGCAGCTCCCGGCACCAGCAGGTGGTACAATTAGGTCTTTAGAGGATGCTCATCACGGTGTTATGGCTAATGTGGCAGATGGTATGACTATTACAGGTATTTGCTGGCGCTGCGGGTGAGGCCCGATGCTGGCGGCCACAGACATGGTCCCACTCGGGACAAAGGTGTGAGTGGAAGCTTCTGGGGCCCGGGAGTGGCAGAGCCCACGCCCGTCCCTGTGCTGCTCCCCGTGGCCCGGTCAGGACTGCTCAGCCTGTGTCCAGGAGGGTAAGCCAGGGCGGACCCACGCTGGAATAACCTGTTCTTGTTGAAAGCCACTGACGTGGGGGCAGCTCCCTGTGGGGACGCCCGGCCTCGGTGACTCCGCGACAGTAAGACATCGGCTAATCAGCGGCACCCATTTCAACAAGGGAACACTCTCCGGTCCTTAAAATCAGGTGGAGAGAAACAGGACGGCCCGGACACGTTGCATTTTGTAGACTAAGGAGCACAGCTCCTCAGGAAGCCGAACGGATGGGACGTCCGCGGGGCTGCAGCCTGCAGGCCGCACCTACGCACGCCTGTTTCACGGCGTTTCTCCCATAAACATGGTTTCCTAACACGATCAGGGAAAAGTACGCTCGACTTTTGTGCACATCCAAACACAAAGGGTAATGGAAGTGTCACTAGGGGCGCGGCTTCGCGCACACGCCTTCACTGAGCCCCCCAGCCCCCGCCTGAAACTGCTCCCTCGTGTGTGCACGCGCTCCCCGCCCATCTCAGCAAAGCGTTAGTCGGGACAGATGAAGCTCATCTTTCTTTCTAGGCGATGTATTTAAGAGCCTCCTAAAATCTACTAACTTCCAGGCTGAAAATCATTAAAATCGAGTGAGTTTCCCCAGTGATAAAACCCGAGATCATCCCTCAGCCTGGGAGAGGGTGGACCTGAGTGGCGGTCCCCCGCCTGCGGGAGGCCGAGCGATGGTGGGGCTGGAGCTACCCCTGTTCTCTGGAGCCCGGCGCTGTGTCCAGAGCCCGTGGAGGATGCGCCCAGGGGCACCTCCCGCCGGCTGGCGCCGTGGCCCCCGAGCACCTGAGTTCCCTCCGGCGGATCCTGGCCTCACCGAGCTTCCCGCGCATGCACAGGCCGGACCGCTCCCCGTGCAGCGGGGTCCCCGGAGTCCTCCTGCGTGGCAGGGGGGTCTCCATGGCTACCTGCAGAGGGCAAAGTGCACGCACCACATAACTGCAGCCGGACGCCTCCGCGCTCCCAATGCTCACCGTGCACCCACAGGCCTCGCAGGGTGGCCTCCCTGCTTCGGCCCCTTTTCATCCGCCCTCGGGGACTCAGCCGGCTTCTGCCAATCACACTTTGTTACAAGTTACCCCCAAAACTCAGCAGTTGTCAACAAGTGTCCCTCAGCTCACAGCAGTGCTGACGTGGGCCGACCGGGTGAACAGCGCTCGGGGTGCCGTGCCTCGCTCGCGTCAGAGTAACTAATCGGCTGTTATCTGTGGTTTAATCCTCAGCAAAGGGGTCTGGTGCCACCCATGCCCCTTCCTCCTCCTTCCCTGGGGAGGGGCAGTCAGCAAATGACCTGTGTGTCTTCCACCACCGTCCCGGCCCGCGTCTCCTGGTTCTCAGCCTCCACCCCTCTCCCCGCCGCTCTGGTTGTGAATTTCTGCAAAGCAGAGACAGGCGTCCTGGTCCCGTCTGAGAGCGGCCGCTGGTTCTTCCAGATGCCGTGGGCTCCGCACCGAGACCCTGTGCCCGGGGGCTGGGTACTGAATGACGTGGAGAAATTATATGCGCGCCAAGAGACGAATTGGCAGTAATTACTCACTGTAATAACTCTGGAGCAACACCCTCCAAATGCTTCTTGCCATTTTGATACTAAAATAAATGATTTTACAGAGAAAGACTGGTGAGTTAGCGAAGTCCTGAACATGCTCATAAATATTTCATCTCCAGAGAAGCAAACCCTCGGGATCTTTGTATTTTTCTCTCCTTCCGGCTGAAGCCTCGCGACAAGGCAGCCGGGGCCACGGAGAGACGGGAGGGTGGTCGCCAGGCCTCCCAGGGAATCTCTGCAGGAGATGCTGAGTGGGCCCCCAGGCCAGCAGCATGGGCAACACTGTGAATAACGGCTGTTGCTCTTAGCTGGGCTCATCACCGCGCGGAACAGAACCCAGGTTTTGTAAGAAGCGGCAGCATCTGAAATACGCACCTGTCGTCCCCAAGCACAGCCGCCCTCAAAAGAGCAAGTCCCAGATGACACCGGGGAGGAGGGGGGCAGGACGTCTGTCCCGGGTCCCGGGGGCAGGAGTAAGGAATCCCTCGCGTCACAGCGGAGACAAGCAAGTGACTGGAAACACGTCCGATCCATCATGTCCATGGCACCTGCCCACCTGAGCACCTGCACCCCTGCACACCTACACACCTGCTCACCTGCGCACCTCCGCACCTGCCTACCTGCCTACCTGTGCACCTACAGGCCGTCACCAAGTGTGAACAGCAGACGTTCTGGGAAAGGCCCCTGCGATGGGTGCCTGCGTTTCTATCTGTGGACTTTTCCGATTACATTGTGATGAGAGTGCTTTCTTTGACAAAAACCAGAGTACTTTCCTCCAAAGGCAGGAATGTGCCAGGAGCTGAACAGTTGTTAACGCCAGGCCAGAAACCGTGTAAAGGTGTTCACGCTGTTCTGCATCCCCCTCCCAACCCTAACCCAAACCCTAACCCTAACCGTAACCGCTGTTCCTTTGGTCTGCCTCTGGACGGATTCACCCCAATCCAGGAATCACCCTCCACGGACAGGATGTCAGAGGCCGGCTGCCCTTGGGGTGCTGGCCAAGTGATCTGCGGGCTCCACTGACCTCTGCCTGGATGGCGGGCGAGAGGTGAGGCCCATCAGCGAGGCTGCATACGCCCTGCAGGGGGACTGGGCCTAGGAGAGGGCAGGTGAACTCAAGGTCTCAGCCACCGCAGGCACGGGCCCCAATCTGGGGAGGGAGGTCAGGGTGACAACAGCCGTCCCCAGACATGGAGCTCGACACCCCCAGGGCAAGCGGGGTCTCCTCACGCTTAGCCCCAGAGCTGGGGGCTGCACAGCGATTTGGACCTTTACTCCTGGTGAGGCCATGTATCCATGTGTCCTTTCTCCCTCCTCCCTCTGTCCTCCCCCCCATGGCTGCCACTGGGCTCAAGAGGGGAGGGGTCGTGCACCCCCAGCAGGGAGAGATCGCAACCCCCCACCCCTGCGGGGCGGGTCAGCAGAGCATTTATAAACAAACCTTCAGCAGTCAGGCTTCCTACAACCACGGGAGGAAAAGGCGAGGCGGGACTGCCTCCAAGCGTCCTTCGGAAGTCTGAGGACGTGGCTGGAAAGCGCAGCCAGGAGTGTCGAGCCCCCGCCCCCCTCCAGGGCCCCCGGGCAGCAGGCCCGCTCGCTCAGTTTGCGTGAGAAATAGGCTTCAGGTTGCTTCCACGGCCTGCCCTGTGCCCCCGGGGGCCGGCCACCACCTGAGCTAATTGCTTCCAACAGATGTATGAGAACAATTGGCCATCCGGAAATGGCTCTCTGTCCACAAGTTGAGATTTGATTACTTTTTTATCACTAAATTAAATTCCTTCTCTTGCTTGTCTCCTTCCATTAAATCTCTTTAAATCTTAATAGACTGCACCTTCTCCCACAGCTCAGGCCACTGATAAGGCGTGTGGGGCTCTAGGAGCCCACGGCCAGGAGACCAGGAGGGGGCAGGTGAGGGAGGGAAAAAGGAGATGCACCGGCCCTGGGAGGCTGGGAGGCTGAGGGGCAGAGAGGCTCCCCATACCCAGATGAGTCTTGTTTCTCAGAACACAAGCTAGGGCACCACAGAAACGGCCAAGGGCCCCTAGCAGTGCTCTTGCCCGCCTGCCCCTGGCTTCCCATACACCTGCCCTCATCTGCCCTCACCTGCCCTCACCTGGTCTCACCTGGTCTCACCTACCCTCGCCTGGTCTCACCTGGGCTCGCCTGCCCTCGCCTGGGCTCGCCTGGGCTCGCCTGCCCTCGCCTGGCCTCGCCTGGCCTCGCCTGCCCTCGCCTGGGCTCGCCGCCCGGGGAGAGCACGTGCGGCCGGAGACGTGCCACCCACGCTTCCGGGCTGGGAGCAGGAGAGCGGGACAAGCCTCCCCGCAAACCGCCCCCCCCGCTCCCACACACATGGGTTCCACCGTCCTGGAATGCCGGACACTCGCGTGCATGATCGGCATCCCCAAGGGTTTGTGGGACCCCTGCCACACCCACCAGCTCCCCTGTCCGTAGACCGCCACCTGGGGATGGTGCGGGCTCAGGGAAAGTGCCGAGGAGGAGGGGTCATGTGGGGACAGGTGGCGTCCTGGGGGAGGGGCAGCGGGTGACCCGACATGAGCAAGGGCCGCAGAGAGGAGGTGGGCAGCTCTTCAGGATGCATGGGGCACATCGGGTCTCTCCCAACCCAGATCCCAAAATTAGGTCATGGCTCCCCCTGCGGTCCCAAACACACAGGCAGGCACGCATGCACACACGTGCCCATGCCCCTGTGAGCACACGCGTGTGCACGTGGTAAATACATACACACACACACTTACACACACAGCACAGCAAATCAAGTGAATCCTCAGGGAAGAAACTCCACTCTAAGGTAATCTGCGGCCCACATGAGGGAAGAGGGCCACAACTCTAGAACAGCAGCTTTGATTACAAACAAAACGAAAGCGGCGCCCACAGTCCTCTGACTCCAGGTCAGGTTGGGGCGCCCAGCTCTGTGGGAGGCTGGTGTGGACGAGGCTCTCAGCTCTGCTGGGAAGGCCACCGCCGGGACCTGGGCTTTGCTGGCTGGCTTTGTCAGCCCAAGGTCGGGGAGCATCTGGCCAGAGGTCGGGGGGCCGGGGGGCATCAGGCTGGAGGTTGGGTGGAGGTCGGGGGGGCATCAGGCGGAGGTCGGGGAGCATCTGGCCAGAGGTCTGGGGGGTCGGGGGCATCAGGCTGGAGGTTGGGTGGAGGTCGGAGGGCATCAGGCGGAGGTCGGGGAGCATCTGGCCGGAGGTCTGGGGGGTCGGGGGCATCAGGCTGGAGGTTGGGTGGAGGTCACGGGGGCATCAGGGGGAGGTTGGGGGGTATCAGGCTGGAGGCCAGGGGGCATCAGGCCGATCACACGTGTGCTCCCAGTAGGGCTGCGTAGTAAATATTTTAGGGAGAAATCAGAGGTGTCCCAAAGATACTCTGGCCCGTGCACCAGGACCCCAGGGATTTCCGACCTGAGGCCATGGCCCCTGGGCTGGGTGCTGGACGCCAGTCCCTCTGCCTTCAAGGGCCTTCAGCTGAAGCCCATGGGATGAGGGCCGGCTGCCCAGGCCTCCAGCGTCCAGCACCGGGAGCGAGGAGCCTGGGCCAGGCATCCCCCACTAGGCCCTGGTTTCTCATCCAGACAAGGAGGACTTTGGAGGAGCTCTGAGGGCAATGCTCATGCATCCCAGCGTGCACTTGGAGACACAGACCCGGGACCCGGGGGCACAGGGGCAGCACCCCCCACCCTAACGGAGGGAGGGGGTCTGGATGTTGTTTGGTGACTTGACACGGATGCGGACAACGCAGGCCACGCCCCAAGCCCTCGTCGTCGACAGCGACTTGTCTGATGCTTCCAACAGCCCTGCGCTCAGAGGCCACCCCCACCCTGTGCGGAGATGAGGGCCCTGATGCATGGGAAGGCCGGTCATTGACCCAAAACGGGGGGACGGGCTTGACCCAGACAGAGTGACCCAGGTCTGGGAGAGGGGCCGGGAGCTCAGAAGAGAAACAGAGACAGACAAAGACAGGGAGAGAGAGACAGGGAGACAGACAGACAGAGATACAGAGACAGAGACACAGAGACAGAGAGACCAGGAAAGACAGAGAAACAGAGACACAGAGGCCGGGGGGGGGGGGGGAGAGATACAGAGACAGAGAGACAGAGAGAGACAGAGAGAGACCTGGAGATACAGAGACAGAGAGACCGGGAGGGAGAGATAAAGAGACAGAGATAGAGACAGAGACAGAGACAGGTAGAGAGACACAAGGAGACAGACAGGGAGACAGTGACAGAGAGACAGAAACAGAGAGAGAGACTGGACAGAGACGGAGAGAGCGTGGCAGGCAGTGCTGACCCTGAAGAGCGCAGGCTTCCTAGGAGGCGGCCCTCCGCTGCCCTCCAGGTGCCCTTCATAGCTGTCGACCCCACATGTCCGCCTGGAGGAAGGCCAGCGCCCCAGCCCCACCGGCCCTGACCTCCCGGCACCTCCAGGGCGGGAGGGTGGTCCAGGCTGCAGGGCGCTGCTGCCATCTAGTGGGCACATGTGGTCCCACAGGGCTCAGGAGGCGCCCGCCAGGCTCCCCTGGACACCCTCCCTGTCTGTGGGTCGGCTCATCCCTCACCTCCCACAGTCCACGGTCAAAACAACGAGTGGCCACAGTAACTGCATTCCCTGGACAAGAGCCTGCTTCTCTGCGCCCGTCCCGTGCCCGGGGCCCCACGCACCCCCACCCATCCGGGCTCAGGCTCGTGCCCGGCCCTCACCTCGACAGCTTCGAGCAGCACTGGTCAGGTGTTTCCAGACTGCCCTCAGTCTGTCTGGGTCACTCTGATGCTTTCTCGGGATTCTCTGGGGCTGTGGGTTTGGGGAGATCCTACAGAGGTGAAGCACCTTCTCATCGGGGCACCTTGGGTGCATGCTGCCAAAGTGACCTTGACCCCAGGGCTAAGGCTCCTCCTCTGTCTTTCAAGAGTGACTCAGTCAGTCCCCCACACCCAAGAGGAGGGGGCCTTCACCGGGCCCATGACTCCTGCTGGGCCTCCAAAGAGCTGCAGTGAGCTACAGCTCTCCCCCAAGCAGGTGCGTCAACTTGACAAAGACCGTAGCTCTCCCCACAGCAGGTGTGTCTCCTAGACAAGGAGCGTGGCTCTCCCTCCAGCAGGAGCATCACCTGGACAAGGAGCGTGGCTCTCCCCACAGCAGGTGCCTCAACTTGACAAAGACCGTAGCTCTCCCCACAGCAGGTGTGTCTCCTGGACAAGGAGCGTGGCTCTCCCCACAGCAGGTGTGTCTCCTGGACAAGGAGCGTGGCTCTCCCCCCAGCAGGAGCATCACCTGGACAAGAAGCGTGGCTCTCCCACAGCAGGTGCATCAACTTGACAAAGACCGTAGCTCTCCCCACAGCAGGTGCGTCACCTGGAGAAGCCACAGCTTGGGCTGAACATGGTTCTGCCACATCCACTGAAGACCCAAGTAGGAACAGGAGCAGAGCAGGTGGGAAGGGCAGGCTTCTGGGTCCTGGTGAGGACCTGAGCAGGAACCCACCTGGGGCTGGGGGCCGCGAGTGTCTCGGCCAGCTCCCGGAACCAGAGAGGAAGCCATGCATCCCAGCCTGGGGACACCACTCCTGCCAGCCCTGCCCACACTTGGCTCAACGCATGGAACAGCCCCCACACCCAGCATGGGTGAGGGTCTCAACCCCCCATCTCCAGGCCAGGGCACGCACACCCTGGGTGAAGAGCACAGCCAAGCCCCCGTGGGTCTGGGGTCAGGACTCAGTCTCCCAGGTGGTCAGGCTTCTGCGATTTCTCCCTGGGGAAAGGTGAATCCTGAAGGCTGTGGTGGTGGCCTTCTGGCACCTGCCGCCCGCCCTTCCCATGTCCCACCGCCAACAAATAGAAGTTTCTGTGAAAGGCACGAGCCATTGGGCCTGGTAGGACTGAGTGCTCCACCCAGGCTGAGGGTCCACTGAGGCTGAGGGTCCTCTAGGCTGAGGGTCCTCCCAGGCTGAGGGTCCACTGAGGCTGAGGGTCCTCCCAGGCTGAGGGTCCTCCCAGGCTGAGGGTCCACTGAGGCTGAGGGTCCTCCCAGGCTGAGGGTCCACTGCGGGGAGGCTCCTCCCAGCCCGTGAGAGCACTAGGAGCAACGTCCCCTCTGTCCACTAGGTGTCACGCTTGGCTGCACTGTGGGCTGGTGCCCTGGGAGCAGGAACCCGTGGATGGGAACGTGGAGGGACCGATCCACCGGCCTGGAGCTAGACGATGGGGACAGGCCCTGCGTCCGCGGGCACATGCCCTACGCTGTCGACAAGCTCTTACCGCGTCAGGCCAGCTGCTTAGCCAAGCCAATGCCCCGTGGGCTGCCCCCCGTGAAGAGAGTGGTTCGACTGGAGCCCACGGAACGCCCCCACCCCGCACACCCCTGGCACGGGGAGGGTCTCCCCACTCATCTTCAGGCCAGGCCTGCCCAGGGCCCGGGTGCTCAGGACTCAGTCTCCCAGGCGGCCAGGCTTCTGTGATTTTGGACCCGCCGTGGGCTGCACTCCTGACAAGCTCCGGGTGGTGCTCCCGGCCCCAGGACCCCCTGCAGAAGCCCTGAGCAGGTGGACAGAGCGTCCTCCAGCCACGTCTGATGTCCCCAGACATCAGTGCGGTGACCTGAGGAGGGACCAGATCCTCCGGGTCCTAGGAGCTACAGGCCCCAGTTCCCTCTGTTAATCGTTCAGGACCGGGTGTGAAAACTTGGTGCCCCGGGGGACACTGCTCCAGGACGCAGGCTGTGGGCCCACTGGGTGCCGACCAGCCCAGGTGCTGAGGCCAGGAACTGGGTCCCACACTGAGTTTGCCAACCTGCAGGCCCGTCCGGAAGCCCCCGGAGGAGAAAGGACAGAGGCGGGTGCTCGGGGCCGCCCCGGGGGGACAGAGGGGGCTGGGGGCTGCAGGCGAGAGACCCAGGAGTCAGCCCACAACGCATCTGACGTGCACCAGACCGTGGCTCCCGGGGCCGTGAGTGCAGCCTCCCTCGGGCGCCCCTGGCGGCCTGCTCTGCCCCCTCCCTGCCTGGCGCGGACTCCAAGAGAGCCCTCGGCTTGCAGGGTGGGCAGACGACCCACCGCGACCCCTCACGACCCACAGTGTCCTACAGCACAGAAAAACTAGTTTAGAATAATGAGCCCTTGACCTGCATTTCTGAAACATGAAAGGAATACATTCCCAGGGCCCCCGGCTGGCTCAGTCGGGGGAGCGTGGGACTCTTGATCTCGGGGTCATGAGCTCAGGCCCCACATTGGGTGCAGAGACGACTTAAATGATAATAATAAAATTTAAAATATAGGTTCGAGGGGCGCCTGGGTGGCTCAGTCATTAAGCATCTGCCTTTGGCTCAGGTCATGATCCCAGGGTTCTGGGATCGAGCCCCGCATCGGGCTCCCTGCTCAGTGGGAAGTCTGCTTCTCCCTCTGCCTCTCCCCCTGCTTGTGCTTGCTCTCTCTCACACACAAATAAATAAATAAAATCTTTAAAAATAAATAAATAAAATATAAGTTAGAGTTCCAAGTAGAATGGATATACATTTTAAAAGTCCAAGACTTTTTCACCCCCCAACGCCCTCCGCACTCCAGTCCCAGTGAGCCCTGGTCCCCACTCTGCATGGTCACCGCTCTGCAGGATGATCAGGAAAGAGAGCCTGCACGGGGAGTCCCTCTCTCCACAGTCCCCCAGGAGCAGCTCAGGGCGCCGGCCCCACCAGCCCTAACCTGTGCGGTCTCCCGCGGGCTGGGCCACTGAGCACATGCCACACGGGGCGGAAACGTTCTAGCAGGACACAGTCCAACTTCAATGTGCCCGCAGGGCTGGCCCTTCTGGGGCTCTGAGGGAGACTCTGCCCTGGCCCCTCCCTGCCCTACCCCGCCCTGCCCTTCCCTGCCCCCCAGATGCTCCCAGACCCTCCCAGCTCCTTCCAGGCCCTCCCAGCCCCTCCCTGCCCCTGGTGTTGCCCCATCTTTGGTGTCCCTCCCTGCTCTGCCTCCATTGCCTCCTCCCCGTGTGTCCGTGTCTCTGGGTCTCTTCTTTTTTTTTTTTTTTAAGATTTATTTATTTGTCAGAGAGAGAGCAAGCACAAGCAGGGGGAGCAGCAGAGGGAGAGGGAGAAGCAGGCTCCCCGTGGAGCAAGGAACCCAATGCCAAGCTCGATCCCAGAACCCTGGAATCATGACCTGAGCTGAAGGCAGATGCTTCACTGACTGAGCCACCCAGTTGTCCCCGTGGGTCTCTTCTTATAATGACCCAGTCATTGGATCAGGGCCCATCCCACTGCACTATGACCTCATCTTAACTAATTCCACCTGCAAAGACCAATTTCCAAATAAGATCTTCTGAGATTCCAGGTGGACGTGAATTTGGCGGGATGCTATTCAGTGCACTGCAGCACCCCTGAAAGGGAGAGCCCAGCCAGGTCCCCGTGGGAAGCCTGCCCTCAGCCTGAGCCTGAGCAGGTGTCCTAGAAGAGGAGGAAGGAGAGAAGGCAACAACTGGGGCAATCCTGGAGTGCTGCCTGTAGGAGGCAAGACTGCAGTCGGCCTTCCCTGAGGAAGGGCGGTGTAGGTGGAGAGAGGAGAGAACCCCTCACCGCAAGGACACCCTGGGGAGACGGCCAAGTGGGAGCCCTGAGATGGGAAGACATGGGGGCGGCCAAGGAAGGGGGGGGTCCAGGACAAAGGCTCCGGTACACCCTCCAGGGGCAGTAAGTCAGAGACAGTAGACAGGGAGAGTCCAGCCCAGGAGGCTGGGCACCATGACAGGAAGCTGGCTCCCTTCGTGGTCCCCATTTCTGCTTGCTGACCCCACAGGCAGGAAGAGATGCAGCCTGCGACCCCCGAGCCAGGAAAGGTGCAGGCCGTCGAGGTTCCTGACCCTCCCTGTAGCTTCCCTGCAGCCCCTTGGGCCGCCCCCACTGCCCCGCTGCCCCCAAGGAGCACACACCCCCTTGTGCTCTCCACCTGGGCTCTGGCCCTTTCCCAATCCTGCAGCTCCCACACCCTAGGAGGAGACCCAGGGCCCCCAGCCCACCCAGTGGCCCGTATTCCTGACAGTCCTCCACCAAGAGGCCCACACGGACCTGGTGTCTCCCTCTTTCAGTTCTCGAGCACCTTGAATTCACGCGGGTCCACCTGAGCCTCGACCGGTCATGGCCTCGGGCCATGACTCCTTCCCGGGGCCCGCAGACCTTGGGGAGGAGGAAACTAAGTCTGGTTGACCTGGTCCTGGGCCCTAACCCAGCAGTCACGGGGTGAGCACAGGCAGCTGGCACCGTCCTGACGCGGGGGGCTACAGAAGGAGACAGAGAGGGAGGGAGACAGGCCGAGGACAGCGGCAGAAGCCACCCTCTGTGGCCTCCCAGCCTCTCCATGCGCAGCCTCGGGCGAGGGCCAGGGAGGGAAGCCAATTCCCCGAGAGCCCTACTGGGTGCCGGGCCGCATGTGAGCGCAGAGTGCCCACGGCCTCCCCCGTGGCCGAGACACAGGACGCCAGCCACTCGGCCTCTGCATGCCCCCAGCAGCCCCAGCCCCTCCCCCGTCCCTTAAGACCCCAATAGTTTGGGGGTCACGTTACAGCAGAGCCGTGGAGACAAGACTGGAGCCCTCGGCCCACACCGTCAGGCCCCTCCTCGGGGGAGGCGCCCTCGGGCTGCTGGCCGGCCACGGGGTCAGCGAGGAAGCCAGGGCTCCGGGGACGTTGGGGGGGGCTCCGCGGGGCTGAGGGTGTGAGCGGCCCCCCGGGGCTCCGTCGATGGCTCCCCTCACTGTCCCAGCTCTAAAAGGGGAGGGAGGCGATGCCGATCATGAGGCTCAGACCTACGAAAGGTCGGAAGGGCAGACCAAACTGAAGTCCTGGGGAAATGCTCTTGGGGCGTCCGGGCACTCTGAGCCCAGGCTCACCGCCCTGTAACCCGAGCAGAAGCATCGCCAAGCGCGTGCTGGCAGCCCAGCCGAAGATCGCGGCACATCTGGGTCAAGGAGACAGCATTTTGGAGAACCCACTGGTGACGCGGAGTTTCTGATGAGTCTGTGCGTCTCACCCCCACGCCCTGAGCCGTCCACGCTTCACGCCAGCAGCAGCGAGTGAGCCCGGGGAACGGGGGGCCCAGACCCAGGTGCCGGCGGCCGGGGCTCCAATACCGTGAGGCAGGGGCGCGCTGTCCCCAGCATCGAACCCCAAGGAAATCTCTGTCCCTTCCTTCATTCATTGGAGGAGGCAGGGACTATTATGGGTCATTTCGTCTCCGTGGCAACGCCAAGGCCTGAAGCACTGGGAGGGGCCTGATGAGGCCGTTGTGGCCTCCGTGAGGACAGGAAGTGATAGGGACAGCAAATCAATGGGTCTTGACAGGGCTGTGCCGAGCTGGCCACGGGGAAGGCTCCGGGGCGGGGGGCTCACTCCAGACGGAAAGCTAATGAGGCAGCGCGACTCGCGGGCACCCCTCCGCCCGTCCGTCCGACCGTCCATCTGTCCAGGAACAAGCCCCCTGCAGGGGGACGCGACTGCTGCCCCGGCCCCTCCCGGGACGCCACCCCAGCGCAACTCCCCGCGTCTCGGGTGGGCCTGTCCTCACCAAGACCCCAGTCTCCCAGGACCTCAGGCGTGAGACATCAGGAAAAAAACCACACGTGTTATAAAATCGCTAACAACCCGAGTCCAAGAAGGTCCCCTGCCCTGTTTCGGGGTCACATTATTACCATTGTACGCGGTAAGGACGGTAACACAAGCACATGCTGACATTGGGCTCCGCGCTGGGCGCTAAGCACCGCGGCTGGATAAGCCGACACAGGGGTGCAGTCACTCTCCCTGACACGGAAGAGGAAACGGGCCTGGAAGGTTAAGTATCTTTCTCAAAGCCGCGCAGTCCATGGGGGCTGAGGGCAGATGGCGCCGGCCGCCTGGTTTCTGACTGGCGGGATCCATGCGTGGACGTCCGGCTCGCGGTCCAACGCGCTTTGGCCCCACACTCACTGGTGGCGTCCAGCTTCAGGCGGCCTCTGCGAAAGGAGAAGCCATCACCGGGCTTCCGTGGCAGCACCCCGGAGCGCAGAGAGCGGGCCTGCCCGCTGCTCATCCTGGCCTGCTTGCTCCCCGACCCCCTGCGGATTCTCTGCTCTCCATTTGCGGGGCAGCAAATTAGCGTCCCAAACAGAGCAAGAGGGAGGAGGCCGCCCCACAGGTCTTGAGGCCAAGCGCAGGAGCCGCCAACTTTCTGCGGGGCTCTGGGGATGGCGGCCCTCGGGCGGGGCAGGGGGCTTTGCTCTGGGTTCCTGGGGCCTCGGGACTCCCCAGGACGGGGGCGAGGGGCGTGTGCTTCCGGCCTGGTCCTCTCCTACCACAATGGAGCCGTGATGAGCGTCCCCAGCAGATCTGGGGAGATCCACGCCCCGCCGTGGGCAGGCTCCACGTCCCTTCACGAACACCTGGGCAATTTCTGGCAGTCTCGAGTGAGAGCGCAGGACGGGGGAGCCCCACCATGCTCCTGTGGACTGTCAGTTGGGAGCCTAATAACTTTTCATCAAACATCAGATACTATTTCTCTTTGTATCTAGTCCTGATGGTTGTCCAACATCTTTTCTTCCTCCCCAAGGGTCCCTACTAAAGACACATTTTTGAACTGGACGACTAGAGCCCTTCTCTCTCTATGGTCCCTCCGGGTGGCTTCCCCGTGTGGCCTCCCCACGTGGCCTCTCCACAGTCTGGGCGGCTGAGTTCATGCCAATTCAGGGCACCCAAGGGGGTGCCCACAGAAGCTACCAGAACTTCTGAGCTGGCACGGGGGAGGGGCCACCGGCAGAACAGCCTGGGCCACGGGAGGCTGAAGGCGCCAGGACCCAGGGCCCCAGATGTACCTCAAGCACTCCCCACCGCCCCTCCCCTGGACTCCCGTGTTTTCCAGACCTGCCCAGGCTGCGGCTGGAGCACGACCCGGGGCCCAGAGTGGCCGGTTCTGTTTGGGGTTGAGCTCTGGCCAGGGGCTCCTCTCCTGGACACGGACAAGGGGGAGGAAACTGGTGGGCCCAGGGAGGGGCGTGCAACCAGATCTCCTAAGCAATCCCTCATCGTCCGGGCTCTGGCTAAATCCTAAGTGGGAGGACAGGTTAGACCATCTCGGGAGCTCGGGTCGGGCAGCTGGGGTCCCCCTTCCTGAGCCTCTCCTCTGGGGCAGAGAAGGGTGGTCCCACAGGGCTCTGCAGGCTCCATGAGTGAGCAGTCCTGGTGAGCACGCACGCGGCGCCCACAGGAATGGCCCACGCGCCCAGCCCCGCCTACTCCCGGGCACGGCTGTGCACACATGTGCATACACCCCCACGGGGGCCCGTGCACAGACAAGGAGGTGTCAGAGCGCTCAGTCATGCGGATGCTGAAGCAGAGGCGGGGAATCGTGCCACACAGGGGACCCCGGGCAGCCCCCACGCACACACCGGTCCCACCTGCTTGCTGCCCGGGGCCCCTCCTGTCAGCCGCACCCAGAGTCCCCGTGAACCACGGGCTCACCCTGCACCGACCGTGGCCCCGGAGAAGTGGGTGCTGCTGCCGGCCCCGAGGCCAGGCAGGGGTGTGTCCGCTCAATGCATGACCGGCCCGGAGGCCCAGGTGGTTCTGGTCAGGGACACTGGAGCTGTTGGCGGAAGGGTAAGCACAATGGCTGCCCACCCTCTGCATGCGGAACTCGGCGGGATGGCGCGGGGCCCTCAGGAGTCTGCACGGCCTCTGGGTGAGCATTGTCTGGCTCTGACCCTCGCTGTGTGACCATGGGCGGGACACTTACCCTCTCTGTGCCTGTGTCCCATGTATAAAATGGGGGTAATAACATACGTACGTCTCAGGAACGGTGCGTGCCTCCCGCTCAGAACGTGGCCTCGGTGTCCTCACCACTGCAGCGGAAGGACAGACCAAGGACAAAAAGCCATGTGGACAGTCCATGGGGCTAAGGGACCCCCCAGAAAAGGCCCTGGAGAGACCCTCCCTGGCTGGGGCACAGGGGAAAGGGCCGGTGGGCGCTGTTAGGGGTAATCAAAGCGCGTGATCCACAGCCATGCGGGAGAGGGGGCGGTGGCCTCGGCCAGGAGCAGCCTCCAGGCCTCAGGCTCTGTGTCCCCTTCACACCTAATGAGATTCCCTTGTAAAGAGAGAAAGGCTGTTACTTTGTATCGGGGCATCTTCCTCTGCAGGGCTGAGTTCCCAAGAGGGGAGAGCCAGACAGGGGGCTGGGGGGAAGGAGCCGGCACTGATGGACTCCAGAGTCAGATCCCGACAGGCTCAAATGGATTCTGCAGCCTGAGAAAATTGAATGCAGAGGGAATTGGATTTATGCCCTGTTAAATGTAACTGCCTCCTGGTATCTCTACCCAAAGCTGTTAAAATGGTAATCTCTGGAGATGTGTGGAGATTGTGTGTGAACAGACCGACGAGCCGACCCGGGGAGCAGGCTTCTTCCGTGGGAGCCATGCACAAGCCAGCACCAGCATCATTAATAACATTATAAACACCTTGCACTGCGGCTACAATTTAATCAGAGCATCTAAAAGTACGAGCAAACCCAAGGCTCCTGGCAACTTCTCCAAGTGTGGGGTCGCTCGGGCTTCTGGGAGCCACGGGAGCAGGCTCTGGGGGCTGTCGGTCCCGGGTGGGCTGGGGGGGTCTCACCTCTCCCGGCTTGGGGTGGGGAGGGCAGGATTCACATCTGTGCGTTCATCAGCCTGGATCCAGGACCTGCTCAGAGGAGGACCCGCCCCTCCCTCAGCACAGAGCCCAGGGGACGCTCACGACCCGCTGCCTGGCCCCACACCCCTGCAGATGCCCCACTGTGCCTCTCACTGTCTCTGAGGGACCCAGGAGTAAGGTGTTTGAGCGTCCCCGAGAAACGGCCCTGCGCCCACTGCCTCCGGACTAGGAGGGGAAAGGCAGAGCCCACTCGTGTGGGGGGGCACCTAGCAGTGGGGCTGGGGTAGGCTCTGCTGTGCCGCGGACAGCCCCCCACCGTGCATGCACATGTCCAGCTGCACCTGCTCCCCCGTGTCCAGGGTGGGCCAGCGGAGGCTTTTACTCTTGTGTTCACCGGGGGGACTGGGACCCCAAGCTGACACAGCTTTCCACCACCACCAAGCAGGAAATACCGTGAACTGACCTTCAAAGGCTCAAAGCCGGTCACGCAGCCAGGCCGAACTAAGAAGCAGGGGCACGTGTCTGAAAAAGGAGGCCAAATTATTTGAGAATAGCTCTAAAGACTCCTGTGGTCTGCCTTCCAGACCAGTTAATTCTGCTCGCTGTCTCCCCGGCCATACGGAGCCGGGGCCTGTGGGTGAGGCCTGCCCGGGAGGGTTCTTCCCCGGCCCACAAGGGGCACCTGTCATCTGAAGACCCATCACCTGAGAAGACAAAGCGTTTCCTCCACCCGCTCTGCGTCCCAGAATGTACCTGAGCCGGTCTCCCGGCTGGCGGCCAGGCGCGCGTCCCTGTGCAGCACACGGCGTCCAGGGGACCACCCACACGCCGTCGGACCTGGCTGAATCTGGGGGTCCGGAGATCTGTCGGCAGTCCCGGCACTGAGGGGCACAGTATTTGGAGTCTCATTCTCTCTCCTCCCTGCTCCACGCCGGCAGCTCCCGTCTGAGTCTGGCTCCTTCTCAGAGTCTTTGCCAAGCGCAGCCGACACCTGCTGGCGTCCTCCTCCTCCTCCCCCTCCTCCTCCTCGGGCCTGTGGCTGGCGTCCGTGGCTCATCTGGCCCCACCCCGTCTCTCACCGTGTGCACAGAGCTTCCTCTCTGTCTGCCACGTGGGCAGGCTGTGCCCCGAGTTTCAGGCTGCAGCAGTGCCCGTTGATCAGTGCCCATTCCTGCAACGGTCCAGGCGGGCTACGTTCCGTGGCACCGAGCCATCCCCAGGCTTCAGTGACAAGGGCTGCTTCTCACTCAAGCACAGCGGGTCCTGGGGGGACTCGGACTCGGGGGCCAGGCTGGCAGACGCTCCGGCAGCACACCCACCATGGGTGTGGGGCAGGAAAAGCCGCGAGGCCCCCGCCTCCCGGCCCTGGGGTTTCCCAGCGCTCGCGGACCCCAGAGAGGGGGCTCAGGAGGCAGGGGCCAGAGCGGGCTATTTTATCTGCTATCTTTGAATTTTTTGCAGGAATAGATTCGGGCATTAACTGGTCGAGCTAAAAAATGTTTCTCACAACTTTTTTTTTTAATATTTTATTTATTTATTTGAGAGAGAGAATGAGATAGAACATGAGAGGGGGGAGGGTCAGAGGGAGAAGCAGACCCCCCGCCGAGCAGGGAGCCCGATGCGGGACTCGATCCCGGGACTCCAGGATCATGACCTGAGCCGAAAGCAGTCGCTTAGCCAACTGAGCCACCCAGGCGCCCCTCTCACAACTTTTTTTAAGGAGAAAACAGGAAGAAAGGTTGGGAGTCGACAATGCTGCAGAGCGTTCCCTCCTGCACGAGGAGGCAATGGGAGGAAGCTGGAGCGGCCAGCGGGGGGCGGCCCCCCCAGCGGTCGGGGGCTGCAAGGGCCCCGGCCGCCCAGCCAGCCGGACACGGGTGTGAGGTGCCGCGTGCAGGCTCCAGCGGCTGTGTCCAGGCCTCTCCTTCCTTCCTATCCCTCAGCGGAGCATCACGGGAACAGGACACGCGGGGCAGGCCCTCGGACTGAGTTTCCTCCGATATGCTCAGGTTTCGAATCCTGGCCCGCGTCCTGTGGGGCGCAGAGACGTGGACCGCCGAGCATCAGAGGTGGCTTTGTCCCGGGCAGACCGGATCAGCCTAGGCTCCCTTTACCCGTCCTCTGCACGGACATTGTTTGAGGGCCGCCGCGGACGAGGATCCAGGCGCTGGGGGTGCAGCGGTCGGCGGGGGGGATAGGTGCACAAAGAAATCCCTGTTGTCCCTGAGCACAGGAGGAGGGGGGCGACAGAGGACCGCACAGGCGCTGACGGACGCCGTGGGGTCCAGCACGCAGGGACAGGAAGGTGCCGGGAGGGGAAGGTCAGGTAGCTGACCTGAAGGAGGGGAGGGAGTGGGCTACTCACACAGCTCGGGGCCGAGGGAAGGCCCAGCGCCCAGGCCCTGAGACAGGCACGTGGAAGGTGGGGAGACAGCAGACGGGCCTGCGGCTGGAGGAGAGGGGGTTCGGGCGGCTGCAGGAGGGCTCTGCTGTGCTCGGGGTGTGACGGGGCCGTGCTGACCTGAGATGGGGCCAATACAGGCCCACACGTCTGGGGTCTCTCCCCGCAGAACAGGGAGGTGAGGCGGGGGCATGGAAAACGCGAGACCAGAGCCCCCGAGGGCAGAACCCGCCCAATGCCTCCTACCTGCAAGCGGTCTCCGACCTCATGGCCACAGTCCTTGCAACTGAATAAATTAATCTCCGCAGGAAGGGGGAGCCATGGATGCCTTGGAGGACGCGCTGCCTGGGTCCCTAAACCCGCTAACCCTCCCCCTTAATCCGATTTCAGACTGAGGCCATGGCAGGTCCTTCATCAGTTTTTAAGGTTAGGGACAGCATCCCCGCTCCCGCGGCTGCCCAGGGCAACGGTGGGGGCTGGGCACCAGAGCTTGCATTCCTGCCCACGGGATCCGGATGCTGGACACTAGCCTGCTCTGCCCGCCCCCGAGAGGGGACCTAGGGCTGCGGCTGACGGCGGCCGCCGGTGTACCTTCCGTGCAAAGCAGTCCCCAGACCGAGGGTTGAGCGCCTGGCTTGGAAGACAAGATTTCAGGAAAGGGCCATGGCAGCACCAGCTCGGATCTCCAGAGGCCAGAAAGAACAGAAACAACCCTCCACCGAACACCAGTCCCGGAGGCCGCCCCGAGGAAAGCTTTCAGTCCTCCGCACCTGTGTGCCCCCGGCCCCTGCCCCCTCCCCATCTGCAGGCTGCTCTCACTCACTGGCCACCTCCCTCCTGGACCCCGGTCACTCCAGGGCACTTGCCACTGCCCGGGACTAACTTGCAATGAGCCTCCCTCCCCAGGATGAAGGTCCCAGAGGGCCTTGTGCATGAGTCACATCCCAACGCCTAGGGAGGGAGTGAACGGGTGGGTGGGTGGGGGACATGCGGGGTCACGACAGGAGGGGGCTGAGCGTGGCAGGAAACTCTCGGTGGGTGCGGTCGCTGAACCGCATCAGGCCCTGGGGCGCAGGGGCCATCAGCGCCTGTTCATAGACACAAGCCCAGCCGTCCAACCGGCTCGACCCGCCAGCGCCCAGCCCGGCCCCGCTCTCCATCCTGTAGGCCAGCAGCTGGTGACCCCTGGGCCCCAGACGGGGAGGAGCCCGTCCACCGTCCACTGGGGAGGGAATGGCTGCGCGGGGAGGCCAGGAGTCTCCAGGAGCTGTGGCAGCAGGGACGCTGGCCTCTCCTGGGGGGGCTTCTTTGTTTGGGGGTCTGGGTGTTTCCAGCCCTTGGGTTCCAGAGGCTCCTGAATTCTTCCCAATCGTTCCTGGATGACGTGTGCCCCATGCAGGATGAAGCAGACAGTGAAGGAAGCATCTGGGCTGGAGCCCGTGCTTGCGAGAAACCCCTGCCAAGTCCACTTCCGGGCCTGGAGGAGCCACAGGTGGACCAGGTACCCAGAATTTCCCAGAGCTCGGGCAGCCGCCACCAGGTGGCAGTGCGGGGACATCCCGCCGGGCCAGGCCGACTCTGGGCCGGATGCCGAGTTCTGCGCCCTGTGGGCAGCGGGTTGGCAGACCTCCCACACCAGGCTTCGGGCAGCAGGAGTCCCAGGTAGGACACGCCGCAGTACGTGCACTCCTGGGCCTGCGTGCCCCACCACACCTGGGACAAAGACCAGGCTCCACCTGGCTTTCTCTCTGCACCCCAGACACTCGAGCCTGGAACCGCCACTGAGCCGTGAGGAGGCCCAGGCCTTGGGGGAGGCCAGCGTCCTGTCGAGGCCACAGCTGACAGCCAGCTGGCCCTGAGAGATGAGCTTGACCCCAAGATGCAAGCCAGCCCCCCATGCCCTGCCCAAATCCACGAACTAGGTCAACGCTGCTGGGGCTGGATGCCGCTAAGTCTGGAACCACAGGTAACTGAAGCGTGTCTGCTCCCCACGGGGCCCCTCCGTGCACGTTTTCCACATCTCTGCCCACCCCACAGGGAGCTCGTGTTGTGTTGTACGGGTTCAACAACAACACACGCGTATCGTGCTGGGTGCATGGTGTCCCCCAAACACACGCGTCCCCTAGAATCTCAGAATGTGACATTACCTGGGAAAAGCGTGTTGCAGACCTCATCAGTGCAGATGAGGTCATCCTGGGTGAGGGTGGGCCCTGAGTCCAATGAGCGGTGTCTTACAAGGGGAGGAAGCAGACCCGGGGGAGGCAGGCAGGGTCACCGCGTGACCGGGGGCAGAGGGAGGAGGGATGCGTGGGGGAACACCAAGGCCACCGCCAGGAGCAAGGAGGGGCAGGAAGGACTCTCCCAGAGCCTCCAGAGGGAGCAGGGCCCGGCCTACACCTTGATTTAGGCTCTGGCCCCAGAATGGCAGCCGGGACGCCCCCACGTGCATGAGGGGCCACGGAAGCATTCGCTGCCACCCATCCTGGGCCCACAAGAACTCTGTCACTCTGGATTCCAGGTGGGATGAAGTGACAAGAAAATCCCGCCTGCTGCAGGGTCCACCAGCTGCCAGCCAGAAACACCTAGAAAGCCCCTTCCCCCGCAGGGGTGGAGGAAACTGTTCTCCTGCTGGGTTTGCAGAGCACCTGAGCCCGGCGACCCACAGGGAGAATGCCAGCCCTCGACCAGCCCAGGGGGCACACACTGCCGTGGCCGGTTTCCCAGACGCCCACACCGAGCCCGTGTCCCAGCCGCGAAGCTCAGCCTCTCGGGTGGGCGCCGCCCCAGAGACCCCACCGCGGCCCAGCCGGCAGCCCCCCGGCCTCCCCCTCCTGGGCACATGGAGGGCCCTCAGCCGCCACCTGCATCCCCAGAACCCGGAGCTCAGAGGCCACCCACCCGCCGGGGAGACATTGCCAAGTGGGGCCCGGGGGGCGGGGCAGGGGCTGGGCTGCAGCTGTTTCAGCAGCTTTTCTTCCAGAGCAAGGCCTCTGAGCCTCACTTCCTCCCTGCTGTTGGGAGTTTTGCCAAAGGCACTGAACGGGAGCCCCCGCTCTCGACCTGCCCCCACCTCCGCAGAACAGCATGCAGCTGTTCTGTCTGTGCCCAGACAAAGCGCCGCAGAAGCCAGGGGCCAGGCCCCCGCGTGCGTGCAGGTCCGCGTGCGCCGGCACGTCCCGTACACGCAGGCCTGCCCGTGCACACCAACAGAAAGGCCCGCCCGGGCCGGGTCTTCCGAGGTCCAAGGTCGGGGGTTGTCTGTCCTGCCAGCTCCCAGAGTCCCGGGCTCTGCGCTGCTCACCCCGCCCGCCAGCGGGCGGGGGCACAGGCTTCTCCAGCCGGCTGGGGTGGGGAGGCCAGCCCCAGGGCCTGCCAGAACGCACGCGTCCCCTGAAGAGGTCTCCCTGGTCTCCCTGGTCTCCCCGGCTCCGGAGGCGTCTGTCTCTCCACGGAAGGAAGCTCTGTCCAGAAAGGGAGAGCAAGTAGAAAACCTCCAGAGAAATGGGGCTCGTGCGTGTTAGAACCTCTTCCACGGGGCTCCCTTCCCTGCCTGCAGCCTCCAGACCCCTGTGGGCCCAGCGTCCTGCCCCAGCCCTGGGCGGCCGTGACAACAGCCCTATTCACCAGCAAACACTCCCCCTTATGTGCTTCCCTTGGGATCAACCTGACATCCTCTGCTGTCACTGCAGGAATGGGTTTGCCATCGTGAATAACAGTGATTTGCCACATTTTGTGTGTTCCATTGCCAAGCTGCGCTCAGGGCGTGAAGAGGGGCTGGAGGGAGCCCGGAGTGCTGAGTCATTAACCGTGTGATTAACGGTCCTCAGCAGGGTGGCCACGAGACCCCAGGCCCGACCTCCGAGGGTGGGGGCCCAGCTCTCAACTAGTAAGGCATCAGGTCGGGGCCTCCCAGGAGCTGGATCTGAGATCACGGGCACCTCCGCCTGCCCTCCTTCCAAGTAATGACCCCGACTCCCCCAAAGGCAGACGGGATCCAATCCTGTGGTTGTGGCATTTAAAGATCCCTTTTTGAGGGTCCCCAGGTTCCACCCCCCAAAAGCTGCAGGCTCTGTAGGGCTTCTGGGATGGGTCCTTCCCAGGGTGGGCTGGTGCGTGGCTGGTCAACACCGGACCCACCCTGCTGCCCAATCCAGTCTCCGTCTTGGGCCACCCTGCTGTTCGGGAAAAGCTTTAGGGCCGCCTCTCCTGGACTCCCTGTCCACTGTCTCTCGCACTGGCCAGCCCGTCTTGGGGGGCGTCCCCTCCCGGGTCCCCAGTGCGCACGGCTGTAAATCCTCTGTTTATAAGATTTCTGTACTTGATTCTTTCGTGCCGGTAGCCGGGGAGAGACCACAGGAGCCCAGCGGGAGCTGGCCACTGCCTCCACGGACAGCCGCGAACCCAGACGCGTGGCCGGAGAGGAGAGGTCCTCGCTGAGTCCTCTCCCTGGAAACCTCGCGGACGTCCCCTCCGCTGCGCAACCCCAACACTCGTGCCCTCGACAGCAGCACCCAGATGCCAACCCGAAGCCCCGGCCATCAGCACGGCAACGCCCCCTGCGCGGAGCCCAGCGTCCGAGGACTGGCCGTGTAGTCCGCGGGGCCCAGCGCGCCGGGAAACGGTGCCAATATGGGCCCCAAATGGGAAGTTTCTCTTTGTCCTCTGTCCCTGTCTGCTCGTCTGCTGTATTTAATGCCATTCTCACTAAATAAAAGTTACAATTATTAGCATGAATTTTGCTCCGCGTTTACGTTAGGTATCTCAGCGCCACTCGGGTGCACGTAAGCCACATCCCGCATCACCAAACCCCATGGTTTGTATCGTGCGTCCCAGGAGGCGCCTCCAGCTGCCAGAGAGAATATGCGACCCGTCCACGGACAGTCACAGGTCGCAGAGGACCCCCAAACGTGGAGGCCGTCCGAGGGCCGTTGGAAAATAACGAGTTTTGATGGGAACTGTGAGGCTCAGCAAGCCAGCGGGTCAGGCCTCGGCCACCTCCGCGAAGAGCGCGTTCCTCTGGGCCCAGAGGAGGGGCACGCCGGGCCACGCGGGGCGTCCGGGAGGAGGGGCATGCCAGGCCACGCGGGGAATCCGGGGGGAGGGGCACGCCGGGCCACGCGGGGCGTCCAGGGGGCCTGCAGGGTTGCTCAGGGTCGGAGGCAGGGGTGCAGGGGGCTGGGTGGTTTGCACACAGAAGGAGCCCCTCTGGCAGGTTGCTCACTGCCCCTGAGAATCGGCTAGTCCAGGGAAGGGCAGCCCTTCCAGGGTCAGCGAGCGCCCCTCCCCGCACCCCCCCGCCATGTCCATAATGCAGAGAACAGAAGATGCAGTTGGCGCGAGGGAGATTTCTGTGGGACCCGTGTGGACCCTCCCGGGTGCCCATAGCCCAGTCCTCCCACGTGGGCCAGCCCTGGGACTTGACAGTCGTCAGGCCACCCCCACCCCGCCCCGTCTGACAGCAGGGGCAGGATGGGGGGGGTAGTTGGATGAGGCGTCCCCCCTCCCACAGGCCCCCACAGCCATCCACGACAGATGGGTGACCCCTAAGGAATTTAAATCTCCGCACTGGGACATATGTGGTTCCTGAATCAGGACACAGCCTCCTGCTAACCCCCACCAGCCCTGCCGGCAGCCAGGGGAGGGGCAATGCCCCCCGCCTGCACTGAGACTGTGGGGGGATCCCCGACCCCTCTGCTCACGCCCCGGCCCCTGCAGGGGAGGCCAGCCAGCGTCTGGGATCCCGGGCAGGGGGATGGTGGTCGCGAACCTGTCCCCGGCGTGGGGAGGGGAACGCCGTGCCCCGGCACACCCTCCTTTGTCCTGTTGGACTTCATCACAAAACAAACACCAAGACAAAATCAACAAAGTTTTCAAGACTTCGACCAGGGAGCATCAAAGTTCAGCAAAGTCTCCTCGAGATGGGCCCTGTGCTGCCCCCAGGGGCCGGCTTTGGAGAGAGAGTTTGGGTCAAGGATCCCAGGAGAGCTGTGCGTCCCCCCGAGGAATCGAGGAATCGCAGCGCAAAGACCCTGTGGTTGCAGTGAGGGGGAGTGGGGGGGGGGGCTGTGCTCTAAGAGGACCTGGCCGGAGGCAACAGGTGCGCCCGAAATGCAAATTGCACGTCAGCTGGTGGGGAGTGGGGTCAGGGAAAGGTGCCTACGCATGTCATGGGAAGGGTCTTCGAAAGAGACGGCAGCGAGGCAGGAGGTAGGGCTGCTGGCCGGCCCTGGGGTGTGGGCAGGAAGCGGCCTGCCTAGGAGCAGGGCCAGGTGCAGGGAGAATGGTCACAGGTCAGGGCGGAGGCCGCACCCTGCAGGCCTGGGAAAGCCCTCTTCCCTTCGCTTCTCTCAGTGAAACAGGAAGCAAGGTCTCCCGAGAGTGAGGGTGGGGGCGGCGGCCGTGCGGGGGGAGAGCGGGGGCGGAGCGGGGGGAGCCGGCCGGCCAGCCTACAGCCCACAGCCCAAAGAACTCGAGGGAGCTCCGAAAGCCTCAAGTGAGACCCGTGGGCGCTGATGTGCAAAACAAAGGCAAGAAGAATAAAAGATTGAATTTCCTTACTCCCTGCAGCTCCTCCACAAGCCCTTGAACCAGAGTGACCTTCCCCTGGGAGCTTGGCTGCCTTGCTGTGGACACTCTGCTAAGGGCAAAAGGCAACCTTAGCTTAACCCTAGCCCGACCCCCCGGATCCTGTGAGTCTACTTTACCATACAGAAATTCCTCTGGAAACTCCCTTTATCTCTGCCCCCCAAGACACTGTCAGCAATCACCCCCCAAGCATACGGCCCACCAGTACACATCCGAAGGGTCTCATGACTGAGTATTTCCTAAACGGTAATAAATGACCTTTTCCTAACAATAGCGTGCCCCCTCAGGGTCCTAGAAATCTTGCTTCCAAAACACCTGGGAGGCTTGTGCTGTCCCCAACCCCCTCCCAACTTGAAAGTGTGTAACAGACCACTCCTCATGACCTCGGTGCAGCTCTTCCCACCGCGGGTCCTGTCCCCGTGCTTGAATAAAACCACCTTTTTGCACCAAAGTCGTCTCAGGAATTCTTTCTCGGCCTTCGGCTCTGAACCCCAACACTCACTTACTTTCTCTGCAGTGACTCAGCTGAAAGATGCAAAGAGCAGGAAGAGTGCTGGATTTCACCAGTCAGATTTTCAGCAGAGCAGATGAAGAGCTTCAGGAGTCTGAGCCATGAGACTGGGCTGAGGGGGCAGAGCCTGGGGACAGGAGAGGGATCATTGGCGGCAGTGGGACCAGGGATCCAGGTGGGTGCTTGAAACTGGTACCGAGGGACCCACCAGAAACCGGGGGGACCAGCGCCCTAGACCCGGAACCGGCCAACAGGGCGGCTCGTGCACCTGCGTACGTGAGGACCGGGAGCGGCGCCTCCGTGGAAGGCATCCAGGCGAGGGCGAGCCCGGACTCGGGGAAAGCTGCTTCGGGCCCGTTCTGGCCACACCTCACGGCACTAATCGTGCTGGGGACACAGGTGCTGCCCCCTCCTGCCCACTCACGCCAGCGAGGTCTGGTCTCCTGGCCAGGAAGGGTCCAAGGAGCACGGGAGAGGGGGCTGTGGCCCACGCTCGTGGTGGAGAAACAGTGGGGTGTCCCCTGGACCCTCCTCAGGCCCTCCCAGCGTCAGAACAGGACGAGGGCAGACCCCACACCTGCAGGCCAGTGAGCTTGAGGCCTCCGTCCACCATATCCCAGGGCACACACGAATGAGCGTAATTCCTTCCCCGTCACCTGCGAAGTTTGGGGGCAGCAGGACCACCCTCATTTCTGACAGTCACGTGTAATATGCATTCTCTTTGTTGCCTGCGTCCTGCAACAAGAGGGGCGTGGGCAGGGATGTCCCGGGTCTGCAGAGGGCCGTTCTGTGGGCTTTGTGGAGGGGGCTGAGGCCCTGGGCAGGGGGTAGCCAGAGAAGCCGGGGGGAGGGCTCACCAGGTGACAGGCCCGCACCCCCTCTCCTGGGGGCTTGCTGAAGTCCCGCCTGGCATCCCTGCTCAGTCCCAGCGTCTGGGCTCTCCTGTGGCCACGTGACACACACTGGGGTGGATGCTGGTGGAGGATCCACAGGACTTCAGGCTCTCGCAGGGGCCTGTCCCGTGTCTGGTGGGACCGTGGGTCGGGATCCGAGGCTGTAGGCAGCTGTCCTGTGGGAGGAGCTGGCAAGGGACGGCCCCCACAGCCCAGGGACGGCCTGAATCAGAGCCCCTGAGCTGTTGTTGTCCCCAGGAGACCCTGGTGGCCGGCTGCCTTCTCACCGACTCTGCCCACGGGAGGCGCAGCGAGGGGCTGCTTCCTGTCAGTGAGGACCTGTTCCCTGCCCAGCTCTGCCAACGCCCAGTGGCCTGAGCCAGCCCCCCTCCCCCATCAGGAGCAGGCTGCGGCTACCAGTCCCCAGACACCCCTTCCCCTGGGCTGCCCCTAGCCCTCCCGGCGCCAGGTTCCCTCGGAACCCTCAGAGGCTCCTGACTGACACGGGATTCTAGATGCAGTCCTGAGCCCCGAGGTCACCGCATACCTGTTGTACAGCCAAAGTGCCTGGAAGGACCCAGACCTGGTGTCCCCGCAGGTGCAGCCCCAGCCAGCCCCACCCTCCACCCCTGGAAACAGCCAGTAAATAAATGCTCCTCGTGACCTAACCCCCAGGAGAAGAGTCGCCCACCAGAAGAACGGATCTCCTTGCAGTGATGCATTAACCTGCTGGCCCAGCTGCCCCGTGCCCCTGCGGGAGGTGGGATCCCCCGTCTGCCCCGGCAATGTTCCAGCTGCGGCCTGGCATCCCCACACGCTGCTGGCCCCAGAGGGCAGGGCTGACCGAGAACCAGACGAGGCTGTCTGGGAGCAGCGGAATCCGGCATCGGGCTCCCCCGCACTCAGCTGCTGAGCCCACATCGATCAAACACCGGGAAGGATTTCCAAAGCAGGGTCACCTGAATGGGGAGCCCCTGGGCTGTGTGAAGGGCTCAGACCCCCGCCCCACGGCATGGACACAATCTGGCAGGAATAACCACAGACCACTCCGTGGGAGGCCCCCGGGAGCTGGGCCAGGCCTCACTGCCCCTGGGACACTGCCCCTACCCCTGAGCCCAGTGGGAAGAACCCAGGGAGCTCCTGCAGAGCCAATACTCCAGGCCTGGGCGGGCCTGCTGTGTGGTCCTCCCTCCACCCAACAGAGGCTCTCCAAGGGGCCAGACAAGGCCGAGCCCGTCCCCACCAAGCCCTGTGTCCCAGCCCCTCCAGAGGCCGGTGGGGAGGAGGATGAGCCTGGCTTGGCAGCCAGGGGGCAACGGGGCACCCGGAACTCGTGCTGGGCCGTGGGCGCCCTTCCTGGGAGCCTCCAGGGCCTGCCCCCAGCCGTCCTGCACCCCAGGACCACATCCACTCTGCCCACCTCCTGCCTGCTGGTCAAGAACTGTCTGGATGAAGGGCATTTCCTGGTGCGTGGTTTCTGGGGGCTTTTCTTTCTGCAGCTGCAGCCTGAAAATTCTCTTAAATGGGAGAGACTGGGCCCGGCATTCGCAGAGGCCGGTGGGGGGAGGGGCACATGGGGAGGGGGCACTTAGGGGCGGCACTCCTGCCCCTCCCCCACCGAGTGACCTGCTGGCATCTGTGGGCTAGGGAAGGCAAGGAGAAGCGTGGCTCGTCCACAAGGCACTGGGCCGCTGAGCATGCTGGCGGGGCCCCCGGGCAGCCCGAGACACACACAGGCCAGATGGACGGCTTCGGAGGTCAGGCCCTAGGGTCACAGGACACGTTTGCAGCCCCTGGGTCTCATAGCGGCGATTCCTGCCCCGCAGAGTGGGGCCATGGTCTCCTGCTGGTCCCTCCAGCCCCCGCCCCCTGCCCTGAACACTCAGGTCCCTGGAAAAGGCATCCAAGGCTGCAGAGCTAGGGGTCTCGGGGAGCAGGTGTGGGGCATGGAGGGAGGGGCCGAGGCCCGGGCTCGGGGTCCCCAGCTCTGCCTCGAGGGGTCACCCCATGCTGCTCCCTCCACGGGGGCTGCACAACAGCAGGATGCACCCCCTGCCTGCATTTCTGGGTGTCTTGCTCCTTGGGTTAGGCTGGGCGTGTGCTGGGGTCTGTCAGGGTGACAGGCCCTGCTCCTTGGCTGCAGAACCCATCACACGGTTCCTTCAGAACTCGGGCTCTGGAGCATGGACACCCAGGCCCACAAATAACAGCCAGGGATGCCCTGAAGATAGTCTCCAAAAGCGAAAGCACGTGGTCAGAGGGGCTGGCGTGATCTGCCGGGGACCGTGCTTCGTGCGGAGACCCAGGCAGCATCCACCAAAGCATCCCCTTCTTCCCGAAGTCATGGATGCCTGTGTGTTCCCTGCATGACTGGAGCCCTTCCTTGCTGACATATTCCTCTGTGGGCGTGTGAACGGCCTGGAGGCTCTGGGGGCTCGGGGACCTCTGCCTCCATCTTCACGTGACCTTGTCGGTGTCTCCTCGTCTTATAAGGACCCCAGTCCCTGGATTCAGGTCCCACCCTAATCCTATATGACCTCATCTTAACATGCAGAGACCCGTGTCCAAATAAGGCCACATTCTGAGGTCCCTGTGGACATGAATCTTCGGAGGGGACGCGACTCCACGCAGCACGCCGTCTCGCAGAATGAGGGCCTTGGAGGCTGCATCCCCGCACCTGGCTCTCCCTTCTGCTCCATCCCACAGCCCCCAGTCCCAACACCTTCCCTGGTCAGCCCTGGAGCCCAGCAGGCCAGCCATACCAGCTCTCGTCAGGCCCCATAACGAGGCACCAGCCACACGTGGCATACAACGTGGCTCCCCGAGGCCACTAGGCCCCATCTTACTGACCTTCTCCGCTGACTGGTCATAATCCCTGAGGCATGGCCGTGTCTCCTGGCACAGCTCCTGGCACAGCAGGGCCGACAGCTCGGGGTGGGGGAGTCCGTGCATGGAGGGCTGGGGGCTCCCGGGCAAGCCGGCCCCAGCAGCCGGGCTCCCGACTGCCCGGCCTCTCCCCGTGCCCAGTGGCAGGAGGGCCGCTGACTTCACTGAATTGCAGAATCCCTGTAATGAGCCAGGAAATGTGTACCTGTAGTTGGTGGGGCTGGGCCGAGCAGGCGGACGCCTCGGGCCTTGTTACTCATCAAAGGAGAGGATTGGTGGAGGCCAGGGAGGCCTGCGGCCAGTTAGCCACAGGCCCTGTGGACAGCTGGGCTGGGGGTGCCCTTCCTGCCCCCAGCATGCAGGCTGTAGGCCCAGGGAAGGGCGAGCGTCTGGCCAGCCTGGCATCCGGGTCCTCATCCTTGGCCTGCGTGGGAGGGGTTAAGGGAAGGTCTGACCCGCCATGTGGGGGGCTCCAGGGCCATGGGCAGGCCCCCGAATCCGCTCCTAAGGACTCTGATGTTTATTCTGGGAGATGATGTGCTGCGTGAACGGGGTCCCCAGAGCTGCCTGCCTCTCTGACTCCCCCTTTGCCAGGCCCACAGACCACACAGGACCCAGGACCCCCCTCCTCACTGTCTGGGGAACCCCTTCCTCCCCCACCTGCCCCAGAAGCCACTTGCTTTTCTCCGAGGAATCGGGGTGCAGGCCTGAGGCAGAGGCAGGCCTGGAAAACCCAGCTTCACAGGGACGGTGGGAGAGGGCTGAGGCCACCCAGGGCTCCCCTCCCCAAATCGGGGTGCCTGTGCAGCGAGGGGAGCACTGGCTGCACACGAGGACAGGAGCCAGAGAGGCCAGCGTCCTGGGAGCATCCCGGGAGCGTCCCAGGGCAAGGCAGCGGCGCTGGACGGTCGTGAGAGCAGGGGCCAGCGGTGGGAGGCGGGGGTCTGGGCAGGACTGCCTGGGGGGAGGGGCAGGGGCGCAGGGGCCTCCAGGGGTCTCCAGGGGCTGCTCGGAGAGGAGCGCTGCAGACTGGTGTGGGGTGCCCGCCTTCTCTCTGCTCCGAGGGCCCGGGCAGAGGCCAGGCACGCAGGGGCCCCAGCAGCCGCCCAAGGGCACACCACCCTCAGCGTTACACCGGCTCGCAGGTGGACGGCCCCAGCCAGGAGAGCCGTTGACTTGGAATAAACACGGGTGTTGGGGTGCTCTAGGCTATGGCCTTGTGAGGAAAATCCTGCGTCTCTGTGTGCGTGCGTGAGCGGTGAGCCTGTGTGTGTGCACGTGCATGCAGGTGCACGGGGTGAGGGCGTGCACGGTGCACGCACACCAGGCTTGGGGGGGCGGTGAGGGCGTGCACGCGCGTGCAGGTGCACGCACGCCAGACGGGGGGCGGTGAGGGCGGGGTCAGCCAGCAGGACGCCCTCCCAAGTTCAGAATAAAGTCAGACAGATGCCCTGCTGGGTTTGGGTGAGGCACGCCCGTGCTGGTAGCCAGCTGTCCCCTGCCCTTGGCTGCAAAGACAGCCCGTCCCGCCATCCCCCTGCCCTCGGGCGCCTCCCAAAGCAACTTGGCTGTCTTCCCATCAAGGGGTTCTACTTGCCCCACTCCAAACCAGGGCCAGCCTTGTGTCCAGCCTTGACCGTTAGGATGTGTGTGTGGGGGGGAGATGCCATATGAGCTCCGGGCCCAGGCCTCGGAGGCCACGGCAACCCCCTTGCCCTGGGGGAGCCCCGAGGGCAGCTGCCCCACAAGCCATCAGATTAGCCAGCTGGAGAGCAAGAGGCCACAGGAGGGGCCCCTTGATGGCCACCCCAGCCACCCGGCCGCAGACTGCGAGCACGCTGGAGCGTGACAGCCACGGTGCGGGGGCAGCTTCCTTCCTGGTCCCCGTGGAGAAGCCAGGGGCAGGTGACGTGGCTCCCTGGGGGCGCGGAGGCTGGCCCCGGGCCCCTGCCCCCGCCCGCCTGGCCGACCAGCACGCCCTCGCCTCACGGGGCGTCACACACTCGTCTAGGGGCTTGTCAGGGGCCCCAAAACAATGTGCCCAAGCCCTAACCCCCGGTACCTGTGAATGTCACCTTATTTGGAAGAAGTCTTTGCTGATATAATCAAGGTGAAGTGAGGCCTTATTTGCCACACTGATCCCCGACCTGTGAATGTATTAGGTTACATGGTGGGGGAGGGTTAAGGCTGCAGATGGAGTTAAAGCCGCTAATCAGCTGACCTTAAAACAGGATTATCCTGGATGATCGGGTGGGCCCAGTGTCTCCACAAGAGTCCTTTCCTGGGGGAGGCAGACGGGCCGAGACACGGAGAAAGACGCCCGGTGGGAAAACCACAGTGTCTCGGATGTTGCCAGGTGTCCCCCGAGGGCAAAATCACCCCCAGAGAGACCCCTGCCCCACGCCGTCCACAAGCCCAGTGCCACGTGGGGCTCTGCTGCAGAGAGGGGGCAGGGACACAGAGGGGTGCACGGTGAGGCACCCTGAGGGCCCGGGGCTGCAGGAAGCCCTCCTCCCCTCCCTCTGAGGGCCCTGGAGGGCAGGGGCCCTGGGAGAGCAGACCTTCGCGGAAGGGGGGCACAACGCCCCACCGAGCCCCAAGATACTCAGGAAAAGCTGACGCTGGGAAACAGCGTCCCTGCAAAACCTCCTAGTGGCTCTTAGACAGAAGGGGGGCTCGGCGCCCAGAGCCTGGGGTCCAGGACCCCCAGGATGAGGGTGCAAGCAGGGGCTCACTCCAGCCTCCACGGAGAGTTGGCTCCTGGCCAAATGCGTTCCCTTGAACGCACCTGCTGTGTTTCCGGGTACGCACAATCCTACAACCGTGGTGACAACACCCACTGATCCGAATGACAAGAAGAGCTGACGTTCCGAGCACGTACCATGTGCCCACGCTGTGCTCAGGGCTTCTCGAAGCACATGGGTTTTCTGCTGCCGCTTGACAAGCCACCCCAAACCCAGTGGCTTAATCCACTGCACGCATTGTTTTGCTTGCGAGCCCGCCGTGTGGGCAGGGCTCAGCAGCCACGCGCATCTCTGCTCCAGACGCGGTCCCCGGGGCAGCTCCGCTAGGCTGAGGACCTGCTTCCGAGGTGAGCGACTGGGGGCCGAGGGCCTTGGCTCCTCTCCCCACGTGGGCTGCGTGGTGGTTGTCCCCCGCGTCACTGGGCCAAGGGAAAAGCCTGCCAGGTTCCAGAGAAGGGCCAGGCCCCACGCAGACGGGAGGAACGCACAGGGGTGCGGGTCTCTGCCAGCATTCTAGAGACGCACTGTGCCACGCCAGGATCATCCTGCGGCGACCCTCATGCCCCTCTCATGTGGACTGTGCTCCCGGCGAGGAAACGGGGACGTGGCGAGGTCAGTCACTCGTCCGAGGCCACGTGTGACGAGCCAGGACCGGCACACAGGCCACCTGTCCCCAGCGGTGGGATGGGACACGGTCAGCACTGCCCTTGGATCTCTCCCTGGGGTCCCTTGTCCACCTGCATGGGCCCCGCAATCCAGCGGCCACCGCCTCCCTCAGCATCCAGCCTCACCTGCTGTAGCTCGCCCCGGAACACGTCAAAAGTCTGCCAAACACCCCGTAAAATCCACACATTTCCTTGTCACACGGGTGTGGTGGGCAGAAGGACAGCCCCAAGGACACCAGGCCCTACTCGCGGAGACTTGTGACTATGTCACGTTATAAGGCAAAAGGGACTTTGAAGAGATTGTTAAACAAAGGCTCTTCTGTGGGAGACTGTCCTGGATGATGGGGTGGGGAGGTGGGAGGGTCGGTCCACAAAGGAACTGAAGCAGAGGGTGGGGCGTGGGGGGAGTGGAGCCGAGGATCAGGGCAGAGGCCAGAGCCGGCGGGGGTGGGCTCTCCCCAGAGCCTCCAGAGGGAACCGGCCCACACGTGGACTTCAGACATCTGACCCAGAACCAGGAGAAGGGGTGCTGCTCTGAGCCACAAAGTTTGACAGTGGGGACCCGACTGTGGGGACTGCTTCCTCTCTGGACGCCCCCGAGCATCGTTTTAGGTGCCGGAGAACGTCGCCCAAGGCCCGCGTGTCCCAGTGGTCCGTGGGCTCCATGCCCTGTGCCCTGGTGGAAACGGGACCCCGCCTTGGTCCTCCCTCTTCCTCTGGGTCCCAGCCTTGTCTCCCAGCTGAGCCCTGCCAACACTGCTGGGGCAGGGGGCACGTGGACACGCCCAGGCCCAAGGCTCGCCCTCCCTGCTTCAGGGTACGTAGGGTCTGTCTGTTCAGAGGTGGGGAGCCAGGCTTGCATCCCCAGGTCTGAGGGGAGCAGCTGGGATGGGAAGGAATCGGGAGGCGAAGGCAGAGCCAGCCCTCAAATCCTGCCCTCATCAGAGCCCAGAGCCCCACGCCGCGGACCCTGGGGAGCCCCAGTGAGGAGAACATCCTCTGCAGCAGGGAGAGGACGAGGGGCCTGCCCTGGCTCTGTCACCCAGCCTCCTGCACCCACCCCCACCGTCGCCGCCAGGCCACCTGCCGTCCACCTGCCCCCCCAGCCCTGCCCACAACCCACCGACCTTCAGGGGTGGCGGCAGGGGCTCTCTTGTTTGTAGGTCCTTCAAATTTAAATTTTAATCTGCATTTAATTACCATCATTATCCACGTGTGTGTGCGCTCGCTCACAAATGAAGTGTAAGCAGAACGGAGGAAAAAGATGAACAATGGGGTCACCCCCAGCATCCCCATCCCTCAGCCTACCCCCCAGAGTTCCTAAACCCCACCTCTGGATTTGCAGAGATGACCAGCTCCGCCTGGCAGGGGCCCCTCCCCTGAATGCAGCTCTCTTGCCTACCATTTGGTGGCCCCCCAGAAGACATGTCCATCAGGGACATGAACTTTATCTGGAAAAAGGGTCTCTGTGATGTAATTCTGTTATGAGCCTAGATTAGGGTGGGCCCCCAACCCAGGGACAAATGTCCTTACAAGAGACACACAGAGGGGACGGCACGGGCTGGCCAGGCAGAGATGGGCCACGGCCACGGACCTAGGACACCAGGGGCCCCCAGAGGCAGCAGTGGCCAGCGGCCCCGGGTCTCAGACTTCCAGCCCCAAAACAGGGAAGATAGACTCCTGGGGTCTTCAGTTCCCGGGTCATGGAGACTTGTTTCGGCCGCCCGGAGAGGGGGGGTGGGTGGGAGGCGCTGGCGGAGTCTGGGCGGCGGGTACACAGGTCTGCCCTAGACGGTCCTGCAGCTTCTTTATGTGTCTGAAAGTTTTGATTAAAAAATGTTGGGAGGGGCACCTGGGTGGCTCAGTCGTTAAGCGTCTGCCTTCGGCTCAGGTCATGGTCCCAAGGTCCTGGGATTGAGCCCCGCATCAGGCTCCCTGCTCAACGGGAGGCCTGCTTCTCCCTCTCCCACTCCCCCTGCTTGTGCTCTCTCTTTCTCTCTCTCTGTCTCTCAGATAAATACATAAATAAATCTTTTAAATAAAATAAAAATAAAACAAGTTGGGAAAAACCTGAAAAATCAAAGAAATGCAAACCTCTCTCCCCACACAGACTCACTGAACTCTGCATGGGTGTTGAAAGTCTGCAGAGGAAGGGCTGCAGAGTCCAGCCCACCAGCCCATCTCCCTGCTGCCTGCTGCTTGGGCGGAGGGCGCCTGGCTCCTCCCCAGGCGGGGGCCAGGGACCCCCGACCCCTGTCCACCCTCAGCGACGCCTTCCTCCCTTGCTCCCAGACCCCGGGGGTGCCCAGGCCTGGAAGCTCCCGGGGGCCTGCTCCTGCCCCGCCTGGCCCCCACTGTGTCACCCGCAGAGGCTCCAGCATCCCTGGCCTTTTGAGGCCTTCCCAGGAGGACCTTTGTCTCACCTCCCACCGGATGGTGGACGTTCTTGGAGACAGATGTCAGCACCACCTCCTTCTGCCCCAGAGGTGCCCCCTGGGAAAGCCCCAAGTGGGGAGGGCCCCTCGCGTCCTGGTCTCTGCGGTCGCCGGTGCCCAGAACAGGGCCTGGCCCTCAGCACGCCCACCGTCCCACCTGCTGCTGAGCAGATGAGTGAGTGAGTGGCAGCTCTGGCCATGGCCCAGGCGGTCACCCCAGCCCGGCGAGGCTGTGGTGCCCGGGGCCCCCTCCCAGCTTCCAGACGAGTCCCCCTCGCGGGCAGCGCAAATACCGCCCCTCATGTCACGGCTGGCAAGGGCCGCTCCGGCTTCTGTTCTGTCTTCTCTCGAAGGAGAGCCTGGAAGGAGGCGCAGGAGCTTCCCACCGAGCGAGCTTGGCCTGGCCCTGCACTTCTGCAGGGATACCCGCCCCGCAGGAGGGAGGTAATGCCCAGAGTGCCTGCAAATGCCCACATGCCCCCACCAGGCTACTGTTATCCACGTGACCCCCTGGGGTTAGACATTGCCTCCCGAACAAAGTCCACCTGGGCCACACCCACAGACACCCTCCGGACCTCCTGCGCCCCAGGGAGGTGGAGGGGTCCAGGGCTGGGCGGCCAAGGAAGCCCAGCTGAGCGCAGGTCAGAGAGCAGGGTGACGCCGGGAGCCAGAAGCTGGATGAGGCCGGAAGGACCCTCCCCTGGGCCCTGCAGACTCCGTGATCTCAGACCGGTGGCCTCCGGGTCCAAGAGGGAATGAATTTCTATTGTTTGACGCTGCCCGTGTGTGGTGCTTTGTTTCAGTGGCCCCAGGAAACAAATACAGCACCCCAAACCTACCTCCCCCCAGCATGCCCCACTCGAGAAACGGCCACTCCTCCCTGGTTGCTGAGGCCTGTAGGACACCCTCAACGCCCTCCACCCTCCTGTGTTCCTCTGTCCCCCATCCCTCCCCGTAGGGGCACCCTCGCGCTTTGCTGTAGGTGGGTGCCGACCGCGGGTCAAGGACGGGGTCTCCGATGGGATGCATCCGACACGGGGAGGATGAGAGGGGCCCATCCAGCCCCACGCCCCCGGCCTGGGCTTGCAACCTCCCCAGCCGGCCTCCTGCTTTTGTTTGTCTATAGGAACTGGTTCACTCGTTATGGAGACTGAGCAGTCCCAGCCTGCCCATGCCCAGCTGGCGGCCTGGGAAAGCCCGCGGTGGGATGCGTCTGAGTTCTAAGGCCCGAGAACCCGGGAGCCAGTGTAACTCCCGGTCCGAGCCAGAGAAGGTGGGATGAGGCACCCAGCAGCGCCCTCACCTGCTGCAGGCACCCCTGTTTCTCTCCGCAGTACCTGACAGGGCACATAGCAGGGCCGCCGAATGCAGCTGCATCCCAGGGCCCAGAACTGGGGCACGCGGCGGGCGCTGGAGCCGGGCCCGGGGAACGCGTGAGCGTGAACGCCAGCGCGCAGCAGGTGCTCGAGCCGGGCCTGGAATGGGCCGCACGGCATCCACTCCATGCTGGGAGGGGCTGGACCAGCAGCTCCCACAGCCCCGTAAAGACTGGACACAAAGGCCTGGTTGGCAGAGCCTGGTGCGACCGTCACACATCAGGGCTGGGAGCCGACTCTGTCCATGGCCCCACGGGGACAACCCCAGAGATGGGTGTTTGGGGAAGCCCTGGGCCTGCCCCGAGCCTTTCCCCTGGCTGATGATGTCCCTTCCCTGCAGTAAACCCTGACAACGAGAACAACAGCTCTCAGGGAGTTTGGGGGTCCCCCTAGGGGGTAGCCCAACCTGAGGGGGTCTCAGGGACCCCAGACTGGCTGTGGGGGTCAGACATGGGGGATCTCAGGGACCCTGGACTGTCCATGGGGGTCAGATGGGGGGTCTCAGGGACCCCAGACTGGTCGGGGGGGTCAGACATAGGAGGGTCTTGGGTATCCCGGACTGGCCGTGGGAGTCAGATGTGAGGAGGGTCTCGGGGACCTTGGACTGGCTGTGGGTATCAGAAGTGAGGGGGGTCTCAGGGACCCCGGACTGGCCGTGGGGGTTATATGGGGGGTCTCAGAGACCCCGGACTGGCCGTGGGGGTCATATGGGGGTCTCAGAGACCCCGGACTGGCCGTGGGGGTCATATGGGGGGTCTCAGAGACCCCAGACTGGCCGTGGGGGTCAGACGTGGGGGGTCTCTAGGACCCCAGACTGGCCGTGGGGTCAGACGTGGGGGTGTCGGGCACCCCGGACTGGCTGTGGGGTCAGACGTGGGGGTCTCAGGGACCCTGGACTGGCCGTGGGGATCAGAAGCAAAGGTCCTGTGTGCACTGGGCTCCCCCAACGTCACAGTTGGCTGCCTCTCACAGAACAACCGACACCATGTACCCCTCAAACTCACTCTTGGGCACCGCCTCTGCTCGGTCTCTGCATCCCTGCAGGGAGGATGGTGCCCGGCCCAGAGCTCACGCTTGAACGATTGGCCCGGATGGACATGAGGGTAGGGGAGAAGCCTGGGGCACCTTCCAGATTCCAGGAACGCCGGCAGGCCACGGTGACAGACAGCAGGGCTGGGGTGGGCTGCCCCCGGAGAAGTGTTTGTCGTGGGCTTGAGCCACACGTACGTCCTGTCACGTCTGTACGGACAGCGAGTCTTCGCCAGGCCACAGGGGCCTCTCGCTCCTGCTCTTTCGGGACCACCTTAGCCCACAGGTCTGACCTTGGCTTGGGCCGCAGCTCACATGGGATGCTAGACTGTCCAGGCGTACCTCCCGCGTCCGGCCAGCAGCTCCCACGCCACACCGTCCCCACAGACACTCCTCACCTCACACGGTCCCTTCCCTCACCTCCCAACTCTGTGCCCTGCACTTCAGAACTCTGCCTCCTCCCGCCCAGCCTGATCCCGCCACCGTGCCCATCACCCCATGGCCACCCCCGCCGGCTCCTCTCCACCTCAACACCTGTCAGGGGGCCCCGGGCTCCTGTTTACGCCGTAGCCCCTGAGCCCCGACTGTCACGGCTCTGACTCTATTCTGTCAGACGCCATGCGGGGCCACACAGTGTTCCACGAGCCCCTCCGAGGGCCGGCTGGCTGGGGTGGACGCCCCGGTGTCCCCAGCTCAGCCCCCTCCCGCTCTGGCCTCAGCAGCCCCGTGGGGCGCCCCGAGGACACACCCTGCCCAGCAGTCCACGCAGCCAGGGCAAACCGGGACGGCTTTGCCAAAACCGTTCCTGCTTGAACACCACCACCCAGGCCGTCTCCCGAATTCACCCTCTGACAGAGCCCCCAGGGGTACCCCCAGAGCGGGAGGTGCCAGGAGCCAGCCCTCAGCATGGCCCGGCGCTCCCCACCTGTGTTCTGGTTGCCCCAAGGCCGTGGCGGGTGGAGAAGGATTGGATTTTTCAAGTGAGTAACATTGGTTATTTCTTCAGTTTGCTGGGCTGGCAGTTTGCACGCCGCCGCCCGCCTCTCTCTGGTGGACAGAGAATCTGTCTGAGGTGGTCACAAAGATGGTAACTGAAACACCCCAGGGGCTAGACCCAGCCAGCCTCCATGGACAGACCCCAGGTCCCAGCCTCGCAGAGGCCCACAGGCTGCGGGTTCCAGCCATCCAGGGCGGGAGACGAGGGACGAAGGATGGGTGCAGGCCCCCCATCTGCACATCTCCCGGAACTTCTGTCTGGACGTCAGAGCCTCTGGCCTCACCATCCTGCTCTGGCCCTGGAGGTGCTGAGTCGGGGACTCCCTGCCCCGTGGTAGTACCAGCAGGAGAGAGAGGGCAAGGCGTCAGTCCCCTGGTGCCTCCGAGCCCTCGCCTGGCCTCAGCCCTGCCAGCCTGTTCCCTCGCCCTCCCTGCCCCCGTGTCTCTGTTCCAGCGCCTGTTGGGTCCCCTCCGCCCTCAGCCCCAGAGCCTCACCACCTGTGGTTCCCGCACCCCGAACACCCGCCTCCCTTTCCAGCATATCAGCGATATTTCTCGGACAACCTGTTTAGTGGTCACCCTAGAGTTTGCAGTGTGCATTTACCACGAATCCAGGTCCGCTCCCGGTAACCCTGGTGGGCTCCCCGGGCAGGGCCACACCTTGGACACATGTCACCAGTCCCTCCCCGCCCCCCATGGGACGCCATCACTCGCGCACCCACAGCGGCCGTCACCCAAGATGGTGCTGCTGGTGCTGTCTTGAAGAGACTGGGATCTGCTAGATCAACTGAGAAGAAGAAGGAAGGACCCCGTTTTGTTTGCTTGTCCCTTCCTAGACCCGAGTACCTGACTTTAGTCGTCCCCTCGGCCCGAAGGACATCCCCTGGCGCTTCCTGTGAGGCCCATCTTCCGTCCGCCACCTGTCTCCCCCATCCGTGCAGGAGGCCCCACAGATTCCACTTCACTAACCTGTGATGGTCCCCAACCCTAGGACATGGGCACGATTATTTGTGTCCTACAGATGAGGAAACTAAAACCCAAGTTGCTAGCGTTTGAGGTCATTCACCCAGAAAATGTCAGGTCTGGGCTCAAAGCTGTGCTCTGAGCCACTTCACCTGCCGCCCTGAGTCACTGCGGGATGCGCCCTGCCTGGTGCCCGTCCTCATCAGGATGCGGGGTGTGGCATCAGTGTCCCCCAGAGGCTCATCAGTGGCTGCTGAGATGAACAGTCAGCTGGTCCAGCTGTTGCCATGGAAAAGCTTGGGGCACACGGGCTGCCTGGCAGCCTGACCATCCACTCCCCCAGGACCCCTGGCCAGGCTGCTGGCCCAGCACCCACAGTGTGCATGCAGCAGGGAGCTGCTCGCTGCCAGGAGCCTCCCCTGGGAGGGGCAGGCAGTGCTGCCCACCCCGGCGTTGGTCGGGGTCTCTGTAGCCTCTTTGTAGGGTACAGGGGCTCTCTCTGCCTGCTGCCCCCACCCCCTTTTTGCTAATGGCACCTCAACCTGCTTTGAAGAGCATCCCCCGTGAATGCAGTGTCAGGGGCCCAACTCTCCCCTTGGCCAAACCCAGGTCTGGCCAGTCAGGGTGTGCTCTTTCCCAACACCCCCCACACACCTGGCCCATTACCTGGACAGGTTGATCCAGGTATGGGCAGCTAACTTTAGTCAAACCAGTGATGCTCCTGGGTCTGTGCAAACAATCGGGAAAGGTGAACAGCTGAGCACAGAGCCAAGGAGGTGCAGACGTGTCGGCCCGGGTTGACCTCTAGATTAAACCACTCCTGAAGTCAGCCCCCCTGGCATCGCCATGTGCTGTGCTAACTAACACAGTTCCATGTTTATTCATTCCTGATGGGCTTGGGTTTTTCACTGAGGGTCCTCACTAACGTCCTTTGGCTCCTAATGTCCCTGGATCCACCGCAACCCACCCGGTGTGACTTTGAACAAGTCAGCCTCCTGGGGGCCTTGGTCTCTATGTGCCATGACGACTGATGCCCAAGATGCCCCCACTCTGAGTACCCTAAACTTCTGTGCCGTCAGGACCCCAAAAGTCTTTCATGGTGACATCAGCCTTTCTCCATCTTTAGAAAAGTGTCAGGATACACAGGGGACCAAGGAGGTGAACACTTGCCTCTAACGGAAGTCTGAGCCTTCTGCGTCCCTGGGGTGGGGGGTGCTGTCTGTGTGCATAGCCAGGCAGGAAGTGCTCTGTGGTGTCCATCCTGGTGCTCCATCCTGTGTCCAGCTGTGTGCCTGGGATGCAGTCCTTGCCTCATCCTGACCCTGCAGTGCTGGCTTCTGCCAGCCGAGAAGCCTCAGGCAGGAGACTGTGCATCTATCAGCCTGGACAGGAACTCTCCCGCACCTCAGCGCTCCCTACCCTGGTGTGGGCATCCAAAGTGGGGCTCAAGAGACTGGGAAAGGGGTACCCCACATCCAATTCTGCCTTCCTGGAGGAAAATTCCACAACTTACCCCAACTGCCTTCGGTGAGCCAAGTCCCCCTGTCTCCACATCACACTAAGAGAAGTGATGCTCCAGAGAAGGTGAGCCTGGAGCCAACATATTGATCCTTCAGCAAAGGCTTGTCCTAGCTCCAGTGTTTCCAATGTGCTCCTCTGACCCTCTTAATGCAGTAAATCACTCTTGCCTGACATCTGGGCTGGAGACCCCTGGGGCCAGAGAAATCTTCCCTGCACCTTCATACTTCATCCCCTCCAACTACACTTTCACCTTTACAACGATGATGATGGTGGTGATGGTGGTGGTTGTGATGATGGTGATGATGATGGTCATGATAACGATGGTGGTGATGGTGATGGAGATGGTGGTGATGATGATGATGGTGATGGTGATGGTGATGGAGTTGATAGTGACGGTGATGGTGGTGATGTGGGAGCCATAATGCCTAAGTTCAAATTCTGGTTCATGAATAAAAGTTATTCAACCTCATGTACTTCAGTTTCCTCATTTATGAAATGAGGATTAAAAAAGAATTGATGGGGGCGCCTGGGTGGCTCAGTCGGTTAAGCGTCTGCCTTCGGCTCAGGTCATGATCCTGGAGTCTCGGGATCGAGTCCCGCTTCAGGCTCCCTGATCGGCGGGGAGTCTGCTTCTCCCTCTGATCCTCCCCCTCTCATGCTCTCTGTCTCCCATTCTCTCTCTCAGATAAATAAATAAAATCTTAAAAAAAAAAAAAAAAGAATCGATGGGGGTGCCTGGGTGGCTCAGTCAGTTAAGCATCTGCCTTTGGCTTAAGTCATGATCCCGGGGTCCTGGGATTGAGTCCCAGTCAGGCTCCTTGCTCAGCAGGGTGCCTGCTTTTCCTTCTCCCTCTGCTTCTCCCCCTTGCTCATGCTCTCTCTCAAATGAATAAATAAAATCTTAAAAAATAATAAAAATAAAAAAGAATTGATGTCGTTGGATTTTTATGACAAATGTCCAGATAGATAGTACTTTTGCAGTTGATAAGCACTAGTAACTGCTCACTATTACTGTCATTGTCATCCCCCCCTGGGTCAGTGTTGGAACAAGCATGGGCAAATAGCCCACGTCAGTCCAATGAGAGTGAGCCCTGGGATTTTAGCGGGACCGTCTTGCTGGGGTCACTACCCTGGGAGAATGTGATCCTGGAGATTCAGTTCAGGGCCATGTTGCCACCCCAGGTGTGAGCTTGGCTAAGAACAGGGCCAACACAGAGGACAACAGGACTGATTGAGGGAGGCAGGGTCCGGGGGGGGGGGGCATCATCTGAAACCCTGCGTCAAGCTGCGTTTACCCTCCTCAGCTACACCAATAACGTCTTGTCCTGTTACCCAAGCCAGGTGAGTTGGGTTTGGGTCCTTCACAACAGGAAGGGCTCTGCTCTACAGAGCTCTGGGGGCAGGTGATATGTGAAAGCTAAGCCAGGCGAGCTCTGAAGAATGGGGCGAGGAGGGAGAGGACGACCTGGCATCAGGTGGCCACCTCTTGTGCCCCTCCAGTGCAGGGCCACCACGTACACCCACGCCGGTGGTCCCCTGCACGAGCCCAGCAGTGCGGAGCACTCAAGCTCTGCAGGCTGTATCTGGAGTGACAATTTTCAGCCCAAATCTCTACAGGTCATCTTGGATCAGGCTAAGTCATTGTTTGGGGAATTCTCTGGAAGCACCTGGAACAAGGCCTAAAGAGTAACCTGAACAGAGAGACGAGGACATCCCGCGCCGCAGATCCCTGTGCAGGCAGGCAGGAGACAGGGCGAAGCACACGGCTGGGGCTGGAAGAGAAGAGGCAGGGTGGGGGCTGCGGCAGAGGAAAGGTCCTATCTGCCTGCAGGGTTCCCGGTGACTGGGCTGGGGACCTCCTCCCGCCAAACAAGGGAACTGCAGCAGAACTCAGATCAGGTTCGGAATCTTTGAAATAGAGACACGGGGGCTCAGGCAGGGATGGTGTCCGATGTCTCCCACGGAGGGCTCAGCACAGAGTGGGCGCCCAGGAGTAACGCTGACCTGCCTTAGCCTGAGACTCAGGCTGCATGTTCTCTGAGAGGCCAGAAAGCAGGGCTCCCGCCCCGGAGTCCAGACAGTCACACACAGAACAGCCCGTGTGCATTGGGTCCGGTCCACACACCGTCGCGGAGATATCCACTGCTGACAAATACCGGTGTGCCTTCCCTTCCCAGCCGCCTCTCTTGTGGGGGGCCCCTAACGCCGCTCCACCGCGCGTCACCTCGGGAAGCAGGCATTACAAGTCGGGGTGTTCCCTCTCGGGCTCCGTTTCACAGCTGGGGCAATGACAGACCCTCCACACACCTGGACCCCTAAATGACTAGGTGGAGCAGAGCCCCCCTCACCCCCAGCGCGTGGGCGAGAAATGAACCGGTACTGAGGGGCTGGTGGCCACAGCAGGCCACCGCAGCGTCACGTGGTCCATCAGGGCTGGGGTGTGAGTGAGCAGCCACCACATGGCCGGAGCACCTGGCCGCCCAGCCCAGCCCCCGCGGCGCGCTCACAGTGGCTTCCTTCAGCTGGCGCTGGCCCCACACCATCCCAGGACGCCCTCCTTCTGCCTTCATCCACGTCGAGGCTGGGCATCTGGGAAAGAAGAGCTGACATATACAGATGCTGTCCTGCTTCTCTCCGGGTTTCTCATAAACGTCTGGAGCTCACAGAGCTCAGAAATCGTATGCCGGATAAACCAAGAGATGAAGGACGTGCCTGACGGCTGCCAGGGCCAGACCCCCGGGGGCCACTGCCTGCCCTGAGCAGGCGGGTGGTGGCATCAGCCCTGACGGAGGGCAGCCAGGAGCCTGCGGAGGAGTATCAGGCTTCAAGGCACCGGCCCCACCCGGCTCTGGGGCCTGCATGGGCTTTCCACAGATAGTAGGGTCATCTCAGACAGCATTCTTTCGGGAAGATGTGCTTGTGGCAGAAAAAGCAACACAAACTGGCTCAAGCAAAAAGGGAATGCATTGAATTGTGTTTCTGTGAAGTCCATGGGAAGTTCTGGCTTCAGGTACAGTGGGATCCAAGAGTTTAAAATGTCTTCAGGACACAGTTCCCTCCGTCTCCTTGCTCAGCTACCCTCCATGTGGTATCCATTCCCTAGCAGGTTCTCCCTCCCCTTGTGATGGCAAGATGGCAGCCAGAAGCCCCCCCCCCCCCCGCCCCCTGATGTCTGCCTGTCCCCAAAACCTGAGGGAAAGAGTGACCTTCCCTTCCAAGTGTGACCAGCCATTCCTGGACCAATTACTGGGGACAGGGAAATGGGATTTTTCAGTTGGCAAAACTTGGGTGATGAGCTCACACCTGGAGCCAGAGATGGAGTTCACACCTCCCTAATTTTGCCGACTGAGTATAGGAAAGAGCGGCCCCAGAGAAAATCGGGGTCCTGTTACCAAAGTCAGCATGACGGCACAGTGCTCATGTCCACCAAACAGCCACACACGCCCTGCTCCCCTGCCCACGCAGCCCCGTATTGTTGCATAAGTGGCAGAAAGCCCTTGACCACAGCAAAGATGGGCACCCTCCCCCGGCCTTATGACGAATCCCATCTGGTTTAAGGCAGTCTTGGTGAATCCCGCCTCCCCCCCTTTGCCAGATTTTCATTTTCCCAGAGACCCTTACAACAATTAATAGCCATGAGCCTCTGTTCGGGTCCATGAAAACCCCTGGGACTGGCACCCAGTCTGCTGTCCTCGTCGGCATGGCCTCTGGAGTGAGCACATGATGTCTGGAGCTACAGCAGCCGTGTTGTGCCTGTGAAGTACTGGGTAAGAAGAGCAAAAGCCAGAGCCGTGAGCCGTGCTCTGTTTCTCGACTGTCACATGGGTAACACGCACACTTTCCCTGTAGGGGACAGCTAAGAGTGGCTATTATGAATTGGTACCACCACCTACCAGCTAAGAGTCCTGTAAAGATTAAGGGAGTCTGCATGGGGAAGTGTTTGAAACCCTAGGGGTAATAATGAGCTCCCAATGACTGACGGCTGCTAGACTCATCACTGTCACACCACCACACTGTGCTTCCCCCGGAGGAAACTGCTCTTGGCCCCATACTCCCCTCCAGCTGCCGTCCGCATCATGCTCCCCTGCGCAGACACACTCACTGACCTCACATCCAGTCACTCAGCGGGGGCCTCCACCCCCTCTATGCTGCAGAAACTGACAAATACAAGGAACTGGTAACGTGCACTGTAATGATTTGCGAAGTACTCGCCCCCTCTGGCTGACCGCAGGCCCTGGGGGGCCGGGTCTGCGCCTCTGGAGATCACACCCCCTCGCTGCACACCACAGATGTTCTGAAAGTCACCGACGGCTTGTTCCTGTAGCCTGGGCTGGCCGAGCGGAAACACTTCAGTCCCCACGCACAGCCCGGTCACACATCATCCCATCTGCACCTGTCAGCTAGTCCACAAAAGTGCCAAGTAACAAACACCCAGGAGCCTCTCAGCTCCGTGGGGTGGGGCCCCGGAGCCTGGCCTTCCACCACAGAGGGACGGGGTGGTGGGGACAGCACGCAGGGTGTGGGCACGCCTCTGGGGAGGATAGCGGCAGCTGTGAAGATGGTCTAGACAAACCCAAGCTCCCGAGCAGGCCACTCGCCACCTCCACCCACATGACACAGCTATCCTGCTTCATCGGGACTAAGAGGAGGAAGGAGAGGGGCAGGAGCCCTCGGGCTGCAGGCCTGGAGGTGTCCACGCCGGCGTGGGGGCAGGGGACCGTGGATCCTAACTCCGTGTGTGACTGAGGCAGACCTGGTTCCTTGCAGGCTCTCCAGAGAAAACTGGTCCTGCTTTTACTTGTGCCTGCCTGAGCACGCACCAGCTTCTCATGTGGGCACCCTGCTCAGCATGAAGCCACCAGCCAGCCTCTGGGAAGAAATGATATCAGAGTCAGGGCTGAGGAAGAGGGAGGGTGTGGACGGACAGGGGCAGGATGTGGGTAGCCCCCAGGGCAGGAGCAGGCTCAGAAACTGACCACAGAACAGATCCTGAGGAGCAGGAATCAGGGGAAGGGGCACATTTGGGACAGGTGCACCCGGAATATCTATCAATCTCTTGGATACTGTCCTGAAGACAGATTGTAATCTGTCTGTGACAAATGGGAATCTAGTCCCCAAAGGTTCACTTCCTCTCTGTCGCAGACCCACACGCATCCCCTGCCATGGGGTTCTGCAGTGCCAGCCCCCACCCACCCCAGGGGCAGGCATCAGCTTCCTATCCCACATAGGATGGTCTTGGCCACCTGCCTTGCCTTGCACCAGATGTGAACAGACAAGATGCAAGGCCTACAGCATAGACTTTCAGCGTGCCTGTGTGGTTGAGCTTGGCCCTCTGAGTTTTGTACAGAGAACGCCCCAGGTAGCTCTCCTCTTGCCGCCTGGGTCCCAGAGAGATACCTGAACCTGACCCACAGTCTGGAGCAGAGTCCCTCAGGTCAACCGACAGCCCTGGGAGCAAGAAAGAAGAACTGGTGTTGTAAGTCACAGAAATTCTGTGGGCTGTTCGTTACACAGCATTATCGCGGCGGGAGCAAACACACCTGCCATTCCTTGGCTAGGGGACAGTGGGACTTCCCAGGGAGCCGACCAAGATGGCGTCCATGGAAGTGGTCTAAGTATCCGAAATGCACTGAAGTGCTCTTACCTGAAGGAGGCGCAGTGGATACCGGGACGCACAGAGGAGCTGACCTCCGGTTCATAGATGCGGCACCAGGGGCTGTCCTGCTAGCCAGGACTCATCATCTTCTGGCTGTCACCCTGCAAGCAAAAAGCATGTTTGAACCGCAAAGGAGCAGCTGGCCCTGCTGATTTATAGGGCCTGAATCGGATCTGTGAGAGCAAATTGAATTTTGAATAGAATTTCATGTCAATTAACTTGCTCAGAGCCTTACAGAAGAGCAGCTACTCTCTAAAGCAAAACCAAATGGTGAAGATCGATGGGGCTGACAGGCCATCCTGGAAGCGACTAATTACCAGCAAAGCCTCTCCGAGCTGTGCTGGGGAGGGCGCTGTGCTGTCTGCAGTGACCGGGTGAGGGCTGGGCTGCCGGGCCAGCACTTCCATGGCAGGCTGGGGTGGAGAGAGGCTTCTCTCTGGCGGAGTTCGCGTCTGTGGGCAGGGACCCCCTCTGCCCTTACTGCACTCGGAAGGATGGTCCTCGGCGACAGGATGAAGTGGCAGGGGAGACCTGGGCCGGTCGCGGGCCAAAGAGCCAAGCCCCAGGCCTGGGAGGGAGCTCGTGAGGCGCCCAGAACTAGGGCAACAAGAAGAGGGAGGGTATCATGGTCGTCATGGGCCAGCCAGGCCCTGAGGGTGGGATCGCCTGGGGAAGGGGCAGGACCCCATTCTCAGGGACACTGGTGGCTGCAGAGGGGGGCACACGTCTGCAAGCCCTACTATGCGCCAGGTGCTGTTGTGGTCCCCAAAGTGTGGTCCCCAGAACTGCAGCCTGTTTGTTGGACATGCAAATTTTCAAGCCCCACGTGGGACCAGATGAATCGGAAGCTCTGGGGCAGGCCCAGAGATGCACGCCAACGAACCTCCCAGTCCCACGTGACTGACAGTTTCAGAGCTGGAGAACGCGCTGAACCTTCAGACCACCCACTGCGGGAGCAGAGTCATCACCTCCAGCCCTGTTTTGGAGCAGGGACCCCCAGGGCAGAGAAGCCCAATCATTCCCCTAGTCTCGTGGGAGGAAGCTGAGGACGCTGGCTCTATGACTGCCCTGCCCAGTGCGGCATTGTTCTAGGAGGGGGGGAAGGGGCGGCAGGAAAGGGCCCATTGGAAGCCCCAGGCTGGGTGTAGGGCGGGTCTCTGCACCCTACAGAGCAGATGTGGAGCCTGGAAGTTGCCCTTGGAACAAGCCTTGGACCCAAGGGCCTGTATCCAAATGAAATCCTGCAATATTATCCTGGGACACCCTCCAATGCCCACATTTTCTGGCCTTCTGTCCTCAGAGGGGAATTAGGGTAGCGGGAATATAGAGGGACCAGTCTGGGTCCATTTCTGTCTTCCTAATGAGGCTCTTACAACTCACAGGGGATGATGCTGGAGGAGTCAGAGAAAGTTTTCATAACAAAACCTGGAATGGGAAGAGGTGGAGGAGAACCCTGACCCCACCCTGGGAAGGCTAGGAGAAGGCTGGGGAGGGCCCAGAGCAGAGACAGCCTCGCCGAGGGGAGGGGCTCGGGTGGCCTGGAGGCGGGCAGTTCTGGGGCCTGAGAGCCCCAACCCTGTGTCTGGAAGCTTGTAGAGCTGCCTTTCCAACGACCACCAGGGACAGCTCGGCCAACGGGGCACCCAGACCACCCACCTCCCTGCCCCCCCCCACACTGGGGCCCTCAGCCCTCCAAGGGGCAGGGTGATACAGACTGAAAGCCAAGTCCCTATATGGGGGGACAGTGGACTATCTCTCCAGTATTGCCCAGGGCAGCACTTCCTCACTGAGCAAGGGGGCACCTTCCAGCGCTCATGTACTGTGTTCCCTTCAGTCTCCACATAGTGCAGCAAATGTTACCATGCCTCAGTGCCTTTGCATGGGCTGTGCTCTCTTCAGGGAAACACGGTTCCGCCAGATCCTTCTCATCTTGCGGGTCTCAGCTCAGATCCGCACTCAGAGGCATTCTGAGACTACCCAGTACTCACTTTCTATCGCACCTCCCTATTCAGTAAGCTTCGTGTTATCATCAGATACTCTGTTATTTGGCTCTGTGGTCGTGTTCTCTCCCACTTCCAAAAGGGCTGTCTGTCTCGTCCACTACAGCCTCACAAACAGTGCCTGGACCTAGTGCATTTGGTAAGTATGTGTTGAGTGAATTAATGATCTTGGGATTGAAGAAAACAGCCTCTCCCCACCTGCAGGTCCCTCCTTTCCCCAGGTGGTCCCCTGTTGATGAAAGAGGAAGTTCACCATTATATCTAGCTTTCAACTCTCCAGCTGCCCCTTCCCATCTGTTCCTGCTCTTCGGTAGCACCCCTGCAGCCCAAACTGCTGTCTCAATGCAAACCAGGCAGACCCCAGGGTGCATTCTGGGGTCTCTGGTCTTGGGAGGGCTGTCCTACTCTAAAATCTGAGCAACCTGACATGGGAGAGGGAGGGGGTGCACTGCGCCCGGAAGTGCAGCAGGGAGGTCAGGACTCCACCTGGGCAGGGGCAGTGGAGAGCTCCAGGAGCTGAGAGCCTACAGGAGACCCCCTGCAGGAAACGGGCAGGGGGTCACATGGAGACAGCTCAGGTTGGGGTGCGGGCTAGTGGGAGGGCCGGGAACCTTTCACCCGGCCTTCACGCCCTCCCTCTCTGGGAAGGAGGGGCAGTCCATCCCCCTTCTACACACATCCCCCCGTGGGCAGGACTTCTAGTGCCTGGGAGAACTCCCCCAGTGAGACCCCACCCCCATCGCAGCCCCCAGCTCGGGGTGACGGTGAGCTTGCCCCTCGGCCCTCGTGTCGGGTTTGGCTGGAGAGGCCGCCCCTCCCCTTTTCCGGAGTGAGACCGAGGCTGGAGAAGGGCAGAGACCCCTGGACCCTGCACTTCCCACGTGAAGGGGCCACAGCCCAGGTGCGGGCAGAGGGGCGGGAAGAGGCGCGGCCTTCCAGCTCCCTCCCCGAGGGGCGGAGCCTGCAGGGACGGGGTCGGGGCTCGGCAGAGCGCAGCGCGCACGGGGCGGGGCCTCGCCCGCCGGAGGCGGGGCGGGGCCGACGTGGGCGGGGCGACGGGCGCTTGGGGCGGGGCCTGGGCGGGTCCGGCCGGCGGCGCGCCGGAGGGGCGGGGCCAGGGCGCGGTCGGGGCGGGGCCTGGGCGGGGCTGGCGCCGGGCTCCGCGGAGCGCCCACTTCCTCTGGCGCTGGCTGCCGGGCGGAAGTACGTCAGTTGTTATCCGCTCCGGGCGCCGCCGCCGCCGCCGCCTCCGCCTCCGCTTCAGCCTCAGCCTGACCCTCAGCTTCACGAGCCGCGGCGCCTCGGCCCGGGACCCGCCCCGCCCGCGCTCCGCCCGCCGCCGCCGCCGCCGCCGCCCGCCGCGCATGAGGCGCGCCCCCGGGGCCGCGGCCGCGGGCCGCTGAGCGCCGGCCGCCCCGCCGATGCGCGCGGCCGCCCGCGCCGGGGCTCCCAGGCCGCGCCGGGCCCGGGGCTGAGGGACCCCGCGCGGCATGCCCGGCCCGGCCTGCCTTCCGCCGCCGCCGCCCAGGGCCCGAGCCCGCGCGGCCCGCACCGAGCCCGGCGGCGCCGCGTAGCGCAGCGGGAGCGCGGGAGCCCGACGGCGCGGCCGCAAGGTCACCGCGCACCATGGAGGCCAAGGTCCGCCAGAGCCGGCGCTCGCGCGCGCAGCGGGATCGCGGCCGCCGTCGGGAGGCGGCCCGCGACGCCCGCGACCGGAGCGCGTCGTCGGGCGACGAGACCGAGCCCGGGCCCGGGAAGGAGAACGCGGGCCTGCCCCGCGCGCCCGCGCCCCGCGCCGCCGCCGCGCGCCCCCCGCGCCGCCGCCGCCGCGAGTCCAGCTCGCAGGAGGAGGAGGTCATCGACGGCTTCGCCATCGCCAGCTTCAGCACGCTCGAGGCCTTGGAGGTAGGTGGGGCGGCGGGCGGGGGCTCCTGGGGCGGCGGCACACCCACCCTTCGGGCTGCCCGGCCGCCCGCGGGGGCGCCGGCGGGCGCGAGTCTTGAGCGGCTGGGGGAAGAGTCTGATCGCACCGTCCGGCCGAGCGCCGTCTGCTTGCACACACGCCTTGTTTCCGCTGCTCTCCTTCCAAAATACCGCTGTGTTCGGCTCAGGACGTGCCAGGGAGGTGAGCTCCGCTGGTCGTGGTGAAGGCGGAGGCGGAGGGGAGACCTTGCGGTTCTTCCTGTTCCTCTTCTCCTCCTTGAGGTTTCTGTTTGGACGGCGGGGCGGGGGGGGATTTCTGAGACCCCTTTCCTGACGGCTGTTCCCCCGGTTAGTTAATAGGGTGGCAGAATTACCGCTTGTCTGGCTGAGCTGTCCTGGGCAGTATTTGCTGAGCAAATAACCGCCCTTCTTGCGTGAGCCCAGGTGAGTTGAGAAGGAAGTGCGTACTGACTGTCAGAGATTTGGCAAGTGGGGTGGGTGGGGACCACGGCCTCCTAAACTGGGTAGAAGTGCTGGCGAGATCCCACAGCCCTGCCAGCCTCAGCCAGCCAGCCCCCCTGCCCCGCAGGGGCCCCATGCCCCGCTTACTAGGGGCCGCCAGCATCTGCTGGGCTTGGGGGTCCCAGACATTGCTCAGTTAACAGCCCCCCCCCATTTTCCTGGAGCCTGGGAGCCAGTGGCCTGGGATCCCCAGTCAGAGGCTCAGCTTGGGGAGAGAGGAAGTGCCTCCCTTGCAGATCCCTGCAGTGGGTCCTCTCCCTGAGGTGGGCCAGGTCTGTGGAGAGCCTCGGGGTCGGGTGCTGGCAGCCAGAGGGACGTGGCCCAGGGACAGGTGTGCTGCTTTCTGTCTGGGCAGGTGCATGTGTAGGTGGGGCACTTACGCCAACCACACAGCTCCCCCACCCCCACTCCGGTCCTCTTTGTGTACACCTGGGGGGCCCTAGATGGCTCCCGGATTAAGGGGTCCCCAGCTAGGACACCTTGGGGGGTGGCACGTGCCCCAGCTCTGAACTGGGAAGGCGTGGCCAAGTTCTGCGCCGCAGCTTTGGAGAGTGGTTACTCCAGCCACCTTCCAGATGTGTACCTGCCCTGCCAGGTGGGCACAAAACAGAACCCTGACTGTGGTCTCCAAGGCCCTGCATGCTGGCCTCTTGTGCCAGCATATTGGCCCCCCTGAGGTTTCCTGCTGCCTCGCGGCCTCTGGACCTCTGTCCCCTCTGCCAAGGTTGTTTGGAGCCCTCGTGTCTCAGCACAGACGTTACTCAGGCCTCCCTAGTAACCTTCTGAAGCAGCACCCCTTCTTCCCCACCCCGCCCGTCGCTCGCTTTCCTTCCTGTCCGTGACCACTCTCTCGGAAGGCATCTAGAGACGGGCTCTCTCCCCACCAGAACTTGTAAGCTGGAAGAGAGCAGGCACCACGTCTGTCTTGTGTGCCCTCCGTGAGGTCCCCCTGCCCCATACGTGTTTGTGCAGTGAACAGGTGAGAGGAGAAATTGCTTCTGAGGAAGGTTGTGCCAGAATTCACTGCACCCCTGCTGAAACGAGCCCGCAGCAGCCTTGGCCACACCCCTCCGGCAGCGGGGATACTCAGTGCAGCCTCGGGGGTGGGGGCTTCTGCAGACTCTGAGCAGCCCCGGTCAGGCCATAGTGAGACTGAGTCTGCTGTCTTCTTGGTGTTCACCCAGCCGCGTCACCATGCACCTTTTTCTGCCCTACTGAGCCAGGGAGGGACCCGCCTGCCTTGGAAAGTACGGGGCTTCCGCACAAGTCATAACTTCTAGATTGGTTCTCTTGTTTGGGCTCATTTCTTACTAAAGTGTAATGGTTTTCCCCAGAGTTCAGATAATTCGTCAGGACACTGAATGTAGCACGATTCTGAGTCTGCTTGTCCTCAGACTCCACTGTACAGATGGGGACACTGAGGCCCAGTGCCATGAACATCAAGCCTCCCCTCCCTGCCCAGTGTCAGAGCTTTGCCAGGGCTGCCGTGGCATGGGGATGTGAGCAGCTGTCACCCCCAGGGCATAACACCCAAATGTCAGGTGTAGACTTGGCTCAGGAGGTTTGAGAGTGCCAGTGTCCACGAGTCCTCCTTACCCTTGTCCTGAGGGTGCAGCCTCCCCCGCCCCCCGTGCCCTAGGCAGGTCCCTGACCCCACCCTTCCAGCACCTCCCTGTGCACCTGTGTTTGCCCCGAAGGGGGGATGAGTCTCTGTCTCGGGTGGCTGAGAGGATCACAGGCCACTTCTGTGAAATGCTGGGGACACACACATGTGACAGTGGTGGTGTTGGCTGAGGAGAGGGCTCCCAGGTCTGGCCAGGTTCACAGTGTGTCCAAGGCCCTGGGCATGGAGTTGGACGGCTAGAGCTTGCTGTCTGAGCTGAGGGGGTGCAGGGGCCGTGGGCCGGGCAGGGGTTGCACATCTGAGCGCCGGTCCTCCGTCAGCTTTCTCACTCTGTTCAGCAGGGTGGGAACAGTGAGCAGGTGGCAGCACGGCGGTCTTGTGGTGTGGTGGGGGGACAGGGGCGCCTTTCCTCTGCTCTCATTGACCAGGAACACTGGGGACAGGTGGATGTTTCTTGCTGTCCTGGTTCCTGTGACATCTCTGTCTCCAGAGATGACGGCAAGGCCCTTGGGGGACAGGCCAGGGCAGAACTGAGGTCCTCCTGACCCTTCCTCCCTAATGGCAAAGGAACCTATGGCCACAGGTCAGGTTGTGCCAGCCCCTGGGTCTCCTGGGAGGTCCACTTTGCAGGCAGAGCCTGGGTGAGCCCAGCAGACCTACTGTGCGCCTCCCAGCCCTTCATCAGGGGTGCGTGCACGCCTGGGCCCCAGCGCTTCCCCTTCAGGCTCTGTCTGTGCGCTGCCCACCTCTCGAGAGGCACGTGTACGCGGTGGAAACCACCCTTCTGGTTTGGCGTCTGTGTGGTGCTTTGCTAATTTGCTTCAGAACAGCGAGACACTTTCAGTTGGTTCAAAGATCGGTATCAGTGAAAAGGTATATCTCGAAAAAATGTTCAGTTCCAGCCTTGATCTCCTGCAGTAACTACTCTGGCCAGCTTCTGGCCTTTTCGGAGTATGTTGTGCAGATAGAACCACACCGGCGTATAGTCTTGTATCCCTCCTTTTTCTGCTGAAAGAGAGGCTTACGTACCACCTCTGTACATGTGTCTAGGAAGCATGTATCCAGGAATAAAAAATGAAAAGGAAAACACCCAGTTTTAGCTGTGGTAACGGGTGACTTCCTGTCTGTAATTCTGTTTCCCACACAGATCACTACACGTTAACTTTGATAATTCATAAAACGGACACCTGAACCCAGATGCGACCTGCTGCACACAGTTGTGCTTGAGAAACCCTGCCCTGGCCTCCCAGTGGCCACATCAGCAGGTGAATGGCTGTGTGGGCTGGTGGTCCTGGCCTGGCTGCCCAGCTCCCAGCTTTGGGTGATGTCAGGGGCGTGCTGTGCATTTCTGCTGGAAATGACCAAGTTCTTCCCAGTCTTAGGACGCTGGGGCCGTGGGCCTCGAGGCACGCAGTGGAGGCTGCCTGAGTCCTGATGGTGGTGGCCGTGTAGGGGGGCCAGAACTCCCTCAGGCCCATGCAGGGGGCTCAGTGGTAGTAATTTCTCTGCAAGCTGGTGTTCAGTGTCCCCCCAGGCAGGGGGCACATGATCATGCTAGGTCTGGTTGCTAAGGGTCAGGAGCGTGGGGGGCCAGGATGTGGCCCTCTTGTCCATGTGTAAAAGCCTACACTGTTGGTCCCGCCTGTGGGGGCCTTGATCTGGGGGGCTGTATGTGTGCCCAGTCCAGCCCTCCAAGGAGGGGGACAGAGGACCGTCACTGCTGAGAGGAGCTATCAGCTGGGAGTGTCCATGCCCACCAGCCAGAGCACCTCCAGGCTGCTCTCTACTCTCCAGATGGGGAAACTGAGGCCCAGAGAGCAGGAACACTGACCTGCAGTCATGGAACGGAGGTACGACACTGAGCCTGGAACCTGCCTAGGCCAGCATTGGTCTGCTCCCTTATTCTGCCTAAGGGCTGCCGTGGGGGAGGGGCTGCTCCCTCCAAGGGGTCCCCGCCAGCCGCTGAACACAAAGCCCTTGCATAGCCTCCTCCGCCCGCCCCGGTGGATGTCTGCTACCTTGCCTTGGCAGCAGCAGTTTGCTGATGGGGGGGTGGGAGCCCGGACTGGGCTCTCCTGTTGTGTGGGTCAGTGCTCTGCTGTGATAAGGCTTGTCATGGGAGCAGTGGCGACACTGACTGCTGCTGAGGGCCCTGTCCTCACACACCCACTTGGTAGGTGAGGAAACTGAAGCCGGGGTGGAGTTCCTGTCTGGGATCCACCCACCATAGCACCAGACAACAGAAATCTCGTGAGTCTTCACCCAAACCTGGGTCGCATTTTCTGGATGCTCTTTGGGAGGAATCTGAGCTTGAGCAGAGGGGACAGTGGTCTCCCTAACATCTAAGGGGGTGGCCTTTCCTGGGCTGCAGGAGCAACAATGGGAGCTTGTGCTGCCCTGGGTCAGCTGCCTGACCTCTGGTGAAGGCCCCTCTGAGCATCATGGGCATCGAAGATGGTCTGCAAAGCCTGCGGCTACTCACGGGCTGGGAGCAGTCTGCTCTGTCCCTGCACGCCTGTCATGGGCCGTGGAGCCACAGGGTGAATGCTCACACACTGTGGCCCAGCGCAGTGGAGCCATGGTCCTCCTGATGGTGGCCCTGTGTGTCTGCGAGCCAGCTTGTTGTCCCTGGCCTCCATCACCTAGGCCACTCCCCTGCTCCTCTTTGGCTGGGATCACAGACACAGTGCTTGTGGCTTCTGGGCCTCAGTTTGTCTGTCTGTCCTGCCCACACTGTGTCCCAGCATCTGTGAGGGCTGTGTGGGACTGATGGCGGCAAAGGTGGCAGACCCATGTCTCCCCACTTCCACCCTTCCACTGAGTGCCTGGAGGCTGCACCGCACCTCACTGCGGGTGAGGTGGAGCCTCACCTCCCAACGGGTTGGGTTTGCCCAGACTGGGCAGCATGGCCATGGGGGCACCCCTGTGGCAGGCCACAGTGCTCCTTTCCTCTGCCCCCACTCTGAGTTTCTAGACAGTCTCAAGTCCACAGCAGGTGCGTGGGGGTGGTAGGTCCATGTCCCAGGTGTGTGTGCACGTGGGAACACACGTGTGTGCTGTGTCCTTGCTGGGGTACCTGTGTAAACCTCTTGTGTTGCGTATGTCTGTGCTCCAGACCCCATCCGGGGCAGCAGCTCTGTGGCCTGGACAGAGCAGAGGACAGGCCTACATGTGACCCTTTGGTCACGCACGGTGAAACCCCATCCTGTAGCTCAAGGATAGGGCCTTATGTCCTCTATCCGTTGTCCTGGGCCCACTGCAGGACAGTCACCCCCCGACACACACAGACACCAGAGCAGGCAGCAAACGCTCATGAGTTCATAGAACTGGCCTCTGTCCCCAGCACCCCTTTGGCTTCTTGGGCCTGTCACTGGTCTAAACTTGCAATTCAGTACTTGCTCTGCTGTGGCCCCCTTCATGCCCCACTGCAGCCCTCACTCCTGTAGCTCCAGCCACATCTAGCCCCCCTTTCCAACACTCCTGTTGGAGAATCCTCAGACATGCGCATGGGCACGCTTCTGGCCCTTGCTAACTGCTCTGTCCCCTGCCCGGAAGATTCTTTCCCCAAGTGTCAGGGTGACTCACTGGTCACATAGCCCCCTTCCCTGGCAGGGAGCCTTCACCCCTGTGCCTGGGCCACCACTGACCCATTCCGGCTTAGTCTCTGTTCCTTGTCCCTCCCACGAAGACTCCAGCAGTGTTGGTGTCCTTGTGGACATCTCCCTACCCAGAACCTCCTTGAGCACGTGCTTGTTTCCAGGGAGAAGCTCCCAGATCTGGGGCTGGGTGGCTGGTGCTCTGCGGTGGTGTGCTGTTCACTTTGGTACATGGGGAGGCGGTTCTTGAGTTGTGGCACCAGGCCTCTTCCTGCTGAGGGTCTGCGCCGTTGCCCACTGGTCTGCCTCACGCCTCGGTCACTCTGCTTTCTGATTGGCTGCCGCAGCGCTCATGCCTGGGCACAAGCAAGTTCCCTTGTCAGTTCTGACACCGCCCAGTGGAGTCTCCAAGGTTTCTCACTGGCCACTGTGGCGTCTGCTGAGAACATAGCGTTGTCACTGCTCATCTCCTTTCCTGTCTTGTGGCCTCTGTCAACACCTCTACCCCATCCTTTCCGGTGGGCCTCTCCTGCCTCCCCCTGACTCAGCACGGCTGTGTGCGATCTTTCACGTGGACACGGTGTCCCACCTGGGAAGTGTCTGGACTGGCACCAGAAGTGAGCAGTGAGCCTGACCCGCGCCCCTTGTGAGGATCGTCATCCTTCTCTGGACCTGGTGACATCCCTGAATTCCAGGCCATGTCGGCAGTCTTGTGTCAGGTTGCTTTGCTGATATTTCAGTTGGGTTTTTAGCACTATATTCTTACATAAAATTAGTCTGAGATTGTCTTGTGTCTGCTGCATTTTTTCTTGTGTTCTGGAACAGTCCGAATGGCATAGGAATCGTCCACTCCTCTCCACACTTGGGGTCCCAGTGTTCCAGCCTCCTTTGCTGATGGCCAGTTAGAGACCCGAGTCAGCTCCGTTTGTGGTGGGGAGGAAGGTATTGAGTAAGGGATCCATGGGACCAGCTTGCTGGAAACGGGGTCAGCAGGGCGCCCCTCACCCCCCACCCCCACCCCGGAGCAGGCTGGCCTAGGACACTTGCTGCCAAGCAGGACTGCCTGTGAGCTGGCAGGTGGTGAGGCCTCAGGCCCTGTCCCCCTGCATCCTGTTCCGGTGGGCAGTGGCTGCCTTCTGGAGGAAGGACACTGGAGTCTGGACACCACCCCCACCGTGGGCTTGGGCATGTCATCCTCTCAGGGCGGCCAGAGCAGTAACAAATGCATGGGGACTGGGCAGGGCACCTGCTGGGGGCCACCGTGGTGTTGGCCCCGACCCCTGCAGTTCACATGCTCTGCACGCAGCTCCCAGAGGTGGGGGCTGTGGGCAGCCCTGTCAGGGAAACAGGGGGAACCCAAGGCACCAGGCTTTTGCTAATTGCTGGGGTGGAAGAGTCATTGGTCAGTCCAGCCATGGCCACACCACCCAGGCCATGGTCACCTGCCCATGCTCTCTGCTTAGAGCCCTAGGTGCAGCCTCCTCCATGAGGCCTCCCAGAAGCCTGGGCAGCCAGACCATGTCCCAGGCAGAGCTCTCCAACACTGGGTTAGATAAACCAAGCCGTGGCAGCCCCCTCTCACCTGGACTGTTGTTCAGGATGGTTTCTCAGTGCCTCTTGTTCACTGGGGCCCAGGCAGTGGTTGCCACAGGGCAGGCCAGGCCCACATGTGGGGCTGTAGGCCTCTAGAAGTGACCTCTAGGCAGCAGGGAGTGCTCAGACCCATTTCTCCTATCCTGACTCACTGATCATTTATTGAGCACCAGCCACGTGCCAGACTCTGTCAGCTGCTGGGTTGGCTTCAGACAGGACGCAGACAGGTAACCTGACTGGCGAGTGCCTGAAGGGAGATTGGGGGCTCGGAAGGAGGCTGCATAGGCCAGGAAGGTGCTAGGGAGGTGCCCGGCAGGGACTAGCCCAGGAGGATGGCAGGGCTGGGTGGGACGTCCAGGTTGGGACGCCTGGAGAAGGTCGATGAGGTGGCTGGGCTGGGGCCCCACAGGCACCCAAGGCGCTTTTTCCCTTGGGAGCCAGAATATGAAAGCCACATGGAATTGAGTGCTTTGGGGACTCTGGGCAAACGTGGTATCTGGTTCAAGTTTCATGTGGAGATTGTTCTGGTGCCCCGGTTTGCCCGAGTAGCTAAAGAAAGAAAACTCGCCAACGAGTTACCAGCCTTATTCAGCTCCGCAGGACGGTGTGTACCAGGCTTCTGTTTGAAGCTGCGTGTGGGGGAGAGCTGATTCCGGAACCTGGTCCCCAGCCCAGCATGTACACCACCCCTGCTTGTCTTTCCAGTTGCAGTCAGTGTGTGTGCACATGTGTGGGGTGCGGGGGTGGGTGCGTGTGTCTATGTAGGGGAGGGAACTCCCGGCAGAAAGGCCAGGCTGGCCTGGCGGGGCACATCCATGCCTCCCCCACCCACACCGTCTGTCCAGCTTAGATTCCGCCTAGTGAGGCATCTCAGGGACCCCAGCTGTGCTTCTTCCTTGGTGCAGCTGTTTGGGGTGGGCACTGCTCCCTGGACTCCACCCAGGTGGCAAGCACGGGGCCACCTAACAGGCCGACCGGACTGCAGGCGCCTGTGGGCCCCAGACAAGCTCTCTGCTGAGAGCAGGGTGTCAGCAGGTAGGTGTGGGGGCAGAGCAGACGTCTGTGCAGGACACATGAGTGGCCCTGTTGGATGGCTGCCACTTGTACCCCTTTGCCAAGGAGGAGCGGGAGGCCACAGCCCAGTCTCATGTGCAGCGATGCCGAAAGTCAGACCTAGAGGCCCCACAGGGACCCTCGCGATCTGCCATGACCCCCATCAGCTCTCTGGCCTTACCCGTTGCAGCTTTCTCCTAACCCCCCACATGCTGGTCCTCAGACCCTGGCAGGCCTCTGGCTAATCCTCAGCCCGTGCCGTTCCACATGCCGCATGGCTCACGCTCAGTACCTGTAGCACCGCGGGGATTCGTCAGGCTTCACGTAGACCTGCCTCCCGGGTAAAACCAGGGTCCCCTGTCTGTCACCCATGGAATGAACCTGCATTCTCCGTGAGGCGTGGCCCTGCCACCCCCTCACCTGGGGCCCCGGGCACTGCTGCCTCGGGGCCTTTGCACCTCCTGTGCTAGTCCCATCTTCCAGGAGCAAGTTCAGGATGCTTCCTGTGAGCCTCCCCTGCTTCTAGCCCGCTGAGGAGGACAGTGAAGTGAGTGAGCCCAGTCCAGACGCCTGGTTTAAATTCATTTCTCTTCCTCACTACCTGGCCCCAGGTGTCCCTCTGCCTGCTCTGGGCCTCAGTTTCCTCATTTGGGAAGTGGGGGTGATGAGCTGAAAGTGCCTGCCACATGGTCCTGCCCCCCATCCCCATCCCCTCTCCAATGTTCTTCTCTGAGCTAACCCTGAGGTTGGTTCTCTTTGTGCTCCACCCCAGGCAGGGGACGTTTCAGCAACAGTGGCCCTGGCTTCTGGCCTCCGTGGGCGGCCCCCTCCATGTGTGACAGCTGAGCAGCAGCTGAGCAAGTCCCAGAGACTGAGGGGGAGCTTGAAGGGCAGTGAGCCTGAGGCCAGCTCTGGCAGTCATGGGCAAGCACACAGAGCAGTCTGTATGTGGAGGGGCTGGGAGGGGCTTGGGCAGAGACTGACCTCCAAACCCAGTTGCCAGGAGAGCAGTTGTGAACATGAAGATCCTAGTCGAGTGTGGATTAGAGGGCGGCCTGGGTGGTCAGCAAGGGTCACAGTGTGGGGTCGCAGTGCGGTGTGCACGCGTGGACATGGGAGGATGTGTCTGTGGCGTGCAGACCTGGGCAGGGGGCCCAGAACGGGGCCTGCCTGCCCCTCAGTCTGGCTGCCTCTTTGCCTCAGGCTCCATGCCCACCATCCTCCTCCACCTTCATGCCTTTGTCCAGAGCTCCTGTCACCATCCTCATGTCTGACTGGTCCCAGGCCATGGGGTGGGTGGGTCTCTTCTGTTTCCAGGTGACCTCCTCTGCCCCAACAACTACTCAGCACATGGTGGGGGCTGGATGGACATAGGAAGGAATGAGTGTCTTCACAGAGCCTGGGAAGGTGGGTCCCCACTGGTGTGCTGAGCACTGGGTGTGACCGAGGCTGTCCTGCTGCTGGGCCGACTCCCCAGCTCCTGGGTCTTTGACCATCTGTCCTCAAGCCCTGCTGGTCCTGCCAGGTGTTCCAGTGCATAGAGCACACTGTGGGTGGGCACCCAGGAGCAGGGTGCTGAGGAGGAGTGCTGTGAGCTGGCAAGACATCGACCCAGAGGGACCAAGGTGCATGAGGCAGGTTCCAGAAGGTTCTGGAGCAGCTAGGGGGTCAGTGAGCCCTTCGGGGGATGGTCCTTGAGGGCAGTGTTACCCTCAGGTAGCCACAGCCCTGGTGGATTGAGGGACCTCTCCAGCAGGATGCCTTAAATGGAGGGACAGCAGGTGGGCTGTAGGGGTGGGAAGATGATGGGGAGCAGTATCTATCTGGTGTGGGTGTGAGCTAAGGAGGGGACAGGTCAGGGAGAACTCCTGTCCCAGCATCACAGCTGGGGGGTGCGACTGGACGTGGCTCTCATGCTGGGGCAGGGCAGCGGGGTGGGGGCCGCCTGCAGGCACTGTCCGGGCCGGCTCTGAGTCCGTCTTCGACTCGGGGACGTGGTCAGCAGCGGGTGTCGGAGATGCTCCAGGCCTTGCGACACCTGGACGCCGGGGCCCGGGGTGGGAGGTTGGGCCCGGCAGAGGGACCCTCTCACCACCCCCCCCCCGCTGCCATCCTGTCCTCCAGCTCTCTGTGACGCCGCGGACGGTGGTCTGTGATAGGGCCATGCTGCTGTTCGGTCCACAGGCCCTCCTGTGCCTTCCCCGGATCCAGGGAACCTTCTCAGTCCCAGACAAGGACAGTTGGCTAACTCTGGGGGTGGGGGGGATGTGCCAGTTGCTGGTGGGCGGTGGACACACAGGCTGCCTCCTTTCTAACTGGGGTGGGGGAGGAGGGTGCCCTCCGGGGGGGAGGCCCCTCGACCACATGGAAGGAGACTCCTGTGCACGTAGTCTCCGTCACCGGGGCTGGAGGGGGGTGGGTCACGGCACAGAAGGTAGGTAGGGTTTGGGGCTGGGGTTTTACTTGGTGGGGGCATGGTGTGAAGTTTGAGTGAAAACTTGCAGGTGAAGGAGAGTGAGCCACATAGATAGCAGGGTGGTGGGAACAGCTGTGCCGAGAGCCTGGGGCGGATGTGTGCTGAAGGGCTTCCAGGTTGGGGCTGACAGCCTGCCAGGTGAGCAGCGGGTGGAATTTGGCCTGAGCTTCTGGAACAACGAAGACTGTTGACTGAGCCGTGAGCCAGCAAGGTCTGCTGGGGGCCCCGAGGCCCAGAGGTTCTGGGAGACAGGCAGCCTCAGCCATGCAGGGTGGGAAGGTAGGGACGTGGGCTGGGGTGGGGAGGTCAGGTGGGCCGAGAGAGTGCCGGTGCTTGGCAGTGAGGGGTAGATCCTGTGTGACGCTGGGGGCTCAGGCCCAGGTGCTGGGGGAGAGGCCCCAGTGCAGTTCCAGGAGCGGAGGGGGCACCTTCCTGGCTGGAGGGGTGTGGCCATGCCTCGGCCTGCAGGATCTGGGAGCCTGGAAAGGCCCTGTCCACATCGGACCTAGCAGCCTCAGCTCTCAGTCAGTCTGGGTCTGGGTTTGCCAGTTCTCATTACTTTTCTCTCTGCGCGGTTAGTTTACTGAAGTGCAGGTAGAGATCGTATTGCTACTGCATAGTAATGTTCTGGGGGAGCTAAAAGTAGCCCCATAAAATTGCTACAGGAAAATGTAACCATTGATTTCAGCAACGTGCATGGAGATCCCCTTGTGGTCCAGGGAGGGTCCAGGGGCCCGGCTGCTACTGGGGGCGCTGGGGGCTTCATTGTGGGACTGTTGCCTCGGGCCTCGAGGGCCGTGGGCTGCGGCGCTTGGCCATGCCCCCTCTTTAGGGCCCCTCTGTGTGCAGGCACGCGTCCTGGGGTGCGCCCGGCCACATCTGCCGCCCTGCCTGTGTGGGCTCACAGATGGGTCTATGGGCAGACGGCAGCTCAGGGGTACAGCCGGGCCCTGGACTGCTGGAGCTCGTCCCAGCTCACCCCAGACTACTGCTGCAACCTCGGCAGGGCCCGCTTCCCTGTGGGCACATTCCAATTCTGTGGGCTCCTAGTGTGGATCCACCAGCAGCGCGCTGAGCATCCTGCAAGTCAGACACCAGCCCACCGCTCGCCTCAGCCTCCCGCCCTGGGGGTCCGCCCCGAGGAACCCTCTACTCGGAGACCTGCCCTGGCCCGTGGTGGGGCAGTCACTGCTGTTGCGGCTCTCCCTCGCCCAGAGCGGTCACCACAGCCTGGGCAGAGCTGCTGCCCCAGTCTACAGATGAGGAAACGGCACCTACCCAGAGGCCCCACGCTCCGGGCAGAGCGTCGACTGGGACCCAGGGCCAGCACCCCCACTGCAGGCTCAGTGGGGGCAGAACTGCGGTGGTGTGTGCCTCAGCTTGGATGAGCCTCCAGAACTGGCCTGGGCTCACACGGGGTCAGCATAACAAGTGAAGGCCAGCCCCAGCCTTGGCATGCTGGGAAAGGGCCAGCCAGACATATCCCAGCAATGCCTCAAGGCAGGAATTGTTGAGTCCTGTGACCAAGAGCCCCTTGGGGGCACAGCATCGGGTCTCCTCCAGGAAGCCCAAGGATGCCTGGGGTCATTCTCAGGGCAGTGGCTGGGTGGAGATGGCCGCCTCTGGATCCTGGCGCACCAGGCCTCTTGCCCGCTTGAGCCAGAAGGCCCATGGTGTCGTTAACCCTCCGTGTGCACAGGGCCCAGGCCTATCGCCTATTGGCTCACCTTCTGCTGGGCGGGGGGCGACTTGCTTCCCAGCTCCCCCCCTCTTCCAGATGCAGGAGCTCCTGTCCTGGGGCCAGGATGCTGCTGGGTTGAGTCCAGGCCAGAGGAGAGGCCCAGTCACTGATATTTCAAGGGTTCTAGCAATCTAGGTTTTTTGTTTGTTTAAGAAGCAAACAAACAAATACAACAGGTTTACAGAAAGCGATGTGATCGATTTGTGGTTGATGCATACTTTGGGTGAAAAATGTGATTGGAGGTATCTGGAGAAGTGGCCTAGGGCTGCCCTGAGGCCCTTCCAGAACCCGAAGAGGGGCCAGGGCAGGGCCTAGAGGAAGGCCTTTGTGGAGCCCGCCGCCTGGTCTGCGGCTGGCGGTTCACCGCGCTTGCTGTGCAGTGTCTGCCCTTCCATCCGCCCCCCCCTGTTTTGTCTGTTTTGACTATAAACGCTCATTAGAAAGACGGATCCCAGCCCAGCCAGGTGTCCCAGAGGGGCAGGCTGTTCCCACAGGTTTCCCAGTTAGTATCTGCTTGTGCTTCTGATCATATATACCGCAGGCCAGCCCTGTTCTCATTACAGGGCTCAGATATGGGACTTCAGAGGCAGTCCCCCAGGCTAGAAACTGTTTCTGTGATTTTACCTGATCGGAAGGTCCTCAGAACCAGTGGCTCTCTCTGTGAAAGTGGGGCTCACCCCACAGTGGCTCAGGAGGTCCATGTGTGGAGTCACGGCTTCTTGCAGAAGGAGGTGGCCCGCGGGCATCTGAGGAGAGAGGCCTGGCTGCTTTCTGTGGCAGTACGAAGGTCTAGGTGGCCCGTGGGGGGTGCGTGGTGTGTACGCCCCAGGCCACTTCTCCAGACACATCTAATCACATCTTTCACCCAAAGTATGCATCAGTCATACTGATACTTCAGGCCTCCCTCTAGGCCCTGCCCTGGCCCCTCTGCGGGTTCTGGAAGGGCCTCGGGGCAGCCCCAGGCCACTTCCAGCACCGGGGTGCTGAGAAGCTGATGTTAGGGCCGAGGTGGGGTGGGGCCCAGGAGCTCACACAGTGCAGCCGCTGCACAGAGAGAGGGCCTGGCAGAGACACCCATCCGGCTCTGGGACTCCAGCCCCGTCTCCTGCCCAGGCTGTGGAGGCCAGGGGTGGGTGCACACATGGGAGTGTGAGCATTGCGCATGTGCTTCCACGTGCGTGTGGGGCGCCTCAAACTCCCACCTCCTCACCACGCCCGCATGCGCTCCAAATAGTGTCTGTACCTGCCCGTGGCGGGGCCCATGTCCCCCAGGGACCCAAGCGTTTGGTTAGACATCATTCTGGGTACCTGTGAGGGTCTTTCTGGATGACTTTAGCATTTAAATCTGTAAAGTGAGTGAGACAGGTGGCCCTCCAGCGTGTGGGTGGCCTTACCCAATCCCCTGAAGGCCTGAACAGAGCAGAAAGCCAGACCCTCCCCCAAGGAGGAAAGCGCTCCTCCTGCCTGGGCCCTTGAGCTGGGACCGAGGTTTTGCCCAGCCCTGGGAAGAACTGTACCCCTGCAGATCTTGGGGCATCTGGGCCCCACACCTGCGTAGCCAGCTCCTCAGAGGAAGGCTGTCTGTGTGTTGGCGTCCTGCTGGTCTGTTTCTCTGGAAAGCTGGTCCACCCTTTACACCATGTTGCTCTGGTTTTTCCCTGCGGGCCTCTGAGCACAGTCTGCTGGGCCTACCCTCTGTACCATAATGCGGGGCTGGGGCCAGGAAGGGACCCCGAGGGTAGGTGGTGAGGTGCTGCGGCCTGCAGTTGGGTGGCAGCATCCAGGGCGCAGAGGTAGGGGCGGTGGGGGCCTCCGTGTTGTCTAGGGCCTGTGTGGGGGGACCAGCCTGTGAGCAGCAAGACTGGCCCTCAAGCAGGGCAGGAGGCCTGAAAGCGATGAGTTAAGAGTGACCGACTGTCTGAAAGGGGGTATGGCACTCGGGTGTCCTGGGAGCACCGGGCGTCAGTAAGTATCAAGTGCCCGCATGTGGAGAGTGGAGAATGAGCTGCGGTCTTCAGGTCTTCAGGACGTTCTCATCACTGGAGGGACCGCCCCGATTCCCTTCCACAGGGAGGCTTGTGGCCCTGTGCTGACTAATGGAGCCAGGGAAGCAGGCACGAGAGAGGGAGGGAGGGAGGGAGCATGGAGCTCCTCGCCCCCTCGGGCTGTTTGCACTTGCCGCACTTGCCGCTCCTCTATGGGAGGCTCTAACCTAGCCCCTTCCCTTGGGCTTCCCAGCTGGGGCTGCCCTCGTGTCCGCTTGAGCCAGCTGCCTTCTGAGCTGCTTGCTGGCGCCTGGAGCTGAGCTGGCTGGTCAGTGTTTGCTGCCAGCTTTGTGTACGCAAAGGTGGGGGACCCCGAGTCTGGAATCGACCTGAGACCCATAGGCAGGGCAGGGGCTGGGAGGTCTTACAGTGAGCAGGGGTTCCGATGTCAGGGTGTGGGGGGGGCGGCCCCCTTGGGCTGAGATGAGCCAGGGCTCTGAGGGGTTCATCTGACCGGGACTCCAGGAGCGGCCACCGAAATGCCAGCAGCCTGTGGGTGTCCCTGGGGTCTGATACTCCAGAAGGCCAGTGTGGTCTGAGAAGTCAGGGTCCACTTGCTGCCCTCACAGAAGCCTGTGGAGCTTCGGGCAGAGCCACGTGGCATGGGCCAAGCTGGCCATCATCTTCCAAGCTGAACAGCTTCAGCAAGGCAGGGTTCCCAACCTTGCGGATGTCCCAGGGCAGGCGCCCCTGCCAGCCCAACCTCCCCTCTCCCTTCCCGCTGCCCCTCAGTGAGCCCTGGGGAGGCGGTGGGGATGCAGGGTGAACCCCTCCTCATGCAGGAGGATGCACACTCCAGCCCTTAGTGTCACATCAGAGGTGAGAGGCTTTGGTGGGGCTGTCCTCCGTCTGTGTGACTGTGGTGTGGGCCCCTCGGGAGAATCCTGGGAGTGTGGAATGTCCACCCTCAGAGAGGAGGAGTCTGCTGCTGCCCCCAGGTGCGGCCTGCAGCCACGCACGGTTGCTCCCAGCCCAGGCTGTGGGGTCACACACAGCAGGACAGTCGTGGGGGCTTCCGGGCCTGGAAGGGCAGTGCCAGTCTGGCCAGCCATGTTGGTGCACCTTACTAGTTCTGGGGATTGTGGGCCCCTCGCACAGACAGGAGGAGGCGTGTAGTGCGAGGTCGGAGGACCTCACCTGCCAAGCACAGCGTGTCCCCGTCTCCATCGCCAGGCCAGGGGACCACAGCAGACTGGGACGTTGGTTCTCCCTGCCACCTGCCCAGGTGGACTGAGGCCTGGCTGGGGGGCCAGGTGCCCAGCTGAGCACAGAGGCCAGCCCTTGGAGAGGCTGCCACAGTCACCCCTCAGGTTCTCAAGAAGCACTTCCTGCGGGGCCGTGAGGGTATCACCTGGGACGTGGGGGCGCACCTCAGCCACTGCATCACCTTCATTCAGGCTCTCCTCCCCTCCCCCTTGCGTGAATGCTTTCCCAGTGGGTCCTTCCCTCGTCTTCAGCAGCCAGTGGAGATGGTACCTCCCACCCTGCTCCATGGGCCCAAGCACAAGGCTGGCCACCGCCAGTAAATGCAGCTTCTCCTGGGCTCGGCTCACTGGCAGGACCGGCTCTGCATAGTAGGGGCTGTGCTTGGTGCTGCGGGCACCCTTCTGCTGTGGTTGGCATCGGCACAGCAGGGCATGCTCAGTAAACCCCCGCTGGGTGTCAGTCCCTGCTTTGGGACCAGGTGCAGCTGTGAGCAAGATGGGCACAGGTCCCTGTCCTAGGGAGGGGGTCCAGGGTCCCTGACGTTCTGCATAGCTGGCTGGATGCCGTGCTGCATGGAGTTGGGCAGAGGAACCTATGGGTGGCTCCGGACCAGGGGCAGTGGTCAGCTGCTGTGGTGATGGCCCTCAACTCAGGAATCGGAGGGACACCCTTAGAAAGGCCAGTGCGGCACTTGCTGCATTTTGGGCCACGGAGTAGGGGCCCCCGTGACCGGCTGGGGTCCCTTGGGAAACAGCTGCTGGTCCAGCTGTGTTTTCACATCACTCTCTGAGCCCCCCAGTCCTGACAGGCCCACCCACACTCGTCTGACCCATCTGCCCGTCTTCCTGAGGCGTGAGTCCGGCCTGATAGCCCACTCGGGGGAGGGGGTGGTGCTTGGCACTCCAGGTAGGTGCTGTCACATGCCCAGGGACCCGCCCTCAGGGCACGGTCTACCATGGTGTCACTGACGTCACTGCCAACTAACCAGCTTTGTCCTTCCTCACTCACAGAAGGACATGGCCCTGAAGCCACATGAGCGGAAGGAGAAATGGGAACGTCGCCTTGCCAAGAAGCCCCGCGAGTCAGAGAACTGCCCATCCGCAGAACCAAGTGAGAATGGGCGTCCCCTGGAGATCGTCAGTCCCGAGCAGGACCTGGAGCCTGCCTGCGACCGGGGGAAGAAGAAGGTCCCACTGCAGCCCACCAAGCAGGTGAGCACTGGGCCCTGCCCCGCTCAGAACCATGGGCTCTGTGCCCTCTCCCTTGGGTGCCCTCGGGGCCACACCAGCACCTGGACACCACCGTCGGCATCTGGGCCTGCCTGGCAACGTGCTCCATCGTTGTTGGGCGTGGGGTATGGGGCACATGTGGACTGGCGCCCGAGGCAGCCGCTCGCCGTGAGCCCAGGTCCTGAGCAGACAGGAGACCTTCCCCTGGTGGGTCACACAGCCAGAGAGGCCAAGCTGGGAGCCCAGGGATTGGGGGTGGGGGAGCGTGTACTTGGGGCAGGAGGGTGCACCCGCTGATAGGCTGGCCCCGTTTCCCCATTGCGTCTGTCAGGCTCCGCCGACCACGGGGTGTCCAGGGTGTCTGTAATGCGTGGGGGCCGGGCTCAGCACTGGGTGTTCTCCATCTGCTGATCTTCTGTAGGGTACAGCGTATCTGTGAGGGGGGGTGTGTCACGTGACTCGTGGTCAGGGGCCCCGGTGCAGGGAGCAGCCCCGCCCAGGGGCCTCCCTCCACAGCAGCTGGGAGACGGGCCCTTGGTGGGAGGGGCCATCCTTGCTGTCACCAGAGCCCAGCTGGGTAGGGTGGGGAGACTGGGACTGGGGGGCCCTCTCCCAGAGCGTGGGGCTCTATCCCAGGTGCCGGCTCAGCCCTGCAGCTGCTTTCCTCCTCAGGGACTCACTGGTATGCGCCTTCTTTTCAGAGAGGGGTTCTTCTTGGTGTTTCACACTCCACTTTCAACTCCCTTGGGGATTGGGCTGCTGGTGAGGGGGCAGCATGTCTCAGGGGCCCGGGCTGGTTGGGGGGTCTGCAGGCACACCTGCCCAGGTGGACACGTGCTCTTTCTTCCATGCAGGTGTGCTCCCCAGAAGGGGGGCCGCTCCCAGCCAACCACTGGGACCAGAACGGCCCGGCCCAGCGCCAGCAGCAGCTCCAGCCCAGCCAGCCCCAGGGGTCACTCCCAGCCCCGTGTCAGCGCTGCCAGCCCCGTCGGGCTCTCCCGGACCCCGGGCAGCCCTGCCAGCCCCAGCGGCCACTCCCGGGTCAGCGCAGCTGGCCCCAGCGGTCACTTCTGGGCCCAAGACAGCCCTGCCAGCCCCGGCGGTCACTTCTGGGCCCGGGTCAGCCCTGCCGGCCTCAGCGGCTGCTTCCAGCCCCAGAGCAGCCCTGCCGGCCCCAGCAGTCACTCCTGGCTCAGCCCTGCCGGCCACGTTGGGCGCTCCTAGGCCCTAGGCAGCGCTGCCGGCGCCTGCGCTCCCTCCTGGCCCCCTGGCAGCGCTGCCGGCCCCTGCGCTCCCTGCTGGCCCCATGCCACCTCTGCCGGCCCCTGCGCTCTCTGCTGGCCCTCTGGCACCGCTGCTGGCCCGTGCGGTCGTGGGTGGCCCCCTGTCTCCGTGGCCAGCCCAGCAGGGCATCCTCAGGACAGCGGTGCCGTCCCCCGCAGTCACTTCTCCTGCTGCGTCCACGCCGCCGACCCGCCAGCTCACTTTCAGTCCAGTGCTGCTGCCCCCGGCGCACTCTCTTAGCCCCTTGCCAGCCCCGGAGGTCCCTTCTGGGCCAGCCCAGCTGCCCCCAGGGGTCACTGCTGGGCCTCAGCCAGCCCCAGCAATTAGTAGAAGCCCCAGAGCACCCTGGCCCCCCAAAACCTTCACTGCTGGGCCCTGGACAGCCATGCCAACAGAAGCGGCCACTCCTGGGCCCAGAACAGCCTCACCCGCCCAAGCGGCCACTCCTGGGCCCAGAACAGCCCTGCCGACGAAAGCGGCCACTCCTGGGCCCCGAGCAGCCCTGCCAGCCCCTGCAGTCCCTTCTGGGTCCCAGCCAGCCCTGCAAACCCCAGCCGTTACTCCCCATCCCTGAGCGCCCGTCGCTCCTAGGCCGGCCAGCCCCGCCCCGTCGGCCCCTCCTGGGGCCCCCGAGCCAGCCACGGCGGTCACTGCTGGAATTGGTTCGGGCCCATCAGCCGCAGCTCTCACTCCTGGCACTGGGCCGTCCCTGCAGGCCCCTGAGGTCACGACGGACTCGATCTTCCACCCCTGCGGTGGCCCGCCAGGCCCCGTCTGTGAGTCCTGGAGCCTGATGCCCGTTTTCTAGGCCACCCTGGGTGTGGCTGTGCTGGGCAGATGTGCTGCCAGCCTGGCCAGAGGCCTTCTCCAGACAGGCCGGGCTGTTTGCGGTTGGAAACTGAGGCTCAGCAGAGGCAGCCCCTGCAGGGCCGCTACCAGGCTGAGGCCCACCTGCACCAGGAAGAGAGGAGAGGACCCCCAGCGTCTTCCCACCTCCCTGCCATGCCTGCTCCCATCGTGTCAGCTACTTTGGGATGCGCACGCTCCTAGGAGAGTGGACACGGCTGCCCCCAAGGGCTCGGGCTTATTGGAGGCCTTCCTCAGTGTCTCTCTGTGCCTCTGAAGTGCCCACGTGTCCTTGTATGTCAGAGCCTGTGCACGCCCAGCCCGGGTGTGGGTGCGTGTATGTGGTGTGTGTGCATACGTGTTGTGGGGGGTGCCAGCTCAGGCCTCGTGCTCCTTGGGCCCTAACCCATTTGCCAGTGTGCATTCCATGCCCCTAGGCAGAATGTGGGCCCAGCTGGAGCCAGGCCACAGGTCCCGCTCACCTCCCCTCAGGCGAAGGGCGAGGATGCGTGTGCATCTCCAGGGTTCTGTGAAGGCAGGGAGGGGACACGGGGGGCACTCAGGGCTGTCTGTGGCCAAGTAGGAGCTGCTGGTGACAGGAAGGTGTCCTCCCCCACCCCCCCAACTCTGCCTCCACCCCAGTGGCTAGGGACTGAAGTGGAGGCAGAGTCTCCCATCCCCCCAGCTCTGGACCAGGAGGGCCGGGGCCATTCTTGGAATGCCTCCTCCTGGCCTCCCACTCAGCCCGTGCAGCTGTCCAGCTGTTGGCCCCCCAGGACATTCCCTGTCGGGACAGACCTCACACTACAGGGCTTTTTCTGCCCTCCGCCCATCCCAGACCCATGCCGAGGGGTCGCCCGTTCCTCACCCCAGACCCCTGGCTCAGGGCAGTCCCACACTGGTGCTCCTGGAGTCCTGGGCATAAGGCAAGAGCTCAGCTCTGACCCTCCAGAATTTGAGGGTCTCTGGAGAAGGGGGCTGCAGCCCCTTCTGGACAGCCGCATCAGCCACTTGGGGGTGCCCTGGCTGGGCTCCCGGCAGCCCTTTGTGTGCCTAGTGTCACTGAGCCGCGACAGCCACTCCAGTGCTGACCCTCTTCGTGGAGGCTTGGAGGTGCCCCCCCCGCCCACCCCATTTGCTCATGAGGACACTGGCCCTCTGGGGTCCCCACTGGCTGGGTGTGGGGGCCGCCCAGCGCCCACAGCAGGGCTCACGGGCATCTGGTCCTCACCAGGGTCTCCCGAAACGCGGGGCTTATTTTTCCGATTAAAGAAAATAAAAAGTGCCGTGCCATTATTTTTATGACAGCATCAGTGAGTGTGTGTCATACGTGAAGTGATTTATTCCGACAAGTGGTTTTCTGCGCATCTGGACTTGCCGCCTGTTCGCTGCATTCCTGCCGAGCATCGGGAAAGCAGCCGGGGAGGGGGCGCCCAGGGAGGGGTGCACGGCCCGGACACGGCTCACCGTGCTGTGGTGTGCGTTCGGGGGGCTGCGCTCGCCGTAGTCACCCAGCAGGCCGTCCTGCTGTGTCCCTCGGAGCCGCTGCTCGGGAGGGGGCCCCTCTCTGGGTGCTGCAGGAGGCGCCTCTGAGACGTGCGATGGGCTCCGGCTGTGCCCACCGTCCCCTCCCTCCTCCTGACCGGAGGGGCAGTGCTGGGATCTCTGCCTTCTGGGTCCTGTGCAGGTGCTCGGGCCGGCCAGGCAGGTGTGGGCTGGCGCTGCGTTTCTAGGCCCTTCTGCTCTGGGAGTGTGGCCCTGGCACTTGAGTGCCCACGTGGGGGAGACAGAATTGACAGGGCGCCGGTCAGCGGGAGAGGGTGGGAACCTGCAGCCCCCCGTGCCGGGCCCACCCCTTCTCCCTCCAGAATGGCCCCACCGGGATCGAGCCCCATGGTGCCCATGGGCCCCCGCTGTTCCTTGCCTGCTTCCTTGCCGAGACATCTGAGCCCAGAGGGGCCCCCTGGGGCCACAGCTGGCCTTGGGTTTGAAGTGGCAGGAGCCTGAGGGGAGGCACCCACTTGCTATCGGGGGGCCAGACCACATGTGCCACGTCCTGGGGGCCGCTGCCACCCTCATTGCCATGAGGGGACGAGGGTCCTGTGTGGCCAGATCTTGGGGGTTTCTGAGAGCGGCTAGTAATGTGGGGTTTTTTGTGGATTTGGAGATTTTGAAATGTTGGTGGCTCATTCCAACGTCATGAGCCACCTTGCTGGCCAAAGGACACAGCTGTAGGGTCCCTGTGTGGCCTGGGGGTAGAGGTTTGGGCCCTGGCAGCTTACGTGGCCCCAAGGCCAGAGGGGTGGGGTGTGGCCCGCCCCGTCGTGGGGAGAATGGGGGTAGCTTGGTCTGAAGGTTGGGGGTAGGTTGAGTCCTTCAGGGTGCTGTGGGTCTGAGGGGCCCAGGGTTGCTCCAGGGGACCCCTTGGATGGAGATGGGAGCCTGGGTGTAGTGCTCTGCTGGGGTCTCCCTTCAAGCCCTACAGCCCGCCCTGCGTAAGCCCCCTGCCTCCACCTCCCTGTCTGCGGATGGGGCCTGGAGGAGGAGACCATGCCCGGTCCCTGCTAGCCCGGCGAGGAGCAAGGGCAACGATGGTGGGTGTGGCTGTGGGTGTGGCTGTTTGCGGGGAGGAAGGAGGCCCCTCAGGGTGCACCTGGTGGAAGGTGAGATAGCCCTGGGAGGGGAGGGCCCTGAGCATGGGGACAGTCTATGCGGGCCTCACCCAGCGCTCGTCTGGGACATCCTGCCCAGGATTCCTGGGAGGTGCATGTCGCCTGCGTGCGTGTGCGTGTCTGTGTATGCTTCTGCCGCGATGGCGGTGCTCTGGGAGCAGGCTCCCAGCTCGGGTGAACGCCAGGGCAGTCCTGACAAGTCCTGCCCTCTTGCGGAAGCCCCAGGGCGGAGGAGCCCCTGGACTGCCCCGCCACTCGCTGACCGAGGATTTCGCCAGCACCTCTGTTACCAGGGGCCGCTCTGGGCGCAGAAGAGGCACCAGACCCATGTGGACCAGCCCTGCCCCGTGGAGCTCTGTTCTTGCAGACACTTGCTGAGTTAGAGGGGCCGGCGCGCATCCAGGCTGCACCGTAGCTTAGCTGCGCAGAGAAATGGGCCAGCCCTCCTGGCCTGGCCAGAGGCTGCAGTGACCACCATACATCCACGCAGTTTGCCAGAACCAGGGGGCTTTAAGGAAAGCGGTGTCCATGTCCCACCGTCCGCTCTGCCTGGGCGATTTGGCAAGAACCCGGCCCCAGGGCTGGGGTTCTGAGCCCGCAGATGGAGTCTAACAGCTGTGTGATGGGCTTGTGCTGAGAGCCACACGGTTGTGAACATCTCATGGTCACGTTGAGATTCAAGAACAGGAGACAAGATTAACATATAACCTCCGATATTCAGAGTGCTATCGGTGGGACATTTGTCCCTCTCCTTACAGCAAGTGGAAGGAAGGTGGTGTGTATCTTGCTCTTCTTCATTCAGACCCGCCCATTCACGTGCTCCGTAAGCACGCGGCTTCCAGCCTGTGGGGTGCGGAGGGTCCACAGTGACCTGTCTCCGTGAGTCTCTTCTCACACTCGCGGCCCTTGCCGGATGGCTCATTGCTCACGCTCAGCCAGCCTGTGGTTTGAATCCCCACCGGCCCGCAGAGCTGAGCGCGTCAGCCCAGAAGCTCCCCTCTGGTGCCACAACCCCCGTCGCCGACCACGAACCGGCCAGGAGACATCAGCTCTAAGCCTCCCCCACTGCCCAGGTGATGCGCCGGAAACAGGCAACCGCCTTTCCCTGCTCCCCACCCCCACGCAAGGCCAGTCCTTGGCTTCCACCTTCTAAATGTCTCTCCAAATGAGATTTCATTAGAAAATAATTCAGAGGAAGTGGCCATCAGAGTTCATCGTCTGCGCTCAGAGTCACACCCCGGTGCTCGTGCTGGAGGAGGAGACAGGTTTGAGGCCAGTGACCGCCAGGGGCTGGAGAGGGTGGAAGGAAGGACGCAGACAAGACTGGGCGTGAATGAACCAGGAAACGGTGGAGCACGGGCAAGGCCTGAAGCTGTTTCTTTGAAAGCACCAGCGACGCAGAGCCCCGGCTGCTCGGATGAGGGATAAAGGTCCCCAGTGACCAGGGTCAGCCCGAGAGGGAGGAGGCCGCGCCGCAGGGGCCTGGACAGGCACGGGAGTCGCCCGCCAAGGGGAGGTGCGCAGGCTGCGGGGAAAATACGGTCTGACCCCACAGACCGAGACGAAGCTGACGACCCGAGTGGGCCCATGTCCGTTGAGGAAATTAGCTCTGTGACGCGCACGTCTCCACGCCAGTCCCCACGGTCTCACGGCCCTGCCAGAGGCCGACCTCCCGCCGCCCAGGCCCCCGGGGTGAGCGCCAGCCTCTGCTGGAGCCCACTGGCCACACCCAGGAGGCACTTTCACCCGACTGCCCCGACTGCCGGGTTGCTGGGTGGGCCAGTGTTCACGCCCAGGCAGCTCCGTTCCTGTGGCCTTGCCCTCGACCCTTCCCTGGAAGGCGGTGGTGGTGGTGGCCGCCCAGGCTCTGTCCCCCGGCCGTCTGCAGGGAGCGAGGTTCCTCTATGGAGCCCATTTGAGCATGCCCTCCCCCTCTGCCCTCAGTAGAGCCCGATTCCTGGTGACCTGAGTCCCCCTCCTGCCCCGACGTGCCTTCCTTCTGGCTGCGACCCTCAGCTCCCCTCTCCAGGTGCCTCGCGCCCCGTGCAGCTGTGTGCGCTCACGGCCAGGCCGTGTGACCCGGGCCCGGCAGAGGCAGGTGCTGGGGGAGGCGGGTGGGGGTCGTGGCACAGCTCCGGGGGCTGCACGGTGGCCGTTGGTGCTGCTCACCACACCCGTGCACACCAGCGTCCACCAGTACTGGGTGTCCTGGGGGGGCCTCTGGCTCTGGCCTGCTGTGTGGCCTTGGGCAGCTGACACGGCCCCTCGGGGCCTGCTTTTCCCGCTGTGAGCGGGGTCCTGTCGCTCCGCGCTCAGGCTTGTGGGTGAGCGCGTGAACCGAGTGCAGTCTCAGAGCGGCGGCTCCTGCTTGCACAGATACTTGCCCCTCCCCGACTCCTTCCCACACCAGGTTGCAGCTCCAGGTCGACGCATGGGGCTTCCAGGGTCGCGCTGCCATCCCCCCCCGGCTGGGCTGGGCCGAGCACGCTGGGGGCTCAGACCCCACGTCTCCTCCCTTCAGGCCCGATTCCTCGTCCGTCAGGTGGGGCGTCCGCATGCTTCTCACACGGCTGTGCCCAGTGCTGGGGGCGTCTCCGCGGCTGTCATGGGACGGCCCTAGTTCTCCCACTCACAGAACGGTGTCTGGACCTCTCGGGACCTCTCGGGCCCCCTCCCAGGCGGCTTCCCCAGCAGCAGGCTGGGTCTCGGGTGCTGGGACCCGGCTGCTGCCAGTGCTGAGCTCCCACCCCAGACGGACGCTCGCTCACGGGAACCGAGAGCCAGGCCCTGCAGGACCTGGGTGGCTTGAGCGCAGGCACTGTTGGGAGGGTGGAGGAGAGCTGGGATGCAGGGTGTCAGGCACCTGCGGCCCCCCAGCCCCCCTGGCCTGCCAGGTCCTCACAGCCCCGCCTCAGAGGGCAGCGCTCACCATTCCGCACGAGCGTCCTGTCACTGCCCGTCTGGGCCCCGGGGTGCAGCAGGGAACGAGACTGAAGACCGTCCCTACCTTCACGAAGCTTGCATTCCCGTGGGGAAGACAGGTGTGAAACCGTGGAGGGACGTGGAGGTGCCCGCGGGCCTGCCTCCGAAGGGAGAAGGGGCTCTGTAGATGAGGGGCGGGGGGCGGCCGAGTGCCTGGCACTCAGGACGGGGGGCCTCGGGCCCAGGCGCTGCTGGGAGCTGGGAGCAGCGCAGGGCATGAACTGATGCGTGTCTTTAAGAACTAGTGCTGGCAGTGACGGGCAGCCGCCGAGCAGGAGGCTTCTGCAGGCACAAGGAGGTTGTGGGTGGCTTGAATCAGGTTCCCATCGACCAAGCAGGTGACGGAGGCCGGATGGAGCCCCGAGGGCCCCGCGTCAGCCCACTCTGATAGGATTCTGGGGGCCGGACACGGCGGCTTATCTTGTCCCTCTAGCAAGGGGGGTCACACCAAGCACAGACAGGGCTCACCCACAGCTGTGTCCCCCAGAGCCTGCTGGCCACGCATCTTCTCGGGTGGTGTCCCCAACAGCATCGCTCATGATCTGTGGTGCATCCTACGCGTCCGTCCGTCTTCCACCATCCACCCCTCGAGCCGTCCAAGTCTCCGTGGGAGAGCAGGGAGCAGTGGGAGGGATGGCCAGCCTCGGAGAGCCGCAGTTTGCGCCTCGGTGCCAGGCTGTCCGTGGAGACGTTCCACCGCCTGAGCCCCCTTCGCCACGCCGGGCCCTGTGCCGGGTCGTCAGGGACAGACACGCCAGACGGTGATCCTGCTTCACTTTCAGAGGGACACCCGGGGCTCTGGGGTCCTGGACGGTCCCTCACCCAGCCTGGTCGATGCAGGAGTAGACAGAGCATTGGGAGGGATTTCTGGAAGAAGCAGGGCCCAAGCCCAAAGCCTGAGTAGGTGTTAGCTAGCCCAGGGGAGTGGGGGCACCAGGATCTCCTCACAATGGGTTGCATTTGACCCCATGCGCAGCCCAAGAACTCCCGGCACGAGTCTCAGCGGGCTGCACGACCACACCTCACCAATGGACGCTGCCATCAGTTGGGGGACACTAGCCTGAAACACCCAAGCTTAGCTATGACCCGTTTTTCACATTCTAAGAGGGGTGCTGAGCGCACACAACAGAGCCCAGAGGCTGTGCACACAGCCTTGGCTGGGGGCGCAGGGGGGCTTTGTCTCATGCTCCTGCCTGCCCAAGTGTTTGCGCTGTCTGCATGAAGGGCCCCCCCCGGGACAGCCTTGCTCTGTGGCCTTGCCCAGGACTGGGGCTCCCTGAGGCAGCCTTAGCCAGGCTCACCCAGGGAGGGCCTCGCACACAGGCCTCTGCCGGCCATGGGTTCAGGCGCTGGAGCGGTCCTGTGCCACGTTCCCTGCTGTCATGTGCCGTGGGGAGGGTGGTGGCCGCACGTGCCCAGTGGGAGGGGGTGCAGGTTCTGCGGGGTCAGAAGACCCCCCCCTGAGCCCCAGGGAACCGTGTACCCGTTGCTGGTGGAAAGAGCAAGTAGTAGGGGATCCCGGGGGACAACCAGGCCTGGAGACACGTGAGGGGGTTTCCTGGGCTGAGCTGTAGGTTTACAGCCCTGACCTGGGACACTGAGGTCCAGGGAGCGAGGGGCATACCAGGCATGGGCAGTCCTGTCTGCCCGGGGGCACTGCTGGGTCCCACCTCCTGGGCCCGTTCTTAGCAGGATCCTCCGGACTGGCCACCCACTCCCCTCACCCCCAGCACCTCCCACCTCTGTGGCCTGATCGCCAAGTGGAACCACGTGTTGCCTGTCTGACCTCATGTGCTTGGCAGCCAGCCCAGGAGATAGATACTTCCTCCTGGGATGTGCAGTGGAGCCTGGGCTGGAGGGCCCTGTTGGGGGGGGAGGTCAGGGAAGGATGGATATTTGGGGTGGTGTCTTGGGAGGGGGGTCTTCCTGGGCGAGTTGCCATGGCCTTGCTGTTACTGCCAGAGAGCTCAGAACCCCAGGTTTTTCCTGGTATGCCCCAGTCTGAGAGTAGTGTCCCTAACCCCATAGTCTGATGGCAGTGCCCTGTCATGCTAGTCCAAGGGGAGTGTTCTCTCCCCCTCTTTCTGAGAGCCATAACCGGGCCCTCCAGATGGAGGGCAGTGCCATATTTCTACATGCCGCTCAGTCAGAAGGCAAAGTCCCAGCCCCACCAGCCTGAGAGCACGCTCTGCTGGCATGCCACCTTGCAGAAGCCGATTGTTCCAAGACTGTCCAAGCCGGTTTTCAGACTGTTGGCAGCTGAACCCAGCTATGGTGTATTTACACCGCAGAAGCGACAGACGCTCCATGTTAGGGTTCCCCTCCTTCCCCAGGGAGCCCATCTTTCTCTGTGGTGCCATTCTCCACTCTTGCTGTTAGTCTGCTGACTTGCCACACACCTTTCAGAACCATCCCCTTCTCAGTGAAGCCCTCCCTGGCAGCCCTGCTGGTGTCTTGGTACTTGCGGCTGCCTGCCAACCTGTGCCCGTCCCTTCTTTGTAGGCTTCAGGAGGATGGAATGTGTGTCTCTTGTGTTCACTGCCCAGAACAGAGCCAGTTCGTAGGCACCCTGTAAGCGTTGGGTAGGTGGGTGGATGGTGGATGGATGGTGGATGGACAGGTGGACAGGTGGGTGGGTGGATGGAATGATGTGTGGATGGATGGATGGGTAGGTAGGTGGGTGGATGGGTGGGTGGATGGGCCCATTGATGGATTGGTAGGAGAAGGACTGACTGATGGGTGGATGGATGGATAGATGGGTGGGTGAATGGACAGGTGGATGGGTGGATGGACAGGTGGATGGATGGATGAGGGGATGGATGGATGAGGGGATGGATGGATGAGTGGGCCGGTGGACAGGCAGATGGGTAGATGGATGAGTGGATGGGTAGATGGATAGACAGGTGGATGAATGGGTGGGTGGATGGGTGGGTGGGTAGACAGATGGGTAGATGGATGGATGAGTGGGTGGGTGGGGGGATGGGTGGATGAGTAGGTGGATGGATGAGTGGGTGGATAGATAGGTGGACGGGTAGATGGATGGGGATGTTGATGGGTAGGTGAGGGGTGGGGATGGACTAATGGGTAGATGGATGGGTGGGTGGGTGGATGGATGGATGGATGGATGGGTGGGTGGGTGGATGGTTGGATGGGTGGGTGGGTGGATGGATGAATGGGTGAGTGGGTGGTTGGATGGATGGATGGATGGATGGGTGGGTGAATGGATGAATGGGTGAGTGGGTGGGTGGATGGATGGATGGATGGATGGTGGGTGGATGGCTGGCTGGATGGATGGATGGGTGGGTGGGTGGATGGTTGGATGGATGGGTGGGTGGATGGATGAATGGGTGAGTGGGTGGTTGGATGGATGGATGGATGGGTGGGTGGATGGATGAATGGGTGAGTGGGTGGGTGGATGGATGGATGGATGGGTGAGTGGGTGGGTGGATGGATGGCTGGATGGCTAGGTGGATCGATGTGTAGATGGACTTGAAGGCCCAGAGACTGATCTCATCTCTCCAGCTCCAGCTGGAAGCAGAGATGTGCCATCCCTCACCCCACCCCGGCATAGCTGGCCCGCAACATTTCTGAGCAGCTAGGGAAGCAGGCACGCTACAGGATAGCCAAACCCCAGCTTGGGCTGTTTGGGGTCCTGGCCTGGGGACAGAAGTAGGTGACCAGCCATCCCATTGTGTCTGGGATTGGGGTGGTTCCCATGACTCAAGACTTGGTTTTACAGGATTTTCTGGGAAATGGGGCTTTCAGAGCCAAAACTGGTCCCCCGAGAAGGGTGACAGACCCCAGCCTACCCCTCCTGCAGGGTACCACTGAGGAGTCAGGCTGAGGCATCCTTTCTGGGGCCCAGCTCAGAGAGGAGACAGCCTGTTTGTGTGAAGTGGAATGTGGCATTCTCCCTCTTCCAGTCTCAGCTGTGTGTGGGTTGTAGTTTAGCCCCTCCATCCCCTCTCCTCTTACCGGGTAAACTTGTGCAGTGAGCAGTCTTCACAACTGTACATGGCAGTCCTGCACTGGTCTTTTCCCGTCTCTGCAGTTTCTCTGGGTCTCGCTCCGGGGGCAGGGACCATGCCCTGGGCTCAAGCTGAGCTGCTGTCCCCTAGCAGCAAGTGTGGGGCTCATGGGGGTGATTACTAATGATCAAAACCATGGATCTGAACTGAGCCACAGCAGAATCTCCCAGAGGGCCTGATGGCACATGGTTTGGGTTTCAAATTCAGGAAGCCTGGGGTGGGTCCTGAAAATGCAGATTTGTGTTCCTAACAAGTTCCCGGGTGCTGCTGATGCTGCTGGCCCAGGGACCCCACTTTGAGAAGCACTGGACTCTAGCTCTGGGTTTCTTACAGAGGCTTCCCCCAGCAAGGCAGCAAGGAAGGTCCCCCAGGCCCCGGTTGTCTCCACTTTGGGGGAGGGCGGATGTGGGGTCCATGGCAGGGCGAGCCTGCAGGTGACAACAGCGACACCTGGTGGCTTCTCGGTGCCGGCCCGGGGCTCAAGAGACAACCGCATCTCACACACACGCACACGCGTGCACACACCGCATCTCACGCATCTCACACACACGCACACGCGTGCACACACCGCATCTCACGCATCTCACACACGCGCACACACATGTGCGCGTGTGCCCCGTCACATGTGAGGGACTCAGCGGGCATCCCCATTGCAGAGGTGAGGAAGCTGAGACTCAGGGACACTCAGAAGAGCCCACGCTGGTCAGCGCTCAGCTGAGCAGGATGGAGCACGGGAGGCAGGGGTCCCACAGGCCTGTGATGTGGGGGCTCGTGCCTGGAGTGGGGCCAGGATCCTGCCCTTGGCCTGCCTCAGAGAAGGAGGGTGGTGCTGAGGCCTGGGCCTCCCTTGGGCCCTAGCACCTGGGGCCTTGGGCTGTGGATTGTGGACACTGCTGGCCAGCAACACAGGGCCCATGGCTTTTTGGGGCTATAGCCCCATCTTGGGACCTGGGGTGGCCCTGGGGAGCAGGGGCTCTGAGGGGCTGCCTCGAGAGAGGCTTCTGGCTGAGCCTGCCGTGGGTGTGCAGGAGGAGGGGCAGAGGTCCTGAGGGTGTTTCCCCGGGACTCAGGAACATTCTAGATCATAGCCGGTGTGCCTTGCCGACCCATCCTGACCTTTGACCCGGTCAAGGTCTCCAGGCTGAAGGGTGCTCGAGACAAAACAGCTGGGTGTGGAGGACTGGCTGTAGGCTCTGGACCCTGGCCAGACCTTGCTGACCCTGGTCGTGAGGCGGGTTCTGCACACTCCTGCACTTGTGGGCACCGCGCTGAGCTGGGAGGCTTGGGGGCGAAGAGGAGGGCAGGACGCTCACATGCCCCATGGTGTCCCCATGCTGGCCCACAGGGTGTTGGGGTCAGCAGCCACCTGGGTCTGCTCCAAGGAAGACGCCAGGCCACAACCGTTGACTGCGGTTGTCCCGCACGCCAACAGGACGGGGCTGCGAGAACGCTCCAGAATAGGGAGGCTGGGGGGTCGGGAGGTGGTGGGTCCCCAGACAGTGAGCGGGGGAACCCAGGACACCTGGGCCACGTGGTTGGGGTGGTGACTCCCTGGCTGCAGGAGGTCAGGGTCGGGGCTGACCTGCAGCGGTCTGAAGTTATTTCCCAGTGAGAAGGAAAAGAGGAGCAGGATCTCTGGATGCACTTAACCTTCTGGACTTGGATTAGCCGTCTGTAAAGTGGGCACAAGCGTCCGATCCGGGCTTCTGTGTGAAAAGCGGGAGACACTGGCCAACATCCTGGACGCGGTGCGGAGGCACAGAGAGGTCTATCGGTGGCCCTAGGTCACACAGTGGGGAGTGGCCAGTCCACACCCAGCCGTGCAGACCTGGGACTGTGGTGGCGTGGGTGCCGGGAGGGTGGCTGAGCTGCCGCTGGTCTGCCGTGGAGGCCCAGTGTCCGGCTCCCTGGCGCAGTGAGGTGGCGGGGCGGCCCACCGGCTCCAGGACACCAGGCCAGAGCTCAGAGCAGCATTATGTCACTGCGTGCCGTTTGCTCTTCTGGGTGTTTCTCCCCGCTCCGAGTGGTAAATGGTTAGCTCTGCACAGCCTTGCCCCTGCTGCCCTCTCCCTGGGCTGTGGCCCGGGGCTCAGTGTGGCTGAGCAGGTCAGGGCAGGGGTGAGGAGCCTGACCCTGGCTGTGCCCCTGCCCTGCCCCCACAGGCAGAGGGCTTGGGTCTGTGTTTGCTGAGCCTGCCTCTCCCTGTCCCCAGATGAAGGTCACCGCGTCCAGAGGGGGCGACCGCCACAGTGGGGATGACAGCCTCCACGAAGCCACCAGCTCCCGGACAAGCAGCTCTCGGGACCAGCTCAGTGACGTGAGTGCCCTGGCCGCTTGCTCAGCCAAATGCTCCTGGTCCCTCGGGTGCCCCCAGCCGGCCCCCCCACCTCCGGCAGACACTGCAGGCCACGTGCTTAGCACCTGAGAGTCTCACCGAGGGCTTTGCCTTTGCAATTAGTATTTTGCCTTCATTAAAGCCTGGCTTTTCACTAATTAGGACTTCCCTGCTAGGAGGGGTTTCTATGAGGAACTTGGATGAGGCCCCAGCAGGAGTCATGGGGAGGCCCTTGTCCAGCTGGGGGTCTGCCCTCGTCCACTGGTGCTGCTGGCTGGGCAGTGGGCAGGGAGGTGGGGCCGTGGTGGGAACAGCGGCGGGCAGTGCTTCTGGCCTGGTGGGCGGGCCTGCTGGGGCCACTGGGAGGGAGGGCGTCCCGGTCTGGGGACAGACAGTGTCCCAGAGGATAGGCCCCTGAGCCTCAGGCCTAGTGTGGGATGACCAGGCAGCACACAGAGGATTGAATTTGGGGTATGGCCAGCGTAGGCGTGCTGGGTACCCTCCAGGGCCCCTGGGTCTCCCTGGTCACAGCCACTTGGGGGTAGGTGGGCACAGGGCAGACTAGGATGAAGACAGGGGAGAGGGGTCCCAGGAGGGGGGGTCCCCCAGGAGGGGGGTCCCCCAGGAGGGGGGGTCCCCCAGGAGGGGGGGGGCGCCGGACCCCCCCAAGAGGCCTTTGTTTTCCTAGACCCCCAGCTGTGGAAGCACAGAGGCGTGGGGCTGGGTTTCTGAATGGAGTGAGCGTCTCTTATTATCATCTCAATAGGGGCCTGGGGGCGCGGCCTGTGGGGGGAGGCCAGGAGGAGGGCCTAATTGCCCGGCCCCGGAGCCTGTTGCCGCAAGATGGGAAAATAGGCTGGTAATTGTCTGGGGCCGTGGGGCTGCCCTACTTCGGACTCTAATTGCCGGTGGGACGCGTGAAGACGGATTCTGAGCACATCAGGGATGGCCCTGAGGGCGCACGCTGGGGAGCAGTTACAGCACCCCGCCCGCCCCCGCCAGCAGGGCTTAGGGGTGGGGCCCCCCCGCCAGGGTGAGCCCCCAGGACATGGCCAGGGTCTGCCTGGGGAAGGAAGGGTCCCAGAGCCCCGGCCGAGGCTGGATGGGGTGCTGTGTGCAGAGCTGAGCAGTCCAGGCTGCAGTAGGGAGACCCCCCCACCCACACACCACCCCCTGTGGTCACCCACCATCCTGGAGGAATCTGCAGCCAGACCTCCGTCCCCGCCTAGCATGCTCTGGACCCTGGTCTGCGGGTCCCGGATGAGCCCACGCTGGCCCGGCTGTGCACCTGCTCCTCACTCACACCCTGCACCACCCCCACATCCACCCGCCCTGTGGCCCTCTCCTGCTCCTTGTCCGCCCCCCTGCAGTGGAGTGCCCCTCCCCAAGCAGCTGCCTGCAAAGCCCAGCTCCTCACTGGTTTCTCCCGGCACATCTGAAATGCCCACTCAAGCCCGAGAGCACCCCACCAAGTGCTGTTGGGTCTCCCTCAAGGGACCTCCCTGGGTGGCCACAGTGTGCCCTGCCATCTCACTTCCGTGTCCCCGAGGTTACCCGTCCAGCTCCCCTTCCAGGAAGCCTGCCCCCCACCCCCGTACCCCCGCAACACTGTGACCCTGGGAGGCTGGAAGCTGCTGGGTGGTCAGTGGTAGGCCCACGGGGGCACAGAGGGGCGGGCCTGCCTCCCGTCCGTTCTCGTGGGTGGTAGAACTATGTGTGAAAAGGTGGGACCTGGCCCTTGCAAGGGGCCAAGATGTGCCCAAGGGCTGAGCCCATCACTGAGGGGACATGGTGACTTTGCCCGCCTCTCTGTTGGGTTGTCTGCTGGGCTGGGCCACGTCTCCTGAGTCTCTGGAGGAAGGTTCCGAACACGGGTCCTCAGGCACAGATGCAAGGCTGCTGGGGCTCTGGGACGCTCTGCTGTGCCCTCCTCTGCAGCTTCTGTCCAGGCCCCCGGCCTCATGCCCCACCGCCCCGGGAGTGGCCCGTCAGCCATCAGCACCCAGGAACAGGGGCTCTGAAGGAGGCTCAGGTCCTGGGCCAAGGGGGTGGTCCTCAGAGGAGGGGCCACCGTTGGGAGCCGTGACCCTCCTCCTGACTATGCTTCCTTCCCCGCAGAGCTCTACGCAGGCCGTCTCGGGCAGAGGCTACTCGGTAAGTCTGCCGCCCCCTCCTCTGCTGGCTGGACCCATGCATGCCCCGCGCCTCTGCAGCCCCCAGCCGTCCTGAACGCCTCCCCGGGGCCAGACACCTCAGGGTGGTCCTGGCCCTGCAGCGGGGCTGGGGAGGGGGCCAAAGCTGGCGGGGATTGGGAGGGAGCATCACACATGCTCAGGGTCCTGCCCTGGGAGAGACCAGCTGACCCTCATTCCCTGACTTCCTGAGGACTAGGGGTCGGGGAGACGCTCTCCTTCTGGGTCCTGCCGGGAGGCACTCAGAGTGAAGGGCCCCAGGCACCGAGCAACCGCCCCCCGGGGACTTGACACTCCCACGCCACTCTCCATACTCAGCCTGGACTCAGGCATGAGGCCCCTGGGCCCCGGGGGCAGGAGGTGGCTGGCCGGCCTGGGCCTGAGGAGTCCACCTCTGTGGGGGCCACCTCCCTACCCTTGCCTGCCGCCCTAGCCCCAGCCCCAGCCCCAGCCTCTGCCCCTGCTTCCTGCCCCTCCCCCTGCCCCACCCCAGGGAAGCAGCCCCTATCCTTTCCTCAGGACTTCATTTCGTTGCCCCTTAACTATCAGGAGGGACGTTAATGACACCATAAAACCCAGAGCTCCATAAAAGCCATTTCTGCAGATTCACAGCTGTTTTCGCTCATTGGAAGGCGGGGCCTGGGCCCCGCCCGCCTCATCCCTCCCCCGCCCAAACCACGGCCCCTGATTTGCTGCGAGCTCCACAGTGCCAGGCGTGCAGGGCTGCTTCTCTAACTCACATCGGCTTTTTATAGGGTGTGTAATTAACCCGCTGATTTTCTTTGTAGCAAGACACCCTGCAGCCCTGGGCCTCCCCAGCCGCCCAGCCGCCCTGACCTCAGGGTCAGGTGGGTCAGGTGCTGTGTTTTACAGCGTTGCACCCGGTGGGTTGTACGCTTCTGGGTGGTGTGACGCCGGAGGGCTGTCTCCCTGGGGGAGCCCTGCCCTCCTCGGGTCCCCGGTCACAGCCATGGGTGACGGCCCTGCACTGCCCCTTCCTCCCACCGCCCAGGCGGTCTCAGCATGTCAGCCACTCCTGAATGGAGCCGCACTCTGGCCAGGAGCTGTGCCAGCACTGGGCTCCAGCTGGGGACACGGCAGGCAGACCTGCCAGTGTGGGAAGTGGCTGGCGATAACACGCTGTGTGATGCAGGTCAGGATCGGGCAGAGTGAGGGGCCAGGACCCCTACCAGCAGGTGAGGTAAGCGGTGTGTGCCAGCCCGAGGGTCCCAGAGGGGCCAGGCTCAGGGGTGCCCCATTTGGAGCCTGCTTCTGTGTCTGAGAGCCCCTGGGCAGCTGGGGCCTCCCTGCCCTGAGCCTCCTTGCCAGAGCCCCTGGGCAGCTGGGGCCTCCCTGCCCTGAGCCTCCTTGCCAGAGCCCCTGGGCAGCTCTTCTACTTCCAGACTGCGTGTGTTATTCATGGTCTTCTCCCCAAAGAGCTCCTTTGCATGTTTCCTGAAGAACCCGTAATTAATGTGCCAGCTACTTGCAACTTAATCCCCCATGGCCGCGTCACGGGAGTGACAGGTGGTGGCAAGGACAGGCCCGGCCTGCTGCTGGGGCCATGGGGGTTCCTGTGTGTGCACACCAGGTGCTGGCATGAACAGGTGTGTGTGCTGGTCCCTAGCATGTGCAGGTGTGTGTGCTGGTCCCTGGATGAGCAGGTGTGTGCATTAGGCCCTGGCATGAACAGGTGTGTGTGCATCAGGCCCTGGCATGAGCAGGTGTGTGCATCAGGCCCTGGCATGAGCAGGTGTGTGTGCATCAGGCCCTGGCATGAGCAGGTGTGTGTGCATCAGGCCCTGGCATGTGCAGGTGTGTGTGCTGGTCCCTGGATGAGCAGGTGTGTGCATTAGGCCCTGGCATGAGCAGGTGTGTGTGCTGGTCCCTGGATGAGCAGGTGTGTGCATTAGGCCCTGGCATGAGCAGGTGTGTGTGCTGGTCCCTGGCATGAACAGGTGTGTGTGTGCTGGTCCCTGGCATGTGCAGGTGTGTGTGCTGGTCCCTAGCATGAGCAGGTGTGTGCATCAGGCCCTGGCATGTGCAGGTGTGTGTGCTGGTCCCTGGATGAGCAAGTGTGTGCATTAGGCCCTGGCATGAGCAGGTGTGTGTGCTGGTCCCTGGATGAGCAGGTGTGTGCATTAGGCCCTGGCATGAGCAGGTGTGTGTACTGGTCCCTGGCATGAACAGGTGTTTGTGCATCAGGCCCTGGCATGTGCAGGTGTGTGTGCTGGTCCCTAGATGAGCAGGTGTGTGCATTAGGCCCTGGCATGAGCAGGTGTGTGTGCTGGTCCCTGGATGAGCAGGTGTGTGCATTAGGCCCTGGCATGAGCAGGTGTGTGTGCTGGTCCCTGGATGAGCAGGTGTGTGCATCAGGCCCTGGCATGAACAGGTGTGTGTGCATCAGGCCCTGGCATGTGCAGGTGTGTGTGCTGGTCCCTGGCACGAGCAGGTGTGTGCATCAGGCCCTGGCACGAACAGGTGTGTGTGCATCAGGCCCTGGCACGTGCAGGTGTGTGTGCTGGTCCCTGGCACGAGCAGGTGTGTGCATCAGGCCCTGGCATGAGCAGGTGTGTGTGCATCAGGCCCTGGCATGTGCAGGTGTGTGTGCTGGTCCCTGGATGAGCAGGTGTGTGCATCAGGCCCTGGCATGAGCAGGTGTGTGTGCATCAGGCCCTGGCATGAACAGGTGTGTGTGCTGGTCCCTGGCATGAACAGGTGTGTGTGTGCTGGTCCCTGGATGAGCAGGTGTGTGCATTAGGCCCTGGCATGAGCAGGTGTGTGTGCTGGTCCCTGGCATGAACAGGTGTGTATGTGCTGGTCCCTGGCATGTGCAGGTGTGTGTGCTGGTCCCTGGCATGAGCAGGTGTGTGCATCAGGCCCTGGCATGAGCAGGTGTGTGTGCTGGTCCCTGGATGAGCAAGTGTGTGCATTAGGCCCTGGCATGAGCAGGTGTGTGTACTGGTCCCTGGCATGAGCAGGTGTGTGTGCATCAGGCCCTGGAATGTGCAGGTGTGTGTGCTGGTCCCTGGCACGGGCAGGTGTGTGTGCTGATCCCTGCCATGTGCAGGTGTGTGTGTGCTGGTCCCTGGATGAGCAGGTGTGTGCATTAGGCCCTGGCATGAGCAGGTGTGTGTGCTGGTCCCTGGCATGAACAGGTGTGTGTGTGCTGGTCCCTGGCATGTGCAGGTGTGTGTGCTGGTCCCTAGCATGAGCAGGTGTGTGCATCAGGCCCTGGCATGAGCAGGTGTGTGTGCTGGTCCCTGGATGAGCAAGTGTGTGCATTAGGCCCTGGCATGAGCAGGTGTGTGTACTGGTCCCTGGCATGAGCAGGTGTGTGTGCATCAGGCCCTGGAATGTGCAGGTGTGTGTGCTGGTCCCTGGCACGGGCAGGTGTGTGTGCTGGTCCCTGGCACGGGCAGGTGTGTGTGCTGATCCCTGCCATGTGCAGGTGTGTGTGCTGGTCCCTGGATGAGCAGGTATGTGCATTAGGCCCTGGCACGAGCAGGTGTGTGTGCTGGTCCCAGGTGTGTGCCGGTGGGCGCTGCAGGGTGCAGGTTGTTGTCCCGGCCCTCCCAGAAGCAGAGGTGCCTCTGGCACTGCAGGAGCCGGAACCAAGCCAGGTGACCCTCGTCCAGTAGGAGCAGGCAGGGTGGTGTGGCTAGGGCCAGGCCTGGAAAGCACTGTGAGCCCAGCGCCCGGATCGCTTGTGTGCACTGGGCCCCCAGGGCTGTCTGTGGCTGCCAGCACTGCCCACCCGTGGCGTCAGGGCTGGGCCAGCTGGACTGGGCAGAGGGGGGCTACAACCCTGCCTCTAAATCCAGGCCCTCACCATGGGACCCTCGGCCACTTGAGCATGCACGCTGAGGTCGAGGCCTGGGTGTGTGCCTGCCTGTTCCAGTGGGTAGGCCGTGTGGCTTCCGCCTGCACCCGCCCTGCGTGCAGCTCGTGGGTGGCTCTGTGAGAGCAGAGTGTGTGCCGGGGCCCCTGTGTCTCCACGTGGCTGCGCTGGGCTGGGCACACCTGTGCGTACCGGGGTCCTGTGTTTCTTTCTGGGCCGTCTGCGTGTCCGTCTGGAAGGGTGTGTGCGTGCCACGTGTGGATCTGCACGTAAGTGACGGGTATGGCCTGGGTGCCGGGGTGTGACCCGCGGCTTCACGTGCAGGGGTGCAAGTGTGCCCGGGGGCCTTGCTCCTGTGTGTCTATAAGTGGGCCTCAGGCGCGTGTCCGTCCCCAGTAGTGTCCCTGCCGAGGCGACCCGGGAAGTTGTCACCTGACCTGCTTTATAGACCGTACTTAACGGGGTTTGGTTCTGTGAGGTTTATTCCCAGCAAATCCCCAATTACTGCTCATCCTCGACAGCTTGTCCTGAAAGCTTGGTGCAGCCTCCCCGGCACGCATCACATGTGCCTTAGTGCCGTGAAGTCAATTGGAAAGTCATTTTCTCCATTCAGCTGCTGGGAACTGGGGATGTGATGACCCATCTCCCTCCGGAGCAGGGCTTGGGGGTTCCTTTATTAAAGGGAGATGCGGGTCTGGATGCCTGCCGGGGCCGGGAGGCCAGCTGGGTGCGGTGCACGGCGTGTTCTGGAAGGGCCTGGGCTCACAGAGGCTCCAGGGCTGTGGACAGGAGCAGAGGCAGAGCAGCAGCGATGACACTGGCCACCACCTGCAGTGAGCCCGGGAGGCCTCAGGCCCTCCACGTGGACATTGTCACCCTGGCAATGACCCCCAGCCTCTAGGTGAGGACACTGAGGCGCAGGGGTCAGAGAACCCACCACGGGTGCCCACTGAGGGGCCTAGCTGAGACCAGGAGCCGGCAGGCCCGCCCGCAGGTCCCCTCCCTTCCTCAGACCGCCCTCCTCCCGCCCCCAAGTGTTTGCTGACCCGAATGGCCAGTGTCCCTGCTCACCAGCCTCGCCGTGGGGAAGATGGTGAATAAAGCCAGTGAGAACCGCTGCTAGCTGGAGGCGGTGAGGGCCGTGGCGGACAGGTGGTAGGGAGGGGCAAGGCCAGGCTGCAGGTGGGCACAGTGTCCGTGGCGGGGCAGGAGTGCCTGCCACAGGGCCACGGAGGGGGGCTGCTGTGGCCAGCAGGGCACCCCTGCCTGTCCCCCGCACCACCGTGCCCAGGCAGCGGGGCCCTGTGCTGGCACACTCCGGCATCTAGGGAGACCCACGGCCTGGGTAATGGTTACAGAAGGTTCCTTCACTCCTGTGCCTGGGCCTCCGTTCCCCCGACGTGGGCGTCCCTGTGTGGTCCCTGCTCGGGCGGGTTGGGCCTCCTCACAGCTCAGGGGCCGCACCCAGGGTCCCGAGGGCAGGAGCCAGGAGGAAGCATTGGTGGTGGCTCCCACACCCTCTCGTCACCAGACCCACCTGGACTCGCGGGGCGGGACTGGGGCCCCTTTTCTCAGCAGGAGGGTGCCCACACTTCGTGAGATGGGCACAGGCTGCTGTGGGCTACACCCCACCACACAAGCCCCTTACCTGTGGACGAGGGGCAAGCAGGCTTGTATACCTGAGCATACATGCAGCCGGGGGGCCTCGGGCCACCCCAGCTCCCGGGGATGGTAGCTCCTGGCTCTGCACCTGCTTTCCCACTCCTGGCAGGAGGGTGCAGCCCGCCTTCTGCCCGAGGTAGCGGGATGGGTACGTGCAGACCACTTGGCAGGTTTGCCCCTTGAGCCAGGGACCTCTGTGGTTAAAGATGGGGGTTGCAGTATGAGATGGGGGTGCACTCGGGTCCCACTGAGGTGTTAGATGGCAGGAGGGTGGGTGGGCGCGCGCAGTGAAACCCTGGCCAGCCATACGCCCCCCGGGGGAGGGGGGGCGGGGAGGTGCCTGGGGTGCCCCTCGCTGTCCTGAGACCTGTTGGCTCCCCAGGAATGGCCCAGCACTCACGGTCCCCAGCCACCCCCCTGAACAGCACAGGCCTTCGCTGACCCAATCAGCGCTGGCAGACCCCAAAGCAGGCTCTCTCTTTATGAGGCAGGTTTATGACATCCATTACCCTGCTCCTTGGGCCACTTCTGAGCGGCCGTAATTTGTACAAAAGCAATAAAAGCCAGTCAGCCTCCCCCTGGAGTCGGGGAGCTGCGTTCTCCTCACGACCTCTGAGCACGGAGGCAGTCCTTAAGCCAGCTGCTGGGGAAGTGCCGCCGCTCAGAGGATGGTGGGGACGGCGGGGTGTGTCCTGAGCACAGCGTCCTGACCTGTGATGCAGCCCCAGCCTGGCCAGGCTTTTGTCAGATCCCCTGTCCACCCGCCCCTGCACCCACCCTTCACTCGGCCCACCTCCTAGGGCCCTGGGGTGCAGCCATGGCCCACATCTGTCCAGCTGGTAGGACACGGGAGTCCTTCCCTTGGGTTGGTAAGGAGCCCTGGGTCCCTGTCCCCCAGCACTTCGGCTGTGGCTGGGCTCAGGGGGTGTCAGCCCCAGCCTGCCCGCGCCACCTCCTCGGGCTGGTTGTAGGGTTGTCAGCATGGCCCTTGGGTACATCCCAGAGTGTATTTGCAGGGAAGCCAACCCTGATGTGGAGACAGACGAGGGAGTGGCCTAGCAGAGCTGGGCTGGCCCTTTAATGCTCATTCAGTAGATGTGGCACCAGGAGGGGTGTGGCCTGAGGGGCCCCTGCTCCTGAGCTTCCTTCCCGTGGGCCCTGCTGCAGGTGGCCGACTCTCAGCAGCTAGGTTGCAGGTTCTTCCAGAAAGGGGGCAGGGCAGTGAATTGCTGTGCAGCCCCAGGTAGAGCAGGACAGAACAGAGGATGAAAAGATAAACAGGTGACCTGACCTACCCAGTGCTTTAGCTGGTGGCAAGTGCTGAGGAGAAAGATGCACCAGGCAGAGGGGGTGCTGGTGTGGGGGGGTAGAGGGGAGGGGTGCCGGTGTAGAGGGGAGGGGTGCCGGTTTGGAGGGGTAGAGGGGAGGGGTGCCAGTGTGGAGGGGAGGGGTGCGGGTGTGGAGGGGGTAGAGGGGAGGGGTGCCAGTGTGGAGGGGGTAGAGGGGAGGGGTGCCGGTGTGGAGGGGAGGGGTGCGGGTGTGGAGGGGGTAGAGGGGAGGGGTGCCGGTGTGGAGGGAATAGAGGGGAGGGATGCCAGTGTAGAGGGGAGGGGTGCCGGTGTGGAGGGAATAGAGGGGAGGGATGCCGGTGTAGAGGGGAGGGATGCCAGTGTAGAGGGGAGGGGTGCTGGTGTGGAGGGGGTAGAGGGGAGGGGTGCGGGTGTGGAGGGGGTAGAGGGGAGGGGTGCCGGTGTGGAGGGGTAGAGGGGAGGGGTGCCGGTGTGGAGGGGGGTAGAGGGGAGGGGTGCCGGTGTGGAGGGGGGTAGAGGGGAGGGGTGCTGGTGTGGAGGGGAGGGGTGCCGGTGTGGAGAAGTAGAGGGGAGGGGTGCCGGTGTGGAGGGAGTAGAGGGGAGGGGTGCCGGTGTGGAGGGGAGGGGTGCCGGTGTGGAGGGGGGTAGAGGGGAGGGGTGCTGGTGTGGAGGGGAGGGGTGCCGGTGTGGAGAAGTAGAGGGGAGGGGTGCCGGTGTGGAGGGGGTAGAGGGGAGGGGTGCCGGTGTGGAGGGGGTAGAGGGGAGGGGTGCCGGTGTGGAGGGGAGGGGTGCCGGGGTGGAGGGGGTAGAGGGGAGGGGTGCCGGTGTGGAGGGGAGGGGTGCCGGTGTGGAGGGGGTAGAGGGGAGGGGTGCCGGTGTGGAGGGGAGGGGTGCCGGGGTGGAGGGGGTAGAGGGGAGGGGTGCCGGTGTGGAGGGGAGGGGTGCCGGTGTGGAGGGGGTAGAGGGGAGGGGTGCCGGTGTGGAGAGGGTAGAGGGGAGGGGTGCCGGTGTGGAGGGGAGGGGTGCCGGGGTGGAGGGGGTAGAGGGGAGGGGTGCCGGTGTGGAGGGGAGGGGTGCCGGTGTGGAGGGGGTAGAGGGGAGGGGTGCCGGTGTGGAGAGGGTAGAGGGGAGGGGTGCCGGTGTGGAGGGGAGGGGTGCCGGGGTGGAGAAGTAGAGGGGAGGGGTGCCGGTGTGGAGGGGGTAGAGGGGAGGGGTGCCGGTGTGGAGGGGGTAGAGGGGAGGGGTGCCGGTGTGGAGGGGAGGGGTGCCGGGGTGGAGGGGGTAGAGGGGAGGGGTGCCGGTGTGGAGGGGAGGGGTGCCGGTGTGGAGGGGGTAGAGGGGAGGGGTGCCGGTGTGGAGAGGGTAGAGGGGAGGGGTGCCGGTGTGGAGGGGAGGGGTGCCGGGGTGGAGGGGGTAGAGGGGAGGGGTGCCGGTGTGGAGGGGAGGGGTGCCGGTGTGGAGGCGGGTGCTGCTCTGCGGGGGAGGGTGCTCCGTCTCGGTTGATGTTCCGGATCAGCAGGCTCTGCCGGCAGGTGTGTGTCTGCAGGTTCCAGGCAGTCCCGCGGGCACTTTTCCGAACCTCGTCTTTCCGGGCTGTTCTCTGCAGGTAGCCTGGTCCTTGTCCCCTTGCTCTGCTGTCCCAGATAGAGGTCAGCCTGGCCAGGGCGGGGTGTGCACCAGGCGCACCAGGGCCACGCGCCCTCCCCTCCCAGGGTGCGGGTCAGAGAAACTTCCCACCCCGACCCCTTGGTCCTGCCAGGTGCTGGAGGTGGAGAGCAGCTGTCCCCCTGAATGGCGGCCCCACTGGCCTCTTGCCGCACCCTGCTGGTGGCCGCCCCCCACTCTCGGAGCCGGGCTGCATGTGTGCTGGGGAGGCAGGCATCCAGGAGCCCCCACAGGTCACAGCCCGGGCAGCACAGACCGGGACAGCCGCTGGCCCCTCCCAGCCCTGGGACCCGGGGCCTTGGGCAGCGAGGGGTCCGCACCTGGCCCAGCAGGTGGCCGGGACCACACTCGGCGGCACAGGACAGGTGTCAGAACTGCCTGCAGAGGTCACGTGTGGCTCCCCGGCGCGGGATGGGGGACGGGTGGGGAGCCAGATGCCACTTGCCCGTTGCCCTGCTCACAGTCCTCCCTTTGGGGGGGACAGCTGGGCAAGGTCGGGCAGGGGTCTCAGGTGTAGGGCAGGAGTGTGAGGCTGCCGTGGGGCTGGGGGCCTCGGTTTTCTCCGCAAGACGGCTGGAGCACAGAGAGGGAAGGAGCATCCCACGTGTTTGCTGTTCCTGCACCGCCCATGTCCCGGTCCCCCCCAGAGTGCACAGCACCGTGGAGCGCCACGTGTGTGCAACAATGCCGTGGCCTCAGCACCACCCGCCGCAGGAGGGCCCCATCCACTGGGGGTGCAAGCAGAGCGCATCTCGGGGTCCCTGCCCTAGCGGGCGGACAGTGGGAGATAACAGACCCTTCAGCGGCAGGTGCTTTCAGAGTGTTGGCTGCCAGCATGGGGGTTGCTGGGATGAGTGTGCCCTGTGGCCAGAGAGGAGCCAGCGGGGACATCAGGCCAAGGGCAGATTTGAGGTCAGGACTGAGTGGAAGAAGGAAGGGGCCACATGGAGGGTGAGGGGCCCAGCCAGCCCCCAGGGCTGAAAGGGAGGCGGGCTTCAGGAAAGGCTTGTCCCAGCAGCCCAAACACATCCAGCCCATTGGCACTTCTCTGGGCAGGTCACTCCATGGGAGTTTTGGGTTGCTGTCAACAAGAGGGGGCCTGGGTCCTGGGAGGTGTCTGGGGTGTCAGGGCACCCTCCTCCAGCTGGGAGCCTGGAGCCCTGGACCACAGTTATCCATGCCTCGGGGGTCACAAGGTGTGTCCCATTTCTTTTTTTTTTTTTTTTAGATTTTTATTTATTTATTTATTTATTTGACAGAGAGATAGGAGAGCAGGAACACAAGCAGGGGGAGTGGGAGAGGGAGAAGCAGGCTTCCTGCAGAGCAGGGAGCCCGATGTGGGACTCGATCCCAGGACCCTGGGATCATGACCTGAGCCGAAGGCAGACGCTTAACGACTGAGCCACCCAGGCGCCCGGTGTGTCCCATTTCTTGTGCTGCCCTCTGAGCAAGGCTTGGATTTAGGGGCAGGAGAGCCTGTGTTCATGAGAAGCCAGCTCGTCTTCGTGGCGTCCACCCATCTTTAAAATCTCCCTCCCCCATTATTTTGTTTCGAACTGGCCACAGGCCCATAAAAGAGAGTTCAGCCCGCTGCTGGTACGGAGCATTTGGCAGGAGAATGCCCCCAACCGGGCAGGCGTGGGGTCAGGCGCGTGGGTGGGCCACAGATTTGGGCCTGCCTCGGTCACTTTGCAGGGACTGCCAGGAGAAGCCACCCAGATGCCCCCCTGCACCCCTGTGCCTGAAGCCTCGAGCCTGCGCACAGGGTCCCTCCCCTCACCCAGTCCACAGGGAAGACCGCTGAGGGCTGCGTCCTCGTCTTGTCCCGTCACTGCTTTGTGGACTCAGCTCTAGGGAGCTGTGTCTCTGTGGCGTCCCCTGGGATCACTTGGGGACGTTTGGCTGGGGCAGTGTGAGGCTGAGCCTTGGACAGCATGGTCACCCCGCGGTATCCTCTTGACTGGGACCGCACACAGCGTGGACTCAAGGAGGGGCTCTGGGGGCCACCATAGCCCCCTCATCTTGCCGGGTCCTCCCCTGGAGCCCCAGACGGAGCCAGCCTGCAGCCCTGCCCGCCCCCACCCCCGCGCTGCCTCCACAGCCCTCCCTCCCCGCCTGGCCTGAGGTGGGCAGCCCCTGCCATCCCTTTAGCGGGAGGGCACTGGGCTTCCCGCGTTTGCCAGCCCCCAGCTGTCCTTTCCCCATTCCGAAGGCAGGCCTCCAGCTGAGGTCCCCGGCAGGCTCTGCCTTCTTGCCTGGACCCTGTGTTGCTCCACTGTGCCCAGGGCATGTAGTTCTGAGCCAAGGACTCCCATCCCGCCAGGTCACCGGGCCACAGCCCTGTCCCCAGAGGCTGGACACAGCCTCTCTGGACAAGCCCCAAGGAGCCCTGATGGCGGTGGCCACACGTGCTAGAGGGAGGGCAGGCCGGGTGCCAGTCGGAAGCTGAAATTCAATTATGTGGAACACGCAGGGATGCTGGGGCACAGAAGGTTAGGAATGACTGTTAACACTGTTCTGGTTAAGACTTTTTGTGTTGATAAATAATTCATAAGGCAGTTAGCGCTTTGAGTCTGACAACATGAGAATATATTAATACAGTCGACTCCGTGAAAGGTCAGCCGCGTGCGGCGGGGCTGTGGGCCATCTTTTATTCATTCTCTGACACGGGCTCGTTAATTATTCCGGCCCAGCAAGGGCTGGTGGGAGAGCCGCTAATGAGAAAAAGGGAGCGTGGGCTTGATGTCTGACGTGCTGTCCATGCACCAAGGGCCCGGTACAGCCCCTGAGGCGGGAGCAGAGGGCCCCCACCTGTCCCCTTGAGGCTCTGGTGGGGCCAGGGTGGCTCCGAAGGAGCCGTCAGGGCCCCCCAGCTCAGGAGTGTCACGTAGTGGCCGTTTGCGGTCTCCGAGTATTTACTGAGCACCTACTGCAGGTGAGGGGTGGCTCCTGGCCCTGAGGTCAGAGGATTGAAGAAAACCCAGAAATCCCCACTCTTGTGGGGGCCATGGAAGGAAGGGCGGGTGGGAAATAGGAGGGATGAGTAAATGTGTAGCCTGTCAGAGCAAAAGTGCACAGAGTGGATGGAGCAGGGAGGGGAGAGAACGTGGAGGGGCCGTCGGGCTAGGGTCCAGGGGTGCCACTGAGCGCCCCTGGGAGGATGGCATTCATACAGGCCTAGGAACATGACCACATGTGTGGGGGCAGGAGTCTGTGTGTGCGTCTGCGTGAGTGTGCGGGCGTGTGCATGGTGCAGGTAGGGGGAGGCCTGCTGTGTGGCCAGGAGCTGCTGGTGGGAATAGAGGGTCACAGCAGGGGCGGCCCTGTTGGGACTCGGACTCCCAAGAAGGACAGGGCTGCCCCAGCTGCGGTCCAAGCACAGCCAGCAACCAGGGGACCAGGCCTCCATCTGTCCAGGCGGGGTGTCCTCCACACTTGCCATTGCCATGGGGGGCCATGGGGTGTCCGAGCTCCCTGATAGGCCAACTCAGACAAGTTATCCCACAAAGCAATGCCCAGTTCTCCTTAGCTTCTGTGGTAACTGCAGCCAGAGAATATTAAAAGTCATCTGTGTTTTTCACAATGGTGCTGTGGGATGGCCCTCACTGTGAAACCCAGAATTCCCTTGGAAGTGCCGCCGCTGTGAGACCCGCATTGGGAGCAGGAGGATAGGGCAGTTCAGACATCAGTGGTCAGAGCCCAAGTCAACCCTCCGTCTGTCCGTCCGTCCATGCGTTCATTCCCTGACAGCTCCGTCTGCGTACTGTGTGCACCGTGCTAAGTCTGTCACCCGTCCGTCCGTCCATCCATCCGTCCGTCCGTCCATCCGTCCATCTGTCCATCCATCCGTCCGTCCATCCATCCGTCCGTCCATGTGCTAAGTCTGTCACCCGTCCGTCCGTCCGTCCATCCGTCCGTCCGTCCATCCGTCCGTCCGTCCGTCCATCCATCCGTCCGTCCATCCATCTGTCCGTCCATGTGTTCATTCCCTGCCAGCTTCGCAGCTTCGTCTGCGTACTGTGTGCACCGTGCTAAGTCTGTCACCCGTCCGTCCGTCCGTCCGTCCATCCATGTGTTCATTCCCTGCCAGCTTCGCAGCTTCGTCTGCGTACTGTGTGCACCATGCTAAGTCTGTCACCCGTCCGTCCATCCGTCTGTCCATCCATGTGTTCATCCATGTGTTCATCCTTGCTAACTCTGTCATCCGTCCGTCCGTCCGTCCGTCCATCTGACATCTGTCCATGCATTCATTTCCTGCCAGCTCTGTGTACATACTGTGTGCACCATGCTAAGTCTGTCATCCGTCCATCCGTCCGTCCATCTGACCGTCCATCCATGTGTCCATTCCCTGCCAGCTTCATCTGCATACTGTGTGCACCATGCTAAGTCTGTCATCCATCCGTCCATCCGTCCATCTGTCCATCCATGTGTTCATTCCCTGCTAACTCTGTCACCCGTCCGTCTGTCCATCCATCCGTCCGTCCATGTGTTCATTCCCTGCCAGCTTCATCTGCATACTGTGTGCACCATGCTAAGTCTGTCATCCATCCGTCCATCCGTCCATCCATGTGTTCATTCCCTGCTAAGTCTGTCATCCGTCCGTCCATCTGTCCGTCCATCCATCCATCCGTCCGTCCATCTGACCGTCCATCCGTAAGTTCATTCCCTGCTTAGCACAGTGCTAAGTCTGTCATCCGTCCATCCATCCATCCGTCTGTCCATCCATGTGTTCATCCCTGCTAACTCTGTCATCCTTCCGTCCTTCCGTCCATCTGACGTCTGTCCATGCATTCATTTCCTGCCAGCTCCGTGTACGTACTGTGTGCACCATGCTAAGTCTGTCATCCGTCCATCCATCCGTCCATCTGACCATCCGTCCATGCGTTCATTCCCTGCCAGCTTCGTCTGCGTACTGTGTGCACATGCCACATCATTCATGCATCCTTCCATCCATCTATGCATTCTGTCCAGGGGTAGCAAGGCAGGTCACATGGGCCAAGCAGTGGAAGGATCAGAGTTCTGTTCCAGTGGTCTTGAGATTTGGAGAGTTAGAGGGGTGGCTCCTTTCCAGCTGGCTTCCCCTCTGACCAGTTACTGGATCTGCCCAACACTCTGTGCCCCAGACTCTGCCCTCTGATGTGGCATCATGCCACTGGTCACTGATAAGCTGCAGTGTTTCCAGCCCCAGTGCAGACTTGGGGCTCAGGGCCACCAGGCCCCATGCTTTGTCACCATGGACTTCCCTCAGAGACTGCTCTCAAAATGCAGGAGGCAGCCTGGCAGCAGGACGCAGGTACCCCAACCCACTCATCTCTCAGGGCCCCAAGAAGCCCACTGCCCAGCTGCAGGACCGTCCTTGTCTCTGTAAGGTGGCCTCTGCAAGGCTCCCTCAGGGCTCCAAACCACTGCCCACCACTGCCCACGCGGAGGTCTCCAGGTGGGCGGCCACCCCGAGCTCCCCATTGTACCCAAGATGCAGACACTCGGGGTGGGAACATGAGGGGCCATGGGGCTGGGCAGGCGAGTGGTACGGCCTCTCTGGGCTGCTCTGGAGGAAGCACGCTGGTGAGGGCAGGTACCGGCCCCATCTGCCCTTGCTGCCCCCACCTGTGACAGATAATGTGGCTGCGCCTCCCCCCCAGGTGCGCCTGCTCAGCTCCAGCTGTGCGTCTCTAAGTGGGTCTCACTCACCATCAGCCCGTGGAGGCCATCCACACTTGGGCTATTAGGCTGCAGTAACTTAATTGCTCGTTAATTGGGTAATTAGTGCTTTGTTTTGCTTTAAAGCCTAAGCACTCATAAAAAGTGAATTAGCTGAGTAAACAAGAATAGGATTTTCGGGGTCCCCATCCAGCTATCGTGCATAATTAATCAGGCTCATGTGACTTTCTGGGCCAGTGTGGCCTGGGGCCCTTTGCAGGGTGATCCTGGAGCCCCAGCCCTGTCCCAGCTGCCCTGAGGGAGTCCCTGGCATGGGGCCCTGGTCAGAAGGGCCAGACTGAGACTGTGGGTGCCAGAGCCCACACACCCATTCACCTAGGTGGGCTCCCAACTACTGTGCCTCAGTTTCCCCATCCATAAGCAGGGGGGTCTGTGGCGGGGCCCGAGTTGTACAGAAATGGCCCCAGGGAGCCAGTGCACCATCAGCCCCACCCCCACAGGGCCCCAGGCCTCCCGCCAGTGGGACGTGGGGCTCCCCCCTCCCGCCTGCCCTGTAGTGCCAGGGCTGCTGCCGGGCACACCGAACCCCAGGTTCTAGTGCTTGGCTCCTGCCTGTGCGCCATGTTGCTGCCAGCAACTCCCTTTAACTTCTGGGCCTCTACTTTTTTTTTTCTTTTAATTTATTCATTTTGAGAGAGAGAGAAAGCACAAGCAGAGGGAGAGGCAGAGGGAGAGGGAGAAGCAGACTCCCCACGGAGCAGGGAGCCTGATGGGGGGCTCGGTCCCAGGACCCTGGGATCATGACCTGAGCCGAAGGCAGACGCTTCACTGACTGAGCCACCCAGGCGCCCTGGGCCTCTACTTTCTTGTCTGTGAAGTAGACTGGTACCCTGGTGAGCGCTGGCGGGCATGGCTCCCCGCTGTGCGGTGCGCCCCGCCCTTGCAGCTTCAGACACAGTCACCCAGCTGAGCCCATGGCCACCCCAGGCACAGACCAGACCTCAGCCTCCACCCTGCTCCTGGCACCCCTGCCCATGAGGTCCCGCATCACTGCCCAGCATCTGTGGCGCTCACGTACGTGGCTGGGGTGTGCCGACAAGGATGAAAAATGGCCTTTTTACCCTGACTCCGAGACAGTAGGTGATGGGAGGTGGCTCCCAGCCTGGGCCTCCTGCAGTGTGTTCACAGCTCCTTCTTTAGCTGAATTGCTTAATGGGGCAGGTGTACATCCCAGTGGGGCGTTTGCAGCAGGATGGAAGGTGAGCACCTTGTGCCCTTCTCTGTGGAGGCAGACGGATACCCATGCAGGCAGGCAAGGCGGCCACTCTCTTCCCCAAAGTTCTTCCAAGGCAGCACCAATGAGCAGAATGTTTACTAAGCTGGAGCTGATGGGACCCACAAGCGGCCACGGGAAGCACAGACGTGTCCTGTGAGCATGGCCAGTGCTCCTCGGCCACATGCATAAGGACAAGTGGCCCTGTGTTAGGTCACCTGGGTGCACACGTGCCATGTGCCCATTGGGACACTTGGCAGGACACCCTGGGGTAGAGCACCCATTGGGCAGGGTGCCCAGGTGCTCACGTGAGACAGGCCCGAGAGCACACCTTGACATGTCGCAGAACATGCACATACGTGACAGGCCAGCTGGGCTTGCACACAGGCATGAGTCATGAGAACAGGCCCAACGAAAACAGCCCACGTCAAGGATTTGTGCCTCCTGAAATTCCCTAGGTCCCAAGGTAGCCCAGAGTGTGGCCTCAGCACTGACTGTCTAGCAGCTCAGACCTTTCTGCCCCATGCTCAGGTGGGCTGCATAGAATGTTCCATGGCCTTCCACCCACACATGGACCCTGCTGATTTCTTTTGGCTTGCAGCTGCTCAGGCCTCTGCAGGCAGCAGTGCCCTTCAAGAGTGAGTCTCAAGCTGGTGAGAAGTCAGGTCCTCCTTGGTCCCCGGGCAGCTCTGTAGGCAGGACCTCTGTAGGTAGCATCCCAGACCGTGTGCCACAGCAAGAGCAGAAACCTGGCCCAGGGCCAGAGCACCAGGCCATGTGCCACCCCTCAACCCTCTCTGACCCCTGGATCGAGCGGTCACCTGAGTGGGAAGCTGGGGGGAGGCAGAAGCAGAGCTAGGGGTGGCTTTCAGTATCCTTCTCCACGGCAGGGCCCAGGGCAGCCTCTAAGCCCTCTCTGTCTCCATGGCATGAGAGGGTCCCCACAGTGAGCAGGAGGGACCCTGTCCCTGCTCCCTGCCTCTCTCCTCCCCACTCTCCGTGGGCACCTCCGGGCCAGGCCTAGGCCCAGGTGCTAGAGCATCTGATGGGAGAAGTGGACTCAGTGTCAAGGTCTCCCTGCCCAAGAATTTTTCATGCCTTTGTTAGAGAAATGGGAGACAGGCAGCCTCCACTAAACTCCACTGTGAAGCAGTAATTAATGTTCACACTGAGAGAAGAAAAAGGTCCATTTCTGTTGCTGCTCAGTGACTGTTGATTTGTGTCTCCCAATTCTGGAGGGTGACAAGCAGCCCCCACCCAAGCAAGTTGCTGCCCAGGTTTCTGGAAGAGGCCCAGGGATGGAGGCCAAGTTCCCCAGACCTCCTGTGCAGGTGCTCCTGGGGAAGCAGGGCACTGTCAGTGAGCGGTGTCTGTGTCTAGACCCTGTGGGGGTCTAGATGCCTCCAAGAGCTGTTCAGGTGATCTAAGGGAAGAGGCTGGGATGTAATGATGGTGAAGATGATGATGGTGGTGATGGTGGTGAGGATGATGAGGATGGTGGTGAGGAGGATGATGGTGGTGGTGATGGTGATGATGAGGATGGTGATGATGAGGAGGAGGATGGTGGTGATGATGAGGATGGTAGTGAGGATAGTGATGGTGGTAAGGATGATGATGGTGATGGTGGTGAGGATGATGATGGTGGTGATGGTGAGGTGATGGTGAGGATGATGATGGAGATGATGGTAGTGATGGTGAAGATGATGATGGTGATGATCGTAATGGTGAGGATGATGATGGTGATGGTGATGATGGTGATGGTAGTGATGAGGATCATGGTGATGGTGATGATGATGGTGGTGAGGATGGTGATGGTGATGGCGGTGAGGATGGTGAGGATGATGGTGGTGATGATGAGGAGGATGGTGGTGAGGATGATGATGGTGTTGATGATGGTGAGGATGGTGAAGATGATGGTGATGATCGTAATGGTAAGGATGATGATGGTGGTGATGGTGATGATGGTGATGGGGGTGATGATGGTGATGGCGGTGAGGATGGTGAGGATGATGATGGTGGTGATGAGGAGGATGGTGGTGAGGATGATGATGGTGTTGATGATGGTGAGGATGGTGAAGATGATGATGGTGATGATCATAATGGTGAGGATGATGATGGTGGTGATGGTGATGATGGTGATGGTAGTGATGAGGATCATGGTGATGGTGATGATGAGGATGGTGGTGAGGATGGTGATGGGGGTGATGATGATGGTGAGGATGATGATGGTGATGGCGGTGAGGATGGTGACGGTGATGATGAGGGTGGTGACGATGATGGTGATGGCGGTGAGGATGGTGAGGATGGTGGTGATGGTGAAGATGACGATGACGGTGGTGAGGATGGTGATGGTGGTGAGGATGATGACGGTAGCAGTGATGGTGATGAAGTGATCACCATGCTATATATCATGCCGAGTACATACCCAGCACTGTCCTAGTGCTTTGCATATATTATTCACTCATTGAAGCTGCACAATAATCCTATAGACAGGCTGTTGTCTGTGTTTTAAAGAAGCATAAACTGAGGCATGGAGAGGTCAAGGGGCTTGCCCAGGGCTGCCTGATGTGGGTGGCAGCACAGGTCCCAGTGGACGTCTGCTCCAGTTGCCCACGTTTTGGCCTCCCCACCATAGCTAGCACATCCCCTTGGGGCCTAGAGCCTGCCCTCTGCTCCATGGGCTCCCTGCTTGGACGCCCCCCACACACACACCAGCGTTACACCCACCAGGGCCACCCAGCCCAGCTCGACCCCGTGAAGGTCACCTCGCTCAGGCAGCTCCTGCAAGACAGATGTGGCTTTTTCCCTCCTTGCCCTGATTAATTGCCTCTTTCAGTTCCGACTCTATTGCAGTTAAACATTAATTCAGTAGGACTTAATAACGTGAATTCATTTACGACGTGGCCTGTGCTGGCTGACAAGGGTGTGCTGTTTGGTTAATTATAGGATCCATGCACGCTCGCTGGAAAGCACCCTCACCCTCCTTGAGTGTCGGGTCATTAAGTTCTCACTGTGACACCAAAAGCTGTGGGGAGAGGTGTGAAACAGCCCAGCCTGGGGGGTTCAGGGCACCCGGGCTGCGGTCCTGCCGCGCGCACACACAAGGCCCAACCCTCCGGGCGGTTTGATGGGACTGTGGTTTCCAAGGCAAGGGCTCAGTGCCGCTAATCGAGCAGGAAGAGGCCCAGCTGGGGGCCTCTGGCAGCTCCACCAGCAGCCTAGTCAGAAGGGCTCCTGGCCCCCACCCCTTCTCTGCCAGCACTGAGCCCCCGGCATGCCAGAGTGCAGTCCCAGCTCCGCAGGACAGGACGATGACACTCCCTGTGTTCCGGTGTGTCCCAGCCCTTCACCTCTCCAGTCCCGTCTCTCACACTCCCCTCCTCGCCTCGGGGTGCTCCTCCTCCTGAATTTCAGCCACTCTGCCCTCTCCCCGGCCCCCAGAGCTGCTCGTGAAGGACTGACCTGGCTTCTTGTCATTGTGCAGCCGGGGCACTGGGCCCATGCATCCCTTCTGCCATCTGTGCAGGGACACAACCCTGGAGGTCTCTGTCCAGGCTGTGCAGGGGGTCTGCGGGGCTTTGGGGGTGGGACGCTTGTTAGCCTCAGAAGAAACCCCCCCCACATGCCCATCCCCCAGGGTCACTCCCAGCTGCAGTGGGTGGCTGGTAAAGCACGGGGCCCATCCGTACAACCCTGTGAACTTTGCCATCAAGCGCACCCCGGCCCTCCCCCTGGGGCGCCAAGGGCAGAGCACCCCCCCCACGCTGACCAACTGGAGGGCACCACACAGACAGCAAGGTGCACGGCTGACGGGGGCCTGTCACCCTCACATGTGGCCCGGGAGATTTATTTTCAGCGGTAGATTCATTTGACACGACGTGTTGTAATTGTGGTTCCTAGGAAGGGATTATTTTTCTTTATATTCTTTTAGGGGAAAATTGCCGTGGTTTCTAGAAGAACAGTCTTTATTTTTAAAGCTCTGCCTACTGAAGATGGAAAACAAAAATTTGTTTGCACGATTACAAACCTTTCTCTAACCAGCTGAGCGAGCACGTCGAGTGGCTTACACCCAGGCTGCAGGGGCACGCGAGGCGACCCTCCCCATAGGCAGTGCCTGTGGCCTCAGGCCTGGGCTGACCCCCCCATCTGTCCGAGGGATCCAAGCCCCCTCTGCCCCTTCAATAGAGCTGGGCTGCTGAGGCTGGGCTTCCATATCCCTGCCCAGAGGACACCCTTGATCCCACCCCGGGCCCCCATCCATGCCCACCGCCCAGGAGTGCAAGCTCCTCACCTGTCACCTGGACCCGCCGCCTGGAGAGTCCAGCATGTGGGAGAGGCCTGAGGGGGTCACAGGGTAGCAGCTCTCCCAGGATGGGGTGACGCTGCCCCTCGTGTAGGCCGGGGTGAGGAGGAGGCTTAGTGGCTCACTCTGGCCCCGGTGTCTGTCCTGCAGTGGGTGCACCTGCCTGGCTGAGCATGCTTCTTTGCCTCACCTCTGCCTGGCCCGCCTCACAGAGCCCTTCACCGAGCATCTCGCTGGTGCTCTGACCTCCAGATCCCTCCCAGGCCCCCCAGGCCCCCTCGCCCGCGAGGCCCCCCTCCACAACCCTGCCACAGGGTGCTACGGGGCGCTGACTCTCCTCTATCTCTCTCCCCTGCAGTGTGACAGCGAGAGCGAAGGGGACGACAAGGTAAGCCCCCCACACCTCCTCCCGAGACCTCCACCCACGGGGGTGCAGGACAGGTGGCTTCCCCACACGTCCAGGCCCCGTCTCTGCCAGGGCTCCCTGGGATGGGGGGCACTGTGGGCAGAGCGGGGGCCCTACTCTGGGTAAGCCCCCCACTTTGCAGGCTGGGGCCGTAAACATCACCAGAGAACTGACTTCCACTAATAGCAGCAATGTGTTAGCTCCTCCTAATTACCCTCCTTTTCAGGAGCAATGCAGTTCCCGTTAACTCAGGATTTATGCACTTGGAGGGTTCAGCTCAGGAAAAACCACAGCACAGGCCTCCCTGGGGCCCTTGGCCCTGGTCATCTGCTGGCCACTGTGTGTCCTGTGGGGAGCAGGGAAGAGGCCGCCCCGAGCTCACAGCCCAGCACTGACTGTGCACCTACTGTGTGCTGAGCTCCGTGGAGGCAAACTGCAGCGGGGGCGAAGACCCTGAGAAGTGGCAGGAGTGACACAGCCGGGCCCAGGCCTGGCACTCACTCTCTGCTTGTCCTGAGGCCCCGGGGGGCAGGAACTGTGAGCCCCCCGATGCATCCAAGGACCCCAAGGCATAGAGAGGGTGAGGAGCCTGCCCGAGCTCACACAGCTGGCCCCCACAGTCCTCTGGGGTATGTGACCCGCGTAGCTGGGAAGAGTGGTAGCTGGTGGTGAGGCTGCAGGCGATGAGCACGCCGAGGGGAGGTGCCGAGTGGGTGAGGAGGACGAGTGTCCAGGCCAGGGGACAGCATGTTCCCCCATGCTTGTCGGGAGGCGGGTCCACTGCACACTGGCTTCTAGGTCAGTTTTGTGGAATGGAGCGAAGTCCCATTGGGAGGTCTGTGCGCACACAACCGTGCTCCTCGCTCACCTGCTGTGTCCTGGCCTGCGTTGGGCAGGTGCTGTCCAAGGTGTGGACAGCCAGACGGCCCCTCTCGGCAGACATACGTGAGCAAGCATGGAAAGACAGGCCTGCGGAGGATGCCCGGGGGTCCAGGTGACCAGCCTCAGAGCCTCGGGAGGGGTGGGGATAGGAAGGGCCAGGGGTCATCCGTGGCGGGGGAACAGTGGTGTGGATGGGTGAGGCCTGAGCCCCCGGGTGTGCAAGGGAAGAGTCCCTGCCCTGGATTCTTAGGAGGGCCAGAGTCTGAGTCCCAGAGCCCCCTGCCCGGAGGGACTGGCTAGGGTCTCTGTTGGGGCTCACTCCTCTGCTGTGCCAGGTGCAGCCACTTGGCCCAGACCCCCCTTCAGGCTGCCACTGGGGCTTGTGGCTGTGGGTCCTGGGAAGGAAGGCAGTGGCCAGAGTCAGCCTTCCCCATACCTGTGTGCTGGGCCCCAGCCATGGCCACAGTGAGCGGTCTGCGTGGGTGATGGGGTAGCCCAGCTCCATCTCAGGGCAGGTGGGAGGCCAGACCACCCCCATCCACAGCTTTAGTGAGGCCAGGGCCAGAGGAGAAAGCAGAACCGCCTCCACGCCCCAGTGTCCCCACCTGTTCCACGGGAGATGGAGACATGTCTTCCGAGCCACAGTGGGCTCTGAGTCAGTTAATACGGAGTGAGTAAGCCACAGGCAGCTCCCGTTTGTGGGTGGATAGAGCCGGAGGGTGCTCCAGAAAGCCCCTGTGCTGGAGAGAGCCAGGAAGGGGCACAGGCCTCCTCCCTGGTCACCCAGGTTTGCCCTCCCACGAGTGCCTGGGTCTTCTGTGACACTGGGGTGTATCTCTGGGCGGCTAGGGATGGAGGCCAGAGGCCAGGCTGAGACCCCATGCAATTGACCATGGGTCAGCATGGGCTGGCCAGGTGGGCACTCGGGCTGAGCCCCAAAGCTGCGTGATTGTGGGGAGGTGTCAGGGCTTCCCGGAGAGGCTGCCTGGGGCAAGGGCTCCCTGCCGGATAATTTGCCAACCACCACCGATGGGTCGTGCCTGGTCAGCACTGGCTGGGTCATGGTGCCGCACCAGGCTCTGTGTGGCCGCCTGGGCTGCCCCCCCGCCCCCCACCCTCCCCCCGGCCCTCCGTACCTCTCATCTGGGCACACACAGCCTCTCCGCTCATCTGCTCACAAGTCTGCCCCCGCCAGATGCAGAGACCCATACTGCCCGCACAGCCAACTCCCAGCCCTCAGTCCTGCCGTCCAAGGACGGACGCCAGCTCTCGGCCACACGGCCCCACGCTGGTTAGAACCTGCGTTTGACTGCTGTAGTGGAAACTGGAGTTAGCAGTGGCTTAATAGAGGGTTTGTATTTCTCACCGAGAAGCCCAGCTGTGGGCCCTCCAGGCTGGCACGGCCTGTGCGTGGTCATCAGGCTCCTGTCTGCTTGGCCGTCCTTGGTATGTGGCTGCCCCCCCACCCCCTTGGCCCATGAAGGCAGCTGTAGCACCAGCCACCCCATCTGCATCTCACCTCCCCACACCACTGCTCATGCAGAGTGAGTGATCACCTGTGCGGCGAGCCAGGGAGAACGTTGGTGCGAAATGTCCCATGGGGGCCAGAGCAGAGGGAGAGAGCATGAGGTCAGAGAGGCCACATTATGTAAACCGTAGCAGGAAGCTCAGGTTTGTTCCAAGTGCAGTGGGGAACCGCTGTCCCAAGAGGTCCCTGTCCCTCCGGGCTGCATGGGGACACTAATTACACACCGTGTGAGGTTGGACAGCAAGAGAGACCTGAGTTCCTTCTGCCTCCCTCTAGCCAGGCTGGGTTCCAGGGCTTCCTCCCAGCCCATCAGGAAGCAGGTGCAGCTCCGAGGGGTGCAGTGCCCGCTCATCCAGAGCCGCCAGCCTTCCTGTCCTCCCCCACCCCAGTCCAACTGACCTGCCGTGGGGCCAGCCCCCTCCCAGGAGCCTCTGCCCTCTGCAGCTCCCCACCACCTTTCTCCAGGGATACAGCCAGGTGAGGTCTTTTGCCCCTTCCAGAAGGAGCTGCTCAGGGGAGGAAGGCCACGTGTCTCCACAGTGTTTGCAGGATGGCAAAAGCCCTGATTTTATAGAGCTAGAAGAACATGGGAATGGGAGAAAGAGGCATCCCCCTGCAGCATGCCCTCCCCTGGGGCCCAGCCACCGTCCCCCCACAGCATGCCCTCCCCTGGGACCCGGCCACCGTCCCCCCGCAGCATGCCCTCCCCTGGGGCCCATCCCCCCACAGCATGCCCTCCCCTGGGGCCTGTCCCCCCACAGCATGCCCTCCTCTGGGGCCCAGCCACATTCCCCTGCAGCATGCCCTCCCCTGGGGCCCGTCTCCCCGCAGCATGTCCTCCCCTGGGGCCCGGCCACTATCCCCCCGCAGCATGCCCTCCCCTGGGGCCTGTCCCCCCACAGCATGCCCTCCCCTGGGGCCCAGCCACCATCCCCATGCAGCATGCCCTCACCTGGGGCCCGTCCCCCTGCAGCACCCCCTCCCCTGGGGCCCGTCCCCCTGCAGCACCCCCTCCCCTGGGGCCCGTCCCCCCCCCCCCCCGCAGCATGCCCTCCCCTGGGGCCTGTCCCCCCACAGCATGCCCTCCCCTGGGGCCCGGCCACCATCCCCCCACAGCATGCCCTCACCTGGGGCCCGTCCCCCTGCAGCACGCCCTCCCCTGGGGCCCGGCCATAGGGTGCCTCCCAGACCATCACTCAGCCCTGGGGCACCCGTGTGCTACACAGAGGTGGAAGGAGCTCCCCTTGCCCCACTCCTGGCTGCACAGTGGGCTGGAGACAGCAGGGCTGCTCTGGACCTGTGGTGAGGCAGCTGGACGTGCAGGTTGGGCAGCTCAGGGCCCTGGGTCTGGGCGCTGGGGAAATCGTGGGAGGCAGGCCGTCCCCAGGGAGGCCTCCCCCCGGACAGGGCAGCAGGAAGACCCAGGCCCCCTCTCTTCCAGCCAGTGTGCTCCTCCCAGACCTGCTAGGGTCTGAGGTCAGATGCCCCTGCAGCCCACCCACCCCTCGCCCACTGGCCTTGGGCTATGACACACCGGGAATGGTCCACGTCCAAGACATGGGCACCCGGAGACCAGCAGAGCCTCTGTCTACCTTGCAGCCGGCCCGGAGGCTGGTGTGTAGACAGACAGACAGACAGGAAGACCTCTGTCGCAGCCCCTCCTGAAAGAGCAGGCTCCACCCGTGGGTGCCCCATGCTGGCTCTGCAGGCCCCCCAGCCTGGCCCGCCCACCCCCCAGCCCTGCTCTGGGCGCCGGCTGCTGGTGGGGAAGGCAGCCGTGCTGCCAGAAGGCTCAGGAGCCAGGCAGCCAGATGGCCCCTCCACAAGGCTGTGGTTGGTGTCTAACTGCTTTTTTATTGGGAAAATATGGGGTGAAAGATTGTGTGGGGCTCGTTAGGCAGCCTCCTGGGCCTGGACTGGCCGCCATCTGCCCCAGTGGCCCAACCAGGTGGCTGCTGGGCTAGTCCTCCTGCTTGCTGCCTGTGGCCACTGCGCTCTCTCAAGGGATGTGGGTCTGGCCGGCCCGTCTGTCAGACCCCCTGCGAGGATGAACCCCCAGCGCTGGGCCTCTGCCGGCTCCCGAGCAGCAGGACCAGGAACGGGGCCGGCAGGCAGCTGGCCAGCCGGGAGGGGCCGGGGTCCCCCGAGGGCACCAGCACACTTCCACGGCCGGCCCATACCCTCTGGACTTCACTTTTCTCTCTGCTAAATGGGGGTCCTGGGGGGGCCTGTGGTCTGGGGTGGAGGCGAGAATGCCAGCCACTGGAGTGAGCATCTGGACCCTAGGAAGCAGGTTTGGGGCTGCCTGAAATGAGGTGAGTGGGCAGTCGCTCCTCCCCCGGCCAGCCTTGCCCCGTCTGTGTCCTGTCCCTACAGTGGATACACACTCAGGCCCAGGCTCCCCAATGCCTGACTGGGGTCCTCCCCGCACCTGTTTTCTCTCTGAAATGAGAGGTCCACCTCCTAGATCCCTGGGACCTGCGAGGAGAGGGCACAGCAGAGCACACGGCAGCCCAGGGCTGGAGCTCCCTGCCCTCCAGCCAGTAACCCTTCAGTTGCTGGACCATGTAGGATCCGGGGTCAAGGAGGGCTGATGCCAGGGCAGCGCCCAGTGTGTGTCCTAGGAGGCTGGGGCCTTCTGAGGACGTGCCCTGCACCCCATCCCTGCAGGAGCTCCCTGCTCAGTGGGCTTCCCCCACGTGTCTCTCCTGGACCCACTCCTGGGAACACCTGCTCAGAAGTCTGTGGGAGGCTCTCCTGTCCCCTCACCCGATGTCCTGCCTCTGCAGGTCAGTTGCTGTGGGGACGATGGTGCAGGGAGCTCCTTAGAGAGGTACAGGCCAGGTGCAGGGAAAGCCTCGTGGGCATGTGGGGGCAATGAAGCCAACCACCCTCTGAGCCATGAGCTTTGGCCTAGGGATGCTGAGCCCAGAGAGTGTCTTCCCATGGGTCTGTCCAAGGCAGGGCCTCGGACCATTGCATGCCGAGGGTCCAGATAGGCGCTGGGTGTGGCAGGTGGGTCCCAGTGAGGACCATCAGCTCACTTGGCCCCCGATAACCCTCCAGAGTGGCAGCTGTCCTGCATCCTGTTCCGAGCACGGCTCCCCAGGTTGTGGCATCCCAGCAGACGGGGTGCAGGGGTGGGGGGTGGGATTAGCACCTACTGTGATAAATTGTCACAAACTCGGTGGCTTAAAACAGTTCAAGTTTTATAGTTCTGGAGGTCACAAGTCTGAAATGGGTGTCATGGGGCCCAAATCAAGGTGTCAGCCTCGCTGGTTCCTTCGGGAGGCTCCAGGGAGAACACAGTTGCTTACCTTTCCAGCTTCCTGGGCTCTGACCCCGACTCTCCTCCTCCCTCTTGTAGGGACACTTATGGTCACATTGGGTCCACTGGGGCCCTCCAGGCTCACCACCTCCTCACCAGCTCCTTCACCATAACTGTAAATCCCTGGGCCCCTTAGGGTGATGGACATATTCTCAGGTTCTGAGGATTCGGACATGGATGTCGTGGGGACCACTGTTCTCCTGCTGTGGCAGGGGGCTAATGTCTGGGTCTCAGGCCATGGCACATGGTGGACAGTGCTTTCTAGGACCAGGGGCCCAGAGGAAGCAGGTCAGGGTGAGGGAGGTGAGAGAGACCAGGATGCTTTGGGCTGCAAGTGACCAACAGTCACCTCACAGGAGCCGGAGTGAAACGGAGCCTGGGGACAGCAGGCAGGAGGGGACGATGGGTTTCCCTCGTGCTGGGATCCTGCCGCCGCAGGGCGCCGCGGGGCCCCACTGATCTGGGCCAGCCTCCCCCTCCCCCTCGAGAGCGTGTTCGCATGGCCTTGCCTCCGTGAGTGCGCACAGCTCCAGCTGGAGCCGGCCGGGGCACATGTAGACGCTCCACAGGGAGAGGAAGTCGGGGGGCGGGGGGGGTGCTGTGTTCAGCAGGAAGCAGAGGTGCTGGGGTCATGGCCTGCATGCAGGGCAGGACTGACTGCCCCTTTCCAGCTCAGTGACACCCCAGATGGGGGGCCTCTGTCCCTTCCAGAGCTAGCTGCGCGGCCCCCATGCCTGACTGGGGTGGGGGGCTTACAGAGAGGCCGTCTGTCTGTTGGGCTGCTCCCCCTGTGGCTGGAGGGGTCACAGCCCCTCAGACCCCCCCTGCCTGGCAGACCTCATAGGCCTCGCTGGGCTGGGGGCTTCCAGCCTGGTGAAGGCTTGTGGGTGGGTGGTCCTTACCTCCAGGGCAGGTGGGGGCACGGTGGGAACCCCAGGGTCTTTCAGGGCCAGGTGTATGCTGAGCACACACATAAGCAGGCCAGATGCTCTCGGATGCAGTGAGGGCCTGAAGACAAGAGGGATGGGTGGGGCATGGGTCCGTGGGGGTCGAGACACCCCCCCCGACTCCCAGGTGCCCACCTCCCTCCCTGCTCCACCAGCTCAGTGCCACAGCCTCAGGTGGTCCGAGCCCCCACAGCCACCCTGGCCCCACCACAGGCTTCCGCCCCTTGGGGGTCCCCCCCGCAGGACCTGGGGTGACTGTCCCACTCAGCCCCATCCCACCCCTTCCCCATCCCCAGAGGGGAAGGGCTGAGAGCCAGGCCTGCCCGCCACCTCCATAAGAGTACTGGGCCACCGCGGGAGCCTTAGCGAGACATGCCTTCCCGCCCGCACACGCGTGCGTTCACACCACACAGTGCCGTTACACGGATAGATGCTCTGTGTGCACACACCTGCACGTTCACGGGCACCCCTCAGCCCTGTCCTCAGAAAGCCCAGGGGGCTCATGGCTTCTGCTTCGGACTCCAGCTGAGGATACCTCACCCCCGGGACGGGCTGGCAGGGGGCCTGCCCTGCCTCACTGGACTCCAGCGCAGGTCAGACCATTTACACAACAGGAACGTATTCCGCCATGGTTCTGGGGCCTCGAGGGGAGGGTCCTTCCTGCCTCGTCCGCCTCGTCCAGGTGTCCCTGGCTTGTGGCTGCATCCCCCGTCTCTGCCATTGTCATGTGGCTTCTCTCTGACTCCTCCTAGAGGGACAGAGTCCTTGGGTTTAGGGCCACTCTGATCTAGGATGATTTCAAGATCCTTGTCTCTCTCCCTCTCCCTCTCTCTGTCTCTCTTTTGCGAGAGGGAGGGGGAGAGAGAATCCCAGACAGGCTCCACACCCAGCGCAGAGCTGGGCGCAGAGATCATGACATGAGCCGAAATCAGGCAACCTGAGATCCTTATGTTCGTCACCCCTGCAGAGACCCTAATCCCACATATGGTCACATTCTGAGGTTCCGGGAGGACATGTCTTCTGGGGCCACCACTCAGCCAGTGCGTCAGGCTGCGCCATCCTGCTCGTGTCCACCTCCATGTGGCTGCCACGAGCCACATGGCTGCCACGGTCACGGCATTGAGGACGGCAGATGGCCTGGGGCCTCCTCCCCTGGGACCGGCAGCCTTCAGAGCCCTCTAGCCCAGCTCAGCATCCTGGAACTGCTCTCCCGGTGCTGCCGGGCCCTCCCTCCAAGTCTTGCCACAGGGTTTTCTTAATTCTGTGAAATCCACGTCTTTGGCAGCGTCTAGACCGCTTCGCACTGAATTAGCATTTCCCGGTCGGTGAGGAGGCAGCACTGGCCGTTTGAGCGGGGTCTGATTCCACTCTGTCAGCCCATTAGTGGGGTCTGTGGGTCTTTCTGGCTTCGCTTCCCTCCCAACACTGGGTGCCGGTTAGCGAGGGCCCTCCCTGAACCCTGCCCCCACACCCTGGCCTCCGCTGAGCCCGCCAGGCCACCCCCGTGGGGACCTTCCGTGCGAGGCCACACTCCCACCACGGCCAGGAGAACCAAGGCCAGGAGCGGGGTCCATGCTGGGCGGTGAGGGATGGGAGGGCACTCAGGCCCAGCACCCCGGCCCCCTCCCTGAGAGCCCCAGCCACAGCCACACTCCCACAGGGCCCTGACCTTGGTCTCAGCAGGTGTTCCTGTCACGCCCGCAGGCCTTCCTCACCTGCAGACTCTGCCTCTACTTACCCCCAGAGAGGCAGCCTGGGGGAGGGGGCAGGCACCTCCCCTGGTGCTGCCTGGGATGACAGACAGAGGTACAACATTCTCCGTTGAGTGTGTGTTTCCCTGGGAAGCCCCTGTGCTCCCCGACCGCTGCCTTCCTCCTCCTCTTTGTCTGCCCCTCTGTTCCCTTCCGGATTTTGCACCTTCTCAGATCTTCCATGTCACAGCTACCTGCCTTTCTAAACACAGACAGGCCTGCCCTGGGATCCCCCAGCTGGAGGGGGACGCAGTGCCCAGCTCAGAGGTGCTGTCTCGAGGACTGTCAGTGCCTCAGGGTGGCCTTGGGGACCATGCTTGACATGAAGACAGGCTTCCCTTGGGGTCTGGGGCTGCAGTGGGTGGGGGCACTCGGTGACGTGGCTGGGCTGGGGCTGCTCCCCCTTGGACGGCACGTCTGCAGGTGCCTCCTGCCGGTGCTTAGACTGGCCCAGCAGAACCTCTCGGCCCCCACCTGCTATCCCCACCCCCACTGGCTCTGCCAGGGGTAGGGTCTCTAGCCAGCTGGGGGAGAGTGGGTGCAGCCTGGCCACCAGCCTGGGTCTCTCCTCTGTAAGAGGCACGACAGTAGAATGCACCCCTGGGGGGCCCTGAGGATTCAGAGCTCAGTTAGTGAGGAGTACCCGACTTGGTGTATGTCTGCCCCCGGGAGGGTGGGACCTGCCCAGGGTCACAAAGAAATGACAGAGCTGCGACTCCACCAGGGCCCCTGTCCACTGTCGTCCCCTCCCCCTGCTCCTTCCCCTGCAGGCCCCTCTAGGCCTCAGTATCAAGCCCATGGTGGACAAGAGGGACAGCAGGGCCCCATGCTGGCCCCTGGCCGACCTCCCCCTGCAGAGCTCCCAGCTCCTGTAACCACGGCCACCTGCCACTCTACTGGAACAGCCCCATCTCCATCACATGAGAGGCCCCCCACTATGCCGCCTGGCTTATCCCAACAGCTCCCAGCTAGGCCCATTGCTCCCCACCCCCCACCCCAACCTTATGGTGGATCCTACAGAGAGGGTCTTAAAAGAGTTTCTCTCCTGCCTAAACCTGGAGCCACATCCTCTTGCTCAACACAAACACCCAAGCGCCCTTGAGTTCCTGCCAGGTTGCTCCTTCCTCAGGACCTTTGCACTGGCTGCTAGCCGTCCAAGAAGGGCTCTTCCCCAGAGATCCCCTCAGCCTGGTCTGCGCAGAGGCCCTGGTTGGAAGGGCCTCCCTGACTGCCGCTCAGAGCAGCACATGATCACCTTGCCCGTCCAACTGCTGTACTCCCACCCCATTTGTACATGTCTGGCCTGACTCCCGGTGTGTTTGCCAGTGGCTTGCACGAGGCTGTAAGCGGGACCCAGGCCTGCTGCTGGGCATTTGTGCGCCGACATGGGGGGGGCAGCCTGTCATGCCCCAAGGGCTGGTCTTTCTGCACTCCATCCCCTCATCGGAGTCCTGGATACAGACGTGGGGGTTCTGTGGCTGCTGTGGCCAACTTCCGCAAACTGGCGGCTGCAGACAACACAGACTGGTTATCTCACAATTCTGGTGTTCTGGTTTCCATGGGCTTAAGTCAGGGTGGGGCCAGGCTTGTCCCCCTTCCCTGCCTCCTCCAGCTCCCAAAGACGCCCACATTCCTAGCTCCTGGCCCTTCCTGTGTCCACAGCCAGCAGAGTGGCATCTTCCCATGTCCTTCCACTGGTAAGGACTGTGATTACACTGCCCCCCATCATCTGCCCATAGTAAGGTCAGCTGGTTAGCACCCTTAATTCCACTCTGCCGTGTAGGGTAACTACTCAGACTCCTGGGACAAGGGCACGACATCGTTCAGAGCTCTTAGGCTGCTGGGACACCCCACTGCATGAACGTCTTTCCCCTTGGCTGCCAGAGGCCTTGGAGCCAGGGCTGTGTGCAGGAGCTCATAACCCTGTGGGGTGCGGTGTGGCGGCTGAGGAGGCCCACAGACACCCCCCTGTGAGGCAGAGACTCCTCCCCAGCCCCCGATTTTCCCAGCATGTCTTGGCTAAGCCCACAGAAGCCACAGTCCTGCTGGGGTTCACGTCCCGGCTCTGCCACAGACCAGCTGCATGACCCCGGACGGGTCACATCGGTCTCTACCTCCGTTGGTTTTCTCGTCAGTACAGTGGGGGTGACGGGGTGTCCTCAGAGGATGCAGGCATGAGGGCCCAGCGATTTCACAGTTACAGGGCATATAGCGTGACATGTGACACGCAGCTAGTGTTTGCTGTTTTTATGGCAGGCAGCAGCAGGACCTGGGGGCACGGCGTTAATGTGGCAGCAGAAGGGAATACGTGTATTTGGTACATAATTCAAGCAGAACAAAAGGACTTCAGGTCCCCACCGCGAGTGGCGCTGCTAGCCGTTTCTTCTGGACCCTTGGAGATGAGCTGGGTCCTATGCAAATGTGTCCATTCGTGTGTATTTAGCCCGCGCACGGGATCCTGGAGCTCGCAACCACGGGTCTCTGGGAACGGCTACGCAGCGCGCTCCCCAGTGTGGACCCGGCCACTGATTCTCGCAGCCTGGGGCAGGTGTTTGCAGGTTCTGACCTGGGCTTCTAAGCCAGGGGTCCCTGGACGCCCCACCAGAGCTGGCCTCCTGGTGCCCCCCGAGCGTGTGTTCTGCGTGGATTGCCGCACAGCGCGTTTCATGATAGGAAGCTGTACCCCGCCTGTGCGCTCTGGAATGGAGGGTGCCGGTGCGCCTGGCTCGGTGTCCGCACATGCAGGCGTTTGCAAGGGGCGGTGGTTCGCCCGGATCTGCAGTGGGCTTTCGCCCGCCGAGCGGTGCGTGCCCCGCAGTACCCGTTTGCGCTTCCAGTAACTGGACCGTTCCCCACTCTGCGTTCGCGTTTCGCAGATGGTGACACCGAGCCCCAGGGAGGGCGGGGCTTACATCGTACGGACGTGCGAGCTCTGTCATCTTTCCTCGCCGCTCGGTGACTCAGTTTCCCCCTCTGTAAACTGAGCGTAGGAGCCGTGCATAAGTTGTTGCGAGTCGGAGGGGGTCGGGCCCATAAAGAGCTCAGCACAGCGGGCGCTGCGAGCGCTGACCTCGTGGCGGAGAGGGAACATCCAGGTTCCGACCGGCCTGCGGCCCCGCGCGGGCAGATCCGCGCCTCGGGGCTGGATTAGTCGGGCCTACCCGCGCCCCGCCCCCGCCCCGCCCGCCCGCGTTCTCGCCGCCGCCTGCGCGCCCGCCAGCAGTGCGCCCGCCGCCGCCGCCGCCGCCGCTTTCTCCGGCCCTCGCCGCGCCCGACGGCGCCGGGGGCCCAGCGCGCCCCGAAAACCGCCCAGAGCGCGCCGAGTCGGCGCGGCCCGCGTGCGCGTCCCCGGCCCGGGCTCCGGCTAGGCAGGGCGCGCGGGGAGAGGGGCCGCCTCGACGGGCCAGGGTGGCGGGGGCCCGCGCTCCGCCGCCCGCGTCCATGCCGCCCGGCTCCGGCTCCGGCCCCGGCCCGAGGACTAGCGGCAATTGCCTGCAGAGCCCGTCACACCCGGGGCGCCCGCGCGGTGAGTGCGCGCTGGTGGCTCCGGGGAGGGATTCGGGACTTCGGGGGCCGGGGACGAGAGCAACCGCCCCCTCCAGAGGAGCGGGGCTCAGGAGAGGCCCCCGGCGCTCTGCCCACCCCGTCTCTCCCGGGAGCCAGGCGCGCGGAGACCCCGTGTCTCCCCGGCTGCGCCCCCGCGGCCCACGTGGCGGCCGGCGGGCGGGGGTGCATCCCTGCAGAGGGTCCCGGGCCTTGGCCAGGGCACTGGGGGGGCCCTTGGCGGAGGCGGGGCCGGGCGTCGTGGGGGACGCGCGCTTTTGTCTGCGCCCCGGCGGGGGCTCGGCCACCCCGGTTCCCGGCGCCCTCCGCGCTCACCTGCCCGGAGTTGGAGTTCTTTGTCTGGGGCGGGGCGCGGCCGGCGGAGGCTGTGCCGCGTGTCTGAGCGGAGGCTGCCCCGCGGGTCGGGTCCTCGAAGACAAAGCGCGCTGTGACCTCCGCCCGCCGCCGGGATTGTGCACCCTAGGGGAGTTAGTGCCGGCCGTGACACTCTCCCTACCGGGCGTGCCCCCTCCACCGAGACCGTGAACCTGCAGCCCGGGCACCTCCCACCTGTATTTTCGCCCGGAGTGACCCCTTTCTTCCGCCCCCACGCTGGCTCAGCGCCAGGTGTAGAGACGATGTGGCTGCCTGGGTCACATCCCAGTAGATGGTCTTCGGGAAGTTATTTGCACAGGTCTGGTGGCTGCCCTGGGGCTGCCCACCCCCCTTGGGTCTGCTGGCCAGCTCCAGACCCCTCCCCGTGGAATGGAAGGAGCAGAGGGACTGTGCTGCGCGAGCTCCAGCAGGAGCGTCTCTTTTCGTGCCCGCGGAAGGGGGCTGGCACGCGGGCGCGGCCCCGCAGCGGTCTGAGGGTGCCTGCCCGTCTGTTCAGAGCCTTCCCAGGTGGGCATGGCTGCGCCTGGCCAGATGTCCAGGCCTCTCACTGTGGTCCAGGAACCTGCCCGGGTCCCTTCCCAGAACCCCTGCAGGGACTCAGGTCCTTCAACTTCCCCAAGCAAACTTTAACTTGGGCCCTCCGTGGCATTGGGGGTGGTGGGGACTGGATGGACCTGGGAGAGTGCCTTCCCTCCTGCCTTTGCCAGGCTGGCATCCAGGGTGGGGAGTGGTGGGGAAGACACCCCCCCCCCCAGCCCCTCCACTGTTCCCCTAGAATTTCCAAGTGTCTGGGGCGCCACCTCCTGGCCCCTACTCAAGCCCCAGGCCTTGAACTGAACCAGCATGGCCTTAGGTGAACTTGCTCCCCCTTCCCCCCAGGCTGGGACCAAGAGGAGTCGTGCCCCACAGAACACACGAATTTTCTCAGTGCCGCCTCTCCGCGTTCCTTTCTGATACCGCCTTGTTCCGACAGGAATGGCTGTGTCAGAACAGGGGCCTCGAATGGGGTTGGCGCTTGGGGGCCCCCCCAGCTTCCCTTTCCCAGCCCAGACTCCTGGATGGTAATGGCAGCTGGGGTGGTGGGGCCTTGAGCTCGTTCATGTGCTCTGCCGAGAGATAAGGAGCCCCTGGCCGTGGCGCTGAGCTGGGGACCCTCGAGGCTGCTTGCGCAGTTAGCACCGTCCCTTTGGCCCAGAGGGCCTGTCAGCACAGCAGATGATGAAGACCTTAAGGGGCCGCCTCATCAGAGGAGACGGCTGGCACACAACAGCTCCTCTCATCGGTGGCAGTGCCCACGCACATCCAGGGCAGCTGAGGCAGCCAAGCAAGAAAAGACTTTCAGACCCGTGCCCTGGTGCTGGGGGCTGTGGGGGAGGTGGGCCTCACACAGCCTGGCAGGATCAGGGACAGATTGCAGTTGGGGGCACTGGGAAGACACTGGAGTGCTTGAGTTGGGGGGTGACCTGTTCTGATTTGGATTTAAAAGAGACTCTTGGCTTTGTGGAGAATTCATCTGTGGGCATGTTAACAAGCCCAGGTAATGAGAACAACAGAGCTGTCACTCGGGCGCTGCCGTGTGGTCCTGGGGTCTCTGGACGGGCCCTGGGAGGGTAGGTGACCCCTGTGCCATCAGGCAGGGGTACAGCGTGGGGGTGCAGTGGTCATCGCTCCTGGCAGATCTGGGGCCATGACTGCCATAGAGCAAACTCGCGTGAGCTGTCCTCCTGGTCACTTTGCAGACAAACAGACCAGGGGCCTGGCCCTGAGGGGCAGACGGGGACAGGCGCTGTCTGTCCCCCCAGCCCCTGCAGACCCCCAGCTCAGGTGGACACCCCATGGGGACTCCTAGGGGTGAGGTGATAATCCAGGGACTCTGACAGCCACTACTCACCATGTAGAATGTACCAGAAACAAACTTGGGAGAGAAGAGGTCAGATGCATACGACTACATTTCCGCCGCCACCGTCAGATAGAGAACGCTTTCATCACCCCAGAAAGCTCCCTCGTATTTTCTCTTAATTTTGTATTTATCATGGTAAGATACACATAACAAAACTTACCATCTTAACCATTTCTAAGCACACAGTGAACAAGCATTAAGCAAATTCACACTGTTTTGCAGCCGCCGCCGCCTCTATCCACCTCCGTCCACCCCCGGACTCCACCTGGAAAACGGGCACTGTCCCTACTAAACCCTGGCTCCCCCGTCCCAGCCCCTGGTGCCACTTCTACTCTGTATGAATCTGAGTCCTCAGATAAGTGGGATCCTCCAATGTTTGTCCTTCTGGTTCTGGCCTCTTTCTCTCAGCACCGTGTCCTCAAGGTCCATCCAGATAGTAGCAGGTGTCAGGATTTCTTTTTAAGGCTGAGCGGTATCCATTGCACGTATGGACCATTTAGTTCCTCCATACACTTGCTGATGGACACTTGGCCACTCCCACTTCTTGGCTACTGTAAATAATACTTCTGTGCCTATTAGCATACAAATATTTGTTGGGGACTCTGCTCTCAGTTTTGGGGAGTATGTATCCAGGAGTGGGATTACTATATCACGTATTTCCACGTTCAACCTTGTGAGGACCTTCTGGACCGTTGTCCACAGCAGCTGCACCTTTTACTTCCTGCCAACAGTGCTTGAGAGTCCCAGCTTCTCCGCATCCTAGCCAGCACCTGCTGCTGTCTGGCTTTGATAGTGGCCGTCCTCACAGGCTGAGCCCCCATGCTCTTTGGTGCCCGGTCGTTCCCCAACCCCCGCCCCCGCCCGCCCAGCAGCAACCACTGACCGCTTTCCACCAGGAAGTCCAGCATAGGGCCTCTGCACACATGAGAGGCAGTGGTCCTGGGGCCAGGGGATGTGAGGGCTGGGGCGATGGCTGAAGAACTCACAGTTTCATTTTGGGGTGATGAAAATGTCCTAAGCCTGACTGAGGTGACAGTTGCTCACAGCTGCAAAGACACTAAAACCACTGAACTGTACACCTTTGACAGGTGAATTGTATGGCATGTGAATTATAGCTCAGTGAAGCTGTTTTTAAAAAAGTCAACTAGTGGGGTGCCTGGTTGGCTCGGTTGGTGGAGCATACGACTCTTGATCTCGGGGTTGTGAGTTCGAGCCCTACGTTGGCTGTAGAGATTACTTAAAAATAAAATCTTTAAAAAAATCAACTAGCAAGAAGGGCAGTCTTATGGAGCTCCTTCCTGTGAGCTGTGGCAGAGTCCTCCACGCAGGGCCACGTCCTCACCCTAACATCGCGCCATCTTGCATGCATGTGGGCGTCCCCCCAGGAGAGAGGCTGAGAGGTGAGGTCCATCAGAAACCACTTGGAGTAGGATGCTCTGCTCTGGACACTCAGTGCTTTGTCACAGCCGTGGTTCCCCAGACCTGTGACTTAGAGCAAAGTGTGGTGGGTGCTATCCTGCAGCCTGTTCAGTTCCAAGCTCTACTCCATCCTCCGGCACCAGGCCCAGCGGAGTCCTCGGGTTCCTGGGGCTGGCCCTGCCAAGATGTACCTGAGTTCCCAAGTGCCAGCCCCCCACTGGCAGGGCCACACTGAACCCCCACATCTCTGCTGAGCATCCTCGAGTCCCGGATCTTGGGTTGAGTGACCTGTGTGCCCACGTGCTTGCACCAGGCCTGGGCATGGTCACCCTCCTGGGTGGCAGCTGTGGACACAGGAGGACACGTTCTGCCAGGCCGGGCAGACCTCACATGCACAAAACCTGCCCAGACCTGTGTCCTGGGGGCAGGGTAAGAGCCAAGTTCACCCCCAGGCCCTTCATCCCCTCTGTTTCTGACCCTCCTCTCTGTCTTCCAGGCATCTGTGGGCTCCGAGAAGCTCTTTGCCCCAGCAGCCGATAAAGGTAAGCATGTTCCTTGGCCTCACCTCCTCACCTCTAGGAAGGGACAGGACACATCCCAGAAGTCATCATGGGAAGGGACAGTGGGCCTTTTGGGGCAAGAGAGTGGGCTCCAGGTTAGGCTGTATCATGGGTCGGGTTCTGGATGCAGAGCCTGAGGCAGGAGTTACGTGCTGTGATTTACAGCCCACCCCCCCAGCAAAAGCTACAAGGAAAGCAGAAGTCAGGAGCAGGGCCAGCACTGGAGCAGTGGTTCCCAAAGTGGGGTTCCTGCCCCTTCCCCAGAACTGTTAGCAAGGCATGTTCCTAGACCCTCCCGAGGCTCATGGGGTCAGGTGCTCTGGGGACAACTGGCAGCTCGTGGTTTGGCACCTGCTGAGGCACCCCTGGCTGCCAGGGCCACCACTGCATACATGGCTAACATTGCCATGAAGGGACTAGATCCCTGCCCAGCAGCCCCACCCCTTGGCCGGTGGCCCCCACATGGTAGCACAGGCACATGGTGCCAGGAAGCTCTCCTGGCCTGCACTGCTCTAGAGAGTGAGTTCCCTAGCATCCAAGGCCAGGAGAGGCCATTGTCACCCAGTCTGCCAGGGTCACTGGACCCAGCACAGAGAAGGGGCCTGCTTGGAAGGCTCTGTCCAGATGGGACTGGACGCAACAGCCTTGCAGCACAGACAGGTGGGGGCCCACAGTGACCAGTCCTACTGGCCTGGGAGCAGGGCATGGTCTCCCCGTGCTTCAGGTGGAGAAGCCTCGTCCTCAGATCAAAGCATTTCTGCAAAGCCTACACATGCCAGAGTCAGGGTAGGGGATGCCAGACTGGTCTTGGGAGAGAATTTCACACAGAGTGTAACACAGAACTGTGTCCTTTTCAACAAATAATCACAAAATGGATGGACACTTACCCTCTCAACGGTCCGGAGACCAGAAGTCTGAAATGAAGGTGTTGGCAAGGCCACACTCCAAAAACTCTAAGGGAGGTTCCTTCCCTCCTCTTCCTCCTGGGTGTCATTCCCACCTCCCATGGCCTCTTCCTTTTGTCTTCGAAGGACGCCCATCACTGGGTCTAGGGCCCACCTTGTTCCAGACTGGTGTCATCTCAATATTCTTAGCTTGATGACATCTGCAAAGACCCTTTTTCCAAATTAGGTCACATTCACAGGTGCTAAGGACCACAGTTTGGACAGGGCTTTTTGGCACAGTTCAGCCCACTGCCAGGTCCACTCATGCACGTGTGTAGGCAGAGCTCGGGCAACCAGTCAGGGTTCTGCAGTGCCCAGGGAGGCTCATAGCAGGGGTGACCACCCGTAGTGCTCATGCCTCCCCAGTGAGGGGAGAGGCTGCAGGAGGGCCAGGGCACTGGCCGCACACAGCTCTGCCCAGCCCACACCTGCCTCTTTCCATCCTCATGGCTGTGCTTACTTTGCAAGAGGTGGCACAAACATGGAGGAGAGAGAGGTCAGAGTGCCAGGCCGGCAGCCCTTGGCAGCTGTGAGCGGGTGGGTAGAGATGGTGCCATGAGCCATCAGGCCTCAGTCCCCGTTCTCGTGGCGGTGGTGGCCTCCTCCCCAGTTCTGGCCCTGAGCAAACATGCGGGCTGCTGGTTAAAGCAGGAGGTGTCACCCAAGAGGAGGCAGAAGGAGCCATTTCCTGCTGCCACCAGTTTCTGCCAGGGGAGGAGACGTCCCAGAGGTTCAGAAGAGTCCTCTGGGTCTCGCTGCCGGCCCGGGTCCCACGGCCTTGCAGCTGCAGGCTCTCTGCCCCACTCAGCGTGGCAAGTGCCCACATGGGCCCCAGGAGGACATGAAATCTGCCCACAGCCCAAATGGGGTGACCGCAATCAGGAACCTGGATTCCCACTCCTAGGAAACTGGGCCGCGGTCCGCTCCAGACAAAGCCTCCTGTGGCTGGACACGCGCCCTCTGCCTAGCCTGCCTTGGGGATTCCTGATCCGCCTGACCTCTGGGCACGTGACCTGAGACACTGCTTGGAAAGGCGGGTTTGGAATGAGTAGGAGGAGGTCAAGGTCATGAGCACACACACAGCTCCAAGGGGAGCAGTCTCGGCTGGATCTGCCTGGACAGTGGGTGTGGCGAGGGTGGGAGATGACCTGGACGGCGGCAGTTGCGGGGACTTATTCCCACCAGGTCCCAGCGAGGCCAGTCCTCCGGAGGCCTCCCAGGTCATGGGCCCAAAGAGGGCTCAGGCCATGGGTCACCTGGGTGGTTTCGAAAAGAACGCAGGCCTCTAGCGCGCGTGTTGCACAGTGGCAGGAAGGGCCTGTCCATGCGGGCATCAGGTTCGGACCAATGCCCTGCTTGGGCCAAGCGTGCGCTGCACTTTGCCCCCCTTCCGGAAACTGCGGGCTCTCTGGGCCGGCAACCCTCTTCCCCAGCCCCAGCAGGGGCCCCAGCCCTGGCCCCTGTGGAGTGGGGGGTGGGGGCCCAGCCCTGGCTATGACCTCGCTGCCACTGTCCCTGAGTCAGGCCCAGCTCACTCCGGCCCTCTCTCCGCAGGCCCCACGCTGGGCGAGGAGGCCGAGGCCAAGGCCGGGGCGCCGCCCAAAGTCTCGGGCCTGGAGCGCAGCCGCGAGTTGAGCGCCGAGCCGCCCTTCCTGCCCACGGTGCGCAGCCCCGCGCCCCCCGCCGATCCCGCGCCAGGCGCCCCGGCCAGCCCGCCGGTCAAGAAGGAAGCCCCCGCCCTGCCCCGCCTCACCCCGCAGCCGCCGCCCGCGCCCCCACAGCCCCGCGCCCCGCTCCCGACGCACGTGCCTCTGCCCCTGGGCGCCTTCGCGGGCCAAGGCCAGGCTGCGCACAACGGCCTGCACAGCCTCAGGTGGGGAGGGGAGGGGCCTGCGCGGGGCGGGGGCGGGGCCGCGCGGACGCCCCGCCCCCAGGCACTGAGCCCCCGCCCCCCGCAGCAGGAGCAGCGGCGCCGGGAGCAGCGCCAGCCTCGGGCTCGCGAAGCACGCGTCCCTGTCGCCTCTCGGGCCGGGCCCCCACCTGTCTACCTCACACTTGGCGCTCCGCTCGCAGGCCCAGCACCAGCACCACGCGGCGGCCATGTTCGCCGCCCCCCCGACACTGCCCCCGCCCCCGGCGCTGCCGGCCAACAGCCTGGTCATCCCAGGACACCCTGCCGGTAGGTGCTGGCTGGGGCCGGGGTCGCCGCCCCCCGCACTCTGATCCTCACCTCTGGGCAGGTGGGAGGGACGCGGGCTCCCCGGGGAAGGGGTGCGGGCTCCCGGGGTAGAGCCTCCCGCACCTGCTCCCGGGCCCCAGGGGCTGACGGCGGGGCCCTGGCCCCCGCAGGCCGCCTTTCCCAAGGGGGTCCCACTGCCCGCTGTCGGCCTGGGTTGTGCACGCGCACGCAGGCGCAGGGGTGCCCCGTATGTGCACATGGAAGCAGATGCATCCGCTGCTGCATCCTGAGCCCTTGCCAGGCCTAGTCAAGGGGAGGGGCGCCTGGAGCGGCTCCGCTGCTGGGCCAACAAAGGTTTCCAGGGCCTGCTGTGACCCTTGCAGTCCCTCATCCTTAGTGGGTCTGGGACGACGGGGCATGCAGAGCTGAGTCCTGGAGTAGGGGGTCTCCAGGTGAACCGCAGCAGCCTGGCCTCTCCCTCCTGCTTGGTTCTGGCAGGTGTCCCTTCAAGGCCAAATATCAGGTCATTGAAGATTTCTCCCAGGGGTCTCGTCTCCACGTTCTTTGTAAAATCCTGAGCAGCCCACCACAGGTCCGGGCAGCTTGGTGCCCTGGGATGGGACCAGGACGCTGGGCTGGGGGGGGGGGGTGGGGGGGTGGGCAGGGCTCCCCTGTGGCCAGCTTGGGGGGCACCGGGGGCTCACGGTGTTCTCTCTTGCCTTTAGATGCCAGCCTGTTGATCTCATTCAGCCAGCCAATCATGTATTGCCAGCCTCATTCGGGGATTCTGATTGGTACTTGGTCACAGGCACCTCTCTTACCTCCACCCTGGGGCCCGCACCTAGCGAGCGGCCACCACGGCTTGGCCTGCCGAAACCAGTGCCAGGTGACTATCCGCCTCGCCCCGCCCGGAGCCCGCGGCCGACGTGCCTCTCCGTCTCTCTCTCTTTTTCTCTTGTAGATCACGAGCTGCTCAGGCAAGAGCTGAACGCGCGTTTTCTGGTCCAGAGCGCTGAGCGGCCCGGCGCCCCCCTGGGCCCGGGGGCTCTGCTGCGGGCGGAGTTCCACCAGCACCAACACACACACCAGCACACACACCAGCACCAACACACATTTGCCCCCTTCCCCGCGGGGCTGCCCCCGACGCCGCTCCTGCCGCCCGCCGCACCCCCGCCGGTGCGTAGGCCCCCCGTGCGGGTGGGCGGGGGGCGGCCCGGGCGGCGGGACACACAGCAGGCACACGCAGACGCTCTCCGCACGCACGCGGCCAGGCCGCCCCGTCTGGCCACCTGGCGCCTCCCTCTGGTCCTTCTCTGGGTCCTGTCGTGAGGTTCCCTGTTGTGGGCTTGGGCGGGTGCCCCACGTCCACACTCGGGGGGCACGGCCTTGGGGCCAGTCGTACTCACATGGGGTTTTCAGCGTCTCAGTCAGCAGCAGGTCAGCAGGTCTGGAGACTGAGGGCTGAGAGGGCGGGGGGACCAGGACTCCCTCCGGTGGGCCCTGGGTCCTGGGCCCTCGTCTCTGGAGCCAGCTGCTGTGTGGGGCAGAGTCCATTGCCACCAGGCTTTAGTCTGTGAAGGGCCAGGTCGCTGGGCTCCTAGGTACATGTCCCTGCTTGACCACCAGCCCTGGGCTCTATGCCCCCCATCATGGCTGCAGTATCTCCTCCTGGGCCTCAGCCAGTACAGTCGGATGGTGCAGATGGGCCACTCTGCACCTCCCGCAGTGGGACCGTTAGAACAGGGAGGGGCCCCTCCCAGTCTGAGAGCTGGGCCCCAACGGGCCAGTTCAGGGCATTGGGCCAGTGTCCTCAGGGAGCCCAGGGGACGGCTGGCTGCAGACCAACAGCCGCCGGAAGCAGGACAGCGTCTGGGCCTCCACCTGGCCCAACGGGGGCGTGGGTGCTGGGCCCAGTGGAGGGTGTGGGCAGGCTCGGGAGACCTCACTCTCCGCTTCTTTCCTTCCAGTTTGATAAGTACGCACCCAAGCTGGACAGCCCCTACTTCCGACATTCCAACGTGAGTGTCCCTCTGTGGTCACCGGGCTGGCCGGTGGGCTAGAGGTCGCGGGTAAAGGGTGGGGCTGCGCCTGCCCAGAGCCTTGTCAGGTTCCCTTCCATGTAGAGCAGGGGGCCAGGCCCAGCGTCCCCACCCAGGATGTCCATGCTCCCAGCCGGGGCCCTGGAACGCTCCCCCTCTTTCTCTTGCAGTTTTTCCCGTCCTTCTCTTCTGCCATCCCCGGACTGCCCACCCTGCTCCCACACCCAGGCCCCTTTGGGTCCCTACAGGGTGCTTTTCAGCCCAAGGTACCAGCTGCTCCTGGGGTGGACGGGGTTCAGGGCACATGGGAGCCCCCGCCATGCAGTTGTGTGTTGCAGTCCTGGTGTTGGTGTGAGCCAGCCGTGCCAGGTGGGATGTGGTTGTGCAGCCGCACGGCAGGAGGGGGCTGGGGCTCACGTACTCCCTGCGGGGCCTCACAGGACCCCCGCCTAGGCAGCGGCAGGGGGGTCACCAGGGAACAACGGGAGTCAGGCTTCACGCGTCATTCCTCAGCTGGGAGTGCTCGAGGTTGGCGTGGGGAGTCTCAGGGCAGAGGGGAGGTCTGTGTGGGGTGGCCAGCACGGGGCCATCCACGCCGCAGGAGGCCCGGGAGAGGACTGGGCTTGCTCCTCTCACCTTCCCCAGAGCAGGGCTGCCTCAGCCCCCTAAGCCAGGCATGTCCTTGTCGAGAGCCCCTTCCCACCTTGGCAGAAACCTTTGGACTGAGGATGTGGGAAGCCAGGCCCCCCCGGGTGGCGGTGTGCAGGGGCGCGGGCTCTGCAGCTCTGTCCCATCCTGTTCTCTCCCTCCAGACTTCAAACCCAATCGAGGTAACAGGCCGGGCCAGTGCTGTTCACACTCTCCTCCAGAAAGGCCCCGGGGTAGGTGGCCGCACTGCCCATCCTCCCCTCCCTGGGGTCACCCCAGCCAGCCCAGTCCCCTTGTGGCGATGGTGGCAGGGCATGGCCCCCCCCAGAGCCTGGACCTAACACCTCCTTCTCCGTCGTGACAGGTGTCCGACCCATACCGGACCACGGTCAGGGTGAGTGTGCAGGCACATGTCTGTGCGCGTGTGTGCCTGTGCCCTTGGGAGGGAGGGTCGTGGCTGAGGAGGACTCTGGGTGCCTCCCGGATGGCCCCAGGGGTGCCCGACAACAGGAATCGGGGGGTGCTGAGGGCGCAGAAGGAAGAGGCCCCACTGTGTGGCTGAGTGTGTGGCCCGCCCTGTCACAGAAACCTGGGAAGTGGTGTGCCGTGCACGTGCAGATCGCCTGGCAGATCTACCACCATCAGCAGAAGATAAAGGTGAGCCGGTCACCTGTCCTGCCGGCCGGGCCGGCGGGTCAGACGGTGTCCTGATACACGCCTTCGGGGCCGCGTCTGAGATCCTCAGACATTCACCGTGTGCCCGTCATGTGGGCACACGGGGCAGGGCTGGGGAGGAGGCCGGGTGGTAGGGGTCGCCCAGGATGCCCCCAGGCAGGGGTTTGGGATGAGCTGACCCTGTGCCGTTCCCACCAACATCATTTGAGCCATCCACGTGACCTTCGGTTCTGTCCCCTGACCTTTCCTCCAAGCACTTATTGAGCACCTGCTGTGTGTGCCTGGGTGCTCAGCAGTGAACGGGGGACACTGAAGGGGGCAGGGTGGTGCCAGGTGGCCACCCTGGCCGTTACCCAGATAACATGAGGAAGAGGCAGCCACGGGTGCTCTGGAGACGCGCCATGGGCTGGGGATGCCAGGGAAGGGTGGGCAGAGGTGGTCTGGTCACCCGGACCAGAACGGGGGCAGCCAGGGGCCCAGCCCCCCGACCCAGAAGGGTCCTGACACCCTCTGCTGCTATCTCTGGTCACACGCACCGCCGTGCACGGCTGTCAGAAATGATCCCGCCAACGTGCACTGCGAGAAGTCCACAGGGTCTTAGGACAAAGCACTGTTGCACTCCGCAAATGTTCGGGCGTAGCCCCGGGGGCGGCCCCTGTGGGCCAGAGACCCCCACTGCTGGGACAGGGCGCCAGAGGTGGGCAGCGCCAGCGAGCACTCGGCCCGGCCGCTTAGCCTCATGGGACCATCACAGCAGAGCCACAGGCTTGTTTGTCTTATTTAATAAACTTAAACGCTAATAGCGATGCCAAATCCAGTCCCTGGAAACTTCTAAGCATGTTTAAAACGACAGGTATAGGAATCCACTCTTTCAACTCGGTTTCACAAAATCTTACCACAGGTAAAGTATTACCTGTGAAAATGTAATGTCTGAACTGAGGTGCTTTAGCGTAAACACAGCTCTCAGAGGCCCCAGAAGGCACGAGACACCCCTGTGTCCATCATGCGTCCTGACAGCACCTGGCTCTCCTGGGTCAGGATGAGGGCCCGTTCCCACCACAGCAGGTAGGATGACCCACAGCACCTGGCAGGACGGGCGGGCCCTGCATGTGCTCTGTCCCTCTCAGCAGATGCAGCTGGACCCCCACAAGCTGGAGGTGGGCGCCAAGCTGGACTTGTCCAGCAGACCCCCTGCCCCGGGCGTGTTTGCCGGATTCCACTACCCGCAGGACCTGGCCCGGCCCCTCTTCTCTGGCTCGGGTAAGGCACCCTGTCCAGAGCGCAAGGAAAGGGGAGGTCCGGCCTGTTCCCTGGGCTAGCGCTCCAGCAGGACAACTCCAGATGCCCTGGGGCACCCCCTGGCATCCCCTGCCTCCATGCCACCATGTGTGGTACCCTCTCCAGGCGCCCCCTCTGCCCTGGAGCTTCCGCTTCTGCTGTCCCCCCGCCCCCACCCAAGGCAGGGGTTGAGGGGGGAGTCCTCCCCTGCGCCCGGCCTGCCCATCGCCCAGGAAGGGTTTTGGCAAGCCCCCAAGAATCCCTGTGCCTGCCCTGGCACAGTCTTGCCAGGCTGGGGCCCCCGGGCTACCCCCAGGTTCGAGGATCATGGGGAGCCCTTCCAGGACTCAGCATAGGTCGCCCCCACAGCTAAGATGTGTCCCAGGGAAGGGATGCAGCAGAATGAGCAAAGGGGAAAGGCGCGTGGGGTGAGAGCAGCGGGAAGCCGGGCGCAGGACTGCTGAGGGCTGGCCTGTGGAGGCCCAGGACGCATCCCATTTCCTCGGCAAGGAACCGAGACGGCGCGCGCCAAGTGCCGTGTTGCCGGGACGCTCACAGACCCAGCGCCCAGGGCTCTTCCTGGGGGCGGGTCACGCAGCTCCTCTGCCCGCACACACCCAAACCACAGACTCCCAGAAGAGAAGCAGGCGCTCCGCGTGAACCAGTGTTAGCACAAGTGAGTCAGGTTCACGAGGCGCTGCTGTCCAAGAAAGGGGAGAACCTGAGCCCCGAGTTCCCAGCCTCACACGCAGGGGCTTCCGAGGCCGGCCGTCTGGGCCCGCGGTGTGAACACCCCACACAGCTGTGCACGGCCCACCTCTGGAGGGGTCCGCTCCTCCCCTCCCCAGCGGTCAGGGCCCTGCGGGTGCCGCCTTCTCAGCCCTCCCTGACTGCCCTGCTCCATCTTCATGCACGCTCACCTCCACCTGCAGCCACCTCCCACCCGGACATGCGGTCAGCAGGCTGGGGTGCTGGGTGTGGACAAGGGCACCCAGGCTGGCCTCCGGACAGAGGGGTGGCCCTGAGAAAGCAGAGGTCCTCCCATCTGGGCTTCAGTCCGTGGAGTCCACAGGATGTGTGTTCATTGTGGGGCCCAGGCAGTGGGCCTAGGCTTCCTCTGCCGTGTGGAGCCTGGACTCCCCGCCCACCCACAGCGCAGCCCTGCTGTGCCGTCCCCACGCCCAGAGCACGCCCCCCAGACCGGGCCCCAGGCTCACGGGCGCCAGCGGCCTGCCCTGCCTGTCGGGCGTTGTGTCCTGCGGCGGGGCTCTGCCCCGGTCTGGGGTTGGGTGTCTCTCCCCCCGCGTCTGTGCTACCGCCCTTCCCAGCTCCCAAGCTGGACGCCTGCCTGTCGGCTCGTTGGCTTTGGCTCCCTGCGTGTGCTCTTAGAGCAGCGCATCCCCCCACGCCCGCAGGTACACATCTTCACTAGCGCCACAGCAGGCTGTGTAGGAAATTATTTCCTAATTTCCAGTTTGATGTCCTGCGAGCGATTCAGGAGAGCGGCTAGCTTTCTGGTGGGGAGCTCCCGGAGATGAGAAACTGCGTGTGTGCGGTGGAGGGGCTTGCCGGCGGCACCCCAGCAAGCAGGTGTCCCCCCAAGCTGGGGGACACTGCAGAGACGAGTGTGGCCCCATCCTGGTCTATGCCAGGAATCCGCCCTCCTGAACCAGGGGCGCGTGTAGTGGCAGGGCCAGCCCCCCCAGAGCAGCAGCCCCTTCTCAGGGCCAACTCAGCCGCCCTGGAGGTGCTGCGGGCCGGGCTCCAGCAGAGGCAGGGTGGGCCCGCCGGCGAATGGTGGAGCTGACCACGTGGTGACCCCTGTGGGCTGTGGCTGGGGGACATCGCGGGAGCAGGTGCGTCCACTAGGACACTGCTTCTTAGCTTCTAGCTGGAAGCCCTGGGGCCAGTGTCTTCAGGACAGCCTTGGTAGCTCTCGGCACCTTCTCCTCTGGGGCCCCTGCTGCCATCGCCTCTCTCCCCTCCTCCCTCGTGAGCTTCCAGTGGGAGGTATAGACGTGTCCCCAGAGGAAGTTGGGGTGTCCCCACCCTGGGAATGACCCACAAACAGGAGGCCCCCATCCACTTGCCCCCACAGGTGCTGCCCATCCCACCACCAACCCATTTGGACCCTCAGCCCATCCCAGCAGCTTCCTGACCACCGGTCACCTGACAGGTAAGTGCACTGTCTGCTCCCTGGAGGCTGGCTGGCCCTCTGCAGCCCTCAGGGCTGGGGGAGGATGCAGGTGGGTGGGGAGGTGACCCCAAGAAGCAGGACATGCCTCAGACTGTATAGGAGCACCTGCCATGCTCTGGTGTCACAGGAGGGGAGTCAGGTGAGAGCCCTGGCATGAACCACGCAGAACCCTGAGCCCAGGTTGTCCCCACAGATCCTTTCAGCAGGCCGGGCACCTTCGGGGGCCTGGGGAGCCTGGGCAGCAGCGCCTTCGGAGGCCTGGGGAGCCACGCACTGAGTGAGTGACCACCGAGCTTGCTCTCTGCTCACTCGCATGCACGCACACTCGGGCTCCTGGTGTGGGTTTGGGCTAGACCCCGACTGTTACCCTCTGGCCACCTCCCTGGGATGCAGGAATGGTGTGCTTCTCCCCAGCAGCCCTGCGGTTCCACAGGGCACCCTCGGTGGGGGCAGGGAAGCTGTCCTGGCCTCACATTCCTACCCTTCTCCAGCTCAGGGCAGCGGCATCTTTGCCCCCAAGGAGAGCTCTGTGCTGCATGGCCTGCCCAGCCCCCACGAGGCCTGGAACCGACTGCACCGGGCACCACCCTCCTTTCCCACACCACCCCCATGGCCTAAGCCCGTGGACCCCGATCGGGTCTCAGCCCTGACCAACCACGACCGAGAGCCGGACAAGGGCAGGGAGGAGAGGTGAGTGGCGCCCCCCTCAGCTCTTGTGGGCCCCAGCTGGCTTTGCGGAACTCTGGGTGTGGGCCAATCCAAGCTCAGCGTGGAGATCCCCCTTGCTGTACCCTCAGGGCTGGGAAAGCCCAGTAGAGAGAGGGCCCCCGTGGAGAACCCCTGATGGAGCAGGATTTGGGCAGGAGCCGTGCAGAGGGCAGGTCCACCCCTGGAGGCAGCAGCAGGGAAGGTCGGCTCACTGACCACAGCGGGGCCTCTGCAGGGAGTAGAGCATTCGCAGGGAGTAGAGCATCGGCATCTCCTAGGTGGGGCTGGGTCTGGGAGGGGCACCTGTGGGCGAGTCCCCGGGCTGGGAGGGTGGGGCTGAGCGGGCTGCCCTGGGGCAGCAGGGCTAAGCTGGGACAGGGGAGGTGGGAGTCCTATTCCAGAGTCGGCAGCAGAGTCTGGAACCTGAGGTGGTTGAGTTGTGGCTGGCTGGCGGAGTGGACAGGAGCAGAGGAGGGCTCCCAGCCTCGCCCCTCCTGTCGGGGGTTCCCTACCAAGGCCCTGGGGGCCAACCCTCATCCCTGCCCCCAGACTCGGGGCAAAGGGCTTAGAGGCACAGGGCCGTGGAGCCTCATGAAGGGGAGCTATGGTAGGCCAGAGCCAATGCAGGACTCCAGGGTCCCATCCCCAGAGTGAACTTGGGGCCCAGGTTCCTCACTGAGGGTCTGTCCTGCCTCAGGGGCGTAGCGGCTTGGGTCTGTGGGGGGAGCTCTGGGGTCCTGCTGCAAAGCTGGTTTCCAAGTTGTTTGTCGAGGGGAGGGGAGATGTGGGGTATTGTGGGGCCTTGTGAGGGTGTGGGGACCCCCCCCCAACACACACATACCTCCCCAAGGACCTTGAGGTCATACAAGTGGGAACTTGGTGGCAAACAGCTTGCTTCCGGGCACCCTGTTCACGAAGCCCCTCCTGCCACTAGGCTGAGTGAGGGTGTCTGTCTTGTCGCTCCCAGGGACCTCCTGGAGAAGACGCGCCTGCTGAGCCGGGCCTCGCCCGCAGCCCCCGTGGGCCACCCAGCCAGCAGCCTCCTCCTGCGCGGCCAGAGCGAACCGTGCGGGCCCGGGGTCCCTGCTGAGCGCGAGGCCGAGCCCCGCGTCAAGGAGAGCCGCTCTCCGGCCAAGGAGGACGGCGCCAAGCTGGCCGCGCGCCCGCCATCTCCCTACAGCAAGGCGGTTCTGGGCGACAGCCTCCGCCTGGCGGGCCTCCTGGGCCGAGAGCCGGGGAAGCCGCCCGAGGCGCCGGCCGAGCGGCCCCAGGGCGACGTCAAGGTCAAGGAGGAGCGCAGGGAAGACAGCGACGCGCCCGAGCCCCCAGGGGCCGGCCTGCACCCGGCGCCCGAGCGTCCGCGCGCGCCCCCTGCGCCCCTGCAGCTCGGGCCCAGCCCGGCGGCCCGCGAGCGCCTGGGCTTCACGTGGGAGCCCCTGCGCGACGCCTACCGCGGCCTGGAGCTGCCCCGGCGCGCCCTGCCCGCCGCCGCCCCCGCCCCGGGCCCCGCCGCCCTCTTCGAGCCCCCCGAGCGCCCCTACCGCGACCGCGAGCCGCACGACTACAGCCCAGAGCGCCTACGGGAGGCGCGCCGCGAGGAGCTGGAGCGCGCGCGGGCCGCGCACCTGGGCGCCGCCGCGCACCTGCCCGCCGCCGCGCACCTGGACGGCGCCGCGCTCCTGCCCGCGCTGGGCGCCCTGCACTACCCGCGCCTCGGGCCCGCCGCCGCCGCGCTGCACAACGGGCTCCTGGCGCGGACCCCGCCCGCCGCCGCCGCCGCCGCGCTGGGCGCGCCGCCCCCGCTGGTGGCCGCGGGCGGGCCCCCCACGCCGCCCGGGCCGCGGCCGCGGAGCAGGACTACGCCGCTCGGGGGCCATGGGCCCGAGGCGCGCGACTACTCCCCGTCCCGCAACCCCCAGGAGGTGGAGGCGCGGTAGTCCCCGCGGGACCCGCACCCAGCGTGCAGAGGCCCTTCCACAAATGCACTGCTGTAAACTTTTCTACGTGGACGTTTCTAGAACCTAAGCACAGCGCCGTCAGTCCTGGGGTGACGCTTGCTTAACACCCGAAGTCGGCACAGTCGGGGAGCTTCATCCACAGCTTTGCTGGGGGTGATCTTTTGTTTTCTGAGCTTGAAATTAGGCTACTGGAGGAGAATTCAAGTTTGTACATCTTTTCCCACAGGTGAGAAGCGTTTTTAATAGATTTGTATTTTTTTCAATTTTGTGCTCTTTAGACATTTAAAAAGAAAAGAGAAACTTTTGCTTTTTTATCTTCAGTTCAGATTTGCAATGTAAAGGCCTCAGATCCCTCTCTGGAGCCCCAGGATCTTTTGTCTTATTTATGGAGAAAAAACGGTCATTTTGTCCAGCGCACTGTGAGGCCCCCACTCAGGGCCCGCCTGGCCCTCCCTTGGTACTTGGAACCGAAGTTACAGATATATATTAAAATAATAATTAATAATAATGTACAAAACTTTTTTTGCTTTATTATGCAGAAGCATAAGAGGATTTCTTTTTTGGTTTGTTTTTAAAGAAAAAACAAATATGTAAATAGTCTGTTAATATAAATATATGATGTTATTAAATTCTTAACCTAGGTAGACTTTATAAAAGGCAGTTTCTAGAAACCTCTCTGGTTATTTGTTTAACATGGTCACAAAAAACCCACTTGCTGTCAATTGGACACGCTCAGAAGCTTAACTGCAGCAGATCCTTCACTATGCAAGCGCTCAGAGGTGGGACTGGGCCGCTGTCTGGGGAGGGCCCTTCCCCCAGCCTCGCAGCGAGCTGGGCCCCGCCCTCCTCGGGACTGGCCGGGACTGGCCGGCTCTGGCCGCAAGGACACTGCTGTGGACCCTAGTGCTCACTTGAGCAGCGTTCTCAGAATCCATACCAGACAAGTAGATTTTTAGGAGTGAAGAGTCTAAAGGTTCATTGCAATCAGAAATAGTAACTTCTGTCCACTTTCCCTTCCATGCAAAGGCCATCGGCAAATGTCCCTCAGTGCGCTCCTCCACCTACGGAGGCCTTGGCATGATCTCCTTTTGGTTTCGGTTTTGCTTTCATAACCACCCGAACATCCCCTTGTCCTGTCCTCAGCGTCCTTCTCTGTTCCCTGACGTCCCCACCTGTGTCCACTGCACTCTTGAGCCTTGTTGGTTCGACCGTCGGCAGCCATCTGCTCTGTTCTGTATTTTCAACCCGTGTTTCCACTGTGGACTCTGGTTGTTTTAAACACTGAGTTCTCGTGTCAATCAATGAAGATAAATACAGCCTTGATTTTGGATCACAAGGTGGTCGGGTGTTTCTGTGTGGCACTGTAGAAGGTGGGGGTTCTCGGCCCCAGGACTGCTGTGGCGCATTGGGCAGAGCCGGGCCGCCGGTCACCCTTGCCTAGAAGCAGAGCACCTTCGCGGGTCTCGGCCTTGCATCTCCGGCTCCGCCTGGACCGGCACTGCCAGGGCTGCTCCTGCTGCTGGAATGCCCTCCTGCCCTTTGCCTGCCGCCTCCACCTTGGCTCATCCCCACCCTGTCAGCCTGCTCAGCCTTGTCCTCTCTGTGCACTGGGTGGAGGCTCACATCCGTGTAGGGCTGGCCTTCCTCCTGCCCGCACTGGCCTGGCCCCACACAGAGCCAGGTGAGCCTTTTGTGGACAAATGAGGGCTCAGGGAGGGAGGGGGCAGAGGCAGAACTGGCCACCTCTACTCTCAGGAGGAGAAGGGCAAGGGGCCGTTATCCCTACCCCATCCTTGGTTTGGAAATGGGGGCTCTGAGTGGATTTAGGTGAGCAGCCAGGCCTGGAACTGTCCTGAGCCTAAGAAGGGCCCCCCTATGGAGGGTTGGGGTACCCCACATGGAGCCCACTGTGCCCAGTGGCCCACGCTAAACCCCACCCAGCTCTCAGGGCAGGCCCGCGGCCAGCCCCGTGGTCCCCGTGGCAGCCCAGGTGCGCACCGTGAAGGAGGGACAGCCGGCTATCTGAATAGGACCTCCGCCTGGGAAGTCCACCAGCCCCCAGGGCCCTGGGAAGCTCCCCATAGGTGTAGTGGGCCCATGGATGCCAATCAGGCTCTCCCCTTGACTGAGACCACCTGGGAGTCCAGGGATATCACGTAAAGGAATAAAATATTTGAGCTAAAAGCCAGAGGACACAGTCCGCATTGAACCACGGGGTGGAGGGGAGTAGGCCAGTACTTCTCACTCCTGTCCCAGGGAAGGCCCCCTGGTGGAATGTCACCCATGGGAGAGAGTGTTGGTATCTGCACTGGGGCAGGCTGTCCCATCCTCGAGGGATGTCATTTTCAAGGGGTTACTCTCTCTAATGGAATGTTATCCTTGAGGAGGATGACTCATGATGGAGCAAAATCCATAGTGAAATTCTGGCCCCTGGGGAGCTCTCTGGGGGAGCGTCCTCCTGGGAGCATTCTGAGGGAATGTCCTCCTGGGAGCACTCTGGTGGGCGCCTCCTAGGAACACTGGTGGGCGCCTCCTGGGAGCACTCTGGGGGAGTGTCCTGGGAGCACTCTCTGGTGGGCACCTCCTGGGAGCACTCTGGGGGAGTGTCCTGGGAGCACTCTGTGGTGGGCACCTCCTGGGACTGGTGGGCACCTCCTGGGAGCACTCTGGGGGAGCGTCCTCCTGGGAGCACTCTGGTGGGCACCTCCTGGGAGCACTCTGGTGGAGCACTCCCCACTAAAGAAAGGCCCTAGTCTACAAGAGTGGCCTATAAGGGACTGTTATCTGTAATGCAGCACCAGAGTCCAGGGACCCAGGGTCCACACTGGAACATCACTCCCTAGGAAGCGTCTTTAAAATCAGAATAAATGGTTGTCAAATAAAGATTTTCTATAAAAGGATTAAAAGATATGAGTTTATAAAATTTGTAAAATCTCCTAGAAGGTAAAACAAGAAGACAGTGAGTTGAGAAGTTGAGAAAAAATAAAATACATAGAGGGCCTTCCCAGGATGCCCATCATCTGACGCATAGAATTTTCAGGAAAAAACATTAACAGGAGGTGGGGCTGGGGGGGCATTTAAAGGAAGTGATATGAAAAGCAGCCCGCCAGTCAAGAATAAAGACATTTTCAGACATGTGTTTATTCCCTGTGTCCTCTCTTTGGAAGCTACCAGAGGAAAATCTCAAACTAAGGTTGTAAACCAACAGAAGAACCCACATGAGGGGGGCCGCGGAGGGAAGACCCAGGACAGCGTCTGTGCCGCAGGCCGGCGAGCCCTCCCGCGCCCGGGTCGTGCCATCAGCCCCGCCATTCTCTCCATGTGGACGCCAGAATTAGCTGGTCAGGCTTTTGTTCATTTTCCTCTGGGACCTTTATGTTGGGATAGCCCTGGATTCACAGGTTGATTTGGGGGAAGAACTGACATGTTTACAGCATCGATTCTCCCCAAAGCACCACGCGACCCACTCATTTCTCTAGGTGTCCTTTTCTGTTGTCTGGTAAAGGGTTGAATTCCCCACGTAGGGCTTGCAGCGTCTTGTGACCCGTATTCCTGTGTGTTTTATGCTTTTAATAATGTTGTCTGTTCGCACTGGTTATTAGGATCGCACAGAATGGCCCGGGGCCGTATGTACTTGCCGCAAACGGAGCCGGGCGGACGTCCGCGCTAGTTACCGCACTCCTCCTGCAGCGCCTTCTGAGGGCACAGAGGGACCGCGCTCCTGGCCCTTTGTGGTCAGGGGCGGGACTCGCTCTGGGCAAGTCCTTGTGTTGCTTCCCAGCTGGGGTGCATTTAACCGCCAGTGTGAACACCCCCTCCAAACTGCCAGCATCCAGGACTGTTCCCAAGGGTGGCCGCTCTGTCGCGCTCGTGGGGAGAACACGGCCCAGTGTTGGCTGAGCCGCGTGGAGCGTGCAGTGCGGGCAGGAAGTGAGCCCCCGAAATTGGGCTGCTCATCAGGGCCGCACAACCTCACCTGGCCTGATACACATCTACTAACCCCTCCCCCTGTCCCACCAGTTTTCGGGTGATTTCCTTACTTCCCAGGCGGAGGTCCTATTCGGACAGCCGGCTGTCCCTCCTTCACGGTGCGCACCTGGGCTGCCACGGGGACCACGGGGCTGGCCGCAGGCAGGGACCCTGCCTTTGTTCCTGCCTGTGCCGGGGGCCACTCTAAGGCCCCACAGTTCCGGACATTTGCAGGATGGGGAGTTTGATACCCAGGTACTAGATCTTCTTTAATTTCAGCTTCCTCCATACGGCCCCGGGGCCATTCTGTGCGATCCTAATAACCAGTGCGAACACACAACATTATTAAAAGCATAAAACACACAGGAATACGGGTCACAAGACGCTGCAAGCCCTACGTGGGGAATTCAACCCTTTACCAGACAACAGAAAAGGACACCTAGAGAAATGAGTGGGTCGCGTGGTGCTTTGGGGAGAATCGAGCTCTGGTTGCCTCTCCACTGCAGACGCTCCCCTTTCCCAGTAATGGTAAAAATCAGACACAGGGGTTTGATGTCACGTGTTCAGCGTCTTTGTCCCCGGTGGTGTGCTGATGGGCGTTCTGGTGCTGGTCCGCTGTGGATTCGTTCGTCCACGTGTTTATGTCATTGCCCACTTGGTCACTGTGACCAGCAGTCAACCGCCTTGATTCAGACACTCTTACTTGGGAAATGATTTTAAAAGTTGTGGTCTTGCCCACTTGAAGCAAACAAACTTCACTCCACGGCCCCAAATCCCGAGGAGGAAACGGGGACTCCGTTCTCCCGAGTCAACACCATACCTGACTTTGCTAATCTTTCTGAGGATCTCGCGTGTTTGCCCGAGGAATTGGGGGGCAGCGTTTCTGGGCTGTTCTCCCCCGGTCTGGCCTCCATACATGGGGACACCAGCTTCACGGGGTGGTCTGGTGGGAGCCCAGGAAGCCCGTGAGCCCGAGCACGGGGCGAGCGCAGGCCTGGGCACTGGCTCTGGGTTCCAAAGATAACCAGTCTCTTGGCCGCGTCACTCCCTGTTCTAGAAACGATTCGGGCAATTTAGATCTTTCTGGAAAATGTGAACACATCAGCTCCCAGAGCATGCTGTAAGATGCTGTCTATCCTAGCGCGTTTCCGGGTGTGATGTCGCCGGCACAGCTGTGACATCCCTGGCGCCTCTGTCCATGTCATTCCGTGTTGCAGAAGCCACACGTCTGGGTTTCCTCCTCTCTCCAGGTCCCAGGGAGGAGCCAGGTTGCTGGGCCCAGCGCCCCACCCAGCGTCCCTCCTGCTCTGGCTCCAGACGCCCCCTCGCCGAGGGGCTCCCGCGGGGCCAGCGCCAACCAGGGGGTTCCGCTGGAGCTCTGGTTGCCTCTCCACTGCAGACGCTCCCCTTTCCCAGAGAACAATACGTGTGCAGCGCGCCCGCCTCCCACCACCACCACAGTATTAAAGCCATAAAGCTCTTTCCGGGGTGCGGCTGCCCTGAGCTGACGGCACCCCCGGGAGGGGCCACATGGAGGGACAGCTGCATCTAAACAGTACTAACCAGGGGCTGACACCTCTTGTTATTTCTCAGTGGTTTGTTCTGGGAGGAGAGACCACGGGTGTAGGTTCCTAGAAGCTCCTGCACCCCGACCCCGCGCCGCTCGCCCCGCGCTCTCGGGGAGGAAGGGACGCCATGCACCCCGAGTGCCAGGTCCCTGTGCAGAACATCTTCCCAAACCAGGGGACCCAGGTCTCAGTGGAGCACCCCCTTCCGGCCCTCCCCTGACAATGCCTTCCATCTTGACCTCACATCATGGAGAATTGTTAGTTTTAGGATCCACTTGGCTTCAGCTGGAGCTGACTCGCGAAAAATGAACATGCCGTGCACGACCTCTGATAGGAATATTGTGCGCAGAGGGCAGCGGCTTTACCCTTCCCCCTAGGGTGACTTTGTCACGGGTGGGGGCAGGAGACGGGCACAGGCTGGGGGCCCACACTCGGGACCATGGCCTTTGGCCTTTCTGGGTCCAGGAACCCCTCTTCGATGTCAGGAGCTTGATGGGGACGTGGCGTCCGTTTGGGAAAGTGAAGGACACTCTGCACGGTGGTGACAGCTTCACATGGTGTGAGTCACTTAATGCCCCTGAGCTGCACCCACAAAGTGGCTAAGGGGCGCTATGTTCTACTTTATCACAATGTTTTAATTGCTTGCTATGACTTACAGTTTAGCCAGGAAAAAAAAAGTCCAGGGAAAGGACAGATCACTTCCCCCCAAAAGGCACACAGGCATGCACCCCCATTGCCGGGGTCTTGGGGTCCCTGGGCACTCGGGGCCGCATCAGCACGTGCTGATTACTCCCAGTGGGGTGGGGGGGCGACGCTCCCGTGACACCAGGGCTGGTGTGGGAATTGTTCCAGATACAGAAATGGGGGTGGCGTCGATCCGAGGCCCTTCTGAGCAGACATGTCCGAGGCCGGCATTGGCAGCTTTCCCCCCATCCCCACTGGAACCACGGCGCTGTCCCCGTGGGACCCCCCACCAGCTGGGGCCTCAGTGACATACAGTGGAGTAGAGCCATGGCCAGCGTGTGGCACACAGGAGAGGGGTTCCCAGCCACTTGTCAGTGCCACGCGCCTGGCTCAGGCTGACCGCCAAGCCTCCCGCTTAAGGGGGCCTGCAGCCTCGCCCCACCTCCTGGCAAAGCCCCTCACTCACACACGCTTCTCATCCAGCACCACCTCCTCCTGCTCACAGGGCCCACACAGGGGTGGACCCTGGCGGGTCCCCTCCTCCGAGGGGCTCTCAGTCTGTAACCAAATAGGGCAACCAGGCCAGTCAAGAGGTCAGCGTGGGGTGTGGGGATGGAGGGAGGTGGCCTCGAGCTGGCCTTCAAGGGGACGGATGAGACCCACACGCCAGGCTCCCCTGTGATCAGACCCTCTGCTTCCCTGTGGGCCTGGGTCCAGCGGCTCTTCATGCCTGTTCCAGGTGTTTCCAGAACAACCTGGAGGGTGTTACAGGCTCAATCCACACATTGAAGCCCCAACCCCAGGACCTAGGACATTGCTCTGTGTGGACACAGGGTCTTCAAGGAGGTGCCAGAGGTGAAATGAGGTCACGAGGGTGAATCTAACCCAATAGAACAGGTGTCCTTCTAAGAAGGGGAGAGCAGGACGCAGACATGCACAAGAGGAGAGGCCTCCAGACCATGAGAAGTAGATACCTGTGGTTTAGGACACCCCGTGAAGGCTGGGCGGCCCGTGTGTCCTGCTATGTATTGTTCCTATTGACTACTCTGTTAGGGTCCTCCAGAGAAACTGGACCACATGGCACTTACTCACGTGGCCTCACCCCACGTGTTCATCACACTCATCATCCACATAAGTGGCCTTAGCCCATGTGGCCTTGGGTCATGGGACCCCCAGCTCAAGTGGTGGCTAGGTCCATGTGGCGTTGGTCCATGTGGTGCCCACTCACATGGCCTTGGTCCAAGTGGCACCTGCTCACGTGGCCCCGGTTCACACAGCAGCCTCTCACTTGGCACCCACTCACCTGTGGAGGACACATCACTTCAGAGTTCTGTGCAGGGGCGACACATTCATCCTTCTCAGAGTCCAGGTATGGGGACCATGACCTCTGTCCCTGGATTGCCAGGACTAGAGACCGATTACCTCCTCCTGGTGTCCAGGTGTGGGGGCTGAGCTCCTCCTCCCCGGGGTCCAGGCATGGGGATGGGCAGGGCCTGGCACTCCACAGTCTCCATCGCCATGTTCTGCCGTCTTCCTGGGACCTGGGGCCTCACCCCTCTGACGAGGTCATCTGTGTTTGTTGGAGCTGGAGGAAGGGGCAGGCTGTCACCTCATCAGCACCCCGAGTCCCTGCAGCTGGGGTGGGTGGTGGGGCCTGAGTACAGGGCCAGGCACCAGGGGCAACGACGCTAACATGTGGGACCGATGTCCCAGGTTTTTGCGAAATCTGGGTGGTGTCCTAGGCTCTGTCGTGGGGATTGTGGGCTCAGAAAGTGATGAATTCTGCGACTGGGAGGGGATCCACCTGTGGGAGCTTCGGAGTTCTATTCTGGGTGTGCTCGTGGTCGGGGCGATGGGGAAGGCACCGTCCCCCCTGAAGGCCTTGCCTGTGGCTGAGGAAAGGCCCTGTCTCCATGGACTGCAGTGCCCCCTGCAGCCCGAGACCGGCTCCCAGGGTGTGGACCGCACACGTGCAGCTCAGGGGAGCCGGGGACCTGGGGCAGGGCAGGGTCCGGCCGACGAGGCTGGGCAACAGGAGGGGGGCTCGGGGGTACCTGGCGTCCACCTTAACCCGCCATCGGGTCCATTCTGCCCAGGGCAGCAGGACACGGATCGCCCTTCCAGGTCAGGGCCCACACTGGTGTGGAGAGCAGCGAGCATGGACACCCGGCAGCCCTGGGGCCGCCTGCGGGAATGCCGAGTGACCGTGGGCAGGTGAAGCTGCCTCCTCAGAAAGACTGTGGGCGGGGCTCCGTCCACCCTGAGCTCTGTGTAGGCCCGTGTGGACCAGCCGGAGACAGGCCGGGAGGGAGCTGGCCTGCAGGGCAGCCAGGCACGGGGGGAGGCGGGGACCCAAACAGGGAAGGTGCGGGGAGAGCCCGGGACCTGGAGCAGGGGACCCAGCGGCCTGTCGGGGCTCACACACACCCCAGGCGCCCTGCGGCTGGGGAACCCCAGGACCCCTCAGGTCCCCAGATCAGAGACGGCCTGCCCATGAGCGGTTCACGAGGCCACCTTTGAGAGAAGTTCGGGAGGAAGCGTCTGCACCCTGGGGGTGCACATGTGGGAGCGCGAGCCACACGGGCCAGGAGAGAAGGTCCAAGAGAGTCGGAGTGACTGTCGGGGCCGCGGAGCACCCACAGGCAGCCCAGAACCCAGGGGGGGCGTGCAGGGGAACCAGGGAGTCGGAGGGAGAGCCTGCGCCCGGAGCGGGGCCCCGTCAGACCCCACGCAGACCTCATAGAGCCCTGGTTGCTCCAGACCCCGGGGCCCACCGGGCATCCGGGTGGAAAAGGCACTGTCGGGCCCCAGGGTCAAGCGGCTGCCTCCGAATTTGGGGCGTGAGTACTCGACAGCCTGGGCGTGTGCATTTGGGGAGCACCCTGAGCCCCACAGGCCACGAGGGGGCCGGCAGACACAGGCGGCGTGAGAAAGGGGGCCCCGCAGAGGACCCGCTGCACCTGTTCAGGCTGCGGAGAGGGGAGCGGAGGCCCGAGGCTGAAACGGGGGGCCCATGTGTGGCGCTCAGGGGCCCCCTCGGCAGGCAGCCAGTCGCAACACGGACTCACTGTCGCCCCGAAACATTTTGTGGGGGGAGGGCTCCCTGGGGGGTGTCCGGCTGCTTCTGGTGCGGGCCGAGATCCACCTGCAGAGACACCGCACAGGTGAGGGCGCCTAGCGCGCATGCGTGAGCCGCGCAGGTGCGGGCAGCCAGGGACCCAGAAGAGCGCGAGCGTGCAGCGCGGCTGGGGAGGGGGCGGGCCCCCGGGGGCCCAATCCTCTGCCCAATTCCGCGCCCTCGGCTGCACACCTGTGCCTACTTCGGCCCCAGAGGCGAAGCTGGAGGAGCGGGGTCTGCCTTGGTCGCAGGGGCCGGGGAGGCTGGCGGGGTGTTTTCCAGCCACAGGCACCCGGGACCCCGTCGGGCAGGCAGCCGGTTGCAGGGGGGCTGCCTGTACCGTTGCAAGCTGTCCCCTGACAAAGGGCGTGGGCTGCCCGTTTTATTCCGGAGGCTGTTGGGGTGATCCCGGCTATGCCGCGTCTCCACCGGTTTCCAGGGCCTCGGCGGGCCGACAGGTGCGTATGGCGCTTTTAGGAGCTGCCCGTGTCGGGGGAGCCCGGGGCGCGGCTGGTGCGGGGTGTGGCAGCGACCCCAGGCTCGGGGGGCGCGGCCCACACGCTCGACCTACTCGCAGGCCTGCACCTGCGCGCGTGGGCGTGTGTTTCCCTTTCAGCGGGAGCTGGGGGCCCCGAGTCCCCTGACTGCGCTGTCCTTCTGTAAGAGACCCCTGAGGGCCCTGAGCTCGGGAGAAGGCGCGGGCTTCATCAGGCAGCCAGTCCAGATGGGGCCGGAGCTGGGCCCCTGGAAAGGTGCCTCTAAGGAAGACTCTTTGGGGGTGGGCTCCCTCCAGCCTGGAGGCTGTGCGTGTGCTTCCAGACCCACCGGAGCTGGGCAGGCTCAGATGACCCCAGCCGCCCTCTGCGGGCTGGCGCGGTGCTTGCTGAGCATGCTCCAGCCGCGCAGGTGCGTGGAGCCAAGGTCCCCGGCGAGGGTCTGGAGGGGCTGCTTGCTTCAGGCAGTAGCCTGGTGGGATCCATGGCATCGGCCTGTTTCCAAGGGCCAATCCACACAAATGCGTATGTTCCCCCTGAAGGCAGCGCCGAGGGACCTGGGAGCCTTGCGAGGCCTGACTGCCGCGCCCTGACCATGGTATCCTCAACGAGCGGCACCTGGGAGCCTTGCTGGCTGCAGAAACCCGGGCCTTCCGAACAGTGAGTGCACCTGGGGACTGACTCGCCCCCATTGCCGGGGCTGCCTCCAACGGAGTTTCAGGGGTGGGCTCCCTCCATGGTGGACACAACGCAGAGGTGGCCGGAGATGGGTCCTGGCTCCCAGGGCAGTGACAGGGGACAGTACGGTGCAGGTGTGAGCCTCCCAGGTCAGGGGAGCCCGGGCCGGGAACAGGGGAGGTCGGGCGAGGTCGGGACACAGGAGCAGCTGCCCAAGTCCAAGCCCAGACCTGCACAAACACACCTGTGCCCCTGAGGTCTGTGGGGTTTCGGGGGCCAGCAATGCTCAGACTGATTGTCTTTTTGTTGTTGCTCTTGTTTGCTTGATACGTTTTTGAAAGATTTTAATTCCAGTGTCATTAACATGCAACGTTGTATTAGTTTCGGGCGTGCAGTGTAGGGATTCAACACTCCCACACATCACTCCGTGCTCCTCACGGTAAGTGTACGCCTGGTCCCCTGGACCTGGTTCACTCCTCCCCACCCTCCTCCCCTCTGCTAAACACCAGTGCTCTGTAGTTAAGTCTGTTTCTTGGACTGTTTCTTGCTTTGTTCCGACATTTCCACATATGAGTGAGATCCTATGGTATTTGTCTTTCTCTGACTTACTTCACTTAGCATTATACTCTCTAGGTCCATCCATGTTACAAATGGCAAGATTCCTTCTTCTATATGGCTGAGTAACAGTCCATTGTGTGTACACACCACATCTTTATCCATGCGTAAGTCAGTGGGCATTCTGGCTGCTTCCGGATCTTGGCTGTTGTAGATAATGCTCCTGTCACAGGGGTGCATGTATCCTTTGAAGTATTGATTTTGTATCTTTGGGCAAATACCCAGTAGCCCAATCCCTGATGATGAGTGATGTTGAGCATCTGCTCTTGTGTCTGTTGGCCATCTGGATGTCTTCTCTGGAAAGGTGTCTGTTCATGTCTTTGCCCATTTTGAAAATGGATTATTTGTTTTTTTGGAGTGTTGAATTGTATCAGTTTTTAATACTTTGGATAGTAAGCCTTTATCAGATATGTCATTTGCAAATTTCTTACCAATTCTGTAGGTTGTCTTTTAGTTTTGTTGACTGTTTGCTGTGCAAAAGCTTTTTATTTTCATGAAGTCCTAATAGTGCATTTTTGCTTTTGTTTCACCTTGTCTTTGGAGACGGTGTCTTGAAAGAAGTTGCTGTGGCCAATATCGAAGAGGTTGCTGCCTGTGTTCTCCTCTAGGATTTTGAAGGATTCCTATCTCCCATTTAGGTCTTTCATCCATTTTGAGTCTATTTTTGTGTGTGGTGTAAGGAAATGGTCCAGTGTCATTCTTCTGCATGTGGCTGTCCAATTTTCCCAACACCATTTATTGAAGAGACTGTCTTTTTTCCATTGGATATTCTTTCCTGCTTTGTCAAAGATTAGCTCACCATACAGTTGAGGGTCCATTTCTGGACTTTCTTGTTCCATTGATCTATGTGTCTGTTTTTGTGCCAATACCATGCTATCTTGATGATTACAGTTTTGTAATAGAGCTTGAGGTCCAGAATTGTGTTGCCTCCAGTTTTGGTTTTCTTTTACAACGTTCCTTTGGCTGCTCAAGGTCTTCTGTGGTTCCATACACATTTTAGGATTGGTTGTTTTAGCCCTGTGAAAACTGTTGTTGGTAGTTTGATAGGGTTTGCATTACATGTGTAGATGGCCTTGAGTAGGAGAGACTTTTTTTAATTTTTATTATTAATATATAATGTATTATTTCTTTCAGGGGCACAGGTGTGTGATTCATCAGTCTTACACAATTCACAGCACTCACCATAGAAAATACCCTCCCCAATGTCCATCACCCAGCCACCCCATCCCCCCCACCCCCTCCACTCCAGCAACCCTCAGTTTGTTTCCTGAGATTAAGAGTCTCTTATTGTTTGTCTCCCTCTCTGGTTTCGTCTTGTTTCATTTTATCCTCTCTTCCCCTGTGATCCTCTGCCTTGTTTCTCAAATTCCACATGTTAGTGAGATCATATGATAATTGTCTTTGATGGACTTATTTCGCTTAGCATAATATCCTCTAGTTCCATCCACATCATTACAAATGGCAAAATTTCATTTTTTGATGGCTGCATAATATTTCATTGTATATATAAACCATATCTTCTTTATCCATTCATCTGTCGATGGACATCTGGGCTCTTTCCACAGTTTGGTTATGGTGAACATTGCTGCTATAAACATTGGGGTGCATGTACCCCTTTGGATCACTACATTTGTACTTTTGGGGTAAATATCCAATAGTGCAATTGCTGGGTCATAGAGTAGCTCTATTTTCAAATTTTGAGGAACCTCTATACTGTTTCCCAAAGTGGCTGCACCAGCTTGCATTCCCACCGACTGTGTAGGAGGGTTCCCCTTTCTCCGCATCCCCGCCAACATCTGTCCTTTCCTGACTTGTTCATTTTAGCCATTCTGACTGGTGTGAGGTGGTATCTCATTGAGGTTTTGATTTGGATTTCCCTGATGCCCAGTGATGTTGAGATCCTTTCATGTGTCTGTTGGCCATTTGTATGTCTTCTTTGGAGAAGTGTCTGTTCATGTCCTCTGCCCATTTTTTGACTTGATTATTTGTTTTTTGGGTGTTGAGTTGTATCAGTTCTTGATAGATTTGGGATACTAGCCCTTTATCTGATATGTCATTTGCAAATATCTTCTTCCATTCTGTCAGCTGTCTTTTGGTTTTGTCAACTGTTTCCTTTGTTGTGCAAAAGCTTTTTATCTTGGTGAAGTCCCAGTAGTTCATTTTTGCCCTTGCTTCCCTTGCCTTTGGAGACGTGTCTAGGAAGAATTTCCTGCGGCCAAAGTCAAAGAGGTTGCTGTCTGTGTTCTCCTCAAGGACTTTGATGGATTCCTGTCTCACATTTAGGTCTTTCATCCATTTTGAGTCTATTTTTGTGTGTGGTGTAAGGAAATGGTCCAGTGTCATTCTTCTGCATGTGGCTGTCCAGTTTTCCCAACACCATTTGTTGAAGAGACTGTCTTTTTTCCATTGGACATTCTTTCCTGCTTTGTCAAAGATTAGTTGACCATAGAGTTGAGGGTCCATTTCTGGGCTCACTATTCTGTTCAATTGATCTATGTGTCTGTTTTTGTGCCAGTACCAGACTGTCTTGATGATGACAGCTTTGTAATAGAGCTGGAAGTCCGGAATTGTGATGCCGCCAGCTTTGCTTTTCTTTTTCAACATTCCTCTGGCTATTCGGGGTCTTTTCTGGTTCCATACAAATTTTAGGATTATTTGTTCCATTTCTTTGAAAAAAGTTGATGGCATTTTGATAAGGATTGCTTTGAATGTGTAGATTGCCCTGGGTAGCATTGACATCTTCACAATATTTGTTCTTCCATTCCATGAGCATGGAACAATTTTCCATTTCTTTGTGTCTTCCTCAATTTCTTTCATGAGTATTCTATAGTTTTCTGAGTACAGATCCTTTTCCTCTTTGGTTTATTCCTAGGTATCTTATGGTTTTGGGTGCAATTGTAAATGGGATTGACTCCTTAATTTCTCTTTCTTCTGTCTTAGTGTATAGGAATGCCACTGATTTCTGTGCATTGATTTTATATCCTGCCACTTTACTGAATTCCTGTATGAGTTCTAGCAGTTTTGGGGTAGAGTCTTTTGGGTTTTCCACATAAAGTATCATGTCATTTGCAAAGAGTGAGAGTTTGACTTTTTCTTTGCTGATTTAGACGAATTTTATTTCTTTTTGTTTTCTGATTGCTGAGCCGAGGACTTCTAGTACAATGTTGAACAATAATGGTGAGAGTGGGCATCCCTGTCATGTTCCTGACCTTAGAGGAAAAGCTTTCAGTTTTTCCCCATTGAGAATGATATTCGCTGTGGGTTTTTCATAGATGGCTTTTATCGTATTGAGGTATGTTCCCTCTATCTCTACACTGTGAAGAGTTTTAATCAAGAAAGGATGCTGTACTTTGTCAAATGCTTTTTCTGCATCTATTGAGAGGATCATATGATTCTTGTTCTTTCTTTTGTTAATGTATTGTATCACGTTGATTGATTTGCAGATGTTGAACCAAACTTGCAGCTCAGGAATAAATCCCACTTGGTTGTGGTGAATAATCCTTTTAATGGACTGTTGGATCCTACTGGCTAGTATTTTGGTGAGAATTTTTGCATCCATGTTCATCAGGGATATTGGTCTGTAATTCTCCTTTTTGATGGGGTCTCTGTCTGGTTTGGGGATCAAGGTAATGCTGGCCTCATAAAATGAGTTTGGAAGTTTTCCTCCCATTTCTCTTTTTCGGAACAGTTTCAGAAGATTGGTATTAACTCTTCTTTAAATGTTTGGTAGAATTCCCCTGGGAAGCCATCTGGCCCTGGGCTCTTGTTTTTTGGGAGATTTTTGATTACTGCTTTAATTTCCTTGCTGGTTATGGGTCTGTTCAGGTTTTCTACTTCTTCCTGGTTCAGCTTTGGTAGCTTATATGTCTCTAGGAATGCATCCATTTCTTCCAGATTGTCTAATTTGCTGGCATATAGTTGCTCATAATATGTTCTTGTAATTGTATTTCTTCGTTATTGGTTGTGATCTCTCCTCTTTCATTCATGATTTTTTTATTTGGGTTCTTTCTCTTTTCTTTTTGATAAGTCTGGCCAGGGGTTTATCAATCTTATTAATTCTCTCAAAGAACCAGATTCTAGTTTCACTGATCTGTTCTACGTTCTTTTGGTTTCTATTTCATTGGTTTCTGCTCTGATCTTTATTATTTCTCTCTTCCTGCTGGGTTTGGGCTTTATTTGCTGTTCTTTCTCCAGCTCTTTTAGGTTTAGGGTTAAGTTGTATATGTGAGACCTTTCTTGTTTCTTAAGAAAGGCTTGTATTGCTATATACTTCCCTCTTAGAACCGCCTTTCCTGCATCCCAGAGATTTTGAACAGTTGTGTTTTCATTTTCATTTGTTTCCATGAATTTTTAAAATTCTTCCTCAATTTCCTGGTTGACCCATTCATTCTTTAGTAGGATGCTCTTTAGCCTCCATGTATCTGAGTTCTTTGAGACTTTCCCCTTGTGATTGAGTTTGTTCGAGTTTCAAACTATTGTGGTCCAAAAATATGCAGGGAATGATCCTAATCTTTTGGTACCAGTTGAGACCTGATTTGTGACCCAGGATGTGATCTATTCTGGAGAATGTTCCATATGCACCAGAGAAGAATGTGTATTCTGTTGCTTTGGAATGTTCTGCATATATCTGTGAAGTCCATCTGGTCCAGTGTGTCATTTAAAGCCTTTATTTCCTTGTTGATCTTTTGTTTAGATGATCTGTCCATTTCAGTGAGGGTGGTGTTAAATCCCCTACTATTATTGTATTATTGTTGATGTGTTTCTTTGATATTTGTTATTAATTGGCTTATATAATTGGCTGCTCCCATGTTAGGGGCATAAATATTTCCAATTGTTAGATCTTCTTGTTGGAAAGACCCTTTAAGTATGATAGAGTGTCCTTCCTCATCTCTTACAGTCTTCAGTTTAAAATCTAATTTGTCTGCTCTAAGGATTGCCACCCCACCTTTCTTTTGATGTCCATTAGCATGATCAATGGCTTTCTACCCCCTCACTTTAAATCTGGAGGCGTCTTTGGGTCTAAAATGAGTCTCTTGCAGACAGCATATTGATGGGTCTTGCTTTTTTATCCACTCTGATGCCCTGTGACTTTTTATTGGGGCATTTAGCCCATTTACGATTGGGATAATTATTGAAAGATGTGAATTTAGTGCCATTGTATTGCCTGTAAGGTGACTGTTACTGTATATTGTCTGTGTTCCTTTCTGGTCTATGTTACTTTTACACTCTCTCCTTTCAGTATTTCTTGTAGGGCTGGTTTGGTGTTCGCAAATTCTTTTAGTTTCTGTTTGTCCTGGAAGCTTTTTCTCTCTCCTTCTATTTTCAGTGACAGCCTAGCTGGATATGGTATTCTTCGCTGCATATTTTTCTCGTTTAGTGCTCTGAATATATCATGAGAGTCCTTTCTGGCTGGCCAGGTGACTGTGGATAGGTCTGCTGCCAATCTAATGTTTCTACCATTGTAGGTTACAGACCTCTAGGAGAGACATTTTAGTAATATTTGTTCTTCCACCTCATAGCATGGAAAGTCTTTCTACTTAACTGCATTGTCTTGAATTTCTTTCATCAGTGTTTTATGGTTTTCAGAGTATAGGTCTTTCCCCCCTTCAGTTAAATTTATTCCTAGATGTTTTATTGTTTTTTTTGTGCAATTTTAAAGAGTACTGTTTCTTAATTTCATTTCCTGCTCCTTCATTATTGGTGTATAGGAAAGCAACAGGTTTCTGTGTGTTTATTTTGTATCCTGCAACTTCACTGAATTCATGTATCAGTTCTAGTCATGTTTTGGTGGAGTCTAAGGTGTCCCCTTTCTGTCAAAGTCTGGACATAGTGTCCATGGATCGATGGTTAATGATCTAATCAGTGACTTATGGTCTGCAAGCTCCTTGGGAGCTTCTCAGATGTAATGTGAACTTGGCCACTGGTCTGAGAACAGGGAGAGGCCAAAGAAAGGGACAGGCCACTGCAGATCAGTAGGTGGCAGTTTGGAGAAGCAAGGGAACTCACATCCGTGGCTTGTCTTGGGCAGCAGCAAGAGGAGTAGATCTCCACACCCACCTGCCACCTCTTAGAGGTTTATATGGAGGCCATAACTGGGCTCAGTCACGTAGACCATCCAGATGGCCTCAACACCACATCACTGTCTCAAGACCACATTCCTGGAGCAGCCTCTGGGAGCAGGGAAGGCAAGGGAAACCCACATTCCAAGGACAGGGGAGGGTGGGGAGCCTCTGATTGCCTGGGTCCAGGTCACGGCAAGTGGTGGTCATGGCCTCTCATCCACCTTCTCCAGCACCCCACCCCTCGTGCCCGGCTCTTACAACCTCCCGTGAACCTCTGTTCTGCGTGTGCCCTGAGGGGTCAGGAAGGGGTTTCACTAGCCCGGAGATGCCCCTGTGGCGGTCGTCCCACTGTGCTGGAGGCAGAGGCCACAGCGGTGACACAGGTGTGTACAAGAGAAAGCACAGGTTAAGACAACAGTTGCCCAGATGAGCAGCAACTCTTTCCACCAAGAGGCCCATGATCCCAATCACTGATTTATGAAATCCCCAAGGCTGGGGGTCAGATCACTCAGGGCGCTCCCCGCGTCCTCCCGAGACCCGAGAAACATGATACAGTAGCAGGCTCGTCAGGTACGGACACACAGTTCTGGCTGGATAATGGCACACGTGCCTCCTTGTGAGGCAGCAGGTGCCCAAGGCCATCGTGTTCTGGAGGACAGCTGGTCTCATTGAAGACACTGGGTGTTCATAGGGACAGACTTTTTGGCCATCCCTCAAGGCTCCCTGAGTGAATCCAGCCAGGGCTGCAAGGGCTGCAAACCGATGGAGCGAACAGAGAGCAGCCAGACCACCGTGCTGAGAAAGACAGAGTGTGTCCATCTGGCCTTCAGGAGAGGGAGCTTGTCAACTGTTGTTCCCACAGGACAGGTTCTCCCCTGGGCCCAGGGGAACCGCAGGGTACAGCGGCCCAACCACCCAGGTGGGAGCCACGACCAAAGGTTTGTGCCACAAAACCATGGAGGCCCACTGGGGTCGCCCACTAAATACCCGAGTGGTGGGACCAGTCCCTGCCAACCAGTGACTCTCCCTTCATGTGACAGGATGGATGCAGTCCCAGGGGTGTCCATCCCACCTTTCTGGTACAACTGGGTTGGTTTTGTTTAGAGTGACTCTTCTGTTCCCAACATAGGGGTGACTGGGTGGGCAAATGTCCATCACCCAGAGTAAGCCCCACAAGTCCGTTCCAATTCTGAGTACAGCGAACCAAGACTCTGATGGAGGACTTTCTAGAACCTTCCAGTGAGCTACTTGATGGGATGCCTCTATACTGTGTTTGATAGCAAAACCATACCCATGCGGGCGTTATGGACATGCTATTGGCAATATCAGACAAACAGAGTACTGTCCTTGCTTGTTCTGAATGCCTTCCAACTTCTCCCCTGGAGGGGCGATACCCACCATTATCATCCTGACCATCTGGAGAGGGCAGCCCACATACCCAACAGTGGGACAGATTTCCTTGCTGGGATAGGATGGGGCCACAGTAGGAAGGTCCATCCTGCAGGTGCCCGTCCTGTGACTGGACACCACAGGGGCAGCAGAGCCTCAGGTCAGGAGGACAGAGAGGAGTAGGAACTTGCCTGGGGAGGTCTTCCCCTTCTACAAGAATGATCCCGAAACCCGCACTTTAGATGTAAGTGTGGCTGCATCTTTAGGAATGTGACCAGGGTGTGCATCCCGACCATGTTGGCCCTGGGAGGCAGCCCTGTCAGGCGTGAGGAGGGGGACTGTGGTGGGATATGGCGGACCAGGACCCCCACCCTCTCCCCTCTTTCGATGGTGTGTGTTCCATGCCAGGTATCGTGTGTTTCAGTTGGTCCGACTGCAGCAGAACAGTGGGATCCCAGTGCAGACTGAGTCGTTTCCCGTCACCCAGGGCTGGGAAGTGACTCGTCAACGCCTTGGGACTTCCCAGTGCAAATTCCAGTCCCTCACCCCTGTCCCAGGTGTGATGGGGCTTGCTGTCCTCAGCAGCAGAGCACATTGATCCTCAGTGGGAGTCAGGGCATTGACCGCGTCTTGCAACTTCCATAGGGTTACAGAACTGGGCGCCTCAGTGGGGATTCCCGTCTGAGATATGGGGCAAGAGGCCCTACTGGTTGACCATTGAAATGTATTAAAGCCTGGACAGTACTGTAGTCCACCCGGGCAAGGTGGTTTTACCTGCTAGTGATTTAATCTGCTGCTTTACTCTTGCACTGTTCCTTTCTACCAGCCATGCTGCTGTGGTTCTAGGAGTGATGGATGCTCCATGCACTCCACGTTCCTTCCCCCACCCTCGCACAGTATGATCTTTGGAGTGTGAACCCCCGATCACTGTCCGATCAGCGAGGTCCCTGTCCATGGCGCTCAGCTTCCCTAGTGGTGGCAGCCTGGTTTGCACGGTGACAGGGAAGGCTTGGGTTAGGCCAGATGCAGTGTCCATGCAAACCAAGGCACATTTAGAACCCTGACTCAGAGGGAGGGGCCAGGAGAATCCATTTGCCAATTCTACCCTGGGTGGGAACTTCATGGATGGTCCCGGAATCCCTTGGCACTTGCCTTGGGCATTGTTGAGAACACACAGGACTTGATGATAGTGCATGAACCTGGTCACTGGTCTTGTACACAGGGCAGTCTGCATCTGTGGCTCTAGGCCACCCCATCCAGCCCCGGAGGTGGCCACTCTGTCTATGCTCCCAATCTGCTGTCTCTTCTGAAGAGTCCATAGCCAGGCTGAGCCTCAGCTGGGGCATCTACTCCCTGTTGGCCAGGAGCTGTCAGAGCCTTCTGAGCCAGGATATGAAAAACAGTGAGGACCACCCCAGGCTCTTACAGACGGACCTAAATGTCCTTCCACCTATCCTGGCCCCTCAAGGACTTATCGGTGATCATTCTCCCCTTGGCTTCCCATTGTCCAAGCAGCAGGGTTCATCCCTCTAGAGCAGTGTGGCCCCGGCCAGGGCTCGTGAGTGACCAGCAGCCCAGCATCCCTGTGTCTAGCCCTGGCTGAGTGGACTGTGCTGACTCATTCCTGTTGTTGGCTGAGTGGTGACTACTGTCCAGATGGTGGACTGCATTGATCAGACCCATTTTTTGGGCATCAGCCAGTATTTCCCTGCTCCCTCTCCACAGGCTACAGGGATGTCCCAGGGAGAGGGGCCAGGATATCTGGAGCCTCTACACAGTCCACGGGGCCCAGTAGCGCCCATGGTAGGCTGGTGGACGGGGTGCCCCTCTGCTGCAAATGGGCGTGACCCTTCATTACAGTGGGGTTTCAGCCACGGCAGGGGTGGGTCGAGCGGACATACCCTCACCCCGCTCATTGACGGGCAGGGAAGTTCTTGCACAATGCGCTGTTCCTTAGTGAGAGGCTCTACTTGGAGGAGCACTGTCTGCCCTGCTAGGAGCTGGTGATCTGTGGGAGGATGTCTGCTTTCTGCTCCTTCCAGATCTGAGACCAAAGTGCACGGGGACTCTCTGTTTTTCTTGTTTCTGCCGCATGGCCAGCCCATGTCATCTGGAGTCTCAGACACGTCTAATTCAGATGTAACCCTGTGTGGGAGACGCCCAAGGCAATAACCTGCTTCACTAGTAGTTTTGCTTCTGAAAGGTGCTTGCTGCCTGATCCGCAGTCCCCCAGGTACCCTTTCTCTCCCAGGTGATCTGAGGGTCCAAGCACTGTGCCAGTGAGGGACAAAAGTCCTCCAAAGCCCCCAAATCCCTATGAAGTCCTGTGTCCTGTCCACATTCTTAATGGTTGGGTAGCCTTGCACGTCCTCAGTCACACCTTTTAGGACAACAAAGACTTACTCGACCAGACAGCTCCCAAAAGCTATGGCCGCATAGGCTTTGGACTTTCTGTGCCCACTGCCCATCCTCTGCCCTGCAGATGCCCCGGGAGGCTTACAGGCTGTCCTGCAGCAGAGACAGAGTTCCACGTGTTAACGCTTTTTCGTCAGGATAATGGGCAGGTGGGCAGGAAAGAGGGGCAGGTCTCGGGCTGACATGTGGTATGACTGGAAGTAACCTGCAGAAGCCCTCGAAAGGTACATGGGTGCCCCTCCCACATAAAGCAAAATTGACCGTGTGACTGTGTAACCTGCAGTACGCCAAAAAAGCCTTGCTGAGTGCAGCTGAGCACGGTACGCTGCTAGGACCAAGGGCAAGGTATCCAAGATGGCGGCACTGTAGGGCAGAGCCTCATGGGTGGGGGGCAATACCTTGTCCGCCATCATCCGCCACGAGCCAACTGGCTCTTTAGCGGCCACACCAGGCTACTGAAACTACTGTGAGCAGGGCTTTCGGTAGCCCCTCCACGCAGTCCTAGGACGGCTTCCCCAATCTCCCCGGGACCCCCAGGCAACTTCTGTTGTGGGACGGTCTCCACGCTTACTTGTTCCCGGTTCCCGTGTCCCCTCTGTCTATGGCTTTGATCACTGTAACCCGGAGGCGGAATCCACACACAGATTTGCAGAGTTTGGCCCTGGAGGAGATCGATGCTCATATGTTCTCTGGTCTTAGAGAAAAATGCCGTGTTCTCAGGCTTGGTGGGGAAGGCCACGACGGCAGCTTCAGAGGGTCTTCCTGACAATAACTGCTTGCCCTCCATCACCATCGGTGGCCCTGAGGGGTCAGGAAACTCGTGAGGGCCACCATTCAGCCTCAGTGCTCACCAGAGTGGACCCCAGTGTTGATTTCTGGAGGACCGGTGAACAGTGAGCTCAGCTCTGATGGCCCCCCATGGTCCTCACCTGGAGGCAGTCTTGGGCTGCATCCTGTACCCAGGGAAGGAGGGCATTCACCCTGCATAGCACCGCACCCCTGAGGCCTTCCTGGAGGAGGCAAGGCGTCAGGGAAGGTGGGGCAAGTCTGAACTGTACAGTTTTTGAGGGTTTCCAAGGCTGACCAGCCCTGTTGAGTGTCAGTCTGTCCATCCTGGAGGGAAAGGGTCCCTGCAGCGATGTGGTCAAGCCACACTTACTTCCGGGTTATTTCTTCAAGATGCTTTACAACCAACTGGTATAGACTTTTGGCTTTTTGAGCCTCTTTTCCATGTCCGGTCTTCCCATGGCGTGTACCCATTCCTGGGATTTGTCCGATCCTCCAGATCAGCAATGCCTTGCACAACGTGGTAAACGTCCTCTCCACAGCTGGCTTGGCGTGGATATCAGCAGCCCATGGCAGGTCCCGTGGGCGGGCTGGATGGTGTCGGCTTTCATTCCTGCAGCGAGTGCGACTCTCAGGACCTTCAGACACAGGAATGGAGGACATCCGCCTCATTCCCCACTCCCTCAGAATTTGCTATACCTCCTCCGTAGATTTCCAGCATCCCGGCTGTCCACGGAGGTTCTCCTGCAGGACGGGGTGATCCGATCCAGAAGGGACTGAGTCCCTTGGCCCCCAGCGCCACACAGGAGTGGCCGGAGGGCAGGGTATGTGGTGCTGTTGCTCATTCTCTGGGCCTCCTGTCCAGTCGGAGAAACGCCACCGCCCCCCTCCCCGTGTCCCACGGCTGCACACGCCACCCCTGGGTATTCCTGGCCTTTTGCTGGAACGTGGCAGCTACCCTAACGAGCTCAATGGCAGTGTGTTCTGTCCTCACGAACGCCCTCCAGTGCCATGCTGCCCACTGGCTGGGGGCGCGGATGTGCCGCTTCTGTGTCCTTTGTGTTCGGGGCCGGACAGCGCGAGGCTGTGTTACAAGCTCTAATCCTGTTATTTTCTTTACTTTGATGTAAGACGCCTTTTACTTCGGTCGCCGTAGCGGCAGGTGCTGTGGTTTCCCCAGTAGGGTGTGTATGGGTCATTATCACTATACTTTCGATTAACACGTTTCCTTTTCATTTAGATTCTGGGGTGCTGTTCTGCTAATTCTTATCTCTGTGGGTACCTGCGGTAATCATTCAGTGGAAGTTTGTCCACCCTTTCCGTATATGTGGTTTAGAGATCTTGCTGTCTCCCAGGTCGGGTTAGCCCAAGCTTTAATATCTAGATGGTTAGTAAGCAACCTAGATTTTGGCTGGAGCGAGCCTCCAAGCCTTTCAGTTCAAGCAGAGGCAGTTGGGTTGTAGGGTTAGGGGGAGATGCACATTCTGGCTTGTTCCTTAGCCCATTCTTGTGTTTGCTTCCCTGCGACGTGGGTGCCCTGATCCAATTCGATGGTAGTTGGGGTACCGTAGCAAACAACCCAGATTTCCAGTGCTCAGATGGTGGATGGTGTAAAATCATTTTCTGGCATGGTTAGGGGAAGCCTGTTCCTGACCATGTGTCTACAGTGGTCCATGCATATAGTCTGTACTCTCATATAGGCAGGGGTCTCTTATGCCCCATGTGTGTAACTTGGGAGAGGCTGTCAGCTTTGACCTTGTCTGGAGTGTTCATTAGTGACCTCTGAGCTTTAACTCTGCCCGTTCTCTCATGTCTTTATGAGAGTGGAGGTGTCTGGTGGGGATACACACGTCCCTGTTCTCTCAGCACTTTCTCCTGCTGTGCATCCCACGTGACCTGTGGCTGAGGCGCCCATGCGTGCTCCCAGTCGTCCTTCCGATGTGCAAGGACGTGTGTGATGAAGCTGGGGATGACAGCCCGTATGTCCTGCCGTATGTCCTCACCCCACATTTATTTCCCGTTGTGCGGTCATTTCCCTGCCGTGTTCTGTACCAAAGAGCTGTGTCCCCAGCTCTTGCCCGTGAGTCTGAGAACAGACGTACCGATTCTGGTTTCCTTTAGCAGACTCTTCCATCGCCAATTTCATGGCTCTTTGTTCAGCACATTGTGCTGATTCTCCTGTTCCTGAGGCTGCCAGGGTTAGACCATCATCGGCTGTCAGGGCAGCAGCTTGGCACGTACTGTGGATGGTGCCACGGAGGTGAATCTGTTTGGAAAGGATGTGCTGTGTTCCATGCACCAGAGTGGTCCCCAGTACGGACTGCTCGAGCGTGGACACGCGCCCCGCCGGCAAGTTCCCACAGGCCCGCTATTGGCACAGCTGGGATTTCCTCCGCTAATGCCGAGGGCCGACCCCCCCGCCCCCATCTCTGTGTCCTGCTCAGAAATGTACCGTTTCCCTGGTGGGACTTCTGGTCGAGGTCGTTCCCCTCTGTCAGGGCTCTGCTCTGCTTGCTCCAGAATAGGCCCCTGGAGTTGACGGATCATGGTTTATTTTCTGTTAGTGGCCCTGCTGTTCGTAGGGCCTCAGAGAGCCCAGCTGAGCCTTTCAGGCAGTTGGTATCTGTTCTCAGAACATGGGAACGTCTCAGTCCAACACCCACTCTGGTGCAACTTGGGGCCCTGCAGTTTTTTAGTCCCTGGTGACCATGTCGCAAACCCTTGTGAGTGAAGACACTCTCGTGTGTGTTCAGAGTCCTCATTAGCTGCTGCCAATGTATCTCAGGTTCTGACGGCGTTTTCCCAATAGGTCAAGGCTGCACCTTGAGTCTCTGTTCTCGTATGGTCCCTACTCTTCCTAGTTATTTCACAAGTGTGTTTTAATATGATCCCCGTATGTGGTTTGGACTGTGTTTCTGACATTCTTCCTCTGTGGTAGGGTCGGTATGCAAGCTATGATGTCTGGGAGGCCGTGTGGTATTTTTCTGCCTTCAGAAGACCACGTCAGGCCTAGAAATTTTATTGTAGTGTGAGATGTGGGGCCTTTATTTGGGTCGATTGTCCATCCCCTGAATGTGAGGAGTTCAATGAACGCTATGAGGACGTTAGCCTATTCTCCAAGTTGTTACCAGAAATAAGGGTGTCGTCACTGTAGGAAATGTGAGTGTGTGTGTGTGCGCGCACGTGCATGCGTGCGTGTGTGTGTATATGTAGTGTGTCAATGAAAGGCCTGGATGTCTTGGGCTAGAAGGTTGTGGAGTCTTTCTGGGCTGCTAAGGTAGCTCTGTGGTTACCTGGTGAACTGAAAATGTCTGCCTTCCCGTGTGAATGTGGTCATGGGTTGGCTCTCTGTATCTGTGGGAAGAGCAAAGAACAGGTCAGATGAGTCGACCAGCATGTACTGAGTTTCAGATTCACTGATGATATGGCTTACGATAGTGCTTCTATCTGAAAGTATTCCCTCAATTTTCTGCAGTCTTAGTTTAAATTCCTATAACCTGTTATAAATCTATAGGACTTGTGTCACTTTCAACCCGCCAGATTGGTCTATTATGTGAAATAGTACAATAATTTGTTCCTTTAGGAGTTTTTTAATTTTTTCCCTAATTTGAATAGGTCCTATTTCATCCATTCCAAGAATGTTTTCCCAATGGGGACATTTAAGGTACTTACCCTTTTAAAAAATTATTTATTTTTTTAAGATTTTATTTATTTATTTGAGAGAGAGTGAGAGCACAAGCCGGGGAGGGGCAGAGAAGCAGACTCCCTGCTGAGCAGGGAGCCCAACGTGGGACTCGATCCCAGGACCCTGGGATCATGACTGAGCCGAAAGCAGACGCTTAACCAACTAAGCCACCCAGGCACCCATTACTTCCCTTAATGGCTGGTCTCTCACCAACTGTTAGGAATCTAGTTACCCATGTCCCTGGGCTTAATTTTCCTCATAATCCTTTAAATAGCTGCCATGTCAGAAAGATATTTGGGGTGGGATTCCTCTGCCCTGGAGGCTATGCAGGTTGTTGGGGACTGGCCAGAGCACTCCAGTCCTGGAGGCCCCAGATGCTCAAGGGCAGTTGATGGGCTGTGTACTCTGGGTGTGAGGTGTGCAGGTCAAGGAAGCCAGGGACCTAGACCTAAAGGTGTCTGAGAGTCCAGGTGCCAGGGGTGAGGTCTTGGGGGTCCACATATCTGCCTAAATTTGTCCCCTCCTACACAGATGTACTTATTCCTCCTGAACATATAGCTAGAGAAACCTACACTGTCTTTCCGGGGTAAGTTTCATTAAGTGACACCCGGTTCAGGGGAGGAAAACATTTTCTCTGTATTTTAAGGTTCTTCTAGCTGGTTTAACTTGCCTTTTTTTAAAGATTTTATTTATTTGTCAGAGAGCACGTGCAAGCACAAGCAGGGGGAGTGGCAGGCAGAGGAAGAAACAGGCTCCTTGCAGAGCAAGGAGATCAATGTGGGACTTTGTCCCAGGACCCTGAGATCATGACCTGAGCAGAAGGCAGACAAAAACAACTAGAGAGCCACTTAGCCTTCCCAACTTGATGTGATTAACAGGAGGAAAAAAAAAAACACAAACACACAAAGTTTTATTGCATGTGCATGAAGGCCTAATGATGAAATTGAGACATGGAGAATGACCAAGGTAGGCAGATTTTGTATATTTTAGATAAAGAAGCATAAATCTGTGAGAAATTTGCAGGACAATTAATCAAGTAACCAGGTATTAAATAAGAGGCATTTCTATGTAAAGAAAAAAAAAAGTGGTTAATGAGTGAAGCAAATGATACGTCAGTTTCTGAGTTCTGAGGGTGGCAGTCGAGAGGATTTCTAGACATCAGGGTTGAAGCATCTTTAGATGGAGTGAAGGAAGGCTGTGGCAATTGGAGAGCTTTCCCGGTTTGCAGCTGGAATGTCTCTGCTGATCTCTGTGAGTGGCCCACACAGCAACAGGCTCAGAGATTGTCTGCATATGAGCTAATGTAGTGGTTTCTCTGAAGTATACATCCAGTCGTTCATATTCAGTTGTCAAGGCTTCAGGAAAAGGGGCAGTTTCAGTGTTCAGTGATTTCAAGTCAAAGAGATGGAAGAAAATTGGAAATGTTAGTTTGGAGAGTTGTAGTCTGACATTGGAGGAATCTGGAAGAATTCAGGAACCAGAGTAGTTTATAGATAGAAAACCTCAAAACAATGAACAGAACTAGAATCTAATACCCAAAAGTACGTATTGTAGTTACAGTGGAATCCTAATGTTTCTCTCAACAATTACTCCCATTTCTAGCAACAGTAACCACAGTAAGACTAATTTGTTTGCTAATTAGATGAAGTTTCAATAAACTTGGCTTCATTATTCACATCAGTGCAGTAAGAATAGCAATTGACCATATAGAATCTTTTAAATCTGTTTTGCTGGAACTTTTCATAAGGAATCACAGATTGAAGTTATTGAAAATTTTATTTTTGAAGTACAGTTGATACACAATATTACTTTAGTTTCTGTTGTACAATATAGTGATTCAACAAGTCTACACAATATGCAATACCATGATAAGTGTCATTAACATCTGTCACCATATACTATTATTACAATGTCACTGACTATATTCTCTATGCTGTACCTTTCCTCCCTACGACTCACTTATTTTATAACTGGAACGTTGTACCTCTTAATCCTCTTCCCCTATTTGGCATATAGTCCCACCCCCTTCCTTCTGCATGCAACAGTTTATTCTCTTTATGAGTCTGATTTGGGTTTGGGTTTATTTTCTTTTGTGTTTTAGATACCATATACAAGTAAATCTGTATGGTTTTGTTTTCCTCTATCCAACTTATTTCACTTAGCATAAAGCCCTGTAGGTCTATCTGTGTTGTTACAAATCGCAAGATTTCTTTCTTTTTTATGGCAGAGTACTATTTCATTGTGTATATATATTACATCTTTATCCATTCATCTGTCATTGGACGTGTAGGTCACTTTTATATCTTGGCTATTGTAAATAGTGTTGCAATGAGCATAGGGGTTCATATATCTTTTTGAATTAGTGTTTTCTTTTTCTTTGGGTAAATACCATCGCAGAAATTCCATACGATCCAGTAGTTCTATTTTTAACTTTTTGAGGAACCTCCATACTGTGTTCCTCAGTGGTTGCACCAGTTTGCATTCCCACCAACAGTGCACAAGGGTTCCCCTTTCTCCGCATCCCCGCCAACACTTGCCATCTCTTGTCTGTCTGACACTATCCATTCTGAGAGGTAGGAGGTGATATCTCATTATGCTTTTGATTTCAGTTTTCCTGATGATGATGAGTGATGTTGAGTGTTTTTTTCATGTGGCTGTTGGCCATTTCTCTGTGTCTTCTTTGGGAAAAGTGTCTACTCAGGGCCTTTACCTTTTTAAAAATTGGGTGATTATTTGGTGGGATTTCTGTGTGTGTGTGTGTGTGTGTAGTTGTAGTTCTTTGTATATTTGGATACTAACCCTTTATGGATATGTCATCTGCAAATATCTTCTCCCATTCATTTTTATTTTGTTGATGGTTTCCTTCACTGAGCAAACCTTTCCAGTTTGGTGTAGTCTCTATAGTCTATTTTGCTTTTGTTTATTTTACACATGAGAAGGGTGTTGCTAAGGCTGATGTGCAAGGTTTTACCTCTTTTTTCTTAGGAGTTTTATGGCTTTAGGGCTCACACCTGGGTCTTTTTTTTTTTTTTTTAAGATTTTATTTATTTATTTGAGAGAGAGAGAATGAGAGCGAGCACATGAGAGGGGGTAGGGTCAGAGGGAGAAGCAGACTCCCTGCCGAGCAGGGAGCCCGATGCGGGACTCGATACAGGGACTCCAGGATCATGACCTGAGCCGAAGGCAGTTGCTTAACCAACTGAACCACCCAGGCGCCCTCACACTGGGGTCTTTAATCCATTTTGAGTTCATTTTTGTGGATGGTGTAAGCACATGGTCCCATTTCAGTCTTTTGCATGTGGCTGTCCACTTTTCCCAGCACCCTGTATCGAAGAGACTGTCTTCTCCCCACTGCATATCCTGGCCTCCTTTGTCATAGATAAATTGACCATAAAAGCCTGGGTGTATTTCTGGGCTCTCTGTCCTGCTCCATTGATCTAGGTCTGTTTTTGTGTCAGCCCCATACTGCTTTGATCACTACAGCTTCATGATATATCTTGAAATCTGGGATTGCTTTGGCTGTGCAGGGTCTTTGTGGTTCCATACACATTTTAGGATTACTTGTTCTCGTTCTGTGAAAAATACTAGAGATATTTTCATAGGGATTGCATTGAATGTGGAGACTCCTTGGAGTAGTGTGGACATTTTAACAACATTAATTCTTCCATTCCATGAGCTTAGTGTAGCTTTCTATCTGTTAGTGTCGTCTTCAATGTCTTTCATCCATATTTTATAGTTTTCAGAGTACAAGTGTTTCATTTCCCTGGTTAAATTTATTCCTAGGTATTTTATTCCTTTGGATACAATCACAAATGGGATTGTTTTCTTAATTTCTCTTTCTGCTACTTTGATATCAGTGTATAGAAACAACACACTTCTGTATATTAACTTAGTATCCTATGATTTTCCTGACTTCATTTATTGGTTGTAATAGATTCTTGGTGGAGTCTTCAAGGTTTTCTACTTGTAATATCATGCTGTTTGCAAATAGGGACAGTTTTACCTCTTCCTTACCAATCTAGATGCCTTTTATCTCTTTTTCTTGTCTGGTTACCAGGGCTAGGTCTTCCAGTACCATGGTGAACAAAAGTGGCACCAGTGGGCATCCTTGTCTTGTCCCTGATCTTAGAGGAAAATTCTCGGTTTTTCACCGTTGACTCTGATGGGCGCTCAGGGTTGCTGCAATATGGCCTTTATCATTTGAGGTATGTTTCCTCCATTGCCACTTTGTTGAGGGTTTTATTATGAACAGATGTTGTCAAATGCTTTTTCTGCATCTGTTGAGATGAACACATGGTTTTTATCCTTCATTTTGTTAATGTGATGTGTCACCATGATTCCAGCATTGAACCATCTTTCATCTCTGGAATGAATCCCACTTCACTCTGGTGAATAATCCTTCTAATGTATTGTTGAACTTGGTTTGCAAATAGTTTGTTGAGGGGTATTTTTGCATCTATGTTCATCAGGGATACTGGCCTGTAGTTCTCCTTTTTTGTAGTGTCTTTTTCTGGTTTTGGTAAAATGGTAATGCTGGCCTCATAGAATGAATCTGAAAGTTTTCCTTCTTTTTCTGCTTTTGAATTGGTTTGAGAAGAATAGTTCTTAACTCTTGTTTCAAGGTTTGGTAAAACTCACCTGTGAAACCATCTGGTCCTGGACTTTTGTTTGTTGGGAGGTTTTTTTGGTTTTTTTGGTTACTGATTCAATTTTGTTACTAGTAATTGGTCTGTTCAGATTTGCTAATTCTTCCTGATTCAGTTTTGGAAGATGGGATGTTTCTAGCAATTTATCTATTTCTTCTGGGTTATCTAGTTTGTTGGTGTGTAATTTTTCATGACAGTCTCTCATAATCTTTTGTGTTTCTGTGCTGTTATTTCTCTTATTTCTAATTTTATTTGAATTTTTTTTCATAATGAGTCTAGCTAAATGTTTATCAATTTTGTTTCTTTTCAAAGAACCAGCTCTTCATTTTATTTATCTTTTCTGGTTTTTTAGTCTCTATTTAATTTCTTTTCACTCTGATCTTTACTATTTCCTCCCTTCTGCCAACTTTGGGCCTTGTTTGTTGTTGTTCTTCTAGTTCCTTGAGGCATGAGGTTAGATTATTTGAGATTTTTCTTGTTTCTAGAGGGAGGCTGGTATCACTACACACTTCCCTCTTACAACTTCTGCTGCTTCCCAAAGATTTTACGATGTTGTGTTTGCATTTTCATTTGTCTCCAGGTATTTAAGTTTATTCTTTGAAGATACATTTGTTATTTAGTAGCATGTGTTTAGCCTCCACATGTGTTTTTTCCATTTTTTTCTTGTCACCAATTTCTAGTTTCATGTGGTTTAAAAAGATGCTTGATGAGATTTCAGTCTTCAGTTTGCTGAGACTTGGTTTGTGGCCCAACCTGTGATCAACTCCAGAGAACGCTCCACATGCACTTGAGATGAATGTGTATTCTGCTGTCTGGGACAGATTGTTCTGTGTGTATCTGTTATGTCCATCTGGACTCGTGTGTTGTCAAGGTCAATGCATCTTCCTGTCTGGCTGATCTGTCCACAGAGGTAAGTGGGGTGTTACAATCCTCTCCTGCTACCGTATCACCGTGGACATCTCCCTTTATGCCTGCTAATATCAGTGAATAACTTGTGTACTTGGGTGTTTCTGTGCCGGGTGCACAGATAACTTAGAAACTGTCCTATTCTCTTGTTGGATTGATCCCTTTATCACTAGGTAATGCCTTTCTAAGTCTCTGGTTACAGATTTTAAGTCTTTTTTTTCTGACAGAAGGATTGCTACGCTGGATTTGTGTGTGTGTGTGTGTGCGCGCGCTTCTCTTTGCATAGATCTCTTTCCATCCTTTTACTTTCAGTCTGCATGTGTCTTTAGGTCTGAAGTGAGTCTCTTGTAAACAGCACATGGATGGGTCTTGTTTTTTAATCCATTCAGTCACCCTCTCTTTTTTGGAGTATTTATGCCATTTGCATTTAAGGTAATTAGTGATACGTATGTGCTTATTGCCATCTTGTTAAATTCCCTCTGGTTGGGTTTGTGGTTCTTTTCCTTTCTTCTTGTTCTCGTCCTTTACAATTGATGACTTTGTTTAGTGTTATGCTTGGACCTTTCCGTTCATTTTTTGTGTATCAGTTACAGGTTTTTGGTTTGTGGCTACCATGAAGTTCATATATAACATCCTAACTATACAGCAATCTATATAAAGCTGGTGGTCGCTTAAGTTCAAACACATTCTGAGAGCCCTACATTTTTGTTCCCCCTTTCATGTTATATGTCTATGATGTCATGTTTCACATCTTTGATTTTGTGAGTTCTTTATCTTTTAACTTTCATACTAGCTTTATAAGTGCTTGATTCACTGCCTTTAGTGTATGTTTGCTTTTCCTGACAATTTGCCTTTCATAATTTCCTTCTAATTATAGCCTTTCCTTTGCTACTTCAGGAAGTCCTGTTGACATTTCTTGTAACTCTAGTTCAGTGGTGATGAACTCCTTCAACTTTTGCTTGTCTGGGATATGCTTTCTCTTTTCTTCAGTTCTAAGTGATATAGTATACTTGGTTATAAGTTTTTCCCTTCAGCACTTTGCAGGCAAGAGGGAGTGGTGATCTATTCAAAGTTTCTGCTGAAAAACTGGCTGATTGCCTTTTGGGGTTTCCCTTGTGGGCAACTAGTTGTTTTCCTTCTGCTGCTTTTAAGATTGTCATTATCTTTAATCTTTGACATCTGGATTATTATCTGTCTTGGTTGGACTTCCTAGGGTTCATCTTCTTTGGGGCTCTCTCTGCTTCTTGATCTTGGATCTCTGTCTCTTTTCCCAGGTTAGGGAAGTTTTTGGCTATTATCTTTTCAAGTAACTTTTCTGCCCCTTTCTCCTCTTCTTCTGGGACCCTTATAATATGAATGTTGGTATATTTGATGTTGTCCCAGACCTTTCTTAACCTATCTTTTTATTTATGCACATCTTCCTTCCTTCCCTCTCTGCTGCTCAGAGTGCTTTCCATGACCCTGTCTTCCAGATTATTGATCCTTCTGTATCCTCTAATCTGTTGATTCCCTCACATGTACTCTTCATTGCAGTTACTGTATTCAACTCTGATTCTTTCTTATATTTGCTCTCTCTCTGGAAATTCTCACTGAGCTCATCTAGTTCTCTCAAGTCCAGTGAGCACCTTATGACCTCTACTTTGAAGTCTTTATCGGGTAGATTGCTTATCTCTGTTTCACATGGTGGTTTTTCTGAAGCTTTGTCTTGTTCTTTCATTGGGAGCATATTCCTGTCTCCTCATTTTGTGTTTCTGTAAAGTAGGTGGAACAGCTGTATCTCCTTATCTTGAAGGAATGGTCTTATATAGGAACATTCCCTGTGTGGACTGCCTGTGCCTGGTGGCTTTGGCTGGCTAGCTGGCTGGGACCATGGTGGGTAGAGGCTGTGGGTCTCAGTGCACTCCAACCCAGGGCCACCCTGCTGGGACAGCTGGAGCTGAAGTGGGAGTGGGCCAGGGGATCCCTGGGTGCTCCATGCAGAAGGTGCTCTGCTGTCAACAGGTAGAGGTAAGGTTGCTACAGCCCAGGAAGTCCCAGTACATTCAGTGCAGGGGGCACCCTAGCAGGACGCCTGGAGCTGAAGTGCCATGGGCTGCATGGGGACCCAAGGTGCTGCACAGGGGCTTTCATGATGGGATGGATGGCACGAGCCAAAGCGGGTGTGGACCCGGATGTCCTGGGGTACTCCACATAGGGGGTTTCCTGGAAAGTTGTGTGGAGTGGAGACAGGTACAGGCAGCTCCCAGGGTGCTTTGTGCCCGTGTCACCCTGGAGAGACAGCTGGAGCTGTATTGGGGAGTGTCTGCTGTGTGCTGCCTGGGGTTGCCTTGCTGGCTTGGCTGGGGTCAGCTAGGGGCCCAGGGCTTGCTAAGGCAGCAGGCTGGCAAGGAAGCCCAGCGCCCCCCCCCCCCATCTGCATTAGCAAGGTGAAGGGAGAATGGAAACCATGGTGAGGGCCAGCACCTCTGACTCCAGAGAGCATTACAGCAGGTCCCCCACCATTGGGCAGGTGCTCTAGGATCATTCCCTTCTAATCTAGCTTTACACCGTGGCTTGTTTTCTGTGCCCTGGTTGGATGAATCTGCTCCCAGTCCCTCCACCCTACCCATCCCCACTGATCCCCTGGTAAGGCCCTGGGACTCTGTAAGCAAGGCATCAGGCTGACATTTCCCAGGGGCTTTACTGGCTCCGTAAAGTCCACCTCAGTTCTGAGTTGATGCAGATCATTCTAGTCAAAGCCTTGGTAACGTCGTCCGTGTTGCCCACTGTGTCCGTTACAAGCAGAACAGATTCTCCATGGACTTCTGCAAATACGTGGCCAAGAAGAATACTCAGAGCTGCTGACTCTGGACGCATTAGGCCCAGGTAAGGAAGTGTAGTCGCTCTTGCTCTTTGTCATGGTTTCCTGAAGCCGTCAGGCTCTCCCTCAGAGCTCTGTGAATCCGCACGCAGGTCAACGGTCTCCAATCATTGGAGATCCGTATCCTGGAGTCTGGGTCTGTCCTCACCTGAGTCCCCTTGAGGAGGGAGCACTTGTGCAAAAGCTTCAGAATGACACGATAACCACCTGTCAGTGAGAAAAGGAGGCAGGGAGGCAGATGACATGAAAGGTAAAGTAAAATGTTTATAATTCCTTATAAAAAGCAGACCAGTAATCCTAGAAAAGGAGAAAAACCAAATTTTAATTTTGCGTGAGCTTGCTTTTGATATTAAAACTTGTTTTTAAATTTATCCAAGCCAGTTGATCACACATTTTAAAATTTTGCCCAATCAGATTTTCTTTTTAGATTTTTTATTCATTTATTTGACAGAAAGAGCATGAGCAGGGGGAGTGGCAGGCAGAAGGAGAAGCAGGCTCCCCGCTGAGCAAGGAGCCTGATGCGGGACTCACTCATCAAGCCTCCCAATCAGATTTTGTCCTAAGTTTTCCCCCTAAAATAACCAGTCTTACATTAGGACAAAATTACTTTTCCTCAACACAAAAAATACATTTTTTACCAAAAGCACATATCCTTTTTTTTTTGCGAGAGAGAGCACGAGAGGGAGGAGGGTCAGAGGGAGAAGCAGGGAGCCCGATGTGGGACTCGATCCTGGGGCTCCAGGATCATGACCTGAGCCGAAGGCAGTTGCTTAACCAACTGAGCCACCCAGGCGCCCCCTACTTTTCTTGCATACAGAAATGCTCCCCTTAATATCTTTAGTGCCCCCTGGACATGCAGGTCCTATTGGTTCACCGTTCTACTTAATATAGTGGTTAAAGATACTAAGTAGCGGGCTTGTGAACTGTTCGGCCGGCGTTCTTCCTGTTGGCAAAGTGATGACCACATTTCATAATTCCTACAAACCTGTGTTTCCATAGGGCCTGAGAAAGGTTTACTAACAGACCCAAATGTATCTTTAGTTTCTCTGTAATAAGGAACCCCACAGTAGTCAACCTAAGAGACCAATACGTTGTGATTTTACCTTATTTGGAGTGACCTAGGTGCACAGCTAGGTCCTCGGGCTCTCCAAGCACTAGACGTCCAGCAGGAATTCCAGACACGGCTTCTATGGGGCTGACGCCCATGCGCCAGGGAGCCAGCACAGAGCGCCGGTGTCCTAGGCCAGGGAAGGGTGACGCCTGAGCACGTGGGGGCAGGGAGAGGCCGGGGGCACAGTGCACAGAACATGCTTCTGCATACATCACGTGCCTCGTTGGCATGTTCGACCCCTGGGTGTGATTTACTAGGAGAACCGGGGGGAGGTAGGTAGAGTGGGGCACCGGGCTCCATCTTGGCGCAGGCTGGTTTGGTCCCGTCCTCACCAGCCTTCGGAGTCCCTCCGTCCCCTGCAGGATGTGCCGTCCAAGGGCACAGCATTCTGGCTCTCCTGGGAGCCCCACCACTCAGGGGCGCTGCCGATCCGGGGTGCTGGGGCTGGGGGCCCGAGTCTAGTCCCTGATCTGTCTCCTAGGCTTTCGACAGATTTAACTCGTCACTTAGCAAAATGTCAACGTTTCAGGTCACCAAAAAGATTCAGGGGAATTATTTCCACCTACCTATGCAGGTAATGTGCTCTCAACAGCCCTGTGTCCATCAGCCACGCACACTGCACGAGCCGTCTGTCCAGCAAAGTCCACCATTCTCTCCAGCGGTGGTGGTGGTGAGAAATTCTGGAACCTAGATAACATAAAACTCTTATTGTTCCTGGGTTTACTGGAAGTCCAATGAGTTTAATTCTAAGGCTCATAACTCTATTAAACCCACAACCTTAAATTGGTCTTACTATCAAATATTTTCCCAGGTCATGTGAACTGGAAATTCATTTGGATTTAGTTTCTATTTTATTTTTGAGAATTTTTATGAATACTGAGTGTATGTAAATGCCCAATTTTCTAGAGCCCTTTTACAAATTAATTTTGGCAATAATACCTTATCTGTCACATACCTACACATTCATATAGACGAACACGGAGCTCTTGTAGCTTGTTTCAAAATAACCGTTGGAATCAATTGAAATTACTGGCCCCGATGGCTTAAAGCCTTTCAGGGTTTGTGGACAAGATTGTAAGGTTTGTCCCTGGACACAATCCTAGGAAGGCTGGGGTCTGGAGGGGGGCAGAGCCCCTCTGCAGGTTTCAGTGTTTAAAAAGGTCTCTTTCCCTCCTTTGATTCTCTCAGGCAGGTGTGGGCTGTGTTCACACTTCAGAGACATGGTAAGATTTATAACTTTAAGGGACAGAGAATGAATGTAAGTTTTATGGTTCTAAACATTTTGGTGTAATTGTTTTTCAGATTTTCCTTCCTTTCTGACAGCGTGATTTTGTTCCCGTGTCCTCCTATTTCTTATTATCTACAAACCTCTGAGAGGAACAGGTGAGGTGTCTGGATTGGTAAAGGTAGGCGGGCTTTGACTTGCTTCTAGATTTGCATTTCTGGTTTTGTAGGGGCTTGGGAGACCAAGACGGTGGTATCTGCACCCCCGAGGAGCTGGGTGTCTCGGGCCCAGCTGCCCGCCTTCCTAACCTTGCTTGGCTTCCTCACATCAGGACGAACGCCAGCCAAGCCGCGAATCAAGTCTGTATAAAGTTTTCTGAGTTCAAATTCAACCTTGGCTCCGATCAGCACTGGGATACCGACCTTTAGCCGGTCACTTGTAGGAAGGCCTCGGAGGGACGCTGGTCCTCTGCTTCCCCTATGGGGGACAGTGGGTGTCGAGGGACACTCCTCCCTCATTTCTCCCCACAGTTGGGAGGATCTGGAAGCGGAGGTAGACGGGCTTTATAATTTAAAGGATCTGCTGCTGTCCTGGGGATCTGACCTTGGCGCGGTGGGGAGGGGTGGTCTAGGGTCCATCTGTAGAGGACACTGCACAGGTCTGCTGAGGCCGGCAGAGCCTGGACCGAGCCAGGAGTTGCAAACCTCACTGCCTAGCTCCGAGTGTGGACACGGCTACCCTGTCGACCTGGGGCCCAGAGATTAGGCCAGAGTGCTCTCTGCAAACCGTGTAGGGAACGGCAAGTCCCAAGAGGCCGAGGGGGGCCACATTCTGAGAACGGGAGCTTAGCTTGGAGGACATTCACTTCTGTCTTAATTCTAATTTCTGTTGTCTTGTCCAGGCAGTCCCTGAGGCTAACTCTTGTACTCCTCAGACAACAGGGAACTCGCTACAGAGAAGTCGTTCTCTCTCAGAGCCAATTTAAAGAGTCCATCATGGGGCCAGTGATGAGTAGGAGCTTATTCATCTGAACAGGGACTCAAAGCAATAAGGTTCTTTATGGAAAGACGCAGAGGCAATCACCGTGAACACAGGTGATGCAGCCCCCATTTACTCCCCAAAACAGTCTAAGAAAGGGCCTTCGTACACAGGGAGTGAGGACGGGTGCTGAGCGCGGGGTTTCCCGTCTCCCACAAATGTGAGTGCCTCTCATGCCAGACCCCACAGAGAGCTGGAGGGTTCCGTGTTGCCGGACCCCGGTCCGCGGGTTCTGTGACGGGCCACCGACGGTCACCCCGGAAGCGCCCCCTACCACAGCGAAGGCAGAGAAGATCCTCACCACTCACGAAGCCAGGCGCTCAGGACACAAGAACATGAAAGCACACGCCTCGCCCGGATTCCACGCGGGGGACCCACAGCACAGTGTGAACGCACCCTTCGAGGCCGGCTCAAACCGCAGGCTTGCAGGTCCAAGGGTGTGTTCTCCCTGAGGTGAGTCCTCTTTATGACAAAAGACAAACGGCCACCATCCCTGGGAGGAAATGGGTGAATCGGCCATGAGAATCTACCAAATTCACCAGACTCGCTAAGCCCAAGGAACTGGTTCGGCAAGTATTTTCTCCCGCTGATCTGAGTTTAGAACGTGAGAAAAGGGACTCACACTCTTGCTCCCATCCGACCCAGAGGCTGACTCGGGAAGGATTCTCGCACCGGCTGCGTCGTGAGTCAGGTTAATTGAAAGTAATCAATATCCACAGTAGGACGGGGAAAGATGGCGGAGGAGTAGGGGACCCTATTTCAACTGGTCCCCGGAATTGAGCTGGATATCTACCAGACCACTCTGAGCACCCATGAAACCAGCCTGAGATGTAAGAAGATCTGGATCTCTACAAACAGAGTATCGCAGGCGGTTGGTTCCAAGGTACGAAGCGGGGAGCCATGATTCTGTGGGCAGATATCAGCATAAATGGCAGCGGGAGGGAGCCTGGCCGTGGGGATCCTACACCGCCGGTGAGCGACAGCCTCCTGCGCTGGGGACGGGGGCACAGACTCGCAGACCGGTAGCGTCGGGAAAGGACTTTAGGGCAGCCCCCGGGGTGGAGGACCAGACCAGCGGGGGCGCGCGCAGGCGAACTGGGAGCGGCTGGCGGTTTTAGAAGCACAAAGGGCAGAGACGTGCCCCGACCTGGAGGCAGGACTGGGGGCGCTGCGGAGGGGCGCACAACCCAGGCTGCTGCAGTTTCTAGCAGCACGGACAGAAACGGAGACGGTGTGGCCTGGAGAGCTCACTGAAGAACAGACTGAGGTCTCTCTGCTCTGAGGCAGAGGGTTGGAAACGGTCTCTTCTGCTCTGACTCGCGCGGAAGAGACGCGGAAAGCCTCCAGGGAAAGGTGCCAGACAACAGAAGCCCCAAAGACTGCTTCCCACTGAGCCCATCCCCCACCACAGGGGCGCAGGGCAACTCCGCCCAAACAGGGTTGCCTGAGTAACAGCTTGGCAGGCCCCTCCCGCAGAAGACAGGCTGGGAAAACAAGAGGCCAGCAACCCTAAGGTCCCAAGAAAACAGGTGCATCTTGCTTGGGTTCTGGTCAATAATTTGGACTCTATACATTCCCTCAAACACCCATCAACAGAATGACTAGGAGGAGCAGCCCCCAAAACAGAAAAGACTTAGAGATTATAAATGGATGCAGGTATAACCAAGATGTCAGAGATGGAATTCAGGCTAGCCATTGTGAAGACAATGGCTAGAATGGAGAAATCAATTAATGGCAACAGAGTCTCTAAGGGCAGAAATAAAAGGTGAATTGGCAGAATTTAAAAATGCTATCAATGAGATCCAATCCAATCTAGATAATCTAACAGCTAGGGTAACTGAGACAGAAGAGAGAATAAGCGACCTGGAAGACAATATAACAGATAAAAAGGGAAAAGAGGCGGCCAGGGAAAAACAACTCAGAATCCATGAAAATAGAATCAGAGAAATAAGTGACACCATGAGGCGTTCCAATGTCAGAATCATTGGAATCCCGGAGGGAGTGGAGAAAGAGAGGACTAGAAGATGTATTTGAGCAAATCGTAGCTGAGAACTTCCCTAATCTGGGGAATGAAATAAACATTCGAGTCCTAGAGGCAGAGAGGACCCCTCCTAAGATCAAGGAAAACAAGCCAACACCCCAGCATGTAATAGTAAAACTTGCAAATCTTAGAACCAAGGAAACCATCTTAAGGGCAGTTAGGGGGAAGAGATTCCTTACGTACAGAGGGAGGAACATCAGAATAACATCAGACCTATCCACAGAGACCTGGCCAGCCATATTCAGGGTACTAAATGAGAAGAACATGCAGCCAAGAATACTTTATCTGGAAAGGCTTTCATTTAGAATGGATGGAGAGATGCAGAGCTTCCACGACTGGCAGAAGTTGAAACAATATGTGACCACTAAGCCGGCCCTGCAAGAAATATTAAGGGGGGGGTTCTATAAAAGGAGAAAGACCCCAAGAGTGATCTACAACAGAAATTTACAATCTATAAAAACAACGTCTTCACAGGCAACATGATGACAATTAATTCATATCTTTCAATAATCACTCTCACCATGAATGGCCTAAACGCTCCCATAAAATGGCACAGGGTTGCAGATTGGATAAAAAGACAGGACCCATCCATATGCTGTCTACAAGAGACTCATTTTGAACCTAAAGATACATCCAGACTGAAAGTGAAGGGATGGAGATCTATCTTCCATGCCAGCGGACCTCAAAAGAAAGCTGGGGTAGCAATTCTTATATCAGACAAATTAGATTTTAAACTAAAGTCTGTAATAAGAGACCCAGAAGGACACTATATCATTCTTAAAGGGTCTATCCAACAAGAAGATCTAACAATTGTAAATATCTATGCCCCCAACATGGAAGCAGCCATCTACATAAGCCAACAGTTAACCAAAATAAAGAGTCATATTGATAACAATACGTTAATTGTAGGAGACCTCAATACTCCACTCTCAGCAATGGACAGATCATCTAAGCAGAAAATCAACAAGGAAACAAGAGCTTTGAATGATACATTGGACCAGATGGACCTCATAGATATTTACAGAACATTCCACCCTAAAACAACAGAATACTCATTCTTCTCGAGCGCACATGGAACTTTCTCCAGAATAGACCATATACTGGGTCATAAATCAGGTCTCAACCGATACCAAACGATTGAGATTATTCCCCACATATTCTCAGACCACAATGCTCTAAAACTGGAACTCAAGCACAAGAAAAAATTTGGCAGAAATTCAAACACTTGGAAGCTAAAGACCACTCTGCTCAAGAATGTTTGGGTCAACCAAGAAATCAAAGAAGAACTTAAACAATTCATGGAAATCAATGAGAACGAAAACACATCGGTCCAAAACCTATAGGATACTGCAAAGGCGGTCCTAAGGGGGAAATACATAGCCATCCAAGCCTCACTCAAAAAAATAGAAAAATCCCAAATTCACCAACTAACTCTACACCTTAAAGAATTAGAGAAAAAGCAACAAACGACACCTAAGCTACAATTAGAAGAAAGAGAATTAAAATTAGAGCAGAAATCAATGAATTAGAAACCAGAAACACAGTAGATCAGATCAATGAAACTAGAAGTTGGTTCTTTGAAAGAATTAATGAGATTGATAAACCACTGGCCAGACTTATCCAAAAGAAAAGAGAAAGGACACAAATTAATAAAATTATGAATGAAAGGGGAGAGATCACGACTAACTCCAAGGACATAGAAACAATTATTAGAAATTATTATCAACAACTATATGCCAATAAACTGAGCAATCTGGATGAAATGGAGGCCTTCCTGGAAACCTATAAGCTGCCAAGACTGAAACAGGAAGAAATTGACAGCCTGAATAGGCCAATAACCAGTAACGAGACTGAAGCAGTGATCAAAAACCTCCCAAAAAACAAGAGTCCAGGGCCTGATGGATTCCCTGGGGAATTCTACCAAACATTCAAAGAAGAAATAATACCTATTCTACTGAAGCTGTTTCAAAAAATAGAAACAGAAGGAAAACTTCCAAACTCATTCTATGAGGCCAGCATTACCTTAATCCCCAAACCAGGCAAAGACCCCATCAAAAAGGAAAATTTCAGACCAATATCCCTGATGAATATGGATTCCAAAATCCTCAACAAAATCCTAGCTAACAGGATCCAACAATACATTAAAAGGATCATCCACCACGACCAAGTGGGATTTATCCCCGGGATGCAAGGGTGGTTCAACATTCGCAAATCAATCAATGTGATAGAACACATTAATAGGAGGAGGGAGAAGAACCATATGGTCCTCTCGATGCAGAAAAAGCATTTGACAAAATACATCCTTTCCTGATTAAAACTCTCCAGAGTATAGGGATAGAGGGAACATTCCTCAAGCTCATAAAATCCATCTATGAAAAACCCACAGCGAATATCATCCTCAATGGGGAAAAGCTGAGAGCCTTTCCCTTAAGATCAGGAACACGTCAAGGGTGCCCACTCACACCACTGTTGTTCAACATAGTACTAGAAGTCCTAGCAACAGCAATCAGACAACAAAAAGAAACAAAAGGTATTCAAATTGGCAAAGAAGAAGTCAAACTCTCTCTCTTCGCAGACGACATGATACTTCATGTGGAAAACCCAAAAAACTCCACCCCCAAATTACTAGAACTTATCCAGCAATTCAGTGATGTGGCAGGACACAAAATCAAGGCACAGAAATCAGTTGCTTTCTTATACACTAACAACGCAACTATAGAAAGAGAAATTAAAGAAACGATTCCATTTACAATAGCACCAAAAACCATAAGATACCTCGGAATAAACCCAACCAAAGAGGCAAAGGATCTATACTCTAGGAACTACAAAACACTCATGAAAGAAATTGAAGAAGACACAAAAAGATGGAAGAATATTCCAGGCTCATGGATCAGAAGAATAAACATTGTTAAAATGTCTATGCTACCCAGAGCAATTTATACCTTCAGTGCCATCCCGATCAAAATTCCAATGACATTTTTCAAAGTGCTGGAACAAACAATCCTAAAATTTGTATGGAATCAGAAAAGGCCCCGAATAGCCAAGGAGATGTTGAAAAAGAAAAACAAAGCTGGGGGCATCACGTTGCCCGATTTCAAGCTATATTACAAAGCTGTGATCACCAAGACAGCGTGGTACTGGCACAAAAACAGACATATAGACCAATGGAACAGAATAGAGAACCCAGGTATGGACCCTCAACTCTATGGTCAAATAGTCTTCGACAAAGCAGGAAAAAACATGCAATGGAAAGAAGACAGTCTCTTCAATAAATGGTGCTGGGAAAATTGGACAGCCATATGCAGAAGAATGAAACTCGACTATTCTCTAACACCATTCACAAAGATAAACTCAAAGTGGATGAAAGACCTCAATGTGAGACAGGAATCCATCCAAATCCTAGAGGAGAACATAGGCAGTAACCTCTTTGACATCGCCCACAGCAACTTCTTTCAAGACACATCTCCAAAAGCTAGTGAAACAAAAGCAAAAATGAACTTTTGGGACTTCATCAAGATAAAAAGCTTCTGCACAGCAAAGGAAACAGTCAACAAAACAAAGAGGCAACCCATAGAATGGGAGAAGATATTTGCAAATGACACTACAGATAAAGGGCTGGTATCCAAAATCTATAAAGAACTTCTCAAACTCAACACCCAAAAAAGAAATAATCAAGTCAAAAAGTGGGCAGAAGAGATGAACAGACACTTCTCTGAAGAAGACATACAAATGGCTAACAGACCCATGAAAAAATGTTCATCATCATTAGCCATCAGGGAAATCCAAATCAAAACCACACTGAGATACCACCTTACCCCAGTTAGAATGGCAAAAACGGACAGGGCAAGAAACAAATGTTGGAGAGGTTGTGGAGAAAGGGGAACCCTCTTACACTGTTGGTGGGAATGCAAGTTGTTACAGCCACTTTGGAAAACAGTGTGGAGGTTCCTCAAAAAGTTAAAAATAGAGCTACCCTATGACCCAGCAACTGCACTCCTGGGTATTTACCCCAAAGACACAGATGTAGTGAAAAGAAGGGCCATATGCACCCCAATGTTCATAGCAGCAATGTCCACAAAAGCCAAACTGTGGAAAGAGCCGAGATGCCCTTCAACAGATGAATGGATAAAGAAGATGTGGTCCATATAGACAATGGAATATTACTCAGACATCAGAAAAGATGAATACCCAACTTTTACATCAACATGGATGGGACTGGAGATTATGCTAAGTGAAGTAAGTCAAGCAGAGAAAGTCAATTAGCATATGGTTTCACTTATTTGTGGAACATAAGGAATAACATGGAGGACATTAGGAGAAGGAAGGGAAAAATGGGCGGGGGGAATCGGAGGGAGAGATGAACCATGAGAGACTATGGGCCTGAGAAACAAACAGGGTTTTAGAGGGGGGGGGGGGATTGGTTAGCCTGGTGATGGGTATTAAGGAGGGCACGTACTGCATGGAGCACTGGGTGTTATACGAAAACAATGGATCGTGGATCACCACATCAAAAACTAATGATGTATTGTATGGTGACTAACATAACATCATAAAATTTTTTTTAAAAAGTAATCAATATCCCAATGTGGCACATTTAGGGGGCCCTGCCCCCCAATAGGCATTGATGCCGGTGAAAGCCTGGAAATATCCGGATTCCTTGGACCCACGATGGCCCCTTCCGGTCCCAGCCTCTCAAGACACTGGCCCCGTCGCAGGTTGCTGGCTGCACAGATCGGCCAGGCCCTCCCTGGTGCCGCCACCCTCGGCAGCCGGGACACCCCAGCCTGTGGAGCTCATGCCAGTTCCCACCAATGGCACGGACTCCAAGGTGGGGGAGACGCCAGAAAATCTGCCTGACACGGCAACTGTAAATTGATGACCGTCATCCCCCATGTGGACGGACGGCCTGCGGGGTCCCGGGCGTCTTTTTGGAGGGTAGCCTCCAGGACCATTTCCTCCAGCTCTGCCTGCACGGGGAATATGCACATTTGTGGGGTTCGGGCTTGAAACAGGCAGAGGCCTCGTGCCGCCAGGAGCCGGCTCCCAGGACCCGGCTCCCACCGTAGCAGGTCCCTGGCCACCTCAAGTGTCCATGCAAGTGTTGGCCAATCACAGGCAACTGGGACATGCATGGCCCCAGGGTGGAGGGAGCACAGCCCCCCAAATCTTTCTGAGGCATTAGCTTTAAACTGGGAAAAGTCAGCCACCCTTTCAAGTGGCCGTTTGATGGGGTCCTGGGCTTAGCGCTCATCAGGCCTCCGGTGTCTCTTCGTGAAGGGAACCCCAGCAGCCAGACAGGCCCCTTCCTGGCCTGACAGCCCAGGCTCCTCCCCTTTACCCTCAGCGGAAGACTGGCGCCTGTGGAGGATAAGGCTTGGGAGACACAGATGTCTCTTACCCCAAACGCCAGGACCCATGACCCAGCTTCTCCTGGCACTTGCCCCGTTCCAGGGCAGGAGATGCAGATAAAACATGAGACAAAATTCAACACCAATTCATGATAAAAACCCAGCAATCTGGGAATAAGGGGAAACTCCCTCAACTTAATAAACAGCAGCTAACATTATACTTGATGGTGAGAAACTCAACCTTTTCTCACTAGGATCAGGAACAAGGCAAAGATGTCCCCTGTTGCCATTGCTTTTCAGCAAAATGAGAGAGGACATCTTGGAAGAGGGAAAGTGGGCAGGTGATAACTGACTCAGTGGAGAGAAAGCCCCAGCTACTACAGCTAGACAAGAAAATCCCAAATTCTCAGCAGGTTAATTGGTGGATATCAACAAATGGATTCTAAAGTTTAAGATTTTATTCATTTATTTGAGAGACAGCATATGCCAATGAGTGGGGGGAGATGGAGAGAGAATCAGAAGCAGATTCCACACCGAGCACAGAGCCCCACATGGGGCTCGATCCAACCACCACGAGATCACGACCTGAGCCGAAACCAAGAATCGGACGCTTAACCAACTCAGCCACCCAAGTGCCCCTCGCCAGCTCAACTCTGAAGGACAAGAACAAAGCAAGAGGACTGGCCCTATGACCCCACCCAACGTCCAGACCCGCTGGGAAGCCACAGGGATGGAGACAGCGAGGTCCTGCTGAAAGAACTGGTCAATGGGACAGAAAATGACCCACATCAACAGAGTCCATTGATCACCACCAAAGGAGTAAAGACCCTACAACAAAGACGGGCTCTTCCATCAACAGCGCCGGGACAACAGGGCATCCACGGGCAAAAAAATTAAAAATCACCAAGACAGAGACCTTACTCCCTTTACAAAATTAACTCTAACTGGAACACAGACCTCAATGTAACACAGAACAACAGGCATAGTGTGTGTTATTCTGCTTTGTAGATACTGCGTTTTCTGCATATTGAAGGTTTGGGGCGACCCTGTAGCACCAAGGCCATCGGGGACATTATTCCTACAGCATTTACCACTTCTTGTCTCTGGTCCCGTTTCAGTAATCCTCAGCTTGTGCCAGATGTTTCCGCTATGGCTGTTAGATCTTCGATGTTACCGCTGTAATCGTTTGGGGCACCAGGACCGACGCTGGTGAGCTTCTCAGTACATGTTGTATGTGTTGTGACTGATCCATCGACCGGCGCCCCCGTCTCCCTCCCTCTCCTCGGGCCTCCCTCGCCCCTGAGACACAACAATGGTGAAGCCAGCGCAGCTCCTAACCCTACAGTGGCCTCTAGGCATGCACACCCCTGCTGATGTAAATCAGAAGCTGGAAATGATGAAGCTCAGCAAGGAAGGCGTGTTGAAAGCTACGCCTCTCATGCCAAACAGACCAGTGGTGAATGCAAAGGAACGTTCTGGAAGGAACTGAAAAGAGCTCTCCAGTGAGCACACGAAGGAGAAACGAAACAGCCTTACTACTGATATGGACAAAGTCTGAGTGGTCTGGATGGAAGCTCAAACCAGCCACAAACGTTCCCTTCAGCCAAAGCCTCGCCCAGAGCAAGGCCCTGACTCTGTTCAACTCTGTGAGGCTGAGGGAGGGGAGGAAGCTGCAGAAGACAAGTCTGAGACCAGCAGAGGCTGGTCATGAGGTTTAAGGCAGGACGCCGTCTCCATAACATCAAGGCACAAGGTGAAGCAGCACGTGATCTAAGACACATAGCTGAGCTCATTGGAGGTGGTTCCACTAAACAGCAGGTTTTCAGTGTAGACGCAACAGCCCTCTGTTGGAAGATGCTGTCTAGGACCTTCACAGTCAGAGAGGAGAAGTCAGTGCCTGGCTTCAGAGCTTCAGGGGACAGGCGGACTCTCTCTCAGGGGCTAAAGCAGCTGGTGATTCCAAGTTGAAGCCAAGGCTCATTGACCATCCTGAAAATCCCAGGGCCCTTGAGAATCGTGCTCCATCTACTCTGTGCTCTAGCAACGGAACAACGGAGCCTGGATGACAGCTCATCTCCTTATAACATGGTTGGCTGAGTAATTTAAGCCCACTCTTGAACCTACTGCTGAGAAAAAAAGATTCCTTTCAAAATGTTATTTCTCACTGAAAACACACCTGATCACCCAGGAGCTCTGATGGGGATGAACAACGAGACCCATGTTCTCATGGCAGCTAACACAACATCCATTCTGCAGCCCATGGAGCAAGGAGTCTTTTAGACTTTCACGTCGTCTTTTTAAAGAAATACGTTTTGTAAGGCTGCAGCTGCCATAGATGGTGATTCCTCTGAGGGACCTGGACAAAGTCAACAGGAAGGGATTCACCATCGCAGATGCCATAGGAACATTCCTGATTCACGGGGAGAGGTCAGACTATCAACATGAACAGGAATTGGAAGAGGTTGACTCCAACCCTCATGCATGATGGTGAGGAGGTGGAGACCAGTGGAGGAAGTCACCACAGATGGGGTGGAAATGGCAAGAGAACCAGAATGAGAGGTGGAGCCTGAAGATGGGGCCGACTCCCTGCATCTCAGGATAAAACTCGAAGGGACGAGGAGGTGCTTCTTGTGGGGGAGCAAAGAGCGTGGGTTCTTGAGATGGAATCTACTCCTGGTGAAGGTGCTGAAGACTCGTGGAGTGACACAGGGGACTTAGAACATCACATAGACGTAGTGGCAGGTTTGAGAGGATGGACTCCAATATGGAGAGACGGTCTGCTGTGGGTAAAATGCGATCAAACAGCACCACCTGCTGCAGAGAAATCACGTGTGACAGGAACGGTCCATGGACGGGACAAACGTCATTCTTGTCTTAGCTGAAGGAACTGGCACGGCCGCCCCCGCCTTCCACAAGCGCCATCCTGGTGGCCAGCAGCCATCGGCATCGAGGGGAGACCCTCCACCAGAACACAGATCACAACTCACTGAAAACTTGGATGACGGCTAGCATATTTTACAACGAAGCATTTGCAAATTAAGGTGTGAACACTGTTTTCATAGACATGCTGCACACTCAGTAGACTACAACAGAGGAGACACATTTCTGTGCGGGGAATCCAAACGCTCACTCGACTCGCGCGGCTGTGGTGTTTGCGTTGCTGCCGTGGTCTGGAGCCAAACCTGCCCTATCTCCAAGGTACACCCATGGGAGAAACCAACAAATATGGAACCAGTCTGTCCCTGAAGTGAGAACTGACACCGAACGGAAAGGCCAAAAATTGGAATAGAATTCCAACAAACTGATGTGGACACAGAAACCCAGTGGCTATTAGATGGACGGACCAAAGGAGGAACACATCTGATCCTCCAGGAGCAGAGACTGTGCAGCTCGGGTCCATGACCGCCTCAACTTAAAACCTTAGAGCACGTGGAGAAAATCATTCTCACCGACCAACATCCTTGTTTGCCTGGCTGGCAGCCACCTGGACACTCAGAGGGCCTGTGGCTGACATAGCATCCTGTAAAACATCTCCACGGAGAACAGCAGGGCACGCTCTGATAACGGAGTAAGAACGCTTCATGGTCATCTGTCATGGGGACAGACACCTCGCTGGTACACGCAGAAGCCACCAAAAATTCAGAAGGTCATCCGCCAAGCTGCGCCCCCACAGGACGGAACAGTATTACGTTCAGTATTTGCAGGTGATGGGACACAGGAGAACTGGCTGACTTGCTAAGAGCTTCTGAGGAAATGATCAGACAACACTCACGTGGAAGGCACAACAGGCCGGCCCCTGGTGTGAATGGACCCAATCCCCGTGGACCACGGAGACCTAAATCGGCACAGCCCTGCTGGCCCCCTAAGCTGCTCACACCACCACTCTGTAAACTAGTTTAACAACAGAACCCAGACAGAAACCCCAGAAACCCTCAGACTGGCAGAGAAACAGAAGCCACCCACCTTCTAGAGTCAATGTACCTACAGGAAGGAAACCCACACACAGACCGCACTGAATCATTCGCTGTAAATATTCACCTCTTTATAAAACATAATCCCACTAATAAACAAGCCGCCGAGGGACCCCTGGGTGGCTCAGATCATTAAGAATCTGCCTTCGGCTCAGGTCATGATCTCAGGGTCCTGGGATCGAGTCCCGCATCGGGCTCCCTGCTCGGCGGGAAGCCTGCTTCCCCCTCTGCCTGCCACCCCCCCGGCTTGTACTCTCCCTCTCTCTGGCAAATAAATAAAACTTTAAAAAAATAATAAAAATAAAAAGCCACCGATACCCGAACAAGAGGAAACCCCACGAGGCCCCCGAAGGGACTCGACAGTCTCCATCACTGGTCCCACGTCAGAGACAATCACACTTGGGTCACACTGGTTATATCAATAAAAACGCCTTTGGAAAATAAAAATACTACACAACCACTGTGTTTTCAGGTACACGGTCCCAGGTAACAGTGACACACGTGTGTGCTACTGATTTAGAAAACTTTACAGTAATAACAACTCTGCCTGGACTGTTAAGAGGGCAGGCAGGTCCCGTAGACTTATAGTAGGTTATAGGAATTGAAACAAACACGCCCAAAAATCAAGATGGTTTTCCTGAATACGGGCACCATCATAGTATCCCCCTGGATCTGACACTCAGTACACACTGGTCAACTCATCTGACCTGTTCTTTGCTCTTCCCACAGATACAGAGAGCCAACCCATGACCACATTCACACGGGAAGGCAGACATTTTCAGTTCACCAGGTAACCACAGAGCTACCTTAGCAGCCCAGAAAGACCCCACAACCTTCTAGCCCAAGACATCCAGGCCTTTCATAGACACACACACTCGCATTTCCTACAATGACACCCTTATTTCTGGTGACAACTTGGAGAATAGACTAACGTCCCCATAGCGTTCATTCAACTCCTCACATTCAGGGGATAGATAATCGACCCAAATAAAGGCCCCACATCTCACACTACAATAAAATTTCTAGGCCTGACGTGGTCTTCTGAAGGCAGAAAAATACCACACGGCCTCCCAGACATCATAGCTTGCATACCGACCCTACCACAGAGGAAGAATGTCAGAAACACAGTCCAAACCACATATGGGGATCATATTAAAACGCACTTGTGAAATAACTAGGAAGAGTAGGGACCATACGAGAACAGAGACTCAAGGTGCAGCCTTGACCTATTGGGAAAACGCCGTCAGAACCTGTGATACGTTGGCAGCAGCTAATGAGGACTCTGAACACACACGAGAGTGTCTTCACTCACAAGGGTTTGCGACATGGTCACCAGGGACTAAAAAACTGCAGGGCCCCAAGTTGCACCAGAGTGGGTTTTGGACTGAGACGTTCCCGTGTTCTGAGAACAGATACCAACTGCCTGAAAGGCTCAGCTGGGCTCTCTGAGGCCCTACGAACAGCAGGGCCACTAACAGAAAATAAACCATGATCCGTCAACTCCAGGGGCCTATTCTGGAGCAAGCAGAGCAGAGCCCTGACAGAGGGGAACGACCTCGACCAGAAGTCCCACCAGGGAAACGGTACATTTCTGAGCAGGACACAGAGATGGGGGCGGGGGGGTCGGCCCTCGGCATTAGCGGAGGAAATCCCAGCTGTGCCAATAGCGGACCTGTGGGAACTTGCCGGCGGGGCGCGTGTCCACGCTCGAGCAGTCCGTACTGGGGACCGTCTGCTCCCTGGGAAACCCCCAATCGCTGGAGAAACGGGCTAGGCAGGGGTGCGTCAGCCGAACCCTCCCCTTGACTCTCCACCAGGACCAGTGAAGCTCCAGAGCAGCCCTGTCTTACACACGGACCTGCAGGGCGAAGACTGGCCTGAGCCACTAACTGGCACTTGGTATCCGAACCCCGCGAATGTGCCAAGACACCCAGGTACCGACTTCTGTCCTTTTCCCTTGTCTTATCCGACCGAATTCAGTGTAGCAGTGGGCACAAGGCAGAGACTCTGCAAACAGCCCCAATTTAATTCCTGACTTACGTTGTGTGCTAGCATTTCATTGTGGAAGAGCAGCTGCTGAATCTGCATAACGGACCATTAGATCTTTAAACAGAAATAAGCAAAAAAAAAAAAATTTTTTTTGATCATCTATTACACTCCCAACTGGCAACATTTAATCCATAGTCACCAATTACAACATTCATAATAGATCCATGGACAAGAAGTCCAGACTTTAAAAGAACAGGGACACCTTGTAAGGTGCATAGAGGACACATGGAAACGTACAACACCCATCACCATCCCCACTGGTGTGCCTCAGGGTTCAATCTCACACCACAGATTTCTACCCCAAGAACATGGGAACCTATGTTAATAAAACCCCTCACAGACATATTAGAACCTACAATATGGGCCATGCCTCGAAACTTCACACACAGGACTTTCAGACCAGATATAGGTCCCCAGGTGGTGCTCAGTGTTTTCCATCTTTCTCTGTGCCTAACTTAAAACCTGTATCAAAAACAGACTTGCAGGGGCGCCTGGGTGGTTCAGTCGGTTAAGCAGCTGCCTTTGGCTCAGATCATGATCTCCGGGTCCTCGGACTAAGACCCGTATTGGGCTTCCTGCTCAGCGGAAAGTCTGCTTCTCTCTCTCCCTCTACCCCTCCCCACCACTCATTCTCTCTCTCTCTCAAATATTTTTTAAAAAATATTTTTAAAAAACAGATTTGCCAAAAGGAAGGAAACAGTTCCTGTTCAGTGGTAGGAGTTTCAATTGGAGGAATATTAGCAGCTGCTTTTTCTCTACACCAAATCATTCAAATCACACTTTAAAATTTTTTGAAACCAAATCTCAGTACAAACACAGACCATGGCAGCTTGGTCATCGCTGGGCACACAGATGGACAAAACTAGCCATGTATCACAGAACAGAAATGAATTTCACACTGAAATAAACAGGGCAATGGAAATTCGACATGAAGCCATTGGAGAAATCACTAGAAGTAACAACACACTAAAAAATGACATGAAAGGTATTTCTCTGACTGTAGACTGACAGTTGTTGCAATAAGTTGGGTTAATACAGGGAATATTCTTAGAACAGCTATAATCTTGGGGGCAATCCTGGTTGTCCAGATGCTAGACAACCCAGCCAGAAGTGAAGGAGACACCACACATCCTCGAGTCGGGATTCCTTGGGATCCTGTGAAATTAGACTAATGGCACTTCCTGGAGGAAACATGACACTGGCTCACCACACTTTTGCGGTTCCCCAATATGAGAAGAGAGTGCAGAGCAAGCCTACAGGCCACAGAGAGCCTCCTTATGACAGAAGGGAAACATGTTCCTACTCTGAAAACTATGAAATATGGATGAAAAAAATTGAAGACAACACAAATGGAAAGCTACACGAAGCTCATGGAATAGAAGAACTAATGTTGTTAAAATGTCCACACTACCCAAAGGAGTCTCCACATTCAATGCAATCCCTATGAAAATATCTCTAGTATTTTTCACAGAACGAGAACAAGTAATCCTAAAATGTGTATGGAACCACAAAGACCCTGCACAGCCAAAGCAATCCCAGATTTCAAGATATATCATGAAGCTGTAGTGATCAAAGCAGTATGGGGCTGACACAAAAACAGACCTAGATCAATGGAGCAGGGCAGACAGCCCAGAAATACACCCAGGCTTTTATGGTCAATTTATCTATGACAAAGGAGGCCAGAATATGTAGTGGGGAGAAGACAGTCTCTTCAATACAGGGTGCTGGGAAAAGTGGACAGCCACGTGCCGAAGATTGAAAGTGCAACACTTTCTTATGCCATCCACCGAAATAGACTCCAGTGGATTAAAGACCTAAGTGTGAGCCCTGACACCATAAAACTCTAAAAGAAAACATAGGCAGTAATTTCTTAGACATCAACCTTAGCAATATTTTTCTAGATCAGTATCTTCAAACAAGGAAAACAGAAAACTAACCTATTGGGACTACACGGAAGTAACAAGGTTCTGCAGAGGAAAGGAAATCATCAACAAAATTAAAAGAAAACCTGAGAAGATATTTGCAAATGACATATCCAATAAAGGGTTAGTATCCAAAATATATAAAGAACTTATAAAACTCAACACCCAAAAAACAAATAATCCAATTTAAAAATGGGCAGAAGACACGAACAGATATTTTTCCAAAGAAGACATCCAGATGGCCAACAGACACATGAAAAGATGTTCAACATCACTCATCATCAGGGAAATGCAAATCAAAACCACAATGAGGTATCAGCTCACACCTGTCAGAATGGCTAGTATCAAAAAGACAAGAAATAACCAATGTTGGTGAGGATGTGGAGAAAAAGGAACCCTCTTGCACTACTGGTAGGAATGCAGTTTAATTCCTGACTTACGTTGTGTGCTAGCATTTCATTGTGGAAGAGCAGCTGCTGAATCTGCATAACGGACCATTAGATCTTTAAACAGAAATAAGCAAAAAAAAAAAAAAAAAAAAACAGTGCAGCCACTCTGGAGAACAGTATGGAGAGTCCTCCAAAAACCAAAAACAGAAATATCATATGATCCAGTAATTGCACTGCTGGGTATTTACCCAAAGAAAATGAAAACACGAATTTGAAAAGATACATGCACCCCCCCATGTTTATTACAGCATTATTTCCAATAGGCAAATTATTGAAGCAGCCTAAGTGTCCCTTGAGAGATGAATGGAAGAAGATATGGTGTGTGTATATTATATATAATATATATTATACACACACACACACACACAATGGAATACTACACAGTCTTAAAAATGAATGAAATCCTGTCATTTGTAACAATGTGGATGAAACTGGAAGGTGTTAAGTGAAATAAGTCAGACAGAAAAAGACAAATACCATATATTTTAACTTATTGTGGAATCAAACAAACCAAAAAAGAATAAAACAGAAACAAACTCATAAATACAGACAGGAAACTGGTGGTAGCCAAAGGGGAGGGGATTAGAGGGATGGGAGAACTAGGGGGAAAGGATAAGAGGTACAAACCTACAGTTACAAGTAAGTCACAAGGATGAAAAGTACAGCAGAGGCAATATAGTTAATGATGCTGTAATGTTTATGGTGGCAGATGATAACTACACTGATCGTGGTGAGCACCAAGTAATGTACAGAACTGTCCAATCACTATGTTGTACACCTAAATTTAACATAACATTGTGTGTTAGCTACAATAAAAAATTTTAAGACTTTTTATATCTGAGACTATTTATGAAAAGTTCCAGCAAAGCAGATTTAAAAGAGCCTATGCGATCAACTGCTATTCTTGCTGCACTGACGTGAATAATGAAGCCAAGTTTATGGAAACTTGATCTAATCTGCAAACAAATTAGTCTTACTCTGGTTACTGTTGATAGAAATGGGAGTGATTGTTGAGAGAAACATTATGATTCCCCTGTAACTATAATACATGATTTGGGGTATTAGATTTTAGTTCTGTTCATTGTTTTGAGGTTTTGAATTCTATCTATAAACTACTCTGGATCCTGAATTCTTCCAGATTCCTCCAATGTCAGACTAAAACTCTCCAAACTAACATTGCCAATTTTCTTCCATCTTTTTGACTTGAAATCACTGAACACTGAAACTGCCCCTTTTCCTGAAGCCTTGAAAACTGAATATGAACGACTGGATGTATACTTCAGAGAAACCACTACAATAGCTCATATGCAGACAATCTCTGAGCCTGTTGCTGTGTGGGCCACTCACAGAGATCACCAGAGACATTCCGGCTGCAAACTGGGGAAATCTCTCCAATTGCCACCGGCTGCCTTCACTCCATCTAAAGATGCTTTGACCCTGATGTCTAGAAATCCTCTCGACTGCCACCCTCAGAACTCAGAAGGTGGTGTATCATTGGCTCCACTCATTAACCACTGGTTTTGTTTCCATAGAAATACCACATATTTAATACCTGGTTACTTGATTAATTGTCCTGCAAATTTCTCACAGATTTATGCTTCTTTGTCTAAAACGTACAAAATCTGCCTGCTTTGGTCATTCTCTGTGTCTCAATTTCATCATTGGACCGCCTTACACATGCAATAAAACTTTGGGTTTTTTCTCCTGTTAATGTCAAGTTAATTCTTAAACCAGCTAGAAGAATCGTGAAAGATAGAGAAAATATTTTCCTCCCCTGAACCAGTAGTCAAGGCTCCTTGGTGTCACCTAATGAAAAGCACCCCTGCAAGATTGTAGATTCTTCCAGCTTTGCCTTCAGGAGGAATATGCACATTTGTGTAGGTCAGGGCTTACATTTAAGCAGATGCCATGGAGCCCCAAAAGTCCACTGTGACACCTGGACTCTAGACACATGTCCTGTTCTAGGTCCCTGGCTCCCCAGCCCACACATACACAATACACAGCCTTTTAGTTGCCATTGAGCATCTGGGGTGTCCAGGCCTGGAGAACTCTGGCCAGTCCCCAGCTACTCTGAATGCCTCCAGAAAGAACGGAACCCACTCACAATATCTTACCGAGGCAACAGCTTTAAAGTAATGACATCAGGGGCACCAGGGTGACTCAGTCAGTTAAGCATCTGCCTTTGCCTCAGGTCACGATCCCAGAGTCCTGGGATCGAGCCCCGCATCAGGCTCCCTGCTCAGCGGGGAGCCTGCTTCTCCCTCTGCCTCTGCCCCACCCCCACTCATGTTCTCTCTCACTCTCTCAGATAAATTCTTTTAAAACAATAAAATTTAAAAATAATAAAGTAATGACATCATTTTCCATTTGGAGTGGCTGCCTGATGGTGTCCCAAGGTTCTCCAGCCACCAAGGCTGCCAGGTGTCCCTTCTAGGAGGACACCCTGCACAGTCTGCCTATATGCCAGTCTTGCCCCACCACGGCTAGGCACGGCACTTTCCTCCACTCAGCCTTCAGGTTGAATATGCACATTAGTGTACATTCAAGCTTGGAATTAGATGGGTGCCTTGTGCCCCCAACAGCACATTCCCTGGACCAGGCTTCTCCTGACACTTTCCCTGTATCTGGCACTGGCTACTGTGACCAGTGTGGCCCACACATGCACTATAATAAAACATCAGCAGGCCTCTACAATAAAACATATTTTGAACATAGTTATAAAAGGCAGGATGAGAGTAGCAAATATGCCTCCTGAGTACTCTTACCAAGATTACTGGAGATGAGGTTTTGGGGGAGATAGATTATATATTAATGTCTGAGGAGACATGGAGACCTACTGAACATAGTCTGGAAAAACTTAAAATTTAGGTAATTCTCACGTTGCCCTGATAACTCAGTGAGGTGTATCCTATACTTAACAGAGCAATGAAGGACGACAATCCACCCCTCTCATCAGCAAAATTAGCTGACATCAATGCTGACAGGTAGAGAGAAAAAGTGCTGGTGAGGAGAGTAACCTCCAGAGGAGGAGGAAAATCACCTTATGCACCTGGGGTCAACAACAAGCACTTTGAGGTGGATGATTATTTTAGCCCCTCAGACCCTGGGAACCTGAACTTACTGGAATCCATGCCTATGAAATAACCAGAGTTACAACAAATAATAATGTGGAACCAGAGTGACCGAACACAGGGCTTACACCAGACAAGATGTGAGAAAGTTTAAAATGGAATTGCAAGAAAGAGGAATAACCCACACCAGTGTGCTCAGCCAGGGCTAGACCCAGGGCTGCTAGGCTGCTGGTCACTCATGAGCCCTGGCCGGTGCCCCACTGCTCTAGAGGGATGAACCCTGCGGCTTGGACAATGGGAAGCCGAGGGGAGAATGATCACCAGTAAGTCCTTGAGAGGCCAGGATATGTGGAAGGACATTTAGGTCCATCTGCAAGAGCCTGGAGTGGTCCTCACTGTTTTTCATATACCGGCTAAGAAGGCTGACAGCTCCGGGCCATCAGGCAGCGATGCCCCAGCTGAGGCTCAGCCCTGGCTATGGACTCTTCAGAAGAGACAGCAGATTGGGAGCATAGACAGAGTGGCCACCTCCGGGGCTGGATGGGGTGGCCTAGAGCCACAGATGCAGACTGCCCTGTGTACAAGACCAGTGACCAGGTTCATGCACTATCATCAAGTCCTGCATGTTCTCAACAATGCCCAAGGCAAGTGCCAAGGGATTCCGGGACCATCCATGAAGTTCCCACCCAGGGTAGAATTGGCAAATGCATTCTCCTGGCCCCTCCCTCTGAGTCAGGGTTCTAAATGTGCCTTGGTTTGCATGGACACTGCATCTGGCCTAACCCAAGCCTTCCCTGTCACCATGCAAACCAGGCTGCCACCACTAGGGAAGCTGAGCGCCATGGACAGGGACCTCGCTGATCGGACAGTGATCGGGGGTTCACACTCCAAAGATCATACTGTGCGAGGGTGGGGGAAGGAACGTGGAGTGCATGGAGCATCCATCACTCCTAGAACCACAGCAGCAGGGCTGGTAGAAAGGAACAGGGCAAGAGTAAAGCAGCAGATTAAATCACTAGCAGGTAAAACCACCTTGCCCGGGTGGACTACAGTACTGTCCAGGCTTTAATACATTTCAATGGTCAACCAGTAGGGCCTCTTGCCCCATATTTCAGATGGGAATCCCCACTGAGGCACCCAGTTCTGTAACCCTATGGAAGTTGCAAGACACGGTCAATGCCCTGACTCCCACTGAGGATCAATGTGCTCTGCTGCTGAGGACAGCAAGCCCCATCACACCTGGGACAGGGGTGAGGGACTGGAATTTGCACTGGCGTTGACGAGTCACTTCCCAGCCCTGGGTGACGGGAAACGACTCAGTCTGCACTGGGATCCCACTGTTCTGCTGCAGTCGGACCAACTGAAACACACGATACCTGGCATGGAACACACACCATCGAAAGAGGGGAGAGGGTGGGGGTCCTGGTCGCCATATCCCACCACAGTCCCCCTCCTCACGCCTGACAGGGCTGCCTCCCAGGGCCAACATGGTCAGGATGCACACCCTGGTCACATTCCTAAAGATGCAACCACACTTACATCTAAAGTGCGGGTCTCGGGATCATTCTTGTAGAAGGGGAAGACCTCCCCAGGCAAGTTCCTACTCCTCTCTGTCCTCCTGACCTGAGGCTCTGCTGCCCCTGTGGTGTCCAGTCACAGGACGGGCACCTGCAGGATGGACCTTCCTACTGTGGCCCCATCCTATCCCAGCAAGGAAATCTGTCCCACTGTTGGGTATGTGGGCTGCCCTCTCCAGATGGTCAGGATGATAATGGTGGGTATCGCCCCTCCAGGGGAGAAGTTGGAAGGCATTCAGAACAAGCAAGGACAGTACTCTGTTTGTCTGATATTGCCAATAGCATGTCCATAATGCCAGCATGGGTATGGTTTTGCTGTCAAACACAGTATAGAGGCATCCCATCAAATAGCTCACTGGAAGGTTCTAGAAAGTCCTCCATCAGAGTCTTGGTTCGCTGTACTCAGAATTGGAACGGACTTGTGGGGCTTACTCTGGGTGATGGACATTTGCCCACCCAGTCACCCCTATGTTGGGAACAGAAGAGTCACTCTAAACAAAACCAACCCAATTGTACCAGAAAGGGGGGATGGACACCCCTGGCACTGTCCATCCTGTCACATGAAGGGAGAGTCATTGGTTGGCAGGGACTGGTCCCACCACTCGGGTATTTAGTGGGCAACCTCAGTGGGTCTCCATGGTTTTGTGGCACAAACCTTTGGTCGTGGCTCCCACCTGGGTGGTTGGGCCCTGGGGTTTCCCTGGGCCCAGGGGAGAACCTGTCCTGTGGGAACAACAGTTGACAAGCTCCCTCTCCTGAAGGCCAGATGGACACACTCTGTCTTTGTCGGCACGGTGGTCTGGCTGCTCTCTGTTCGCTCCATCGGTTTGCAGCCCTTGCAGCCCTGGCTGGATTCACTCAGGGAGCCTTGAGGGATGGCCAAAAAGTCTGTCCCTATGAACACCCAGTGTCTTCAATGAGACCAGCTGTCCTCCAGAACACGATGGCCTTGGGCACCTGCTGCCTCACAAGGAGGCACGTGTGCCATTATCCAGCCAGAACTGTGTGTCCGTACCGGACAAGCCTGCTACTGTATCATGTTTCTCGGGTCTCGGGAGGACGCGGGGAGCACCCTGAGTGATCCGACCCCCAGCCTTGGGGATTTCATAAATCAGTGGTTGGGATCATGGGCCTCTTGGTGGAAAGAGTTGCTGCTCATCTGGGCAACTGTTGTCTTAACCTGTGCTTTCTCTTGTACACACCTGTGTCACCGCTGTGGCCTCTGCCTCCAGCACAGCGGGACGACCGCCACAGGGGCATCTCCGGGCTAGTGAAACCCCTTCCTGACCCCTCAGGGCACACGCAGAACAGAGGTTCACGGGAGGTTGTAAGAGCCGGGCACGAGGGGTGGGGTGCTGGAGAAGATGGATGAGAGGCCATGACCACCACTTGCCGTGACCTGGACCCAGGCAATCAGAGGCTCCCCACCCTCCCCTGTCCTTGGAATGTGGGTTTCCCTTGCCTTCCCTGCTCCCAGAGGCTGCTCCAGGAATGTGGTCTTGAGACAGTGATGTGGTGTTGAGGCCATCTGGATGGTCTACGTGACTGAGCCCAGTTATGGCCTCCATATAAACCTCTAAGAGGTGGCAGGTGGGTGTGGAGATCTACTCCTCTTGCTGCTGCCCAAGACAAGCCACGGATGTGAGTTCCCTTGCTTCTCCAAACTGCCACCTACTGATCTGCAGTGGCCTGTCCCTTTCTTTGGCCTCTCCCTGTTCTCAGACCAGTGGCCAAGTTCACATTACATCTGAGAAGCTCCCAAGGAGCTTGCAGACCATAAGTCACTGATTAGATCATTAACCATCGATCCATGGACACTATGTCCAGACTTTGACAGAAAGGGGACACCTTAGACTCCACCAAAACATGACTAGAACTGATACATGAATTCAGTGAAGTTGCAGGATACAAAATAAACACACAGAAACCTGTTGCTTTCCTATACACCAATAATGAAGGAGCAGGAAATGAAATTAAGAAACAGTACTCTTTAAAATTGCACAAAAAAAACAATAAAACATCTAGGAATAAATTTAACTGAAGGGGGGAAAGACCTATACTTTGAAAACCATAAAACACTGATGAAAGAAATTCAAGACAATGCAGTTAAGTAGAAAGACTTTCCCTGCTCATGAGGTGGAAGAACAAATATTACTAAAATGTCTCTCCTAGAGGTCTGTAACCTACAATGGTAGAAACATTAGATTGGCAGCAGACCTATCCACAGTCACCTGGCCAGCCAGAAAGGACTCGCATGATATATTCAGAGCACTAAACGAGAAAAATATGCAGCCAAGAATACCATATCCAGCTAGGCTGTCACTGAAAATAGAAGGAGAGAGGAAAAGCTTCCAGGACAAACAAAAACTAAAAGAATTTGCAAACACCAAACCAGCCCTACAAGAAATATTGAAAGGACAGAGTGTAAAAGTAACATAGACCAGAAAGGAACACAGACAATATACAGTAACAGTCACCTTACAGGCAATACAATGGCACTAAATTCACATCTTTCAATAATTATCCCAATCGTAAATGGGCTAAATGCCCCAATAAAAAGTCACAGGGCATCAGAGTGGATAAAAAAGCAAGACCCATCAATATGTTGTCTGCAAGAGACTCATTTTAGACCCAAAGACGCCTCTAGATTTAAAGTGAGGGGGTAGAAAGCCACTGATCATGCTAATGGACATCAAAAGAAAGGTGGGGTGGCAATCCTTAGAGCAGACAAATTAGATTTTAAACTGAAGACTGTAAGAGATGAGGAAGGACACTCTATCATACTTAAAGGGTCTTTCCAACAAGAAGATCTAACAATTGGAAATATTTATGCCCCTAACATGGGAGCAGCCAATTATATAAGCCAATTAATAACAAATATCAAAGAAACACATCGACAATAATACAATAATAGTAGGGGATTTAACACCACCCTCACTGAAATGGACAGATCGTCTAAACAAAAGATCAACAAGGAAATAAAGGCTTTAAATGACACACTGGACCAGATGGACTTCACAGATATATGCAGAACATTCCAAAGCAACAGAATACACATTCTTCTCTGGTGCATATGGAACATTCTCCAGAATAGATCACATCCTGGGTCACAAATCAGGTCTCAACTGGTACCAAAAGATTAGGATCATTCCCTGCATATTTTTGGACCACAATAGTTTGAAACTCGAACAAACTCAATCACAAGAGGAAAGTCTCAAAGAACTCAGATACATGGAGGCTAAAGAGCATCCTACTAAAGAATGAATGGGTCAACCAGGAAATTGAGGAAGAATTTTAAAAATTCATGGAAACAAATGAAAATGAAAACACAACTGTTCAAAATCTCTGGGATGCAGGAAAGGGGTTCTAAGAGGGAAGTATATAGCAATACAAGCCTTTCTTAAGAAACACATAAAGATCTCACATATACAACCTAACTCTAAACCTAAAAGAGCTGGAGAAAGAAAAGCAAATAAAGCCTAAACCCAGCAGAAAAAGAGAAATAATAAAGATCAGAGCAGAAATCAATGAAATAGAAACCAAAAGAACGTAGAACAGATCAGTGAAACTAGAATCTGGTTCTTTGAGAGAATTAATAAGATTGATAAACCCCTGGCCAGACTTATCAAAAAGAGAAAGAACCCAAATAAAAAAATCATGAATGAAAGAGGAGAGATCACAACCAATAACGAAGAAATACAATTACAAGAACATATTATGAGCAACTATACGCCAGCAAATTAGACAATCTGGAAGAAATGGATGCATTCCTAGAGACATATAAGCTACCAAAGCTGAACCAGGAAGAAGTAGAAAACCTGAATAGACCATAACCAGCAAGGAAATTAAAGCAGTAATCAAAAATCTCCCAACAAACAAGAGCCCAGGGCCAGATGGCTTCCCAGGGGAATTCTACCAAACATTTAAGGAAGAGTTAATACCAATCTTCTGAAACTGTTCCAAAAAAGAGAAATGGGAGGAAAACTTCCAAACTCATTTTATGAGGCCAGCATTACCTTGATCCCCAAACCAGACAGAGACCCCATCAAAAAGGAGAATTACAGACCAATATCCCTGATGAACATGAATGCAAAAATTTTCACCAAAATACTAGCCAGTAGGATCCAACAGTACATTAAAAGGATTATTCACCACAACCAAGTGGGATTTATTCCTGAGCTGCAAGTTTGGTTCAACATCCGCAAATCAATCAACGTGATACAATACATTAACAAAAGAAAGAACAAGAATCATATGATCCTCTCAATAGATGCAGAAAAAGCATTTGACAAAGTACAGCATCCTTTCTTGATTAAAACTCTTCACAGTGTAGAGATAGAGGGAACATACCTCAATACGATAAAAGCCATCTATGAAAAACCCACAGCGAATATCATTCTCAATGGGGAAAAACTGAAAGCTTTTCCTCTAAGGTCAGGAACATGACAGGGATGTCCACTATCACCACTGCTATTCAACATTGTACTAGAAGTCCTCGGCTCAGCAATCAGAAAACAAAAAGAAATAAAATTCGTCTAAATCAGCAAAGAAAAAGTCAAACTCTCACTCTTCGCAAATGATATGATACTTTATGTGGAAAACCCAAAAGACTCTACTCCAAAACTGCTAGAACTCAGACAGGAATTCAGTAAAGTGGCAGGATATAAAATCAATGCACAGAAATCAGTGGCATTCCTATACACTAACAATAAGACAGAAGAAAGAGAAATTAAGGAGTCAATCCCATTTACAATTGCACCAAAAACCATAAGATACCTAGGAATAATCCAAAGAGGAAAATGATCCGTACTCAGAAAACTATAGAATACTCATGAAAGAAATTGAGGAAGACAAAAAGAAATGGAAAAACGTTCCATGCTCATGGATTGGAAGAACAAATATTGTGAAGATGTCAATGCTACCTAGAGCAATCTACACATTCAAAGCAATCCCTATCAAAATGCCATCAACTTTTTTCAAAGAAATGGAACAAATAATCCTAAAATTTGTATGGAACCAGAAAAGACCTCGAATAGCCAGAGGAATGTTGAAAAAGAAAACCAAAACTGGTGACATCACAATTCCGGACTTTAAGCTCATTACAAAGCTGTCATCATCAAGACAGTCTGGTACTGGCACAAAAACAGACACATAGATCAATGGAACAGAATAGAGAGCCCAGAAATGGACCCTCAACTCTATGGTCAACTAATCTTCAACAAAGCAGGAAAGAATGTCCAATGGAACAAAGACAGTCTCTTCAACAAATAGTGTTGGGAAAATTGGACAGTCACATGCAGAAGAATGACACTGGACCATTTCCTTACACCACACACAAAAATAGACTCAAAATGGATGAAAGACCTAAATGTGAGACAGGAATCCATGAATCCTACAGAACACAGGCAGTAACCTCTTTGGCCTTGGCCGCAGCCACTTCTTGCTAGACACGTCTCCAAAGGCAAGGGAAGCAAGGGCAAAAATGAACTACTGGGACTTCATCAAGATAAAAAGCTTTTGCACAACAAAGGAAACAGTTGACAAAACCAAAAGACAGCTGACAGAATGGAAGAAGATATTTGCAAATGACATATCAGATAAAGGGCTAGTATCCCAAATCTATCAAGAACTGATACAACTCAACACCCAAAAAACAAATAATCAAGTCAAAAAATGGGCAGAGGACATGAACAGACACTTCTCCAAAGAAGACATACAAATGGCCAACAGACACATGAAAGGATCTCAACATCACTGGGCATCAGGGAAATCCAAATCAAAACCTCAATGAGATACCACCTCACACCAGTCAGAATGGCTAAAATGAACAAGTCAGGAAAGGACAGATGTTGGCGGGGATGTGGAGAAAGGGGAACCCTCCTACACTGTCGGTGGGAATGCAAGCTGGTGCAACCACTCTGGAAAACAGTATGGAGGTTCCTCAAAATTTGAAAATAGAGCTACTCTATGACCCAGCAATTGCACTACTGGATATTTACCCCAAAAGTACAAATGTAGTGATCCAAAGGGGCACATGCACCCCAATGTTTATAGCAGCAATGTTCACCATAACCAAACTGTGGAAAGAGCCCAGATGTCCATCGACAGATGAATGGATAAAGAAGATATGGTTTATATATACAATGGAATATTATGCAGCCATCAAAAAATGAAATTTTGCCATTTGCAATGATGTGGATGGAACTAGAGGATATTATGCTAAGCGAAATAAGTCCATCAAAGACAATTATCATATGATCTCACTAATATGTGGAATTTGAGAAACAAGGCAGAGGATCACAGGGGAAGAGAGGAAAAAATGAAACAAGACAAAACCAGAGAGGGAGACAAACGATAAGAGACTTTTTTTTTTTTTTTTTAAGAGACTCTTAATCTCAGGAAACAAACTGAGGGTTGCTGGAGTGGAGGGGGTGGGGGGGATGGGGTGGCTGGGTGATGGACATTGGGGAGGGTATGTGCTATGGTGAGTGCTGTGAATTGTGTAAGACTGTTTAATCACAGACCCGTACCCCTGAAACAAATAATACATTATATATTAATCTCTCCTCAAGGCCATCTACACATGTAATGCAAACCCTATCAAACTACCAACAACAGTTTTCACAGGGCTAAAACAACCAATCCTAAAATGTGTATGGAACCACAGAAGACCTTGAGCAGCCAAAGGAACGTTGTAAAAGAAAACCAAAACTGGAGGCATCACAATTCTGGACCTCAAGCTCTATTACAAAACTGTAATCATCAAGACAGCATGGTATTGGCACAAAAACAGACACGTAGATCAATGGAACAGGAAAGTCCAGAAATGGACCCTCAACTGTATGGTCAGCTAATCTTCGACAAACCAGAAAAGAATATCCAATGGAAAAAAGTCTCTTCAATAAATGGTGTTGGGAAAATTGGACAGCCACATGCAGAAGAATGACACTGGACCATTTCCTTACACCACACACAAAAATAGACTCAAAATGGATGAAAGACCTAAATGGGAGATAGGAATCCTTCAAAATCCTGGAGGAGAACACAGGCAGCAACCTCTTCGATATTGGCCACAGCAACTTCTTTCAAGACACCGTCTCCAAAGACAAGGTGAAACAAAAGCAAAAATGCACTATTAGGACTTCATGAAAATAAAAAGCTTTTGCACAGCAAACAGTCAACAAAACTAAAAGACAACCTACAGAATTGGTAAGAAATTTGCAAATGACATATCTGATAAAGGCTTACTATCCAAAGTATTAAAAACTGATACAATTCAACACTCCAAAAAAACAAATAATCCATTTTCAAAATGGGCAAAGACATGAACAGACACCTTTCCAGAGAAGACATCCAGATGGCCAACAGACACAAGAGCAGATGCTCAACATCACTCATCATCAGGGATTGGGCTACTGGGTATTTGCCCAAAGATACAAAATCAATACTTCAAAGGATACATGCACCCCTGTTACAGCAGCATTATCTACAATAGCTTAATTAGAGAAGCAGCCCAAGTGTCCACGGACTGACCAATGGATAAAGATGTGATGTGTACACACAATGGACTGTTACTCAGCCATATAGAAGAAGGAATCTTGCCATTTGTAACATGGATGGACCTAGAGAGTATAATGCTAAGTGAAGTAAGTCAGAGAAAGACAAATACCATAGGATCTCACTCATATGTGGAAACGTCGGAACAAAACAAGAAACAGTCCAAGAAACAGACTTAACTACAGAGCACTGGTGTTTAGCAGAGGGGAGGAGGGTGGGGAGGAGTGAACCAGGTCCAGGGGACCAGGCGTACACTTACCGTGAGGAGCACGGAGTGATGTGTAGGAGTGTTGAATCCCTACACTGCACGCCCGAAACTAATACAACGTTGCATGTTAATGACACTGGAATTAAAATCTTTCAAAAACGTATCAAGCAAACAAGAGCAACAACAAAAAGACAATCAGTCTGAGCATTGCTGGCCCCCGAAACCCCACAGACCTCAGGGGCACAGGTGTGTTTGTGCAGGTCTGGGCTTGGACTTGGGCAGCTGCTCCTGTGTCCCGACCTCGCCCGACCTCCCCTGTTCCCGGCCCGGGCTCCCCTGACCTGGGAGGCTCACACCTGCACCGTACTGTCCCCTGTCACTGCCCTGGGAGCCAGGACCCATCTCCGGCCACCTCTGCGTTGTGTCCACCATGGAGGGAGCCCACCCCTGAAACTCCGTTGGAGGCAGCCCCGGCAATGGGGGCGAGTCAGTCCCCAGGTGCACTCACTGTTCGGAAGGCCCGGGTTTCTGCAGCCAGCAAGGCTCCCAGGTGCCGCTCGTTGAGGATACCATGGTCAGGGCGCGGCAGTCAGGCCTCGCAAGGCTCCCAGGTCCCTCGGCGCTGCCTTCAGGGGGAACATACGCATTTGTGTGGATTGGCCCTTGGAAACAGGCCGATGCCATGGATCCCACCAGGCTACTGCCTGAAGCAAGCAGCCCCTCCAGACCCTCGCCGGGGACCTTGGCTCCACGCACCTGCGCGGCTGGAGCATGCTCAGCAAGCACCGCGCCAGCCCGCAGAGGGCGGCTGGGGTCATCTGAGCCTGCCCAGCTCCGGTGGGTCTGGAAGCACACGCACCGCCTCCAGGCTGGAGGGAGCCCACCCCCAAAGAGTCTTCCTTAGAGGCACCTTTCCAGGGGCCCAGCTCCGGCCCCATCTGCACTGGCTGCCTGATGAAGCCCGCGCCTTCTCCCGAGCTCAGGGCCCTCAGGGGTCTCTTACAGAAGGACAGCGCAGTCAGGGGACTCGGGGCCCCCAGCTCCCGCTGAAAGGGAAACACACGCCCACGCGCGCAGGTGCAGGCCTGCGAGTAGGTCGAGCGTGTGGGCCGCGCCCCCCGAGCCTGGGGTCGCTGCCACACCCCGCACCAGCCGCGCCCCGGGCTCCCCCGACACGGGCAGCTCCTAAAAGCGCCATACGCACCTGTCGGCCCGCCGAGGCCCTGGAAACCGGTGGAGACGCGGCATAGCCGGGATCACCCCAACAGCCTCCGGAATAAAACGGGCAGCCCACGCCCTTTGTCAGGGGACAGCTTGCAACGGTACAGGCAGCCCCCCTGCAACCGGCTGCCTGCCCGACGGGGTCCCGGGTGCCTGTGGCTGGAAAACACCCCGCCAGCCTCCCCGGCCCCTGCGACCAAGGCAGACCCCGCTCCTCCAGCTTCGCCTCTGGGGCCGAAGTAGGCACAGGTGTGCAGCCGAGGGCGCGGAATTGGGCAGAGGATTGGGCCCCCGGGGGCCCGCCCCCTCCCCAGCCGCGCTGCACGCTCGCGCTCTTCTGGGTCCCTGGCTGCCCGCACCTGCGCGGCTCACGCATGCGCGCTAGGCGCCCTCACCTGTGCGGTGTCTCTGCAGGTGGATCTCGGCCCGCACCAGAACCACCCGCGAGCCTTCCGCGCGGAGGGATCCCAACCCCGAGGCTCCTTCTGAGCTGGCGGCTTGCATGCGGCCGCCGTCGGTCTCCCTCCGGCCTGTCGGCCCCATGGGTCCCCGGCTTCCCCAGCCTTCAAGGCCTCCCGGGGTCTTTTGCGGGAGGATTCATCGGCCCTCCAGCCTCCACCCATCGCTGGAAAGGTAGTGCACTTGCCTCTAGATGGGCCTTCAGGGGGCATATGTGCCTCTGTGTCAGAGGCTTTGAACGGGGCCGATTCCAGTGACCCCAAATAGCCTCCTCCCTCCTGTGATCCGGCCTCTTCCCACAGCTGTGCTTTTCCTGGTCCCGCCGCTGCTCCCCCTGCGCGGCCTGCACTGTGCCCTCTGCCCCTTGCCAGCCCACCTTGAGCTCCAGGGGGCAGGCACCCCAGTTCCGTGGAGCTCCGGGTCCCCCGCAGAGCACCTGACCGGCCTCAGAGTGGAGGGACCCCACCCGGGACGGTCTCTGAGGTGGTACATTGAACCCCCCAGGTGGACTGCCTGCCCGATGGGCTCCCGGCCTCTCCAGCCAAGGGGGCTCCCAGGTGTCCCTCTGGAGGGCAGCCCAACAGTCCCTCTCGACCCTCGCCGAGCAGCAGTCCAGATTGTCCAGCTCGGGCTTCGGGGCCCATAGGCGCCGTCATGCGGGATACGACTTGGATCCACCGATGCCAAGCGTCTCTGAGCACCAGCTCCCAGGCCCGGGTTCGGCACCCGCTGCCCATTTAGGTCCGGGTACCCCCACCTTGGTCTGTGGGTTCCCCTTGTGGCCTATTGGGCGGGGCCAGCCCCCCAGACATGCACACCCCCAGGGCGGAGAGTGCTTCCCTTTGGGAAGTCCTTCAAGGAGTCTGCCTAAAACTGGCTGCACAGTTTTTCGTAAACCAGGAGCCTGATGGGCCCTGGGCCGCCACGCGCTCATCCCCTAGGGCCAGACTGACTCCTCGTGGCCCAGGCTGCAGTGGTGGGAGCAAGGCCCTCCCCAGCTGGGTCTAGGTGCACAGGGACGGGATTGCAGGGTGCCCTGATGTCCCCGTGGACAATGCCCAGCTTCAGGGAGTGGATAAAGGGGACGGGCAGGGATGGAGGCAGGGGTGGGAGGAATGCAGCCACAGGATGGGATCCTCAGCCACGACCGGAGGCTGGAGAGACCAGGGAGGACCCTCCCTTGCAGCCTCCAGAGACAGCTCGGCCCTGAATCACCTGCATTAGGACGTCTGGCCTTCAGACCTGCAGAGACCACACCTCGGTTGCTTGCAGCACCCGGGTCTTGGCTCTGTGTGAGGACGGCCCCAGAGCAGTTCACCTGCATTTCCCCACGCACTTGTCAGAATGCGGTGGCGCTGCTGTCCCCGCCGGAGCTGCCAAGCATCACACAGCTGGTCCAGCCGCCGGATGGAGCCCCGTCTGCACCCTGACCGCAGGGCTTGGGGACACAAATGCTGTTGATGCCCCTGCGTTTGGGGTCCTTTGTTACACGGTAATGCGAACGGAGGGGCGGGAGCCCTGCCTGAGAAATCGACCCGCGTGCTGCGGGAAATGCACATGTTGTCCCAGACGTCCTCGGGTCTGCCCCTGCCTGGGGGACGGCTCCAGGGCCGGCCAGTCCCCACACCGACGACTGGGCAAACCCGACGTGTCCATCCACACGAAGGAATGTTTTGGTTTTTTTTTTTTAAGATTTTATTTATTTATTTGACAGAGAGAGAGCACAAGTAGGCAGAGTGGTAGACAGAGGGAGAAGGAGAAGTGATGTGGGGCTCGATCCCAGGACCCTGGGATCATGACCTGAGCCGAAGGCAGACGCTTAACGACTGAGCCACTCAGGCGCCCCAACACACGAAGGAATGCTATTTGGCCACGAAAGGAGTGGACCGGCGGACACACTACAGTGTGGATGGACCGTGACCACATCATGCTCTGTGGGAGAAGCAGTCGCGAAGACCCCACGGTGGGCGGCCCCTCTGAGGACGGGGTCAGGGCATCTGCTCTTTGGCCGCTGTGCACCCATCTCCGCTTCTTCGAAGTCCAGATCTCCAGGGGGGGGCGCTCAGCTCCCTGCGCTCACACAGTGGGCCACTGGCGACCATCCCCACCCTCCGGGACAGGCTGGGTGCCGTGGGCCAGGGGAGGAGAGGGGTGGAGAGGGAGGGGTTGGTGGGTGCCTGCAGGGTCCCAGACCTTGCTGCACATCCAGTATTTGATCCAATTTCCAAGAATTGGTTGTGTCCAATTAACAAAATTAAGCACAGAAATACCAGCAAACGTTCTCCGTGGTCAAAGCAAAAGCAATCGACACTGACTGACAGACGATTTAGTATCGCAACTCCAGGGACACACAGGGCACAGGATGCTCTGGTGTCAGCAGAGAAGGGGGGTGAGCGCACGCTGGGTTGTCACGCCTCCAAGGCAGGGGGCCGGCGGCATACTGGGACTTGTGGCGAAGCGGAATGGGCGCCAACGTGGTAAGCATGGCCACGCCTGGGACTGAGGTCACGGGGATCTTATGCAGACGTACAGGGAACGTCGTCAAAGCGTCTGTCCAACCGCTGGGTAACGAGGCGAAGGCGACCTGTCAGACAGTCCAGCGTCCCCGAGGGGAACCCCAGGCGCGGGCCTGGCAGGAAGCCCCGAAGGAATTCCCCAAACGCAAACTGACCCCTCCACGGGCAGGGGACGTCACTGGTCCTGCCCGGAGGCCAGGTTCATCTGCATGTCCGTGGACGGGAGCCGTGTCCAGACGCCCAGTCGGGCACACGGCCTGGCTTCTAAAGGGAGGAGAGGTCACCAGGCCGGGGCATGGCCGGCCACGACCCAAAGGCCGAGCCCCCCGCCTGCCCTTGCGGGCAGCCGTTGGGGCCCACGCGTGCCCTGTGCCCGCACGCTCCACGGTGCTGCAGGTGAGCCGCTGTGTGGGGCCCCGAAGCCACACCAGCCACTCTGGCCCTTTGCAGAGACCTGGGCTCGAGCCGCTAAGCTCTGGAGTAATTCGGAGCAGTCCCGGCACCGGGCACAGCCCCCTTGAGACAGCTGAGGCTGGGGGTGCAGGCCGAAGCCACAACCTCCACCACCCCGCTCCTGAAAGTGGCAGTGAGGCTGGCGGCTTCCGGTAACGGACCATCTCCTCCCCCGCAGAGGCGAGCGGACGGGGCGCAGGGGTGCAGTGCAGCGGGAGAGCGCTTATGGGGGACGGGTCGTCGCGAGCTCCTCTCGCCGACTGACCTCTCAGGAGGACGCCTGCTGACATCGAATTGTCTGCAGCTAATCTGCTGAATGCCAGGCAGGGGCGAACGCTCCTTATCATGAGGACGGACACGCCTCATCGCGTGGCCCGGCTGCGTGACCTGGCCGACCGTGACCTCATTGCCCCCCAGCCCCATTCACCTCCTGGAGGGGACAGGGCATGGGAGACCAAGGGAGGGAGGGAGAGGCTCCCTGGAGAGGCTTGGCCAGGCGTGTGCGGAAGGACGCTCCCGCGCACAGTAGGTGCTCAGTCTACACTGGAGCCTCCGCGCCGGGAGGGGGGCAGTGAGCCGGGAGCTGCTCACGGGCACAGGAAGGGGCCCTGTGTCCCTGGCCCCCTGAACAAGAGGGCCAGCTCCCCGCGAACCTCCTCGCGGGGCAGGAAACGCCACACCCCTGAGCTTCTGCAAACCGATACGCATTCTGTTCTCAGCTCCGGTTCTGGATATGACAGGAGTGGGGTCTCCGCTGGTCAGGGTCCCCCTCTCCCCTGGGTTGGGTGGTGTCAGGGAGGGACGTATGGGCCGGGAAGAGAGAAGCAGCATTTGGCACTGGGGGGTGGATATACAGTGATGGGGGCTGACGAACCGAGTGGACAAGGAGGCCACTGCTACCCCAAGCGGAAGGGAGAAGGGAAGGGCCGGGCCATCCATGGGCACCGACCCTGGTCGGGGTCACACACACCGCGGCACTGGGGATCCCCATGTGCCCCCTCTTCACTACGTGCCCTCCCCACACCCTGAAAGGTCCGTCATCCCACCTATGCCACCTATCCTCCCTTACCCGGGAGGCTCCTGACTGCCCCTGCTGCCCCCGGGGCCTGGACGTCGGTTCTGGACGCTCCATCCAAGGCGGCCTCCACTGATGTTTTCTACTCCGGAGGCATCCCTCGCCCTGCTCTGCCTGATGACCTATGAGCTCCCATCATGGGGGTTTTGTCCCACTTACTGCCTGGTGGGGGAGCAGCTGCAAGGATGCCTTCTCAGGGGTTTCTCAACTTCATACACACCCATTTCCCCGAGAGCCCCCCTTCTGACACCCATGGCCAGTCTGGGGTCTCCGAGACCCCCCACATGACCCCCACAGCCAGTCCGGTGTCCGTGAGATCCCCCACATCTGACCCCCACAGCCAGTCCGAGGGGTCCGAGACCCCCCGTCTGACTCCCACGGCCAGTCCGAGGTCCCCGAGACCCCCCAGTCTGACCCCCACGGCCAGTCCGAGGTCCCCAGACCCCCCGACGTCTGACCCCCACAGCCGGTCCAGGGTCCCTGAGACACCCCCGTCTGACCCCCACAGCCAGTCTGAGGCCCCTGAGACCCCCCCGACGCCTGACCCCCACGGCCAGTCCGGGGTCCCCGAGACCCCCCATGTGACCCCCACGGCCAGTCCGAGGTCCCCGAGATCCCCCAACGTCTGACCCCCATGGCCGGTCCAGGGTCCCCGAGACCCCCCATGTGACCCCCACGGCCAGTCCGAGGTCCCTGAGACGCCCCCGTGTGACCCCCACGGCCAGTCCGAGGTCCCCAGACCCCCCGACGTCTGACCCCCACAGCTGGTCCAGGGTCCCTGAGACCCCCCGTCTGACCCCCACAGCCAGTCTGAGGTCCCTGAGACCCCCCTGACGTCTGACCCCCACGGCCAGTCCGGGGTCCCCGAGACCCCGCCGTCTGACCCCCACGGCCAGTCCGAGGTCCCCAGACCCCCCGACGTCTGACCCCCACAGCCGGTCCAGGGTCCCTGAGACACCCCCGTCTGACCCCCACAGCCAGTCTGAGGCCCCTGAGACCCCCCCGACGTCTGACGCCCATGGCCGGTCCAGGATCCCTGAGACCCCCCCCCCAAGTCTGACCCTGGGTCTGCCGTGGCAGGTGGGCTGGGAGCCACGAACGGTATGAAGAGTCCTCCACGCAGACGCTCTCACCCAGCAGTGTCCTGTACTCTCCCCAGAATGTTCAAATCTCCTAGGACAGTGACTACCTGGCAAGAGAGGGTCTACACGTGTAGACCCCAGGCCCCACCCCAGCACTTTCACTCAGATCCCAGAGGGTCCCAGAGCCCCTGACCATCTAGCTCTAATATCCCCTGGACCAGAAGCCCTGACGCCCGTCAGGTGTCAGGCCCCCAGCCCTGAAGCCTCAGAGGCTGTCCCGGCCACCCCAGCGGGGCTGCCGTCTCCTCCATCCCTGCCCCCACCCCGCATCCGCTCAGCCGACCACCCAAAGGGCAACCAGGCCCGGAGATGGAGAAACACCAACCTGGGGGCCTAGGTGGCTCAGTGGGCTGAGCGTCCGACTCAGCTTCAGCCCAGGTCATGATCTCGGGGTACTGGGATCCAGCCCCCCATTGGGCTCTAAGCTCAGCAGGGAGTCTGCTTGTCCTTCTGCCTCTGCCCCCCCTCCACGCTTACTCTCTTACTCAACAAAATCTTTGGAAAAAATTAAATAAAATAAAGTAAAATAAAAAAGAAACACCAACCCAATACCAATGTGGCAAAATGCAGCTGCCCAGCCCTGGGGGTCAGGGGGTGTAGTGGACTGAGGTGTCCAGGGCGTGGGAGTCCCCGTATCTGCCAGAATGAGAAAGTCTACACAGAACACACGATGCTGAATTTGGAAAAAAATAAAACCTGCTTAAGCCTTTTATAATTTAACTTTAAAAATCAATGGCATTTTTTAATCAGTGAGGCCTCAGCCCACCCATCTGCCCCCTGGTGTCCCCACACCGAGGCTCAGGTGGGGCACTGGTGACCTCTGGTAGCAGGCCACTCAGGAGCCTCGAGACTGTCCCCACAAATGTGCATGAGCCCCTCCTCCGAGCCAGGCAAGTCCTGGGCCAGGGGACGAGGCCGGTCAGTAACGAGCCTTCCTCGGTCCCTGGGAAGGCGGGCAGGGACAGTCGGTGGACTGCTGCAGGGCAGCCGGGCCATGAAGATAAGTGGGTGCCAGGTGGGACGCACAAAACGCTGTTATACACAGGATGCTCGGCAGAGGCCTCCACAAGGCCTCACTCAGCCTGGGGTCTGAAGATCAGGGGAAAGCTGTGGCAACAGCAGTGCAAAGGCCCTGGGGCAGGAACCAGCTTGGGAGGGAGCCAGGGCAGTTCAGCTAGGGGGTGGGGCGCTAGTGTCCCTGACTCACACAACCCTGTACGGAGAAGAAGCGCCCCTTCACTCCTTGGGCAAAGCCCCCACCAGGCACACCAGGGTCTTGGGCCACAGGAGCAGCTCCCAGAGACCAAAGTGGCCAAACGACTGCCCTCTGTGACCCCAGGGCGCTCCTGGGGGGTGGGGGTGTCCTGGGAACTCAGGAGGCTGCAGGGCAACGGGGGTCTCTCCCTCGCAGGCTCTCCACCCCCACCTGTGCCTCCGCCAGCCCCCCCAGCCTACGTGAGCTGCCGTCACACCAACTCCTCCGTCCCCAGACAACCAGGTTTTTAGAGACAAAACCCAGACTCAAGGAGCAGGCTCGCCTGGCAGAAACGGGGCCTCGAAGGAACAAACATCCTGGCACAAAATAAGCCACTGGCCCGTGGCTGCCGGTGCCCACTCTGCTCGGGGACAGGATGGAAGGGTGAAGCGACCTCCAGCTAACTCCCTGACCGGGCACACACAGCCCGGCACCCTGGGGGTCAGGGGACAAAGGTGTCCTCCTCTGGCCCTAGCCAGGAATGGGCGTGTGCGCTCCCTGTGCACCCAAGACTAACCAGGACAGAGCCCTCACTGTCGCTCCTGGGTCACGGAGTCCAACCGCACTGGACAGGTGGGGGGCGTGGCCCAGACCCTCCCTGGATACGAGGGCCCCGAGGAGTGTGGGGTGCCTGGGGAAGCTTGTAGGGCTGGCAACAGCCACACCCGTGCACCCAGAGCCCCGTGGCAGAAGCCACTTCTGCAGCCGCCCTCCCCACAGGCTTCAGTGGAGGGAGAGACCCCTGGACACCACGTTCCGGGGCGGGGGTTGCTGCAGGTGGACACAGCATGGCCAGCACTGTGGACGTCGGCCTGTAGACACGGCCACCACGGGAGCCAGGAGACGGGTTCAGCACCTCCCCAGAGTCCTCCTAGCTACCCACAGCCCACCCCAGTGGCTCTCCCACAAAACCACTTATGGGGGCCGAGGAGAGAGGGGAGGTCACAGGGTCAGCTAAGCGTGAAGTGCTGGGCGCAGAGGTCGTCCTGCCGGCCCAACAGACCCTGGGCGGGGATGAACTCCAGTGGCACTGACTCCTGGCCCTTCTTCTTCAGGTCCCGCTCGAAGACCTGCAAGGGACGGACAGATGGACGCTCCCACACTGCGCGGTCCCTGCACCCCGGCCACCCAGGCTTCAGCGTCACCCCCTCACCTCAAACGCCGTGAGATCCAGCAGCGGTGCGATGCTGACCTCAGGCATGGACAGCGCCTGGTTGATAACGCTGGCGGCCTGGGACACCTCGGGGTGGTAATGCCGCTGCAGGGCCTGCAGAGCACGTATGACATCACCACCCCCCGCCGGGCAGCCAGGAAACCCGCATGCCGCACACACCCAGGTGGGCCAGGAGATGGGTGACGTGCCCGGCGTGCTCACCTGCAGCTCCCACAGCGAACTCTCCAGAGCTCGGCTCTTGGCGGGGTCCTCCTCTTCGGGGTCATAGGGGTCGGCATCCAGCTCTAGGAACGAGACCAGGCCCTGCTCCACGACCGATCCCCGGTGTACTGGCTGCTGGGGGAGGGCAGGCCCCCAGGTCCCCCAGCGCCCCCAGCCGCACTCACCAGGGCCCAGGGGGCGGTGCACAAGGACGCGGCAGGCGGGGTGCCGGCGCAGCAGATTGCAGATGAAGGGCAGGACCATGAGCAAGGCCTCGGGGGGCGCCGTCAGGGCCAGGCGGGACAAGCGCTTGGCGAAGGCAGCCACCAGATAGGCAGGCAGATGGCTGGGCGGGACGGTAGGTGTGAGTGAGACCCCCTCGCCCAGCACCCCAGTCCCAGCTCTGGGTCTCAGTCCCGCCTCTGGCACTCACGAGGATGACAGGAAGAGGTCGGCCAGATGGAAAAACCGGGCCCGGTACTTGACGTGAAAAACTGAGGGGTCCAATAGACCGTAGAGCTTGCGGTAGAAATCGGGGTACTCGCTAGGGGAGGGGAGGTGTGACTGAGCAGCAGGCACGGGGGTGGAGCAACGAAGAGACCGGTGGCGGCTTCCAGGGGCTCTGTCCCCGCCCCGGCCCTTGTCCAGCCCAACTCCCACCCCACCACCCTGGGCACAGCCCAGCCAGCTCCCCGGCCCGGGGCGGACACCTCCCGGGTGAGTACTCACAGGTTGTGCTGGTGAATCAGGACAAAAAGTCCATTCAAGGCCAAGAGACTGATGGCTCCCCCTGCAGACACATGTGCAGCTGTGAAGCCCCAGCCCACCCCACCCCTCCAGCCCAGGGGGAGTCCAACAAAGCTGCAGGCCGCCAGGCTGGGGGGAGGGGGGAAGGAGACTCCTGAGGACGGCCCACCAGCCTCACGGCCGCAGGAGCCCAGCCCGCGGGCACACACCAGCCCGCCCGGGGCTCAGCACTCACCCACGTCATAGGCGCGGGTCAGGAAGTCGATCATGAGGCTGGGCTGGGCCAGGTGCGGCAAGATGGAGTCGTGCATGACCACCAGCACCTTCTTGTAGAGGCTCAGAGGCAGCTGCCGGGAAGCCGCAGGTGTGGGTGCACCTGCCCCACTCCAAGAACCCCGTGGGCCATACGGAGCCAGACGGGGTGCCTGCTCCCCGCCCGCCCCACCCCGCCCCTACCTTGTGCCTGAGAAAGCCGAGCCACATCAGCTGGAATGCCTTCCTGTGCTCCTAGGGCAGATATGGTGTCAGAGCTGCCCCCAGGAGGGGACACCAGACACACGGCCTCCCCGCTGCCCTGTGGGAGGAGGAGCTCGAAACCCCAAATCCGAGAACCCCCTACTAGACAAGAGAAAACGCCTCGCGTGGATCCTAGCCGTACGGGAGCAGAGGAACGTCGCGTCCGTGACCGCCCACAGTAACAAGGGCCCGCAGAGAGCCTGGGAACCGGGTACCTGTGCGCCTCCCCCACGCTGCTCCCGGTCCCTATGAGGGGTCCCTGTGTGGCACCCCGCGCCTGCCTAAGCCAGGAAGGGGCAGCTAGTTCTCTTCCTGTCTCACACGCGTGCCTCCTTCTGAAAGGACCCCCCTCCCAGGGAGGCCACCAACCCCTCCGCAGCACCTCACCTTCAGATGAACCACCTTCCACGTGCGCGACAGCTCTGCACAGAAGGCAAGGATCAGCGGGCATGCGGGAGAGGAGGCAGCCCACCGGGTGCCCCTGCCCAACCGCCTGCCCAGGACGCTCACCCATGTGCTTCACGTAGAAGCTGGAGGAACTACACTCTTGGCGGGGGAGGCTCACAGCCGACAACAGCGTGAAGGCGTTGTTCCAGAACGTGAGCGGCACCTGCACAAAGCCTAACCTGAGCACGGGCATGGCCGCCGCCCACCCATCCCCCAGCCACAGGACCCAGCCGGCTCACCTCTGGGTCCCCGTCAGCGACGCGGCCCACGACGGCCGTGGCTGCCTGCATCGTGTGGTAACGGATGTCGTCGTGTTCCAAGTACTCCTGGAAGCGGGACAGGAGCAGCGAGCAGTCGTCCTCCGGAGAGAGCAGGCCTTCCACCACCGCCTGGGGGCCGAGCAGGGAGGCGGGCCTCAGTGCGTCAGCCCCACGCCCAAGGGACCGCCCAAGGAGACCACCGAGCCGGCAGCCTCTCCCCTCCCGCAGGGGAGGGTACGGCAAACGCACGGCACTCACTAGCCACCTGCGCCAGGGCCCGTCCCAGCTCTGGCCGGAGGCTCTGTCCCCCACCCCCGTGCACCCCACCTTGAAGAGCTGCCGAGGAAACAGGTAGTAGCCGTCCCACTTAGGTTTCTCCAGGGGGTGAGCTCCTTCCAGCTGCACAAACTTCATGAGCGTGCTGAGAGCCAGCTCCTGGGGACAGCGGGTAGCAGAGTGACCCAGGCGCCTAACCACAGGCCACGCCCACCGCAGGCCTGGCCACAGAGCCCCCCCCCAGCATTCCCACAAGTACCGGGACGCCAGAACGCCAACCAGACAGGACCACGCGGCCTCAGGGGGTCCGGAACGCAGACGCGGGCATCCTCAGCCCCACCTCCGTGCGTGTGGACAGCCTGCGGCCGGGGGTGCGGAGAACGCTGGAGGCGGTCCGCGTGACTCACCTTGACCTCAAAGGAGGGGTGAGCCAGCAGCTCCTGCAGGCGGTTACAACAGCTGTGGTAGCGATGTCTCATCCACACCTTGTATTTGCGCGTGGCCCCCTGAGACCCTGCGGGGAGCAACAGGGTCAGCCCACGCGTGCCCGCTACTCTCCACCCAGCCCCACCAGGGAAAGGGGTGCAGTCACCGTGGCCCCAAACCTGGGGCGGGACGAAAGAACCTCCTACCCCCAGGGCACAGCCCCTCGCCCCTCACTTTACCCCAAAACCTAAGCGACCGGGGGTGGGGACGCGTGACCCCAGCTTCCTGGGACGCTGAGCGCACAGATCGGACAGCGCCAGACGCCACGACCAGACCCCGTGGTAACCGGGCCGCGGGGCTGTCTCTGCGCCCCCCCCGCCCGCCCCCAGCACCATCCTCCCCGCCCCCACCGCGGGCTCTGTGCCCCTCTACTGACCCGCGGGCCCGCAGCCAGAGGACAGCGCGGCGCCCCGGGGACGCTCACCTGCCATGACCGAGCCCTCGGACGGCAGCCGGCCCACAAACAGCTCTCCCCGCTGCAGCAGGGCCCCGAAAAGGCGGCTGCACGCGCGCACCGCCTCCTGGGTCTCCTCGCGGTCCTCGGACTGAGGGAACAGGCTGGTCGCGGGGGCTGCCCCACGCCCGGCCCGCCACCCGCCCACCCGAGCCCCCGGCCTCCGACCCGGGGCCCCGGCCGCCGCGCCCCGCGCGCCCCCACCTGCAGCGCGGCCAGGACGTCGAACACGGCGTTGGCCTGGCCGCGGCTCGCCAGCACCGCCTCCAGCAGGCGGCCCAGCGCCCGGCGCGCGCCCTCGGGGCCGGGGTCCCGCTCCATGCCGCCGCCGCCGCCGCCCCACGCGACACACACCCGCCGCACGCGCCGCCGCCCGGCGCCGCGACGTCACCTCCCCGCGCCGGGGCCTCGCGCGCGCGGCGGCCTACGCCCGGCCCCGCCGCGACGTCACCTCCCCGCGCCGGGGCCTCGCGCGCGCGGCGGCCGCCGCCCGGCCCCGCCGCGACGTCACCTCCCCGCGCCCGGGGCCTCTCGCACGCGGCGGCCTACGCCCGGCCCCGCCGCGACGTCACCTCCCCGCGCCGGGGCCTCGCGCGCGCGGCGGCCGCCGCCCGGCCCCGCCGCGACGTCACCTCCCCGCGCCGGGGCCTCGCGCGCGCGGCGGCCGCCGCCCGGCCCCGCCGTGACGTCACCTCCCCGCGCCCCTGCCGTCGTCGCGGCGCGTCTGGCCGGGGCCATGCGGCTGGCGGCTGGCGGCATGGCGCTCTTCCACGTCGCGCGGTACGCGGGCCCCGAGGCGGCGGGGGCGGGCGCCGAGGCCGACGGCCGGGCGCGCGCGCTGCTGGAGCGGCTGCAGCGCCGTGCCCGAGAGCGGCAGCAGCGAAAGCAGCCGCAACAGCAGCAGGCCGCGCGGGCGGCGGGGCGGCGGCGGCGGCGGCCGCGCAGAGCGCGCAGGCGCGAGGGCGGCGGGGCCCCGGGGAGCCCGCGCGCGCCGCGGGGGAAGCGGCGGCGAGTGGACGGCGAGGACGAGAGCGCAGGTGGGGCCGGGCCGGGCGGGGCGCGGCCGTGGGAGCCGGGGCCGCGGGGCTGACGCGCCGCCCTGCCCGCTTCCGCCCCGCAGGGAGCCGCGAAGAGGCGCGCCGGGAGAGCGGCGCGGGGCCCCCCGGCCAGGCCCCGCTGCTCGGGGGCCTCGGGAGGAGCAGGGCGCCCAAGGTGAGCGAGCGGCCGGCGGCGGGGAGCCTTCGACGGCTTTGCTTCCGCCGGGCGCTGCGTGGGGCGCTTGCGGCCAGGGCTGGGGCCGCTCGTGGGGCCGCTCGTGGGGCCGCCCGTGGGCCGCGCCTGCGCCTGGCGGGCGTCCTCAGGTGTTCGGTGCGCGGACGTCTTCCGACCTCGCTCGCGTGGCTCGTGCGTTTCCTTCGGGGTGTTCGAGTCTCGTGCGAACTCGGGGTTTTGCTTGGGTCGTAAAAAAAATCTTGTGGGGTAGTAAGTGGGTTTGTGGGTGTCGCAGTTGGGTCTTAAAACTCGTCTCGCCTACTTGGCGTGTTTAAGGCGCGTCTGTGCAGGGCTCACCCCCCCGGGGGCTTTTAAGCTAGTCTTTTTATCTTGGTGGAGGTTTTCAGTGAGTACCGAGCTGCCAGCAAGGAGACGGCAGGCTTGCCAGGGTGCGTGGGCGCCCCTTCGTGTCTGTGCCCGTGGGGAGGGCCACACTGGGTTGGGATCAGCCCGGGTGAGATGGGCAGGGGAGGTGAGCGTCTGGCGGAAGGCAGGGTTCCGCAAAGGCCCTGAGGCAGCAGCGAGCTTCGGTGTGCGGGAACAGAGCTTACGTGGCTAAGGTACAGCCAGTGGTGGGAAATGAGGTTGGGGGCAGGTGAGTGCCGGGTCATGGATGGCTCTGCAGGCGCACCTGGGGTGTGGGAGGAAGCCCCCCAGGGTGGTTCTCCTCAGGGGAGCGTCACTTTCTGGTGTGCGTTTCTTAATTCCTTTAAAAGTTGTGTGGACAGTGGGGGACGGGAGAAGCTGGGAAATAGGGTAGTCGGCCTGCCTTGCTGTGGCCTCTTCAGCCTGAGTACCTGAGTCCTTTGTTTCTGCGGGTCTTGCTCCCCTAGCCCCACGGACCCCGGAGTGTTCACTTGGCCCCTCTTTACGGTAGGTCCAGCCTTTCCTGCCGTCATGGTTGGCTGAGCCGAGCTGCGTTGGAAAGAGTGTCACTGAAGGTTTGGTGCCTATCGAGGACATCCCTGAAGTCCACCCTGACATGCAGAAGAAACTGCGGGCTCATGGCATATCGTCCTACTTCCCAGGTGCGGCGGGGGGGGGGGGGGGGACTGGCACGCTTTCAAGAGCCTTCTCACCGAGAGCCACACGAGGCCACAGCGTAATAGCTGTGAACACAGGCCCCTGGGCACGTCCAGCACCAAGTGCCATCTGGGCTTTTGGCATCTTTGGGCCGCCTGGGCCTGGTGCCATCGTTGAGCGAGAACAGCCTGGTCTAGAAGTCGGAGGTGAAGGGTAAGGTTACTTTGCACTCCAGTGCCTGTGCTGATTCTGGGTGTTCCCGCGCAGATGTGACCTGTGTCTCGTCCTTCTTTGTCCAGTCCAGGCAGCAGTGATTCCTGCCCTCCTGGAGAGCACGGCCAACGGGTTTCTCGTGGCCAGAGGTGGCTACCGGCCCAGTGACCTTTGTGTCTCTGCCCCAACGGGCAGTGGGAAGACTTTGGCCTTTGTCATTCCAGTGGTACAGGTGAGTATAAGGACCCCCACCCTCCAGGTGGGCTCTGCAGGCAGGGAGCCAGCTCTGCTGACTCGGGTGGTTGTCGTGTTCCCCACCCCCCAGGCCCTATTACGTCGAGCTGTTTGCCAGGTCCGTGCTTTGGTTGTGCTGCCCACCAAGGAGCTGGCCCAGCAGGTACGTGTACCCCACGTCCCCAGGTCAGACCTAGGCTCTGTTTCGCTGTGGTGCTCTGTACCAGGTTGGTGACGGCCGCTCTTTCTCCAGGTGAGCAAAGTGTTCAACATCTACACAGATGCCACTCCTCTGCGTGTCGCCCTGATCACTGGGCAGAAGTCGCTGATCAAAGAGCAGGAGAGTCTTGTCCAGAAGACGTAGGTCCTGCGGGGCTGGGGGCTCCTCGGGGAACAGGGAGTGGCTCTCTGAACCCTGTCTGCAGGTTCCCTGTGGTATTGGGGGGGGTCAGCGTGGGGCCTTTTGCTGAGCCACTCCACTCCTCAGAGCAGACGGCTTCCGCTGCTTGGCTGACGTGGTGGTGGCCACTCCTGGCCGCCTGGTGGACCACATCGACCAGACCCCAGGATTCAGCCTCCAGCACCTCCGCTTCCTGGTAAATCCCACCCCTGGAGGATGGCTGGGGTTTGGAGCCAATGCAGACCTCGGCCACCAGACACCAGGCTTCTCGCTTCCCCTAGGTCATCGATGAGGCCGACCGCATGGTAGACAGCATGCACCAGTCCTGGCTGCCCCGGGTGGTGGAGGCAGCCTTCCCGAGGGACGGGGCCAAGGAGCCCTTCGCTCTGCTCCAGAGGCGGCAACCCCGGGCCACGACGGCCGCCAGGTACCTGACACTGAGCCTGCCCTGCACTCAGTGTGGCCGCCTGCGGACAGCCCCGTCGTGCTTCCCCTCTGGCTCTGAGACCCCTCGGCCCCAGTCTGGTCTGGTCTGGTCTGGTCTGGTCTGTTCTGGGGTGGCCGGGGCTCTGCAGGTTGGCTGGCTAGACCAAGACTGCTGTCCCATCCCCCGCTCCCCTTTCAGTATTTCTTGTCCTCAGATGCCACTGCAGAAGCTGCTCTTTTCGGCCACCCTGACGCAGAATCCTGAGAAGCTGCAGCAGCTGGGCCTCTACCAGCCCCGGCTCTTCTCCACGGGGCTGACGTACAAGGGCCCCAGAGACACTGACGAAGATGGGGATTCCGGCGGGAAGTACACCTTCCCCGTAGGGCTCTCGGTGAGCGGGCGTGCAGGGGTGGGGAGGGGGTGCCTCAGGCGCTTGGGCCTGGCCGACCCTGTGCTGTCCCCACAGCACCACTACGTGCCCTGCAGCCTCCGCACTAAGCCACTGGCCATCCTGCATCTGATCCTGGAGAAGGATTTCTCCAGGGTCCTCTGCTTCACCAACTCCCGCGAGAACTCACACAGGTGAGGCCCAAGTGGGCGGAGGGGGAGGAGAGGGGAACAGGATGGGGGTAGGCTCCAGGCCCTGCCCACCCAGCTCCTTCCGGCTCTTCCCACCCAGGCTCTTCCTGCTCGTCCAGGCTTTCGGAGGTGTGAGCGCGGCTGAATTCTCCTCCCGCTGCGGGCCCGGCCAGAGGAAGGCGGTCTTGAAGCAGTTTGAGCAGGGCAAGGTTCAGCTGTGAGTACCTGGAAAGGAGGAGGGGAATGCTCCCGCCAGGTACAGCCTGGGCCCTCTGAGGGCGTTTTCCTGCGGGAGACTCGCCTCCTCAGTGTGGTGGCTTCCCCAGCAGGGCCGGGCGGGGGGCGGAGGGGGGCTCCCGGCCTCGGGCAGGGCCCACAGCCCCTGGTGCTCCCCAGCCTCATCAGCACAGACGCCACCGCTCGAGGCATTGACGTGCAGGGCGTGCAGCTGGTGGTCAACTATGACGCCCCCCAGTACCTGCGTACCTACGTCCATCGGTAAGGCCATCCCGCGCTCTTGGAGGGAGGGTCCCTGGAGGGAAGCCCTGTCCCATCGGGCCCCTGGGGGCCACCGTCCTGGAGGTAGCTGTGCTTGGTTTCAGGGTCGGAAGAACCGCCCGCGCTGGAAAAACTGGACAGGCCTTCACGCTGCTCCTCAAAGTGCAGGTGCGTCTGCTGGAGTCGACCCAGGGCCCGGGACCTCTGCCGGCAGCACCGCTCGCGGAAAACAGGGCCCCTTGCTTTCCCGCAGGAGAGGAGGTTCCTCCGCATGCTAGCCGAAGCTGGGGTGCCGGAGACGGCGCGGCACGACATCCCTGGCGAGCTCCTGCAGCCGCTGGTCCCGCGGTACGAGGCGGCCTTGTTCCAGCTGGAACAAGCCATCAAGGTGAGGGGCCGAGGCATTCTGGTGACCCACGTCTGGTGTCTGGGAAGACCGGACAACGTGTGCAGGACGGGGAGAGGGTGGCAGGGCGGGAAGGGGGCACACGGCCCTGGGAGGGGGCCAGGGCCAGATCTGCACTTCCTGAGCGAGTGCCGGGTGCTGCCGCTTGGGGGGAGGCAGCAGGTGGCGCCACGTGAGCCTCTGGCCTCCCTTCCGCAGGAAGAGCGAAGGCAGAAGGCGCCCTGACGGGCTCGGGGAACAGGCGGGCTGAGCCCACCACAGAGCAGACCCTTCTCAGCCCGTGCCTCCTGCTGGGCCTAGCCACCTCCTTTCCGGAAAAATCTTGAGCAGTGGCTGCTGGATACGTGAGCAAAAGACCTGATTCCTTGGGTTTCGGAAGGAACAGCCAGCGGAAAGGGCCTCCTCCTGCCAGGCTCTGGACATGGTCGCTGCAGCAGGCCTGGCGCCAGGCAAGCTCGGGCCCGGAGGAAGCCGCTCAGGTTACTGCAGACCTGACGGGCAGCGTCTGGGGCGTAGCCTTGGGCCCGTTAGGGGACCCTGGGTGTCCTCAGGACGTCTGCCGCCCTCCGTCCTGCACATCGTGAGCCGTTCCGGGCGCCGTCCCAGTGCGAAGTGTCTCCGCCCACACGGCGTGGGCACAGCCCCGACCGCGCAGCGGGGGTCTCCACACGGGGCCGAGGCCAACCTCACTGCACACCAGAACGTGCGTCGGGAGCGTAACGGAAAACAGGCTTCAGGAGCGCTGACCCGCTGTTGGCGTAAAGGTTTTGTTTTCAGAATCATATGCTGCTATTAAAACAAACTTTAAAAAGCCAGATCAGGCTGTGGTTTTTCTGTCTGTCCTAAAAGCGTGCTCTTCGCTGCGGCCAGGTAACACTGGGGAACCCGGCTGCGTGGTTGCTCATGGGGCTGCGGGAGGGTACAGGAAACAGGTACAGGCTTCTTTCTTAGGGATGGAAACCAGCTTCTCCATACACGGGGGCCGCGCACGGCCCACCTGGCTGGAGCCAGGAACACAAAGGTGGAGGAGCCCCAGGACAGGGACAGGGCGGGGTGGCCTGGGAGCCGCATGGGACCCACTTCCCGCCCCCTCGCTGGGGCCTTGCTGGCCCCTGGAGCCTGGCCGGCTCGACGTCTGTGGGGGCGGCTCCGCCACGGAGACACCGAACCGCCTGTGCGAGGGACGTCCCCCCGACTCCCTGGAAACCGAGGCCAGGCTGACCGGGAGGGCCTGTCTCCTACCGACACGCTCTCCCTCTCTACGCAGCGAGGTGTGTGCTTACGAGTTTCTTGGTCACTGTTTGCCTTGGCGCATGTGTGATGACTGGAATCGGTGCCGGGCACGGGGAGACATGGATACAACACGCTCCGGCTCAGAAACACGGATACCAGACACAGATGCGCACGCATGGGCAGCTCGCACGCCTGCTCCCACTTCCGGACTCGGCGACAGGTTTCCAGTCGGACGGCTAATCTCTACCCCGTGTTGCTTCGTTGTTTTATTTATTTGGCCTCCTGAGTCCGTTGTGTTTATTGCAATTGTACCTACATCTTCTCTCGGTCTGCAGGGAAATAACGATCCTGGTCAACGCGAGTCCTTCATATACTTGATCATCATTAATATACTTTTTTCTTTTCTCATTCATTCTATATTTTAACATTTCAGGAATTTTTTAAATGTCTTTAAATTCACTTAATTAACATATACTGTATTACTAGTTTCAGAGGTAGAGGTCAGTGATTCATCAGTTGCATAGAACACCCAGTGCTCATTCCATCACGTGCCCTCCTTCATGCCCATCCCCCAGTGACCCCAGCCCCCTGCCCACCTCCCCTCCAGCAAGCCTCAGCTTCCTAGAGTTAAGAGTCTCTTACGGTTTGTCTCCCTTCTGATTTTGTCTTATTTTTCCTTCCCATCTTCTATATTCATCTGTTTTGTTTCTTAAATTCCGCGTATCAGTGAAATCATACAATTTTTGTCTTTCTCTGACTTACTTCACTCAGCATAATATCCTCTAGTTCCATCCGTATCCTTGCAAAAGGCAAGATTTCACTTTTTGATGGCTGCATAATATTCCATTGTACATATGAACCACATCTTTATCCATCATCTGTCAATGGACATCTGGGCTCTTTCCACAGTTTGGCTATTGTGAACATTGCTGCTATAAACATCGGGGTGTGCGTACCCTTCGGATCCCTACTGTTGTATCTGTGGGTATGTTTCATTGTTTTAAATAACCTACTCACCAGGTGACAGTCACATTCCTTCCTCTTCAAACGGGCAATCCTCAAGTGCAGTCTTAGCAATATTTACAGATAACGGACACAAACACATTCGCGCTTTCCAAGCTGAGGACCAAAAGCACCAGTTCACTGGTCCCGCACGGTGTTCTAGAGCGTCACCTGTCCAGCATCTTCCCCAAAGCCTGATGGTGGAAAGATGACGTTTTGACACATCCACGTTGCTCAGCCACCTGCTTCTCAACGTTAGGTTTGGATCTCAACGTTAATGATGTTCGTCGTCATTAACCTGGGACCTGTTATGCTTCAGGTGATAGGATAATGAGATCTGTGCTCTCAGAACAAGTGTGGATTCGTAGGTCCGTCATGGCGTCCCACGGGCTCATGGACACTGAGCGTTCTCAACCATCACTGTGGACTTAAACACGGTGCCCATGTAAGTGCCACTCCCCCCTGCGTCCACACTCAGTGGCCCGGATGAACCAGTGTTCTCCCACAGAGGGCGTCTTCGCGAACCCCTCCTGGACCAGAAAACACCCAACCAGCAGATGTCCCTTGATCTCCGTGAGGCCACATCTTGCCATCAAATGTTCCTGCAGGAAACGGGGTAAACGCACCTGTGACAACTGAAGTTTGGGTTTCTCAGATGTGTGGACGCTGACCCAGTGGACCCCGGTGCCAGTGAGTGAGGCGGAAACAGGGAGGAAGACCTGTCCTCCTCTACTCTTTCAGCTACGGCCAGGTACTTAGTGATGGGGGAAGGTGGAGCGATACCAGCGGACGTTGGGGAAATCAGTGCACAGTGTGAGCAACCTGCTGACCACAGCAGTGTGAAGTCTCCTCGAGACCTCGGGGACAGCGACGCCCTTGGTGCAGCCCAATCACGAGTTTGCGGCAGGAGTCCTAGTCCTCGTGGCTGCTTCCACCAGGAAGCCCAAGAGGGCCTGGAGCCCCGCGGTGTGAGTTGTGCAGGCCCCTGGGTCAGGCAGCCACTGCTGGCTGCGTCTCCGTGTCCGCGTCTCCGCGTCCATGGCCCTCAGGCGAGCCCACGCTTGCCATCCCTGGAGCCTCTTGTTGTGAAAGGCCAATGACCTGCAAGAGGTCTGCATTTGCGGGGGCTGCTTGTGACCCCGCTGCCCGGCCCTGCGCCCGCGCCCCCAGGGAGGCTACGCCGCGGCCGCGGTCGGAGGGGCTCCCCGACCCTTCAGAGCAGGGCTCCATTTCTGCCCCGAGCTCACGCTGTCCGTCTGCGTCGTGAGCAAACAGCCTGCGAGAAACACGTCAAACTGAAGATAAGAGTCAAAACCTCCCCGAGCGCCCATCCGTCCGAAGCCTGCAAACTTGCAGGCGCTAAAAGCACAAGGTCGAGCGTGTCATTTTCTGGAACGTCCTCGGTCACTGTGATTTGTCACTCCCGACGCCACGGAAGCAACACGGCCCCGCGTTACACATTCCTTCCACGCTCTCTCTCATCTGTGAAGGTCGCCATCCCGGGCAGCCGTCCTCACCTGGGCTCGAATCAACGCTTGTCCTTGTTTTTAAGACACCCTGGAAGGTTCGCTCATTTTGCGTCGGCGCGGTGGTCCGGGAAACGTGTGACCGTTCTCAGGAGGCACTCGGGGGCTCCGGACGAGGACCTCCTCCGAGCGCAAACTCGGAATGCTCACGGGATTCGAAAACCGAGTGTGTGCACACGTGTCCGGAGCAGGTCTCCCAAAAACCCCTCGTCCTGCAGGCCCCACGGTCCCTACAGCAAACGCTCACGGAAGTGGAAACACTCGGAAGTGCTCCTGCACCTCTTTCAACATCGAGTCTTTCGATAATTTTCTTTGGGTTTAAACAGATCTGTTACTCATCTAAAGGATATTTTTATTTACTTTCATACTTGTACCTTCCTTAACCACAAACAGGTAAGTCTCCTTCTGTTAAACATTTCCTCAAATTTGTCTCTTCGATTAAATTTTAAAACCCTTCAATAAAGCAGGTCAATCTTGGGACGACAAACACTGGTCTGCTAAAGCCCGTAGGACAGAAGCACATCCAGCCTTCCAGCCGCGGGCCGCACTTCCATGGAATAACGGTACGACGAATTCCAACGTAACCTCACAACCCAGACCGGCCCTCGGCTTCACACCAGGACGGTGCGCCCGAGTCCATGTTCACGCTGCTTCCCCTGGGCCGGTTCTCCCAGGAAGCCGCGAAACCAGCCTCTTCATAATTCCACGCATTCTTCAGACCAGTTTACCTTCGCTTAACCACCAAAATGTCAGTGAGTAGTTACTGGGTACACCCCTGAAGGGTTAACTAAGAATTAAAGACAAATTACGTGCCCAACTTTCTTTCACAGACTCCTCTGCCCTAGAGGAACCTCCTAAGGCATTTTTAATTTCTGCTTAAGGTTACAAATTCTTAGGGCAGATGCCAGCCAATTTTCGGGTAGCTGTGATAAAAGGCTCCTGAAAAACAACAAAACCTAGCAAGATGGGGAGTGCTCACAGGCCGTGCTCCAAACCACCCGGCCGCAGACCTTACAGGCTGCTGGGGGCCCACGGCGCGCCTCCGGCGGGCCGCGCCCACGTCTGCGGTGGCCGCTGCTGAACCCGACGCAGGCGAGCGGGCCAGGCGGGAAGACCGACACCGTGCGCGCAGCCCTCGGAGAGGGAGGGTGCCCCCCAGCGCCCGCCTGCCCGCTGTCCTTGGTCCCCGCCCTCGGGCGCCCCGCACGGCCCACACCCCCCACCCACGCACCGCGGAGGAAGACGGACGATCAGCGGAAGCACGAGGCCCGCCGCACAACCAGCCCAAGGCTCGCGGTTCTTCTAAGGCGCACACGGAATCGTCGCTAACGCTACGTCCCAAGCTGTAGAACAAAGAAAAAATTTTAAAATCGAGATCTGTGGGGCGCCTGGGTGGCTCAGTCGTTAAGCGTCTGCCTTCGGCTCAGGTCATGATCCCAGGGTCCTGGGATCGAGCCCCGCATCGGGCTCCCTGCTCAGCGGGAAGCCTGCTTCTCCCTCTCCCGCTCCCCCTGCTTGTGTTCCCTCTCTTACCGTGTCTTTTTCTGTCAAATAAATAAATAAAATCTTTAAAAAAAAAAAAAGTCGTTTAATAAAGCTCTTTAATGTATCTCTTTGTTGTCTAGTGTAAGTGGTATTAAAAGTAGTCACTTGAAATAAGCTATTTAAAATAAGCATCAAAATTTCCAAGTGAAGGGGTGCCTGGGTGGCTCAGTCATTAAGCGTCTGCCTTCGGCTCAGGTCATGATCCCAGGGTCCTGGGATCGAGCCCCGCATCGGGCTCCCTGCTCCGCGGGAAGCCTGCTTCTCCCTCTCCCGCTCCCCCTGTTTGTGTTCCCTCTCTCGCTGTGTCTCTCTGTCAAATAAATAAATAAAATCTTAAAAAAAATAAATAAAATTGAGATCTGTGGGGCGCCTGGGTGGCTCAGTCATTGGGCATCTGCCTTCGGCTCAGGTCCTGGGATCGAGCCCCGCATCGGGCTCCCTGCTCTGCGGGAGGCCTGCTTCTCCCTCTCCCGCTCCCCCTGCTTGTGTTCCCTCTCTCGCTGTGTCTCTCTGTCAAATAAATAAATAAAATCTTAAAAAAAATAAATAAAATTGAGATCTGTGGGGCGCCTGGGTGGCTCAGTCATTGGGCATCTGCCTTCGGCTCAGGTCCTGGGATCGAGCCCCGCATCGGGCTCCCTGCTCTGCGGGAGGCCTGCTTCTCCCTCTCCCGCTCCCCCTGCTTGTGTTCCCTCTCTCGCTGTGTCTCTCTGTCAAATAAATAAATAAAATCTTTAAAAAAATAAATAAAATTGAGATCTGTGGGGCGCCTGGGTGGCTCAGTCGTTGGGCATCTGCCTTCGGCTCAGGTCCTGGGATCGAGCCCCGCATCGGGCTCCCTGCTCCGCGGGAAGCCTGCTTCTCCCTCTCCCGCTCCCCCTGCTTGTGTTCCCTCTCTCGCTGTGTCTCTCTCAGTTGAGTGGATAAATAAAATCTTTAAAAAAATAAATAAATAAAATTGAGATCTGTTTTGATCATAACGAATAGATATCTGGAACACCCCCCAAATACTTGAAAGTAAGTGTTAAATAAAATCTTTAAAGCGCGTAAAACGTTTGACAGAAATTCCATGTACACACAGTGTCTCAGAACAGACAAGGGGTCATAATTCGACACCTTCAAGAGACGCACAAAGCCTCCGAGACAGTGAAACCCCAGAGTACTCTGCCAAACGCATCTTTTCTCATGTTGAAATCTGGATAAAAGCGACGTCGATCTGTAGCGTCCGCAAGCTGATTCATTCTGTCACTCGTCCGTAGGAGCGATGTTACAACAACCCCCTCAGAGTACACACTCCTTCCCGTCATCCTTTATTGTGCAGACATTTCCGTTTTCCTAAATACAGGACAGGGCACATCCGTGTATCCAGAGTCCAGTGAGACGTTAGACGTTGTTCAGTGCCGAGTCGCGCAGGGGGCTCTCCCGGCTGACAAAAGGAAACCAGGCCGTGTAGGAGGCCCTGGAGGGAGGGCGGACATTTAGGGTCAGACCCTGACTGTGCTGACAGTTGGGTTTAAATCCCAGCTTTTCCTCCAACTGTCCACATGACCTGGGATAAATCGCTTAGAACCGGAGCAGCTTTCAACTTGTTCAAATAAGGGAATCAGAAAGACCATCTTAATTGTTTAACATTATCTCAAAATTTCCAAGACTGTAACCACCCCACTTCTCTTTTCTGACGAAATCTATTTGGTGACTCCGCCCTGTCTCTGGCCTCGAGAACCCGCTGTGGGGCTCTGCATCCCCGACAGGTGCGGCCACCCCGTGCGGGATGCCATGTTGTACCCACTGCGTTGTGTGTTACCTCCCTCACGACTAAGTGGATCCTCTCCCCCCGCTTCCCCCCTCCCCCGTTGGCCGGCCCGCCCCCCACCTGCCCTGCAGCGCAGAGTCCTCCCCGCGCCCCCTAGCCAAGCAGACTCACCTCTGCAGTTGTATTTACTCGAATTAAGGAAGTACACCCCAAAGAGAAAACTAACAATACAGTTCCCGTCCAAGCACCAAAAAGATCATCCTGAGCCCCTGAAGCCTCTGCGCCCCCCCTCCCCCCCGCATCTCACCCCTGCTCCCAGGCTTAAAACTGAGCACAACCACCAGTGGGCGCGTCGAACAAGACACAGAACAGAGGGAAAGCCGCAGGAGGAAGGGAAGAGGGCCGACAGCCAAGCCCAGGAGGGCTGGACAGACAGGAGGACACAGAGAACTACCTCCCTGCCTTGGACACTGAGCGGGCTGTGACACAGACACACACACAGACAGGATGACTTCTCGAAAGATCCCTCCAATCGCGGTCCGCCGTGCTGACAAATACATGCGAACGCTTCCATTTCCGATCCTCTCTAAACGGTGTCATCACAGGTCCTTGGGCCGACACGGAATCTTACCAGCTTGCCTGCTCTGCAAGTCCGTCCTGGGAGCCGTGGGGGGGGGGGGCGCCCCAAACTCTGCGCACGGACGCCCACCTGGCCCACAGGCCGCACGCCGCAGTGTCGCCAGCATGTTGCTGGCTGGGGGGCAGGTGTGGCCGGTCTGCACGGGACAGACAGACGGGGCACTGAGGGTGGAGGAGACAGACAGCAGGCCAGCGAGAAGGATGCAGAGCGGCATGGTGGCGTCCAGCGGTGGCCGAGTCGGTGCCAGCACCTGCCCAGGAAGAGCCGGTGAGTCTGCAGACTCTGCCGCTCAGCCCATGGTCTCTCCTGCTCCGCTTGCATGTTGCCATGCGGCCCTAACCGCGTCCGTGCTCAGTGAGCGAGAAACGTCTCACAGACGCGATCTGGTCCTCAGGATGCCCACAGAGGCGCCCACGGCACGACCAGCGGGCAGGCGGGCCTGGTGGCAGGTGGGACCTGGTGAGGGCTGGCCTGCCGGGGCCGAGGGAGCCCCGCCCAACACCCGCGGGGCTGGCTGTCCCCAGCCCAGGAAGCAGATGGCTGGCTGCACGCACTGCTGGGGCCGCCGGGCAGCAGGGGCGCAGCAGGGAGGCCGGCCGGGGCAGCCTGCGGGGAGCTGTGGCGGTGGGGTGTGCGGGCCGGTGGGGTGTGCGGGCCGGGGCTTCTGCCCCGAGGCCCCGTGGGCGGGTCCTACTGCTGCTGGCTGTGCCTCTGTCCGCAGCTGAGCGGCCTGAGGGGCAGGAGAATTTCCTCCTGCAACCACGAGAAACCAAACCGCAACCCTCCACATTTCAGGACGTATCGGTGAGGGATCTCGCTGCTCCCCAAACTGGATCACGTTCCCCCGTGTCCCCGACAGGTGATGGATGAACGCCACACACAACCCAGTATCGCTCCCTCAAAGGGCGGGAGTCCTGACACCTGCCCCGCGACGGCCGGCGTGAGGACAGGCGGCGAAGGAAATAAGCCGGCGCAGGAGGACAGATACCGGGGTCCCATTTCGGGAGGCCCGCGGAGCCCGCAAACTCAGAGAGCAGGGCTGGGGGGCCGGCGGGGGGGGGAGGTGGCGCTTCGTGGGGACAGGGCTCCAGCGCGGGAAGACGGAAAGCTCCGGAGACGGGTGGCGGGGATGGGTGCACCCCCGTGTGAGTGGCTCGAAGCCGCCGAGCTGCGCGCTTAAAACACGGGAAGAAAAACACCGGAGTTGTTCCAACACGATCGCCGAGCAGGCACCGCCGTTGCGTCTCTTCTAAAAGGTCTCCAAGCAGCGGATTCAAAAGATACTGTAACAACAGAGGCTACTTTCTAGAACCCAGGGGTGCCAACCCCTGCCTGCGGCCCGCGGCCCCCGACCTGTCGCGGGTCGGGGGTCACGGGTCACCTCCCCGGGAGGGGGCGTCCCCGGAGCGATCGGCCGCGCGCCGCTCCCTCGCCCGCGGCCCCAGGCCCGCAGGGGACACGCGGCCGTCGCCCCCCGCCGGGCCGGCCGCGGGCCGCAGGGCCCAGCGCGCAGGCGCGGCGCGGGCCAATCGCAGGCCCCGGGGGGAAGGGCGGGGCCGGCGCGGCTCACAGCCGGCGCCTGCGCACTCCGGCGGCGTCCGCGCGTCCGGCTTCCCGCCTGCGTGGGGTCCTCCGGGCCGTGCCCGTGCCCCCGCCCCCGTCCCCGCCGGGTGCCCCCACCGGCACCGTCTGCCCCACGGAGCACGCACGTCGTGAGCGTGGGCGGGGGGCGGTCACGCGCAGGACACAGACGCCCAGTGAGAGGCGGCGGCGGCCGCGCGGGGAGAGGGGGGTCCAGTGCCCGCCGCGGACGGGGGAGGGGGTCAGAAAGTGCCCGGGAGGCTCTTAAGCTGGGATCGGAAGCCCCGAAGCGTGGGGGCTGCTCCCGGAGCGGGGAGGTGGCCCCCCGCCCCCGGGATGGGGGCCGCACTGCGCGTCATCGGGACCCCCCCCGCCCCCCGTACTTGTCCCCTTCGGAGGGGCCCCGTCTGGCCCTCCTGTGCTTTGCTCAGCGCTGCAGCTCCGTTCCTAGACTCCACAGTCACCACGCCAACGAACCGGTACTGCCTTAAGGTAAAGGGAAGGGTCAAGTGTCGACCGTGTTTTAAAACCTGCCTCCCCCGGGGCGCCTGGGTGGCTCAGATGGTTAAGCGTCGGCCTTCGGCTCAGGTCACGATCCCAGGGTCCTGGGATCGGGCCCCGCGTCGGGCTCCCCGCTCGGCGGGAGGCCGGCTTCTCCCTCTGCCTCTGCCTCTCTCTCTCTGACTTTCATGAATAAATAAAAAATAAATAAATAAATAAAAAACATTTAAAACATGCCTCCCCCCAGCGACCAAGTTGGCACGGGTACGTGTGTTTCAATAAACGCTCACGGAACGGAGAGAAGACAGCGCCCCGCAGCTGGGGAAAGAGGGACTGCCCTCTCGGGGGCCGGGGTCACGGCATTAGGACAAGAGCCACGAGCCAGCGCGCGCTCTGCTGGGTAGGCTGGTCCTCAGAGAAGAGCGCTTGGCGACGAGGGCCGAACAAAACCGCAGTGAAAGGCGGGGCTGGAGGGATGGAGGCGGTCGGAGAGCAGAAGGGTAGGCCTGGCACTAGTGAGTGGTAGCTTCGCGGAAGCTGGAACCTGCCCCGTGAAGGTTCCCGAGCAGGGCCAGCACATGATGAAACGCTATTGTTAGAGCCTGGATACTTCATGCACTTGGCAAACCGCCTAAATAATTAAAAGGGCATGCCACACAGTGCAAAGTGAACACCCCTTTATCCGTGAGCACCCCCCCACCCCGTCTCCCTCCCCAGAGGCAGACACACCCTTCCAGGATATTCTGCGCACAGCCAGGCAGACGCGTAGCTCCATTCTGACAGCGTCCCACACGGTTCTGCACCTTCCTGCTTACTGAACCTTAGCGGGACCTTTCCATTCCAGACTATATAGCTCTGCCTTGTTCTTAATAGCTACGCTCTAGGGGCATCTCAGTTGGTGAAGCGTCTGCCTTCAGCTCAAGTCATGGGAACGAGCCCCACATGGGGCTCCCTGTTCAGCGGGAAGCCTGCTTCTCCCTCTGCCTTTCCCCACTGCTCCTTCTCTCTCTGTCTCCCCCAAATGAATAAATAAAAAATCTTTTTAAAAAGTAGCTGCACTCTATTTCACTGAATGTACGTACCCTAATTATCCATTAAGGTGAGACCTTTGGAAGATTATTTTAGGGTACAGACAATGCGGGCCAAGGACAGAGAAGGGAAGAACCACTGCCCAGACCTACGGCAGAAGTCCCCCTCTTCTCTCCCCAAGCCACAACCCCTAATCTGGAGCGTGGAAAGCACCCTGGCCGAGGCTGACACGGGACCCGAGCAGCAGAGACGAGGTTGCTTAACAGACCTAAGTGAGACCTCGAAAGCTGGTTGTAGGCAAGTGGCCTGCGCAAGCCCACTGGGCGTGTTTTACGTTACACGGAATCATGCTGGAGGTGATGGCAAATGGACCCCCTGGGCTCAGACAGCAGCATCACTGCACTTAGCGACCCGCCCCACCTCGAATGCACACACACAAATACAGCGTGGGGCCAGATGAGCTCACCCTCGGCCTCCTGGCCACATACAGTTGGCAAGGACGTGCCCATACAGTCATGGTGACAGAAGGGTTCGGAAAACACACGATCTTCTCCGTTGAGAATAATCAGATGAAATAATCTACCAAGTGCAGAGGCTGAGAGCTTTGCAAATGTCACAGCCGCCTTGGGAGAAGGATACACAGGAGGAAGCCAGGGCCCCGTCACATGGTAGGCAGGTACCAGAGTGCAGAGCCACACACCCACGGAGCACCCCACCCTCTCCACACCAAGCACCCGGCAGGCACTTGGCAAAGGGTCATAAGTGAGGTGCCCCATGACTGCCCCAGCCAGGTCTGTGCACGCAGGTGATGCACACGAGAGTCTGCACACTTGGCTCCGAGGTGGGGTGGGGGGACATGAAATGGGAGCCCGAGGCTACAGGTGCATGTGGTTCCTGGGCCTGCATTTCTGCAGTGGAAGATAAAAACAACCACAGGTTACTTGCGGTGCTTCTTAGCATCGTATGAAGTTGCGCATTTTTAATTAAAAGGTTGGTATTTTTTGTTATCAGCAACTTTTTTTTTTTTTTAAGGTTTTATTTGAGAGTAAGCAAGCGAGGGAGTGAGCAGGGGATGAGCACAGGGAGAGGGAGAGAGAATCTCCACCAGGCTCCATGCTGAGTGCAGAGCCCAATGCGGGGCTGGATCCCAGGACCCTTAGATCATGGTATGAGCCGAAACCAAGAGTCGGATGTTCAACCGACTGAGCCGCCTAGGCAACTTCTTAACAAAAGGAAAAGTAATCTAAAAGCAAGAGAGATGATAAATAAAAGTAACACGTGCAGGCCGCCTGCTTAGAGGGGTGCTGAGTAGAGCACGTGCGAAGCTGCACCCGGCCCTCCACCAGACGGGGTGCCTGTGGGCGGCAGGTCACACGAGGACAGAGCGGCGGTGGCGTCCACACGTACCAGGTTTTCCTCCACACGTATGTTTGGAGCGCGAAGGCCGTCTCCCCAGCGAGAGAGCAGCTTTCCCTGAGAACCGCCCAGCATGCTCCACTCCTTCCATGGTGTGGGGGCCCCTGCCTCCAACCCTGCGTGTTTTCCCTTTGTGTTTTCTTCACACCAAAGAAACACAATTAGCGTCTTACTTTAACTTGAATACCAGTTTTCTATGAGAGCGAAAACGAGAAAGCATAGAAAAAGGTCATTTTATTATACCTTTTGTTTGGCAGGATATCAGTGCCCTTTTTAAAACCCTACTATTCAAGTACAAATGGGTATGTTTACAAAGTATTTACAATCTCAGTCTTCTTCCTTTATATTTCAAACGCAACAGCTGCGTGGTTACACAGGGAATAGAAAGCGGTGAGGACTGCACACAGGCGAGCCTCGGGAGGCACCGCGCAGGAACAGGCGCAGGCCCGGCTTCCTGGGAAACAGCCTGGCCTTAGGGCCAACGGCTGTCAGTGCAGAAGGACGGCTCGGACAGCATTCCGGCGGCAGGTGTGACTTCTGGGCATCGCGCGCTGTCCCGGCCAGGACGCCAGTCCTCGGCGATGTGGGAGTCCGCGGACAGAACCACCCCCACACTTGTACTGAGCTCAGAAACGTGGACAGTGTACCCCTGACAACAGAAGACCGAGAAAACCACGCACGGGGAGGAGGATGCTTCCTGGAGCAACTAGCGAAGCCGGCGAGGCCGCTAGTGCGTCTAAGTAGGACGAAAGGCAACCGTCTGCTCTGCGTTCTGCGTCAGGAGCCAGTGAAGGACGCGCCCTCGCCCACGAGGGACTCTCACTGGTGCACTAAGGAAGGCAGGAGCCCCCCGCCCCCCGCGCTCGCACCCCAGCTCAGTTCTGAGAGATGCTCTGCACTCTCCCACCGTTCCGTCCGGGCAGCCCTGAGCAGGGTGCGCCACAGAAGGCCCGGCCGGGGCCTCTTCCTCCCCGAGCCACCTGCTGGCGCCCCAGGAAGGGCGAGGGGCAGATGAACCGGGCGCACAAATCCCAAGAAGCTGAAACACACCGAGCTCGGCATGCATGTCTGGGGTAAGAGAGCCGGAGCCCCCTGCACGCTGTGTCCTCTCCCAGTAGCTCCGGCCACACCAGAACCAGCCAGTGTGGACGCGAGAACACAGACCACAGGACGGCTTCCCCGTATTCAAGTGAACTAAAACATTCAGTCCCTTCCACGTTTTCAACACTTGATTTTTAGTTTTCTCCAAATTTCTCACCCAGAGCTCAATAATAGGCTGCCTAGCTGCTTCAGTAAATGCCGCCACGTTCCTGTCCACACAAATCGATGGGAAACCAAAACTACAGTCCACATTCCTCCGTGTCACTTCAAGTGGTACATGGGGAAGGACGGAGAAAATGAAGAGTGAGAATCTCTCAGAGTGCCCACACACACCCGACACGGCCTGATTTTCTGGGCCCAGTAACAGAAGAGAGCCGCGGAGCCAGAGCAGAGGGGTGAGCCGGCACGCACACTGGCCTGGGCGAAAGCATCCAGGAAACAGACATCGTTCGGCCAATCAAGCCCACCGCAAACACTTCTATTAGCTTGCCGTCGTAAAAAAGTAAAACAGAAGCAAACACGTGGCCTCCTCTTTGTCCCTCAACTGCACCCCCAAATACTGCACAGAAGGTTCTCTGCTTTACCCGGAACCACGCGGGAGTGCATCTGCTCCCGTGCAAGACCCCGGCACCGCGAGCCACAGAAGTCTGGTGCTACCAGCCCACGATGAAGGGCTCACGACGCCCGTTTCTTTAGGTAACACCTGCACTCGGTCCGCGGAGCTTCTCTACCGTCAGCAGATCCTGCCTGCGCTGGGCAGGGGCGCGAGGGGGTGGGGACAGGCATCCCCCCACCCCACCCCCCCGCAAAGCGGTCTGGGCCTGCTTCAGTGTGCTGTGTTCAAACATGAGCTTCGTCTGCACGCTGGGGGAGCACCCTGGATGTGCTGGGCTGGACACCTGCACACGGCGGGGAGGGCCCGGGGGCAGCCCCACTGGCTGCTCTTTGGAATGAAAACTCAGTCGGGGATGGTAACCCTTCACCACGGCCAGGAGCCGGTCATGAATGTGCCTGGAAATCCCGCTTAGGAGGGAAAGAAGAAACCACGCTGGCTTCCTCGGACCGGAGAGGCTCTCCCTCAGCCAGCCTCTCTCCTCTCCAAGGACCAGAACGAGTGTTTAGTTAGGGATACGGACCCGAGCAGAGGCGGACGCCATCCAGGACCACGCCGTAGCTTCAGGAAGTCTGCTTTATGCCTCGCTGCATGCTCCGCGTGGCCACGTGCAGAACACCGCACACAGAGTCCACACGGCTTTCAAGAGCCAGCACCGCCGCTCTGCAGCAGTTGGAGGCCGACGCCACCACCAGCACTTGCTCCCCGGTCACCGGATACGGAAACGGGGGCGCGTACCGCGGCTCGCCACCCCCGCGGTGTTGGAGGCAGGGTGATAAAATGAGGACACGCCACTTGGTTCCACTGTAACCTCCCGATGCCTCAACCAACACCGCCACGGTCCCGCAATGAACTGTGCCCGCTCCTGGCAGGTGGGGGGGCACGGTGGCCCTGAGGCCGCGCCGCCCCTGTGACTAGGGGCACGGAGGCTTGGTGGGCGTCTTCAGCCTGACGGCAGGCACTCTCATCTGGAGCTTGGGCTGCTGGCTGGGGCTGTCGGAGCTGGCCGGCACCGGGCCGGGGGTGGGCATGCCGGGGCTCTGCAGCTGGCTCGCGGCGGTCGGCACCACCTGCTGTGGCATGAGCTTCTGCTGCACCACCTGCGCCGTCGCCGTCACCGTGGGGATCATCTGCACCTGCTGCCCGGCCGCCGTCGCCTGGGTCAGGGTCACGGTCTGTGGGGAAGCCTGGGCCAGAACGGTTAGAAAACACAGATCTAGTGACACGGCCGATTAGACGTTCCTGGGGACGGGAGGGGGTTTTAGGAACCCCGTCAGCACAAACGCTCTTGTGAAACGTGAGAACTATGTGCCGCATCACGGTGTGACCTCTGGTTTCCAGCCACACAGAAGAAAGAAAGAGCCCCTGAACGGAATCACGGTTGCTTTTGGGAAAGGCTGACAGCTGGGGCCTGGTGGCGGCATTCAGCTTTTAGTGCTGTTTGGTTCCTTGACATCTACACGCCACGTGATTTTGAACAAAACAGTGTTTTGTTAAAGCACTGCTTTCCACGGCCACGGTTTGAGCAGTAAATACAAAGGCAGGAGCCTGCCGGTCCAGTGACAGTGGTCACTGCTGTCCCCAGCAGTACTGACACTTGAGGACCAAGGTCGCTGCGGGCAGACCGTGTTTTGTTTCCCTAAAACTAAGGTATGGGGGCTTCGGCTTGGAGGACGCATCTGAAACTGCCGGCTGAAGGAATGATCCCACAGGTGGACGGGCTCCTTTAGTACACGTGACACTGAGTTTGAACTGGCTGTTCGGTTTGTGTCCTGCTAGCCTAAGGATTAAGTGCTGTCCCCAAAATTAATCTTTTCTGAATTATCAACATCAAAAGTGATTCTCTGATAGTTGAGATTCTACTTTCTCAGAGTGAAAACCAAGAACTCCCCTAACAGGAAATGTGAAGGTTACTGCAAAGTCCGTGTGGGACTCCCCGGAGGGCTGTGTGTCTGCAGGTCCTACCTGCTGGGACGCAGAGGCGACCTGCTGGATGCTGGGCACGGGCGTCTGCTGTTGGACAACTTGAGGGAGTTTGGCAACCTTTGACAAAACAAAACAAAACAAAACAAAACAAGCCAAATGTAGAATTCAAACGAACGTGTGCACGAGAAGATTCTTGCCCCTCTGTTTCCTTCTCAGTTCTTAATGCAAAAGCAAAAACAGATCGGGGGCCAGATGCCACCCAAGAGCGACCCTCCGTTTGCTGGCCGGGAGCCACTCATCCCTCCTGCAGAGTAACGCCCGCCTTCCTTGTCTGCAGGCAGCTGGGACTAGCAAGTTACCTGCCCTCACGCTTCAGTCACGGTTTCCCTTTTACCAACAACCGTTCCAAGTTTATGTAAGAGAACTAAACTGAGCACAGAGTGCTCACGAGAGTCCCTTCTTCAAGTCTGGGCGCTGCTCCGCGAGGGATGAGATGAGATGCCCAACATTTTAAAGTAGTTATCATATCATCTTGCTATATCTTCCTCCATTGCGACTGAGATCTTTGTTCCTGATGAAACTCTCCGCCCTGCCTGCCTTCGGCAAACAAGTCATCCCGTGTGTATGTGTCTGCCTCTGTGCAGGAAGACAATTTGGGCCACTCGCGTCTACCCTGGCGGGGTGTCGGTTCTGCAGGAGAACAGGCTCCTAAGGAGGCAGCTGCTGGGGGCTGGGACACCCCCGCCTGGGTGTCTAACTGGTAGAACAGGGATGAAAGTAAGTGTGTCCAAGATAATTCTAGAGGAAAGGTGAAAGGACATGACGTCCTTGTAAATGACCGATTCCAAGTCAGTGCGAGTTCTCACTGTAAAACCTGAGATCACCGGAAAGCGCTTACTAGTTCACTGTAACTGAAGTCAAAGTTGTAAACAGGATCTGCTAAGACCAAGAGCCCCTGCCTGAGTGCTCTCAGCCCTGGCGGGAAAGCAAGACTCGCTGAGCTGCAGCAGGGCCCCACCTGCACACGGCGGGCCAGCGGCACCGCCGCCTGTGGAGAACGCCCAGTTCCAAGGCTAAGCAGAGGTGGGAACCCAGAGCAAGGAGCCAAGGCGTGATAGCACCTTTCACCCCAAGCGCGCAAGACGCTCAGGGTCATGCAGGCTGCAGCAGGCGAGAGGCCAAGTTCAAACCCACTGTCAGCGAGGAGCCAGAGCAGGGCCGCCTGCCGGCCCCGCAGCTGTGTCCATCACCCGGAGGGTCTGGCCCAAGAGAGGCCTCAGTCACGGGGGACAGCACCATCGCCCTCGAGCTGGAGAAGTTCGGGTGCACACAGGTGCGGGCCAAGGCGCCCGAGAGGTCACGCAGCTTTGGGGACCTGTCCAGAGGCAGCCAGGACTGAGAGTCTGCAACGGGGCTAGCCATCAACTGCAGCTGTGAACCTGGGGTCATCGGCCCAGAGACAGACAGAGGCCTCGACACTGGGGGAGACAAAAACCGCCATAAAAAAGAACAAAATCTTCCAGCAAACTAGGTGAAGAGAATTTTCTTACTCTACTGAAGGATGACCTCAAAAATCAGACCTTGCAAAACGATCACATTAACAGCGATACAGCTGAGCTTCCGGATGTACCACCCGCCAGGGAGGCTGTGGGCCGCGCCAGCACAGCAAAGCAGGAAGAAACGGGCAGGGGAAGAGGAAGACGCCGGCCGCCACTCGGCACAGGCCACCTGCCTGGGGACAAAGGAAGCGCCAGAGGCCATAGACGAACTGTCCAAGGAACAGGCTCGATCAAGGCAGCCCAGATTCAAGAGAAAGGCACAGACAGAAAACAGAAACTGAGAAACACATGATTACAGAAGCATCAGAAAACACTAATTACTTAGGAACAAATCCAATCCAAGCGATAAGACCTTCCTGGAAAAAGTTCAGAAAACCTAGTTAAAGGGCACTGAATAGGCCAGGCAGCAGAAGATGCATCGTGTGGGTGAGTCTAGTTAAGACGGCAAAGACGTCGCTTCCCCCCCCAGAGTCCTCTAGAGCGAATGCAGCTCCGCACCCCCTGCAAGCACGCACGCGGCCCCGGTGACGTGCACGAACGTAATCCTGTGAGAGTCCCAACAGTTCTGCTCGTGCTGTGTGAACTTAACACGCTGACTTGAAACCAACAGGGAAGTGAGGAGAGCCACAGACAGCAGGATATTCCCGACAGGAGGGAGGGTCTGTCCCCAGGAGCCAAGGCTCACTGCGTGGCCAGAGGGACGGACACACAGAGGCCACGACCACGCACGATTTACGCCAGCGTTGCACTATGGATCAGAAGGAAAGTGCTGCTGAAAACAACAGGGTCTTCTAATGGGAAAATTAAACTGAATTCCCAGTTTTATACTGTCTGGAAAGGCCCATTCCAGGAAGGTCAGAAACCTGAGTGTAAGAGAAAAAATACAAGGTTTTCAGAAGATGATACGGGAAAGTAACATCGTGACCTCTGGGAAGAATCTCTTAAGACACACAATGTTCAGAAAGAAAAAGACTGATAAATTCCAACGCGTTAGAGGGGCGCCTGGGTGGCTCAGTCGTTAAGTGTCTGCCTTCGGCTCAGGTCATGATCCCAGGGTCCTGGGATCGAGCCCCGCGTCGGGCTCCCTGCTCAACGGGGAGTCTGCTTCTCCTCCCTCCTGTTCCCCCGCTTGTGCGCTCTCTCCCACTGTATCTCGCTCTGTCAAATAAATAAATAAAATCTTAAAAAAAAAAAATTCCAACGCGTTAGAACTAAGGACTTCTGTTCCCGCAAAGACACCGTGCAGTTAAGTGCGAAGATGAGCCACAAACGGGATGGAGACCTGACGGCTACAGCAGAAAGGGAACAGTGCCGGGTCGACACGTAGCCAGCACTCAGCAGAAGGGGGGCACTGACTGCTAACAGAGTCACCAACGGCAGAGACGCAGGAGCAGGGCGAGGCTGAGCGGAGGCTTGCGGGGCTGGGACCACTGCAGAAGCCTGACAGGCGTGCACACGCCCACAGCGCGGCTCCCCGACCCCAGGCAGCCACGTGCGGCACCCACACACGGAAGCGGTCACACTGCTGCTGCGCTCGGGCCTCCGCTGCTCCCTCCACCCTCCGTAAGCAGCGCCAGGCTGGGAGCAGCCCCCTCGGCCGTCGGCAGCGAGCAACGGAGAGTGCTGACTCCCTGACTCCGGGAGGAACCCCCCGACACGCGAAGAACCACCCCCGGAGCGTGACCTCGGCATGGCCCCCAAGCCACACCCCCCGACCCCAGAGGCGGCAAAGCCAGCGAGGAGTGTCAGGGGGCCGGCCGCCACTGAGGAGCAGAGGAGGGCCCCGACGCTCCGTAACGGGGTGCTGGTTTCCTCATTCTCCGGACGCCCTCCGTTGAGCACTCTCTTTCCTGGGCACCTGTTGTCCTGCGAGCCACCTTGTGCTCACTCACGCTCACCTGGATCTGGGTCTGCACCTGCTGGGTCCCAGCCAGTTTCTGGGCCTGGGAGATGGGTGTGGTGAGGAACTGGGTTTTCAGGGCTGGTGGGGCAGCATACGTGACCTTCTGCGCTTGGCCCTGAGCAGCCATCTGCTGGGCGGCGATCTGAAGGAAGAGAGGCCGCCCCACGTTAGAGCCAGGCGGGGCTGCGTCCTCTCAGAACGTCAGGGCCTCCCCGCGGGACCCCGCTGCCCCAACAGCCACAGCACGACCGCCCCACGCCCCAGCCCTGCCTGCCTTCCGCCCAGCCGGCGTGCCCGGCCTCCTCCGTCCAGAAGTGCCCTCAGAGACCGGGCCGGGCTTTGTCTTTTTTTTTTTTTTTTTTTTTTAAGATTTAGTTATTTATTTGAGAGAGCGAGAATGAGAAAGAGTACATGACGGGGGGGGGTGGGAGGATGGGTTAGCCTGGTGATGGGTATTAAAGAGGGCACGTTCTGCATGGAGCACTGGGTGTTATGCACAAACAATGAATCATGGAACACTACATCAAAAACTAATGATGTAATGTATGGTGATTAACATAAGAATAAAAAAAAAGAAAAAAAAAAAAGAGTACATGACAGGGGGGAGGGTTAGAGGGAGAAGCAGGCTCCTCGCCATCAGGGAGCCCAATGCGGGACTCGATCCCAGGACCCTGGGATAATGACCTGAGCCGAAGGCAGTCGCTTAACCGACTGAGCCACCCAGGCGCCCCGGGGTTTGTCTTTATACCCTCCGTGTGCTCATCACTTGAGTAAACTTGACCACGACAAAAAACACATGCACATACGCTTTCCTGAATCTAATTTGAAGGTTTGGGAACGTACTCTAAAATATTTAGCACAGGGCGCCTGGGTGGCTCAGTCATTAAGCGTCTGCCTTCGGCTCAGGTCATGATCCCAGGGTCCTGGGATCGAGCCCCGCATCGGGCGCCCTGCTCCGTGGGAAGCCTGCTTCTCCCTCTCCCACTCCCCCTGCTTGTGTTCCCTCTCCTGCTACCTCTCTCTGTCAAATAAATAAATTCTTAAAAAAATAATAAAAAAATAAAATATTTAGCACAAGGAATCACAAACCTACATGCACAATCTTTGCCTGATTAATCTCTAAGTTTTCTCTGCCAGAACAACGTGAATCCTGCTCAGAAAACCGTGCACACACACAGCCTGTGGTTTACAAAACTACGACTACACACATTTCTCCAACGTCTCAGAACTTTTCTTTCAAGTCACGTGAACATCAACCAAGACTACAGCCACCTCTCGCTCAGCGGCCAGCCAAGCCTACTCGGTTACCCAGGCCCAACTGCCGGTGCCCTGGTCCTCCCCTCTTCAGTGTCTCCAGCAGGGCCCACGCCCGAGCAGCCGGGCCCAGGGACGGCCGGAGCGGACTGGGGAGATGACTGAGCGGCGCGGCACCCCTCCCGGAACCGTCCAGCAGCGGGCAGCAGGCAGCGCCCGGAGGCGGGTGTTCTCTCTCCCGTCAGAGCAGACAACCTCACTTCCAGGCCCCGCTCTCCCCGGACGGCAGGAGGAGGCTGTCGAAGGGCACGCACCCGACACGGCGGGCTGCTGCCGGGGCAGCTCTTCCCTGGGGCCCTTCTCACGCCGCTCCACCGACAGCCCGGTGCCCCTGGGAGATGCCCAGCCGGTGTGGCCCCTCTCTGCTGCTGTGCCCCCCTAGCTTGTCACCTCGCCCACGGCTGCCAAGGACTGCTCGACTTCTGACTCTGCTCTGCCGTCCCCACAAACCACAGCGGCACCTAGACGGGCAGCATCTCAGCCCCGACCAGATTGGAGCTGGGCTCCTGCCGGTGGGAGGAGCGATGCTCTGGGAAGAGCTGCCCAGCGGAGGACCAGGACTCTGCAGGGCCCCGCGTCCGGTGATCAGCCCCGCGACTCCAGGCAAGTCGCTTCCTTTCTCTGAGCCTCAGTTTCCTCCAAGTAACGTGCGGCCCTGCTCCGAACGCTGCCTCCAGCTGCCCCGCCCTCGGCCCGTGCGTGCTAGCTCCAGCTCAGAAAGCAGCAGGGACAATGGCCAGGGCAAGTAGCGACACACCACCATCTGCACCCTGGGCTGCACGCTACCAGGAAGCACGCGGAGCAGGTCGGGGCGGTGCCTGCATGGGGCATGGCTTCCACACGCCGGCCTCCGGACGGCTCAGCCCGGGCACCCGCGTCAGCTCAGAGCCGACTCTCAAACGTCTGAGTCCGTGAGACGCCGACAGGACTCCTTCGCATCGGCCCCACCCCCCGCAAGCACACACAGGGGCAAGGACGCGGTCCCCGCCTGGCTCCTGGCCAGGTCCCAGCCCCTCTGCACACGAGAAGCCCAAGCAGTCACGCACGGTGAGCCACACCTGCGCCCTGGGCCCCTCCGGCCCCTTCTAGCCATGCGATTCCACGGCCGGCTTCACGGTTCCCCATGGGCTCCCGTCATCACCTTCTCCCTGCAGGGCCTCATCGCAGCTCCCACCCCGAGACCTCTGAGCACAGGGCCTTCTGTGTACGTGGCTGCCGGGCAGCGAGGCAAGGTCCACGTGGGGCACTCCTGCTGTCCGTGCGACCCGTGCCCAGCGTCAAGACAGGATGACGGGAGAGCCCCCCGCAGGAACCCGGTACCTTCTGCTGGACGGCCGCTGGGCCCGGGGCAGCCTGTGGCTGGATGGCCTTCTGCTGCTGCACGGCTTGCTGCTTGAGCTTCAGCAGCTGCTGGACGTGCACGGGCTGGGCCACGACGGTCTGTCCTGCGAACAGCCACCGAGGCCTCAGTCACAGTGCTCAGTGGGCACAAGGGTCTCACAACCTCCCTGAAGCTCCCTCCAACTCCCCGAGCCACCGAGTTGTCCCCACTGACCGCTTTCCGGACAGAACACCCCACGCTGAACCAGGCCGACACAGAACAGCCGCCCCGCAGCTATACTTAAAATGTTTGTGGACCCGCAACGACATCCAAATAAAGGTGCCAAGTTCCGAACAGCAACGGGTTAGGTCAAGGGCTGAAACTCGTACGTGGGCGCCTCTGAGAGGCACGCTGGCCAGACGGTGCCCTGACACACTCGAAATGCGTGTCCGCACAGAAGCCGGCAGAAGACCCGTCAGCCCCGCTCGAGGCCCTCGGCGGGACAAGGGCTGGAGAGGAGGCGCTGCCCGTGAGGTACCTGCGGCTTTCTGCGGCTGCCCGATGGCCACGCTGATCCCGGCGACATTCATGGGCAGGGTCGTCACACCTGGCGAGGAGACCACGGCCGCGGGCACGGACACGACGGGAGGCTTCGCCAGCGCCACCTGAGCGGGCTGGGGCGCCTGAGCCTGCATCTGCCCTTGCGCCTGCAGCTGCGAAGGGGGAACCCGGGTCTAAACAGTGAAAATAATGGGAGAGTCCAGAGATATTCGGGATACCATGTGTCTTCGCAAGTATTTCCCCACAAGAGGTCAAGCGATGAGAAATTTACAGATCCACAAAGGTGACAAGTGGCTGTCAGCTGAAGGGACACATTTCACTGAGGGCCGCAGCTCTACGCTTCCTACCCCATCACCGACCGATGCAGGGAAGGGGGTTCAGCAGGACCCACAGCTGCTCGCTCACTGTGACGTTCAGGCCCTGCCACGTGGCCCTGGTCTCTGCCGCTCCTCCTTCCGGCTCCTGAACTCGGGGGAGCCCCATCCTGCCCCGACTCCTGTAGACCCTCGTCTCCCACTCCTGCGGCTACGACTGAAGGTCGGCCCACCACCCCACCCTCTCCCGGAGAGCCCGCCTGCGGACACGCCTCCTGCTACTCGGTCTCCACGCTGCCACCAAGCGCTCGTTTCCTGAAGTTACATCTTCAGAAAGGACCACAGATCCGTCTTACCTGTACGAGCACTCAGACTACCTGAGAAAACATAAAGAAGTAAAAAGCACCCCTGGCCCTAAACCTACCCACATCTGAACGTGAAAGCCAGTACTCGGCCCGTCAGACGCCGTTCTTACCTGCGTGGCTTGCTGTGGAATGTGCAAAGTGGGCCAGCTTACAAATACCTCGTAGTCTGCCTCTCTGCCTCTCACGGCAAATCCTTTCCGAAGTTGCGTGCTACCCCAGCGTGGGGACGCTCGCCGCTGTCAGAAAACTCCCCAGTTAATGGGGACCTGTCTCCTCTAACACGACTCAAACAGCAAGACTGCGCGTCCGGCACGCTGTGCTCACTCGCTACCACTTTCCGCGAGAACAGAAACAGGGCCACTACCTAAAACGGTGAGCGCACTCCGTAGCTCGGGGACGAGAAGCCCTCCCAGAGCGGATGCCGACCCATCTGGCCAGTCGCGGCCGGCACGCGGGGTCACCGCCCTTCTCCTCTGGATTTGTACTTCTTGTGACCACAGGCGAGACCACGTGTGCTTTCCCAGTTTTAGTCCACGTCTACCCCACTTCTCGCAGACGTAAGGTCAGGGCGAGGCACGCGGGAAGCGGGGCCTGAGCGCCGTGTGAGTTGTGGGTGACGAGCTATCGGACTTGGGTTAAGTTACTTCCTGAAGCTGAGGGCCTTAGTTTCTCACCTGCAGAGAGGAGTTCACGTGAAAACACCCACCCTGGCCTCGGCAGCGGTCTGTGGGCACTGACCACGTGAGAGGTACAGAGCCGAGGGTGGTGCCTGGCCCAGGATGGGTGCTCCCCCAGCAGGGCAGTGGCTTGCCTGATGGGACAGTGTCCGTCCCACAGGACATTCGACGGATGTTTGTTGAATTTAACTGACCTTCCCAGACACTATTTTCACCGTGACATTCTGCTCCTCTTCAGAAACCTCCAGAGTCTGTGCCGACAAAGCCCAGGGACACCAGAGCCCGGTGTTCCGGCCTCGCCCACCTCCCCACATGGGTCTCATTCCCCCGTAACCTCGGCTCCAACCACAAGGGCCTCGTCCCCAACAGAAACCTCGCCCTCCCTGCGTAGCCCAGCGTGCCCCCCGCCTCCTCCAGCCGCCCAGCCTGCCGTGAGCTCTGTGATGCTCAGGTCCTGGGAAGCAGGACGACTTAAGTGCCTCCACGGGCCGTATTTCATCCTCTCCGAGGACAACTTAAGCTCTTGGGGGAAGCGCACGTCTTCTACTTTACTCGTAGGTCCTGCACACCTGACGTGGTCCTCAGCAAGCAGTAACAGTGCAATTAAATGTTACAAGACAAAGCTTTGGAAAAACAAACGTATCAACTGGAACTTACGAGCCGGGCCACCTGGAGGTTGGCCACGGTGGTGCCCGTGAGCAGGGCTCCGGGCCGCGGGGCCGTGACCGTGGCCAGCTGGGGGCTCTGCTGCGGCGTGGGTGGCGGGGCCTGCACTTGCACTTGTGTAGCGGGCTGTGGGGGCCCTGGCGGGGCCTGCGGTGGGGGGGCCTGCTGGGGCAGCTGCAGTTTCTGCTTCTGCATTTTGATCAGATGTTCCTAAAACCCAGATAAAGTAGCTTTTCATCAATATTAACTGCATTCCATTTGTTACAAAGCTCGGTTTTAAGTTACTGTTGTACTATCCATTAAACACCAAGGCAGACAGCGGCTAACACACAGTATGCAAACCATCCTCCGGGGGCTGACGTTTTTTAAATGTCCCTTTGTTAACAACTCGCGTATCACTGATGATAACCAGAAACGGTGATTCTGACAGAGGAGTAAATTCATAGCAAAATCTCTCGGTTTTTCTCACTCGCAAATACGTCAACTTAAACCCGTAGTACTATGAAATTTTTATAAAGTCTTAAAATCATGGTCCTTCTTGAACTTTTAAACTTGTAAGATGTATATCACCTCTCAACTTTTTATCCCAATTGTTTGCAAATGAATAAATTGATAAATAAATCCCAAGTCTTTAAAAGAAATGAAAACATCAAGATGTCCAAACAGCCCCAAAAATATTTTCAGAAATCAATTTTCTTTTCAGAAAAGTTCTAGTGTGTAGTTCGTAACTATCTGAAAATGACAACGACTCTGAAATGGACTCAGGACGGGGCAGAGTGGAGAATCCAGACACAGGCAAACGAGCAGGTAAGCGGGGCTCTGGCAGCCGAAGGAGGGAGTGCAGGGGTACAGGAGGGCCCTCGTGTCCTGGGGAGAAGCAGGAAGGGGAGAAGGAAAGGCCGCGGGGGCGGAGGGGCAGGCGTGGGGGGTGCTGGGCCCAGCAACTTTCTGATTTAGCGCCACCCCCAGCCTCCCGCGGTGGCGGCCACGTTCTAGATCTGGGCCGTCCAATATGCCGGCCACGGCCACACGCGCCCACTGCACCCCCGAAACGGGGCGGGCGCGACCAAGGAGCTCAGTGGCGCACGTCCTGGGCCGTGCTAGCGAAGCTGGGGCTCAGGGCTTGTGCGTGCTCCACAGCCCTCCAGCACGCCCGCCTGTCCCTCCGTAACAGGAAGGGGCAGGCCCAAGGTCAGGTACTTACTGTGGCAGGCCTGGCAACTAGCTGCAGCTCTAAGACACTGTCTTGTTTCTAGTACATGTCTCTCCATGCCAAGCAAGAGCACGTCTCCGTCTTGGCAGGAATACAGCGCTTCCTTTCAAAACGAATGCATTCACATACGCAGCTGCACGGCCGGTACACCGGGTGGCACGAGTCAGGGTTATCAGTACTCAACCCCACGAAGGAGCTAGGCGTGAAGAAACCAAGTACCCAGCACCGCGTCTCTGGGACCGTCCGCAGCACTTCCCGCCGGCACGTTCTCCGGCTGGGAACGGACCCAAGCGGAGCCTGAGCTGCACAGGGCACCAGACAGCAAGCGGGAAGACAGGTCTCCAGAGCACTGCCAGCAGGCTGGCCACGCGGCCACGGACGTGCCACCGTGCGGAAAGCTGTGTTTAGGGGCAGCACGAGCAGCAGACCTGTGCTTCCAAGTAAGTGACACGGGGGCCTCGCGCAGCGGGTGTGCGGTTTCCTACGATATACTCACCGGGGTCAGCTTGCCGACAGCCTTGATCTGTGCCGGCGACGGGGCCTGGCCCTGGATCTGCGGAACCTGCACCTGAGAGGGCGGCGGCGGCGGCGGCGGCGGCGGCGGCTGCTGCCGGAGCAGCTGGAAGTGTGCGGGCGTGATGGCCTTCCCGGGCAGCTGCACCCCTGTGGCTGGGAGAGGGGACGCCGTCACGCTGCGCACGCACATGGCCCGCCCGCCCTCCCACGACAGACACATGCCCGTGTCCTCACCCGGAAACACCACCTGCCTTTACCTTGGGACACCTGAGTCACCAAAGACCGGGTCGGAGTCTGCACTGGGGTCAGGCTGGTAGTGACCACAGCCGAGGCTGTCACGGAGGTAACCGCGCGAACGCCCTGGGTCGGTGCCAGGGACACGAGGTCGGACGTGGCCGTGGCCGGCGAGCCAACCGCGCGAGGCTGGGTGTGGACCACCTGGGCAGGAGCAGAGCCTCCAGAGGTCTGCAAGAGGAAACGGGGGAATTCGTCAGGTTACTCCGCACCATCCTTCAAGGCTTCCACACGCACCAGCTAAGAGGACACGCGTCTCTGAACCCAAGGAACGGAAGAGCTTCAGAGTGGGTCAGTCACCACAGAAGAAAACCGTTTCAGACGGCAATGCTCCCATTCCCGTTCTGAAACGCTGCCCTGCCTCCCTGTCCTCACGAGAGAGGCGGTCTGGGCCCCAGGAACGCCGTGAGGTTCTGACTATACTGCAGACCCCTGTGCTTGCCCCTCAAACATACAGTGTAGGCTCCCACTCTCGGCCACCCCTTCTCCCGCCTGCACAGGTCTCGTGGCGTCTCAGAGCAGCCCCGCTGCCCCCCGCGCCCCACGCCGACCCTTGAGCTACAGCCAGCTGCGCCGTCGCACTCCAACCATGGACCCCACCGGTTCCACCTCCGAGACGGCTGGTGTGCATGCCACCTGCCTCGGCTGGCCCCTCCGTGCGGGCGGCCGGGACGTTCTTCAAGACTGTGGTTGGTTCACCCCCAGCCCTTCTGCGCGTCCCTACTCCCGCGGTCAACTAACTCCCGCGTCGCACTCTGTGCTTCCCATTCAACCCTCTGGCTCCACGCATCTTCAATCGCCTTCCTTGCTTTCACTCACAGCATTTTTTTTTTCACCTCACTTTTCCCTCCCAAAGTTTGTAAGTTACATTCTTTTTACACTTTTCATGGCTCACCTAAAAATTATACCATGAGAGGCACCTGGGTGGCTCAGTCGTTAAGCGTCTGCCTTCGGTTCAGGTCATGATCCCAGGGTCCTGGGATCAAGCCCCACGTTGGGCTCCCTGCTCAGCTTCTCCCTCTACCTCTCCCCCTGCTCGTGCACACGCATGTGCTTTCTCAAATAAATGATTTAAAAAACATTATACCATGAGTACTTGTCAAAGTCTCGCACTTTTCCTGAACAAGAGTGCGGAGCGTCTCCGCTTCGTGGCCCTTGGCGGGCTTACACGCCCGACCCGTGCGGCACTTTCCTGCTGTCGGTCCCGCAGGGAGCCCCTCGCAGCTGCTGTGAGGTCAGTCTCCATGTCGACTGTCCGCCGTCCCTGCCTCTGTGCACACTTCTCAGACCTTCTGCCTCAAGCGTGTCCTTTCGCACGGCCCACCTGCCGCCAGCCCGCCCCATGTTTGCTTCGAAGTGTTCTTTTGTACCCGCGTTCTTCAAGCTATTTCCGAAAGAGGCGGAGCAGGGTCAGCAGTGATTTGCTTTCATTCAGCACAGATGCCGTCCCAGAGGCTCCCGGCTTCACCGGCCCCAAGGAGGAAGCTGCCGTGCCCCCCGCTGCTCTCGGACCTCTGCTGTTGGCACTGTCCGGGATTGGGCTCAGTGGGGACTGCTGTATATACGGCTCGTGTCACTGCTCAGTTCTGGAAAACTCCCATCTTCCAACGCTGCCTTTGCCCGCCCTCCTCCCCATCTGAACTCAGTGACCACACACTCCATCGTCCCAGTCGGCCCTCCGTGACCTCACAGTGCTCTTCCGTGCGGCCCCTGCTGTCGCCCTGCGCTGCATTCGGGAAAACGTGCCCTGACTTCTCTTCCGGTTCACTAATTCTCTCCTCAACGGACAGCCCAGTACCAGGGATGTTCTCCAATTCTGATAACCAGTTTTCATTTTCACAAGTTCTCTTCGGTCGACCCTTGAACCATGTGGGGGTTACAGGCGCCAAACCCCCGCACAGTTGGAAATCCAAGTACAAGTTTCTTGACCAGAATTTAACCGCTAACAGCCGACTGCTGGCCAGAGAGGCTGACAGCACAGTCGACGAAAACATACTTTGTATGTTGTGTGTGTCATACGCTTCATCCTTACAGTAAGTTCAGCCAGACAAAAAAAATGTTAGGAAGACCCTAAGGGGGGCACCTGGCACTCAAGTCAGAGGATCGTGCGGCTCCTGGCCTTGGGGTCGTGAGTTCGAGCCCTACGCTGGGCTCCACACTGGCACGGAGACTTCTTAAAAATAAACAAAACAGGAAGCACAGCTGCTTTATGGTCCGTGCCCATGAACTCCACTATCTCAAGTGGAGGCAGGCTGGTGTCACGCTTTCCTCCTGTGTTTGGCTGTTTTCTGCTCTGTGCCGCTCACTACGCTGGAAAACCACTCGTGGTGTTCTGAGGAGTCCAGGTCGAAGGCGAGCTCCTCCAGAGCACCTGCACCTGCTTCTGGCCGCCCACCCGGGAACACCGCCCACTCGAGGCCACGCCTGCTCCAGCTGTGAACTGACAGAAGGCTGACGTGTGGCTACAGCTTTGCAGGGGGAGTCCGTCCCCTCTGCTCAGCGCCAGGGTGGAGGGCAGGCAGGTTTCCCTTCTGCTTCAGCCCTGCCCCAAGGGCTCAGCTGCAGGGCTCTCAGCTCAAGCCGGAGTCTCCAGCCAGATGAGGTAAAAGGTGCTCCAGGGCAGACCCCGCCTCAGTGCACCATTTTTCTCTCTGGGTTTCTTCCCTTAGATTTTGCCCTAATCCTTATGTATTCTTTTGTGTCAGCTCCTTAAAACTTTTAAGAAGATTAAAATTTTTCTATCCAATAATTTTAGTTGGTTTCATTAAGAAAGTAGTATAACTCACCTCACCATCAGAAACAGAAATCTGTTCCTGGACTTCCAAAATGGTTTTCACTCTGCCCTTTTCTGCTTGAATCCGCTCAGAGACTATCAAGGGCTCCCAGCTGCCTAGCAAACAAAATCCATTCTCTTTAGCTGCATACCCAAACTCTACAACCAGCTAGCCTCGGCATCTCCCGGAGCTGAGCACACAGAGCGGCGCAGAGCCTCCCGGTGGGTGCAGGAACCACCGCTACTTTGCTAACACGCTTGTCTGTGCCTCTCTAAACAGACCTGCTCGCTGTGCCTCGGACAGCCCACACCCTCCCCCGCGCCAAAGAGCCTTGTGTGGATGACGTCGTCCTGTCCTGCGGAAGCCCAGAAAGCCCGCCCTGTACAGGACCTCTCCTCTCCCGGTCCAGCCCCGGGACTACAAGAGCCCTGCGGAAGCCGGCTGAGTGTCTGAGTCCAGTTTCTAGGCCCACATCACCAGCTAGAGTATCTTGTCTCTAAGAGCTACTCAAAAGATACATCATGGATGAGTTACTTTATCTTCCAAAAATATCATACACGGAAATAGGTCTTTTTCAAAATAAAACACCACGTGCAATGATTTGGGCGTTTCACTCCCACCCAAGGAATGGTGTCGGTCACAGAGAACGTTTATAACGTCACAGGCCTACCTAAGAGCTGCTGTTATTAAGACGGCTGAATCAAAAGTGGTTTATTGCAAAGTGCAAAGAAAAATAATCCTAAATCACACACTAGAAAAACTTCTCATATATGCTGCATTACCCAGGAATATTCTAATTTTTAAAGCAAGATTTATTAAAGTATAATCTACATACAGTACAATTCACCCACTTCAGGTATACGGACCTATGAATGTTCACAAACGCAGATGGCCAAGGTAGATACCACGATCCAGATACAGAACATACTCGTTTCCTGTCCTCATGATCTTGCCTTTTCCACATTAAACAGAATCATGCAGCATACGAGGCCTTCTGAAACTCTCATCACAGCCAAGTGTGTTTGAGAGTCGCCCACCCTATTGCTCAGCCCAGCAGCTCAGTCCCTCGTACAGCTGGGTAGTCCTAGATGGTGTCCACATGGCCACGGAAGGCCCTCTGGGCTGTTTCCTTTCTTAGTAATTATAAATAAAGCCACCAGGCACACTCACGTTGTTTCCTTGTGCAGAGGTATGTTTTTGCTTCCCTTGGGGGGAAGCCCAGGCGTGGAAGTGCTAGGCTGTCCAGTAAGTGTACATTTATCATAAGTGGCCGACTTCCCACGTGACTCTAAGATTTTTCGAGCCGTCCGCAACGTGCGCCCCAGCCGTGCTGCCTCCTTGCCGGCGTCTGCCACGGCCACGCTTCTGTTCCTAAAGCCGCTCCCAGAGATACGTGGTGGCTTCTCACTGTGGGTCTTTTGTCTGTTTTTTTTCAGTGGCGGCAGGGGCAGAGGGAGAGAATCTGAAGCAGGCACCACGCCCAGTGTGGAGCCCGATCCCACGACCCTGAGATCACAACCTGAGCCAAAACCAAGAGTCGGACATGCAAGTGACTGAGCCCCCAGGAGCCCCATCTCACTGTGGTTTTCACGGGGTTCCCCTGATGACTAATAATGTCGAATATCTTTTCACATTTGTCATCCCTATTGCTTCTTTGGTGAAGTAACTGCGCAAATCTTTTGTCCGTGTTTTATAACGTTTTCTTATTATTGAAGAATCCCCAATGAATCGGCAAACTGGGCCTTTGTCACATGTATCCTACAAACATGTTCCATGCTTTCCATTTTCTTCCTATTTTTCAAACAGCAGATGTCGTTGATTTTGATGAAGACTAACCTACCAATTTTTCTTTCACGATTCAAGGGCTTTGGGATCCTAGAAAATCTCTGCCTGAACCAAGGAAGCAAAGATGTTCTACTGCGATTTTCTTCTAAAAGTCTTGTAGTTCTGGGTTTTACACTTAGGTCTACGATCCACCTTGAGGAACTCTTCATGCCCAGTGCCGGTTACGGACCACAGTTACCAGTCCCGCGGGTGGCGACGTCGTCCTTCCAGCACTGCTTGTTGGAAGACAATCCTTTCTCCTGGCACTCCTTCAGCACTCTTAACGAAAAGTCAGCTAACTACGTACCTGGGGGTTTACTGCTGGACCCCGTATCCTATTCCATGAAGCTGTGCCCGTCCTCTTGCCGATGCCACCCTGTCTAGATTACTACAACACCACCTTTGTAGAAAAGACACTTTCCAGAGCCCAGCAGGGAGGGACACAGGGCACGTGTTGCCTTCAGATACGTAACTAAACTGGAAAAGGAGATGTATGTTTCGTCTCCTTAACCTCAGCTGTTTATTTTTGTCATTTATGGGGAACACCAAAGACAAGGAGGTGGCTGGACATGGGGTGCGCCTCTCAGTGAGTGGCAAGGCCTGCTCTGGTTCTGCGCTCAGAGGGTCGGATGGCTCTGCCCAGGCTGGGCACCTCCCTGCTTCCTGCACACGGGTCTGGACGCGCCTCATCCGGCCCCCGCGCGCTCTGGCGATGCACGCAACAGCACCCCGGCCCCTGTGGACGCCATGCCACCCCCCCATGCGGTGCCCCCCCAGGGGCGCCCATCTCTGCATCCCCACGTCCCCCACAAGCAAACCTGTCATGTGGCATGTACAGCACCCGGCCACGCAGGCCGTGACGCCCCTCACACCCTGCCTTCCTCCTCCGAGAACCGCCGTGGGCAGGGGTCTCAACACACACACCCCCACGAGCGCACCGTGCTCCTGAACGTGCACGTTGTCTCAGGAAAGTCGACCTGTACTCTCAGCACTGCTGGCCTATCTCTTCACAACGCAAACAACTTTCAAGGCGCCCGCGAGGCTCGGTCGGGGGAGCACACGACTCTTGATCTTAGGATCACGAGCTCAAGCCCCACACTGGGTGTCAAGGCGAAACAAAGTAAAAACGAAACCAAACAAAAACCCTAACACCAGACAAACGACTCTCACGGGGCCCTAGGCCACAGGAGCTGGGACAACTCACGGTCAAGGCTCCCGGCGCCACGGGCGAAGCAAGGCGCTTGTTGATGGACTGGAAGGTGGCGGCAGGGACCCCTGCGATGGTGTTCACAATGACATTCCCGCTCACCGTGCCTACGGGGAGAGAATTGTGAGGCAGGAGCCCGGGGGAAGCATGGCTCCTGACGGGGGGCATCTCGGGCTTCTTACCCGTCGGCATGCTCGTCCCCGGGACGGACGTTTTCATGGCTCCGGCCTGCTGAACACAGAACGCCGTGTGAACTGGAGCGCAGGCTCTCCCCTTCACAAAACCTCCAAGTGTCCCGACCCCCACCGACTCCCGCCCCCACGCCCCGCACGGGCTCTCCTGACCCCCCCACCGCCAGGCTTGGGGCCTGTGTGCTCGCTGTGGCCTGCTCTCTGCCCACGGACTCCCGTCACTCAGGCTGCCGCCCGGGGCAATGGGCCTCCACGCAGAATCCCTCCCTGGCCGTCCACCACGGTGCCCTTGGGGCCACGGAAGCAGGGGCTGAGGGAGCGGCTTTCTGACCGCAGAGCCAGGCTGCCCAGGCCCCACGGCCATCCCGCTGCGGCAGACGGAACCGCAAGCGAGGACGGACCATGCCCCCGGCCGGCTGGCAGCGGGCTTCCCCTTGCAGGCCCCAGGCGTCCTCCCTACGGGGACTCCGAGGTCCGTGTCACACGGACACGGGCGCACGCAGCAGAGGCCACGTGACGTCACGAGTCTGCCTTTCTGCCCCTTTCCTGTGCGCTCGGTTTACTGCCTTCTCCAACAGGCACCAAAGATCCATGCACACGTGTGTGCAAGAGCATGCATGCACCAGCTGTGAGGGAAGCTTGCACACCGGTGCGGACAGGACTCGCTCTGCAGGGTGACTTGACAATGACACCCCACAAACCCCACCGAGCTCCGAACTCCCCGGGCACCTCCACTGCCCAAACTGCCACTAACCGACCCAGGCGGCAAGAGCCCGGAGCGGGCAGAGCGTGGTGAGGCGCCCTCCCGCCCGGGAGAGGCAGGGCCCGTCGCCGCTGCTGCTGCGGAAGACGTGCTGCGTCTGAACAGACCGCCCTGCCCCGCGTGCCCACAGGCGCCCGCGCCAGGGAGGGACGCCTTCTCACCAGCACGGCGGCGCTGCCCACCGTCGTGATCGCCGGGGGCACCTTCGGTGGGGGCGGCGCGGGCTGCGCCTGCGGCTGCACCTGGGCCTGCGGCTGGACGGCTGGCGGCCCCGCAGGCGGCTGGCTGCCGGCCGCCTGGGGCTGGGGCAGAGGCGGGGGCGGCTGCTGGGGTGGCGGGGGCTGCGGCTGCGGTGGGGGCGGCGGGGGCTGCGCCACGGGCGGCTGCTGTGCCTTCTGCTGATCGGCCAGCGCCTGCAGGAGCAGAGAGGAGAGGCGCCGTGGGGAGGAGCCCGCCGAGCCTGCCACCCCGGCCACGTCCAGGCCCGGCGCCCACACCTTTTTCTCTTTGGCGATTCGCTCTGCTCGGAGAGACGCGACCTGAATGGGAGGCAGCGGCTTGTCGTAGTTGATCCCGCTGAAAGACAACAGCAGAGACAAAAATAAATGGACGCGCTCTGAGGGACGGAACGCTCCAGAAACCCAAAGCTCTCGCCCCCCAGCTACCAGGTGCTAGGAATTAGTTCCCATCAAGCCTCTCCACGAAGACAAAAGCTGTCCAGGTCGTCCAAGACCATGTCTCCCATTTCCTTTCGACATAGAACCTTCCAGAAAGCAGGCCTGGGCCTGGTCCACCACAGGAGCACCCAGGACAGTGCCTGGGGTATCAGGTGCCCCAAAATGTGTGTGGGTGCACCTCGCAGCAAACCACCCGCCCCCTCCCACCCAGCCCACCAAACTGACCACCTGCTCCAAGCCGGGCCTCCCCTCCCTCCCCAGTGGAGCAGCAGTCCTTTTCCCAGCAGCGGTCCATAGCCCCGTGTCCCCAGGTCCCACTCCGGCCTGCCAGATGCCCCCGTGTCCGTGAGGACTGATGTCAGGGCCCAGGCCGCCTCCTGCGGCACCAGGCTCCCCAAGCGCAGAGGCTGACCAGCAAAGCCCAGGGGTAGAGCGGGCCCCCTCCCAGCCCAGTGCCATGAAGTCCCCACAGGCCTCCGCACCCTTCACAGAACCCTTGCTCCCGCACCCACCCCACCCCCCAGATTACTGTGACCTACCCAGCGCTCTGACTTCTACCGGAGAGCCTGGCTTTGCTTAAAACCTCGTGCACACCATCCCCATTTCCGGGCCTGCCCTGGGCACCATACCTGTCTACTGCTACTGCACGTCAGCCGCCCCGCCGCCCCCCACTGCTCATCCCAGCTCGCTTGGTTGGCTTCTCACCATTCTCTGACATCAACCACGTCCGTCTGCCCAGATGCCCCACCGCGCCCCCGCTCCCACATGAATATCCAGGCCTTCCTGCACCAATGCTACCTTCACTCCATCGCACTCGGCAAAGCTACACCCAGGCTCCCCTGGTCTGCCAGTTCCACAAGGGGCCCAAGTGTCTCCACTGATGAGAGAAAAGCCCACCCCATGCACAGCAAGGCCCCCCACCTGGGCCACCCGGCGTCACTTCTTCCTCCTTGGTGCACGGCCTGGCCCCCGACTCCTCATGGACCCTCACACCCTCACCCTTGGCTGCCACCTCGAGACCCTCAGAGGACACCCAGACCGCAGAAGGCTGAGCCCCCAACCCAGCTGTGGACCCACATGCCCAGTTCTCTTCTCCCCTCGTCTCCCCACCTTCTAGTCATGTCCACCAGCCCATGTGGATTCATCCCTCCAATCTGAGCCAAACACAGAAACCAACCTGAGCCCCCAGGACGCCGCAGGCCTGCGCTCACCTCACAGTCTCTGTCCACCTCACCCCAGCTGGCCTTCACACTGAACCTGTTCCCACTGAGGCCCTCAGCCTCCTCAGTACGGTGCCCCCAGTGTACCTGCCTCCCTGCTTGCCTGCTCCCCCACCTTGGAGGTGTAACCCCAGGCCCCCTTATGCTTGTCCTGTGGACCTGCTTTGTAACCCCTCTTCCTTGGCCCCACACACTGCAAACCCATGACGGCCAACCCAACATCCCCTCACGTTGGGGTGACATCCAGCAGGAACACCCCATCTCCTCCCCCCAGGCCCCGCTCGCCCTGGGTTCCGCCAGACTGTTCCATCCACCTGCAGGATGGATCCTCGACCTCTGTAAGATTACTCTGAGTTTGCGTCTCGGAGGTATGAAAACAAGAACACGGCCTTCTGCTCTCTGCTCAACCGCTGGGCTCAGCAGGGCGGCAGGCACGAAGCCTGCCAATAAATGCCAGCTGGGTGAAACAATCCGCTGATTTCATCCACAAACACACACCATCGCCCACCCCATACTCCAGGACCCAGAGCCCCTACACCCAGAGGCAGCCAGACACCACACAACTCGAGCAAAGAACGCGAAGACGATCCATGCTGTGAAGAGAAACACAGGGCCAAGGTGCAACTGTCCACAAGGTGGGGGACGGGACATGTGAGGGGGCCCTGGGCCCGAGCCACGCAGACGTCCAGGAAGACCGTCCCAGGCCTGAGTGGCAGGGCATGGCCGTGAGGCAGGGAGCATCCTGTGGAGTCCAGGCCCCCAGAGTCGGATGGGCAGCACAGGCCTTGGGCCACCTCAGGGTGGCCGGGAGAGGCGGTCGGGGGTCTCAGCAGAGATGCGCCCTGCTGGGGGCCACACTGAGAGCAAGTAAGGAGAAAGCAGGGCCCTCGGTCTACTGCAGACCCTCCCTTGGGCAACCATGAAGGCTTGAGCCAGATGAGCGCCGGGGCTTCATCTAGACATGCAGTTCCCACCACCTCATCGTGAAGCAAACACCCGAAAGCACAGAGAATGTGCGGCAAACACCCGCACACCCCACGCTCAGCTCCCAAGTCGGCCCACGGCACCTGCTCACACACCCAGCGTCTCCCTGCCCATCCTCTCGTCGGTCCTCTTCTCGCTCTCACTCAGTCTCAAAGCGAGTACGCTCACCCACGTACTGGATTTAATTTTAAGGCAGAACCAATAAAACACACGGCAGATTATAGAGGTGGGCACGGCCGAGAAAGGACAAAGCCTCTCCCACAGTCCTGTCACGTCCGCCCGTGTCCCCTGCGGCCTGCAGGCAGGGACAGACCCTCGTCATGGCAACGACACATGGCACTCGCCGGCCCCCCGCTGGCCCAGCCTGGACGCAGACTGCACGACTCGCGGACCACACTAAAATGAGATCGTTTCCAATGGTGGAAAATACAGAACTACCTTTCTGCCAACACGGAGGCGTGCTTGGGGTTCTTCTGAAAGGGATTCATGCCGAGCCTGCAGCGCGGGAGAGGAGACAACCGTTAGCAGACCAGAAAGCGCTGCCGCAGAAGGCCGCGTGACGGACCCGCCGTGCGAGCGGCCGGCGGACCAGCGCCAGCTCGTCTCGGGGGAGGGGCGGGGAGGACGCGGGAAGCATACAGAGGCTTGATGGGGGGGCTTCTCTTGCCGGCCGTCATCTTCATCAGGTCGAAGTGGCTCGTGTACAGCTGCGTGTGCGTGGCGTTCTCGTCCTGGGCGTACATCTGGCCTGTGCGCAAGGGCCGGTTGTTCTTACTCTGAGACAAAACCCAAGGCAGCGTGTCAGCCAGACGGCGGCTTGTGTGCAGGCCTGACCTCAAACGTCCCAACTGACCCCGGCGGCCTCCTCCCGAGCCGCGGCGTCACTGCCGCACACCGCCTGCAGACACCGCTCCTCCCCACACGTCGCCTCGTGTGAGCCCCGCGCTCGCCCAGAGCAGGACTCCCCGCCTGCGCAGGCACATTGCCCACGGTCGCACGGCAGTGGGGCCGAGCCAGCGCACCTCCGGCAGCGACAGAGCCCGGGAGCAAGCCGCGGCTGCCCTCCCACAGGCCTCCGCCCACAGGGCACAGGGAAAGGGAGAAGCGCCGGGTGGCAGGGAGCTCGTTCTCGGGGCGTCATGGTGTCCCCCGAGCTGAGTAATTTCTGCAGCCGAAATCCTACAGCTAGGCCAAGCACCTGCTCACTCCCAGGACACCTCAGTGCCCCACAGAACTTCAGCGACAGCACTCCAGTCCCGCGGCGCTGTGCGTAAAGCGTGCTGGTCAGCCACCGAGTCCCAGCTGGGCCACAGTGCTCCCCGGGACCCTCCCCTGCATCTCCAGGCCCTGACTGCCCTGGAACGGGGACTCAAACAGCGTGCGGGACGGAAACTGCTCCACAGTCGGAACCGCGCACGGGAGGGCTGTGCGTACGCGCCTTCCTACGTCGTCTGCGCTAAGTGAAGGCTTCCTATCAAGGACAGCACGTCAGAGGAGACTCAGACCGAGACCGGCACGGGTGGGTCACGAACAGGGGACCGCGTCTGTGAGCACTCCCGTGGCCCAGAAAAGTGATGGAGAGAAGGCAGAGCAAGAGCAAGAGCAGGCAGGTCACACAACTGCCCGACGGTGAGCCCAGGTCATGGTCGGCGGGGAGGGGGCTCCTGCCTTGTCCCACCCCACACGCGGCAGCCAGCACGTGTCTGCAAACGCCAACCTCCCGGCTGGCTCTGACCCCATCACGTGGCCTTCTGCACGGCTGCTTGCCGACTCATCCACTACGTCCCCTTTGCAGCTAATAAACACGCTTCTGCCTTTCTCTCTGGATCAGCTTCTCCCTGAGCTATGACGGAAGACGGAGCTTCAACTTCATGTTTTTAGACATTAGCGTTATGGCTCCTGCTACACGTGCTTCCAACACGCAACAGACCAGACGGAAGATTCCACGGAGCCTCGCTGGTGAAGGCACCACAAGTGGTACCGTGAGGAACACTTGCTTTTTTTGTTCTTAAACAAAAAGCCAATAAATGCTTTAAGACAAACGTTTTTAGGAACACGAAAACAGATGATGACAAAAGCGGTCATTTTCGCATTTGGGCCCCGCGTGTGCGCTTCTGCCGCATCTGCCCTGCGCCGTCTGTCATAGGCAGGGGGCTCCGGGGACCCTTGTCGACGCTAGCAGCCCGCCATGCACGCACCCCTTCTGTGCACAGGACTCGGACATTCTCCGGAGAACAGGCAGATGGGCAAGTGGCGAGAAAGGGAAGCGGTGAGGACAGCAGAGGGACAAACAGAAACAGACCCTCTCAGACGAAGAGGAGCAAGAGGCTCGCGGGTGGAAACCGCGCAGCAGATGCACTTGTCCGCGGGGCTGGCTCTCGCGGGGTCAGGCTGCTGCCACCGCGGGCTTCCTGGGAAAGACACCGAGTACCCAGCCTCTGTGCACTCGGCCTATGCAATGCGCACAGTCAACCGGGACCAGGGTCCAGAGCTGGTCCCAGCACCGTGGCAGCCGACGGGCCTGGTGGGAGCCCAGAACAACGGCACAGGACTTCTCTCCAAATAAGCCAAGGGAGCCAAACAAAGACCCTTTCATTCACCCGACACCGTCTTAAGAAACAAAAGGAAGAAAAATGAAATGAAGGTAGGAACAAGCCCTCAGGTGGCACGGGAGCCTCCAGACGGCACCCGGAATTTTCCAGGCACGTCGGGCAGCATCTCAGGCCTGGGGCCACTCCTTCGCCAGCCTCCACCGGGCCCTGGGGGCTGGAGATCTGCGGTCGCGCGAGTGGAAGGGGTCTGCCCTCACCTTCCCCTCCTCCCTGGGAATGAGCACGTTCTCGTAGCGGCTCCGGCACTGCTTGGAAGAGCGGTAGATGCGGCTGCAGGAGTTGACGACGTCGCTGACGAGGTCCCAGTTGGGCGTGTGGGCCGGGGACATGATGGTGAGGTTCAGAGGCAGTTCCAGGAGCTGCTTCACGGCCTACGGGACCGGGTTTCAGGTACCACGGGTCAACCAGCTGCATCCGCAAGTGCACACACTCTCCCGAGGACTGCGACCACAGGACGTGGACGGGAGGGCACAGGACGTGGACTGTGGGCCGTGCTCACCTGCAGCAGCGCCCAGTCCTCGCTGATGAGCCACTCAGGGTTGTCTGGGCCCGACTCAGCCGTTGGTTTGGCGAAAGTCGGCAAAGGCTTGGCAAACTGTGTTTGCTGCTTTAACAGGATGTTCTTCTTCTGCTCCTTCCCCTCCCGTCGCATTTTCAACATGCCGGGTGTTGCACGGTCAAACAGCGAGCGAGGAGGGACGACCGGCTCCCCGTGACGCTGCTTCTTCTTCCTGCCTGCAACTGGACAGAGAGCCTTTCTCAGCGAGGCTGTCAATGAACGAGGACTCTGCCTTCGCGAGCGAGGAAACGAGGACAAGGAGGACACCCGAGGAGGCCGGTCACCAAGGAGCCTCAGTGGACACACACCTACTCTCCTGCTTTGACGCCAAGCGGACCGTAAGCCTAAAGCTCCCCCCGCCCGTGAGCACAAAGCGAGCGGACCGCAAGCCTGGCCGCAGGGTGCGCACCTGAGGGGTCCGTGCGGTGCCGCCTGCGCTCCTTCCTCACGTACACGGGAGGCAGCTTGGACTCTGGGATGGGCGTGGTTTCGTACGTGAGACACAGGACCGGGTCCACGTAGATGTCGTTGTCATCCTGGGGGGGCGTGGGCGGTGTCCAGAGCTGCGTGGAGAAGGGAGAGCCGTGAGCTGTGCACCTCAGGGAGGGCAGCCACCCCGACACTCAGGCAGACGGGCACTCACCGGCATGACTTCCATCTGCCCGTCGGCACCTTCACACACGTACTCCTGCAGGGGAGGGGCAGCGTTTCAGTGCGGCATGACCTCAGATGCACCAGCTATCTACCTGTGTGCTTAGTAGGTCTTCAAAGTACCTACGACACCATTTAACCACATTCAGGGAGAAGCCCAAGTGTGACCAGAAATGTGCAACCAAGGGTCAAGCATCACACGATGGCTGTCAGACCTGGAGAAGAGCTTCGTCCCGTGGAAACGCACGGGATGCTGGGCCCCGCATACCGCATTGTAGGCGTCCTCCCGCGTGTAGGTGAGAAGCTGCTCCTGCTCCCGTTCCTGCAGCGCCTGCGTCTCCCTCTCCCGCAGGGCCCTGGCGTTCCGGGCCTCCCACTCCCTCACGGCAGTCAGTACGGCATCCTGGCGGCAAGGCCACGGAGAGGGGCCCTGAGACTCGGCCGCAGCAGGCCCCACCCGCCGCGACCCAGCCTGCCCCTGGCTCGCGCTGTCACGAGCCGTCCCAGCTACGGGTCCACGTGCCCTGGACCCCTGCCCGCCCCCAACACATAACCCTCCATCAAGCGCCGAACTGCTCCACTTTCAATCTGCTTCTACACTGGTGGGTTTGGTTTTTATGCCTCTAACTCCACGCAAGTCACATTTACTTCAGGCCAAATTTGACTCTGAAAGCTGAGCCCGCCCTTACCTCGCTGTTCCCCTCTTTCTCGGGGCCAGTAGGCGTGTGGAACAATTCCAGGTAATTCAGAGCATATTTCTCAATGGGTGTAAGCTGTTTCAGAAATCATTGTTTGAACAGGGTTAACAGCAAGTTAACGAAAGTTAAGGTCCTCGTATGACCCCCGCCAACACTTGAATCAAGAAAGTGATCGTTCTTACTCAGCAACCAAGCAAAATTTCACAGAAGGAATAAATGTTTAAAGCATCAAGGTGTATGGAAAAAAACGAAGCTGAAGCACAGAACCGAAAGCTCCCACACCTGTTCCATAAAGTCCGCTAACTCCTCCAGCTGCGTCGGCTCTTCGCTCCACCTCGGGCTGTCAGAGCCGGACGACCCCAGCACGGCTTCCCCCTCGGGTTTCTGGGCGTCCTCCTCCAGGTACTCGATGCTCTTGAGGGCCTAAGAGATTACATATTCATATTACTTTCACATATTTTTAAATTACGGGGTTTTGAGAAGGAGCTGCCCTACGTAGCACCAGCGAGACCCACGTCACTCGACGCGCAGCCCCCAGCGGTAACGCGCTCTCGTTCACGCCCTGCTTGGCCCGGACAAGGAAGCACCGGGGGGGGGGGGGGGGGGGGGGCGGTGCAGAGAATGAGTGTGAGCAGCTCATGGCCACGCTGGACAGCAAGCCCGGGGAAAGAGCCACGTGCTGCCATCCCACGAAGCTCCCAACCCCGAGGACAGAGCAGGACGGGGCACCTCGTTCAACCTCAAACCAACACGCGTCGCAGCCACGGCTCTGACGGATGAGAACGAGTCTCACGGTGCACGAGACACAGGCCGCTGTCCGCGGCATTAACAGGAGACAAACGACCCCACGCCACGGCTGCCAAAGCCGAGCCCGCAGACGACAGGCGTTGTGTGACAGTCGGCACCACCGCGGATCAAGAAACACCAGTGGAAGGAAGGAGGCGCCTTCCCACAGCCCGGGGCTCAGGCCTGACAGGCGCGGGTGGGTGTGGAGCGCACACTCACGCATCGGGCACAACTCCACCGTCTCCGGTTACCAGGTGTCGATTACGAGCTGCACAACCTCTTTTCTTGGCGACCTGGCAAAATCGGCAATCTTAAAATGTAACCCGACCTCACGCTACACACAGACTGCATGTCTAAGTACAAAGGTTCACCACTGAAGCACCCGGAGGAAAAGAAGCGAGGACGTCCTGACGACCCGGGGCCAGGAGAACGTCTCTCAGCAACCTTCAGAATCCAGAGCCCCTGCTCCCTGAAAGCATTCCAAAAGGCAGACTGCAGAACACAGGAAGGTATCCTACACATATCCGTCCAGAACACAGAAAGAACGCCAACAAACCGCTGAGGCAAAGCAACAGCTCGGTTAACCAAACAAGGGGAAAAGACGTGAGCACACACTTCTGCTACAAACGTGCAGAGACACAAATTCATGGGCCGACAGCAAAGGCAAATCCAACCAGAGACACGGGGACGTCCGCCAACACACTGCTGGGAACGACACCCCACGTCTCAAGTCCTATGCGGCTGAGAGAGGATGGAGAGGCTTGGCCAGCTTGGAAAATGGCCTGGCAGCCCCGGTGGGTCACACGCACGCTCCCTGATGACCCCAGGGCCCCACCCTAAGGTGCACTACCCAAAAGTTAGCAGAGACGCATTGGTGCGTCTGCCAAGAGACACACAGAAGATATTCACAGACACACGGCTCAAACACAGATGGTGGGCCAGAGGAGGAAAACGATGACCCAAGGAGCGGAGGCTCAGCCAGAAGCCAGACCCGCACGGGCAGCCCCATGCTGGTGGTCAGGAGGCAGAAGAGCAGCCCTGGCGGACGGGAGTGGTGAGGGGGCAGGCGGTTTCTGGGGGCTTTCCCTGGGGCGCCCTCTCTAGCTGATTCTCTGTGACGCGGGTGCTTCTCAGGAGGTTCTTGTGCTTCAGCGAAACTTTCACCAGAAGCCATTTTCATGCACGAATCCTCTCAAGAGCATCACCCCTGCTGGAGACGTCCCCGGCGCCCCGGACGTCGGGACGCCATCCTGGTACCGCTGCTCCGTGCGTGGCGGCTCTGCCCACGCCCGCCACGGCCCTCTGCTCCGGCCCCCACATTCCAGACGGCACAGAGCCAGAGGGCCGTTTTTAAGAACGCGGCCAGGCCCCACCGCCCTTACCCCCCATCCCCTGCTGACCCCTGCCGCCCCTCCCGGGACATCGTGCGCTGTGTGCGGGGGCCTTCAGCACTGCTCGCCACCGCAGCAAGGACAGCCCGTGTTCTACTCGTCCACTGGCCTCCAGTCTCTCCTCTTACTAGAGCGTAGGCTTCACAGTGGGGGCGACGGGGCCACACTGCGTGTTTTAGTCAACACTAGGTCCCTCCTGCCTAGAACATGCCCGACACACGGCAGGACATTCAACAAACACACGTGGACAGCAGCTGTGTGTTGAGCTGGTGGTACGCACGTGTCCCCAAGACAACCGCACGCAGAACACCACGTTCCGCAAGAACACATCCTCCTGCCACCCTCTCTCTCCCAGGACACGTGCGAGACTTTCAGTGGAGAGATCATCATTTCTGGGAGACAACGGACTTTTTCTTTTTAACCTCGCACACATAACACCTATTTTTAAAAGAACAGGGTTGATCTATCTGTCCCTCCGGATGCAGAGGGAGTCACAAGGTGTCTGTGTGTGGGGTCATCGTACACGGGAAACTCCAGGAGGAACCGCATCAAGTGGTCATCGCTAAGCAGAGAGGGAGGGTCTGGTGAGGGACACTTGCTTTCCATGATAAATTCTCAAAGGCTTTACCTCACACATTTATTACTTCTCAACCAAATGAGAACTTTCAAATCAGCCAAGGCTGCGGCAAGTCCTCCTCACCAAGGGCGCGGGGACGGGGACGGGGGTGGAGAGGCGCCACAGGGGACCTAGTGCAGCCTCCTACCACGGGCAAGGGCGCGGGAAGAAGCCCAGGACACTGGGGTCCCTACAAGGCCAAGAGCCCGGAAACCGACACCCAGGAAGGAGGGGGAAGCCGCCGCCCTGAGGCAGGCCAAGGGGCAGGCGGAGTCCTGGGGGGAGCCGTAGCCAGGCTACTCCACGAGGCAGGGCAGGAGGGCACGTGGCCCCAAGAGCGGCTCTACGGTGCGTCTACACGGCAGCGCTACCCGAAAGCGGAACTGCACGAGCCACGTAATCTAGCACCTCTAGCTCCCACGCTGAACGTGTAAGAGGCAGTATTTTATTTAACCAGATCGTTCACGTCCTCCTCTGCACTGTCCTCAGACGCGGGTGTGCACCTGCACTCGCACACAGGGCGCCTCTCAGACAGGAGCCGAGACAGCAGGCTGCGGGGCCGGGCCGGGCCGGGCAGACAGGACAGGCGAGGCGCTCCACGCCACCAGCCGCTCGCTACGGCTCAGGGGAGGCAGTGTAGCTCGGGAAGAGCCGGTAGGACAGGGATGGCCGCTGCGCTGGGCAGCAGGTGCCTGAGGCCCTCAGACTCTCCACTCTGCTTACCTGCTTTTCCAGACGAAAATGCCCATAAGAGAAAGAAAGTGGGCAGGCAGGGTGTGCCAGGGCTGGGCGAGGGGGGCCTGCAGAGCGGGCAGGGTGCTCAGGGCCCACAGCAGGTGCGGCAAATCCTCTGTGACCTCCAGGGCAGGCGATCTGTCCTCACCTCAATGAAAGGTCTTGCAATTTTGGGTGCGATGATTTCTGTAGCAGAAGGCTCCTGAGAGAGGACCACGAATTCCTCTGCCTTCACTGGGAAGCCGGCGTCGTCGGTGGGAGAACATACCTCAAACAGCTCCTGGATGGTCCGCTGCACACAAAACGCACATTAGTGTTCAGCTGAAAACGGGCCAGCGCCTGACCTGAGCATCAGACTGCATCCCAGGGAAACCGCCGAGCAACTCCTCATCCGCACGCGCCAGCCCCCCCCCCCCCCCCGCCCCCGTCACCACGCAGCAACCAGGAGGACTGCAGGCCTCCGGCGGGTACCTGCGTCAGGAAGGCCATGGAGTAGTCATTGCCCTGAGCGGCCACTTCCCGGATCAAGTCTTTGGTTCCGTTTTTCAACAGCTTCTCTTCGATGGAGTTCCCGCTCACAAGCCTACAAAACACAGACATGCACACGGTAACGAACGGGCACCTGGAAGCACGCCACCACGGGCAGTCGGGGTGCGGGGGGCCTGGCGGCACGGTTCCAGCGGCTGCTCGATGCCCAGGTACGGCTGCACCCCAAGCACGGGCGTTCTCTGGCTCCCGCTGTGCCGGGTGAACAAGCTAGTGACGCCACGGGCCGGGCTCCCTGGAGGGAAATGCCGGGGACAAAGGGCACGCACCATCTCCAGTTCAGCAGACCCTGACAACCTGATGTCAAAACAGTGCAACCACCCCACGGCCCCGGTCGGGGGTAGGCGCTCCCTCGGCCCGTCTGGGCGCGTAACGAAGGCCATCACACACGCAGCTCCCTCCTCTCCGCCTCCGCGCCTGGGCGTCCCACCAAACGTGGGGGCAGCTGGACTGGCCCGTTCGGACGCTCGGGTGCCTCCCCCCTTTCTCAAAGAAGGGCTCATTTACCTTTCTTCTCAACTTCTAAGAGCTATCTAACCCTCTGTCTGTTGTGAGAATTGCTAATAATTGCCCCAAACTATTATTTGTGCGTTAGCTTTGTTTATGGAATTTTCTTGCAAAACCAAAACTTAAGTTCTCATTTTACTGCAGTCAGGTATGTCTGCCTTTCCTTCCCTCCAAGCTTTTCTGTTTGGCTAAGGTAATGCCTTCAAGCCACAGGTACCATCTCCTCAATACTACGCTGAGACCGCTGCTTTGTTTCCACACCTGCGTGCCCAACCCTGGGGGCCGGGGTTCGGGCCGTAAAGCGGGCACAGCACTCCGACCCCAGCTCTTCCTCACGGTCCACGGTGTCAGCAACAAGCATTAAACGACCTGCACCCTGCTGGCTCACGCTCGCGCTGTTCACTGCTCGCCCCCGACGACGAGCCTTCCCCCACGCCTCTCCGCTGCAACCCTGTCAGCATGTCTGTTGGCCGTTATCAGCTACCCTTCACTCCAAATACACTTTTTTTTTTTAAAGATTTGATTTATTTATTTGGCAGAGAGAGACACAGTGAGAGAAGGAACACAAGCAGGGGGAGTGGGAGAGGGAGAAGCAGGCTTCCCACCGAGCAGGGAGCCCGATGAGGGGCTCGATCCCAGGACCCTGGGATCACGACCTGAGCTGAAGGCAGATGTTTAACCGACTGAGCCACCCAGGCGCCCCTGGATAAAGTGGTTTTTAAAGGGTATTTGGAGGGGCGCCTGGGTGGCTCAGTTGGTTAAGCATCTGCCTTCGGCTCAGGTCATGATTGCAGGGTCCTGGGATCAAGCCCCACGTCGGGCTCCCTGCTTCTCCCTCTGTTCCTCCTCCCACTCGTGCATGTATGTGTGTGCACTCTGTCTCCCTCTCAAATAAATAAAATCTTTGAAAATAAGCAAGAATAAAACCCACTTTATCCACTCACGGGTACACATGCACGCACGTACACAAACCCCCATGACAGCTTTCCTGAAAACTCTTCCGCATGTTAACATCGCTTCAGGGGGAGGACACTTAACGCACCAGGTCTTCCTGTCCCAGAACACAGCTCAGTCTCCAACTCACATCTTACCACGTTTTGCACAATTTGATTCTCGTTTCCTACACGTCCTGCACCTTCACTGCCAAGACTGTTCCTGAGTTGTGGATTATGGTTACTAAGAGTAAAATAGTTTTCCCATTTTTGGCGAGTAACCGCTAAAGGGTCAACGATTTCAGTAACTGCTGAAAGCATCACTCAGGAAAACACTGCTCACACAACATACACGGTGCACAGACTGAAGTTTACCAGCACGGAGACAAACTGGCGATGTGCCGCTGGGAGAAGAGGGCATTAACGAGACTGTCGCGTGAGCCACTGAACAATCAGAAGGACGCGTGGGAAGACATACAGCAAACGTTACCAACTTCTGTCTCTGAGGAATACTTCTCCCCGAACCTCAGAGACACAGTAACACAGCTACTTAAATTCAGCCTCGATGGAAGGAGCAAGTGGTCACCTACACAGGTGGGGGCCTCGCCCACGGTGCCCGCCGCACACACGCCAGCACGCACGGGGGGCAGGGCCGTCGGGTGCTGGCACATATCGGAGACCCGCTGTTATCACACCACCATGCCAGATGCTTCAGCAAGTTCAGAAATACCCGGGAGAGGCTCCTCCGCTTTCCCCGGTTATGTGCGGGGCCAGCGGTCCTCTGTGTCCAGAGGCAGCGCCCACAGATTTGAGGTCTTTCAGTCGTTATTTTACTGACAGACAACTCACGCCAGAGAGCAACTGAAACACTGAAATACAAGCCGCCCTTCTGAGGGTCCGGTGCCGCAGAAGAAGTACGACAGACACGTGTCGAGTGCACAGCAAGCTGGGTCTAAGCAACGTAATTCGATCAGTTTCAAGCAAACTAATTATAAACTGAGCAAATGTCGGGCCTAAAGAAAGAACAGAGAGAGCAGCAAGCAGTCTGCCTCAGAAAAAACAAACGACGCAGCAGAAACTTCTGGAACAAGCTGCAGCGTGCACTTGAGCTCCAGCAGCACCTCCCGTCCCCACGCCTCCACGGACCCCGTGTCGCGCCCGCCACCCTCACCTGTAGATGTGGACGTCCTTGCGCCTCCCGATCCGCTCGCACCACTCCTGGGCCTTGGCGTCCATCACGGGGTTCAGGTCGTTGTCGTAGAACACGACCGCGTCGGCCTCCACCAGGCTCACTCCTGTGGCGCGGCTGTGCGTCGACAGAATCGCGCAGAAAATCCTCCGGTCTCTGTTGAAACTCCTCATCAGCTCCTAAGACGAAGCAAAGCTCTCGGGTTGGCCCCCCTGGTCGAAGCGGGCACAGCTGGGGCATATTCTGACGCCTACCAGCCAGGAGCACACGTCTGGCCGTCTCTCGCTCACTGATCACAGACGCCCCCCACTCTGCACTCGCCAGGCCTCGCTGACGAGAGGAAGACGTCAGCTCCCACCGGACGTGGACTGTCAGCTCAACCCGTAGGCCCCAGGAGAACACAGAGTCTTCCTGGGGAGGGACGTGTGCTCGGTCCTGTACCCTCAGGCAATGCCGGGGCCTTCACAGCAAAAGGCCCGGGAGTAAGGCTGAGGGAGCAGGGAACAGGCCCGAGAGAGGCTCTCAGCCTCCTGGGAGCGCTGCTCTCTGCGGCGATCTCAGCACCAAACCCGACTGTCCCGGGGAGTCCGCGTGTGATCCGCTGCATCACTGCCCAGGAAGCCCGTCCGCCAGCCCCACGCTGCACCTCCTTCCGGGCCCTCTCGGTGCGCGCGTGGGCTCGCACGGGCCAGCAGCCTGCTTCCGGCGGGCCGTCTGCTTGTGCCGCCACATCCCGTCCTGAGCGCGCTCACGGGCACCGTGCAGTCCAGCCCACGGCCGCTCAGGACGGCGCCGCCCAGCAGCACGGCGCCCGCACGACCCAGCGACCCAGCGTGCGGCTCCAGGGGGAGCGGTGGAGCCCCGCACCGTCCGCCTGGCTCCGAGAAGGCTGTGCGGCTTTGCCCCGGCCGGGAGGGCGTGAGATCACCCATCTCGCGCTGCTGACCCAAGCGACACACCTTGGCCAACCTGACAAGTGACGGGGGGCACGCCACGTGCCCTGCGTTTCTCGCAGCGTGCCTCGTGGGGGCTGCGCCCACGCTCTCACCCCCTGGCCGCGCCTGCAGCGCCCCGACCGGCCCCCCCACGGCCGCAGGTCGCCCCGTCACAGGACGCACGAGCTGCAGACCTGTTCGTGCCCAAGGACGTGGAGCGGCCGCTCCCCTCGTTCGGAAGGGCCGAACACGGCCCAGCGCTCACACGGCTCTGAGAAGCCAGGGCAGAGAGAGCAGATGCACGCGAACAACACCGCACCGTCCACGGGACCAGGGCAAACCCCCTCTTCCTTACCTGCCGTTGCTCGCTATTGGCGTTTTCATCGATCCTGATGTAGGTGAGGTAATGGAAGTTCAAGAACATTTCTAAAATGTCCAGCATGAGAACCATCTGTGACAAGATCAGCACTCGACGCCCCTCAGACTTCAGCTTCTGAAGTAAGATGGCCAAAGCTTCGAGCTTCCCTACGGGGGAACAACATCGGGTCTCTCAAAACCCAGGGCCAGGCAGGCCCACCTCCAGGCCAGCGCGGACGGGAACCCCGCCGTACCTGAGTCAAACTGCACCAATCTGAGCTCAGGAAACCGGAGGGAGCGCAGGGCCGTCATCCGCCGCAGCTGCTGCGCGTAGGGAGCCGTGTGCTCTCTCAGGCAGTGCCGCAGGGTCCTCAGCCTGCGGCTGTAGAGGGACGGCGGCCTCGCCACCCACAAGGACGGGGGCGCAGCCACCACCGGGGGGATCACACAGACCACCCTGGGAAGCAGAAAGCTCCATGTCACACGCGCCGCCCACGCATCTGCACCAGCAGCCCGTCTCAGGAACGACAGCTCAAGAAGGAAGCGGGCAGAACCTTCCAACGGCGAGCGGTCAGAAAAGCCGGGTGCCTGATTACAGCCACCACCGGGGTGGCATGGCTGCTGGCCCACACCACCCGTCACAGCAACCGCGGGAGGGGGTCCCGCCAGTCCTGGCCAACGACCACCACCCAGACGGAAACAACCAGCGCAGGGTGCCCCGAGGCTGCAGGGAAGGGCACAGAGACGGCGCGTCCCCCACGCTACTCGAGTGCTCTGATGGGAATCGGGGGTGCAGGTGCTGTGTCTCCAGGATGGCCTGGGGGGAAAATACGAACCCCAGAGCTGGTACAGCCACGTGCCACCAGCAGGGAAGCCAGACTTAGCAGGAAGGGCCCTGCTGAGAGCAGCACAAGGACGACTCGGACGGGCCATTACAGCACATGACACACGCCCTCCAGACCTCTGGACGCCACCCACGCCAGGACAGCCTCGCTCTGGAGGTCAGCTCAAGCTGCCTTTCCCTGACTTGCTCCCCACCACATGCAAACAACAAGGCCATCTAGCCCCAAAACGTGGGTGGACAAAATCAAAGCACTAAGTAAATGGAGAGCAAGTCCACGTTCACTGATGTGAAGAGTCTACACGGCCAACATGTCCGTTCTCCCTGACCTGACCTAAACATTTGGTGTAATCCTAATCCAAACCTCAGCCAATTACTCCGTAGATTACCAACACGCTGAACCTAAGGCTAACATGGAAAAGCCACAGGCCAGAACGAGAACCCACACAGTACTGAACGAGAACAAAGCTGGAGGAGGGACACTGCCCAGCACTGAGTCTCGCTGCAAAGGCCCAGGGATCATCGAGACAACGCGGTGCTGGTGAGGGAACAGGCCAGCAGACAGGACGGAGGCCCGGAGACAGGGACAGTCACGTCAGCTCTCCCCACAGAGCAGAGACGATCTCTCAACAAACGGTGCTGGGGCAAGTGGACACCCACACGCAAACACGCGAACGTGAAAGACTCAGCCAGACATCCCGGCTTCCTAACGGCGCTACACAAGAAACCCCAAATAACCACCAACCAACATAAATTTGATCAAGCCTCTGAATCCAGCAATTTACAGACAACACAGGGGACAAAGGAACATGTCAGATTATACCTTGAGCAACCGATTCAGCAAATCCAGATTCTGGGAAATTCTACAGGGAAAACCACCAGGTTTCCTCAACAAATAAATTGCAAGAGGAAAAAAAAAGGCGAGCTAGAAGCACAACCTACAGATTAGGAGCTACACGACATGTACCAGCAACTGCTACGTATTCACTTCATGTGATTTTGACGTGAACCACAGAAACGTTCAAGAGACGACCAAAACTGTGCGTGCGGGACAGACACTTAACGGTATTAAAAACTGTTCTTTTTTTAGGTGTGATAATGGTACACTGACTGTGTTCCTTTCAGAGCACAACGAAATCTGATACAGGAACTCGTGTTTGTCCGGAACTTGTTGCAAACAGTCTGTGCTTCGGGGCAGTCAACAGGTGAAACAAGACCGTGAGTGCTGAAGGTGCTCTGGGTGCCCTGGGGCTCACTGCATCATTCTGCCTGTGTACATCTGAAGATTTTCTGAAATACGAGATTCTTTAAATGGGGGAAAAATGAATCTAGACATAGACCTAGTCCCTTCACAAACATCAGCTCAGACTGGACCGTAGATCTAAAGTGAAATGCAGACAAGGGAGCCCTGGAAGAGGACGCAGGGCGAGCCCGGGTGACCAGGGCCCGGAGAGAGGGACAGTCAAAGATGACTTTCCAGGCCCAACCCCGATGGCACGGCCCGTGGGAGGACGGAGAGCTGGACTTCACCAAACCTAAACACTTCGCCGTGTGAAAGCCAATGACACGAGAAGACAAGCCACAGATGAGGAGAAAGTGTGAAAGACACCTCTGACAAAGGACTGCCATCCAAAACACACAAAGAACTCTTAAAACACAACGATGAGAAAACCCATTTAAAAAATGGGCCAAAGACCCTAGCGGACACCTCTCCAAAGAAGAGACGCACGTGGCAAAAGCTACGGAAACAGGCTCCGCGTGGTACGTCCTCAGGGAAATGCAGATTACAACAGCCACGGGACACCACTGCACATGCGTCAGAACGGCCAGAACCCACAGCACGGACCGCAGAGACGTGACGAGGACGAGGGGCCACAGGGGCTCTCGCTCACTGCTGCTGGGAACGCAGAGGGGCACAGCCGCTCGGCTGGTCTGCTTGACCTTCTCTTACAAAGCGAAACACACTTGCACCAGATGATCTGACAATCACGCTTCTGGCTTTTATTCAAATGAACTGAAATTTACGTTCACACGAACACCTACACGTGGACGTTTACAGCAGCTTCATCCGTGACTGCCGAAACTTGGAAGGAACCAAGATGTTCTCCAGTACGTGATGGACAGACTGGCCCATCCAGACAGGGAAGCACTACTGGGAGCTAAAAAGAAATGGCTGTCACGCCACAGAGAGCTGTGCAGGAACCTTCACCGCCCTCGCTAAGAGAAGGAAGCCCATCCGAAGAGTCCGCAGCCTATATGGCTCTGGAAAAGGCACCGCTACGGGGATGCGAAGAGGTGGCTGGTTACCAGGGTTCCGTGGGGAGGGGCGACCTGGCGGAGCACAGAGCTTTAGGGCAGCAGGCGGGCTCTGCGCGCTAAGGCGGTGGATGCAAGCTGGGCCACAGGAGCACTCCCGGTCCCCACGGTAGACACTCGGCCACGTGCATGGAGCAGAGGAGGGACGAAGACCCATCCTCAGGCTGGACCTGACCTGCGCCCAAAGCAGGGAACAGAGCACAAACAGCGCCGACACTCCAGGTGGGGCAAAGAGGAAGCCAAGATGCACGCGGGGCAGGGGGCGGGGCTGGCCCAGTGGCATCTCCGTTTTTGTTTTCTCACCTAAAGCTAGTTTCTGAGTTTAGCTCTTAAATACATGTTTCTCATCGTGCAATGTGAAGTTTCCCATGTGGTTTTTAAAGATTTTATTTATTTATTTGACAGAGAGAGAGAGACACAGCGAGAGAGGGAACACAAGCAGGGGGAGTGGGAGAGGGAGAAGCAGGCCTCCCGCGGAGCAGGGAGCCCGACGCGGGGCTCGATCCCAGGACCCTGGGACCATGACCCGAGCCGAAGGCAGACGCTTAACGACTGAGCCGCCCAGGCGCCCCGTCCATGTGGTTTTTAAATAAAACGTTACTTTAAAAGAACAACATGGAGAAACTCATCAACCACAGAGTGGTCTGTTCCACGCACCCAGAATGCACCCAGGCCAGCCAACGTTCACCCAAGTGCTGTCCCGGGGAAAAGAAAGCCACCCGAGGACACACAGCCTTCCCGGAGGGTGGAGAGACCTGTCGGTGCCAAAGATGAAGACCCAGAAAATGATTCAAGGCAGACGTCTGAGACTAGCTCGCGGAGAAGCTGAAGGGAACAGACTCCACGCAGGAGGACAAGCGGTGCTGGAGGCCCGCGGGAGCCCACGGAGGGGGGCGAAGCACAGGGACCCACGCAGGCTGCCTACCTGTCGATGACATCCTGCAGGCAGGCTTGCCGTTGGGCCAGCGTCAAGATCAGGTCCTTCTGACCATTTGAGGGAGACGTGTAAGCGCTCGCTGGCCCGGCCCCCCTCCGCTGACTGCTGTCAGAAGCCCCAGGCCAAGCTGTCTGTTCTCGGCCGACCACGGAACAAATCCGCAGCAAATCTCTGCCGTAGACGGGGGCTCGCGAGCAGCGCCGCTCGTTGACAAAGTAGATCTGGTCCAGTCGCTCTTTCAGAAGTCTGCTCTTCTCCTCCTTCGTGGGAAACAGTGTTAAAAATGGTCACTGAGGCCCAAGGCCTGGTCTCGCCAAGCCCCGTGGTGTCCCTCGCACATGGCGACCGAGACACCCGCGTCCCCTTCTACGGCAGACCGCCACAGGAAGGAGGCGTCTGTGTGCCTCGGAGTGCGTCTCTGACTGAAGAGCGTTTCTCCAGACACGGTGAGATTTCTAACGTCCGGGAGACAGATACGAGAACATAAAACGTGGAAGAGGATTTCTGCAATCGTGAAACCCGACCTCCTTTGCTGTGAAATGTGTTTTTAAAGTCAAATTCTGGGATTCAGAGGGATGATGTGCTTTCAAAGCGTGTACGTCGACACCACCATTAAATACCACAACCGTCCCCCCAACAAGCAGCTTCTGAAAAACAACTTCCTAGGGCGAAGGAGGGGCCCGGGCCCCACACGGTGCCGGTGTGGGTGGGGGCCATACCTGGGTTGGCCCTCCGACAGGGGAGGCTGGTTTGGGGGCCATTCCAGGTTCTCCAGCCAGCAGGGGATTGACCGCCACTCGCCCAGGCACACCAACTGCAAAGAGGGAGGAGACGGAACGCAAAGCTACGTGGCTCTGCAGACCCGTCCTCGGGCAGCTCGCTCTCACAACGCACTGACTCGAGCCCTAATCGTTCAGGACCGCCCGCAAAGCACTCCGCCCCCTGGCCGTCGTCCGAGCCACGGGCCCGTCTCTCTCCGCTGGTGGGTGCCCTGTGCGCTCAGAGGAGGCATGCACACCTGAGGCCCGAGGTCCTCCTCCATGCCACCGCACAGCGCTGCAGCCACGTGGCCACGCACACACACCCCCCCATGACCTGGACTCCTCCCGCCTGGCCCCCCCTCCAGCAGGGTCAGCGCTGCCCTCGCCCTCCAAAGCAGGAGGGGCCGTCGCCGCGCCCCAGCGGCCAGCCGCGTGTCCTGACAGACTGCACGGGAGGCACTGAGGACTGAAGGGGCCTGGGGTGAGAGCCCCTTCAAGGACGGTGGCGGGGGGGGTGGCTACTGCCTTGGGGGACGGGCGCCAGCAGCGGGCTCTGGTGGGTGGGAGGAGGCCTGGAGAACAGAACCAGCCATAGGGGGAATCCCGTGCCACAGCTGGGACACAGAAATGCTGCCCTCCAGACCCCACGGCACGGCCCCACCCAGTGTCACCACAGACAAGACAGAGACCGGGGCTGAGCAGGGACAGGGGCTTCAGGTCGGGGGGGGTCCCCCTGCTGCTTCCACCCACGAACCCCACCCACCCGCCCGCCCGCCCCGCCCAACCTCCTCAGCAGACCACACGAGGCTGGGCATGTCTGGGAGGGCCGGACCCTGGTGGGAAGGAGGCCACGGACGGGCCAGACGTCGGAGAAGGGCCCAAATCCTGCTCCAGTACCTGTCCCAGGGGGAATTCTAGCACACTCACTAAATGTCCCTGTGACCTTAGCAAACCAAATTCCTCATGATTCCAAGCTTCTTGTCAGAACAAAAGGAAAAAAATCTAGGCAAGTGGAGACTAGTTGTATCCCAGATACCTCTCCGAGGGAAAGGACAAAGAAAACAGAGCAGGCTGACCGGCCCGTCTGCGGAGAGCAGAGACCGTCAGAGCGGGACTTGCAGCTTCTGAGACTCCATGGGCACAGATCATCAACAGCTCCCCGTTACCTCAGAAGCAAAGTCACATAGAAAGAAGCTTCAACGCCTCAGTGTTCCCGCTCAGGACACTCTACCTGGCGCCGTCACAGGGGCCGGGCCCGGGCCGCCGGCCGGGGGCTTGCTTCCCAGGGCGTTGAGGGCGCCCGCCTGAGACATGGTCTGCATCACCACGGGGCCCGGCGGGCGCAGGTAGGACTGCCCCGGGGCGGATACGATCTGAAGGACGCTGCCTGCAATCACACGAGCACCAAGAGGCGTCACTCACGGGCTGCGTGCGCCTCCTCCTACCTGCTACACGCATGTCCACACGTACGGGAACAAATGAAGCAACAAACCAGAAATCCAAATTCGAATTTACTCCAACAAGGCAGCGCAGAGTTCAGTTACTTGAAAAACATGAGAGTATTTCATTGACAGTGAGTGAAAAACTAAGGAACACAGTCACTTCTACTTAAAGTCAAGAAAACGCTCATCTACTCTTTGCCATTCCTGACTTCGGGCAATGTGGGGGGCACCCAGGACGGGTCTGTCAGGCCTGCCTGAGGCCCCAAGCCAGTGCCAGGGTGAGAGTCCCAGCTCTGGGTCACACGTGGGTGCCCGCTGACCCGTAAAGCCCGATGAAGAAACATCTAAAAACACCCTCTGGCCTCAAAGCTGCAGCTCTCCTCGCACTTGGTTTAAGGAGCCTGCCACATTCCGCCTTTTGTGTGATGAAGTCTGACATCGTTCGCTCTGGAGGGACGTCCCCATGCTGGGTTCCGCGCAAAGCAGAGCCTGCCGGAGGTGCAGACAGATGGCCTTGCCCCCGTGGCCAGAAAACTGAAGGAACAGGGAACTAGGCCAAATTACAAGCTGTCTCTGCTGCAGGCTTCCTGGGGCCTCCACTCTGCTGCGAGTGGCCTTGCAGCGCCCGTACGGAGCGTCCCAGCGCGGGCTCAGAAGCGCAGCACACAGCCCGTCCCAGGGAGGCTGCTGTGGGTGCCAAGGGTGGCCTGGGCCCGCAGCCAGCGGGGGCTCAAGCTCTAAGCCGCTGCCACCCCGTCACTTAGGGCTAATGCCAGCGTGCCCCTCGCACCGCTCATCTCCTGACAAAGCAGTTAAAGGCGGTTACCACAGGAATACGTCGTGCGCAGACAAAGCCCTGTGAGGCTCTGATCTAGGAGTCAACGCTGTAAAACCCGTACATGAAAGAACACAACAGCTTCTACGTAATTTGCTAGCACTGTGGTGTTCTTAGGACAATTTATTTCTCACTAAAATTTAAAAAGTAGCAAATATCTCTATTTTGATTTTAAAAATAGGAAATATTTGGGGCACCTGGCTGGCTTAGCCACTGGAGCTGTGACTCCTGATCTCGGGGTCATGACTTCAAGCCCCACACCGGGCAGAGAACTTACTTAAAAAGAGTGTAAGAGTAAAAAAATAAAAAAATGAGCGACATCCCCAAAGAGCCTATTTTATCAAAAAACAGTGTCAGCTACGCAGCACGCATCCACCACAGGCAAGTGGGTGCTTTTGCTTGCTGCCCGGCCGGCCCCCTCGACACCCCACAAGGGAAGGCATGCAGGCCGTCTCCAGGTGAGGCACCTGAGCTCCCAGGGGCTGCCCGGTGCGCCCGAGGGGCAGCGGCAGGGGAGAGGCCGGGCCGACGGCAGGGCACGGGGCGCTGTCCCCTACCTTGCAGCTGCAGGGGCTGGCCGGCGGTGAGCTGCCGAAGCTGGCTGTGCGACAAGGTGAACTTGTTCCCCTGGAACTGCAGCGTCACCGGGGTCTCTGGCTGGGCGACCCGGCTCTGCGGCCCCGCCAGGGAAGCCAGCTGGGCTATTTTGACCACCTCCCCACCTGCGGAAATGCAGAGGAAGACGGGATTAAAACCTCTGGGAGAAGTCTGCAGCTGTTCTACTGACGACCATTTGTCGTCCAGAATGACCGTCTGTGGTAAACGGAAGCGTCATGGAAACGTTTCTTAGGTATTGCTTCCTAACGCTTTCAGAAAATAATTATCTTAACAAAAAGAGAAAATTAATATTGGATCTTAACAGTTAATTTACTTAATCAAAACTGGTAGAGATTTTCGATATCAGATCTTAATTAACCAAACTACCAACATTTTACTTTTCTCTCCAACCAATGAAAAACCAGCAAACGTCAAATACAGCAGAAATCTATTTGTAATACGCTTTGGAACTCTAATATCAACCTTTTTTTTTAAGTTTTTTTTAAGATTTTATTTATTTGAGAGAGAGAGAATGAGAGAGAGAGAATGAGAGAGCGCACATGAGAGGAGGAGGGTCAGAGGGAGAAGCAGGCTCCCCGCCGAGCAGGGAGCCCGATGTGGGACTCGATACCGGGACTCCAGGATCATGACCTGAGCCGAAGGCAGTCGCTTAACTGACTGAGCCACCCAGGCACCCCCGTCAATTCTTTTTTTTTTTTTTTTAAAGATTTTATTTATTTATCTGAGAGAGAGAATGGGAAACAGAGAGCATGAGGGGGAGGAGGGTCAGAGGGAGAAGCAGGCTCCTCGCTGAGCATGGAGCCCGATGCGGGACTCGATCCCAGGACCCTGGGATCATGACCTGAGCCGAAGGCAGTCGCTTACCCAACTGAGCCACCCAGGTGCCCTTCTAATATCAACCTCTTTAGAAAACTTCCAAATGTGAAAAAGTACGTGTCCAATTCAGTGCACAGAGGTTTGCAAGATCACACCCTGTGAGTGTGAGAACGGGTCACTAGTATAAACACATCACACAAACGTAGCTGTAAGACATAAAGGTTCCCACTAACTCGGACTAGACTGTAGGATTCGATCTAGAACGTTGACTGAAGGAATGCCAGACTCGACATGGCTTAACACATCGTTTGTGAAAACGTAACTCGGATCGAGTCCTGTGCACTTGACTCAGAAAGGTACTAACTACCTGCAGGCTCTGAGTGAGCGCCAGGGGTACAGGGTTCTGCCCCCCAGTGGCTGATAATGGAACCTAAACGCTCCCCCCAAAGAAACCCATGCCAGAATGATTAGTGACACCATACAGAGAACAGTCAGCAGAAGACCAGGAAAAAATCCAGAGGTCCTGCCCCCAGAAGCTGTGAACGGGAGGGACGACAGGAGGAGGCGCAGAGAAGTGTGTGTGGACAGGACACCCCGGCCCTGCTCCATCCACACAGAGCGAAGGGCAGCGGGGGGCTCTGCCCGAGCTCAGCTCCCGTGGCACGGCCCCCGCGACACCTGTCCCTGGCACACAGAAATGTCACCCATGCAGGGGTTCCCTCCCCCAGGCAGCCAGCAGGACTGTAACTCTTCACTCCCTGGCAGTGGAAGCCGCACGGCCTCGTCACAAGAGACGAGCCCGAACTCGGGGTCTCCTCGTGACATCCGTCCCCCAGCTTCCCAGAGAGACCTCCACACGCTGGTCACGGCCACAGGCGAAGTGCTCGAGGGCACGTGTGAGAAACAGCGGTGCCTACGGCCGTCTGCGTAAGGGCACTTCCTACAGCACAATCAGCAGGGGCACAGGAAAGATGTGGAAATTCGCTAACGACACTGGTCACGGTAAAAAGGCCTAAAGAAACGTAGTAATATTGTGACGTTTCCATCACCAAGTTATTAGGAGACGTCTCAGCTGAACAGGAATTCACTCCAGGCTTAAATGTGATCATAAGCGGAAGAGTCAAAACAAGTCGTGCTTTTTAACAACCGGCACCGGTTCCCTCGCTGGCGAGGGCATTACGTGCTCTCGCCTGAGTACCACCTGCTCCCCGGGCTGAGTCCCGGGGCCGACGGAACAAGCCTCTGGCTGATGCTAAGGAGAAGTGAGGCGGTCAGCACACCAGCAGAGCATGCGCAGGAGGAAAGCAGAGCTGATGTCCGGGGATCAGGAGAAAGGACAGAGGAGGACAGGGCCCTGGACGCTGGCCCTGCAGAGGGCATCCCTCTGCACACCTAGGGCCGAAACGACAGCGTGGCGAAAGGCAGAGCCCAGGCGTGGGTTTAGGGAGACAAAGGGAGTGGACAGCAAGGCTCTTCACACACGCTGATCGGAACACAACTTCCCGTGGCAGAGACGTGGCAGAACCGGGAGGGGCGAGGCCACTTACTGGGCAGGCGCGCCTGAGCCTGCGAGGTGAGCACCAGCCCCTGAGGCAGCGCGCTCTGCCCCGCCGGGTGCGAGGGGGCCTGGGGCGGGGGCGGGGGCGGGGCCCGCGGTTTCGCAGGATGGGCTGGGCTAGGTGCTGCGCTGGAGGTCGAGGCGGGCGGCTGTCTCGGAGCGGGAGCGCCGGTGGAGGCCTGGGAGGTCTGAAACGGGGCTGCCGCCACTGCAATCGATAAGGTTTGTTTGTGCAAAGCTGTTAGAGGTTCTTCACGAAATGCAGTTATTTTAAACCCGAATTTCAAAGAAACAAAACAAACATTTCATTAAAGTCTCTCAGATGAGAAGCCCTCTCTTAGGAAAAGGGGTAGGGGGGTGGTTCATGGGGTGAAGTGGAACTTTCTATCTGCTGCGCGGTGTTCTCCGAGTTCATCGGCAGGCCACGTGGTCCGCTTCCGCAGGGCACGCAGTGCGGGCAGCCAGCCGGTCCGACGGGGCCGCGCCCCACCCGCGTGCCCAGGGCAGCGCTGCCGTGCATGCGGGGCGGACGCGGAGGACCCAGTGGCGGAGGCTGGAACACCGTCCCGTTACCTTCTGCCCGTCAACCCTACCCGTCTTCAGTGACAGTCGGGCTACGTGCAAGTGGGGCCCCAAACTCGAGAGCAGCCTTCCTGAGCTGCCGTGCACAGTCGGACACGCGCGTCCCTGCGTAACAGGGCCTTCGCCGAGGCCCGCCGTCAGCAGCACGCCAACAGCGACTCGACCAAGACCGCAGCGTCTTGTTCGGGGAAAAACTCCAGTTTCAAGAAAGCAGAAGGCCTGAAACTCCTGGGCGAGCCACGTGAGGTGTGTTCAGCAGAGCCTGGAGCAGGCAGCCCGTCCCGAGGGGCGGGGAAGTGCCAGGCTCCGTCCACACACACCCTCGGTAACCCCGAGGGCACGCCGGCACGTGAGGCCTACCTTTTGCATCTGGATTTGCAGAGAACGTGGCAATCGGTGGCCGTCCTCGCACGTGGCCCTGCGGAGTGGCGGCGGCTGTGGCAGAGGCTGCTGTCCGGGCCGGGTGTGTGCTGGGGAAAGCCACGGTGCGACCCTCGGGCTTCTGTCCGTACTGCACGGGCTGAAACAACCTGGCAAGAAGGCGTGTGCGCCACTGAGACACGGGGGGCTCGGGCTGCCAGAGGCGGTGAGGGTCCTGACTCCCGGTGCAGCTCAGGGAGGGGCTGGGGCTCCACACGGGCACCGAGAAGCTCAGCACGGGTCCAGGGGAGGAGCACCCCAGTGACCACGCTCGGGACACGAAGTGGCAACATCTACCCCGAGGCTGGCGGACACGGCGCTCCCGTGGAGCGCAAGGGGAGTGGGCGGGAAGCCACGTCCAACAACCAAGTGACAAGACAGGTCACGGTGGCCGGAAGCGGAACCGGTGCCTTGAAGGCGACGGGCTAACACCGCAAACGGGGACCCACGCCCGTGGCTGCCGTTTCAGGTGTTACCACACACGCTCTTGGAACCCTTTTACCTGGAAAACCGTAATGGCGGGAACTGTCTATTTTCAAATCCCCCGTGCAGGGCACCAGCCAGAGACAGCCAGGAGAAAGCCGACGACCTGGAGCCGGGCCAGCCCGAGAGAACCGCAGCCCCACCGGCCCACGTGTGGACCTAACGGGGCGCCGCAGGCCCCCGCGAGCACCAGGCTGACGGCGGTGGGGAGGGCCCGGGCAGAACAGGCAACGGCAATGGGCACCAATCTGCACAGCTGGCCCCTTCCCTCTAAACCCCTATTTGCTTTTTCTCTCTCATTTTCAACCCGACCGTGAGATGTTGTGTATTTCCAACTTGCCGGATTTAACCCATCTTACTAAGTCATTTATTTCCACTCAATCAGTTAATGCGTTCTGCCCCTCCCAGCCAGGTGGCACCTACAAACTCCGGCGTCCTTCAGAAGTCCCCATGCTGCTGTCGGGGTGGAGCCCTCCGCCCACCACCCACAGTGCACCCTCGCCCCGAGACAGCGGTCACCAGAGCATGCGCCGGGCAGAGCAGCCGGACCTCCTGCCCACACAGACCCCTCCCACACCTCCCACATCCCGGGGCTGCTTCCGCAGCACCGCCAGGCTGTCCTTAGGAGGGCGAGGGGCTGCACCGTCCCACCCGGGGTGCAGACTGTCCACACAGGCCCCATGCAATGAGCTGCCCCACAGACACCAGGGACACCAGCAGAGACTCCAGAAGGAGGCAACCCAGTGAGAGGATGGCCGTTTCTTCCCCCCGGCCAGAGCCGGGTCCTCGTGTGAGCTCCCGCCACACATCCCAGCTCTCCGTGAGGGGCTGTGGGGCGGGTCCTTCCAGGGAGGGGAACATCACCGACCCCACGGCTGATTCAGGGCCAGCGAGGACCCAGCTGGGGACTCTGGTGAGCAGGAGGCAACGCTCCAGGCCACGCACCTGCTGGGCTTCAGTCTCAGGGCCGCCGGCCTGCCCGACGGGGCTGGCGCCGTGAACAGCTCGTCCATGAGTTTCCGTGTCACCTTCTTCTTACACAGCAATTCTGCTTCGTGGCGAGTCATTTTATTCTCTAAGCCGATAAGATCAAATATAGAGAGATCTGTTTCCTAAAGAGAAAAACAGCAAAGTTTTGCTCTGGGAGACCGGAGGAAAATGGGAACCCAAGCACATCCCTGGTAGGACGGCCAGGCCCGCACAGCCTTTGCCCCCCCGGGACGCGTCCTGACACCATTCCGGGGCTCGGGCAGGCTACTGGACCGCAGCAAGTCTCAGTGTCCCCATCGTTAGGAGCACCCCCACGTGGCAGTGTGAATGGAGAAGGCAATGCTTAGAAAGAGACTGGACTCGGAAGAGAGGGAGGGGGGTCCGGACAGCGTGAGAGCCAGGCCACGTCAACAAGGGGCACCTTGGGGCAGAGACCCATGCGTAACGGGGAAGCAGAGGTGGGCACGCGTCATGTCACTCGGTCCAGAGCCGTGGGGACGCGCATTCCAACGGGCAGGACACCCTGAGCATGCGCCGGGCAGAGCAGCCGGACCTCCTGCCCACACAGACCCCTCCCACACCTCCCGCATCCCGGGGCTGCTTCTGCAGCACCGCCAGGCTGTCCTTAGGAGGGCGAGGGGCCGGACACACTGCCTGAATCCCCAGCTGGGGCACACGCCCCACGTGCCCAGCACCCCCACGTGCTTCTCTAACGAGAAAGCACAGTCGCACTCCCGCCGCGACGTCGAGCATCAAAGAGGACGACGGCAGGTGCTGAAGAGCCCTCCCACGTCCTTGTACACGTGTGGGGGTGTGAAAACCGCCCGACCCATCTTCAAAAGCTTAAACACGGAGTAGGCACACGACCCTGCAATTCCACACCTGACAAATGCGTGAGAAACAGGGAACCTACATCCCCACAGAGCTAGTCCGTCAACGTCCGCAGCGACACCACTCACAACAGCCAAAATGTGGAAGCAACCCAAGTTTGTTGACTGATGACCAGATCAACACGATCCTTCCACACCGGGGAACACGAGTCAGCCTTAGAAAGGAGGGAGATCGGGACACACGCCACCACCCGGATGAACTCTGAAAGCACTACGCTCTGTGAAGTAAGCCAGACACGAGGACCACGTGGTGAGGGATTCCATCCGTACGCAAAGTCCAGAACAGGTGGACTCACGAGGCAGGTCAGGTACGGGGCTGCCTGGGGCGGGGTGGGGGGAACGGGAGGGATGGCTCATGTCTGTGGGTTCTCTCTTGGCAATGACGAATATTCCGGAATCAGCGGTGATGAATGCAGGCAGTTTCCGCTGTCTTACTCGCTGCTGTCCCAGTGGCTGGAAAACTACCAGACACCGAGCACGCCTCAAGGCTTGCCGAACAAATGAGAATAAACACCACAACATAACACACGCTCAGTTCTCGGAAGCCAGGCACACATAAGGTTCTTCCCATGGATTCGACACACACCACAGCCATGGAAGTGCATGATTATCCCCGTCCTGAGGGCACTCAGCCCGAAGCCCCCCAACCAGTGCGCAGGATGGGGGGCACGAGGACTCTAGGCCCAGAGCACACAGCAGGGCCCCGCAAATGCGCACAACTCAGGAAGAGGACCTCACCGAAGACACGAGAGCGGCCCATGACGGCGCTCGCTGAGACACCCACGTGTCCTCAACAGGCCTCACCGTGGTGGGGACCAAGCTCCCCCCCAGACATCCCGCACGCCATGCCGTTTCCCACGCTCCGACAGCACGCGCGATACTAGGAACCCCTCTCCTGCTATTTCCGAGCCAGGGCCTGTCCCCCTCGGGCCAACTGCAGATGCAGACCCCGCGTCAGCCGAAGGCCGCCCAGCACCAGGCGATTCCAAAACGCAGGATGAGCGCGTGGAAAGCAACCTCCCGGAACCACGGTAGCTGCGACGCGTGGGGAACCGACGTCGGGTGGACACATACCTTCCAGGAGTCTCCGTCGAGCGCCTTGAGGATGAGCGAGGCAGAGCGGTATTGCAGCGGCCCCGCCGTGTAGGACGACTCCGGGAGCCGGGGCTCCACCAGCCCAGGGTGGTTACAGATCCTCTGCAGCCGCAGCAGGATGCTCAGCACGTCCACAAAGTGCCCGCTCTTCAGCGCCTCCTGCGTTCTGCTCTCGGGAAGAAACACCAGCACGGCCATCGGCGTGTGTCCCGCGTGTGCTCCTGAGTCCAGAACACACAACTGCCTGGCTCTCCCCGGCTCTGCTTAGTAACGCGTTCCCTCACAACACTCAGGTCCCAACTGCTCTCCACGTGGCTCTGACTCTCCGAGTCACTCACTGTCCCCCCGAAACAGGCTGGGGGACCAGGGAGCCAGGAGTGGGGGTCAGATGGGCACGGAGCTCTCCCTCCGAGCTTCCCCTCCCAGCGGAGGACGACACTCGGCGTGGACAGCAGTGACGGATTTCTGCCCCACGGTGCTGAGTGCCGTGGAGCGGGGGAGGGCACCAGGGCGAGAGCACCTGACCCAGGGGAAGGAAAGGGCCCTCAGGTGGGACGCCAGCCCCGGCCCTGCAGCCATGAAGAAGGCAGACACACAGGCTAACCGCGTGCGGACCAGGACCACGCAGGAAACACAGTCTAAGCAGAGACCTCCAGGGTCTCCGGGTGAGGAGGAGGGCACAGTGTCCCCAGCAAGTTAGGGAAAGGAGCCATGCAGCACAGGATGGGAGACAGGCTGATCCACAGAGACCTGGGGGCAGAGGCAGTGGGATGGAGGGACAGGCGGTGGCAGAGAGAACAGCCAGCCTTCCGAGGGAGCAGCAGGGTGACGGGCTACTGTGCTCGAGGACAGGACAGTCTAGAGAGGAGCAAGGGCTCTGGGGACGCCCTGGTGAGAGCAGGTCTACAACGCTCCAGGGGCAGCCCCGGCAGCCATGGGAGAGTGTGGGCCCCTCGGGAGCACGGCGGTAGGCAGGCTGTGCCAGAAGCCAGCAGAAGCCCACACAGGCAGTTCTCAGCCACGGCACAGGGGCTAAGCGGGAGGGAGATGTGCACACAGGCCGCAAGCTCGGCTCTGGAGAGCGGGGTGGGGGGGAGGAGGGTATCTAAAGTCACACCTGTCTGCACAAGGACACGCTTCCGAACAAAAGGCTGAAGCACAAGTGAGCCCCAGGACCCCGAGAGAAGCCCCGGAGAGGAAGAGGCTCACACAGCAGGTCTGTGGGGCCCCCAGGAGGGAGGGGGAGACGAGGTCTGCCGAGAAGAGGGTGCACCTCCCGACGGCAGGAACATGAGACGCGGCCACCACACAGTGACCAAAGTGAAGCTCAGAGCCCCCTTGAAGACCCCAGACCATCACATCAACACGCAGCGAGAGACACCCGTCATCAGGAGCTAACGTGAGCTCAGGGAGAGATGAGCTCAACACTTCCCGTTGGACTTGACAGGCTCAGGGGAAAAGAGGCCCAGAGACACAAAGAGGAACAGTCACTTCCTGCTGCTCCATTGGGAGCAGAAGCCACACGACAGCCTAGGTGTGCGGTCACCAGCACCCCACATCCACAGGCAGGACTGACGTCAGCACCTGCCCGCTCCTGAGGCAAGCCCAGCGTGCCCATGGCCCAGCCCTGAAGAGCGACGGCCCGGAGATCCTGAGAACGCCGTCCGCTCCTGGCGAAGGAACGCAAGGGGAGCCCGACGGATGAGCACGGGGCTCCTCCCGCAGGAGAGCAGCGCCCTCCACCGACCCGGCCCTTCCTAACCTCCAGCCAGCACCCACAGCCTGCCCCGCCCGCGCTGCAGGCTGCTCGCACCACACGCGGGCCCGGCCCGGCGCGGAGGGCTCCGCGGATCCTACTGCCCGTGGAAACACTCGGCCACTGCGGCGCCACTGATGCCATTTCTCAGGGACCGAGACACCAAACCAGGGAGTAAGAATGCACACTTAGGTTCTGTCCCAAAATTCTCCAAACCTAACCCAAAAAAACCAACGTGAAGGGCAAAACCAACGCAGACACGGTCCCGACGATGTTATGAGCATGAGGATGCGATGCCCGGGGGGGACGGCGCCCAGGGGGCCCAGCAAGACCAGCCCGTGCAGCCTCAGGGCAGCCACCCCGGGAGGAGAGACCCAGCCACTCAGGCGGCACGTACGGCCCGCGTGAGCCCCGACTGAAACACCACGAGCCTCACCCGTGAATTCAGGGAGCGGGCCGGGAGCCAGGCCGGGGCTGGGTCAGCTGGGCAGGGGCAGAGCCCTGGGAAGGCGGGCAGGCTCACGGAGCCCAGGCGAGCGCAGGTTCCAGACGCCGTCCCCGCAGGGGGCCGTGCGAGGACAGAGGCCCAGCGCCCCCAGCCGGGCAGGACCCGCAGGCGCGAAGCCGGCTTACCCGGGCTGCAGGATCACGTCCTCATACAAGGCCTTCTGCCGACTCGACAGGCGGCACTTCAGCACGTGCTCGTACTTCTTCGTCAGCTGCTTCTCCACGTCTCTCTTAGTCCTCCTCAAGATAAAGGGCTGTGTCACCTGAGAAGAACACCGGCGTGCGTCGTCCCCTTTCCCAGATGACATTGCCACACCCAGCCCGCGGCCGCCGCCCGCACGTACCCGGTGCAGCCGGATGACCACTTTGTGGTAGTAGTCCTGGTTCTCGTCGTTCGGGGCCTTCAGGGGCAGGTGCAGGTAGGGCCTGGAGATGCCGGGGATGAGGAAGTGCACCATGGTCCAGAGCTCCAGGAAGGTGTTGTGCAGGGGCGCGTCGATCAGGAGCAGGCGCTGCTGGCTGTGGGAGAGCGAGAGGCGACGCACCCATGGCACCCCGGGAAGCCGGCCACAGGCGCGCTTCCCGTGCAGACATTCAAGGACAGGAACGACGGGCTCACAGGGCCTCCGGGAAGGGACCTGTGGCCCCCACACACTGAGCGACCACACGCACCCCTCCGCCAGCCACACCCAGGACCCCGAGCAGGGCGTGCGGGTCAGACCTCCTCAGGGAGAACACGGCCTCCCAGTGCCTCTCGGTCATGCCGCGGACACGCTGCATCTCGTCGATGACCAGGCAGCGCCACCGCACGCGCGTGAAGGCCGCGTAGCCCCGGAAGAACTGCTTGTAGGGCGCGATGCATACGTTGAAGCTGTTGGGCTCCGTCCACTCCTGCAGCACAGACCAGGCTTCACCTGCGGCAGCGCCCCCTCCGGGCACACGGCCCGCCGCCGCTTACCCTGCGCCGCCCCTGACCGCGCCGCCCGCCACGGCCTGCTCCCGGCCGCGCATCGGACAGCAGAGCTCGTGTTCTCAGGACCCTGTCCTGCAGGGAGTCTACAGGGCTCGTGAACACAAACCGAGAAGCTGCTCTGGGGCATGAACTATGGTTTCTGGAAAACAGGTCACCAGAGCGTCATGAAGGGGAACCAGCTTTCACGGGATGCAACCCGAGCAAGGAAACTACTGAGAAGGGGACGACAAGCAGGAGCATCCGCGCTGCAACAGACTGCTCTGTAAGCTTTTCAGAAACAAGGAAACAGAAACTACATCCCAAGGTACTCGCTTCTCCAGTAACTACTACTCAACACAATGGTCTAACGATGAGGCAAACGTTTATCTTCAATGGAAAACTGTGGCCTCTGATACACTTTCACTCAGAATCTGGTGCTGGACAGAACAGGGCGGAAAGAAGAAACCCCGGGCAGCTCTGCTCCCGTGGCCGGCCTGCGCGTCACCTGTAGCCCTACGGGGTGTTCCCGTGGGAGGCACCTCACGAGACCCCAGCTCAGAACTCGGGGCACACCACGAGTTCCCGTCCACGCCTGTGGCGCTCACTGGGCCTGCGGGTGGGAGGGATGGCTCTGGAAGGAGAGCGGCCACGGCCGGGCGTGGGGGGAGCGCCGTGCACGGGGCTCTCCTTGCAGGGCGGGCTGTGCTTTCAAGGGGCTCCACACCTAGGACGCCAACCAGGACGCCCTGACGGCCCAGTGTCTCGCCAACCAGGGCTTTGTGACAAGTACACAAACAGACCCATCTCGACATTCTGAAACCTGCCTTCCATACAGAGAAGATCACTCCTGTCCAGTTTTATTTCACGTTTAAGATAAAATACCTGTCTCTTGGCTTTCAGTTCTCTGTGGCTGCCAACATATAAGAGGGTTTTGAGCCCAGGGCACCAACGCTTCAGCTCGAGCTCCCATTTGAGGATGTTACAGCCTCTCACGACCACAAGATGAGGGCCCCAGTTACCTACAAAGGAGAGAAAAGACAGAACCTTCCTCTTTAACCAAAACCACCTGACAAGTCCGGACAACCGGCGCTATGCTGACCAGAGACGCGCGGCAGGTGCACATGGGAAGGCCTCAGGCATGACGCAGAGGCGTCCTCCTCCCTACCACGCAACCACCAGACCTGCGGCCGAGGGGTGGAGGCCTGACGCACAGGTGCTGCTCAACAAAGAGCTGCCGAGGGGGACTGAGGAAAGTGAGCATTTATTCAAACGCACAGTGAATCCCACAGCGAGCTCAGGGAAGAACGCGCATCTATGAGAACAGTGCCTAGAAAGCGAAGGAAGCATGCCGACTGGGCGTTCGGACCCGGCCTGGAGCCCTCCCCCAGGGCGGCCGCCAAGTGAGGCACTTGGCTCAGTCTCCAGTCAGAACACACCCAAGCCACCCCAAAGTGGACAGTTTCACCTTCAGTATTCCAAGAAATAATGTTTCAAATTGTTAGAATACACACAAGACAAATCTCCACTTCAGTGCCGTAAATGAGACGGACACCACGTTGAGAGACAGAGATGGCAGACTTGGAAAGGCCACACGCAGGACACGCGGCCGTGGCCAATACCGCTCGTGTGCAGAGCACGGCCTCCGGGGCTTACAGAAGAACCACCCAGGAGGGACGAGAACGAGGATGTAAACAGATCCAAGAGGACAAAAACTCTTTAGCAGGCGCACACCATGAGAAGAGAGATGCAAATCAACCCCAGATGCCCTTCCCCCCCCAAGGAGAACCCCGATTTTTTAAAAACCAGCATTTAGAACACTGTTCCACGTTTGGTTTTCTGCAAGGCCCCTTATCCCTGACACTGTCGGGGCCCAGCGTGGGCCTCCTGAGGGAGGGGCTCTGCTCTGTTCACAGCCTCACCCTCGTGCCCAGGCCGGTGCCTGGGGCAGCACGAGCGCCAGGCAGTACCTAGACTTGGAGGGACTCACGCATTCACTTGTTCAACTGATGAACTCAGAGCCCCTGTTTTTGCAAGTGTAGGCTGCTTCCAATTTCTTACTATTCTAAATACAGTAATGGACAACTTTTCCACCTAAACAATAAGACAGTAAGGCCAGGTGGTAGTGTGAAGTAACTGTATCTATTAAAACAGATTTTAAAGTGCTACTCTGAAAATTTCATGACACTGGGTCAGAAAACAGAAACAAATTAATGCAAGAAAATGAGGAGCCGTGATGTCAATCCATTTGTATTTAAAAACTGAGGAGGCGCCTGGGTGGCTCAGTCGTTAAGCGTCTGCCTTCGGCTCAGGTCATGATCCCAGGGTCCTGGAATTGAGCCCCGCATCGGGCTCCCTGCTCCACGGAGAGTCTGCTTCTCCCTCTGCCTGCCCACTCATGCTCTCTCTTGCTCAAATAAATAAAATCTTCTAAAAAAAAACACAAAAAGTAAAAGAAAATAAAAACTGACTGAGATTGATGAAGCTTTTCACACAGAGGGCAAAAGGAGGCGCTGCTAGCTAGTGATGGTGAGGGAGAGGCGCAGCGAGCCAGGGGAGAGGGAGGAAGAAGCTTCCCTGGGTCGGGGGCGGGGGGGCGCTCATGACCTTCTGCACACCCCATCTCATAGGTCTGCTGAATGTCGGTGGTTTCCATGAGGCCTGTGGAAGGATGCCACCTCCCTAATTTAAAAAGTCCCCTCCTGGCTTGTGAAACTCCCCAAAGGGGAAGAGAACGCGTATGCTCTTCTGGTCGGCTATCCAGGAGCCCGCTCAGGCTGCATCTGGAACACTCCCTTTGCAAGAGAAACACTATAGCTGACCCATGAACAACATGAGTATGAACCACACGGGGCAACGCAAGCCCCCGCAGATTTTTTTCAATATGTACAGTACCGTATGTTCTCTTCCTTATGATACTCCTAATGACATTTTCTTTACCCTGACTTTCCTGTAAGAACACGCTACATAACGCATAGAACATACAAAATACGTATTAGTCACCTGTTTGTGTTATCAGGACAGCTTCTGGTCAACAGTTAACTATCAGTAGTTAAGCTACGGGCAAGGCATGCGTTATACGTGGACTGTTATCTCCATGGGAGGTCAGTGCCCATGACCACCACGTTGTTCCAGGGTCGCCTGTACGTAAGACCTGTCCTGTGTCAGAGACACAGGCACACGCCCTTCTACAACCCTCAAAGGCACAGAGCAGGAAACAAGGCAGGCACCTGGCCCACAGACAGAGGAGGGCACGTGCGGGGGCAGATCCCTGAACATGCCAATACAGAGGCCACGGGGCCTGGACCAATGTCACGTGAGCTCAGAGAGTCCGGGGTGGACAGCCCGTTGCAGGGGAGGCAGGCACTCCGTCTGCTGCGGTCCAGCTGCCGGGCCCGAGCAAGGCCCAGACAGCACCCACTAAGGAACCCCAGCAGTGGGGCAGAAGTGCTGTGGGTGGTGGAGCCCGGCCGGGAGGCAAGGGGTGCATGTCACTGCTGCACGGGGAAGGCTGACATGTGGCCAGAGCTGCTCGGCACACAGGTGTTGGCTGGCAGGGGACACTGGAGTCACACAGCCCGGTCACAGCCTGGTGGGCCTCACAGTGTGCTGGATTTTGGGTAACAGTGAGTTGCTCGATCCAGTGTTAACTGCCAACAAGTTTTTCACTTGTTCATGCAATGAGTATTCCTGAGCTCTGTTCTCCTGGGTAAAGGAGCCCTCCACAGGGCAAAGGAGCAAGAAGAAAGGCCACTTTCCACCCTCACGCCAGATGCACTGCCGGCAGGCAGTCTTAGCAAGTACGTACTCCTCAAAAAGACAAGCTCTTACCTTCATTGCAAGCTAGGTGGGCAAAAAAAGCAATGATCTGCACTGTTTTACCAAGCCCAGCTTCATCTGCCAATATGCCATTGAGGTTCTTCCGGTAGAGTTTGGCCAGCCAGTCCAGGCCAATCTTCTGGTAATCTCTGAGCGCACCGTACAACAGAGATGGGGCATTCAATTTCACCTGCAGCAACACACGGGCCAAATACGCACTTCTCAAAATAATCACCCGAAATTTTTCTGCAACGCGAAGTCGAATCAGTCAAATGGCGAGCCTACTAGAGCACCACAGAAAAGATCTAGAGATGAAAGAAGCAGCAAGGCCAGTATTTGCTTTTCCTGACAACTTCTGCAGCTGGGACAGAGCTCTGGGGAAGTACCAAGCCTTTTCTCAGCCTCACAAAGACACCGCCCCCCACGTGGCAGCTCGGTGCCTCACCGTGGGGCTGACCCGGGCACTGCCCTTGGGCAGGACAGCTTCGGCCACAGCGGTCACCTCCGCGATGTCCTTTGTATGAGGGTTCCCAATAGTCATTCTCTCTGCAGCTTTGAACTGGTCCATGATGAACAGCGATTCTATGAGAACCACATCCTTCCGGCTCTCTCGATCACCCGGGGCGTCTTCCACATCTGTGAACAAGAGAGAAACAAGAGATTTGCAGTGGATGCAACAGTTCTATGAGCCTACTTATCATTTATGAAAAGAAATAAAAGGGAAAAAGTCGACAGAGTCCAAATATTTCAAATGGAGTATTTTCATCTTGTTTTGTTTTTAATCCACTTTATGTACCTAAGAATACTCCCCAGATCAATGGGTATGAACTCCCACAAAACTATCACACGTAGGAGCATTCTGGAAAGCCCTCAGGTGAAGATGGAGAACCTGTAGCGAACCAGGAGCTGCTACCGCCTGTAGACGGATGGGCATCTAAGGGCTTAGTGACCACCCCTCCAACACCAGGAAAGGGGAAAGTCACAAGCGTCTCTAAGGACCAGGAAGCAAGGAGGCCACCAGCCCATCCTCTGGCCCTGCCAGCCCCTAGCTTCTCTGCTCACAGGAATCTGTGTCTAATGATCAGAACAAGTGGAACGAAAACAAGGAAAAATAGACTTTTTTTGGTGTGTACTTGTTTAGATCATCCAATCAAAGTAAAATAAACTCCTCAAAACTAGCACATTAAACAAACATAGCCTACCCTGAATATATATAATAAAGATCTAAGTCTGTAAAACAATGACTTTTATAAATGCGGAGAAAAATATTTCCACATCGTTTACAAGTCAAGTGCTCTTATAATTATGCCAAACTAATAAATGAAAATAAAAAGCACAGAATTTAACCAAACCCTAGCAATACAAAATTACACGTTAAACGTACTTGCATGTTTTTATTTCATTTTATTTATTTTTTGTTTTTTTAAGTAGGGTCCACGCCGAGCATGGAGCCCAACGTGGGCTCCATCTCACAACCCTGAGATCAAGACCTGAGCTGAGATCAAGAGTCAGATGCTCAACCTACAGAGCCACCCAGGTGCCCCCACATAATCGCTCGCATGTTTTTCTTCCTTCAGACTAAAAGGAAATGAAGGTGACTTAAATCCTGTTGTAAGAACACCCTTCCTCTGCGTATTTTGGCTTTTGCTTTATGGGTGAGTTCTTGAAAGATGTCAACACAGACCTTCTTCTTCACTCGCCTCCTCACTGTCAGGCTTAGGTTGCGGCCACTGGAAACTGGGCAGAAAAGCTCCTTCGTACAACTTCATCAAATCGATTAGGGGCAATTCAGCTGGAAAGGATCGCGGGAAGAAAGGGGGTTAGCTCACACCAGCAGTGGCAACCAGCTGGGAAGAAAACAAAGCTGCAGCACTCCTGCAGTTAGTTTTTTCCAAAAGTAACTATTGCCCGTTACTGATACTGGGTCTAAGGCACTTTCTTTATAAATATGAGAATCTTGGACAGGGCATGAAAAAACTCAATTTTTACTCATAAAAGAATTTTTAAGATTTCTAAAATAATCTCATAAATGAAAAGTAAAAACTATAACCTCATAAATATAACAATAAAAACACCATCAACGGGAAATAATTGGTAATATGAAAAATAGGAAACATCAAATAAAAGTCAAACAAAAATAAAGCAGAAAAATGCTGTAAAAAGCATGTAAAAAGGCTGCGATCCCTTCTGCAGAAAGAGCTTGCCCGAGCAGACTCCCAGCCGGGCTCCTCCGTTTCCGCCCACGGGCTCCGACCCGCCGGAGGCCCACACTGTCCTTGGAAAGCCGCAGCAGCAAGAACACAGACAGGGCCCCCGAGGAGGCCCCGAGGAGCGCCGGAGCCGTGGAGGGAGCAGCCGCCGCAGGAGGAGGTGCTCCCTTCCAGAGCACAAACATGCGGGGCGCCCGCAGCAGAACGTCTAAATCCATCCGTCCCTGCAAGGAGCGCAGCAAGAGGGCCCCGGTTAGACAGGCAGAGCGGCTCTCCGGAGGCCAAGAGGCCACGCCCACGGGGGGGTGAGCTCCGCGGGAGCTGCACTCCCAAACTCAGCAAACACACCACTCACTACAACTTTGAAACAGACGAGGCACTTAGATATTAATCTCACAAAAAAATACACATAATCATAAAATGTCCCTGGAGGCTCTTGAAGGCGACCTGCGTGGACGGACGGGCAGGTATGCTGCGATCAGGGACCAGAAAAGCTCAGCTTCGTCAAGATGCACGTGTCAGCGATCACCCTGACTCCAGGCCACCAGTCCCCACGGATGTCTATCTGAAACTGGATGAGTGGATCCTGAGGCGCACCGGGAAGAGACCCGAGGCGGCCAAGGCCGTCCTGAGAAGACTCAGGTACAAGGACCCCCTAGCCAGCTCTCGGGAACGACCACGGAGCCCAGGGACACACAGGCGGACCGGCTGCACCACAGAGCTCGGGAAAGAGCCTACGCTCCACAAACTTGCCTGCCATCTGAGCTGGCCAGGACCAGCTGGGGCAAAGACCGGCCTTTCAAATGGTGCCAGGACGACTGGGATCCGTTTTGGAGAAAGAAAAAGAAAAGAAAAAAAACTGCACTCTTATTCCACACAACAGACAAAAGCTATTCTTGATGGATCGGAGACATCGATATGCGAGTAAAATTAAAAATCTGTGGACAAACAGGAAAACCACCTCATGACCTTGGGGTAAAAAGGGATTTTTTAAAATAAGACTGATAAATCCAACTACGCTAAAATTAAGAACGCCCGTTCCCCAGAAGGCCCCACAGAGAGACTGGAAACACACGGCACGTGCCGGGAGGGGGCCGCTGTGATGCATGTGACCACAGAGAAGCCCCCTGTGGGACACACAACGCACGCCTGCAAGCTGACGTGGAAAAGACAGACCATAATGGAAAAGAGGCACACCTCGTCAGCTCTCAGAGAGGCGCCGCCCACAGGCACGCGGAGACGCCGTGTCCCCTCACCGGGTGGGCAGCAGTGCCCCGACATGGGGGGCTTGGAGCGAGCCCTGCAGCCTGGCCAGCCTGGCCCAGCGGACCGCGTGTGCGCCGACCCAGCCCTCCGCTCCGGCACACGCACACGTCCGCGGGCACTGGCCACAGGAATGCTCCTGCTGCACTGAGGGCGCAACAGGGGACAACCGAAAGCCCAGCAGCAGCCCAAGACGGAGTCTGTGACACGCTCACATCTGGAACGCAGCTCAGCAGCGAGGGCAGGCAAAGCTGCAGCGACTACCGCCGGACGAAGCTCGGGGCCAGGAGAGCCGAGGGAAGGAGCGGCAAGGCCAGGGCGTGATGCCGTTTAGACGCCGTGTCCCCAGGCGAGCCCAGCGGCGCGCCGGGCCGTGCTAAGTGGCAGGCAGCCAGAGCGGAACGATGAGCCCCCAGGGCAGGTCACCGGCCAGCACGCGGCGCTCATGCACTCTGTCCTGCACCGCTGGTGTGCGCCTGACGCCAGTGCTCGAGGATTCTATCGGGCTTTTAGATGTCACACGTTCTTGTGTGCACGCTCGTTTCCTAAGAGCATCTCCAGTGAGACGCTCAGAGCCTACCTTCTTTGGCTAAGTTGGACAGCTCTGCCTGGTGGTCCACGGGCCCCTCGTTAGCTTCTTCCTCCTCTATGGTCTCCTCCTCGTCTTCCACTGAAACGGTCACCACCAGACGTCAGGGACACAGACCTCACTGCGCCTTCTCAACTGCTCATGAAACACTATCAGGCTCCAGACTGACTTGCACAGCTACGAGAGAGCTCAACGAGACCTTTTTGTTTCTCCGGTTAAATTTGGAAGTGCGGGTGTACTAAGTGAGCAGGGTGTGAAACACAGCCTGGCTCTTCCTTACACGACGGACCTACTCCAGCAAAACACGGAGTGATGTCAAACTTCTCATCCACCTGCTGACACCACAGCAGAAAAACCCAGGAGCAGGCTGTCCGGGGTCACGAGGACTCTTGTCATCGCCGTCAGGGGCCCCAGCCACCTGCGCGGCATGCCGTTCCCTCAGCTTGGCTCCCGTCCCGTGCAACCACCACCTCCACCTAGGTTGGCCCCACACCCCGTACCTCACCTCCAGCAGAGACGTGGCTCTGGGTGAGAAGAACCCACCGGCAACCTACGGCAGAGCCAGCCCAGCTACGGCCTGCCCCCCATCTGAGCACAAGCGCTTGCCCCCGGGGGCCCTGCCACCAGACCACGCCTTTTCTCCTGCCTGCCTCCACCCTTCCCTGCTGACTCCTCCACACAAACAAAACGTCCACGAGCAGCCCTGTGCTCTCCCTCCTCCACAGTCTGGCTCGTTTCTGCAGACCCCCTCCCAACCCCCAAGGCGCCTGGCCCCCGATGACACAAGTCACTGGGCCACCAGGCACCGTGACAGCATGGAGCAAGCACTGGGCCTGCAGTCTCAGAGAGCCCGCCCTGCAGATGGCAACAGAGTACCAGGAGACAGACCTTCGTCATCAGTCAGAGACGTGCTAGCTTTCCTCTTCCTTCCAGAAAACCCCGACTCCTGAAACAGAGAACAAAACTCGCAAACACAGAATGGGAAACCAAAGCAGAAACGTCTATTTCACACGCTCCCGGGAAGGCAGTGGCAAGCCCGGGACAAACACGCCAGCCCCCACTGCCGCCGGGTACAGGAGAGGCGCTGGGCAGCGGGCAGGTAGGACTCCATCCAGTCACCATGTCTTCCCTTGCCCCCAGATCAACACCCTATGGGAGCCTAACACTAAGAACCAAGCTTCTTCCCCAGAGTAAACCGACTCTGTAACGGAGGAGAACGCTACGGACGACGTTCACGCTTCTCCAGACAAAGAAAGGGACCCTGCTTTATCAGGCACCGTGTCTTCTCCACGGTTTCCCTCTTACCTAGTACGGTAGTCCTCAACTTACCAGGAAAGCTTCTGGCAACACATCAAGCCCCTTAGGCCTCGACTCTTTTCCTAGAGACAAGGAACATGATTCAGTTTCACCGGAGCTCCTGTGTAGGCCGCGCCCCACGGGCACCTCCTCACGGGAGGAAGACAGCAAGCGTGAGCTCCGCCTCCTTCCTCCGGGAACCGGGATGGCAACACACAGCCAACCGCCAGCCGCCAGCCCCGAGCCTACAGAGTTCTCTGGCAGCTCCCCACACGTCTCTGATCTGGAGAGGGACCGGGGAGCTAACCGGCAACGTGCATCTCGTATGCGCTCTACATCTCACGGGTGTATGAGTCTGGGCAGAGCCCACCGCTCCGCCCCCACCTCCTCACCGACAGACGGAGACACCCCATGCCCCCCGCCCCGTGACAGCCGCTCCCGCCGGTGCCTGGCACGCATCACGGTGTCCGGTGATGGGGAGGCGCTGCCGAGGCTGTGCTCCGACCACCGAAGTGCCCCACGGGGGCAGACGCCTGCGGGAGTTCATCTCAGTGTCCGGCACTGGCCACAGGGGACAGGAGCCCCAGTCCCAAGACGGCCCCAGAGCCGATCAGAGAACCTGGGGTGCCGACTCCCGCCAGCAAACCTCAGCGAGCTGAGGCACACAGCTTGAGCAGCTGCGTGGGGAGCGTGGCGTCGGGCAGAGCACGAGCCCGGTGGGGCGAGCAAGCGCCCCGGTGCCACCCCTGGGTAGCTGCGGGCGAGCAGGGAGGCCAAAGAGCCGTCGGGAACATGACGGCTTTTAAAAACGTATCCTACCTCTCCTGGGAACCTTCTGTAAGGTTAAGGCCTTTTTCCTTTTTTCTTCCAGTTCTACTTGTAGTTTTATCTCCACAACCTGAGTACAAAGAGTGGAATAAAGACGTCACTGAGGACGGACGTCACGGACACGTCGCTTCAAGTCACTTCAGATGAAACTCTCGGTTTGGCAGGTAGTCAGGTGTTGTGCAGCCACGTGCCACCCGAGTCCCACGGGGGCTGGGGGGGGGGGGCGTGCTCTGCACCAGGACACGCGCGGCAGGAAACCAGCCGCCCTCCGTGCCTAGCGCTCACACCGAAGGAAACACTGGACGGCCCCTCGCCAACCGCACGGAGCTCGCGGCCACGGCGTGCAACACGAGCACAGAAGAACCTCGGGCACACGCTCCTCTCCCAGTTGCCGCCGCGGGCGCGGCCTGCCTGGGCTAGCGCGTCTCTCGGTCAGGCACGGGCAGAAGGCACAGCCTAGGTTTTCAGGACCCCGTGCAAATTCCAGGATTTACCTGTTCAATATTTGACCAAAAACACTCTATTTCTCTGGCAGTTGAGGCGGCGATTCGTCTCAGTCGGTTCTGCTCCTCTTTCCTTCCCCTCTCCTCACGAAGCTTCTTTTCCTCGTGGTGGCGCACCGCGGTCCTGATGAGCTAGTGAACCAAAGGTCGCGGACTTGGCACCTTGCCGCGGCAGGTGGACGCAAGTGCACAGATGCGCAGGGGCTGCGCCTTCGTCCGCCTGGCGGGCGCAGGACACACGCCCACTGCAGCACCAACACCCGGCTTGACTTTCTACAAAGGGTTATTTTACTAAGTACGCTTGTTTTTCTCCAAAGAGCGTACCATACTGTGTTACAATCGTCTCTCCTCATCTGACGTACGACTAACACCTTTCCATCAAGCAGGGTAACTCTTCCAACAGGCATCCCCTGCACTGCATGAAGCAGTGCGACGCACTGACCCGCTAGGCGTGCAAAGTGTCGGGTGGGACGAGTCGTGGTTTCCAAGGCTTTTCCTTTAAATCCGATTTCCGGGACCCATGCTCCTACATCCTACCAGCAGTCCTCAGACAGGTGCTGAGAAGGACTTGGAAACAGACACGCTGTGAGCCTGAGCATGCCTGGCGTGGGCCCCCCACGCCGGGGGAGAGGCTCGCTGGGGGGGCCTGTTGGACACTGTGGCCGGCCCCCCTCCCACAGACTCCTCAGGGCCTCATCCTGGCCCAACCACAGCCCCGGCACAGAGCCTCCTGCTCGGGGTCTGCAGTCTCTCCCAGAGAGGGCAGCACCGCTGCTGAGCCCCGTCCACCTGGTGCCCACACGCTCAGGACCATCCTCCTTTACAAAGAAAGCATGCCTCAGGAGCAATCGGGTTTTTCTGGATTCCATGCATCTGATTTGAGACCCCCGCCTACGTAGGGAAAGCAGAGTTCAGAGAGGGAGGTGGTCAGCAGGGCACACGGGACCTCTCCCCAGGCCTGAGAGCAAGGGAAATGAAAAGAAAGCAGCTCCGCCCCGAGGAACAGACGGTGGTGCAGTGACGTGAGAGAAGCAGGGCCCAGAGCCATCTACACGCACGCGAGGACAGCTGCTTCGTACTCTGAGACCTAAGGTTTCTGGAACTCTGTCCCTTTCCGCATTCCTAGTAGCGGCAGCACCATCTGCTAGAGACTCCCCAGCACTGGGCGTCTGCTTTGGGACCAGGACGGGCCCCCAAGCTGCCCACCAGCCGACCAGACTCTCTGCTCCCTCCCAACCCTGCGCCTCCTCGGCTCCTGCATGATAACATCCCCAGCACCAGCCTGGGCCTGGGGGCTGCAGGCTTTCCAACCGCCAGGAGAGGCTGGCAAGACGCGGCACCGAAATGCAGGACGTGTCTGCCCCCCAGTGTGCACGCCGGAGCTCTGCAGACAGCCCCTCACAAGCAAACCGCACCGCACACTGACTTCCTAACAGTGCCAGAGCACTCTTCGCGTTTCGGGGCCAGACCCCTCCGAGCGGGCCTGGACGCTCCCACGTCCGGCAGTGTGAACGAGCGCCCGCCCACAAGTGCCACCGCGCGTGCCTCACCCACCTTCCTGGCCGCGGCCATCTTCCACCTCCTCTCCTGGGCAAAGTCTGTGGCCATCCACTGCATCTCCTCCAGCAGGTAGTCCCAGTGCGATTTGGGGCGCGGGGCCTCCTGCAGTTTGGGCAACCGCCTGAGGGACCACAGGCCTTCTTTCCTCAAATCTGCTATTCGCTGATGGATCTGGTTTTCCTGCAAGGAGCGCAGGGGTGGGGTGCGTCCCCACGGGATTAGTAAGTGCATTCCGCTAGTTCAGACCCCAAATTCGGGAAGCCTCGGTAGCAAAGACAGGACTGGACGCAAAGCTCGAAAGTGGCCCTAGAGAGGTCAGCAGGCATGCCCCCCTCCCCAGAAGCAGGGGAGGCAATGGCCACACCCCGTCTCCAAAACACAGACAGAACACACAGGCCACTGTCCACACCAGAGCACTTGCAAGGGGAACCACACAGGCCTGGCCCTTGCTCCAAAACCACTGGGAAGGGCAGGGACAGGCCACACACTATCCCTGAGTGAGCACTGGACAGCAGGGAGCACTAGGGTTGCAACACCGGTCTTGCTATGTTCAATTCCCCCCATGAAACTTAAACAACTGCTTAGTCACCCCACAAACGGCAAGCGCTAACTGGGGTGCCGGGCCACGGCCACACCGGCCTCGGCGGTCCTCCCGGCCCCGCCCTGCAGCCCGGGCCTCACTGCCTGTGAGGGCGGCACAGAAAGCATGTGCCCCCAACAAGCCCACTTCCACCAGGACGGGAGAGGCTTCCCGGCTGTAACCCTGGTTTCTAAGTGGTCAGAAACCATGTCTGACTGTCCTCATTACCGAGTGCTCGGTATTAAACTACCGCATGCTTTGCAGAAACTGAAATCAAGTAAGCTTCACGAACTACAGCACGTTTGACAACCTTCTCGGCATTCTACGTGCGCTTACCAACGCTATCTGTTCTGCCACCTTATCCTGAGAGCTGTCTTGGGGCGGAGCGGCATTCTGAGCTGGGCTCTGTGGTTTTGGGGGTGCTGACACGGCTGCCCCCGGGGACCGGGAGGTGACCGGAGACAGTGACTTGCTGGCTGCCGAGGAGGGTCTATTCCCTGCAGAGACCCGTGCGGGTGACGGGCCCGAGCCGCCGGCAGGAGCTGCGGACGAGGTAGAAGAGGCCGCTGGCGGGGGCCGCTGACAGGGCTGGGCAGGGTCCACGGGGGCTCTTGTCGACGCCACCGTCTGGCAGGCAGAAAACAGGCCGGCAGTGAACAGGAGACCTCAGCCCCCCTCGTGCAGCCACACGCCAGAGACCGCGTCGCCCACAGAGGTGCGCACAGGGGAGCCCCTGCCGCAGCGGAGCAAAGGAGTTAGGCGCACACAGCGCACGAGCACCCGCCCGACCATGCCCGCGAGTGTAACGTGTCCCTTCACTCCACAAAGCGGCACGAGGGGTGCGTCACAAACCCGGCTTTCATACGCCGTCTTATCCCATGGAAGCCTTTTCTTGTTTTTTGCTTTTTGTAGCTGTTTCTCCTGTTTAAATTATTTTTTAGAATTTTTAACTGCGTAAGCTTCTTCTTAACTGAAAAATACCGAGTGTTCATCTTGTACCTTTCCCTTGAAAAGTGAACACCGATTCCGCGTGCCCCTCTCACAGCAGGCAGTCCGTCAGGTTAAAACTCTGTGTACAGCAGGGGACTGCCTTCCACCCTGACTGTGGACAAAGCTGAGCTCCTACAGGAATGCTGGGCGGGGGGGCAGAGAGCAGAGAAGGCAAGGTGCTACCCACAACACAAGAGGCACGTCTGTAACCTGGAACCTGGGGAGGACACCGACAGAAACACTCTCTGTACCCAGGCAGTGTGCCATTTCTGCCTCCCCCTCACCTAGTCTCCTCCGACCGCGGCCAGCCTCCCGCTCTTGGGAGAAAGCTCCAGTGGCACCCGGCCAGAGCCCTCACCTCTGTCCTCTGGGGCTGCTCGCCATCCACAGCAGAGCTCAGTGAGGGCAGCGGAGACCTCGTGGCCCGCAGGCCTGACGTGTTTTCACGTCCCCTCTTTGGGGCCCTTCCCAGGAAACGTCTGCCAGCCCTACCCAATCTAGGAGGGACAGGTTTCCATGGGTTTTGTAAGGAGCTGATCCTTTCAACAACAAAGGCAAGTAAAGGAACCCAGGCAAAACGCCGATGCTGCCTGAAGTCAGCTGTGCGGCTCAATGAGACAAAGTACTGGAAACAGACTGTTTCCATAAAAATGTAACCAAAGCGGTGGTGGGTCCCCGGGGTACGCACAGAGCGGCCACGCAGGCCTGCACAGAAGGATCCAGAATCCGTCAGGGCGCAGTTAGCTCCACCAGCCACGGGCTGCATGATCCTGCCAAGTTACTTAAGCCACTCGGGTCTTTTTACGGTAAAACGGGGATAATAAAGATTCTACACCCTAGGCTTGCCGGGCAGAGAAAATAAAACGATGCCAATGAAGTCTCCCCACAGTGCCCGCGGCCCCGTATGTGGTGCGCACAGGGCAAGTATGCGGTTACCCCACCACCACACAAGGTCAAAGCTCGCCATCAATCTCAAATAGCCATAAAGCCCCTGACCTGAAAGCCCCCCTAGGAAAGCCCCGTGTTCATGAGGGAAACGGCAAGGGAGAGGGAAAGCCTTCCCAGCTGACTCAATCACACAGGCCAAGACAATTCTCTGAGAGCGCCACCTGCCGTCCCTGGGGGCTCCCGGTGGTTCGCACTCACTTTCGGGGACTCACCGCTCCTTAGGAGCGGCGAGCAGTTCCCCGTACACTTTCCCAGCACTCAGTAGGGAAGGAGGGGCGTCGCACAGCGCCCAGGAGGGGGAGGCGTCCGTGGGGGGCCCAGCAGCCGGCCAGGCCTGGACAAGCGTCCCCACTGGCTCGCTTAGCCATGCAGCCTGGAGCAGCCCCGCACTCCCACAGCCCCCCTCGCACACTGGTGGGCGGGCGCCTGCCACCCGCCCCGCATCCCTGGACGCATCAGCTGGGACAACGGCCGCGACGCCCTCTGCACGGCCGCCACACCACGAGCAGCAAGTAAACTGTGCTGTTCGCTGGTGTCTCCACAACGTAACGGCGGCTACAGAGCCGGACAAAAGAACGCTGGGCGACGGGCCGGTTCCAAGCGGACAGCAAGCCACCTGGAGGGCGGGGCGGCGTGCAGCCTACACCTGGCTTTTCTTCTGTCTCTAACCAACGGGACAGGCGCCCACCAAGTACCTGCGGCTGGGACGAGAGCTGAGCGGCCTGCATCTGCGCCTTCCCAGGCATCGGCGCGTGCAGGGCCTGCGGCATGGGCTGCGGTGGCGGAGCGGGCAGCTGGCTGGGTGGGGGCACGGGGACAGGGGCACTTGGCTGCTGCGTCTTCGCCGGGACCTGGAGCTGCGCGTGAGGCTCCACCACCTGCGGCTGCTGAGGGAAGTGCAGTGCTGGCGGCAGGGGGGCGGCGGGGAGGCCGGCCGGGGGCAGCCTGCCGGGGAGCTGCGGCGGCGGGGTGTGCAGGCTGGCGGCGTTCTGCACCGGGGGCCCCGTGGACGGGTCGTACTGCTGCTGGCTTGGCTTCTGTCCGGCGAGCTGAGCGGCCTGGGGGGCAGGAGGCATTCCTCCTACAAGACAGGAATAGCCCCAGCAGCGCTGAGTTTGGAGCCCGCAGCACCTTACCGCGCGGCGACCTCACGTCCCAGTGCTCGTCACAGACCCGTTACTCAGAGCCATCACGCACTCCAACGGGAAATTCTGCCGGCGGAAACTTCTCTTACGTTACCTCTGATGTTACGGATGAGCACACAGAGAAGGAAAGGAAGGCGCTCGGCCCCTGCAAGCCCGCACCAAGCAGGGCAGGCACGGCAACCAGCACCCCGAGCGCGGCAGCGAGCGGAGGAGGGGAGCCCAAGGACAAGGAGAGGCCCTCTCCCTGCCCGCACCGGAGCTCAGAGCCAGGCCCCAGCCCCAGAAGCCACTTTCACCGCCTGCCGCGACCGTGCCGGTGCCGGCCAGATGCCGGGCCACGAGGCCTCTCCCTGCACGCGCTCTTTCTGAGCTAGAAGGGTCAGTGCCGCGCTGGGCCTTACCTTGAGCTGTCGGCATTAGCTGCTGAAGAGGAACCCCTGCATTCGCCCCCGGGTGCTGGAAAACTGCCCCCTGGTGGCCCACTTCAAGCCGAGGCCGCTTAGACTGCTCTGGAATAATTTTCAGAAAAGGTGCAGTTTGATGTAAAAACAAAACCACAGAAGTAGTAGAAAAAACACGTGTCAGTGTCTTTATAGTCTTTGAACAGGGAGGCCCTTCCATATGTGAACCAAAATCCAGAAGCCAGAAAAGCCAAGGCTGGTCATTTCTCTCCATTAAAATTTCGCCCTGTAAGCAGCAGCCTCATACAAAAGCAAGGGCGAGTGACACCCCAGGCGACCGCCGTGTCTGCAGCACACGTGTGGGCGAGAGCCCGGCGGGCTGCCACGTGGAAAGCTCTTCCAAGTTCACGTGAGAAGTGCCAGCAACCAGAAACACAGAACGGGCAAAGAGCAGAAACGGCTGAGCAGAGGGACAGAGTCACAGAGAGTTAATGACACGGCAAGGGACCGAGCAACCTCATCCAAACTGAAGAGCTCCACAGCACAACAGAAGACTCGTGTTTACCCAGCGGATCAACAAAGACCAGAAGAGTGATCGTGCCTCATAAACTGGCCAAAGCACGGGAGCACCAGAAACCGTAGATGGGACTGAAGAAGGGCTGGCCCTGCTGAGGGGCCACGTGCGTCCCCCATGTGCTCTGACTGAGCACTTCCATTTCTAGGAGCTTCTCCCTTAGATACGGTGACAAACACGTCAAAAAAAATCTAGGAGTAGGAATTCAATCCCGTGTTCACGGAAAAAGGTGGTAACAGAAAGGACTACCGAGGGTGTGATGAGGGAAGGACCCCCATGTGCTCGGGGAATGCACAGCCGTCAGGAAGACTGTGGTCCTGAGCAGGCGGCCTAGGAAGTTACTGCTGGCGACAGAACAGGGCACAGGAAGCGCACTCCCATTCCCTCAGAATGACCGTGTGGAACAACGCAAGCCTGCGGGCAGGAGGTCCGGCACGCAGACGTCAGCAGCAGCTACCTCTGTGGCTGGGGAACAGGAAGGGAACACCAAAGCAGAGGGAGACTCGACTCACACCTTCCTCGACTGCCCACGTCTTTCACATAAAATGTGTGTTTTTATGATTTGAAGAAAAAATTCAGTTTAAAAAATACGAGTGACAACTTGGAAAATAAGGCAGTTTTACCCTCAATCCTACCATGAGGACCCATGAGGACTAAGAGCCCACCAGCGCACAGAAAACCGCACTCAGTGGGCAAACTTCCACCTTCAGGACACACACATACAGCCACTCACATGTTCTCTTCAGCTGATAATCAGCACAAAACAATTAATTCTCAAAGTGGAAAGAAAGTCACCCAAACTAAGCACGTCAGCGTTCATGTGGCCGCTACGCTGTACGTCCCCTCAGGCCACTCGGGCCGGTGCTCCAGGACGTACCTGCCGGGGTCCCCGCCTGCTGCCTCTTAAAGGGGTCCGTCTCTCCCACACTGCCGGCCCCCGCCACAAGGGCCCCTGCCAGAGCTGGCTGCTGAAAGAGAAAACGAAAACATGAGACTCTGATCGTGTAGGTGCCTTACAAGAATGGGTATGAACTAAACTATCGTAATTATTCCACACACTGGCCTCCCTACTCTCTAACTGGAGAAATGTGATCTGCCCAATGCGTGTGATGTATGTTTATACACAATAAAGAACTTGAAGTTCTAACTTACCTCTGGAAGAAAAAAGGACTCGTGAAAGATCTTACTCTGGTTTTAAATGGAGTCCCTCCCTATCAGTGCAGATCTACATTCCCTCAGAAATGAACAGAGACGGCACGGGACTGGCCAGTGTCGGGAAACACCAGTCCTCAATCTGACAGCTGAGCCTCCCTGTCAGTCACGCTGCCTGTCATCACTTGCCCCCCAAGACACAAAAGCTGAGTAAGAAAAAGAAAGGTGGACAATTTCTTCCTCCTGGAAAATGACACGAAAGCCCTACTTGGCAGACAGCGATCTGATGAACTTGTCACCTGTGACAAGCGAGCACCCCACCTAGCTGGGTGATGCTGGGTCACACGCATCCAGGTGACGTGCACTCTGCTGACACGGAAAGCTTCTGGCACACACAGGAAGTGGCCGAGTCGGGGCGCCCCACGCCTTCGCATCTCTGTACCATCCTTGAGGGGCTGCTAGGTGCTAAGGATGACGTTTGCCAAGCACTAGTTGCTAACTGTTTTCAGGGTCCCATTCTGTCCGCTCTACTTAGCCAGGCACTCTAAGTGCCGAAGTTACACACGCCAACACCAGGTAAGCGCCCCCCGGGGGGGTGCCTCTCCGCCAGCACCCCAGCCACACCGCAGGTCAGGGCCCCCCGTGGGGACAGGTGCAGTGACTGACTGAGGGGGAAAGCAAGCACCCCTATCTATGTTTAGTGAAGATGAGGGCAGGAAAGAAGAGAGGGAGGGGAAAGGAGGGAGGAAAGAAAAGAATGATTTGAAAAACACACGGTATGTGAATAGTGGTTATCTCTGGGGATAGGATTATAGATAATTTATAATTTGCGTGTGTACACTTCTCTAGATCTTCCAAATATCCTACAATGAACACATACTTTTATAATCAAAAGAAGGTTTTGTTGTTTTTTTTTAAATAAAAGAAACTGATAAAGGGTTCTGTGTCCAGTAATGGCCAAGTGATTCCTATTAGACTGCATATATTCCAGACAGACATGAGCTCTGGAGAATGGGACTGGACGCCTGAAAGAAAGGAATGGAAAGAGGAGAGGTTTACAGCTTCACGGCATTTGGCGTGACGGCAGGCCCCAGCCTGTGCTGTGTGGACTGGCCCAGAACCAGACACACAGAGCCTCACTGGCTTGAAGACCACTAGGACAGAGAGCACGAAACCACCCCGAAGGAAGGGGGAATCACCCCAGGAGACAGCTGGGCACAGGGAGGCCCCAAGTTCTCTCCCGAATCTCTGGCTGGCCCCTAAAGCGGGCACACAGACTCCAAGCACAGGCCAACAGAAGCATACCAAGATTTCAGGTGCTCCACCTCAGGGGAACTAAAATTCAGCAACGTTAACTACGAAAGCAGAAATGATCAATACTCTTCAGAAGACTAACAAAAACCGGAGTCCCTACAGCCTCTCATTCATGACATCCAAAATCTCTCCCAAACACAAAGACACAAGAAAACATGAGCCACACTCAGAGTACAGTTCATGCACGCGAACCCCACGCAACGCAAATGCTGGACTTAGCAGCAAGGATCTGACAGTGGCTTTAAGAAGTATGCCCAAGGGCGCCTGGGTGGCTCAGTCGGGTAAGCGACTGCCTTCGGCTCAGGTCATGATCCTGGAGTCCCGGGATCGAGTCCCGCATCGGGCTCCCTGCTCGGCGGGGAGTCTGTCTCTCTCTCTGACCCTCCCCCCTCTCATTCTCTCTCTCAAATAAATAAATAAAATCTTTAAAAAAAAAAAAAAAAAAGAAGTATGCCCAAGGACATAAAGAAAACATACTGCAAGAAGAACAAGAGAAAGAAGAAACTATTAAGAAAGAGAACCAAATAGAGATGCCAGAACTGAAAAATAAACTATCTGGAATACAAAGTCCGTGAACTGAAAGCACAGTGTCGAGAGAGGACGAGGAGGGGCAGACTCGGCATCCCTGGACGGAGCTGGGCCATTGGGGCGGTGTCGCGCCGTGTACGGGTGGGAAGATGACAAGAGCCAGGCCGAGCCCAGGGGACGCACACTCACACTGCCCAGTCATCCCCTCCAGGCTGCACAGCTCCCAAAGGGGATGGAAAGTCTTCCCAAAAACGGTGCCAGGGGACTAGGCGTCCACAGGAAAAGGTCGAAACACTGGATGTCACTGAAATAAACAACTTATGCTCATCACAGACACGGGCAGGGAGGGCCGGACTCTCTTCTCCCGCCTTCCTCGCTGTGGTCCACCCCCCACCCCAACACCCCCCGCCCCCGGACTCTTGCCTTCAGAATGACTCTGCTTTCTCTTACACTGTCTTCCTGAGTATTCTACTGGGAAACATACTGCAGTCTTTAAAGTATAAACTTGAGGGCGCCTGGGTGGCTCAGTCGTTAAGCATCTGCCTTCGGCTCAGGTCATGATCCCAGAGTCCTGGGATCGAGTCCCGCATTTGGGCTCTCTGCTCAGCAGGAAGCCTGCTTCTCCCTCCCTCTGCCCTTCCCCACTGCTCCTTCTGTCTCTCTCTCTCTTTCTCCCAAATAAATAAAATCTTAAAAAAAAAAAAAAGATAGCATTAGTAGGGTAAGGTCAAAGAGCTACAATTATCCATTTTCTCTAACATCATAAGCACTGAAAAGTAATCTCCAATGAGGATGGTTGTTTAAAATCTAAATAACAAATAAAATAGTATTTTTTTGTATACAACTGCACTCTAGCAGAATACAACCTCAAAGGCTTTTAGAAATGAAGTAATAGGGCGCCTGGGTGGCTCATCTGGTTAAGCGACTGCCTTCGGCTCAGGTCATGATCCCGGAGTCCTGGGATCGAGTCCCGCATCGGGCTCCCTGCTCAGCGGGGAGTCTGCTTCTCCCTCTGCCCCTCCCCCCTCTCATGTTCTCTCTCTCTCTTTCTGTCAAATAAATAAATAAAATCTTTAAAAAAAAAAGAGGGCGCCTGGGTGGCTCAGTTGGTTGAGCGACTGCCTTCGGCTCAGGTCATGATCCTGGAGTCCCGGGATCGAGTCCCGCATCGGGCTCCCTGCTCGGCGGGGAGTCTGCTTCTCCCTCTGACCCTCCTCCCTCTCATGCTCTCTGTCTCTCATTCTCTCTGTCTCAAATAAATAAATAAAATCGGGGCGCCTGGGTGGCTCAGATGGTTAAGTGTCTGCCTTCGGCTCAGGTCATGATCTCAGGGTCCTGGGATCGAGTCCCACATCGGGCTCCCTGCTCCTTGGGAGCCTGCTTCTCCCTCTGCCTTTCTCTCTCGTTCTGTCTCTCATGAATAAAAAAAAAAAAAAAAAAAAAAAAAAAAATCTTTAAATAAAATCTTTAAAAAAAATTTAAAAAATTAAAAAAATTAAAAAAAAAGAAATGAAGTAATACACACATGAACTGAGAACTCTATATTTATTTGTAGAGCTTAATTAGCAACTGATTAGATTACTATTAAAAGTCCTTTAACGGGCGCCTGGGTGGCTCAGATGGTTAAGCATCTGCCTTCGGCTCAGGTCATGATCCCAGGGTCCTGGGATCGAGTCCCACATCGGGCTCCCATCTCAGCGGGGAGCCTGCTTCTCCCTCTGACCCTCTCCCCTCTCATGCTGTTTCTCGCTCTCTTGCTCTCTAAAAAATAAAATCTAAAAAAAAAAAAGTCCTTTAACTAGTTACAAATAATGAAATTCATCCTGAGAATAGGTCTTAAACTCTTGTTCAGAAGGCACAACGGTGCTGACCAGGCCAAAATAACACCGGGACCATCTGCGTATTTCTAGCAGCGCTTTTACCTAAAAACAAAGTGACAATATATAGTAAGTACCGTAAAGATACTGAGACTTTCCTGATTCACTAATGCCGCTCCTGTGAGTTTTTCCTAAATAAAAAAGATATAACTTAAAATTAGAAAAGTAATTTACTGAATTGCAGTTCCTCAAAATTATGGCATATTAGGAGCTGCTAGAATGAGAATTATTAAAAGTGAGTAATACCTAAGGACTATTTGTTAAATGAAATAACATTTTCAAAAAGTATAAATACACTCGGTCAACTGGTACAGATGTAATATAAAAGATATTTGGGGGTGCCTGGGTGGCTCAGTTGGTTAAGCGACTGCCTTCGGCTCAGGTCATGATCCTGGAGTCCCGGGATCGAGTCCCGCATCGGGCTCCCTGCTCGGCGGGGAGTCTGCTTCTCCCTCTCATGCTGTCTCTCATTCTCTCTGTCTCAAATAAATAAATAAAATCTTTAAAAAAAATAAAAATAAAAAAATAAAAAATAAAAGATATTTGGGGCACCCGGCTGGCTCAGTCGGTGGAGCCCGTGACTCTTGATTTCAGGGTTGTAAGTTCAGGCCCCACACTGGGTGTGCAGATTACTTAAAAACAAAACAAACCAAGCCAACAAAAACTTCTGCATTAGAAGGATGGAATCATGGGTAACTACTCATTTTCTCTAACAGAAAAATCACGGCAAGGCGCTACTTATGATGGATTTTCTTATAAATGAACACACATACATACATGTGTATCTGCATACACGTTACTTTACCTAGAACACCTGCACTCAATAGTACTCCCTCAAAATCTTCTGGAAGCAGACAGAAATACAGAAAGTTCTGACCTTACTTCTAGCATTTCATTAGTCAATACAGATTGGTCAATTTAAAAATTCTACAACGGGTTGTAAATAAAACTCACACTGAGATGTTTTTTCCAAGGAAAACAAGGGACATGTTTTCTTTCTTTTTTAAAAAAATATTTTTTTAAAGATTTTATTTATTTATTTGTCGGAAAGAGAAAGAGAGCACAAGCAGGGGGAATGGCAGGCAGAGGGAGAAGCAGGCTTCCCACTGAGCAGGGAGCCCGATGCGGGACTCGATCCCAGGACCCTGGGACCATGACCCGAGCCGATCGCAGACGCTTAACCAACTGAGCCACCCAGGCGTCCCAGGACATGTTTTCAACTCTTTTCTGACAGACTCCATTCTCCTATTTCCTGAGAAACCCACTAGTGTTTGCCTCCAAGATCTGTAATTCAAACTGGAGACCCTTGGTCTTCCTCTATTAGCCTCTTAAATATCTGATTATGAAATATATCATACATACAAAAGAAATTATAAAACATATGGATGTGATTTTAAATGCACAGTAAAATTATTAGAATTTAAATAGTGGAACAAAGCTGTCACTGAACACTGTTCAACTTTTCTGTTTGAAATTCTTCATAATAAACTGTGGAGAAGAAAAGTAGAAAAATACACAAAGTTTAAAAGAGTGATAACAGGGGCACCTGGGCGGCTCAGTCATTAAGCGTCTGCCTTCGGCTCAGGTCATGGTCCCAGGGTCCTGGGATCGAGCCCCGCGTCGGGCTCCCTGCTCGGCGGGGAGCCTGCTTCTCCCGCTCTTTCTGTCCCTCCCACTTGTACTCTCTCTAATAAATAATTTAACAAAATAAAAATAAAGCAGCTGCCTGTGTACTCGTCACAGGCTCAGGAAACAGACTGCTGCCCGTGCCTCAGACCCTGGGCGCCACGAAGGCACCCACTTCCTGAGCTGTGTGTGAACATCTGGGGATGCTGTCACTTGCAGACTCATCTCCACACCGTATCTCCTCTGGCTTTGCTTCCTAGACAACTCCCCGCACGCCCCTCTGCTCCCCCAAGTCTGGCCGAGCCCCGCACACAGCCACGCGCTGGCACTGTGGCCAGCCCCTTCCCTACTGATGGCTCTCGTCGACATCCCTCTGTACGAATGTGCACGATCCACTGATCTGTTCTCCCTGCCAGCGGACATCCGGCTCTTTCCAGTAACACTATTACAAGCAGTGCTGCCAGGAAGACTACTATGGCTGGTTTCCGGCAGAGACACTCAAGAACTTCTTACAGCATGCTGTCGGGACAAAGGGCCTGCCCGTGCTCACCTCTTCCAGGTCAGGCAGAACGTTTCCAAACATCTCCGCACTACCCTCCCATCGAAAGTAGATGAGAATCCCACTGACCTAAATCTGCAGATTCTGTCCAGTTTAATTTCTGGTGATCTGGTGAGTGTGATGGCAAGTCACAGTGGTTTAATCTGTGTCACCATGGAGGCCACACATCTGTTTCATAAGCTGACAGGTACCCCTTGTCTTCCACTGTCCCACTGTCCTTAGGCAGATACTTACCGACATGGTCTAGAAACACAATAATACATCACATTCCATGAAGCATTAACAGGAGAGATGCCCCGCCAATACATGTTCTCACAATCTCAAATGTAAAGGATCTTATCTTCAATTGTGTCAAACTCATCACAAGAAGCAACTAAATATCAGGCTCAAATTATTCTTCCCCACCAAAGGGGACCAGGCCCCTTGCAGAACCGACTGATTCTGGGCTAGATCAAGGAAAACACAAGACGAACCTTAAATATTTTGTGCCAGCAAGTAAGGAAGGGCTCAGAGAGTGACCAGGATATGTCAACAGTGCATGAGGACCAGACTGAAGGCCTCCACTGGGTCAAAACACATGGTAACAGAAGGGGGGGCGCTGGGCAGCAGATGATGGAGGGGGCACAAGGAGACCTGATGGGAGTGGGCTACACTGGCACTTGACAAAGTCCACAAGCTGTAACACTTAGGATCTGTGCCTTCCCCACCAATAAATTATACCTCGATGTGATAAAACTCACCTTCTTCACAGACCCAAGAAGAAAAATCACATGATCATGCGAACAGATGCAGAAATACCAATGGACAAAATTCAATATCCATTCATGATAAATACTAGAAATAAAGAAATCTCCTTCACCTGGTAAAGGGCAGCTACTATCATACCTGACTGACAGCGAAACACTAAATGCTTCCCCCAAACATTAGGAAGAAGGTAAGAATAAGTATTCTGACCATTCCACTTAGCGCACTTGGAAGTCCTTGGCAGGGCAATAAGGCAAAAAGACAAAAATAAATAAAAGGTATATAGATAGGGGGAAAAAAAAAATCTTGCTTTTCTTGGCAGACATGATTCTCTATGTAGAAAATCCCATAAAATCTACGAAAAAGCTCCAAAAACTAACAAACGAGTTTACCAAGGTTGCAGAATATAGGTTCAAATAATCACCTGTATTCTTACATACCTGCAATGAACATCTCAATTTTTTTTATTTAACTACCATTTACAATACCACAGAAAAACTGGAAAATACCTGAGTATAAATCTAACAAAATATGTACAGAATTGGCATACTGAAAACTACAAAACACTGATGAAACAAATCAAAGACAACCAAAATAAAGGGAGAGATATGCCATATTCCCGGACTGGAAGATTCAATATTGTCAAGATATCACTCCTCCCCAAAAGTGGTCAACAGATTCAATGCAATCCAAATCAAAATTCCGCAGATATCGACAGAGCAGATTCTAAAATCTCTATGAAAATGGAAAGGAACTAGAATGATCAAAACAATTAAAAAGAAAAAAAAAGAAAAAGAAAGAAAAGAAAAAGGTTGAACTCACACTGATTTCAAGACTTACTACAAAGCTACAGTGGCCCAGACCGTGTGGCATTAGCAAGACAAACAGATGAAGGGAATTCCGGAGAGTCTAGAAAGAGACCCACAGAGACAGGAATCAGCTCATTTTCAGCAAAGATGCAAGACCAATATATGGAAACAGAACGGTCTTTTTAAGAAATGGTGCTGGAACAACTGGAAATCAACATGCGGAAAAGCAAACCTCCACGTATGTCTGCCATGTAATACAGAACCTGACTCAAAGGGGATCGTGGACATACATGTGAAACACAGAACCATACAAGTTCCAGGAGAAAATACAGGTTTCTGTGACCTCGGGCTGAGCCAAGAGCTCTTAGACAGGATGTCAAAAGCACAATCTATAAAACCAAAAAAATGATAAAATAGACCGCATCAAAACATAGAGAGAGAGAAGGACAAGCTTTAGAATGGGAAAAAAACATCTGCAAATCTGTATGTGACAAGGAGCTTGCATTCACATCATACGAAGGGCTCTCAAATCTAACAGTGACACACAGGATTCAGACCTTCCCAAAGAGGATACGCAAACAGCAACCTCCGCAACGGGTCGCAGACCAGAGATGAGCAGGGAGGACGCACCGGGGCCTCCCCTCCACTGGGGGCAGCAGAGCGCAGCAGGGCACAGCCAGGGCGGGTTTGGCGGTTTCTTGTCACCTCGAACCTACACCTCCTACACCAGCCAGCAATCTGCTGCCGAGGTGTGTCCCCAGATGAAACAAAGGCCTAGGTTCACACACACAAACCTCTCCGGAACACTGACACAGCTTTACTCCTAAGTAAACAACATCTGACCTTCAACGGGTGAGCGGAGACCGACCAGGCACACCCAGGCCGCCGAACACCGCTCGGCACACGGCATGGCGACAGACGCCACATGTGGTGCGACTCCATCTAGACTCCTCACATTCTGGGAAAGGCACACTCACAGAGGCAGAGAGCAAAGGCTCCGGGAGGCGGACAGAGCTGTTTCTGGACCACAATGGTGGCTACACAACTGTCGGGCTGGCAAAACTCAACAGAACTACAGACGAAAAAGAGGGAGTTTTACCGAATTAAGTCTAAATAAATACTATTAGTGACATAACCCAATGATTGAAATAAAAATCCACATATGACTATGTAAGTGGAGGAAAAGGAAAGCGCACTGGTAACAGCAAGATGCCAACCAATCAATGCATTAGGGACAACTGAGCTAGAAAATCCATTCTGAAAACGGATTCTGGCCAGATGGTGGAATTAGTGGCTGAAAGTTTAATGAGATACAGGATATTTACAGAGTCTCAAAGTATCTTCCCCAAATTATTTATCATTTGCCAAAGAAAAACTAAGAACCTTCCACGGCAAAAGCCTGCTGGACACCAGCCTCACCAAGTGGTCAAAGTGAGCATCACCAGTCACAGGACACTGACCTCATGGCCTCCTAATATGGCAGCACGAGCCGTGCACAGCGTCACTTCTGTGGTATTCGCTCAAAGATACAGGGCCCAAGTCAGACACAAGGAAACGTCAGACAATCCAGTATCAGAGGACATTCTATCAAATAACTAGCCTAAACTCAAAACCGTGAAGGTCATGAAAGACTGAGGAGCCGGCCCAGATTAAAGAAGACTGAGGAGGCGTGACAACTATGTACAGCAGGCGATCCCAGTTTGAACCGCACAGGTCCACTTACACGCAGATTTTTTTCCATACGGAACAGTAAATGTATTTTCTCTTCTTCCTTATGATTTCCTTCCCTCCAGCTTACTTTACTGGAAGAATACAGTATATAAAACATATTAACAGACAACATATGTGCTAATCGACTAGGTTATCGGTAAGGCTTCCAGTCAACAGCAGGCTAACAGGAGTTAAGTTTTTGGGGAGTCAAAAGTTGTACGTGGCGTGTGTGGGGACAGTGCCCCTGCACTCCGTAAGGGTCAACTCTATAAAGGACACCATCAGGTCAAGACACAAAAACTCCGTATGAGCTCTGGCTTAGTCGTGGTCCTGACGTGACTTGAATCGCGTCAGGTAAGAGAATACTCTCACCTAAGGCACGCGGAGCATCGGATAAAAGTGCGTGACGCGGTATCTGCAACAGCCTGTCGCCCAGTTTGGGGGAGACGTGTGTATACACATACAGCAGAGTGAACACAATACAGGGGGGCAAAAAGTGCACATCTGGTGAACCTGGGTAAAGGGCACAAAGGGAGTTCTTTGGAAAACTCTTTTTGCAACTTTCACATATGTTTGAAATTACAGCAAAATTAAAAATAAAAGAGTTTAAAAAAATAAATGTATCACCATGAGATGAAACTACTCTCCAAAGCAAGAACCATCCATTCCCTCTTGGGAGAATCTGACCTGTCCTTTCAGGTTCTTGGCATCACTGATGTAACACTGAATGATTTCGTTTCCAAACAATTAACGCTACTCAGTCTGCACTCAGTGGACACCCGGCTGGAGCCTAAGGTCCTGACTTCGGCGTTTCTTCCAGCTGCGGAAAATATCAAGTTACCACCTGCTTAGATCTTTTTTTTTTTTTCGTTTTCGTGTTGCACTGTTCTTAAAAATACAGATAGAAGACACAGGAAAGAACCAACATTTAAAACACAGCACACAAGGAATCCTGAGTACACATTCAACAGGACTCTAAGTATTAGGTGACAGGCATGCGAAGGCTACACTGCATCACACTCAACACAAAAAGTAAGAATGCATTAAAATCCGTGTTGTCATTTACTCATGCAACTTAATTTTATCATCTTATATGCAGGAAGACTTTTTCATTTTTTAAAAATAAGGAATGGGCTCTGGAAAAAAATGCTGGAGAGCAAATAGTAAAATTGAAGGTTAAAATATCTGGATGAAGGAAAGTTTGGGATGAGGCTACATTTGAGAACCATCGAAAAGTACCTGAAGCGGTTGCTGCTGGGATGAAAAAGCAGCAGAAACATTTGGCGGAAGCTGGGTTGCTATAGCAACAGGAGTACCAGTCTGCCCATCCTTTCCTGTCACAACTTTTACCTGAGAGGAAATATTTTGAGAAAAAAAGGCAACATAATTTTTAAGACTGCTCGAAATTTTGTCAGAATTTTAATGCTGATAGCTCAGTGACGTCTGGTGTTTAAAAATGGAAAGCTTTTTTTTGCATGAAATCCTGTAAAAGGACACCGAACTGACTTATGGTGGATTTACAACCTAACGACCTAACTCCAGTGCGCATCCTGCAGGAACTCCAACGTGAGCTTAGATTCTGCAACTTCCAACTATAAACAAGGGAACGGCAGGCAGTCTCTGAGCAGCAAAGCCCTCACGCCCTCACAGGCCATCTGCACGGCAGCCACCCCACTGCCTGCCGTGTGTGGGTCTATCTCAGCAGGAAGGTGCAAAAAAGGGGAGTCAGGTCTCCTCATTAGCACAGATGAGGGGGACTGAGCCTACAGACAAAACTGTGTACAAACAGAGAGAGAACTGAATTTCACTATTTCATGGCAACAGAGGTGTAATCCTCAAAATAATCACATAAACTTTTTGGAAAATAAAAATGATCCTTTCTGGAAAGGGTGTTAAAGAAAACACAAAATGGCAAAGCCACACAGATACGTCCATAAATCTCAATGAGGACGGCAGAGCAAAGAGACCAGCTTTTGCTCAGCAAAGGCTGATTTCTTTGCAGGAGAAGAGCTGACGAAGAGTCAGATTGCTTTAGCTGTACCGTACAACAAAGTAAGCTCCACCAACATACTGCAGACTACACGACACAAAGGCACAAAATACAGTGCGTTACGGTGTCCCTCACCACTGCCCTGGCTGAGTGGCTCCTTTTTCAGGAAACACAAGTAGAAGGATCTTAGGAATCACTACAGTATTGAAAAATCTCAAATGCGGGATGTATGAAGCACCCATTCCAGGCACCCCAAAATTTCACTATCTAAAAAAGATTCTACGTTAAATATCACTCAGTAGGTATTTGCACACATGTGAGTTCAAAATACCTCAAATTGGAGAGTATATCTAAAAATGCAAAAATTCTCCCAGTTTTTGCCGTAACAACTGTATTTCCATCATGAAGACACCACAAAGACATGCCTAGTGATGTGGAGTCATGACTGATACACTACAAAAAGCTAGTGACTCCAATCCCTGTTTAAAAACCACATGTGTGGTGTTTTTAGTGGTGGACCAGTGTTAAGTAAAATGGGAAGTCTACACAAGCAGCCATAAGGTGTCCACACCTCCAACCTCAGAGCTGGACGAGACCCACAGCCCCATCTGACTACGGGCAAGGCTGGGTCACGCCAGGCCAGCCTCTGGAAACTGGATGGCCTTGCTCTGGATCAAAGTGCTCAGTCCTGGACCAGCACTGCTCACAGGGCTGTCCTGCACCTTCCTCCCGACATCCAGAGCAGCTCCTCCCCTCCGTGCAGGAAAAGACCAAAATACATCTTCAATCTTACTCCTGGATCAAATCCTTATGAAACCACGTCCTAGAAACACCCCAGGCTCATAGGTTAGGTTATGTTTTATTTACGGTTGCCTAGACTCAAATCTGCAAAGCATGGTCCTCTAATTATTAAACTGCTGTTTCTCACCTCGTCATTGATAACCTCAGACTTTTCTTCCTCCTCCTCCTCCTCCTCCTCCTCCTCCTCATCCTCCTCCTCCTCCAGGTCCAAATCATTCTGCCTAAGATAAGCTTGCAACGGGGCATAATGCTTCTTCTTGAAAGCCAAGAAATCCATCATGTTCCCTTGAAGGTGTTGCAAGAAGAACAGCTCAATCAAGTACTCCTTGAAGGCCTCCTTCAGCGCCTCCATCTCTCTGTAGTGGTAGTCCAGGCACTGCTTCCTCATCTGGGCCAGCTCCTGAGAGGCCGGGGGGATCTCCTCCAACTTCTTGGGGGCCTTCCTCACCCCTGCACTCCCCGCAGACGTGAGAGGAAGACTGGAGAGGCCCGGGGGCACCGCAGTCCTGGAGGGGCTGGTAGGGGGCGGTGGGGAGGTCATCCCAAAGGCCGAAGCCCCCCCGACCCCGACCCCGACCCCAGGGAGCAGGGGTCTGGTCAGCGGCGGCCCCTGCAGCACCTGCTGCTGCTGGATCAGCTGCCCCTGGATGATGCTGCTGATCTGGGGTGGCAAGCTTGCCGTGGTGATGTGGCCGGGACTGGCCAGGGGCTGCAGGCTGGCCGCACCCGCAGCCGCGGGGCTCTGGGGCCCCAGGTGGTGGACAGTGCCCCCAGACTGTGCGTGGGGCTGTGACAGTCTCCGTTCTCGGACCGCGATGGGAGCCCCTGCATGCTGCAACTGCACCTGGGTGCCCGGAGCCATCTGAGCAAGGCCCGAGCTGTCTTGAAACACAAAGTGCCCGCCACTAGACGGGCTCAGGCTCATCTGCCTCACTAACACGCTGGCGTCCACGAAGCCCCCGGTGGGACTGCTGCTGCAAAGGCCCAGGCCAGGGCCAGGGGTGCCCGCCCGCACGCTCTGCAGGCCCGGCCCCGGCCCGGGACTGGGCTGGGTGGGACTCTGAGTCTGCACCTGTTGGGGTAGAGGCGAGGTGACCTGGATGTACGACGGAGATCCATGCTCAAAGCGCCTCTGCTGGGCACTGAACTGGAAACCTGGAGAAGTGGGGCTGGGGAGCGGCAGAGGGGCGAGCGTGATCTGCGGGTTTCCTCCCACCACTGGGCCAACGCTCTGAAGGGCGATGTTCACGTTCTGCCCGGTCACGGGACTCCTATTCATCAGCTGCTGAACTTGGTAACCAGGAGACTGAGGTGCGGATGGGCTGGCCGACGGCGCGAAGGGCGTGGCAGGGGACTGGGGTGGATTTGGGTGGGCCTGCTCTTCTCCTTCGCTGCTGGCGAAGGCCCTGGACCTCTGCAGCTGGTGCTGGACACTCTGAGGGCCGCTGCCATGGTGCATTATCGCCCCCCTTTTTAATCCAACTTAATGTTCTCCTGAAAAATCAAAGTTAAAATCAAGTTACTTGAAGACAATTGTAAGCATCTGATCAGCACTTACTACGAGTACCATTTAGCAGCACTGGAGAGAGAGGCTGAAGGTACGTTCCGACCGGCATCTGACGCAAATGAGTCATGAATTCTTATCGAGCCATGAAAGAGATGGCACTGGACACGATGCCCCTCAACACACATGAGCAACAGGTCCTTCTGGGTCACTGCTGGGACCCGTAGGTGCGTCATCCCGGCCAGCTACCGTGAAAGGTAACCAGCATCGCTAGCTCAAGGCCAAGCAGGATCTGAACTGAGCACTGGCACTTGTGACCAGTACGTTTCTTCCCAGAAGCCTTCTCCTAGCCTAGTGGCCCCGCTCCATTCCCACATGCAGGGGGGCTGTTTGCCTGTCTGTCCTGGGGGAGGGACAGCACCCTACTCGCCGCCAGGCACCAGGAGGCAGTCAGTGACTGCTGCCAAATGCAGGCACAGGCTGTATGCTGCCATCACCCATCACCAGAACAGAACACCCCACCAACCTCTGGGCTACACCAACTGCAAACACACACAGAGCAACCATTACGTGTCAGACCCTAAGCTCCTGAGGGAGAGAGCCCGGGCCTGGGCGCCAAAGCCTCGCCTTAGACCTGCAGTAAGAGCCAGGACAAAACAGGAAGGCGTCTCGAACCTCAGACAGAGAGGGAGAATGGCCAGGACTCGGGCCCACGCTCTGGGAGAGTCTCCCTGAGAGGTCTGCAAACTCTCTGGAGCTGGTACCATAGCTTCAAAGAGGCTCCCAGCCCAAACAGTGCTTTGTGCAGAGGCCTAGGGAGGTGCTGGGGGGAGTGGAAGACGTGCTGGGGGTCAGCTCTCAGGATGGGGCTGAGCAGGGGGAGGCCAGTTCTGAGGTGGGGCCCCGGAACGTTCCCCAAGTCAGACCCAACTAGTCTCGGTGTCTGCGAGGGACAGGTTCCCTGCAGGCCCCGGGGGCTGTCTACTCCCCACTGAGGCAGGGTCACAGGGACAGAAATATCCTTCCTCCACTGGAAAGTCTCAAGTCAACTGACACACCTCACTCCCCATGTCCTGGTGTTCCTGCCACCCTGCCCCCAAAACAAGCAAGACAGCTGGCCCTGTCATCCTCAGGGCATCACAAGCTATCTCACAGAAGACAGGGATAAAAACATCAGAAACCAGAAGTTACAAAAGTTACAGTGCGAAAATACATATACACATGGAACCAGTCCTGAGACAGATGGATACGTGGCATCAGAAGCTACAGAACGGAGGGGTACTGGGGGTACACAAATCAGTGCCTATCTACGCAGCAGAATAGGCGCTGTCTGATCTAAAGGCTACCTCTGAAGACAGAGTCCCAGGATCGTGGCAAGCTGCAGCACACACGTCTAGCAGGAAGTCAGGGGAGGAACGGCCGTCGTGGGCAGCCCACCAGCGCCCTCCCACCCTCGCCCCCGAGCAGCACAGCGGCTCAGGGCCGGGGGCCCAGCACGCCCACTGCCTTCAGAACGAGCTTCTGCTCCTGATCCTTGTAAACAAGCACACGTGACACACACACGCACGAGGGCGTATTGAGGATTATTTCCTTAGAATACGTTCCCAGAACATCAAAGGTGCGCAAGGAGAGAGAACAAAGGCCAGAAACCAGCTCTCCCACATACAACAATTCACAGAACCGGGGGAATGTACGAGCACCGCACGAGCAAAGACACAGACTGAAAATCCTGTTTAAATCCTCACCACAAGTCACTCACCAAAACAAACGAAGCATCTTATAAGGTAACATCCCAAGTTTTATACCAATTATAGAAATGTGAAAACAGAAATACAAAGAGAATACAAAAATGAATACTTACTAAAGCTCTGAAGGGAATTCAAGTTCCTAAACTTAAAACAGTAAAGTTGTATCTGAAAAGACAGATGGATTTGAAGACATGCAAAATTTAAAAATGTTTAAAACTCAAAAGTAAGGGCGCCTGGGTGGCTCAGTTGCTTAAGCGACTGCCTTCGGCTCCGGTCATGATCCTGGAGTCCCGGGATCGAGTCCCGCATCGGGCTCCCTGCTCAGCGGGGGGTCTGCTTCTCCCTCTGACCCGCTTCCCTCTCGTGCTCTCTGTCTCTCATTCTCTCTCTCTCTCTCAAATAAATAAATCTTAAAAAAAATTAAAAAAAAAAAAAGAAAAGGGCACCTGGTGGCTCAGTTGGTTGAGCTACTGCCTTCGGCTCAGGTCATGATCCTGGAGTCCTGGGATCGAGTCCCGCATCGGGCTCCCTGCTCGGTGGGGAGCCTGCTTCTCCCTCTGACCCTCCTCCCTCTCATGCTCTCTCTATCTCATTCTCTCTCTCAAATAAATAAATAAAATCTTTAAAAAAAAAAAAACAACTCAAAAGTAAATCATCAAAATCCTGAATATCTGGGGTAGTTATGACGGGGAGCTACCACTAATACTAGAGAAAGCACTCATACAAACTGGAAATCCCTGCAATCCCACAGAAAAGTGGAATAAGGACGAGAGACAGTCTACAAAAAAAAAGCATCTACTTAACCAGCTTGAAGGAAAACGTCCAACCTCAGCACTAATAAAAGCAACACAGACTGAAATAAGCATCTCCCAGATCCACTTGGCCAAGATGCTACGTCACACAGCTGATGCCCTGCCAACCCCGCTATGGGGGTGTGGGAGGCAGACGGGGACACAGAGCAGAGATCTCAAAGGGCTCGAGCCCAGAACATGCCTGACGGGGTGGGCGGCAGGGCTGGGAAAGCAGAAGCGACCCCGTCTCGCCCCATGACCTTTGACCTAGTCCTAGTCTCTCTGGAAGTCTCTCCTGAGGAAATTCACCTGCCCATTTTTCTAAATTGTGCATAAGAACGTGCACTGCAGAATACAGTAAAAGCAAAAGTAGCCAGAAATACCCAGTGTCCGAGTTCTAGACAGAGACTCTAAAAAAAATGAAAAACGCACAGACATATTAGGTGAAAAAAGCAGGACACCAGTTATGTGATACAAGCTCTACTCTGTTAAAGACGGGATGAAAGAGCTATATCCACGAGACACACGAAGCCATGAATACTGACCTGCACCCGGCGAAGGGACCCAACCGCGGGGCGGCCTCGGTGCTACGAGGGCCGAAGTACCGACAGACCCACGAGTCGCGAGACGCCAGGCGCAGAGCCAGCCAGACCCAGGGGTCACGCAGCGCTGGTCACGGGCATGACAGGATCTTCTGCAACAGGCAAAACCACAGAGCCAGAGGTTAGACAGACCCCGAGGGCTGAAGGTCGGGGAGGGCGTCGAGGGCTGTGGCCCCGTTTCTCCACTTGATCGTGGGGATGGTCACGCACGTCTTTGCCCAGCGTCACAGGGCCACACACTAAAGCGTGACCTTAGCTACATGTAAATTATACCTCAACTTCCCGACTTCCTTGAGCTTATAGTCAAGTTAGAGAAACACGCCCAATCGACGACGATATGAAGAAACTGCTTATCTGAAGCAGCCTTCCCCAAAAATGTGCCACAGTCACCCCGATGGCGAGCAAAGCTACCACCAACAGCGAAACAACTTTTTCTCGGTAGTAGCTGTTTCTACGTTCGCGGTCTGAACGAGCCGGAGCCAACCGTTCAGCTCACCGCCCCGCACGGGCACTGCGCAGGCCGAGGCCCCCGTCGGCCGCACGAGGTTAGAGCAGGCCACGGCCCGGCAGGGAGCGGGGCGCGAGCCCTCGGGTCACCGCATGCCGCGCTCACCGGTGTCGCTGGTGGGATGCAGGCCGCAGGCCACCGCCTGCGCCTGCTGCACTGTCAGGACGACAATGACATCATAAAGACGCCCATCTAGACACCAGGAAAATGCCACTCTAAGGAACACTACGTGCACCCTGCTGGCAGTGTAGGGCAGGGGTCCCCAGGCCAGAACCCAGGAGAGGGCTCGAGAGACTGGCTACTTCCGGCAGCTGCTCCCGGGCCCCCTGCTGAAGCCTGGAATCGCTCCCGCTGCCCACCCTCCATTCCCAGCTTCCCGTCTGCGAGCAGCCAGAGTCCAGGCAGCTAGTGATCAGGAACCCTCTTCTTCCCCTTCAACAAGCAGCCATGAGCCTGGCTCCTTTCCCAAGCCCACCTCCCTCTCTGCCCCAACATTTTCCCAGATCCAGCCAGGGGCCCCTACTTCAGGTAGTTCTGCAATACTGTCACCATGGTCACGGTGCACACCCCAGGCCAAAGCCAGGACCCGGGCACGGCTCGTCACACAGGGAGCACTGCCGTTACCGTGGGGAAGTGTTTCTGCACGTCCATGACACCACCCAAGTCCAGCACACAGAGCACGAGCCAAAGAGCAGGCTGTGAGCAAACACCCCCACTGGCGAACACGGAGCTGTCAGAGACAGGCCAGCCTGCTAAAAATAAGGACCGGGCGCCTGGGCGGCTCAGTCGGTGAAGCGTCTGCCTTCGGCTCAGGTAACGATCTCGGAGTCCTGGGATGGAGCCCCACATCGGGCTCCCTGCTCAGCGAGGAGCCTGCTTCTCCCCTGCCTGCCGCTCCCCCTGTTTGGGCTCTCTCTCTGCCAAATAAATAAATAAAATCTTTAAAAATAAATAAATAAAAGTAAGGACCAGTCCATGACTCCAAATGCAAAAACCAGGGCCTAGACTTGGCCCTCGTGATCCATCAAAACACTCAGTATCTCTACAAGGATGCTCACAAGTAACGAGCTAAATGTCTGACTCAATCACTCACTCGCAGCCCTTACTTACGAAATGACATTTCCTATTACAGAAATCAGTAAAACAAAGTAGAACTCCGAGAAGAATTGAAGCTGAATTTTTCAAGGACATTAACTTGTAAATTGTCTCTTGTAATAAAAGAACTGCAATTAAAACTAAGCTGAAATGCCATTTCTTATCTCCCAGATGGAAGAATTCAGAAGCCAGACACCATACTGCTGGTGAGGCCACGGGGAAGCGTGCGGCTCAGCCCTGCTATGGGAGCTGTCCGACGCCGCACGGGGGTCTGGCATGACCTCACGAAACTGCACGCGCTCCTACACACGCTGGATCCAGTAGTCCCACCACAAATGCACCCTGAATAGCCGCCCCCAGTGCAGAGACATGAGGTTCAGTCACTACAGCATTCTTTGTAAACACAAAACGCTGGACATGAACGACACGTCCACATTTCAGAGACTAGGGACTCCACCTGGTGCATCCATTCAATGGAGCACCACGCAGCTGTACAGACGAATGAGAAAGCCCTCTGCAAACTCGTACAGAGTGATTTCCAGAATTCTAAAATTAAGTAAAATAAACAAAGTGCAAAAGACTGTACGTGGGACCCTACCCTTACACAAGGGGAAAAGACAGACAGATGTACAAATAGATACATCTTGCCTGCATTCTTTCCTACAAAAAAAAAAATCTGCATATATTTTTCTCTCGAAAAACGTATTTCCTAGTTATGCTCACTACAACAGCCTATAAGCACTGACATCCCATAAATGTCTGCCTCCCTTTGCAAAAACGGAACTCATGAAGAAGTCAGAAACGAATGAGGCTGATGACCTACTCGGGGTGGTGTGAGTAGAGTGACAGGGCGATGAAGAAAGTGACACTCCTGAGCACACCAGCTTGTTAACACTTTGATTTTTAGAATCATCTTAAAGAGTCACATAGTCAAAAACACAACTAAATCGATAAGGACAAAAAACTCCCTAAAACCCGATGTACAAAGAAGCAAACAATCGAACTCCAGGAAGGACAACATAGTCACCAATGGAACAGGGGAGGAAGGGACAAGGGAACAACGTCATGCTGCTGGATGAGAACTAGGAGTATGAACTTATGGATTTTTCCCTTAAAACACATCTCCTACTTCTGCTTCCCGAAATAGCCTACAGGCAATGACATCCTAGCAGAACGGAGGACCCTGGGGGCAGTGGGGCCAAGACACGATGACAAGCAAGTAGGCAGCCTCGCCTCAGCGGAGGACAGAGGGAAAGAAGACTAGGAGATCTCAGGACAGTGGCTCCCAACTGTTTTAACCTTATCCATCTTTGAAAAAACAGTCATGCCATCACTTAATGCTATTTGAATTTCAACCTGAAGTTAAGGTTGAGGCTAAAAACAAGTCAAGGGAGTAAGACTAAAGCAAAGCTTCTCCTTTCAACTCAGACTCTCTACAAACAGAGATGCTGACGCACACCCAACTCACACTCCTGAAAACCAGCAAACAGGTAAGCCTGGCAGGCCTAGGAAAGGGCCACAGGTGGGTGAGACAGACCAGGGTGAGGGATGCTGCTGAGGCGTCCCACACGCGGCTGGAACGCATTCGGTGTTGGCCAAGTCGAGTCTGAGGCCTGTGGGGTCCAGCCACTACCACGTTTCGGTTCTGTGAGGAAGCAGCTCGGGGAGAGCCAGGGCTGGGATGGAGACTGAAGTCTGTCCCCAGCAGTGGCGGCTACACAAGGACCTTCCCCACAAACACCCATGTCGAGCCACATGAAACCTCCCTCTTTTCCTGGAAAACACTGCCACCCTCCCAAACGTCTTTCTGCAGAGAATGCTCTCTGCCCTCTCCTCCCTGGTAAGCCTGCGCTCCAGCCCTTTCTAGGAGGGGTCTTGCACCCCCCTAAGCAATGTGATAAACACCAAAAAAATGGAAGAAGTACCTCTGCCTGAGGGAAAAGAAAAGAAAAAAAGAGGGCGTGAAGCTTAAACACTGCTTTCACTTACCTTGAAATGCTTCCCAAAACCTTACAAGATGGATAAATGGATGGTTGATAAAGCAGATACAGCAAAATACTGAAAAACAGAAACTAGGTCATGGGTACATAGGTAGTTTACTGTAAAATCCTCTCAACCTTTGTGTATTGTTGAAATTTTTCATAGTAAAACGTTACAGGAAAAAGACTTTCCACATAGGATAGCAATACCAGATATCGCTCAACAAAGTCAAAGCTGGGGGCGCCTGGGTGGCTCAGTCGTTAAGCGTCTGCCTTCGGCTCAGGTCACGAGGGGATCGAGCCCCCACATGGGGCTCCCCGCTCAGCGGGAAGCCTGCTTCTCCCTCTCCCACTCCCACTGCTTGTGTTCCCTCTCTCGCTGTGTCTCTCTCTGTGAAATACATAAATAAAATCTTTAAAAGAAATAAATAAATAAAATAAATAAAAAATAAAAACAAAGCCAAGGCTATAACAAAAGTCCCAAATACTAAAAAACGTGCACTCTCCTCCCCTCATAGCAGATTAGGAAGGCTCCACACTCATCCCTAAAATATGTAAATCCCAAGGGACATAAACCGGGCCACACGGAGCTTTAAAACCCTGTGGGCTTCACTGCGCCACATCACAGTGCCAAGGTGGGGAAACGGGGACTGAGGTCCCCATGTCCCTCCTGACTTAACAGGCTACGATACCAGGAGCTTACAGTCATGGCGGTGGGGGCAGGTCCTTAACCCGACGGGACAGAGAGAGCCCCGCACTCCCCAGATAGGCAGGATCGATCTCAGCCTGGGAGGGAGTCAAGAGAAACTGAAGAAGTCCTTCCTCAGAGACAAGCCATAAAGCTGCAAGCCCCCAACTCACCGTACCGCTCGCTGCTGTTTCTCAACTTTTTACCCACAGCTCCTGAGGGGCCTGTTTCGACCTTTCTCTCCTTATCCCTCCCGACACCCTGTGAAATTTTAATACCACAGCCATAGCATAGATCTCTGGATGCACTGTGGCCCTTTGTGAGGCCACAAACCACTGTCATATCTAAGATTTTTTTCACCCTCCTCCCAAGAACCAATTTCCAGCCCCTCGTGAGAAATAGCACCATCATGGAGAGCGCAGCTTCTACTGTGTAGAAAGAGACCTGGAAAAGTGCAAACCAAATCAGCTAGTCCCAGGGAGAAAGTCAGGAATGGGGAGAAAGAGCGAAGAGGAACTCTGTCATCCTGCACGTCCTTGTGTATCACCTGAACAGCACACAACGTGAATCGCTTGGGTACCGCTCACATCAGCAGACCAGCAACAGCAGGGAACTGGATCAAGTGTGGCACATCCATGCGTCCAGCCCACCCGGCAGCAGAAGGAAACAAGCTTTTGGTCTCACAACAACCTGGATGAACCTCAAAAGCATTATGCTCCATGAAAGAAGCCAGACTCAAGAGGCTCCACACGGAGTTCCTTTAACTGACATCCCAGAAAGGACAGAAAACACAGTGACAGGTCAGTGGCTGCCGAGGGGGAGGAGCTCAGGAGAGTGGCCAGTGCTAGGGAATTCTTTGGGGTGAAGAAGCTGTTTTTTAGGGTTTTTTTTTAAGATTTATTTACTTTAGAGAGAGAGAAAGCGCACACATGCGCACCAACGGGAAGAGGGGCAGAGAGAGAGACAGAATCTCAAGCAGACTCCACACGGAGCGTGGAGCCCAACACGGGGCTCAGCATGACCTGATCCGAAATCAACAGTCAGACGCTCAACTGAATGAGCCACTCAGGTGCCCCAGAAACTGTTCTGAATCCTGACTGTCCTGGAAATTACACATCTATCAAAATTCTCAGAATTCTACACCAAGAAAAGGGAATAGTACGATGTGTAAAGTATATTTAAAAAAAAAAAAAAGCTAGGTAAAATAGGAACGTGAGGTCATACAAAGGCCTGCCCTTCACTCAGTACATAAATGATTTTTTAAATTTATTTCCACAATAATGCACCAAAACAAGATAAAAATTTCCACTGACTAGAAAGAAAGCAGGAACCACAAGGGGGCGGGGCTGAGAACAGAGGCCCAAAGGACAGAGGCTCTGCCCAGAAGAAAACAGTGAGGGCCAGGCTGGATTCCTGCAGGCAACGGGCACATGGTTCCTCTCCAAGTGGCTAAGGAGCAGAGCCGGGCTCCCTGAGCAAGACCCTGCTCGTCCACCTGTGAAAAGAGGCTCGAGTTGCCACAGGCTGCAGCCACAACCAGCGGCTTGCCCTAGGCTCCAAGGAAAGGAGCAGACTAGCCAAGCAGAAACCACCTCCACACGGGGACTGCAGAACCTCAGGAACTGGAAGACCCGGTTCCAGGGGTGGACCCCAGAGGCCAAGATGGGCAGCCACAAACCCCCTGACAGAAAAGGAGAGCTTCCCTCCTATGCACGAGGAGCAACGAGACATACGGGGGGGCGGGGGACAGACAGAATTCACTGCCATCACTCAGGGCAGGCTACACAGACGGTCCACCTGAAGAGATGCCATGCCCAACCTCATGTTGAATGCAAGGTCAGGTGACTGACTCCTTCCTTGAATGGCCTCACGCCCTCCCACCTCCAAGCTGACTCCCTTTCATCTCTACCCACATCAACCTCGCCCCCTGCATGCGTCTGTCCTCTTGGAAGAGCCAGCTTCCCTCTTCTAAGCACGTGAATTCTATTCCTCAGCATCCCCTGGAATCATTCATTACCCCTGTACGCCTAGGTTCCTACCAAATCCATCTGCTTTAGAAAAGAATTGGTTATTATATTTACTCAATAAACACTTACTGAAGGTGTACTCCACCGAGCGTTATTTTGAAGCACTGGGGATACGACCGCAAACACGGCGTAGTCCCCGCCCCCAGAAGGGGGCAGCCAGGCACACACAGCAGTGCATGGCAGACAAGGGGGCAACGGCAGAGCTCTCGCAAGGTGAGGGACGGAGACAGTGAGCTACGTGGGCAAGGTGCTGAGTTCCACAGCAGCCTCTCTGCAGAGGGGCTTCTGAAAAGAGAGAGTCAGACCACGGCATGTAAGGCCCCAACACTGCACACAGAGCCAGTGTGTGCCTGGGCCCCCAGCCAGGTGTGACTGAGCCAGGGGACCAGGAGCGCGGGGTAGTGACAGGAGGCAACAGGGGCAGTAAGGACCTGTTCACGAGGGGCTTCATAAACCGCCTGAAGGACATTGGCTTTTTTTCTGAGATGAGAACCATGGAGAGCTTTGAGCAAAGAAGTGCACAATCTGATTTCTGTTTTAAAAACATCACTCAGCTGCTGTGCTGAGATTCAGGTGCAGAACAGCTCACGTGAGCAGGTGGAGCAGGGAGGAGGGCACTGGAATAACCCAGGTAACAGATGGGGGGGGCGGCAGTTGAAGGACAGCTGTAGTCAAGAAGACAGTGAGCAGCAGTCAGGTTTGAATTCGATTTTGAAAGTGGGGACAGATCAGATTTAGGATGTGGAAGAAAAGCAGAGATCACAGGAGAGTTCTGACCTGAGCAACTACGAATGGGGAGCTGCCCGCAAGTGAAATGCAACAGTGTTTAAGCTGCAGGCCTCACACAAGTGGAACAGGAAGATCCAGCCAGGAGATACACATTCAGGACATGCTGACATATGACGGACAGTCCTGACACAAGATGAGATCACCTGGGTGTACAGACCAGAGAGGAGGTCTGAGGACTGCCCCGAGGCATCAGAATATTTACAGGTGAAGGAGATGAGAAGCAACCAGCAAGGTAAAAGGAGAACCAACAGAGTGGCATGTCTGTGCCATGAGGAGACAGTGTTTCAAGGAAACCACGGGCCACCAGGTCAGAGGCTGCGGTGTCAGAGAAGAGGGGGGGCGGGAGGACCACAAGCTTAACTGAAGTTGGTCCAAAGAAATGAGAAGAGAAAAGGCTGACAGGGAGTACATGGTTTTTTTTTTTTCTAACTGTGGTATAAAAGGAAGCTAAGACCTAGAAAGAGTAGCTGGAAAATTTAATGTCGATAAGCGTACTTTGGAGAGAAAATAAACTGAAGATAAAACAAGAATGCTAAAGCCACGGCCTAGAGTAGACAAGATACGGTGGATCCAATACAAAAGAGTAAATAATGTTTTGTGGATACTACAGCACTAGCAGCAATTACTTACAGGGCCTAACAGCACGTGATCAAGCTGTTTTTAAAAGCACATAAAATTGGGTGCCTGGGTGGCTCAGTCATTAAGCATCTGCCTTCGGCTCGGGTCATGATCCCAGGGTCCTGGGATCGAGCCCCGCATCGGGCTCCCAGCTCCGCGGGAAGCCTGCTTCTCCCTCTCCCACTCCCCCTGCTGGTGTTCCCTCTCTCATTGTGTCTCTCTGTCAAATAAGTAAATAAAATCTTTTAAATAAATAAATTAATTAAAAAAATAAAAGCACAAAAAATTACATTGTACAATCTCAATAATAAAAAAAACTACATGGATAAAACAAGGGGCCATGAAAACATTAACTGTGCTCATCTTTGGGTGGTAGGATGACTTAGTTTCAAAATATATTTTTACAGGGGCGCCTGGGTGGCTCAGTCGTTACGCGTCTGCCTTCGGCTCAGGTCATGATCCCGGGGTCCTGGGATCGAGCCCCGCATCGGGCTCCCTGCTTGGCGGGAAGCCTGCTTCTCCCTCTCCCACTCCCCCTGCTTGAGTTCCCTCTCTCGCTGTCTCTCTGTCAAATAAATAAATAAAAAATCTTAAAATATATATATATATGTACATATACTTTTACATCTTTTGAAACCATTCAGAAAGCATATTTGTTTTACTGGTTCCACTAAAAAAAGTTACCAAAACCATTTTATTGTATACATCACTTCAACAATCCATCCCAAGGTACACAAAGACTCCAACACGTACAATCGCAGGGAAAAGCTCCACCGGCACTGGGCTGCGCTGTCCTTCTCTACTAACGACGCGACATCCCAGCAGAGACCCGAGGGCTGCAGATTTCCGTGGCAAAGTGCCGAGGGCAGAGGGGACAGCCAGCGCAAAGGCCTGGCGGTAAGAAGGCTGAGCCCTCCGGGGAGCGCCGAGCAGGCTACGCAGAGAGACTGTGAGCCCCGCTCGTTCTGACCCCGGTGTGGCACAGAGCGCAGCAGCGCTAAAATGAGCTGGGTTTGAATTCACCCAGCTGTCCCCCACTGAAGGGCTTGGACAAGTCACCTTCGCTCTGCACACCTGCGGAGGCGGCACGCCTCGCGCCAGGGGACCAAGGCAGCGGGGACGCCTATCCTGCTGAAGGCGTTGGCCACACAGACCCAAGAACCAAACCAAAATGAAGAGCCGGGCCCGCACTGGGAGTTGGAGAGCTGCCCCCGCCCGGCGCCCGGGTCACGGCGGGCCGCCGCGCCGCGGGGGGTCTCTGCGCTGCGCCTGAGCCCGACCCACCCCCGGCGCCCCGTCACCGCGGGCCCCCCACCCAACCCCGGCGCCCCGTCACGGCGGGCCGCGTCTCCGCGCCGGCGCCCCCCACCCACCGCGGGCCCCCCACCCAACCTCCGCGCCGCATCACCGCGGGCCGCGTCTCCGCGCCGGCGCCCCCCACCCACCGCGGGCGCCCCATCACCAAGGGCCGCGTCTCCGCGCCGGCGCCCCCCACCCACCGCCGGCGCCCCGTCCCGATGGGTAGCGTCTCCGCATCAGCGCTCCTCATAGCCCCGGCGCCCCGGCTCCGCGGGCCCCGGCTCCGCGCCGCGCCAGCGCCCCCTCCACAGCCCCAACGCCCCCCACCCACCCCCGGCCGACCCCTGAGTCCCGGCGCTCCCGTCTTCGCGTGCGCGTCTCCGCGCCGCGCAGGCGCCCCCTCCACCCCCGGTACCGCCAACCCCCACGCCCGGCAGCGCCCCCCCACCCCGGCGGGCCCCCGACCTCACGGCCCGGGGCGGGGGGCGAGGGCTCCAGAAAGGCCGGGGCGCGCACCAGACGACTCCGGACCCTGCCCCCGCCGCCCCGGCCACGCCGCGCCCTCACCTACCGGGGCCTGGGCCGCACTCCCGCCGCGTCCGGCCGAGAGCCGCGGGCCGGAGGCGAGGCGGCGCCGCTCCGCTCGGCGCATCCGGGGCCGCGAGCGGAGGAAGCGGCGGCGCGCCCGCTACGGCAGCCGGAAGTGACGTCGCGCGGCGGGAGGCGTCGAGACGGGCGGAGGGCTAGAGCGGCCGGGCGGGGCGGGCCGACGGGCCGGGCCGTGCGGGGGCGAGGCGGCGGCCGCGGAGGGCGGCGGGGCTGCGCGCTCCCGGGCCCGCGGACAGCGTCGGCCTGGAGAGCGCTGGCGCGGGGGACGCCGCCGGGGAAAGACGGGCCCCGGACGGGAGGAGACGTCTGCGGACCAGACCCCGGGCCACGGGCCGGCGGGAGGATGGATGAGGGACTTGGGGTCCGCACGGAGGTCTCCTGTCCCGGCCGGCCGCGCGGCCCGCGGGGGCGCGAACCCGCGACGCGGCCACCGCCTGCCGCACACGGCCCGGCTCGCGGCGGAGGGGCCCCGCTGTCCACCCGCCGGCTGAAGGGCGGCCCCAGGGCGCTGCGTGTGGACACCTTGAAGACGCGGCGCTCGGCGGGCGCGAGCGGACGCAGCAGGCCGCGCGCCGTGGGGTCCCACGGACGTAAAATGGGCAGACTAGGCAGAGCCCTAGAGGGGACGGTAGGTTAGCCGCGGCCCGGGGGCTGGGGGCGGGTGGGGACTGACTGGCTGCGTGCGGGACTGCCCTTGGGGCTGGGGAAGGTGCTGCGGAGTTAGGTAGCGCCGGTGGTTGCCCACCTTCGTGCATGTGCCAAAAACCAGGGAACTGTGCACTTTGAAAGGATGCGTTTATGGCATGTGAATTACGTCTCAACACAAAACTCATCTAAAAAAAATGAAGCGTAGGGACCCCTGGCCGGCTCAGTCCGGTGGGGTGTGGGACTCTTGATCTTGGGGCTGTGGGGTCGAGGCCCACAGTGGGTGTGAAGATTACTTTAAAAATAAAACTAGGGGCGCCTGGATGGCTCACTTGGTTACGCGACTGCCTTCGGCTCAGGTCGTGATCCTGGAGTCCCGGGATCGAGTCCCGCATCGGGCTCCCTGCTCAGCAGGGGGTGTGCTTCTCCCTCTGCCCTCTTCCCTCTCATGCTCTCTGTCTCTCATTCTCTCTCAAATAAATAAATAAATAAAATCTTTAAAAAAAAAAAAAGTATAAAGGGGAGGTGCCTGGGTAAGGTTCAGCCTGTGAAGTGTCTGCGTTTGGCTCAGGTCACGATCTCAGGGTTGAGATCCCGCATCGGGCTCCCTGCTCGGCGGGGGGTCTGCTTCTCCCTCTGACCCTCCTCCCTCTCATGCTCTCTGTCTCTCATTCTCTCTCTCAAATTAATAAATAAAATCTTTAAAAATAAAATTAAAAAATCTTAAAAATTAAAAAAAGAAAAATTAGAAGACTAATGCAATAAAGCACATCAGCAAAGTGCAGGTGCAAATGCCCTCTGATGTTAAACTGAAAATTTTAGAAAAACAAACCCTGGCTATAAAAAGGAGACAGGAGGGGCGCCTGGGTGGCTCAGTCGTTAAGCGTCTGCCTTCGGCTCAGGTCATGATCCCCGAGCCCCGCATCGGGCTCCCTGCTCAGCAGGAAGCCTGCTTCTCCCTCTCCCACTCCCCCTGCTTGTGTTCCCTCTCTCACTGTGTCCTCTGTCAAAAAATAAATAAAATAAATAAAAAGTAAAAAGGAGGCAGGAGTGGGCAGTTGCACTGAGCAGTTGTTCCAGAGCCATGGTCAAAAGAACATTCTCTGTCCAATTGAATCGCCTGGGTGGGGGCTGGCTCTGAACCCTCGTGCCACCCTCCTACTTGGTGAAGCCAGAAGTTAAAAACTCGATCTGCCAGAGTCCCAGCTGAGTGAGGCCCTTCTGTTCACTGCACTTGTGCAACACTGGCAGTGGAGGGAGGAGGCCACCTCCTTCCTGCTGCACTTGCTGCCCAAAAGCAGGGCTGACAAACGTCTCTCCTGCAAGGGAGGCCCAGTGCTGGGTGGCCGTCAACATGGAGCCATGGACACTCTGGTGGCTTCCTGACATGAGCCCCTCCCCCTGGGCCACAGCTCTGAGCAGCTTCTCAGCTGCTCCAGGTGTGTGGCCGTGGTGGGGGGGGGTCCTCTGGTCCCCCCAGCTCCAGAGGCAGCATGAGGAGCAGGTGCCTCAATGGGCCGGTTCTGTATTGTTCTGGGAAACATTCCAGGGGATCTGGTCCAGTCCAAAACCAGGTCCTTGAGCCCCCCCACCCCCAGCAATCTGTAAACCCCAAAATTGCTGAAGAAAACATCTGCCCAACCACACACAGAACCAGTGAGGTCTTCCCTCCCAGACACCTGCGTGGTCCCAAACACACAGATGAGAGCAGCTCACGAGATTTCCCGTCGCTTCCCAGGTGCTGACTCTCGTGCCCATCTTACATGCTGGCCAATATGGGGACCCGGCAGGCAGCTGGGCAGGGAAAGAAGGTGAGGGTTCTTGCTCTCCTGTGTCCTTGGGGTAACACTGCGTTCTGGCATGTGACCCCCTGACTATGCAGATCCCGGCCCTAACTTTCTGCGCCTTCCATGCCCAGGGAAGGATCATGCAACCCAGGAAAAGGCTGGCCCCAAGGTCAGGCTTGCTCCCCTGAGGTTCTGGAGAGAGTGAGGGGCAGGTACCGTCATGTGATGTCGGCAGGGCTCTATGGAGGGGAGGAGCCATCAAAGCCAAGTGGCCACTAGAAACCCATCAGACCACTGATTCTGCATCCACAGCTACTCACACACATGAACAAGGACGTACAGGGATGGTCCGGACAAAGGCCCGGCAGCACGCGGGGCAGCATGGATAGTGAGCCACCAGCAAGAACAATGCAGACTTTCACGGCCGCAAAGCCATGCTACGTTGGGACAAGCAAGAGTCAAGTGCGTTGTAAGCCACCATCTGTGTGAAGAGACGGATCAGATGAGCTCATCTATGCACAGAGCTCTCTGCGAGAGGCCCTAGAACCAGTGAGGGAAGGGCTTCTCTCTTCTGTACTGTTACTGCAAGCATATTCGTTACTTAAAAATGCTGCCCTCCCAGGGATCCTCCAAGGTGGCTACACAGGTCATCCATTCACTACCTGGAGTCACAGTTGGGAGTTATGTATTCTAGAGGTTTGACTGATGCTCAAACCAAGCTCTTGCAGCCTTTCATGGGAGAAGCGGTGGTCCCAGCAGTTATCTGGGCTGATTTTCTGCCCTTGGAAATGACTTAGCAAAGAGCCTTGGTTATCCCGGAGCCCATTACCACACCTAATGCCAATCTCCGCACCTCCTCCAGACTGCCTTTCCCCAGCGGCCCCATCTGCTAACGGCCCCAGGTCCTCAGTCCCTTAAACCTGAAGCCCAAGGCAGCCTTCTGTCCTCCCTCCTGTGCTCACCTCCATCCCCTTGGCAGCAGGAAGCCCAGCTGCTTTTCTGGCCCCACACACCTCACTCACCCTCTGCACACACAGCCCCCCCCTTCACCCCGGCCACCACCAGCATCCTCAGTGGTCTTCCTGATGATACTCACGCCATCCTGTCTGTCCGTCCGGAAGAAGCCCTGGAAGAGATCTGCCCGGTTCCGGGCACACATGGGTGTGCCCACGCATGCCCCCACACGCCACATGCGTGCACACAGCTGTGCATACAGGCACCGTGTACTCACAAGCACACGCGCGTACCCAGGGTATGGACGCCGTACGTCTCGTGCGTGCACGCATCATTAGGTATGTGCTCACATGCCCACGCATGAACACCAGCACGCACACACAGAACACACCACTTCCCCACGGGACACCGCCCGTGCCTTCTGCAGACATGCCCAGGGCCTGCCCGTCACCCAATCCCCCTTCCTCGCTGACAGGTCACTTCTGGGCTGTGCTACAGCGTTGGGTAAAAGGCATCTCCCAGCATCCCTTGCAGCTAGACCGGACCCCATGACATGCCCTGGACAATGAGGGGAAGAAGCTACTGGTGGGTCTTCTGTTGGGAGAGCTCGCCGAGGGCCACGTCTGTCCTCTCGTCTGTCCCCCTCCTCCCACCTGGGACGTGGGCAAGGCTGGGGTGGATGTGACCAGGAGCAAGGGCTACGCAGCCAAGCCACCAAGCCCGGTCCTGAGGGCCTGACGGCCAGTCCCGTAGGAGCCTCTTGCGCCCACCTGCTCTGGCCTCCGCCCACCAACGCCCCTCTGTCCCTAACAGCACGCAGCACTCCCTCCCTCCCTCCCCTCTCTGGAGGCTACAAGCATAGCAAAGACCAAGTAAAGGTAAAAAACGGCGTGACTTTAGCAAAGTTTGTACTCATTTAGTAAGAAACCTTTAAAAAAATAGTGTCTTTACATGCTGAGGTGTACACGGTTAATGCGTGAGCTGAGAACGGATTCGCAGCAGGTCCTCCCTGTGAGGAAACCCAACGTGACGCGGGTCTCAAGACCCTGAGGTTGCGTGGCGGCAGTGCGGCTCCCCCATGTCGGGAGGTCGGCCTGCGGCGGCGGCGAAAGCTCCCGGCACACGTTGAGCCTGCCTGAAGGCGCTCCAGCGGGTGGCCACCACCTCAGTCACTGTCTCCTGGGGGGCCAGGCACCTGCAGAACAAGAGCAAAGTGTGGGTGCTTCCCCCCTGGGGGGCTGTCCGCGAGGGGCTGGGATCGGGGCCACCCCCCCCCCGGCCCGGCCAGTCATCAGGCACACGGGCAAGCACTTGGTCTCAGCCCGACTCCTGGCCCCCACACCAACAGCTCCAGAACCTGACCTGCTCAGGGAAAGCCAAGGCTGGGGACAAGGGGGTCATCACGGGGCTCTGTCAGATCCCCTCAGGGGACACAAAACGGGGCTACTCCCAGCGGGACGAGTGCAGGCCCTCCCTCAGGTGTGAAGACAGCAGGAGGCGGGAGCCTGTCCCAGCGGGAGTCCAGCAGAGGGCACGTCTGGCCCCCAGCTCCAATCTGCACACACACTCCACCCGGCCTCACAGTGCCTGGGAGAACTCGGCACCATCAACACTCACAGACTAGAAGATTCCACATAAAATCCCGGAATGCCTGTGTCTCCTGGGAAAGCTTCAGCTCTCCCGGCGTGGCCCTCCCCTCGACGTGGCCGTGAGACGGGGCAGGAGTGCTCGCGCCTGCCGGGGTCCGATCCCCATCACCTCCCTGACGCCACGGCCCCTCGTCGTCGCACCTGCACACCTGCTCTTCCACACCTGGCCCACCTGGCCAGCTTACCCTACCTGCGTGGGTGGGTTTACAACCCCAAGTGTGCGGGAAGGAGCATGCTTTTCTGGGTGCGAAGGCGACGGGAAGCGCTCTCCCAGCGCTCCAGGTGGGATTGCGCCCGTGGAGAGCTGCTGGGCCAGCAGAGAACCCAGGCTCAGGGACGTCTCCCACCCCAGGGAAAGACTCCAGCTGCAGACTACGGTTAGCTCCAGGGCCTCACACACGTGCCCTCCTCCTAACACGCTCCCCTGGCAGGGACGAGCCGCCGGGAGCCATGGCCCTAGCAGGAGGGCACATCAGACAGCAACCACCTGGAGCGGGCGCCAAGCACGCCACGTGCCTCTCAAGGGACCCCATGTTCCAGAGCAGGTGTGACAACAGACACACGCTGAGGACCTCACAGTGTTCGTCCTCACACCTCTGTCCCACGGTCGGGAAGGCAGGCCCCCGAGCGCAGCCTCTGTCCGAGGTCACTAGGCACAGAGTGGGGAGCAAACACAAAGCAGCACTGTGGGGTCGCCAGCCACCCGTTCCAACGCCCTGGCCCTGCTCATCCGTGCTGTGTGACCCCAAGAGCCTGACGCACCTCTCTGCGCCTCAGCTTGCTCGTCTGCACAATGGACACAAGGACACCAGTGTAGGGCAGGTGAGAAGCTTGGCCGAGAGCCTGAAAGGGAGCCCCGGCCTCCAGCCCCACGGCCCCAGCGCCCACCTTGGTGCCTGGGCCGGCGGCCGCGTGGGCACTGGCGTTGAAGTCATGCACGGGCAGGGTGCTCAGCCACTGGGCCATGGACCGCTCGTGGCGCTCGGTGCTGATGATGGTGGGGTAGATGTGCTGCTCCTTGAACGCCGTGACCCCCGCCTCCTCCCGCGTCCAGTCCAGCGGCTCGTGCAGCCCGTCGTTGCCGAAGCGCTGGTTGTACTTCTCGAAGTGCACGCGCTCCAGGACCAGGCCAAGCCCCGGCGCCTTGGGCACGTCCACCTTCGCCTCCCCCCAGCTGCGCTCCAGCACGCTCTCGGGGGCGTAGCCCTTGACGATGGCCACCACCAGGCCGACCATCTTCCTGATCTGGTGCGTCATGAAGCTCTGCCCCTTCACCTTGATCACCGCGAACTCCATGCCCTCCCGCACGAAAGGCTCCTCACAGAACATGTCCAGGATGTAGCGCCGAGCGCTGGCCTCGCGGGGCCCCTTCTGCGAGGTGAAGTTGTGGAAGCTGTGCGTGCCCTTGTAGCAGGCGAGGAGCCCGTTGACGCGCCGCAGCGTCTCCACGCTCAGCCGGTAGCTCTCGTCCTGCACGTCGTGGTCCTTGTGGGCGAAGGCAAACGTGGGCAGCATGTAGAAGTACGTCCTGGCGTCACACTTGTTCTTGGAGTTGAAGCCGCCCGTGACCCTCTTCAGCCCTTGGGGGGAGAGGAGGCAAGTGAGGACAACGCTTCCCTGCCCACGAGCACCTGCACCAGACGCGGGCCCGGCCTCCATGCACCGAGCCCGCACGCGCCTGACGCTCAACGGCAGAGTTACGCAAACCAACTCATCAGAAACACCGGCGGCTTATTAAAACCTGGGGTTCACGGAGGGGCAGGGAAGCGTATGCTCAGGCCCTGCACAGCTCTCCACGGAATCCACTGCGGACCCAAAAGCATGCCCTATGGGTTGTCCTACGCGAGGCCACCAGGCAGCAGCAGGGCTAAGAACAACAACTACTACAGACAACTTAGAAGTCCAGCGAGAGAAACACGATCACACACGTTCCAGATCGTCGGCAGGACGAAGCAGCAGGCAGCCCCCGAATGCCAGAGGCCCTGCACCCTGAGAGCGGACAGACCCAGCAGGTGCTCAGCAAACACACTAACCAGGAAGTGAAAGAATAAAGACAGGGCGCCTGGGTGGCTCAGTTGGTTAAGCGACTGCCTTAGGCTCAGGTCATGATCCTGGAGTCCCGGGATCGAGTCCCGCATCGGGCTCCCTGCTCGGCGGGGAGTCTGCTTCTCCCTCTGACCCTCCCCCCTCTCATGTTCTCTCTCATTCTCTCTGTCTCAAATAAATAAATAAAATCTTTAAAAAAAAAAGAAAGAATAAAGACAGAACGAAGCACGCAGGGCTCTACTCGTGCGTGAGAAGCACAGAAGTGTACGTGTGCATAGAGAATCTCCCCGACGACACACAGCTACGGGCGAGGACCCGGAACCAGGGGTGCTGCCAGAGCTGCACCAGGGCCCCACGGGCAGCTGCAGCCGGCCCCGCCCCAGGGCTCCTGCCCTCCTTGCTCTCACTCTGCTGTCGTGTTTCATCTGGGGGTAATTTCAGGTTTTCCTTGTCGCCTGGCATTGAAAATTCACTTTTGTCTGCGCCGAGCATCGCCAGGATGCGTCGTGCAGGTGGCCGTCTGCCGGGATCAGCACCCGGGCTGCCTGATGGCCGCGCTCTGGGGCCGCAACGAGGGAAACCACCCCGCATGCCAGGTTGCATGACGAGCGCCGACGCCGCAGTAACTGTACAGGATTCGGTGTTGTTTTAGCAAAACTGGGGCCCGATCTGTGGACTACATGGAAGACCTTCTGGTGCAAACACATCAAGGGGCCTTCAGGGGAGTTTACTCAAAGAGGAGTGTCCCGGGAGGGGACCCTCCCTGCAGGCAGAGAAAGACCCCAGCAGAGCAAACAAAAGCCACGTCACGTGCGAACACAGATGTCCAGTAGCAGACAAAGTAATTAGGAAGCGTTACCGACTTCACGGTAACAATCTCCGTTTACTTGCGCCAGATGCCCACGGCAGCTTTGTCCGTGGCGATGCAGAAGCCCAGTGCCCTCGGGGGCACATGAAGAAACCGCGAGCAGCAGGCCCGCGTGACGGGGTCCACACAACACCAGCTCCGTGAAAGCAGCCAGACGTGTGACCTGATTCTGTTCAGTAAAGCGCTAAGAGCGTGAACTAACCTACGGCGACAGACGCAGATCAGTGGTGGCCCGTGAGGAGGGGGTGGGGCGGAGGGGCTCACGGTCCTACCCGGGATGGTTCCCCAGGCGTGGGTGCACATACGTGCGCACGTCAAAGCTGTGCGCTTAAATACGGGCTTCATTATACATCAGTTACATCTCAAAAGATTTTTTCAATTGGCTGCTTAAAGGAAACAACGCAGCGTGGTTGGTACCACACGTGGTCGTACAATAGGCCCCCATCAGCTGCAAGGCCGGGGGGATGGAGGCGGGACGCTGCCGTCGTCTTCGAATGCTACAAAACGCGAGGTAAGAAAGACGTTCTAACAGAGACGGCCACCAAGGCCACCAAAGAGCCCGTCTGCAAAGACGGGGTGGCAGGGCACAGTTAAAGTCAAGGGGCGCGTGGGGCCGAGATCAAGGTCAGCTAGCCACACGGCCTGGCCTGCTACAGAGGGTCTGCCAATTCCTGCTTTAACCCCCCCAAGCAACCACTAAAAAAACCACAGCCTGTTACACCTACAAGGCAACCGAGGTGATAATCAAATGGAAGTATGAAAAACGTTCATTAATCCAAAAGAATAAACAGAAGAAAAGAAGAGCACAGAAGAGACAAAAAGCAACAGACGGCGATGTCTACGCCAACCAACCAACCCGAGAACACAGGAAACAACCGGCCCGTGCACGCCACTCAAAAGAAGAGAGTCAGATGGAATCGTTTTAACAAAGACTTAAAAATCCTGTTTGTCAGGCTTGTTATAAAAGGGAATCCTCACCCGTTTTCAGCTTTACCGAATCGGGACTTTTGCGTCCAGTGTTTGGTTCAAACAAGGCGCTGCCATGAAGGGAGCTCCCAAGCGTGTGTCCAGCTCATGCCTTCCGGAGGAGGGGACAGCGACCTCTGAGCTGACTCACCACCTCTCCTACCAACCGCTCAGCAACCGCCCCGGCGTCCTGATTCCACACCAGACAAATCTGGTGAGGCTTCACATCCCTGCGAGACCAGCCACCACGCGGCACGTGGCCCTGCCCTGCTGCGCTTACCCAGTATCCGAATGTGAGGCGGAAGGTGGCTGTTGATCTTCTCTAAAATGTCGTCAATCAGCCACACCTTCAGGGACACGACCTGGCCGGCCGCAGACACACCCTGCAAAGGAAGCAGAAGGGTCAGGCACACCCTCCGAAAGATGGTCTCCTGGACCAAGGACCAGCCACCGCTGCACCGTTTCCTGTACAAGTTCTGGCTTTAGAAACGCATTTGAGGGGCTGGTGAGACCCGAGGATGGCACTCAGTCCGCCAAAGAGCCAGGCGAGCACAACCGGGGAAGGATCACCGATGGCCTCGGGGCCCTGCGAAACACACGTCATGCAGGTAGGAAACGAAGGCCCCCTCGGCCCGGACTCCGCACGATGTGGGGAAAAGAGCAAGCGATTCCTTAGGAGAATGGGAGGCCGGGCAAGGAAGAGCGGTCGCCCCACCTCGCCCACGGTGTCGCTGCCCCTGCTCCAGCTGCCCGCTCACCCGCGCCCCTGACGCTCCACCTCGCGCTCCAGCACAAGCCCACACCATCCACATCCCCCATCTCGTCTCCCCTCGTCGTGCGGACAACGGGTGCAGCCCAGGGGCCTTCTGAGAGCCCACGCTCGCCCAACTTCCAGGCCAGCGCCCAGCTGTAATCATCCTGATTTGCCCCGAGCGACCACTGCCCATCTCTCCCGGGCCGCGTTTACGAGCTCACCGTATCACAGCGCTTCGGCACCAGCGACAGGCCAGGCATCCACCAGGGGTCCTGGAACGCGTCCCCCACAAACCGGGGGGGGACCACTGTGCCATCTAAGTCAGGACAGCAGTTAGCCTGTGGAACAGGGACGGGGGGACGGCGTGGACAGCGAAGGGGAGCTGGTTACACAGGCAACTCCCAGCGGGGTGAGCACGCTTCCCCACCCTGACGCCAGGCCTTTGTCTAAAAGCCAGCTGTGTGGACGGTCAGCATGACAGGACCGTGTGGGGACAAGGAAGTGGACAGGATGGCTCCTGGGGGGCAGGGTGCCGTCCTGGGCGCAGACGCGCAGACGTGCGGCTCAGCACCACCCACATCACCGCACACGCATCATCGGAAGACGCTCCACAAACCCGTGCCAAGAAATGGACTGAACCACACCTAACATCCCTGCCCAAAACTTTATCCAAATCCAGTCATGACAACAATCGGACAAATCTTGACTGAGAACATTTGTCAAAACTACTGGCCTCGGGGGGCGCCTGGGTGGCTCAGTTGGTTGAGCGACTGCCTTCGGCTTGGGTCATGATCCTGGAGTCCCGGGATCGAGTCCCGCGTCGGGCTCCCTGCTCGGCACGGAGTCTGCTTCTCCCTCTGACCCTCCTCCCTCTCATGCTCTCTGTCTCTCATTCTCTCTCTCGCAAATAAATAAAATCTTAAAAAAAAAGATATCATATAAAAAAAAAACAAAAAACAAAAACTACTGGCCTCGGGTGCCTGGGTGGCTCAGTCGTTAAGCGTCTGCCTTCAGCTCAGGTCGTGATCCCAGGGTCCTGGGATCGAGCCCCGCGTCGGGCTCCCTGCTCGGTGGGAAGCCTGCTTCTCCTTCTCCTCCCCCCTTGTGCTCTATCTGTCGCTCTCTCTCACATAAAAAAAATCTAAAAAACAAAAACAAAAACAAAAAACTACTGGCCTCACCTGTCCAAAAACATCATGGAAAAACCAAAAAAAAAAAAAAAAAAAAAGCGACAAGGAGACCATCTTAGATCAAAGGGAGCGCCAAGGACGGGAGCAAGCACGCAGGCCGACCGCGGCTCAGGTGCTGGGTCAGTAACAGACCGAGGCTTGTGGTAGCCGCACCCCGGCAGCGCTGGACCGCCCGAGGGGAACTCCCAGGGGCGCTGCCATCCCTGCACGTTCAGGCCTGCGGCTTCCGGAGTGAATGAGGTCCGCAACGGACTCTCAAACGGTTTAAGGGGAAGAAAGGGCGTAAAGAGGAAACAAATGTGGCAAAACGGTATCACTGCTGAATCGAGGGGAGGGCTGGTCCGGCGTCCACTGCGATACTCCCCACACATCTGCAGGACTGACATTTTTCCCAGTAAAAAACTGGGGAGATGGGGATGCCTGGCTGGCTCAGTTGGTGAAGCGTGCAACTCTTGATTTCAGGGTTGTGGGTTCAAGCCCCATGCTGGGTGTGGAGATTACTTTAAAAAGCAAAATTAAAAAAAAAAAAAAAAAAGGAACGGAGATGAATAACACCGCTGTTTTTGTATCAATCATGTGTGTAAATGAAAACATTCTGGGGCGGGAGAGATGGCTAAGGGGCCTGGGGTCCTTGCTGGAGAGATGAAAGTGTCCCCAGACCAGCTGCAGGGACGGCCGCACAACTCTGCGAACATACTAGAATCCCCTGACTCACACACACTGGGCAGGCAAACTGCAAGGAGTAAACTGTATCTCAATAAAGCTGCTTTTATGGGGCACCTGGGTGGCTCAGTCGGTTAAGCGACTGCCTTCGGCTCAGGTCATGATCCTGGAGTCCCTGGATCGAGTCCCGCATCGGGCTCCCTGCTCGGCGGGGAGTCTGCTTCTCCCTCTGACCCTCCCCCCTCTCATGTGCTCTCTCTCTCTCTCATCTTGTCTCAAATAAATAAATAAAATCTTTAAAAAAAAATAAAAAATAAAGCTGCTTTTTAAAGAATCTAATAAAAACTAAGAAAATGCTATCATTTCCTCATCCACAGGGCTGGATGCACAAGTGGAGAGATGAGCTGGGATGTTAGTGTCGGAAGTGTCGGGTTTCTTCAGGTTCCCCAAACCGTAAGAGGGAAAAACATCTGAACAGAACAATCTCCAACAACACTGGGTTAAGCACCTCGCTCTGAAACGCTCTCTCCGTTAGTTATCTGCTTGCCTTCTGCCTTGAAAACTAGCAGAAAACTGTCACTAGGCCAATTAAAAAAAAAAGGAAACTGTAGGAACCACAGGACTCGCGCCTGAGCCGTGGGAAACGTTACCGCGTCACCTACGAGACGCAAACCCACAGTCCCGCGTCTGTTCTCCGCTATCTGTACGACGCACCAGTTCTGTGGTCCCCACCTGGCGCGTGAACCCAGGGGATCTGCTACCTGTGGACCTGGGCGTTGTTTGGCTGCTCAGGACGCTGACCAGCCCGTGTCTGTGTCACATCCCCAGGGACCTCAGGTGGCCACAGAAGCATCCCAGGGTCAGGGCTGCAGAGCGGGGGCAAAAGGCATGCAGTGCACTCTGCATTTCATACCTACCGGAGAAGAGCTTGAGGTCTGTGCCTCTGCCCTACCCGCCTGCCCAGCTCCCCTCCACTCTCCTTGGGGAGCTGCTGCCCATGCCAGACCGACACCCAGGAACACGACAGGGCAAGACTGAGCCCAGGACACACGTGTGAGGCAGTGAGTAAGTGTGCTGAGACCCAATCTTGGGACCGAGTGGACAGCACGGGGCCACAGCCACTGGGGCTCCCTGGTCCACGAGCCGCGGCCAGTGTGGTGGTGACGCACCATGAGTGTGGAGTACGTAGCGGACTGCCAAGCCGGGACACGCACACACGTGCACGCGCACACACAACGGGACCTGTGTTCCCATTACACTGTGACGAAAGACTGTTCTCAAACTAAGCTGAAACAGATGACTCACACCCGGGTCACCTCTTTCCTTTCCCCTCTTGGAAAACGGGACATTCAATCCTCTGTGTACTGGCAAGCTTGAGCTGCGTGGATATCGTGACCACCGTGCGGCCACCTACAGGGGCCACGCAGGAGAATGCACGGACACGAAGTCTGGCCCGCAGCGAGCACCCAGGTCCAGCCACACCTGGACTGGAAATGCTTGAGAACTTCCTGGTGACACGAGGTGACGGCTTTCTTCCCATTTTGGCTAGTTCGGTCTGTGCATCTGTCATTCACAGCCAAGAGTCTTGACGAATAAAGACGCTGACGTGTGGTGTGAAGGACGTACAGATCAGGAGCTTCAGGTGCCGCTCGAACCTGCTGGGGGGGGGGGGGGGGGCAGAGATGGCGCCTACCTTATCTGTCCGGGCGCACCGCTGGAAGGACATCTTCTTCATATCTTCGCCGTGATTTTCAGGAATACAACCCGACTGGACCAGGGCAGACACCAAGTCATCTTCGATGGTCTTGAATTGTGAGGACCCAACATTCCTCTGAAGGAACAGATAGAAAACCAGTTTTCTTCACTTAGTCGCTGCCCACAGATGGGAACCCTGGGCCTGAGCTGCTCCCCGCAGGGTGCCTGGGTCCTGGGCCCACATCTGCGGCCCTGGGAATACACCGTGGCTCTTCCCCGTCCCGTGGCAACTGGGATGGTCACCTGAGAGTACCCAGTCTCTAGAAACAGCCCACCCTGGGCAGCCAGGTCAAACAGCCCACAGAGAGCATCACCCAACAGTTTCCTCCCACCTGGTCAGGTCTGAAACCAGCGCCCCTCTGGCCAGAGACCCATCTGTCGGCAGCAGCGGGCTGCAGAGGGACACCCCCCTTATCACACGGGGAGGCAGACCCCTTGACTCAAAGCAGGAAACCCACCCCAGGATGCCAGAGCTGGATTTGGTATCCCTTCAGCTCATGAGACCAGCCTGTACGACACCCACTGCTTCTAGAGCGTCCTAACGCTATCCTCTCAGGGTGCCCTAAGCACAACCCAGGGCCTGCAGGACCCCGCACATCAATGAGGTCACGGACCCCCTCCGGCGCTTCTCAGAGAAAACCCCCCCCACACCAGGGACACGAGGGCGGATGAGCATCTGCCAAGATCACCCCAGGGGAAGGTCTTCCCAAGGTCTACCCTACGGTCCCCACTGCAAGCATCAGGTCATAAATAAATGCTGCTCAAACACCCCCACGCAGGGGCAGGGCTGCAGCAGCGGGGAAGGCGGCCGAGTGCCAGGCTCCCAATGCGTCCTCCCATCAGCACGGTGAGCCCGTCACTCTCCAACCCCCCACTTCCCTAACGGGGAAACTGAGGCACACAGAAGCTGTCGAGACACAGCAAAGTTCTCCAGGCGGCGCCTAAAGCAAAAACGCACCTCCTCAAAATCAGTCACAAAAGCCTTCCGTCGCCCACGCAGAGCAACAGGGCTGGTCCGTCCCTTCCTGAGGAGTCGGTCCACCCCACACCGCGACATCAGTTTCCCCCGTGTGACCTACTCTCTTCCCTAAAAGGAGACCCGAAGACCCCCAGTTCTCCCGCGGCTCCCGGTGAGAACTGCTGCAGCCCCCGGTGAGCGCCCTGGCCAGGCGCTCCGGCTCGGCACCCAACTCCGTCCTCTGAGACGAGCTTCGTTCAGCAGGCTCACAGGACACAGCGCCCGCGACGCGGAGCCCGCAGGGGCCCCGAGTACGTGCGCCCGGCTCTCCGGAGTTCCCATTCTACCCCCCAGCCCGAGCTCCAGCGCAGGGCAGACGCGGGCGGCGGGCCCTCCCCGCCCCTCGGCCTCCGGGAGGGAGAGCACAGGGAGCCCGTCCCGGGTGCTGCGGCCCCAGGCTGGCCAGCGGCGCGGGGCTCCGGCGCCGCACACACCGGGGCCAGAGCAGGGCTCGGGGCAGCCGGGGCTCCAGCGCAACCCCTGCCCCGGCGGACGCACCGCGCCGCGGAACTCCGGGTGAAGAGCGCGGCCCCGTGTCCGGAGCGGCCCAGCCGGGCAGCTGCCGCCCGGAGAAGGCAGCGGCGGGAGCGGGCGCCCCAGCCGGGCAGCTGCCGCCCGGAGGCCCCGCCTGCAGCCGGCCGGAGAAGGCAGCGGCGGGCCCTCACCTGCATGCCGTGGTAGCCCTTCCCGGAGTAGGCCACGAGCAGCACGATCTTGCGCTTGGGCAGCTTCCTGTGCGGCTCCCCGTCCGGGCTGCTCCTGGGCTTCTTGGCCCGCTGCTCGGCGTCCTCCCAGCCCCGGGCCCCGCCCGGCCAGCCGCTCCGGGCCTGGCGGCGCTGCTCCCGCGCCGCGCCCACGGGGGCGGGCGTCTGCGCGTTCCCGGCCATGGGGGGCGAGCTGCAAGGACACGGCCCGAGTGAGCGCCGCGCTGGCGCGCGCGGCCTGCACGGCGGGGGCCCGGGCGCCGCGCCGCGTTGCCGGGACAGACGCCGTCCCGGGCGCGGGCCCCACGCTCCCCCGCAGGCCCTCCGCAGGGCCCCGGCCGCCGCCCGCAGGCCGGAGGCCGCCATGCGCGGCGGGGAGGCACGGCCCGGCCCCCGCCCCCGGGCGCCCTCGCGGCCGGCGGCCGACCTCCGCAGCGGCCCCTGCCCCTCCGCGCCCTCCCGCCCCGCCCGGCTCCCCCTCGGGCGTCCGGGAGGTTCCGGCCACGCTCGCCGGAACTGGAGGGGCGCGCTCCCACCCGGCCCCACTCACGGCGCCACGGACTGAGCCGCAGCCGGACCACGTGGGCGAAGGCGGAAGTGGGACGCGCGCCCGACGGCGGCCGGGCGAGGACAGAAGCCCCGCGGGGCGGGGCTTGGGGCCTGGGGCGGGGCTTGGGGCCTGGGGCGGGGCGCGGGGCTTGGGGCCTGGGGCGGGGCTTGGAGCCTGGGGCGGGGCTTGGAGCCTGGGGCGGGGCTTGGAGCCTGGGGCGGGGCGCGGGGCGGGGCGCGGGGCGGGGCGCGGCTCCCGGGAGCGAGCAGGTGCGCGCCGGTGCTCCGCACGCCGAGCGCCGCGGGCCCGGCCTTACCGGGGCGAGCACGCCAGCGCCTCCCCAGACTCCGCGTCTCCCACATCCGTGGTGGCCAGGCGTCTGCTCACGCGACACTCTTGGACGGCGCGGTCCTCGGGAAAACCTCGCGGGAGGGCTTGGGAGGCGGCAGGAAGCGCAAAGACAAAACTATGCCTCGGAAGCTCCCGTTCTCGTGCGGGGACGCCCGGGGACCAACCAAGCAGAAGAACAGATAGGGCATCACAAAGTACTGAACGCCACGTACAGAGGGAACCGAAGTACTGGTGCGCCCACGATGTGAGTCTTCCCGCAGTGGAAGAAACCAGACGCAAAGGGCCAGGAGTGTAGGGTCTCATTCATACGCAACATCCACGACAGGCAGGCCCAGACACAGAAAGTGGGTTGGTGTTGCTGACAAGGGTCTCCGCACACCACACCACACTCCTCTGAGCTCAAAAGTGAGGATGGGTTGAGGAGATCATGCAGGTGGGAGGGGACAGCTCACCTGTGCTGAACGACCCCCAGGACAGCCCTCCCCTCTGCAGAAGGGTAGAGCACAGCCCCCATGTGCCAGGGCTGACAAAAGGGCATGGTCACGGGTGACCTGGGGAGCTCTGGGGGCTCAGCAGCTTTAGGAAGCATTGAGCCATCTCCACAGAGAGCACCAATCTTCACACAGGGCACCACCACCCTCTTCCGGGAGATTCCCTCTGTGGGGAATTCTCCCTCCGGGCCCTAGCAGCTCTGAGGGCATGGGCCCCACCCTGGTACAAGGAAATGGACATGGGACCCCAGGCTGTGCCACGTGCAGCCCCTTGCTGGGGAGCCCCCAGCCAGGCCACATCAGGCAGAAAGGATGGAGGCACGTGTCCCTGCAGGAGCCTGCCCCAGGATCCTGGTAGGAGTGAAACGGGCAGGAAGGTAAGCACTGTGCTAGGTTAAAACTGCTCCACTGTCAGGGGATAGAGGCTCCCTGTGACCTGTCGTGTGGGGAGCAGACCACCACTCCTGCTCCCTCCTCAGACCCCGCCAGCTACAGTGGCCAGCCTAAGCCTGGTCCTCCTGGCCAAGGGCCCCTGTAGGCCTGGGCACCTGTGAACATGCCTGGAATGTGCTGGGGAATCGGAGGTCCTCGGACAGAAAGGCAGGAGCCAGCCCTTCCTGCAGTTGCCACACCCCAGGCCCAGCCCTCCTGGGCCCACCGCTTACCACCAAGTTCCTGCACAGGTACCTTTCTAGCAGTTTCAGCCGTAATTGCCCAAATCTGGAAGCACCAAGGCGTCCTTCAGTTGGTGACTGGATAAATAAAGTGACCCATCCCATCCAAATAATACAGTATTATTCAAAGCCAGAAGGAAATGAGCTACGCCAAGACACGGAAAACCTCAGATGTGTCTTACGTGAAAGAAGCCAGTCTGAAAAGGCTACACACTGATTCCAACTCTAGGACATTCTAGAAAAGTCAAAATTATGGAGGCAATAAAAAGACCAGTGTTTGCCAGGGGTTGGGGGAGCAAAGGAATGGGCAGAACAGATGATTGGGGACAGTGATCTACTCCGTGTGACACCATGATGGTGGACACGTAACATCATACAGGTGTCCAGCCCAAAGAATGGACAGCAGCAACTACGGACCAGGCTGATGGCATGTGTCCATGTAGGCTCATGTCCCCCACCAACGCAAGGTGTTCAGAGAGACGGAGGGAGGGCAGGGGAAAGGAGGATATGGAACTCTGAAGCCTATTAATTTAGCAACAAAATGCCATGATTGTCCTAATCCTCAGGGCATTTCTTCCAGTTACTGATAGACCAGGAGCCCCACTGAGTGGAAGGGGCTCCGCCTCCCAGCCCCATTCCCCACCAGCACAGCCCTTCCTGTCTGCAGACGCCACCTGCACACCGCAGGAAGCCAGGCATGGGCCTGACCCCCCGGGCCCCGCCTTCCCAGGCCCCACACTCCACTGCCTCTAAGGCTACCTCCCGCACGCTTCCATGTAATACTGCGGTTAGCCTTTCTGGTAAGGAAATAACTCGCAGAAACAGTATGTAGTTTTAAAAATGCAAATCCTACAACTCAACCGACCTAGAAATGGCCAGTAAGCACGAGAGGATGCTGGAGATCATGCATCAAACCCCAGAGCAGCCAGAATCCAGACAGAACCACGCGTCAGGGAGGATGTGGAGGAAGCAGGCCCTCCTGCACCCCAGATGGGGTGGACGTGGAGCTGGTTCCCCTCTCAACCCACACCCTCCTCCCAGGTGTACCCCCGGGACTGAGACTGCGACCCTGGTGGCGGGGGTGGACGCAGCCGTGAATGCACGTTGGAGCACCCAGTGTGCCCTGGGTGGGCGGTCTGGGGGGCACACGCAGGCCGCTGCACGTCCCCGGACGCAGTGCGTGACGTTAGAGATGCTGACAAACCCGCGTCAGCTACGCCTGCTCAATTCCAAAGGTTTATTTCCTTCAATGGTATTACACGATGTAATGCAAATGGGGGGGGGGGGAATCACACAAAACTCCTGTAAAGTAGACCAAGGGTCGGGTGCGGATTCGTGGAGGACAAGACCAGCTGGCAGCACACACGCTGGAGGCAGGCACGTGGTGGCCCGCTGCACGAGCCCCCTCCCGTGGCACCAGCCTCCCGGTGGCCTGGGTCCCAGCCGACCGTAAAGCAATAAATATGCACAGGTTCCGTGCAGCAAGGAACCAAGTCACTGGCGGACGAGGCAACGACTCACAGGGCTGCTACGAAATCCAAGCACAGGGGCAATATTTCAAGTATTGCAAAGAAAGAAACACAAAGATGCCCACGTCTTGATGTTAAGACCTTAAACCCCTCGCCCAGGGCGCCTGGACTCAGGCGGGCTTCCTCTGCCCTCTCCCCACCAGTCTCCCCCCAGAGCAGCCAGGACCCAGCCTGCGGTGGGGGGGGGGGGGGGGGGGAGGGGGGAACACACGACTTTGACTTTGGCATCAAACCCACCGTGAAGGCTGGATAGGAGGCTCTGCAGGAACCGCCCCCTTGCCCACCCACTGCCTCCAGGTGGGAAGGGGGGCGGGGGGGGAGGGCTGCCCTCACAGGCACCCCTGCCTCCACCCACATCCACATAACGCTGAGCACCCACCTGGCCCTGCCCCACCCTTCCTAAACAAACATCCTAAACTCCTACAAATTTTCTTCTTTTGTTAAAAAAAAAGCTGCAGAAAAATAAGACACGTTTCAGGAGTAAAGTGTAATAGACTTCAACGTCTGTTCTGGGTTCAGAAAGCTTGGTGCTTCGTACTGTCCGTCCCTAAAAGAACATTTAAATAAGATGTCTGTGTCTCCCCGGGGGATCCCAGGCAGCAGGCCCCACGCACACGCGAGCCTGTCAGTTCATATACGTGCGTCTGTATGTAGGTATGCACACGCGCCTCCTAGTGCGGCAGGGGACTGCGCCTGCATAAAGTGCTCCGTGATTCACAAAGCTGGGTGGGTGGTCTCGGGGAAGGAGGGGGGCCAGGAGGCCACACCGTTTCCTGGGCAGAGCGGCTCTCGGGGCCTCTTCCTGTCCTCAGCACGGCGGCCGGCATCAGGGCTGCCCCGGGGTCTGGCTGGGGTTGGGGGCCGGCCACAGGTGCCCACCCGCCTTCAAGGAGGCCAGGAGCTCAGCCCATCGGTGAGGCAGGGCGACCGGCCGGATTCGGGTTGTGTGGAGCCCTCCCAGCGCCCCGAAGCTCAGGCCTGCAGCTCGGGAGCCCCGCTCCCTCCCTGACACCAGCAAGCAGCACCAAGGCTACAGGCCTGTCCCTTCGAGCCTGGCCAGCTGGCCACCCCCAGCCTGGGGGATCGGCAGAGGAGATCCAGCCCCCTGGGCACAGTGAGCCAGGCACCCCACAGCTCAGGCACAGATGCCGGTCAGCAACGCCGAGAGCCTCCGCTCAATGCACAGCTTGCCTGCAACGAGAACGGCACTGTGAGCAGGACCCTGCCACCCGCCTCTCCCTTGAGCCGTCCCCTGGCTGGCCCGGCGGCACTCACACTTGGCAATGTTCTCCACGTCCGCCTGGTCAGTGAGGATGTGTTGCAAGCCCTCCATCAGCAGCAGAGCCTTGTGGTAGCGCTGGACACAGTCCTCCCGGCGGTGGAACATCTCGTCCAAGGCGGCCGACTGCACCTGCTCGAGGGAGGCCAGGGGCTGAGGCCAGCTGCCCCGAAGCCCACACCAGGCACAGGGGGCCGGGGGGCCGGGGGGCCGGCCGTCGCGGCACACACATCGGGGGTGTGGCACGCGGGAACACTGCCGCGGGCCTCAACAGGGACTCATGCGGCCTTGGGCAGCCAGCTGGCCGACACTGCCCCAGGGGGACCAGCAGCCCCGGGCAGACAACGGTCACCGCTGGGCAGGAGGAGACAAGCTCTCCCCCAGACCTTTGTGCAGACTGCACATTTATGCTACACAAATGAACGTTCTCAAAAACAGCCACCACCGGGCGCCTGGGTGGCTCAGTTGGTTAAACAACTGCCTTCGGCTCAGGTCATGGTCCTGGAGTCCCGGGATCGAGTCCCGCATCGGGCTCCCTGCTCCACGGGGAATCTGCTTCTCCCTCTGACCCTCCCCCCTCTCATGCTCTCTCTCTCTCTCATTCTCTCTCTCTCAAATAAATAAAATCTTTAAAAAAAAAAAAAAAACAGCCACCACCTCAGAGCCAACGCTTCTTAGGCACAAAGTCCCCAAAGACATGGAAGCGGAAAGCCGGGGCCCCCTGCGGCCTCGCCGCCCGCGAGCTGCATGCTTCCGGAGGGGCCGCCTGCGCCGGCCTCTCCTGGAGAACACTCACCCACTACAAGGCTTGAGAACCAGGCCTCCTGCCTGGACCCAGCAGCCAGACAGGCGTCCAGCACCGGGCTGGGCCTGTGGAGGCCGGGGGTCAGCGCTGACCGCCGGGCAGCATGAAATCACACCCCCGCCCGCAGTCCAGCAAGCCGTGGACGTCAACGGCCCCCCACGGCCCCCACCACCGCCGTGCCACACGCCACGCGGGCCTACCGTCTGCACCGCGTGGCTGAAGATGAGCTTCTCGGCAGTGACACTCTGGATGCGGTCCAGGAGCCGCTGCTTGTCCAGGAAGAAGCGCTGCAGCCGCAGGCTCAGGCCTTGGCAGGACACCACGCTCGCCTTATACAGCTCGTTCAACTTCCGCACCACTGCGGGCAGGGGCCGGGGACGAGGGCAGCCTCCATCAGCGCAGGACCCCCGCCCCCCGGGGCCACCGGCCACCCTCACGTCGCCGGGAGCTGGGTCGGCCCTGCTCCAGGCGACCCCCAGGAAGGGCCTTCCTCGGCCCCCTCCCACCCCTGCCTGTCCACGCTCTCCAGCCTCCGTCGCTGCCCCTGGGGGCGCGGCACTCACCCTGCTTCACGGTGGACGACAGACACAGCTTGCCGGCCCGGATTTGGTCGATGGCGGTCTGCAGGCCCGAGGAGAGCAGCTCGGCCACCTTCAGGTAGAGCACCAGCTGCTCCGCGAAGCTGGAGGGCGGCGGACGCGTGAGGCGACGCCAAGGCCCCGGGCCCCAGGCCGCCTCCCCCCCGGCCCCGCAGGGCCCGCGCACCCCCACTCCCGGCTCAGCAGGCTGATCTGGTCAGCCACCACGCTCTCCTGCAGCTGGTACTCGGGCCCCCCGGCCGCGTCGCTGGCGCTGCCCCTCAGGGCCGCGATCTCCAGGACGTGCTGGACGAAGACGAGCGTGAAGCGCAGGCTATGCAGGATCTCCGTGTGCTCTTGCTGCAGAGAAACGGGCTGCTGAGGCGGCGGCCGTGGCCCCCCGCCCTCCCCGCCCCAGGACCTGCCGCCCACAGCCGGGGGCCCTCACCTCCATCAGTGTCTCCTCAGGGAGGTCAGGGGCCTCGAAGGTCACAGCCCCCTCTAGGTTGGCGGTGACGGGGTCGGCGAAGCTGCAGCAGTGTCCGGGGGCCGGGACCTCCGGGGCGGCCTCACTACAGGCCCCGGGGGCCAGGTGACGGGCAGAGGGGGAGTTGACCGAGCCAAGAGAGCTCGAGGAGCCCACTGCAGGCAGAGGCCGGGGGCAGCGATTCAGGACGCAAACCCCTTCCCGCCAGGTCTGGATGCCTCGGTCTACACTCCTCCCCTGCCACCCACCGCGGACGCCCTGCCCCCCCGCTGGGGGCCCTCCGGTCCAGAGGCGGGAGCCGTGGGCGCATCCGAGCCCTGAGCCTGGGACCCCGACCCGACGAGGACAGCCTGCCCGGGGCGGCTGCAGACACGGTTGCTGTGAGCACTACCCACGCCCCACGTGTAAGAACGAGGCCACCTCACGCCCCTGACCTGTCCGGGCCCCTCTGCAGCGCCGTTTACACCCTGCGGCCTGGAGGAGCACCGTGCAGTCCTCACCTGACAACATCCTGGCACGGGGACCCTGGGGCGGCGTGGTCCCGCTGGGGGGTGAGCCCACGGTGAACACCACGGGAGACGGGCTGCTGGCCCCCCCAGAGCGGGCTCCCGGGTGCAGGTTCCCTCCGAGGCCAGCAGAGGGCGCTGCAAGAGCGGGACGAGCGGCTCAGGGCCCGGTGGTTGGCGCCCGCCCCCCGCCCCGCCGGGAGCCCGCCGGCCCACCGATCTCCATAGGCTTCTCCTGCAGGCTGTCCGTGCTCCCCGAGTCAGGGGCCTGGGTCCCAAACGCAGCCTTGAGGAGCAGATCAGTGAGGCGGCCGGTACTGAGGGACCTGCAGGGTGAGGAGCCGTGAGGAGCCGGCCCGGGGCCCCCGCCCCGCATCGCCCAGCCCGCCTGCCCCATCTCACCAAACGCCAGGCACACACAGGGCCTCACATCGGCTGGCCGTCTCCTGCCCACCCTGGCCGCAGGTAGTGTTCCCCGTTATCACACAGGCCAAGTGCGCCCAGATAGGGTCACACAGGGAGGAGGCGCAGACGGGGCCCCTACCCACACGCAGGTCTACTCCCGGCTTCTCCTCCCAGACAGCGAGCCAGCAAGCGTGTCGGGAGAGCCCCTTCCCACGCACCTGCCGAAGGGGCTCTTGTCCTCAGTGGGCCGCAGGCCGGGGCCCAGCTGCTGCCCCTGGAAGGGTCCTGCCTCGGAGAGGTCCGGCAGCGTCCGGTTCCGGGGGGGTGTCATGACCACACCCTGCCGGGCCAGGAGGGTCAGCAAGTTCTGGGAGCTGGGGGTCTTGGGGAAGTCGAAGGCAGGCATGGCCTAGGAGGAGCAGGTGGGGTGCTCAGACAGACCACCATGAGGGCGCTAGCAGCCCAATGCTGGCACCTCTGCGGCCCCACGCTTCCATCACCCGGTCTCTGCAGCGAAGGCACGAGGCCTTGTTGGCTGCAGGAAAGCAATACAGGCCCCGCACATGCCAACCCCCAGGCACACGGGCGCCCTCGGAAACGCCGCCTGTGTCGCTAACGGGCCCGGCCCCGCTTCACCAGCAAGGACGCCACAGCAAGGACTGAGCTAAGTGTCTTGCCCGGAGCGGTGCTGGAGCCTGTGGGGCACCTTCTGCGTTTCCGGGGCCCGAAGCGTGTCGCACGGGAATCCTGCCAGGAGGGTGGCCGACAGCCTGGGCAGGTGGATGGGAAGGGGTCCTCGGCACAGAGCCACACTCTGAGGGCTTTTCCCAGGACCGGTCACTTCCTCCCTGCCCCCCCCCCCAGCTCTGTGGCCCCGTTACCTTGGTGGGGGAGCCCAGGATGGGGGGCAGGGGGTTGCGCTGCAGGAAGTCAGGCAGCTTGGGCGAGCCTCGCAGGGGCCGGCAGGACTGCAGCCCGTGGGCTGGCTGCGGGGGGCTGGACTGAGGGTGGCCGAACGCCGCCCCCAGGGGGTCCGTGGGGGGCTTGGGCAACTTAGGGCGGACGACGTGCAGGTCGGACAGGTTGGGAGCACTGTGCAGGCGATAGCCCAGCCCAGCGGCGTGCGGGGAGTGCTCGGGCGCAGAGGAGCCTGGAGCAGGACAGGACAAGGCCTGGTCACTACCTCGTGGGGCCTGCCCAGCCCAGCCGCCACCAGCAGCAAGAGGAGCGTGTGTGTGAGGCCCTCGAGTCTGGGCTCCTCCCCCCACCCCGGCTGCTCGGCGGTGCGCCTGAGCAAACGGGCGCAGGTCATACCGCACGGCGGATGCAGACACTGAGGCCCAAGTGCCGCTCCACAGCCCAAGGCCTGAGCTTGTCAACAGTGCCCCAGGACCCGACCCTCCCTTCCCCATACGAGTGACCGTCGTGAGCAGGAAGCTGGCCCCTGCCCCTGGCCCATGCCCACACCTACCCGCACGAGGGGATCTGCCACCCCGCATCTCGGCTCCTTGGGGGGAGGGTGCCCCGCTCCAGCCCTGCCGTTCAGGGAGGATTCCAACTTGAGGAGAGAGGAGTCACCAGGGTCACGCCCCGACAGAGCCAAGTCCCCTCCCCTGCCAGCCCAGCCCGGGGAGATGCCCAGTCCCTCGTCAGAAGCTCCCACCAAGGGCCTTCAGGTTCACCTTGTGGAGACGGTGTGTAGGGCCGGCCCCCACCCAGGGAGAGCTTCCTGGCCAGGGCAGCTCCGTGCTCGGCGTGGGATGGGGGTGACGGACTGGCCCGGGCAAAGCCCAGGGGGCTGGTGCTGCCCGACCTGCAGATGGCGGAGGACCTGGGGACAGGAGCAGGCACGAGGAGATGAGGGTCACGGCCACGCCAGACGGCTCGTCCCTATCCGTTCAAATAACGGGTCTCACTCAGGAGCCTCCAGGAAGATTGGACCACTCACCCTCCTGCCTAGAGTGATAACTAAGAAGTGAAGACCCCAGTGTTCCCCCTGGGCATCCTCTGGCCTGAGGTCACAACCACTAGCCCACAGGATCTTCTGTAAATTACGAAAAGAAAAGGGAGGCTTCTCCTCCTGCTATGTTTGTTGAAACTCATCAAAAATCAACACTGGGTTTTGTAAATTCATGATACTTTACTAACATCTACCAGATAGTTGTCCTAATAAACCTAAGACCTCCGCACATCCGTGAGCAGGGGCGGTGAGACTTACACAGTGCACAGCCTGCACAACTGTGCATGTGGGACAACCCTGTACCACTCCAAGGAGGCTGCAGGGGCTTCTCACTACAGCTCTCCAGGGCATGCCCTTTGGCCCCAGGGGACCCCTACATTCACGGGGGGACCAGAGGTGAGGGGGACCATGCTGACCGTGTGGTCTGGCACTGGGTGGGCGACTGCAGGTTCTGCTCAATGCGCTGGTAGTTGCGCACCTGCGTGGGGACCGGGATGGGGACGGACACGCCGCACCTGCTGCTGGAGGGGCCGGCCCGGCTGCGGTGGGAGGAGAGGCGGGGGGGTCAATGGAAACAGAGCACTGAGCGGAGGCCCAGCCCCAGACACAGTGCAGGACACACCCCCGAGGCCACCTGCTTCCTCAGCTCTGCACAGGCCACCGCCACCATGTAGGCAGCCGGGACTGTCCACGCCCGCCCCACGCACCCCGGGCCACAGGGACGTGTGGTAGAAGGCCAGGCTGGGGCTGCTCCCCCGCTCGGCTCCGGGGACCCGAGCCCACCCGGCCCCGCAGCTCCCCCCCACCCCACCCCCAGGTCTACATCCCTCCCGCCACAGCCCCCCCCTCCTGGGCCACCCACGAGAAGCCCAGTGTCCTGCAAGGCCTGAACCAGGACAGGACCTGCGGACACAGTACCGCCTGCAAAGCCCAACCTGGGGCTCAGAGCCCTGACCCTAGCTTGGGGCCCTGCACGGCCCTGTCCCACCCCAGCCCCTGCTCACCCTGAGGGGCTGGGAGAACTGCTGCAGGGTGGGGAAGGAGATGGGGTCCGGCCACGGCTCTCCAGGCCAGCGGAGGCCACCAGTGAGCTCCTGGCAGGGACAGATAACATAGACAAGGCAAAGGGACAACCGGCAAGGACCAGCATTTCCCTCTCCCCAAACCAGGAGCGGGCAGGGCAGGGGGCTCACCCGCTACACATCAGACTGTCCGGGGGGGGCTTGGCACCAGCCGCCTCGGCCACCAGGTCACCTGTGGACGAGAGATGAGTGAGGCTCGGCCTGGGTACCTGTCACATCAGGACAAGCGTCCACTCCACGCTCCTAGGCCACCTCACCCACCATGGCTCCCTGATGGCCCCACACTCAATTCCAGACAGTGGGGGGAGGCTCCAGGCAAGGAGGGGAGAAGGCAGCGCTCCCAAGTCCCCACCTCTGTCCCCCAACCTGACCGGACCTCAGGGCTCTGAAGGAGACCCTGAGTGAGCTCTCCATACCCCAGCCTTCAGCCACCTCCAGGCCGGGCGCCCAGGGCTCCCAGTCTGGGCCTGACCTCTGCTCTGGGACCCTGGGTCCCACACCTGCCCCATCAACCTCTCTCACGGCCCTGTCTCCCGCTCACTGCCCTCCTGCCCCTGCCCTGGGGGTCCAGGGCCACTCCAACTCAGCCCTGAGTCCCAGGAGTCATGGGATGGCCACAGGCAGCAAAAGGAACTATCAAAGCCCAGGGTCACGAGAGAAACTTTAGAGCCCAGGACGGAGTTTTGGGTGGTGCTGGGCCTGTCCCTGAGGCCTGAGAAGCAGTGCTCAACAAATACAAAGCTGGCAGCAACGCCCTCCCTGGGAGCAGACGCTCCAGAGGGTGCAGAGGGCAGGCCCGAGCACAGGGACTCAGTCCACAGACCAGCCACAGATAACTGGGACGATGTGGCTTTGACTCCACAGGCAAGCTGACCTGGCATGGGAGCTGCCAGAACCACCCTGAGGGCACACAGGCGGAGAATTTCGCGAGCACGCGCACACACACACACACACAGAGCTCACAGCCAAAGCAACCCCTAACCCCCGACCTGGAAACTGGGCCGGGACCATGACGAAGTCATCCGTGTCGCAGGACGAGTCCTTACTGCTGCCGCCGGAGCCCCGGGAGCCCTGCAGGAAGCCGGCGGCGTCGGCCGGGGAAGTCAGCGTCTTCTGGAGCTGCTGCTGCATCTCTCCCAGGGACTGGGGGTCAGAGGGGAGGCCACTGAGACTCGGCCCCGGGGTCGGGGGAAACGGGGCTGCTGGGTGCTGACCAAGGGCTCAGCGTGCCCTCCTCCCCATCAGGTTCTGCGTGGCCTGCCGCCCGCCAGGCCCGGGCTGGGCCCCACAGCGAGTCACCAGATGCAGCCACCCAGCTCCCACCGGGCTCCATCAGTCCCGCGAAGGCCTGAAAGGGGGGCCGCTCTGCGCTCAGGACATAGGGCATCCAACGTCTGCCCTCGGCGTGGGCAACGGCGGTCCTCCCTACCACGGGCCCTGGCACCCCAGCTCTGTGTGCACCCCCAGCAGGCCTCGCCCAACCCCTGCCGAGGGGCTGGGGACACGAGCTGGGGGGCGGGCTCCCGGACGCAGGGCCACCCCGCTGCCCTGCCCACACGTGCACAGCACACACAGACCCGCGCCAGGCAGGTCGGCCTCCGGGATGCGAGCGCTGGCGTGGGGGGCCACGAGAGCTTTTGCCAACTCGTCAGGCTCCAACGTTTCCCACCCCAGCCCCTGCTCACCCTGAGGGTCTGGACGTGTCTGTCCGCAGCTGGTGGGGCGGCCAAGAGCAGGAGAGCACCCACCTTCCTGGGGTTGACAGCAAGGGACAGCCCTCCGCATGACTTGCACGCAGCGCCAAGCCCCGGGGGGAGCAGCCCGGGGCCCGGCCCGGCGGAGACTCACCGGAGGGGAGGCCAAGTGCGAGGTAGAGCTGCTGCTGGAGCTGCTGCCGGACCCCGAACTTGGGTACGAGGGCACAGGCACGGGGGGGGCTGGAGGGGGCACAAGTCAGCGCGCGGGAGGCCCCCACCCCCAGCCGGGCCAGCCCAGCAGCAGCAGGGGCGGCCCCTCACCCCCCGTGGGCCCCACCGTGGCCGCGGGGCCCCAGGAGCCCCAGGGGACTCACACTTCTTCACGGTGGCGCTGGCATCGAGGAAAGGGTGCCGGAAGAACTCGTCTGCGGGAGGGAGGACAGCAGAGGCCTGAGCAGAGCCCTGACCCCAGGGCTCCCTGGGGCAAAGATGCTGTCCCGCCCCCCCAACTGCCGCTGGGGCCTGAGCCCCAGCAGGCCTCGGCGCCCGCCCCGGCCGGCACCGCACCAGGCGTGCAGGGAGACGGCCCCAGCTGGGAGCTCCTCTCCTCCCCTGGCTGGGCCCCCCCGCCTCATGGGTTTTCCCAGCGGCGGCACTTCCCATTGCAAAACCGGGGTTTCCACAGCCTGGGCTGCTGGGAAAGCGCTGTGGGCACCCGGGAGCTGAGAGCAGGGGGCATGCAGCCAGGATGCGGCACGCCAACCCAGTGGGCCGTCAGGAGTGGACACACGCTGTGGGCCACGACATCGGGCTACACGCTGTGGGCCACGGTGTGACCGGGGGGCCGCTCACCAAAGTCCATGCGGTCCTTGTGGTTCCGCTGCAGCAGGGCCAGCAGCAGCTGTCTCAGCGGGGCCGACGTCTCCCTGGGGATGCTGGGCGGGGCCAGAGACAACATGACCCGCCGCCCGCCCGCCCACCCAGGGTCAGCGAGGGGCGGGGGCGGGCAGGACCCGGGCACTTACGTGGGTACCAGTGTCTTGTTCCTCTCATAGAAGAGGCGAAGGTCCTGGGGGCTGCTGGCCTGGTGGGGGACGGCAGCGTGAGCGCCCCTCAGAGCCTCCAAGCCCTGTACGAGGCCCCCCAGCCACGCCGGCAGGCCAGAGCCCTCGGCCAAGCACCACAGGCCCTCCAGGCTCCCAGGGATGCCCCCTGCCCCCGTCCAGGCTGTAAACCACAGGCACCACAAAAGGGCAGCCAGTCGGGCCAGAAGCCAGGCGGCCAGGCCTCCCTGCCCCCCAGGGCACACCAGTCAGGGTGATCTTGGGTGTCCGGTGTGACTGGATGTTTGCTTCTTGAAATAAAACAAGAGTCCATGCACCTCCCCCAGCAGAGGACCGCAGCATGAGCTCTCCCCTCGCAGCGGGCACCGCATGCCCTGGGGAGCACCTGGTGGGCACGCGTGTGGTCAGCCATCTGCGCTCACCGCACACCGCCACATTCCAGGCACCGTTCCCGGCACCAGCGAAGAGCCAAGAGCAAGAGAGCGCCCCACCTTCCCGGGGTTGACAGTGAGGGACAGCCCTCCGCATGCTCATGCAGGGAGGAAACGGCAGACAGGGAGGGGGGCAGGGAGCTAGGGGCCAGCCAAGAAGCCGAGGAGCCAGCTGGCAACAGCTGAGCGCTGCGTGGTCAAGCCAGGAAGTCCCGACGGGGTGTGCAGCCCAGCACGGAAGGCTCAGAGCCCCCAGCCCTCCGGAATCCCACTGCTGAGCAGGCCGCTGCTTTTCACAGGTGGTGCTCCCCGGGGCCTGACACCCACTCAGTGCCTCACGCCGGCAGGGCACGGCAGGAGGGAGGGCACAAGGCTGGGTTCAGACATGCACGTGGGCACACACGGATGCGCTCCGGAGCTCGCCGACTCCAGCCTGGCCTGCGGCAGGACGGGGCCCCACGTGACCGCGTGGTGGGGAGCCACGAGACCACCTGCCTCTCGTGAGCGAAGGCCGCGGGCCTGCAGTGCTCTGTGGCTGCGCTGGGACCCAGAGCCGAGTGTCGGGTGCAGGGTGCGAAGCGGCGGCCAGCCCACGCCTGACCTGGGGCTCGCTCACCTGGAAGGGCGCCTTCCCCGTCAGGCACTGGTACACGATGGTGCCGATGCTCCACAGGTCTGCCTTCCCGTCGTAATGCTGCGACATGATGACCTCGGGGGCCTGCGGGGAACCCAGCGAACAAGTCAGCCCTGTGGCTGGAAGGGACAGTCGGGCGGCAAGTGAGCTCGGGCGCCAACACCAGCCAAGCGGAACAGACCAGAGCCCCCCGCCGCCCGACTGCCACGGGTGTGGTCGAGAACAGTGCGGCCTCGCCGGCTGCAGCCGACATGCGGCGGGGAGCCCACGACTCGCGCCTCCCACGGGCACGCGGCTGGGGCGCCACCTACCATGTACATGGGCGAGCCGCAGAGCGTGGCCGCCATCATGTTGCTCTGCAGGTACCGAGCGAAGCCGAAGTCGGCTGCGGGAGAGGGGGCGCGTGAGGGGGGCGGCCCTGCCCCCGGGCCTCCCCGCACGCCTTCCCCCGCCGGCCCCGGCCTTACCGATCTTGACGCGGATGCTGTTGGGGTTGGCGCGGCGCCCCCCGGGGTTGGACAGCAGGATGTTCTGGGGCTTCAGGTCACGGTGGATGATGCCCTTGCTGTGCAGCAAGTGCATGGCGCCCGCGATCTGCTGCAGGAAGAGCCGGATGGTGTCCTCGCTCAGCGTCCGCATGGCTGCAGGGACAGGCGACTGGGGTGAGGGGCCACAAGCCCTTCGGGGACTCCCTACTCCACCGCTGCCGCACCGCGCCCCCGGCCCCGCCCCTCGCTCACACCACGGCGCACGCCCGGCCCGCCGCGAGCCCTTCTGCTGCGGCTGCCCGGCTCCGGGGGTCCTCGTGGCCCTGAGCCGCCCGCCGCCACGCACCGCTGCCCTGTCACACCCCCTTCTCTCGGGTCCCGTTACTTCTCCGGAGCCGCCCCCACCCCCACTGCAGGTGAGCCCCAGGGCCCGCCCTCCTGAGCAGAGGGATGCACAGACGGATGCGGAGGCAGCGACCAGGAGAGTGCCTGCCCCCCACCGTGGCAGGGTCCTGGGGAGGCCCACCCCTCCGTGGTCAGCCAGGCCTTGCTGGGGGCCCAGGGTGCTCAGGACAGCCCAGCACCCTGCCGGGCAGCCGGGCAGGTGCTTCGGGCCCCCTGCAGGACCAGGCGGCCATCAGAAGGCACCGCATCCCCACAAAGCACCTAGGGCCCTGCTCCCAAGGGGCCTTCCAGACCCATCTGTCCTGAGAGGCTGTTCCACCTTCCACAGCAAGTGCTGGGGGTACGGGAAGACCCTCCACCTCCGTCAGGCTGCCTTGCAGGCTGGGTCAGGGTGAGACTGGGCATGCAGCCCCCTGGCCAAGGGGTGTCCACTCACTGTGCAGGTAGTCAGCTAGGTCCCCACCGTTACAGTACTGGAAAAGACCATTGGCACAACCTGGTCAGTGGCCCTTCCTGGACCGCCCACCACCCCACACCTGCTCCCTTGCCCCCAGCCTCCTTCCTGGGGCAGGTGTCCCCTGCAATCCGTAGTTGAAGAGGTCAGTGGGGGGCTTGATCACCTCAGGCACCTGCCACGGCCACGAGGGTTCCCGATGGGGTGGCCCTACGCCCACGGACATGCACCCAACCTCTAACCCCCAGGTGACAAGGAACTGGGAGCCAGGAGTGTCTGGCCTCCCTGTCCTCCCAGCCGGGGCTGCAGGAACTCACCTCCATGACCAGATAAACAGAATTGGCCATCTCCTGCAGGACACAGAAACAGCAATGAGACGTGGAGAGAAGCACCCCCCGCCCCCAGCAGTGCTCCAGGAAGCCTCTCTCGGCCTCAGTGTGACCCACGGACTCGGCACCCACGCCCTCGACACGCCCCCTGGGCTGCGAGCGAGGCCAGGGAGCATGGGCAGCGGCCGGCTGGCTGGGCCCAGGGCCTGCTGTACCAGCGCTTGGCCCCTTGGGGAGTGGCCAGAAGACGAGGACCTGGGCTGTGATTTGTTTTTGAGGTCCTCTGCACTGGGCTTGACTGACAAGAGCGGCAGCCGATCAGAGCACTCTTATTTGCCAAGTCTGGGGAAGAGGCTGAGGTCCCGGGAGGGGTGTCTGGGGTGGACATGGACACTGCCTCCAAGGTCCCAGTCAAAATCAGGGTCAGCCCAGCCCTGAAGTTTCAACAGGGCTCAGCTTCACGTTCTACCCACCCAGTGGGGGACCCAGGTCCCCAGGAAGGACACAGTCGAAGTATGAAACCCTTGACCCACCAATCTCAGAACCACCCCCGACGCCAGGATCAAGGATGCCAACAGGATTACAGCGGGCAGCGCCAGCCAGGCCATGGGGGGGAACACCCCATGTTTAAATGTCAGCACCCCCCCCAGAGCTCCACCAGCAGAGGGTGTGAGTCCAGGACAAAGACAACCTGGGCAGCAGGAATGGCGGGGCGCACTCTCAGGGCCGGGGCAGGCAGACCTGCTCCAGCACGCCCCCACCCTGCGTTCCAGGCCTGTCACTGGGAGGGGGCGGGCTCGCCCCACTGGTCCCTCCAGGCCAGCTGCAGGGCAGAGATAACACAGGAGCAACTCCAGGAGAGTCCCAGGTCACAGGCCTGGGCCAGAGGGGCGGGACGCAGAGAGCGCACCGCGGAGGGAGGGAGGGGCTGCCGGAGGGGAGTGGGACGCTGGCAGGCAGAGGACCCAGGAGAGGGCAGAGGGCGGGCGGGAGGTGAGGACCTAGGAGGGGCAGCACTCGGCCCTCTGTGCTGGGCGCGCCCCACAATTACTCCTCACCAATCAGCTCCGGGGAGCACTATGAGCATTCTGGTCCCAAGTGGCCCAGAGAAGCTAAGTCCCTTGCCCTGGGCCACACAGCAGAGGGGCAGAGCTGGGAGTCAGGGCCAGGAACGTCCAGAAGAGCCCCAAACTCACCCCGCTGAGCCAGGACAGGCAGGGACAAAGTGACAGACAATATAGAGACAGAGTGTCCCCAGGGAGTGACCCACCAGGACTGGCAGAGATGCCAGGGCTGCGTGGGAGCAGTGAGAGCAGACCCCTGGCCTGCCTCTCTCTCCCGCAAATGTGGGAGTGCCCTAGACCCCACAACCGCCTCCCCTGAAAAGAAGGCCCCCACAGCAGAAGTGACGAGAGCCCCCTTTGTACTCAAGAGCCCGCAGGACCCCCAACAGGGCCTAGGCCCTGCTCCCACCCCTGCCCCCACACTTGAGCCACAGCAGGCTTCCAAAGGGGATGGTGGATACCCTCCCTCCAAAGACCCCACCCCACAGGCCCTAGAGGCCCCTGGCTCCTACCCGCCCCTGCGCATCCCCCAGCCCCACTGGCCCACTGTTCCTAGTGCTCCCCAGGGCCTCCCTCCTCCCCACAGGCCTCCCCAAAGGCCTCCTGTCCTGAGAACACCCTGAAGCCTCCCTGAGGCTTGTGGATCCTCAGTGGACAGTCCGTTAGCAGTGGGCCAGAGGGCCACCGGGGCTATGGGGACCTAGCCTCCTCCTCCCCACTCTGATCTGTCCCTCCGCCTGTGGCCTAGGATCAGCCTCACCTCCAGCAGGCCCTCCCAGGCGTGGAACACAAGAGGGCCAGCAGGGAAAGAACACAACAGGGCTGGGGCCAAGGGTGGGGAGCCAAGCCAACCTCGCATGGGGCATTCAGGCTTGGGGTGACCCAGGGAAGCCAGACTGGGGTCTCCCATGACCCCAAGCCAGAGGACAGCTTCAGACCAGCCCCTTCCTGCTGGCCTCTCTCGCCCCACCTGTGACACCCTAACTCCACTGGCGGGCACAGCCCGGGCCAGTTCCCAGGCGAGGTCAGGAAGCACGCCCAGGCCTGGGAAGGAGAAGCCAGCTCGAGTGTGTCCTCAGCCTGCCCCTGTGGCAACAGCAAGCCAGGTCCTAAGAGAGCCCGGCAGCACGGCTGCCAGCCCTGACAGGGACCAGGAGAAGGCCCGGGCAGCATGTCTCCCTGCCCCTGGGTGGGGCACCTTTCCAGACAGGCTCCATGCCCAGGCCCCTCCCAGGGCCTGCTGCCCCATCCACCTGGGGCCACGCTGTCCATCACTGCTGGGTAGCCCCCATCCCTCCCAGGGAAGCCAGCTCTCCGGGCCCCCCCCCAGCACTCCCTCGGTGGCCACGGCTGACCTGCCCCTGCCCAGCTCACTGCCCACCCACAACCCCACTGGGCCTCCAGTCCCACTCCTGCTGGCCTCCACACAGCTACACTTGGTTTGCACTGGCTCCCTTGGGAGTGAGCGGAGACCACATAGGCTCCAGGCACCGAGCCCCCTCCCTGGGGTCGGTCTAGATTCAGTCTACACACTTGAAATGACCAGGATCGCTTCCCTCCTGGAGGAGGCAGATGGGAACTGGCGGCCTACTCTCACCCTCAGGTGGCAGGTTCTCAGAAGCTCATTATAATGTTAAGATGGAAACGTGAACGTGGCCAAAGCAAGGGCCCTCCAGACCCCGTGACCTAGGAGGAGCGCACCAGGGCCGTCCTCACAGCCCCACGGCCAGCTACCCCCACGCCGCAGTGCCCTGCTGCCCTAGGGACATGGCGGGTCCCGTCCGTGTCACAGCCCACCCCAGGGGAGGAAACAGGACACGGTCACACGGGGGCACGGGAGGTTGGGCAAGGGAGGGGCAGAGCGGGGCGGGAACCCTCAGTCCAGACCACCCCACCGTGCAGCCCCCAAGAAAGGGGGTGATGAATCCCAGCCTGAGCACCTGACGTGCACAACAAGGCAAAGCCTTACAAGGACATAAAATGGAGCCCTCTTCATCCCCTGGCAGGGTGCCCACAGGCCCTGGGGACAGGGCTGGCCCGAGCGTCACGGCTAGGTGTGCTGGGCAGCCTGGTACGAGCATCCAGGCACGTAGGAGGCCGCCCCGCCATGGGGCGCTAAGGTGCTTTGCCTAATAGGATCCTGGTAGGCAGGCGGGCCCTGACCTAGTTAACCCCTCGGACGTGGGCCCTCTTGGCTCGGGAAGGTGGCAAAAGCTCCAGTGGGGGCCATAACACAGCCGCCCAGAGGAGCAGGGCCGCTCCCCGCCCCAGGCGGGGCTCTTCCAGCCAGCTCCCAGAGGGAAGGGTGCCCAGCCCCACCCTCCTTCCTCGGGCAGCCTCCTGCAGCTGCCGGCAGGCTGGCCCGCCCTCTGCGGCACCCTCCTGCCCGCACACTCGGCCGGCCCGACTCGGGACACAAGGGGAGACTCTCAGGGCAGGGGAGGCGTGAGCCGGTACGATCCCTCGGAAAACAGAAACCACGTGCTCCTCCCAGAGACACACCAAGCCCCGGTCGCCACACACCGGTCACACGGCAGACGTGACCCACACAGATGCCCACAGCAGCTCCGTTCTAGGGCACTGACCAAGACGGCTGACGACGGGACACCACACGGCCACAGAGCCCCCACACCCCCAAGGCCGTGGCGAGAGCACACAGACAGGCAGCAAGCTGGGGGGGTCCAGGGCTCGGAGGCGGGTGGACCGGGAGAGAGACGTGCCCACAAAAGGCAGCACAACGGACCCCACCCGCACGGAGAAACTCAGGGGCTGAGCTCCTGGGGCCAGCCACGTTGGAGTTCTTTCCTCATCTAAGTGCTTAACGAAGCATTTCATGATCTGCGTCTCCCACCGCCCAGTGTACGTTATACTTCAAAATTCTAAGTCAGGGCGCCTGGGTGGCTCAGTTGGTTAAGCGACTGCCTTCGGCTCAGGTCATGATCCTGGAGTCCCGGGATCGAGTCCCGCATCGGGCTCCCTGCTCAGCAGGGAGCCTGCTTCTCCCTCTGACCCTCTTCCTTCTCGTGCTCTCTGTCTCTCATTCTCTCTCTCAAATAAATAAATAAAATCTTTAAAAAAAAAAAAATTCTAAGTCAAAAAAATTTTTAAGTTAAAAAAGATAGATGAGGGGCGCCTGGGTGGCTCAGTTGGTTAAGTGACTGCCTTCGGCTCCGGTCATGATCCTGGAGTCCCAGGATCGAGTCCCGCATCGGGCTCCCTGCTCGGCAGGGAGTCTGCTTCTCCCTCTGACCCTCCGCCCTCTCATGCTCTCTGTCTCTCATTCTGTCTCAAATAAATAAATAAAATCTTTAAAAAAAAAAAAAAGATAGATGAAACAACAGTAACGCAACTTTGCGGGCATTTCCAGAACTGCCTGGACCGTCAGGCCTACTCATCGGCCCCCAGCTTGGAACCTGGTACCGAGGGGCTGCGACCCAGTCCGCATCCTGCCCACCTTCCCCCCAGGCCCAAGGCCCCTCTCAGCAAGGAAAGGCAAGGCGGAGGACTGGCACTGCCCAGAAAGGCCCTTGAGTAAGTCAGCAGGAGGTAGGCTGGCTCTGTCTGCGGCCGGGCCAGCTGCGAGTGAGTCACGTCCAGCTGTGGGAACAGCCGGCCTTGGGAGGGGGAGGGTCACTGTCGGCGAGGACTGTGAGCATCAGCCCCTCTCCTGGGCCGTGCCGGGCACAGTCCTAATCCTGATTCCTGCCCTGGGCAAGGGCCACCCTCCCTGGGCAAGGGCATGTCCAGATACCATCTACCACAGAGAAGGCCACAAGCTCCAGCCACCTCTCCACGGGTCGGGGTGGGGGGCCCTCCTCAGGGCAGAGTACAACCCACCCCCAGCATCCACATCACCTGATAAACATCCCTATTCCGTAGGGTCACACAACTACAATAGAAAAGTAAACAATCTCAGAGGAACTATTTGCAGGCCATCACAAAAGAGCTTTCCTTAATATGTAAAGAGCTCCTACAAATCAATAAATAGTATTTACACAGCATATATTATACAGCAGACGCAGTTCTCAGCATAACCACCCTATCACACAGGTGTACCGTCACTGTCTCCCACTTTACAGGTGACACTGAGGAGCTTGCCCAAGGTCAGTCACTCGAGTAAGTGAATGGAGCACCTGGTCTAAGAGAAAGACAGTATGGTTCAGGACCCATTCCACTCACCATGGCGCCATCCAGCCTCAGTAAAAAAAGACCAACAGGAATCATGCCAAAGGCAGGGGGCATTCCTAATACTCACACACTGAGACGCTGAGCCTCACTCACAGTAAGTGAAAAACACTGAGATGTCATTTTCCCCCAAGATCAAAGTCTGATAACCGACCTCCTGGAAAGGATGTGGGGAGACTGGCCCTTCCGTACGCAGCCCTGCTGCAAGTCCAATCCAGCCTTTGGGGACCACAATTTGGCAACTGTCCCAAACTAGAAGCACACGTCCCTCTTACCCGGGGATTCCTAGGAGTCTACACACCTGGCCAAAACTGAGTGCCAGGACAGTCACTACCATACTGCTGCCATGTCACAACCCCAGAAAAACCCACGTCCCGTCAGTGCGGGACTGGCGAGGTCAGCTATGGAATGTGGGGCAATGGAACCCAATACAACCGCAAACAACGCCCATCGCCACGTTGTAACAACAGCTAACAAGCACACAGGGCTCACCGTGGCTGTTTCTAGTCAACAATTGCAGGGTCTCTACCACAGAAAGAGACGGAAACACAGACACCTTAAGACACCCATCCGGGGACACACAGCTGGTTTAGGGTTAGAGGAGTTTAGAGCCAGGATTGGAACTAGGTCATCTAGCTTCAGAGTCTGGGCTCTGAAGCACTCTGCTCAGGGTTGGGAACCTTGCCGGGAGAGGGGTGGGATGTCTCCCACATAGAGGGAGACAGAGATCCCTCCCCAAAATACAGGCTCAAGTGAAAAAGGCACTGACTGCGCAGAAGTGGATGGTGTGATGGCAAAGCCATTCGTAAGAACGTGTTCCTGCCCCTGGAGAGATCCAGAAACCACCAATGTCAGCGTGGGGGCCAGCAGGGGGAGAGAGGGGTTACCTTTTCCCAGGTCCCCTCTTATAATCATTTTTTTAGCCCAATTATGTATTACCTAGTTTAAGATTTTATTTAGTTGACAGAGAGAGAGAGACACATGAGAGAGGGAACACAAGCAGGGGGAGTGGGAGAGGGAGAAGCAGGCTTCCCGCTGAGCAGGGAGCCTCATGCGGGGCTCGATCCCAGGACCCTGGAATCATGACCTGAGCCGAAGGCAGACGCTTAACGACTGAGCCACCCAGGCGCCCCGACTCTTCCTAATTTATTTTTATTTTTATTTTTTTAAAAGATTTTATTTATTTGACAGAGAGAGACACAGCGAGACAGGGAACACAAGCAGGGGGAGTGGGAGAGGGAGAAGCAGGCTTCCCGCTGAGCAGGGAGCCCAGTGGAGAGCTCGATCCCAGGACCCTGAGATCATGACCTGAGCCGAAGGCAGACGCTTAACGACTGAGCTACCCAGGCGCCCCAACTCTTCCTAATTTATTTTTATTTTTATTTTTTTTAAGATTTTATTTATTTGACAGAGACACAGCGAGAAAGAGAACACAAGCAGGGGGAGTGGGAGAGGGAGAAGCAGGCTTCCCGCTGAGCAGGGCGCCCCGACTCTTCCTAATTTATTTTTATTATTTTTTTAAAAGATTTTATGTATTTGACAGAGACAGACACAGTGAGAGAGGGAACACAAGCAGGGGGAGTGGGAGAGGGAGAAGCAGGCTTCCCGCTGAGCAGGGAGCCCAACGCGGGGCTCTATCCCAGGACCCCGGGATCATGACCCGAGCTGAAGGCAGACACCCAACGACTGAGCCACCCAGGCACCCCCTGTATTACCTAGCCTTAAAAGCCATTTTTCCAGGGTCCTGTGTGTCTCAGAGGAGTCTAAGGACTCGGGGGCCACTGCACACCCCAGGGGGTGAGGGCGCAGAGCCCCAGCGGAGGCCGGGGCCTCAGAGGGGAGAGGCCACGGCCTCCACGCACTTCCTCCGAACAGGGGAAGCCGAATCGCTGCCGACACTACAGGAAGAAGCACTGCTCACGGCCAGGTGTGCGGCCCAGCCAGGATGGGGCAGGAGGGAGAGCTGGGTTCCCAGGGGGGAGGACAGGGCAAGGGGGGGCAGGCACTCTCCTGGCCCCGGGACACCGCGTCTCGGTAGCCCAGTGCCCAGCTTCCAGGTACTCGCCGGCACACTGGACCCGTGCCCTCCCATGTCACCTCACGTCCCCCGAGGCCACGGCCTGGCTCTCAAGGGGGAGGGAGGAGGCCACTCAAACACAGACAGCTGGGTTGGGAACTTCCCCTCAGCCAGGGGCTGGTCCCGTGGCCTCAGTAAACAGGTTTCAAAACCATTAGTCAGCACTCTGGCCTGCAGATCCGCCTCAGGTTCCCAGTCCCCAAACTGGCTCTCCAGGGTCCCGGACCCTCACCGAAGCCAGGCTCCACCTGTGGCCCCGGGGGCGCTAAGGGGACCCGGCGGGGGCCTCCCGAGCCGGCTGGGCCTGAGGTGGACCGCCTCCCCGTGCCGACGGAGGCAGCCGGGGCCACACGGCCCCGACTGCCAGCTAGAAGGAAATCTCCGCGGGGCCCCTCCCCTCCCCCAGCCTGACGCAGGGAGGGACTGGCCAATGCCAGGCCGTTGGAGCAATGTCAACAAACAAGCCTCCGGCCCAGACAGGTGGGCCAGGCCGGCAGCACCGTCCTGCCCTGGGCCTGCACGGGGGACAGGACCCACGGTCGGGGCCACTGGGTCAGACAGCCCCGAGGCCCCCGCCGCAGCTAGCTAGACCTCCGTCAGTCCAGGAACGCGACGCGACCCACGGTGCCCTGCTGGGGCCGGCGGGACTCTCCCCACATATCCAGAGGAAGCCGGCGAGAGAGAAGTCTCCAGGGTCCTGCTCAGGCCTCGCAGTTGGGCAGGCCAGACAGCGATCTATACCCAGGGGTGCCCAGTCCTCCTCCCAACACGAGATCCTGGCCTAGAACCTTCCCCTACCGACCAGGGTCTCAGCACCTGGCTGGCCCGGGACCCAAGCTCGTGGGGCCTGAGGCTGTGCACTGGCCAGCCTGGGAGAGTAACGCACCCCCTCCCCACCGCCAATGCAGCCCCGGGCCTTACCTGAAAGTCATACAAAGCCACGATGTTTTCATGTTTCAATTCCTAGGACAGAAACCCAAGTTTCTTAGGATCAAGGCTAGCTCACCCACCACCCCCTCCCCCTACCACTTCCAAAGCCCGCTCACCTTGAGGATCTTGATTTCCTTCCCCAGCAGGGTCTGGGACTTGGCGAGGTTTTTCTTGTTAATGCACTTGACTGCGACCTCCAGGTCGTGCTTCTGAAAACCAAGCAGGGATGCTCCTCAGGGGCCTGGAACCCAGGAATCCGTACAGGGCCACCCCAGGCCAGGTAAGCGCCTGGGGAGGGATTCCGGTGCCAGTGGCAGGGCCCCAGGTGGGGGGTGGAAGAGACGGGGTGTCCGCGGATGTGAGGGTGAGGGACCCCGGGGTGTGGGGATGGGGAGGAAGGGCCCGTGGGGGGGTGGGCATGAAAACCCCCGGGGTGTGTGGTGGGGACGGGGGGCCCGGGTGCGGGGAGGGGATGGGGGATGGGGGTCCCGGGTGTGGGGCGGGGATGGGGGATGGGGGTCCCGGGTGTGGGGCGGGGACAGAGGGGTCCCCGGGTGTGGGGCGGGGGTGGGGGACGGGGTCCCCGGGTGTGGGGCGGGGATGGGGGACGGGGTCCCCGGGTGTGGGGCGGGGATGGGGGACGGGGGTCCCGGGTGTGGGGCGGGGATGGGGGACGGGGGTCCCGGGGGTGAGGCGGGGATGGGGGACGGGGGTCCCGGGTGTGGGGCGGGGACAGAGGGGTCCCCGGGTGTGGGGCGGGGATGGGGGACGGGGTCCCCGGGTGTGGGGCGGGGATGGGGGACGGGGGTCCCGGGTGTGGGGCGGGGATGGGGGACGGGGGTCCCGGGTGTGGGGCGGGGACGGGGGACGGGGGTCCCGGGTGTGGGGCGGGGACGGGGGATGGGGGTCCCGGGTGTGGGGCGGGGACAGAGGGGTCCCCGGGTGTGGGGCGGGGATGGGGGACGGGGTCCCCGGGTGTGGGGCGGGGATGGGGGACGGGGGTCCCGGGGGTGGGGCGGGGATGGGGGACGGGGGTCCCGGGGGTGGGGCGGGGATGGGGGACGGGGGTCCCGGGGGTGAGGCGGGGATGGGGGACGGGGGTCCCGGGTGTGGGGCGGGGACAGAGGGGTCCCCGGGTGTGGGGCGGGGATGGGGGACGGGGTCCCCGGGTGTGGGGCGGGGATGGGGGACGGGGGTCCCGGGTGTGGGGCGGGGACGGGGGATGGGGGTCCCGGGTGTGGGGCGGGGACAGAGGGGTCCCCGGGTGTGGGGCGGGGATGGGGGACGGGGTCCCCGGGTGTGGGGCGGGGATGGGGGACGGGGGTCCCGGGGGTGGGGCGGGGATGGGGGACGGGGGTCCCGGGGGTGGGGCGGGGATGGGGGACGGGGGCGCCCCGGGCGTGCGGCGGGGCGGAGGGGCGCCCCCGCGCTGGGGCTCGGTCCGGGCCCGCCGGCGCCCCTCACCTCCCGGTGGCGCCCCTTGAAGACCACGGCGAAGGCGCCGTGCCCGATCAGGTCCTTGCGCGAGAACTCGAACTTGCCCACGGCCTCCAGGCCGCCGCGGCCGGGCTCCATGGCGCGGGCGGGCGGCTCAGGCGGCGGCTCGGGCCGGGGGCGGCGGGCGGGGGGCGCGCCCCATCGGGCAGGCCGGGCCCGCCTCCAGCCCCGCGGGCCGCTCGGGGCGCCCTGGCAGCCCGGGCTGCTGATCCGGATCCCTCCGCGGCTGCGACTGCGGCTGGGGTTCAGACTCCGGCCCGGACTCCGACTGGGAAACAAAAGAGCCGCGGCCGCCGGGCCCCAGAGCCAGAGACGCCGGCGCAGGCGCAGTGAGCGCCGGGGGGGCGGGGCTGGGGGCGGGGCCTGGCGGGGCGGCCGCGCTCTGGGGGCGGCGGGGCGGGGCCTGCGGGGGCGGGGCCATGGCGGGTGGGGCGGGGCCAGCACTCGACTCGCCCCCGGGGTAGGCCGGGGTGGGGGGTGCGGGGAGGGGAGGGGAGGGAAGAGGGGGGAAGGGGAGGACCCCCCCCCGCGACCGTGCCCCCGTCCCCTGTCCGCTGCCTCGTCTCTACACAGGCGCATTAATACTCGGACGTGGCCTGTGTACCCCAGGGCTAAGGACCGCAAAGAATAAATCGGGCTGCTTTAGAGCTGTTGCATTTTATTTATTTTTTATTATTATTATTATTATTATTATTATTATTATTATTATTATTATTATTATTATTATTTTAGTAGGCTCCACACCCCAGGGCGGAGCCCAACTGCGGGGCTTGATCTCACGACCCTGAGATCACCACCTGAGCGGAAATCCAGAGTCGGAGGCTTAACCGACTGAGCCCCCCAGGCACCTGAGGTGATGCATTTTAAACTGTGTTCAACGGTAACAAATTGTCTGCCACACTGAACCAAAACATGGGAAATCAGAGGGAAAGTTTCCATAAGTCCTTCCACTGGGATGATACACAGCAGATTCTTAGACACAGTGTTAAATAGACATGTGCTCAGGTGCAAAGGGCAGAATCAAGAGGCAAAACAGTGAAGTTTAGAATCAAGAGGCAAAACAGTGAACTGGGCTCCTACTTGTCATTTTAGAAAGTCACGGGACGGGATGTGTACATGGCCATAGACGAGTAGGTACACGTGTATGATACACGTATGTATACATCATACACGATGGAACGGCTAACCCAGCCTTGCTGTATGCCAGTGTGTCCATATAGTAACTCATCCATTCCCCCAATGACTCCATGAGATACTTGCTATTTTATGGCCATTTGACAGATGAGAGAACTGAGGCCCAGAGAAATGTACCTGAAGTCACCGGGGGCAAGCAAGGCAGAGCCAGATTCTCACGCAAGAGACTGTTAACAGTGGCTGCTTGGGGAAGAGTCGGTGCTTTTCACTGTCTCCCTTGAGTACTGGCGTGAATTATTCTTATCATGCTCGAGTCCTGCTTCTGTAAATGCAGAGTATGAACAATCCTCCTCTCGGCCGCCAGCCTGCCGTAATAGCCCAGGATGGTTGCACCAGCCTGCCCACGGGTCCAACGGGCAGGCTCTGGGGTCAGGGCCCTCCCTGCTGCCTTCACAGAGCCGCCTGGCGGCTAATCTTCCTGCTGCTCTGGGAGGAACCCCACCCAGGATCTTCCGGAAGCCCCTTCACCTGCCCCCCCGGCCCTTCTCCAAGCCCCAGCACGTGCGTGCAGGCTCCTGACCCTGGACTGAGGCCAGAGGCCACCAGAGCTGGAAGGGACAAGGGGTCTCCTGGCCGAGCACCTTGCTTTTCAGGGGAGAGGTCCCCCAGTTTGAGGTCAGCCCACAGCACTCCTAGGGTCACTTTCCATTCCCTCAGTTGTCCAACACCAACTGTGTTCGCCCAGGTCCTTGGAGCTGACACAGCACAGAGAGTCCCTGTCTTCAGGAGTGGTTGGGGGCAGGGAGACAAGAGGGGCAGTGACTGCACAAAAGCTCATGAAGTTGCACCTGAGGGAAGTGTGAAGAGCAGGCCGGGTGGGGGGGGACAAGGGGGTGCAAGGTTGCTGGATGCAGCTGGTGCCTGGGGGCAGGAGTCCAGCCCACCCTGGGAAGGAGATCTTCAACTTCAACTCAAGGAAGGACGGGGAAGTTAGGAGGGGGTGGGTAGAGGTGAGATTTGCATTTGGAAGAGGTTACTGGGCCCCCAGGGGAGGAGAGCCCCCCCCAACCCCGCCAGGGAGGCTGAGAGCGCCCAGTTCCCGCCCTGTGGGCCCTGTGGGTCACCGCCAGGCTCCTGCCCTCCTCTGTCATGGTCAACGCTTATATCCTCCTTATTCACATCTGCAAATCTGTGTACTCACTAAATTGTTCTATAACCTCCCAGTCAGTCCTCAGGGTGTTTCCCTGGGCGCACAGTCCCAGCTGAGGCGGGAGGGCCACCTGACCCTCTGCCCTGTTGCAGCTTACTACTCTTTTTTTTTTTTTTAAAGATTTTATTTATTTATCTGAGACAGAGAGAATAAGAGAGAGAGAGAGAGAACACATGAGAGGGGGGAGGGTCAGAGGGAGAAGCAGACTCCCCGCCAAGCAGGGAGCCCGATGCGGGACTCGATCCAGGGACTCCAGGATCATGACCTGAGCCGAAGACAGTCGCTTAACCAACTGAGCCACCCAGGCGCCCTCTGTTTTTTTTTTTTTTTAAGATTTATTTATTTATTTGAGAGATCAAGAATGAGAGAGAGTACATGAGAGGGGGGAGGGTCAGAGGGAGAAGCAGGCTCCTCGCCGAGCAGGGAGCCTGATGCGGGACTCGATCCCGGGACTCCAGGATCATGACCTGAGCCGAAGGCAGTCGCTTAACCAACTGAGCCACCCAGGCGCCCCGCAGCTTACTACTCTAAGTGACCTTCTGGGTCACTTTAGTGCCACACGGTTTGCACTTTTGTGCTTTTTGGTTGTGATTTCGCTGTTGAAAACGGCCGCCTGAGGGTCGTGGTGAAGAGCTGTCCCGCGTTCCTGAGCGCAAGGAGGCAGCGAGCAACATGCCTCCGGGAGAAAATGCATCAGAGGGGCTCCGCCCCTGTAAGTTGGATGTGGTTGAATCAACAGCATGTGTTAAATAAGTTGTCTTTAAGCAGAAACACACATAAAACAGATTACGTACTGAACGGTTGACAAAGACGTTGTGAGCAGAGGCGGCAGAAACGGAGCCCTGCATCTCCCCTGGAGTGCGGTGTCCCGCTAACTCCCTGTTCCTCATTCACGGGGGTGAACGGGGTACAAATACTGTGACCGAGAACTGGCTGGGCTGTGTGTCGGCTGCGCTCTTTAGAGTGGCGGCTCTCGGGTTTAAGCCTGGTTCCCCTGAACCCACGTGCTCCTCGTCCTCCCGGGTGCCCCAAGGCAAGGACTGAGTGCTGTCCATCTCCGACCCCCGGTGTTCAGCCCAAGGCCCGGCAAATAGTAAGGAAACTTTGAAAGAAGGTTGAATGAACTTTAAGACCCACCTCACTCAACCTGCAAAACCCCACCACCTGCTGTGGAGACGCTACCCACCCACACAAGGCTCCAAGGCCACTGCCCCCTTCTACATCAGGAATGGCCAACTGGTGTCATTTCAAAGGGCCTGGCCCAGCTCCCCAGAGCCTTAAGGCGAGAGCTGGGCCGGGGGGGGGGGGGGTCTGTGATCACTTAGTAATGTCTGTCACGCGTGCTGGGAATGTGGGGTGGTTTGCATGCCTTCAAACAGACGGAAGTCCACATTTTTTTAACTTGTTCATTTTTTTTAAGATTTTTATTTATTTATTCATTTGAGAGAGAAAGAGCATGAGCGGGGGGGAGGGGCAGACAGGGAGAAGCGGACTCCCCTCTCGCTGAGCAGGGATCCCGATGACAACACGGGACTTGATCCCAGGACCCTAGGGATCATGAATTGAGCCACCCGGGTGCCCGGAAGGCCACATTCTTGTGTCACCGTGACTTCAAAGGTGTCAAACTTCCAAAAAGTTAAAAACCTTCTTACAAATACGGAAGAAGCAGGGGTTGTAAGTTTATTTAATTCATTAACGAGGGAACCAGGAGGATAGTAGAGATGGTTGCTGAGTGGCCCGCCCCCCCCCCCCCGCCCCCGGCCGGCTCCACTGGGTGTGGAGTCTACTTAAAATAAAAACAAAAAAAATACGAACATGGGGCGCCTGGGTGGCTCAGTTGGTTAAGCGACTGCCTTCGGCTCAGGTCATGATCCTGGAGTCCCGGGATCGAGCCCCGCATCAGGCTCCCTGCTCGGCGGGGAGCCTGCTTCTCCCTCTGACCCTCCCCCCTCTCATGTACTCTCTCTCTCTCATTCTCGCTCTCTCAAATAAATAAATAAATCTTAAAAAAAAAAAAAAAGTGCGCACTGTGCGGGCGCCTGGGTGGCTCAGTTGGTTAAGCAACTGCCTTCGGCTCAGGTCATGATCCTGGAGTCCCAGGATCGAGTCCCACGTCGGGCTCCCCGCTCAGCGGGGGGTCTGCTTCCCCTTCTGCCCTCTTCCCTCTCGTGCTCTCTGTATCTCATTCTCTCTCTCTCTCAAATAAATAAATAAAATCTTTAAAAAAAAATACGAACAAAAAAGATGGTTGCTGGGGGAATTTGAGGAGTTGGTTATTTGCAGAGATTTGAAGACTGCTAGAGTAGATTGTTGGCCAGATACAAAACTGTTTCTTGTTCTCCAGGGCAAACATTTAACCTGCGATTATCTTTCCCCCTGTGGAGGAATCATTTGTCCTCTGCTTGACAGAACCCTACAAGTTTACATGAAGATAATATCACAGACCCAGAGCCTTCAGTCAATGGTCAACAGAAACGCAGACACGGGGCACCTGGGTGGCTCGGTAGGTTAAGCGTCTGCCTTCGGCTTCGGTCATGATCCCAGGGTCCTGGGATCGAGCCCCGCATCGGGCTCCCTGCTTAGCGGGAAGCCTGCTTCTCCCTCTCCCTCTGCTACTCCCCCTGCTTGTGCTCTCTCTCTGTCAAATAAATAAAAAAAATCTTAAAAAAAAAAAAAAGAAAGACACGCAGATGCACCTGCAGAACCCCTCCATCGAGGATCGGCAAACTCACATCTAAGGCCAAATCCAGCCCTTCTCTTGATTTTTTTCTTTTCCTTTTTTTTTTATTGTGGTAAAATAAACATAACTTGAAAATTGGCATCTTAACCATTTCAAGTGTACAGTTCAGGGTTATCAAGCACGTTCACACCGTTGTCAGCCGCCGCCAGCGTCCACCTCCAGAACGTTCTCGTTTTCCCAAACTGACGCTCTGTCCCACCAAACACGGACCCCGCCCCAGCCCCTGGCTCCCACCACCTGCTCCGTCTCTAGGAACCCGACTGCTCTGGGGCCCTCGGGTTAGCGGGATCACACAGCGTCTGATTATGACCGGCTCATTTCCCTCAGCATCGGGTCCTCGAGGTTCATCCATGTTGTGGCAGGTGTCGGACTTTCCTTCCTTCTGAGGCTGAAGGATAGTCCATTATAGGGGTGGACCACGTTTTGACTGTCCACTCATGCATTAATGGACCCTGGGGTTGCTTCCACATTTTAGCTGCTATGAACAATGCTGTTAAGAACACAGGTGTGCAAATAGCTCCTCAAGATCCTGCTTTTGACTCTTTGGGGCATATACACTGATGTGGAATTGTTGGATCATATGGTAGTTCTATTTTTAAATCGTTTGAGGAACCTCCGTACTGTTTTCCAGAGTGGCCGCCCCAGTTTGCTTTCCCACCAATGGTGCAAGAGGGTTCCAGGTTCTCCACGTCCTCACCAACACTTGTGATTTTTTTATTTTTTAAAAATAGACATCCGAGTGGGTGTGAAGTTGTTTCTTGCTGTGGTGTTGATTTGCATTTCCCTGGTGATCGGTGATGCTGAGCATCTTCTCATGTGTGTTGAGCATTTGTTTGTCTTCTCCGTAGAGATGTCTGCTCAAGCCTTTGACCAGTTTTTAATTGGGTTGTTGGAGTTGTAGTTCTTTTTACGCTCTAGATAAAACCAGCCACGTCCACTTGCTGATTTCTTGTGGCCCCTGCAGAGCAGAGGAGCTGGGCGGTCTGTGTGGTCTGCAAAGCCGTAGTTCCACCTGGCTTTATGGAAGCCGTCTGCCCACCTCGCCTTGAAACCCTAAGCAATCCTCGGATGGGCCTGGTCAAGGACCCTGGGGTATATGACAATGAAAGGGCATGCCCCTGTCCTTCCTCAGCAGCTGTGGGTCATTTTCCCCAACAGCGTTAGTGGGTCCAAGGAGAACCCCGGGAGCTCCACTCAATTCCTGCCCCTGTCACCACAACACCTGGGGCGATCTGCTCGTTGGATGTGACTGAAGCCTGTGGGCAGGGGGGTGGGCCTGCGGACAGCGTCCCCTCTTCCAGCCCTGACCCCTCCCCCCGCCACTGTGCTGGGCACCTCGGTTACCTCCCTGGAAAATGGGAGAGAGGTCCCAAAGAAACTTAAGTAGAACAATGTAGATGAGCCAGCTTCTTCTAGAGGAGTCCTTCAGAAGGACAGGGTGCCTCCCTGCCCCCAGGGCCCAAGCTGACTCCAGCCCTTGAGCTGCCCCAGAAGGCACTGCTGAGGCTAGAGCTCATTCTGGAAGGTCTTTGTCTTCCTCCAGGGGAATTCAGGCCACAGGCTAGCTCTCAGGCCTTCAGACTTTGTTTAAGCAAAGGAAGCCCTCGCCCCACTTTGCCCCTGGGAGGGGGTGGGGTGAGAATTTGCCCCTTGGGCTCCCTAAAGGTGGGAAGGGTGACAGCCTGAGGGCTTCCAAAGAGGCTCTGGGCCAGTTTCAACCCAAGCCCAGAGGGAAGAGTACACCTGCCTCCCTCTAGGGAGAGAAAATTGGTAGTTTTGTAACTCAGAACATAAACTTACCCTACAACCTAGCAGTCCACCCCAGGGTACTCACACAAAGTCCTGAACGGGAAATGTTCACGACAGCCGATAGCGCAGAGCTGGAAACAAATGTCCATTGGCAGGAGAGAAGAAACAAATTGCAGGAATACTCCTCAGCACCCAGAAGGACTGGACAGAGGCCTGGCCCAGCGAACACTCCACGCAGAGGCGAGCAGCCAGACGCAAAGGCCCCCGCCGAGGGCAGCATCGGCTGGCTGGCGAGGCTCAGCCATCCGGGGTGCGGGCATCGGAAACCCGACTGCTGCTCGGGATCCGGAAGGTCCGTGGGAAAGGAGGGGGGACCCTGGGGCTGATGGAAGTGTCCTGGGCTGACTGGCGTGATGCCAGACACTTGGCTTCACACAATTGTCAAAACGCACTGAACTGGGGCGCCTGGGTGGCTCATTCGGTGAGGCGTCTGCCTTCAGCTCCGGTGTGATCTCGGGGGGTCCTGGGATCAAGTCCCGTGTCCAGCTCTGTGCTCAGCGGGGAGTTTGCTTGGGATTCTCTCCCTCCCTCTGCCCCTCCCGCCCTCATGCTCTCTCTCTCTCTCTCTCTCTCTCGCAAATAAATTAGAAAAACGCAGTGAACTGCATGCATCTCATTGTGAATGAATTACACCCCGTGCAGCTCACTTTAAAGGGAAGCACTGACACACAGTGCGTGTGGATGAACCTGGAAGGCATTCTGGGAGGTGAGAGAAGCCGGATCCCAAGGGCCACGCCTTGGAGGATTCCATTTACGTGAAATGTCCCGACCAGGCAAATCCAGAGCCCGGAAGCAGGGTGGTGGGTGGCAGGGGCTGGAGGAGGGAACGGCGAGGGCCTGCTGCGGTGCGGGTCTCCACCCTGCCTGTGGGCACCACCCCGCTGGGGGCTGGTGGACGGGACCCTCCGGGGCACGTCTGGTGCCAACGTCCCCCAGGGCCTGGAGGGGAAAGGAGTGAGCGGCTGCTGGGTCCAGGGACCCCAGGCTTTATCTGGCATCTTCCAGCCGCAGAGGGTTCCCGTCCGTGTCCTTCAGCAGCTCCCGAGGGAGGCCGGGACTGGCTCCTGCCGAAGGCCTTAGCAGAGTGCCCCGGGGCGTTTGCACCCTGCTGACGGTGACTCAGCCTGACAATAGCCACAGTCCTGATGGAGGATAGAGAGTCACGAGCCTTGCAGGACATCCTCAAGGCATGCAGAAGCCCTGGTGGCCTGAGTCACCACAGGGCTTGGACAGGGCCGGGCCGGGGCCGGGGGCTTCCTCAGAGCCCCCCCCCACCCAAGCCCTGGGCCCCAGCTCCAGAACTCTTCCAACCGGACAAAGCTGTCCTCCCTCTAGTCCTCGCTGCCTTGAGTGCCACCAGGTGTGTCTCCGCGGACCACGCTGCGCTCCCTCCTGCCTTCCCTCCAGCCGGATGCTGGTGGGAGCCTGGCAGTGTCCCAGTGCCTGCCCGTTCTCGCCGGCCACCTCCTGTACCCCTGCTTTGTGCTGCGGTGCCCTCCGTCCCCAAGCAGGGGGGCAGGGGCGGCAAGGAGGGTGGGGGGCAGAGAAGCAGCTGGCAGCTGCTGTTCCTGCTCGGGCTCTTGAGGGGCTGCTGAATTCACGGATTTTCAAAGTAGAAATAAAATCGGTCCAGGCTGATGAGGACAACGTACTGCAAATCAAGAAGCATGCGGGCCGTTAGAAGTTCGGTTAAGGTTTTCCTTTTTTTTTTTTTTTTAAGAGTTTTATTTATTTATCAGAGAAAGAGAGAGAGAGAGCACACAAGCAGGGGAAGCGTCAGGCAGAGGGAGAAGCAGGTTCCCTGCTAGGCAAGGAGCCCGATGCGGGGCTCGATTCCAGGACCCTGGGATCATGACCTGAGCCGAAGGCAGACGCTTAACTGACTGGGCCACCCAGGCGTCCCTCGGTTAGGATTTTCCATGGGAGACATTATGTACCCGCGCGGGACGCATGTTTACTCTCTCCTGCACTGGTGGTCTCCAACTACAGAGTCAAGGGTCGCACGTTGCATGGTCCATTTCTGCAGCGGCGTATCCGGGACTGGGAAACTGCAGAGACAGGCTGCTTGCTGGTTGCCAGGGCCTGGAGGAGGAGGCCAGTGCGGAGCCCCTGCTAATGGGCCCAGGGCTTTATTTTGGGGTGATGAGCATGTCCTGCAACCAAGTGGGTGGCCTGAGTGAGGGCCTAGCTGGGGTGGGGAGGTGCTGCGAGGGGCTGGGGGAGGGTTCTGCGGGCTCTGCTCTGAGTGGGGGGTCCGGCGACTCTCCCCATTTCCCAGCTGAGAAAGCCGAGGCCAGACCAGCCCAGGGTCTCCCGCTGGTGCGTGTGAGCTCGGATGCGAGCCCAGCCTGGGCGCCGGGGGCAGGAGCCACCCCACACCTGTCAGGTGCCCCCAGACGCTTCTGCCGCGCCCCATGCGGACACAGGCAGGTGAGGCCGCACTCCATTTTCTTTTGGTTAAAAAAAAAAAATTGGGGCGCCTGGGTGGCTCAGTTGGTTAAGCGACTGCCTTCAGCTCAGGTCATGATCCTGGAGTCCCGGGATCGAGTCCCGCATCGGGCTCCCTGCTCGGCGGGGAGCCTGCTTCTGCCTCTGACCCTCCCCCCTCTCATGTGCTCTCTCTCCTTCTCTCTCAAATAAATAAATAAAATCTTTAAAAAAAAAAAATTTATCGTTCATATACCATCAAATTCACAATTTTAAAGCATCCATTTCAGTGGTTTTGGGTATATTCAGAGCCATCGCCGCCACTGCTCATTCTAGAACGTTTTCATCGCAGTAGGAGGACCCCCATCTGCATGGACAACCCCGCGCCCACGCCCTACAACCTGAAGCTTCCTTCTGTCTGTGGATTTGCCTGTTCATCGGACACTGCCCGGCCTTCTGCAGCTTATCTCGTGCAGCATGTTTACGGGTTCCTCTGCACGGTAGGTGCGTCTGGCCTCACCCCTTGTTACTGAATAACGTTCCACTTTGTGGATAGAGCCCTTGCTTTTAACTGTCAGTTGATGGGTATTTGGGTTTTTTTCCTTCCTTTGGCCCTATGAAAAATGCTAATGACCGGACTTCTTTCCCTCTGTGCCCGTGGTTCTTGGTTGCACCACTTCAAAGAATGAGCGGTGGGCAGCAAAGCGAGGTTTACTGAGTGATAGTGAAGCGACGGTACGAAGATCCCGAGGAGGGAGGGACCGGAGACGATTGCCATCGGCGTTTCTAAGTCTTCGGGTTTTTATGGGCTGTTGGCCAGCTGTTTTATTTATTTATTTATTTATTTTATTTTTTATTTTTTTAAAGATTTTATTTATTTATTTGACAGGGAGAGACAGCCAGAGAGAGAACACAAGCAGGGGGAGTGGGAGAGAGAGAAGCAGGCTTCCCGCCGAGCAGGGAGCCCGATGCGGGGCTCGATCCCAGGACCCTGGCATCATGACCTGAGCCGAAGGCAGACGCTTAACGACTGAGCCACCCGGGCGCCCATGGCTGGCTGTTTTAATCTGATTAACCCTCCCTGCACCTGTCATCCAATCAGGTTCTTATCACCTCTCTATCAAGTGGGAAAGGGTGGAGGGCTCCATCCAGGATGTAAAGTCCTTTTAACAGTAGATTCCTCTTCGGGTGGGCGTGGGGGCCTTGTCCCTGCAGGCCTTTCTTCCGACCATCCTTCATCACTACTACGGCCCATCATTCTGGTTTTCGGGGGAGAAGAGGGGAGGCAGAGCCAAAGTACGTGCGTGGGAGCTGGTGGCAAAGTGACCCAGGCAGGGGGACCGGCCAGTGCAAAGGCCTGGGGGATTCTATTCGGGGAGGAAGAAAGGGCCCAGGAGCACAAGGGGAGGCCCAGTTTCTCTCTGTCCCTTGTGCTCCCCACCTGCTCCAGGCCTGGCCCTCTGTCGCTAGGCTGGGTCCCGGCCGGTCGGGAGATGGGGATTTCCACCCACTGTTGGGCCTCTGGTCGGACGGCCCCTGCCCGGGGCGTCTTGGCGGGTCCCCGCTGGTCACTCAGGCAGGGCCGGCAGCTTAGCAGCTGTGGGTCCCAGTCACCGGATCTTCCCCACCTCTGGGGTTCCGGCTGCATCCTTTGTGCTGCTCAGGCCGGAAGCAGGCAGGCATCCCTGACCCATCCTTTCCGACACCTCTGGAGACCCTGTGGGCTCTTCCAAACAGACCCAGAATTTGGCCATTTCTCGCCACTGACCTGAGTTTCCCTGGGCCGCCCTAGCAAGTTACCACAAACTGGGCGGCTTCGGACAAACGCATTCTCTCACAGCCCTGGAAGCCAGAAGTCTGAAATCAAGGTGTGGCAGGGCCGTGCTCCCTCTGGGGGCTCAAGGGGAGGGTCCTTCCTGCCTCGCCCAGCTTCTGGGGGCTCTGGGAGTCCCTTTCCTGTGACTGTATCCCCCTATCTGTGCCTCTGTCTTCACGCAGCTTCTCTGTGTCTCTCTTCTTCTCAGAAGATCGGCAGCCACTGGACTTAGGACCACCCTGATTGAACATGACTCATCTTAACTAGCTTATCTGCAAAACCTTTTTTCTTTTCTTTTCTTTTTTTTTTTTTTTAAGATTTCATTTATTTATTTGACAGAGAGAGACACAGTGAGAGCAGGAATACAAGCAGGGGGAGTGGGAGAGGGAGAAGCAGGATCCCCGCTGAGCAGAGAGCCCGATACGGGGCTCGATCCCAGGACCCTGGGACCATGACCTGAGCTGAAGGCAGATGCTTAATGACTGAGCCACCCAGACGCCCCAAAACCTTTTTTCTAAATAAGGTCACATTCTGAGGTTCCAGGTTGCCATGAATTTGGGGGGATACTATTCAGCCCAACACAAGAGCTAACCCAGGTGGGAGACAGGCATAGGGTTCCTTAAACAAACCCGGCAACTCCCACGTCACTCAGAGTAGGAGATGGGTCCCTGTGCTCCCATGGACACCATCTTCCCTCCTCTGGCCTTGGTGCTCTTCCCGATTGCATGGGGCATCCCTCCCGCATGAGGACCTTTGCACTAGCTGTTTACTCTGCCAGGAGGGACCTGTCCTCCCCCAGATCTGCCCCAGCTCCCCCTCTCCCCCAGGTCCTGACTTCCATACTTAGAATCATGACTGCCCCTCTCCCCCAGGGCACCTTTCACCATCTAACGGAACTTATGTTTTACTTACTACGATGTACTGTCTGTCTCCATCACTGGAATGAGAACTCTAAGACATAAGGGATTCTCCAGAACCTAAATTGGTACCCGGCCCTCAGGAAGTCCTCAGTGGATGCTTGTGTGAATGGTCACAGGCACTGTCCCTGCCTACACTCCCAGACCCGATGAAGTAGCCATTATTAGTCCCCTGCATCGGTCAGCTTCCTGGCGAGAAACAGCTCTACTCCAAAGGGCTTCCCTGGACGTTAATGAAGAGATTACATGCAGGGAGCTGGGGCCTTGCAAGGCCTGCAGGGTGGGGCTGGAGCTGGGGGGCGGTGAGGGGGGTCACCGGGCAGGAGCCCTGGTTGTAGAACTCAGTGGTGGGAGCCAGTGGAAGTGGGGACTAGGGGCTCCCCCAGCCCGGGGCCTCCGCTTGGCCAAACCCAGGAGAGGGGACCAGCCTCCAGGAACCTGAGCCTGGCCTGCCATTCACAGGTCTGGATGTGGGGGGGCAGAGATGGCACAGGACATCTGTCTCAGGGGACAAGGAGGCTGGGGGGTAAAAGGACCCCCCTTGGCCCTGGGCAGAGCTGGGGCTTAGACAGAGGCCCCGAGTCCCTGGTCCAGGCCCCGCATCACCAATGGCACTGCTCCCCCAGGGACTCGGGGGCCTCCAGGTTAGCGAGCAAGTGTCCAGCGGCAGATTGCAGCCTTCTGACACAGAAGGGCAAAGCCTTCGTGCAGGTGTCCTGGGTGGGAGCTCGGGCCCTGGACGGCCACACCCACCACACCCCTCCTCCTCCTCACACCTGGGACCAGCCCTCCTTGCTTCCCAAGAACCAGGTGGGACACCTTGGGCAACCTGCTTGTATCCTTTTTAAACTGGTTTCTCCTGTGTAAAATGGGTCCATAATCTACTACGGAGCTTCCAGCTTCCCAGCTCCGGGGGCCCCATGGTCATGGGCCTCTTGCCTCCTGGGGGCTAGAGCCCCGTAATCAGTTCAGGCTGACCAGTTGTCAGTTTGCCTCTGGAACGGAGCTCTAAAGGCTCCTCCCCAGCCCTTCACTCTGGCAGTGTGAGAGCCAAACGCTCATCAGGGACCTGGACACCGGTGAGCATCCCCCCCAGCCCGGCAGGGAGCACGCAGTGGGAGCAAGAAACACACCCCACGGATTTGAGCGGCTGAGCTCTGGGGAGCTCTTTGTTACTGTGGGTGACCTGGCCCGTCCCGCCGGACAGGCAGGGAGTCATAGGCCGTCTGCGGATCCAGGAGCTGAGCCTACAGCGCCCAGCACACGCGCATACCTGACAGATGATTCATGGAGTCAGGCGGCCATCCAGCCCCAATGTCTGCGCCTGATGTGTTCACTCAGCTCCTTTGGGCCCCGGGCCCTGCCGCCCGCCCCGCCTTCACCTGCTGCCCGGCCCCTCCCGCCCGGCCCATGCCGGCCCCGTCCTCCTCTGGGCCCTCCTGCGGGCCCGCTCTCCCCGGCAGCTCTGCCGGCTGCCTCCGGGGACTCAGCCCAGGCGCCCTCCTCCCACCCGAGCCACTTGCTCTCCGCCCTGTGACGGCAGGACCGTCACAGGAGGGTGGGTCCCAGCTGGTCATCAGGGTAAAGGCCTGGGAGAAATAGGGGGCTGTCACAGATGAAAAGATTTACAAAAACATATCCCGTGGTTCTGGACGGGGTCCTGGGCTGAACGAATCCACTGCAGAGACATTTGGAGGCACAAAGGGGGCAGATTTGATTGGGGATGAGAGTGAAATGACATTAGGGCACTCGGGTTAATCTCATGAAATGTGACGGTGAGGTTGTTGTCTGGTAGGAAAGTGTCCTTATTCTTCATGAGATGTACAAAGTACCGAGGAGTAACGTGTTGTGGTGTCTGTGTTTTACTTTATTTTTTATTTTTTATTTTTTAAAGATTTTATTTATTTATTTGCGAGAGAGAGAATGAGAGACAGAGAGCATGAGAGGAGGAGGGGCAGAGGGAGAAGCAGACTCCCCGCCGAGCAGGGAGCCCGACGTGGGACTCGATCCCGGGACTCCAGGATCATGACCTGAGCCGAAGGCAGATGCTTAACGACTGAGCCACCCAGGCGCCCCTATTTCTTTCTTTTTTAAAAACCAATTTTTTATATTTTTTATTTATTTTTTTTTAAGATTTTATTTATTTATTTATTTATTTGAGAGAGAGAGAGAATGAGAGAGAGCACATGAGAGGGGGGAGGGTCAGAGGGAGAAGCAGACTCCCTGCCGAGCATGGAGCCCGATGCGGGACTCGATCCCGGGACTCCAGGATCATGAACTGAGCCGAAGGCAGTCGCCCAACCGACTGAGCCACCCAGGCGCCCCTGTGTTTTACTTTAAAACAGCTTTGGCAAAGACTGAAATAAGGGAAACAATGTGGCGAAATGCTGCCGATCGTTGGATCTACACATGGCTTCAACTTAGACTCCTCTAAAGCCTATAAATGTTCATAACAAAGGGAAAAATGCTGCAGGAGAGGAATTTAAAAATACCGATTGTTATTGTGCACTCCTCCATGTTTACTTTAAAGACCCTCTTATTACGACTCAGTACCCATGAAACAACGAGTGCAGTGCATATAAAAGGCATAACGGGGTACCGCAATCCTCAAAGCCGCCGGGGGGCCATCCCGCGGTCTCAGCCCCTCAACTGGAGGTGGCCGTGGCCTCCGTTTCGTGTTCGTCATTCCTTTGTTGGAACTCTTAACCGGGCGTCACTGACACGTGGTCAGTGCGCTCATCCTAACGGTAATTGTTACAAACGTGTGGGGCTGCGTAACCCCTGCCGGGCGCAAGATGCAGGGTTTTCCCAGACCCCGGGAGCTGTTGGGTGCCCCCCGCACTCCTGGCCGGAGAACCAGCATCCTGGCCCGTTTCTCCGCGGAGGAGAGCTGCTGGTCTTGAACTTGAGAAAAGTGAGTCACACAGAGCTCACTGTGTCTGCCCCTTTCAGAAAGCATCCTCTCCGTCAGAGGCGCCCATCCCCTGGCTTGTGCAAAGCAATGCCAGCACATAGGTAATATGTACACGTACGGATTTGTCAAAACTGGTGTTATTGTGTAGAAAAAGACAACACAATAGTGCAGGAAAGTGTGAAACCCATCGGTACAGGTGAATCTATAGACAAATCGGTAATACTGTATTCCTGCAACGACGGTGGTAAGCCACTTTTAGTTCTAGTGTAGAAGCTATACACAGACGTATTAAAAGTAACTATGACTAATAAATATGTTAAAACATACACAGTAGGAAGAGATACAAACTGTGACCAAAATACCGTAAAATGTGTGTGTGGGACCGGAGCTAAAGCATACGGGCTTCGTGTGTGGTTGAACATAAGTTTTCCACTTAAAATAGACTTCTTTTTTTTTTTTTTTTAAGATTTTATTTATTTATTTGACAGAGAGAGAGAGACAGCGAGAGAGGGAACACGAGCAGGGGGAGTGGGAGAGGGAGAAGCACGCTTCCCACGGAGCAGGGAGCCCGACACGGGGCTCGATCCCAGGACCCTGGGACCATGACCTGAGCCGAAGGCAGACGCTTAACCGACTGGAGCCACCCAGGCATCCCTAAAATAGACTTCCGTAACTATAAGGTGTCATATGTAGGTCTGAGGGTAACCACAAAAAATACCTATAGAAAGAGGAATCAAAGCATAACCCTGTTGAAACAATGTTCACAAGCAGGGAAGACAGCAAATGAGGAAGACAGACCGAGAGGAAGAGACAGCGCCCCACGGCCATCGGCCTGCGCCACCAGCCACTGAGCAGGATCGGGTTACGTTTCCATCAATGTAATAGATCAATCAACGTAAACCCATTAAACGCCTCCGGAGTCCTAGAGAGGCTGGAGGAAGAAATACCCAGACCCAACTAACTGCAAGCGGCCAGCTAGAACCCTCCTGAGCCTCGGGGCCTGCACGGACGGCCCAGGAGAGAAGCACTCGGGGAGTCCGCGGGCTGCCCTGGGGGTCCCAGTGGTGTAGGCACACCAGGCCCCCCCTCGGCCTCCCGTGCTGCCGATCTGTCTTACAAACCTCTGTGCGAGTTGTACATAACGGACAGACGAGCAAACTCTTTCTTGTCCGCCGGGCTCCCGTGATCTCCCCTCCATCCCACAGAAAAACCCGGATTTTCCTCCATGCACTTATTCATCTCAGTATTTCTCATCCATAAGGGTGTCTTTCAATTTTTTTCCCAACTTCCTAACATCTGCCTGGTTCCCTCCTTGAGCAAAATCTTTAACACCTCTTCATTTTTATAGCTCTGTGAGTCATAATTTTCCCCGTTTTGACCGTCTTTTAAACAACAGCACAGGGACTGTGTCGTGCATGCTTTCCTCATTCACCGTGGTGTGGACGAGCTCCGTTCTGGGCCGCGCATGTCGCGGCCGCCCCCCCCGCTGCTGCCCGGGCTGCCCACCCCCCCAGCTCTGTCCGGGAACGCGCCGTCTGTTCCGGCCACGGCCCGCAGGCTGGGTCCGGACTTCTGCTGTTAACATCTCACCCCTCTTTCCTCCCATGAGTCTCTCTGGGACACATCTGGGGGTGGGATTGCAGGGGACTTGGCATTACAAAATATGCCAATGTAGGTTCCCAAGGGGTGCAGATAGGGGCGTGCCCCCCAAAGCCCCCTTGACCCGCCCCTCCCCCAGCACTGGCCTGGGACTGTCCTTGACGCAGGACAGATGCTGATTTCAAAGAGCCCCGGATGGCTGCTCTTCGGGAAGACCCGCTCCTGTGTCCCAGCCGGCCAGGCCCGGATGGGGGAGGAGCCGCCCACAGGACGGCCTGGAACAGCACCCTCTGGAACGGAGTGGGCGCTCCGCAAGCACCTGCGAGGCGGATGAACGTGTGGAGGTGTATATGCCCAAGGTGGGCAGCCAACTCCACGTGAGGCTGCGGGACCTTTGCCCTGTGCTGGGCGGGTAGGACAGGAAAGCTGAGGGGACCCTGGGCCGACGCACGTCCCCTGCGTGGGGTGGGGGATGCAAGGACGGAGGTCTGTCCTACCCTCGCCTCGTCCTTCTGTCGTGCCCAGAGGCGGAGCCCACGAGCCACTCAAGAGGCCCGTTGCTGCAGTTTTGGATGGGAGGCTAGAAACCCGATCTCCTGCTTGGGGTGCTGGGTGGCCGGCCGGAGACTGTGCTGAGTGGGCCCGGGGCTCCCGCCTCCTTGCTGGGGCTGCTCCACAGCCTGGGCCCGGCTTGCTCAGATGAGCTCGTGTCGTTCTGACTCCAGCATCTGGGGAAGGGGGTCCGAGTCGCCCCCGCGCTGCTCTCACCTGCCAACCGCTGTAGGGCCGCATGAGGTCAGTCGAGTCCACACCGGACATCTGCTTTTGCAGGCGCCTGGCCTTCCAAGCTCCAAACCCCCAGAAGCACCCTTTTCATGGGGTGACGAGGGCCAGCTTTGGCACATGCTCCGAATCAGCGTGCGGAGACGTGGCTTCCACAGCCGCGACCGCCAAGCCCGCCTCCTGCGGGCAGCCCTCACACGCCCGGACCCCGGGCCCAGCCCGCACCTGGGCAACCCTGGACGCACCTGGGACTTACAGTCCAGGACGCGCCCGCTGGGCTTTCGCGGGAGCCCTGGCGCCCCCCCCATCCCCACCCGGACCAAGACAGGCCTGCAGGGGCCTCTGCAGGACCAGGGCGAGCGCAGGGGGCGGGTAACTCAGAAGCAAAGGCAGAGGCGTTAGATGGGTTCAAGCTTTTGAGTGACAGACGCGTCCAGGGGGTGGGGGGTGACTCCTCTGCTCCAGCCTGGATGGGGGGGCCGGGGGGCCTGCCTGAGCTCCCGCCCTGCTGCGCCCGGCGGACGGTGCAGGGTCACGCGATGACGAGTCCCCTAGGGCTCCTCCTGTGTCCACACTAGGGGCCAAAAGGCGGGAACCCCCTGCTGTCCGTCAGCGGATGAGCGGAAGGACAAGACGTGGCCGAGCCAGCTCAGCCCCAACAGGGAACGAAGCTCTGATTCAGGAGACTCGCAGCCGCGTCGGAAAGAAGCAGCAGATGGGAAATGACCGCTGCCGCGGGGTCTCCTCTGAGCTGCGGTACCTGGACAGAGCGAGTGCACAGGGACGGGTGGGGGCTGGGTCCGCGAGGGAGCCCCCGAGGCTCACGGCTCAGAGGTGAAGAGCGGGTGCAAACGGGGGCCTGGCTCGCCCAGCCCACGGGGCTGTTTGGGGAATGAAGGCTCAGAGGCGGGAGTGACTTGGGGTGCTGTCTGGGGACACGGGGGGTGTTGGGGCAGCTGGAGGCTGGAGTTTGGGGGTGGACTCCTGGAAGGGCAGGGTCCAGGCTGCGGATGGTAGGGCATTGCATCGGGGTCCATACTGCTGTGGCCTGGAACCCCCAGGCCTTCCTGGGGTGACCGACCCTGCCTACCGCCCCGGCAGCGACGCCCCGACGCAGCTCCTAGCCTTGGGGGCTCTGTTCCTTCCGGGACGCATCCCGAGCCCGGTTCCGGCACATGGTCAGCACGGTCTAGCCACCGTCCCCACAGCCATGCGGGGCACCCTGCCGGAGAAGCGAGCATCGTGGCAAGCACGGGCCCGCCTGCGTCCCCCTGAGGACGCTCGGGCTCCGTGGCGGGGACTCCGCTCGTGGAAAGCAGCGGTATGTCTCACGAACCACGCAGCTGTCCCGTGGGGGCAACACTATTCCCAGGGAAGCTGGCCAACGAGGCGGGCCGTGGGGGGCCGGTCGCATGCCGAGCTCTGTTCCCTCCCCTCACCTCCCTGACCACGGGGTGCTGACCTCTCCCGCCGGAATCAGCGGGGACAGGTCTGACGCCACCGTGCCGGGCCACCCGGCAGAGCCAACACCTGCTTCCCCTCCGTCCCGGTCTGGACGACAAATCGAACGATTAATTAAGGAAACGGCTGCCCTCCGTGAAGCCACGTCCTGGGCCAGACCCCTGTGCGCGGCTGAGTGTGCCCGGGGCGTCGGTCATCTCTCCAGTCACTCGACAGACGCTGGCTGAGCCGGGCACAGTTCTGGGTGCTGGGGCGCGGCCAGATCTTTGGACCCTCATGAGGAGGAGAGACACCCAACGAAATATCGGCTAAAACCACCAACGGACTAGTGGTTGCGACGGTGGGAGGGGCGTCGCTGACCAGGCGACGGTGGAGACAGACGGGTGTGCGCGGAGGGTGCAGGCCGGGGAGGGAAGGGGAGACGGAGGGCCACAGAGAGGACTCGTGGCCTGGTGGGGCGTTCCACAGGGCCCCATGGCTGCCACGTGGAGAACACTCCAAAGGGGCCAGTGGGGCGCAGGGGACCGGTCAGGGGGCTGCTGGAACAGTCCAGGCAGAGCAGACGGGCCTTGGCTGGGATGTAACTGGACGGTGGGGCAGGACTGGGCCAAACGGTGCGGACGTGTCTGCCTGAGGAAGTGGCAGGTGGCATGGGGTCTGTGTCCAGGACTGGTGGCCTGGAGGGCTCGGGGCCCGCTGTTTCCCTTTGCAGCTGGGGCTGTGGGGCCGGTCGGACTTTCCAAGCCGGGCACCACAAGACCTCCTGAGTCTCGTGTGGTTTTCGCGGGATGTGGACTGACGCTCGGTCACCTGAAGAGGTGGGGTCTGTCCCCTCCCGTGGCTCAGGCCGGCCCAAGACCTCGGCAGGAGCGCGCCCACCTGACCTCAGAGACGAGGTCACAGCAGTGGTGTGGTCCCCCCGCCGGCCGCCACGTGAGGACGCATGGGCACGTGGAGGCCCCTCCGCAGCCGGCACCACTGCCCCCCGGGCTTGGCCACCACCCGGCTGCAAGACCGGACAGCCGCCAGGGGAGAATCGCTCGGCCGAGCCCGGGGAAGTCCAGACGCAGGCCTGGAGTCAATGGGTGTCGCTGTGGCAAGCCACAAGCAGATGCCGGGGAGAGGGGGTGGTGGACACCAGCGTCTGTGTGCTGTGGGTTCAGACGCACCAGGGTCCTGTCACCCTTCGTGGGCTCAGGGAGGGACAGCAGAGCCCGCGAGGGCCCAATTCCCGGCTGCAGGCACACGGCGGGCGGGGGCGGGGGCTACGTTCCCCGGGCATGGAGGAACGCCCGAGCACATCAGATGGCCGCCCCCACATTCACTCCCACCGGACACAGGGAGAGCCACGCGGGTTAGCCCACCCTCGGAGCATGGCCACCTGGGTTCCGCCCCCAGGCCCCTCACCCATCAGCCCTGGCGGCTCATGGCCCCTCTGTGAGCCTTGGTTTCCTCCTCTGGAAAACAGACGCAACCACGTTCCCTCCTTCACGAAATGGAGAGGATCCAATGAGTTTGTATTTGTAAAGTGCAGAACAGGACCAGAACCGTACCATCGTGACTATTCTTTGGGGTGATGAGCCCCCCAGAGCCCCCCAAGCCCCCCAGCCTGCTCCCAGGGAAAGTGGCGGGAGAGGGCGCAGGGTGGCCGAGGGCTGAGTCTGGCCCTCGTGGCACCCACGATGCAGGCTTGGTGCTGTGGCCTACGCTCCCACGTGTGTCCACTGAATGTCTGTGTCCCCCCGAGTCTGCTGGTGGGAGCCCCACCCCCAGCGGGATGCATTTGGGGGGGCTCTGGGTGGTGAGATTAGATGAGGTCACAGAGGTGGGGCCCCCGTGGACCAGCATCCCCGTGCAGAGCTCAGGACTCGCTCTTTCCCACACGAACACAGCGGGAACGCGCCGTCTGTGAGCCAGGACGCGGCTCTCAGCGGGACGGAAGCCACCAGCCCCCGTCGGCCGGCGTCCAGGCTCCAGAGCCGTGTCTGCTGTTTGGGCCCCGTCCGTGGCGCTTGCCGCACAGCCTGAGCTAAGCCATGCCTCTGTTTCCCCGCCTGCAAGGGGGTGGGGGGCCAGAGCCGCTGTGTTCTGGACCCTGAAGTCACCGGTGCACCGTTTTGTGAACTTGCTACCCACGCATGCAGAGATGTGCGAGTCCGCTCACAAGGTGGGCACGCGGAGGCCAGTCAGCACCTGGGCCCGGCGCGTGCTGCGAGCGGGGTCCGCGTCCTCGCCACCGTGGTGCCAGTCCTCCGGCCTTTCTCGGAGGGGTCTCTGGGACTGTCCCAGGGCTGCTGGCCCCCAGGGGCACAGCTTCCCCCAGCAGAGCCAGCACAGCCCGGGGTAAAAACGGAGACCGCCCGAAAATCCCGAATTCAACACAGCATGTCCGGGTGTCTAAACGGTGACTCAGCTAAATTGAAGGACCGTGTGGGTAGCATCGTTCTGGGACACTGCCGCTATTTACTTCTTCACGTGGCACGCAACGGCGGGAAAGTTTTAAGGAAGAGCATCTGGCTTTGACCCAGCACTAAGACCACTGCCCACATTGAGAGCCCTGGGCTGTGCACCCTGGGGGTTGGGGACCCTCTCTGGGCTATTTCCCACCTGCACAAGGGCCTGGGGGGGCTCCCCCAAAGCTGGAGAACAAAGTGGGACCACGCTGGGCAGCCTGCTCCCCAGAAGGACCTCTCTTGTCCGTCTGACAGGCAGAGACCCCTCCCAGCTCCGCAGGTCACAGGGCAGACGGACGGAGGGGGCTGCCACGCATCTGCGTCCAGGGTGGGCTCCGCACCCGCCTCTGCGGTCTGCATGTCGGGTGGGGGGGAGCTTGGGGCTGCAGCACCCATGCTCTCCTCTGAGAGCCAGGGGTGGAGAAGGGGTGGTGGGGACTGGATGACCCTTGTTTTGCAGGGGGGACCCCATGGGCTGGGCCTGCCTCCCGGGTCCCCCGGCCCTGACAGTCACACATGCTGCTCCTTCCCTGGCCTGCCTCTTCCATCTGATTGCATGACCAACTCCTCCCTCAGGTTTGGCCATCCTGCTCGGGGCAGCTCTCTGGAGCCCCAGGAGAGAGCGCGGCACATACAGAGGTTGGGGTTGACGCACTCGGCCGGCCCCGCCCACCGTGCTCTGGTCGCGGGGGCAGGGCCGAGAATCTGCATTCTCCGGGGGTTGGGGGGATGCCGGGGCTCTTGGGGACCCTTGCTCTAACATGGCCCGGCAGGCCCTCTGTGCACCGCCTTCAGGCCTGTGAGCACCTCTGCAATCAGGGGTCACCACCCCTCTCTGGGGACGGGGCGGGCCTGCCACGGGGGCAGAGGGGGGCGTGGGCTTGGGTGAGGAAGGCGCAGCAGCCGGGGGTAGGCCACCCACCCCGGCTTCCGCACAGGCCGCGTCTCCTGACTGGGGGTGCGGCTCCCACTGTGTCTCCGGGTGGGAGGGCGGTCCCTCGACCGGCCTCCCAGCCGCCTCCCTGCGCTTCCTGTTGGGTGGCTGCCTGGTTTTGGCAGCTGGGGTCCCAGGTGCCTCACCGAGAAGGGGCACTGGTGCGTTCCGCACGTACACTCCGGGCAGGGAGTGTGCACGCAGGGAGGGGCGCCATCAGCGAGCACTGGGCAAACGTGCTAGGGCCTCATCCCCTGCCTGGGAAACGGGTGGAAGGACGGGGGCACGGGCAGGGTCAGCCGGTGCCAGACAGGAAGGGGTCGGGGGACCCCGGGGGGGCACCAGCCTCTTCCTGGAAGCCCCCGCCCCTCCCAAGCGCAGGAGGGTCTGGGGCCAGGTCTGCACGGCCCCTCCAGGCCCCCGAGGACATTCACCCGTGGCCCCCGCCTGCCCGCAGGGCGTCAGGGAGCCGAGGCTGAGCCAGCAGGAAGCAGGGAGAGGTCGTGTTTGTCTGAAATGCGTCAGGAGGGGGACTCATCTGCGGGTTAGCGGCTGCCCTGTGACAGGCAACCGCAGGCCCCCGGGGGTGGGCGGACAAGAGCCCCCCGGGGGTGGGCGGAAGCACCAGGGGCAGCAGTCTGGGCGCGAGACGGGGATGGTGGTGCCGCCGGCCGGGGGGCTGTCCCGGGGGCTGGCGAGGCTGGGGGCAGAGGGGCCACCCCGCGCCCTCCCAGCCCTGCCTCCCGGGCTCATCGCTAGAGTTCTGGCGATAGCTGTGCGCAGGCCGGAAGGACGGCTCCGGTCCCCAGCCCCCCAGCCCGGCTGGACAGTCGGCCCCCGGGCGGTGGGGGCAGGAAAGGACGGGCGGGTGGCTGAGCGGCAGCGCCCCCTGCTGGCCTCCTCACAGCCCGCGGGGCGCCAGCAGGCGGCAGTGCGTCCTTCTCCGCCCGGCGGGGGCCCCGAGGCCACGTGTGGCGTGGCAGGAGCTCTTGGTCCGGGCACCGGAGGGGTGGGGGCGCCCGCCCTGGCCCTGTGAGGCCCAGCTGTGACCCCCCTGCCCTCTCGCGGGCGGCGGCCGTCAGAGCGCCAGGGCCCGGGCCGCTGTCCACAGGGCGCTGGGGGTCAGCAAGACTGAGGCCACCAGCAGCGGGCCCGAGGCCCCCGGGGGAGGGGAGGCGGGGGAGGTGCAGGAGCAGACCTCGAAGGCGTCCTCCGCGCGGCTCTGGCCATGCTGCCCTGGCCGGGCATGGGCCCCGGCCTCTCTGCCCGAACCCTCCGGGTCTGCCTGCGGGTCTCTGCAGACCAGCCAGTCCCGCGCCGTGGACTGTGGGTACCCGGGCGCGGCCTCCAGCTCGCTGTCCAGCACCTTCCAGTACTCCTTGCCGCGGAAGAAGTAAGCAGCACCTGGGGGAGAGGAGAGCGTGAGGTGCAGCACTGCGGCAGGCAGGGGTGAGGCCAGACGGCAGGGGGACGAGGGGGCAGAGCGTGGGCCAGGGCAAGTGGGACAGCAGCCTCTGCACGGTCAGTCTGTCTCAGCCCCGGCGGCCGACTGTGGGCACCCAGGGCCTCCCAGGCCCGGGAAAGCTTGGGGGAGCCGCCAGGAGGCAGGGGGATGGATGAGAGGCCCTCTCGGTTTCTCTCTCACGGTGTGCTTATTGAGGGCCTACTATGTGCCGGGCCGCTCTAGGTGTTGGGGACGTAGCTTTGAAAACAGAAAGGAACCGAAACATCTGGCCCCGTCAGCTGTCCTGTGGAGAGGGAGTTGTGCTCTCCCCTTGGCCAGGCGGGGCTGCACCATGTGGGCCTGAAGCAGGCGTCTGGGCAGCGTCCGTGGGATGCAGGGCAGGTGCAAAGGCCCTGGGGCACGTGAGGCAGCAGGAGGCTGCACAGAGTGGCGCCCCCGGCGGGCTGGTGGCAGCGAGGGGCACAGGTGCATGCGTCAGCTCCTGGGTCCTCCCAACGAGCCTGCCACGACCCCCATCCCACAGGCGGGGAGATGGAGGCTGCGTGGGGCTCACCGTCGGACCAGCGCATGGCGTCGTCGAGCATGCTGGGGATGCCCCTCCACGGGGGGCTCCGGGCGGGGTGGCCAGGGTCCATGCGCCGTGTGTGCTCATCAAAGCGCCAGTATAGCTGGTCCTTAAAGAAATAAGTCTTGTCATTGTGGGCCCAGGAGAAGGCAGCGTCGACGCCGCCCGGCGGGAGGCCGAAGTCCGAGACGGGCCGCGGGTATCCTTCCTCTACGTTATTGTCCTTAAATACCCAGTATCTGTCTCCTGGGGGTGAGAGAGAGCGCTGTGGGCCAGAGTTCAGCCCACCCCGTGGGGCGGAGGCTCTGGCCCCTCCTCCCCGCGCCATCACCCCCACCACGCCCCGGGGCCTGGCGCGTATTTACTGAGCACCCACTCTGTACCCGGCCCGGGGGTCGGCCCACCTGCCGGCGGCCTGAGAGCCCGGGTTCTGACGGACAGGGAACGGAGTGCCCGGCCCCCGGCAGGCCGCGGTGCTCTGTCCGGCCTCACCCACTGCTGCGACCGGGCGGGCGGCAGCGTCTTCACGGGCAGAGACAGGCCCTGACGTGTGGGTGCACCTCTCTCAGGGTTTATACAGAAGGAACACGTTTAGAAATCATCAAGAACTTCAAATCCATATGTAAAATTGAAAAAAAAGGTTTAAGATATTTTGGGCGCTATCTCCTTGACTGTGCTCTGGAAACATCACTCCGTTGTTCTGCCAGTTAAGTTCTCCCTCTGGCATGGTGATGAGCAGCCCGGTCATATACGGGGAGCAGGAGGGCGGAGGGGAGGACGGAGGAGGGGAAGTAAGAGGAGGAAAACATTTAAGTCTTTTGCCAAAGAATTGGAATAGGCATTTCTCCAAGGGAGATACTGAAATGGCCAATAGGCAACACGAATAGATGCTCAAGGTCACTAATCAGGGAAACGCAAATCAAAACCCCCATGAGATACCATCTCACAGCCATTAGAATGGCCTCGATCAAAAAACCTGAAAAGCCCGAGTGTTGGGGAGGATGCGGAGAAGCGGTGCCCTGCTGGAGGGAACGTAACACGGGGTGGCCACGGGGGAAACGGTGTGGACGGTTCTCAGAGGCTCCAATAATCCCACTTCCGGGGAGATACACAGAACAGTCGAAGGCAGGGTCTCAAGGGGGTACCTGCATACCGTGTTCACAGCAGCATCATCCACCGTAGCCAAGGGGGCAGCGCCCCGGGCGTCCACTGGTGGGCGGTGGATACGCACCAGGTGGGCCATCCACACAACAGACTACTCAGCCTTAAAAAGGACGGACGCCGGGACACCTGCCACAGCACGGATGAGCGCTGAGGACACGATGCTGGGGGAAGTGGACCATCACAGAAGGACAAGCACGGCAAGGGTCCACGTCTACAAGGCGCCCCGCCCAATCCAGACGGGAAGTGGATGGTGGGCGCGGGGGGCTGGGGGGCCGGTGTTTCAGGGAAGACGGAAGCCTTCTGGAGGCAGACGGTGGCGGTGGCTGCACACCGTGGGAAGGTGCTTCGCGCCCCCGAACCGCGCACGTAGACGTGGCTAAGGTGGCCAGTTTTTACGTGTTTTTTCTTTTTTACCACAATTAAAAGTAAACATAATTTTTAAAATCCTTAGCCAGAGACAGCAGACGACCGGAATGCCTGAGTTGGGGGGGGCGCACGAAGCAGACCCACGCCCCCGCAGAGCGGCCCCCCTCCAGCAGAGGGGAGGAGGGCAGGAGAGCGGAGCCTCTTCCACGCACGACGGGAGGGGGTGCTGGCCCGGGCGGGTACGATGGCCCACGTGCGCACAGCGGACTCCTCACGGGTTCAGGGGAGCACAGGCATAGAGCCAACCGTCCACGTTGCAAATACGGCAAAATGTGAACAAGGAGCGAAGCTGGATGACGGGCACGCGGGCATTCACGTACTGTTTCTGCAACGTTCCCGGAAGTCAGAAGTGACTTTTCAGAATAAAGGTTTGAGGAACGAGGAGGCTCTTTATGCAGAGACGTGCAACCGCCTCCGAGCCTCTCGAGCGCCCAGAGACGAGGGGACGGCCAGGGTGCGCAGTAGGCTGCTGTGTGCGCGGAGGAAGGCGAGGGCAGGTGCACACAGCGGCTCACTCGCGCACGCACCCCCTTTGAAAGGCAGTGCTCCGTCCGGCGAGGCGAACATCCCTCCCTGGGTGAACATCTGAACATCAAGTACAAACGGCATTACAGTCGTAAGAAAGTATCTGCTAGAACGTGCGCCATTCTTCTAGCTTTGCTTTTTTTGGGCTGAGATAACAGGTACCACCTACAGGGAGCCCCCCTGTGCCCGGCTCCTGACTCGCCCCAGGGTGGGGACAGGACCCACTGGAGCCAGTGGTGATTGACTGGTCACCCCGGCAGCCCACAGCTGACAGGTGTCCAACCCCAACCAGGCGCTGGCAGGGGACGGGGAGGAGCACGAGAAACGTGCACAATATTCGTTATCTCCTCAAAGAAATAGGGTCCCCCCTGTTTTGGCTCAAAGAGCTGCTGTGGCGGGTTGAACAACGCTCCCCCAAATTCACACCCACTTGGACCTCAGCATCAGACTCACGTAGAAATGGGGTCTTTGCAGGGGAAATTAGTTAAGAGTGAAGTCGTGCTGGAGTCGAGTGGGCCCGACATCCGCTGACTGCTGTCCTCGTCAGAGAGGACACATGCACAGCGAGACACAGAGGGCCGGAGCCCGGCGGGTACGCAGGCAGGGCCGGGGCTAGGGGCCTCCGCTGTTCCTCTCCCCACGTGATGGACGTGGACACGGCAAGGGCTGCCAGGCTTTCCCCGGAGCGGGGGGCACGAGGCGGGGTGGCTGACCTGCACTCAACACAGGCCCCAGGCGGCCACACCGTCTGAGAGCCCGATGCCGGTGCCATGGGGGTCTCCTGACATTCAGATGTTGAGAAATAACCCCAATCGAGAAGACCGTGCCCTGCGGGTCCCACCCCCATGCCTGTGGTTCCAGGCGTCCCTGGGTGGAGCCCGCACGAGGCTGGACTGGAAAGCCTGGGTCAGGGCAGGAGGGTGGCTCCACTCTGGGGAAGTGGGATGGCGCCCACAGACCTGCGGGGCTCGTGCCGCGGCCCGGCGTCCGGCCGTGGCCCGGCCCAGGGAACGGGGTGTGGAGGGTGGGCCGGTCATCCGTCATCCCCCAGACGACGGAGATGCGGGAGACGTGGGAGCCGGCCGGGGCTCCCACTGCGCTCCCTCCCGGGGTGTGCAGCTCCCGAGCCCCCACCCCAGCCTCACGCCCTCCTCGGGGCTCTGGGCGCTCGGCAGGACGGCTCGTGCCCTGTGCCTTCCCGCTGGCCGCTCCCTCTGCCCGGAGCGCTGCCCCTCGGCTGCTCCGTCACCGAGGCCCTCGCCTCGCGCAGCGGCCAGTGCCGGCCCTCGAGGGGACGAGGGCCGGGGTCTCCGCCCGTGCTGCCCACCGGGTGCCTGTCACGGCGGCCACGGCGTGAGGACACAGGAGGTGCTCAGTAAACACACACCGGCCGCGGGCGCAGCGAGCGGGCTGGCCCCGCCCGGGCTCGGAGCAAACCGCGGGCCCGGGGGCACGGCCGAGGCCCCGGCGGCCCTGCAGGCAGCGCGGGGGGCTGCGCCGGGGGGCCCGCCCACCTTTGAAGAAGACGATCTTGTGGTCGCCGGCGCGCTCGTACACGGCGTCCACGCTGTCCAGGTGCGGCGGCAGGCCCCGCCAGAACCGGTGTGTCTGCGCGGGCTGCAGCGACACCAGGTGCCTGTCCCTCGTCAGCCGCCAGAAGTACCTGCCTGGGGGGCCAGAGAGGGCGTGCGGCCGTGGGGTGCCGGTCTGGCCGGCCGCCGGAGCGGGCCACCCTTCCCGCCGATGGCCGCTCGCTGGCCGCGGGACCGGGACCGGGTTACCTTTGAAGAAAAAGGCCTCGCCGCGGATCTGGGCCACGGCGTCGAAGTCGGTTCTGCAACGGTGAGGCTCGTCCTTCCTGGGCCTGGGGGCAGAGAGACGGGGCTGGGGGGGCTGGGGGGGCAGAGAGACCGGGGGGTTGGGGGGCCGGGGGGGCAGAGAGACCGGGGGGCTGGGGGGGCTGGTGGGGGCAGAGAGACCGGGGGCTGGGGGGCCAGAGAGACGGGGGGCCGGGGGGGCAGAGAGACCGGGGGGTTGGGGGGCCGGGGGGGCAGAGAGACTGGGGGGCTGGGGGGGCTGGTGGGGGCAGAGAGACCGGGGGCTGGGGGGCCAGAGAGACGGGGGGCTGGGGGGCCGGGGGGGCAGAGAGACCGGGGGGTTGGGGGGCCGGGGGGGCAGAGAGACTGGGGGGCTGGGGGGGCTGGTGGGGGCAGAGAGACAGGGGGCTGGGGGGGCAGAGAGACGGGGGGCTGGGGGGCCGGGGGGGCAGAGAGACTGGGGGGCTGGGGGGCTGGTGGGGGCAGAGAGACAGGGGGCTGGGGGGGCAGAGAGACGGGGGGCTGGGGGGCCGGGGGACAGAGAGACGGGGGGCTGGGGGGGGCCGGGGGGGGCAGAGAGACTGGGGGGCTGGGGGGGCTGGTGGGGGCAGAGAGACAGGGGCTGGGGGGGCAGAGAGACGGGGGCTGGGGGGCCGGGGGGGCAGAGAGACCGGGGGGCTGGGGGGCTGGGGGGGCAGAGAGACGGGGGGCTGGGGGGCCAGAGAGACTGGGGGGCTGGGGGGCCGGGGGCAGAGAGACAGGGGGCTGGTGGGACAGAGAGACGGGGGGCTGGGGGGCCGGGGGGGCAGAGAGACCGGGGGGCTGGGGGTGCCGGGGGGGCAGAGAGACCGGGGGGCTGGGGGGGCTGGTGGGGGCAGAGAGACAGGGGGCTGGGGGGGCAGAGAAACCGGGGGGCTGGGTGGGGCCGGGGGGGCAGAGAGATGGGGGGCTGGGGGGGCCGGGGGGCCGAGAGACGGGGGGCTGGGTGGGCCTGGGGGGCAGAGAGACGGGGGCTGGGGGGGCCAGGGGGGCCGGGGGAGGGGAGGGCCGGGGTGGGCTGGGCGAGAGAGAAGGGGCGTGGGCAGGGGAGGGGGGGTGCCGCGGCTGGGGCACAGACCCGGGCGGGCTGGACCCCCTTTCCTGAGCCACTGTGAGGAGCTGGGCTTCACAAAACCCGGAAGGAGACCCCACATCGTTGCCCGCGGGCTCGCAGATGCACGACAACGGTGTGCGTCAGGAGAGAAAAGGGCATTAACAGGAGTCCCTTGTGTGTCAACTATACTTCAATTAATAAACAAAAATCCAGAGCCCGCGTCCCTTTTCCGCAGTCCAGAGTGGCCGAGACAGAGCGAGGCGTGAGCAGAGCGTCAGGGAGCATCGTGGGGCACATGTCTGGGACAAGGGGTGAGGGGCCACCACCCCTGCAGCCCGGGCCGGGGTGAGCAAGTGCCCCTCCGCGTCTGGGGGGCTTCAGGAAAGGGACGTGGCCCCACAGCTGTGCTTCTCTCAGAAGAGCCGGGAGGCTCTGAGCCTCTGTTGGGGGTGGCACCGGCCATGGTGTGCAGACCAGGGGCCCACGCTTACGGGGTGCTGGACCGATTGTCGGGGGGCTCTGGCAGGCGCGGAGGCTCCTCGGGCTCCGGGGTGTGTGGCTGTGCCGTGGGGGACACGGACTCCCGCACGCCTGCGGAGACAGGAGGCTGCACTGAACAAGTAGGCCCGCCTCCCTGCAGACCCCACCCCCTCCAGGGGACCCCCCAGTACGGAACTGCGGCCACTGGGTGGCAGGTCCCCACACGGGCACAGCTGCTAGAGCATCACTGTGGGAGGAGGAGACACGGGGGTCCCCACGACCCCTCCTTGACCTCCAGGGCTTAAACGAAGTTGCCCCCCAGACCGCCGTGGGTGCAGACCCCAAAGAACAAAACACAGGGCTTCCAACCAAAACTCGTCTGTGAATGTGCCCAGCAGCCAAAACATGGAGACGCCCCAGGTGTCCACCAACACGAGTGGACAGGTAAGATCGCTGGCCACGGTGGGTGGGCCGTGGGTGGCCTCGGGAACAGGGCGCTCAGTGAGAGAAGCCGGACACAAAAGGCCACTCGGGTGCAATTCTGTTGGCGTGAGCAGCCCACACCGTGGAGACGAACAGAAAAGAGGTAAGTGGCTGCTCGGTGGGGGGGGAGGGGGTGGTGAGGAATGTTCTGGAACTAGGTGAAGTGGCAGATGGGCAACACTGTGAACGGGGTAAATGCCACTGACCTGGATGCTCCGAGTGGTTAATCTGGTACATTTTACTCTAGCAGGAAAAGCCCAGAGGCATCAGAGGTCGGTGGGCGAGGGGAGCGGGAGCAAGGGAGGGGCTGCCATGCTTAGGAAGGGGAGGCAGGGTCTGGCCGCCGTGCGGAGCAGACTGGGGTTGGGGCAGGAGACCGGAGCCACACGTGGGGCTGGGACCACTGCCTCTGGCCCAGGCCCATGCCCGATGCGGGATGGGGCCTCCTTCTGCGCTGGTTCCTGATGTGTCCCCAGCAGAGCAGGTCCCTGAGCAGGGCTCTGGGTCCAGTCCTGGCTCTGTTGGCCACCACGGGCCATCCTGCCTCAGTTCTCTCACCTCTAAGTGGGGGCGGCCGGCCCTCGGTCATAAGTGTAAAGACCAGGTGCCGCCAGGCACACACGTGGTTTGCACAGGGCCAGGGGCACCAGCCATGCCCGCGGTCACCGCCTGAAGCTCTGTGGGCGCCGGCCTGGGATCTTGCCCGGGGCTCGGAGGCTCTGGGGCGAGCTCTTACAAGGGCTGCAGGCCCCACATCCAGGGACCCTGGCGACAGACCCCGTTTACTCATCCCACACGCATGAGGGAGCAGCTAAGGCGTGCCACGCAGGGTCTTCATGCTGAGCTCACGAAGACGAACAAGACAGAAAAACCCTCCTCCCGGGGGGTTCTGTGCCCTGGGGGTCCCCTGCCTTTCTGTCCCCATCCCTGGGGAGCCTGTGGCTGACTCTGAGGGGAGGACTCACCGTACAGCTGCCAGATCCGCACCCTGTCCTCATAGGGGAGCCTGTAATGCAGAGGGTCGCCGACCGGGCCCTGGTAGTAGGGCTGCATGATGGAGCTCGTGGCCGCCACGTGGCTCAGCCCGATGGCGTGGCCAAACTCGTGGACAGCCACCGCAAACAGGTCCATATCGTGGGCATCTGGGAACCACAGCGAGCAGTGGATCAGGGGAGGGACTTCCGGACCGGCCACAGGATGGAGCAAGCTCGTGCACAGGGGCGGGGGCACCCGTGGGGAGGGGGTGTGATGTGAGGGGTACCGACCCAGTTCCTGCCGAGGCCCTCCTGGGGTCTACAAGGGCTTCTCGGGCCAGAGTCCCACCATGGCAAAGGGCCCAGAGGCTCTGCGGGGTCGCTGCTGGTTCCTCAGGCTGGGACGGGCTCCACTCCCGGGGCTGGAGCATGGACTGAACCCACAGTGGCCCCCATCTGTGCCCTGCGCCCCTCGGCCCCCCTGCAGCCTGGGGGCCTGTGCCTTCCCAGACCAGTGGGGCTCAGCGAGCAAGGGGGCGAAGGTGTGAAGGCCTGCAGAGGCCTTGCAAGCTTCCGCTGCCTCTTGGAAGCTGGGACCAGGGTGAGGACGAACCCGGCTCAGCATGTTGAGGGGAGACACCTTGAGCCGTGTGAGCCCGCATCCCAGGCCCGTGAGCCCAAGATCCACGGGGCAGGCGCCCCTGCCGGAGACGGCGGGGTGAGGCTGGGCTCCACGGGCGGGACAGATGCACAGAGCTCGGGGCCACGGGGGCTCTTCACCCCGCAGGCCTGAACCGGCCCCTAGAAGCCAGGGGGTCCCTGGGACTCAGCCTCAGCCCGACGCACCTGACGAGCGGAAGGCCCAGGACTCGTCGTCATCGAAGTGGGCGTCCCCCGCGGTGTGGTGATCGCCGGGGAAGAAGGCATGGGCCACCGTGCCGCCGGGGCCGTCGAAGGGGTAGGCGTCGTCGTGGTCAGCCGTGGAGAAGTCGATCTGGATGTCCGCAGTGCTGCCCGCCACCTCGTGGAAGTTGAGGGGCGTGATGTCGCTCCAGACTTTGAGGGCATAGTGCATGAGCGCACGCACCGTGTCGCGGCCCAGGGGCGAGTCCCGCGGGAATGTGCGGACCCTAGGTGGTGGGGTCAGAGCCCGGGGTCTACCCACCAGGCGCAGGCCCTGCCCCCACCCCAGCCCCCACCCGGGGGGCTCCCGGGCACATCCCTCCCCAGGGTTGCCCATCCAGGCCTTCTTGGGAAACGGGATTTTGCGGATGTAGTTAGGATTTGAGATGAGGCCTCCCGGATGGGGTGAGGTGTCCTCAGAGGACACAGCAGGGGACACGGGGACGGGGAGAGGGCCACGCGAGGGCGGCAGACGCGGGGACTGTGGTAGTGGGTCGGAGGTGGCCAGCAGCACCCGGAGCAGGGAGGTGGGGGACGGACTCCCCCCACCCGCCTGCCCCACGGAGCCTCAGAAGGAGCCAGCCCTGCGAGCCCTGGACCTCGGGAACTGAGGACACAGTCCCGGTCCCGCGAAGCTCGGCTCGGGGGCGCTTGTTTGGGCAGCCCCCAGGCACTGAGACCCAGAGAGGCAGGCAGGTGCAGCCCACCCACCTCCAGGACAAGCTCCTCCTGTTCCACGTGGTGGGAGCTGGAGCCTGGCGTCTCCTTTGTGCCGGGGCCGCAGCTGGGAGGTCAGGGAGGGAACACCGAGGGGTCTTCATCAGCGCCAGGGTGGCCTCGTCTGCAGGGGTGGCCGGGGGTTAGGTCCCCTGGGGCTGGCAGCAGTCTCAGGCCCTATTCCCCAGTCCCTGCCCCAGGGCTCCAGCGTGCCAGGCCTCACGGCTCCGCAGCCAGGCAGGGGTCATGCGAAGCGTTTACTGACTTCGGCAGCACACACGCCTGACCAGCTCTGCTGGGACACGGATGTGTACCCCTCTTCCGGGGCCTGGGCACAGATGCGCTCCATCAGCCCACGGGAGGGTCTCTCCAAGCCTGGGATTTGTTGCCAATATGTAAAACCCGGGGTGCTCCCACAAACACCCCAGATTTCTGGCTTCCCGGGGAAAGCTGCAAGTTTGGGCCGCACAGATCTGCCACTTCCGGGGACAAGAATCAACTGGGACCATGGGTGGGCAGATCCCACCCCGACAGCGGGCCCCCTTGGCCCCCATGGCGCAAGTGCGTGAGACCCTGCTGGGCGGGGTGCAGATGGGTCTGGGCGCAGCTGGTGCATAGTCCCCCCACAACATGCCCGCATCTGGGGGTGGTGAGCGTGCTGACGGGATCCCATGTCCCCAGGGAGAGTGGGCCCAGCCCTAAGCCCACCCCCCACGGGCAGGCTGGAGAGGGCGAAGGGCCCCAAAGGGTGGCGGGCGGGGTGGGATGCAGTTAGGGGAAACCCCATCTCCTGCCACCGCTGGAGGACTGACCCAGGATGCCGGTGGCCTCCAGCCCTCCGAACCGTTGCATGGCCACAATGGCCTTCGTCAACTCCTCCCGTATCTGCAGCTGCCCTGTTGTGGGGTCTGCAGGGAGCAGGTAGCCGAACTTGCTCAGCCACTCCTGAGAGCAGAGAGCAGAGTGAGGCGAGGAGGAGGCGGGCTCAGCCCCACAAGAAGAGCTGCCTGCCCTTGAGGTGAGGGGCAGGCCTCTTCTGCCCTGATCACCACCGGCCCCAGCCCCCATTAGCCCACAGGGCACCTCGGGCCCCCTCTTTATAGACAGATTCTGGAGCACCGTCTTAATAAACTTGATGCCCCTCAGAAGGGGTGAGCTTAAGCAGCGCCCTTCTCCTGCGCCAGGACACGCCCAGGGCACACTTGAGAAGGTGAAGATATAAAAAGGTTATTACACGTGGCAAGTGCCAAATTCAGGCCCGGAGCCACCTTGGGAAGCAGCAACCTAGGACCCAAGGTCTGAAACCCACACTGAGAGGGCAGGAGTCTCAGACTCCGGTTTTAGGAATCCGCTCACGAGCTGCCGGGACTCTGAAGCCAGGCTGCCTGGGGGCAAATCCCACTGGGCCACCTCCTTGCCGGGCACCTGGGACAAGTCCCTCAAGCCCTCTGGGTGGTCTCCTTGCCTGTGGGTGTGAGGACATCGTGAGTTACAACACGGAAACGCTCAGTGCCTGACGCAGACGCTCGGTATACAAAGTGTACGTGGTGTTGTCAGGGGACAGGTCTGCCGAAAATGCCCTGGCACTGGGGTCCCGAGCCAAACAGGAAGCCGGAATGGCAGGTGACCCTTCCCCATGGGCACAGAGCCCCCTTCCCAAGTCCCAGCATCTTTACCCCCGTGGGGGGCCCGAGGAGAGAGGGAGGCGCTGACGTCATTCTTTGGGGGGACTCTCAGCTTCAACTACCAAATGGTGTCACGCCCACGTCCTGGCCGGTGTGACACGAAAGCCTTGGGCCGTGTGGACAGCGGTGGGCTCTCCAGTGGGGGAGGCCCCGCAGGTGGGTGGGGGGCAAGGTTGCAGGAATTCCCTGAGACCCTCCCCTCCCAGGCCTGGCTCCAACATAGGCAGCAACCTGCAGGCCTATTTGTTTTCTGGTGGACACTGAAGAAACTCTCCGGAAGCTTCTGAGTTTGCGGCCCCTGCCAGTAGGACCCCTGCCCAGAGACTCTGCCCCCACAGGGGGCCCAGCAGGTGCTCAGTGGAAGAGAGTCCACCCTCCCGGAATTCTCAGGAGCTTCAACTGACCAGGAGGAGCCACCTCCATGATTTGCATACAATTTGCATACACCTGCAGAGAACCAGCTAGATTCCTCTCTTTCCAGGAAACATGGAGTCTTTCCTGGGGTTTCTCTGTTCCTTCAACCCCCACCCCTCAAACCCTTACTGGCCCAGAACCACCAGTCCTGACAGAAGACCCCCCGAGAGAGTGTGAGGACCTAGGACCCTCGGAGGCAGTGGAAGTAACTTGGTCCTCGATGGACAGCCATCGGGAGACCATTCCAAGTGGACACTCCTGATTGGAGGGGCCTGAGGAGTGACGCCCTGTGCTCGGATGAGGCGGGCATCGGCTGGGACAGGCCCACTTCCCCACCCCGGACTGTGCCCTCTTCAGAGTTAAGATCCTTGCTGTCCCTGGCACCCCTCTTCCTTAGCGAGGACCTCCCTTCACATCACTGGGGACACGTTAAAGTGTGTCTATCTCAGGCACCGAGGGGACCTGTCCCGGCGAGTACCCGGCTAGGCCCTGGAGATGCTCAAGCACAAAACACGTGCATTTGAGGCTACACACGTTTTGGGGAAAAGTTTTACAAAGTTTTGATGTTGCAGTTTGCTCTCTGAATGTCAACACACACACACACACACACACACACACACACTTCAAAGCCCTATTGCTCAGCAGCATGAGGCTGCCTCCTCCAGGATGCCCTCAGGAGTCTCCTGACAAACAGGATGCGAGGCGTGGGAGCCACCCCCCCCTCACCAGGGAAGGGTCCATCCAAGCGGGTGCATCCCCCCACCCAGGCTGCTTCAGAAGGACCCCCGCCCCTGGCAGTCTGGCCTGCAGGCTGAGGTAACAGCTGGGTCTCTGCACTGAGCAGCCCCGCGCTCCACCCCTCACAGGGCTCTGTGGGGTTCACGGAGGAGCCCTGGCCCCCCAAACCCCGGGGTCCCCAGGGAAGCCCGGCCTGGAGACCCTCGCGTTCTGGGCTTTGGAGAAGCCAAGGGCACTCCTGGCGGTTTTGCAATGTTTGCCACACTGCAGAGCAGGCTTTAGCCTCGGGTCTGAGTGGCGGCCGGGGTTAGCCTGCAGAAGGGAGGGGCAGCTGAGTGCAGGCACGGCCCTGGGACCCGCACTGCAGCCCCCAAGGTCAGTGGCCACTCCCACCTGCCCAGACCCTGCCTGAGATAGGGCTGAATCTGCGGGGTTGGCCAGGGGGTCCCCACCCGCAGGCAAGGGCTGGGGGTGCAGGGGTCTGTGTCCTCAATCACACTTCCCACCTACCCCCAATGTGGACTCCTCCCAATGACATTAGCATCACAAAGCAGTCCCCTCTCAAGCCCCCGCTTCTCCTCCCCAGGGCCCCTGCAGTCCTGGGGGTGCTTCTGGGTCCGTTCCTGGACAGCCCGGGGGGGGTGGGTGGGGGTGGGAGCACCCCACCAGCTGGCCAGGGGAAAACCCTAAGGGGGGTCTGACTACAGGACAAGCCCTGGCGGGTGTGGGGGCTCTCGGGTGGCCTCGGGGTGGCACTGGGCCCACAAGCCGTGGGGCCCCGCCCAGGCCTGTCTTCGGTGGAGGAACAAGTGCCTGGAACCCGAAGGCCCCATCCCCGCGGGGAAGGCACAGTGGCCGCCGGCAGAGGGAGGGGGCGGCTAAGAAGACAGCGCTCTCCCCACTTGCCAGCTCATCTCCATCTCGGAGGACACCGGCAAATTCCCAAATGGCCCGGCTTCCTCTTTTTCCCGGGCAGCACGACATTCTGAAGCTGCCGAGGACACCAGTGGGTGCGAGCGGCGGGGGCGCCAACCCGGGCCAGACGTGCCCCGCCTCGCACTCGGGGCGCCCGCCGCAGGAAGCCCGCCCCCGGGGGTCCCCGCCCCCCCCCCCCCCCCCCGGGCGCACACCCAGGCCGGCCCCTCCCTGCGCGCCCATCCCGCCCCCCCTGCGCCGTCGTCATGGCGACCGCGTCTCCAGGGCAACCAGGCTGCAGCGGCGGAGGTGAACCTTCCAGAAGGCCGCGGGGAGGGGAGGGGAGGGGAGGGGAGAAGCAGGGGCGGCCCAACCCCGCAGCCGCCGCCCCGCCGAGGAGGATGCCCCGCAGCCGAGGAGATGAGCTCTGCCTCCTTCCAGCGACCCCTGAGCTGGGCCATTACCGCAGAGGGGGAAGCGGAGGCCGGGACACGGGGCCCGGTGCCAGGCGCTGGCGGGACCCAGGGCAGCGCATCCGGCGGGCCTTTCCCGGCTCGCCCACGAGGCCTCAGGTCTTACCCCGTGTGCTCAACAGTTTGTTACACCGCCCACAGGTCTAACTCCCCTCCCTACTCTTCAGAGCCACAGGGAAGCGCGGCCCCGGCCCCACGGCAGCTCCAGGAGGTGGGGGGGCCCCAGCAGGTGGGCACCGGGAAACTGCAACCCCAGCCCAATGGAGGGATGGCACGGGGCTCACTGTTCTGTGCTTCTCCAAGCTGGCAAACAAGAAGTGCTTACTGTGTGCAGGGTCTCATGAAGTCCTCTATCTAGGCTGTCCCACCACGTGGCCGCTGCCGTCCCCACGGACAGGTGGCAAGTGGTGACCAGGAGACACACAATCGCCCGGAGCTGGCGGGGCCACCGTGTGCCTGGGACTGGCCCTGGCCTGGGTGTCTGCAGTTCTGCCAGGGACCGTGGCCATGGATGGCTGACCCGTGGGCCCTTCCCCTGCACGACCCACCTCCAGCTGGAACCCCAGCCTCGTGGGGGGCGGCATGGAGAACAGGTGTCTTTAGCATTAGCCCCGCTGCACAGATGAGGGAACCCAGGCTCAGAGGCTGCCGTGGGGCCGTGTGCAGACGGTCACCCCCCAGCCACGGCGATGTGGCTCGGGAGACGTGGAGCTGGCAGGCAGTGGCTTCAGAGCGGTCCTGAGGACCCGAACACTCACAGTGAGGAGAGCAGAGCCCGGCCGTACCCACGCGGTGCCGGCTCACTGCTCGCCCTGTGTGCCTTCACTCAGAGGGCAGGGTGACCACCACCTCCACTCACCGCCCAGGAGACTGAGGCCCCCAGACGTGTGACCGGAGTCAGTGGCGGGGCCGTGGTGTGGTGGCAGTCCCTGTCCAGCTTGCTCTGCCACGGGGGCCGCTGAAGACCCCGAAGGGAAATGAGCTGGGGTGTCCTCAGAGCAGGACCCCCGTGCTCGTCTTCCTCTGGGAGCTGACAGCGGGCGGCTGCCGGGGACCCCAAGCCCCAGTGTTGGCCCCAGTGTCTTCCCCGGGGAGGGGGGTAACGCTCCTAGATCCCCCCTGGACAGCCTGCTGTTCCCTGTCCATCCACCTGACACTCCCAGGCTGAGCGCTCGCTGTACCGGGCACCCTGGGGCAGCAGGGGCCTGGGAGAGCCTGCCCTGCACGCAGGGCTCCCGGTGCGGACAGCGTCCTGGGGAAGAACAGCAATGAGCAAGTGAACACAGCAAGTGACACCAGACCGTGACTGGGTCATGCATGACTGTCGTTACCAGAAGTGACCCAACAGCCAACAGTTACCGAGTACTCTTCCGTTCGCTAACCCACTTAATGCTCTCGGCACCCTCAGGGCAGAGCTACGTGAGGCCAGGGTGCACGGTCTGTGGTGTTCAATCCATGCTTGGCACACGGTAGACACCAAGTGAGCACCTGCTAAATTAATCCTATGAGGAGGGCACGATTATCCCCATTTTACAGATGGGGACACAGAGGCCTAGAGAGATTAGGACATGTACCCACAGTCACGTAGCCAGCATGGGGCAGGGCTGGGGAGCCTGGGGTGTCTGGCTTCAGAGCCTATTCCTGTAACCTCTGTGCTATGAGGAGACGTGAGTGACAGGGTGCAGGGACTAATTAAATGGTGGCCAGGGAAGATGTCCTTGGGGGGGGGGTGACAGTAGGTTGAGACCGGAAAGATGAGGAGCTGGTCAGGTGACAAGCCCTACGAAAGTTCATGGAGGTGGGCATGGCAGATGCAAAGGCCCTGGGGCGGGAAGCAGCCTGGCAAGTTCTATAGAGAAAGGAGTTCCACGGAGTACAGGAGGAAGGCATTCAGAAGCCAGCCGCCTGTAAGGAGTGGGACCCGAGTCTGTGAGAGTGGGGAAGCTGGGCTTCTGCCCTGTCCCTCCCGAGAGATGGACAATGCTCGGGAGACCCGACAGGCTCTCAGCTTATGTGGGGCAGATGCATCACCCTCCGTGAGCCAAGCACAGACCCTACACCCAGAGCATCTCACTAGAAACAGATCACCACCGACAGGCAAAAAGCACACACCCTTGGAAGGCACTGCGTCAGCTCCCCTGCCAAACCCCAAATCCTGTACAGCCTTCTCTCCATTCCTCCCTCCCCCTGGGAACACGCAGGCAGCTTACTCCCTGCCAGACACTTCAGAGGCCTCACCTGAACGTCCCAGCAGCCCTGTTTTACAAACGGGAGCCTGGGGCCCGCAGGCTGGGTCTGGACCCCCATCTGTGTCAAGGGCCCCCGTGAGAGCAAGCGCATCCTAAGCCCCCAGGCCAGCCGGGCCACACTCCCAGGGCTCAGACCACAGGCATCCAGCACAGCCCTGCCCACACCACACTGGCTCGCAGGACAAAAGCCCCACAGAGACTTCTTTCAGACCGGCCTGCAGCCCCAAAGGCAGTGGGTGCTCCGGCACAAGGACTGAGCGCTGACAGCATGCCTCAAGGTGGGGGCCTCAGGAGGGTTGGGGGGGTGTCTTAGGTCCTTCACATTTAAATTCAACCTCCCACAGAGGTGCAGGGAGGCGACCCCAGCAGCCTTCCCTCTCCAAGGCTCAGGACAAAAGCACGCACGCCCAGGTTCACCATTCCCGCTCTCTCTGTCCTAGCAGAGGGCATGCAGTCTGGCCCTGGCCTGGGTGTCTGCAGCTTCGAGGTGCAAGGGACAGTCCTGACCCCAAGCCAGGTCTGTGACCTCAGGCCCGAGGGCACGCAGGGCCCACAGGCTCCCCTGTGTGCTGGCACCGAGGAGCAGGGACCCAGAGGCCACTGGCTGAGGGTGACTGTCACCCTTGCTGCGACCTGCCCCTGGCCCAGGAGGGGGACGCGGGGCTCACGCTTGCTCCGAGTGAGGTCCTGGCTCGCACCCACCCTTGCCACCATCCGGCCTCGTCCTGCCCATCCCCGCGGGGCCTCCTGGGTCTTTGGAGGGCCTTGCTCATTCCCGGCCATCCTCAGCCACACACCAGTCACCTCTCTGGGTGTCAAAGATCACACGATCCGCCAAGATGCCGCGTGGTTCGGGGCCACGAGCACTTTGTTGCTGGAAGCAGAAACCCGAGCAGAAACTCGAGGGGCCGAGCTGGCAGGTCTGCTAACACGCACCGCATCCCATTCACGCCCGCCACCAGGCCCCCCTGCTCCCGGGCCTGGGTCCCAGGTGCTCCTGGCCCTGCTGCTGGCTTAGCAAAATATTAGCAACAGCCCGCTCGTCCGTGCCCAGGGCTGGCTGGAGGATGTGACGTCCGTGCAAAGAAGCGAGCTGGGGCGGGCACCAAGCACCAGGCAGACCCAGACGCTCCAGTATGGACCGCTCTCCAGGACAGGACTTCCAAGGGAAAACAGCAGGGCACCGCACAGCAGGCAGCAGGCCTCGTCCCCAGAGATAAGGGGCCCAGGTCCCCATGTCCTTTGGAGTGCCCAGACGACCTCCAGAGGGATTCTCAGGAAGCGAGGGGAGGGCAGGGAAGATGGGATTTCTCCCGCAGGCCCTTCCCTATGGCCTGAATAGCTCGCTACGGTTATTACCTACCCAGAAATAAAATGATGAAAAGCTCAGGGCCGAGAGGCCGACAGCCCCAGGAGGGCACAGCGCACTCTCTTGTCCTGCTCCACGCGGCCTGAAAGCCCACCGGCAGTTGGGCACAGCAGGACTCAATCCAGCGCTTTGTCCTCTCACTAAAGCTGGGGGTGGGCTGGGCCGGGCCAGCCTCTCTGGGGACCAGCCAGAGCTCCAGACCCGCTGGGCTCAACTCTGGCAGAAGCTGGGTCACACTGACAAAGGGGCCCTTCTCCTCCCTGGCAGCCCCAGATCTGAATATGCAGAGTCAGTGGGCCCCAGAGGCGGGTGGCAGTCTACAGACGGGGTGGGAAGGAACCCCCTCCTCCCCATAAATCCTGTCTCCAAGACTTCCTGCACCTCTGGGTCTGGGGCTCTGAGGTGTCATTCCCCAGAAGGCCACCAGAGACCGCCCTCCGCCCACAAACGTGGGCAGGAGTCAGGAAGGCTTGGCCACACCAGGAGGGACCTCCTGGCCTTCCCTGGGTGGGGGCCTCTAGGGTCAGGGGCAGAACCCTTCGCTACTCCCCCACGGGGCCAGATGCCAGGGCCCTGCTGTCTCTGGGGCTCCAGGCTGAGGAGCCACATCCCCCCCACCCCCCAGTGCATCCCACAGAGTTGGGCCCATGACTGCCCGCCACGCGCCAGGAGGCTCTGGGGAGCCGGGGAGGGAGAAGAGGCAGTGCCCTGGCCCTCGCTGGGAGGAGTGTGCCCAGCCTGCTGTCTCTGGGCAGGCAGAGAAAAACTTGAGAACTGGGCCAGGTCTGACAAACGAACTGGGCCGGGACTAGCATCCCCTGACTGCACCTTAGGATCCTCCTTAGCCTCGGGAGCTGGGCCTCTCTGAGCGGGAGAGTGGACCCCGAGACCCGCTGCCCCCCAGATCATGTGCCCCAGGAGCGGGTCCAGGAAGCCCCCAGCTCCAAAGGAGCCCCGAGGGGGTGAACTGAGGCACCCCAATTTCAGGGGCAGTTCGGCTGGGAGGAAGCCCAGTGTGGGGCCCCTCAGGCGTCGGGATGCCGTCAGCGGGGACGTGGCTGCGCCCTCCCAGATGGCTTCGAGGGCTGGGCCAGCTGGGCGGGGGTGGTCCCAGCCTGCTTCTCAGCCAGAACCTGTGGCCGAGTCCTGCCAAGTCTGTGGAGCTGCGGATGCCGCCCAACTGCCCCCATCCGAGTACCTCCGTCTGCCTGAACTCCGCCTGCAGCCTCCAAGTGCCAACGGCGCTGGGGAGGGGTCCGGCCAGCACCGCTGCCGGCCGGGGGCCGTGTGCGGGGGTGGGGAGGCCGCGGCCCCCGGCCCGCATCCCCGCGTCTCGGGGAGAGAGGGCAGCGGCAGGGGCGGAAGCCCCAGAAGATCGTTCCAATCCAAAGGCCCCTCGCGCCCTCGCCTGGCCTCTCGAACCTGGGGGTGGCGACCCATAAAGTCTGATCCCAACCCTCCAGGTCCAGGGGAGTCTGAATGGGGGAGGGGCGCGGGACGAGGCCACTGCCGCCGCTCCCGGGACGGCTCCCAAAACAGGGGGACAGCTGGTGTTACGGGAGGGGGCGCTGGGGACGGCGGTGGGGCTGCATCAGAGCCTGGGAATGGAAGGGGGCCCCCGTCCAGCTCAGGCAGCGCCAAGCGGGAGGCAGAGCAAGGCTGGCCGCCCTGGCGGCGGAAGGGGCCAGGGAATAGGGCCAAGATTCACGCCCAGCGGGGGGCAGGGGGCCGGCTCTCTTGCTCCCCAACACCCTACACGGAGCAAACTCGAGAGCCACCGGCTTTCCGGGCGCCCACACTCCGCAGCCCCAACCTTTCCTGGGTGGTGGGGCGCGCCCCTCCCCCCCCGCCCCTCCCACTGGGAACGCACGCGGGGCGCACTGCCCCCGGCGGCTGCAACGGCTGTCCCACTCGCCCGGGGTCCCCCTTCGGGGCCGCTCCAAGCCGCGGACAAGGGCTCCGTCCAGGCAGCCCCAACCTCCGCTGCCCCCTGCGGCTGCCGCGCGCGGGGAGCGCGGAGCGCAAGGAGCCGGGAAGGCACGCGGCGCCTCTCCCAGGCCCGGGTGCGCGCACGTCAGCCGCTCAGCCTGCGCCCCGGCCTCAGCTTTCCGCCTAGGAAATGGGTCCAAGGCTGCCCGAGCTCCCGCAGGCGCCGGGCGGTGGGACGGCGTCCTCTCCGCCCGCGGGACCCCGTATGCCGGCCGCGCACTCACCACTCCCAGGCTGAGGTCCTCCGCGCGGGGTGCGGGCGCGCCCCAGCTCCCGCGGGCCGCCAGCGCGAGCAGCAGCAACGGCAGCTGCGGGAGCCGGGGCCAGGGGGCCGGCGGTCCGGGAGCGGGGGCGCCGCTGCGCCCCATCCCGCTCGCGGGGCCGTCGGCGCGGCACTGCAGGTCTCCGCGTTCCCGCGCCCCGCTCCGCCCGGCTTCCCGCGCCCCTGCGTCGGGCTCCCCACGCCGCTGCGCCCCGCTCCGCCGCTCTGCGCCCCCGCGCCCCCACGCCCGTGCGCCCCGCGCTGCTGCGCGCCGCTCCCCGGCCCGCCCGAGCCCCGCGCGCCGCCTCCTGTCGGTGGGGCGGGGAATGCTAATGTATGCTAATGACCGCCGGCAGCGCTCGCTCCGCCCACCGTCTTAAAGGCCCCGCGTCCCGCGCGGGTGCTCGTACCCCACCCGTGCCCCACGCCTCGCGCGTGCACCGGGGCCTGGGGCTGCGGCTGTCGGAAGGCCGGCGGTTTCCGAGCGTCCCGAGACGGTCTCGAGACGGCGGGCGGTGCGCGGACGGGGCGCCCCCCGGGGGTTGACCCGGCCCCCCGCCCGCCCGCGCGCTCCGCGGACCCGGCCCCAGAGCCCGGATTCGCGGCCACGGTTGGGCACCCCCAGCGGCAGTTGCAGCGCGCCCGGTGGACGCCTGGCGGAGCCCCTGATCCGCGAAAGAAAGGGGTGGCTGCGGAGAGGGGTGAGCGTGGGGGCGGGCGGGGCGCAGTGGGCGCGCGCGTCTCCTGGGGTCTGGGCTGGGGGGCAGGATGTGAATGCTGACGTCTGTCGGAGGTCCGTGTGCGCGGGGCACATGTCCAGCCTGCCCCTTTATCAGTCTCGGCTTCTCACAGCATCTCGTGAGATGGGAACGATTATTCCCATTTTTCCAACAAGGAAACTGAGGTCCAGAGAAATTAAGTAACTTGCGGGGTGAGGGGGCTGCGAGGTTCAGATACAAACGCCCCCACACCTGAGTGAGATTTCTCATCCTGCTGGTCTACAACTGCTTCCCAGCCATCGCCCCTTCACCTCTGGTCCTGGCTGGTGCTGTGGCCCCGGTCTCCAGACAGGGAAACTGAGGCCCAGGCACTTCCGCTGGATCCACGTTACCCAGCCTGGGGGGAGTGGCGAGGGCTGGCTTCCAGGCAGAGCCCCCCCCCTTCACCATCCTTCCCTGATACTCTTAGAGCCTCGGCGGCCCCTTTGGAGCAAGGAGATTCCGCACCTGCTGCACAATAGCTCTGTATCGACCAACTGAGATTCCGAGTAGCGAGGCACCGGGCACACAGTGACCCTTCACAGGCACATCCCCAAATTTTGCTCATGTGCATCGGGACAACCTGGTTGCCAGTGAAGGAAACCAGCTCAAACTGGTCCTAGTCAAGGAAAGGAAATTTAGGGGCTTGTGAGGCTGGGACACCGCAGAGTGCACTGATGTCAGGCGAGGCTGGGTCGGGTTGTACAAGGACTGGATCGGAATTCAGTTCCTCCCTCCATTTATGCGTTGGCTTCATCCTTGGGCAAGATTTCTCCAAATGGCAGCCAAGATGGTGCACGGCAGCTTCAGCCAACATCCTTGTCTTGTAGCAAGCAGAGCCACACACAGACCCGCAAACCACAGACCCAGGGCCGTCTTTCTTTCTTTCTTTTTTTTTTTTTTTTAAGATTTTATTTATTTATTTGAGACAGAGAGCATGAGAGAGAGAGAGCACATGAGAGGGGGAGGGTCAGAGGGAGAAGCAGACCCCCCGCCGAGCAGGGAGCCCGACGCGGGACTCGATCCCGGGACTCCAGGATCATGACCTGAGCCGAAGGCAGTCGCTTAACCAACTGAGCCACCCAGGTGCCCCAGGGCCGTCTTTCATCGGATGATGTGGATTATGTGTTTGTCCCTGAGCCAACCATGTCGCCAAGGGATGGAAATGAGCTGACCTGCCTGCGTAGACCATGGGAAGGAGGGGGTTTTCTAAAGGAAACTGGAGGTGCTGAAGTCAGAGTAAGGGAGGTGGATGGCAGGCAGGGCCGGATCAAGGAGCTCAGAAGAGAGGCCAGAGCAGTCCACCCCTGTGTCAGAGTTCTTCCTGCATTTGAGGGTTTGGAGCAGGATTCTGTGGGGGGACTCATTCCAGATGGTGGTGAAGAGAGAGGTAGCTGTGACAGTGGCCTCAGGTGCACAAACATAAGCGTGGACCTCAGGTGGGTCCAGACAGTGGCTGGAGACCACGGCGAGCACCTAGGATGCTGGGCTAGGACATACTTGGGGGGGCGGCATGTCCCTTCATGCCGGGGGCCACTACACACCAGCTGCTGCTTTCTCTTTGAGCCTGCCACTGAATTCTGGTGTTTGAACGTGGACAGAATCCAAGCACCGATGAGAGGCCACTCTTCACCATCAGATGGGCGATGTTGGAAAAGTGATACATCATCATGTGCCCAGGGTGTGGGAAGTGGGGGCTTTGGTGCCACGGGGTGGCGGTGGGGTGCCAGCTGGTACAGACTTACTGGAAGGCCATCAGGGAACAGCTATTAAAATTTTAAAAGTACATTTTCTATGGCTAGCGTTCTTGGTGTCTGCCCTAGAAAAACACTCCCATCTTTGCACAAGAAGGTGAAGGCAGGATGCACTAGTTTACCGTCAGAAGCTGCCTACATGTGCATGCAGGGCTGACCCACTAAAGCAGGGCCACGTGTCTGGTCAGTTGTGCAGGCTGTGGCCCAGGACATGGGTGAGGGCGCTGCCCTCGGAGTTGTGATTCCTGGGGTGGGGGTGCGTCCCACTAGAGAGACAGCTGTCTCTTCTGAGACCCAGGAGGTGCCCTGGACAGACACACCCAGAAGACAGAACACTACCTGGAAGTTAGAAAGAAAGGACTAGATCTGGGGGCACCAGGGGGACCACTCATACACCTTGTTGAGTGAAAAAAACAAATTGTGGGAAAAGAAATCAGAAAACCCCCACAAAACAACAAACATGTCTAACTATATCATTCTTCTGAGCCCTTGATCCAGCCTTGCCTGCATCCATCTCCCTTTCTCTGGCGTCAGCACCTCCAACTTCCTTTAGAAAGTTCCCCTTTGACCCTGTCAGCCCAGGGGTTTGGGATGCGGACCCCCACCATCTGGAGCATAGAAGCCAGGATGGGGCCCATCCCTCCTTACCATCTCCCGGCCACACAACCTGCTCAGGGCCGGCCCCACGGCCCACGTTCTGCAAGGAGGGACAATCCTGAGACGGTGGCTTGGGCTCGCTGAGCTGGATGGCCCGGGGCTGCAGCTTTCCTGGGCTCTGTGTGTGTGTGTAAATGCAGAGGGAAAGTTCTGGAGGGAACCCACTACAGCACGTGATGAGGACTCCAGGCGGGAGGGCAGGCAGCAGCCCCAGGCCTGAGCTCACGTCCTCCCTGGGCGCTCTGTCCAGCTGCCTGCCCCTGGCACTCTCCGTCCCAGGCCCTGCACAGCCCAGGCTCATGACTGGCGCAGGAGAGATGCTCCGGGCCCTTGCACGTGATCTGCACCCTCCGGGGAAACCAGCTCCGACACCTTCCCATCCCTAGGTCCCCCGGGGGGGGGGGGTGTTCTCTGTCCCTGGGATCCTCTGCTTGGGGTCTGCTCGAGGGACCGGGCGAGGACGGGTGAGGCTGGGTGAGGATGGTGGGCACTGGGCTCTGTATGGGGGGACAAAGCCTGCTTTACTAACACTCCTACTAGGAGCAGCTATGTCTGGTTCGCTTGTGTAATTGAAAATCAATAAAAATGAGAACAAGAGAAATGTTAACTATGTGTATTGGATGCAAAAGGTTGACTTACTCAAGTAGGGTCCCTTCTCCAAGACCAGGGTTTCGAGGGGAGGTGGCGCCCTTAGACCAGGCCCCATGCCTTCACTCTAGCAGGGTGGTGGGGCTCGGGCCTGAGCCCCTGCCCTTGTGGGGCTGCCGCCCTGGGTCGGGAGACACGAATCACGTAGGCAAAGTGTGGAACAGTGGCCCAGAAATGCCCCATCCCAGCCCCCGGAACCCGAGAGTGTGGTTCCTTATGTGGCAAAAGGGGCTTTGCAGCTGTGATCAAGGCCAAGATCTTGGGATGGGATTGTCCTGGATGGCCTGATGGGCCCAGTGTCATCACCAGAGTCCTTACAGGAGGGAGGGGAAGGCTCAGAGCCGGGGAGCAGGTCATGTGACAAGGGAAGCTGCGGCCAGAGTGGTGCAGCCAGGAGCCCGGGGGATGCAGGCACCTCTGGAAGCTGGAAGCCCTGAGCCCCGGGGGGGCCAGCCCTGCCCCACCTGCTTTCACCCCTGCAGAGCTGACTTCAGCTGCTGGCCTCCGGAGTGAGACTGAATGTGTTTCTGCCCGTGAGTGTGTGGTCACCGTCACGGCAGCCACAGTGACTCTTACTTGTCAGACACGTGGCAACAGTACGCGGATGGCTGCTGCGGCGGGGACAGCCAGTGCCAAGGCCCTGGGGCAGCCTAGGGGGAGGGGCCGTGGGTGGAATGAGAGGGGGAGGTGATTTTAAAACATGTCCTTAAGGGGCACCTGGGGGGCTCAGTCGGTTGAGGTTGGACTCTTGATTTGGCTCCCCCTCTGCACCCCCCAACCCCACCCCCTCTCTCACAAGCCTGCAACGACATCGTTCTCTCTCTCAAGTAAATAGATCTTTTTTTTTTTTAAGATTTCATTTATTTATTTGAGAGAGAAATAGAGAGCATGAGAGAGAGAGAGAGAGGGAACGAATGGGGGAAGGGGCAGAGGGGGAGGGAGAAGCCGGCTCCGCACAGGGCCAGACACAGGGCTCGATCCCAGGATCCCCAGGATCATGACCTGAGCCAAAGGCAGATGCCCAACCAACTGAGCCACCACCCAGGTGCCCCAATAAATAGGTCTTAAAAAAAAAAAAAAAAGGAAAACATGTCCTTAAATCATGACACCCATCCCAGGGAGGTACTCCCTTCCCCTGGAGACAGAGCATGCCTTCGTGACCGCCTTCAAGAACAGCCAAGGGGCGCCTGGGTGGCTCAGTTGGTTAAGCGACTGCCTTCAGCTCCGGTCATGATCCTGGAGTCCCGGGATCGAGTCCCGCGTCGGGCTCCCTGCTCGGCGGGGAGTCTGCTTCTCCCTCTGACCCTCCCCCTCTCATGCTCTCTGTTTCCCCTTCTCTCAGATAAATGGATAAAACCTTAAAAAAAAAAAAAAGAACAGCCAGGCCCGGACTCATGTGATGACTTCTGAGCTGGCCGTGCTGGGTCCCTCTGCTCACTCGTGCAAGGTATTTCCTGGCGAGGTGGGGGGAGGGGGGAGCGGCGAGGGGGGAGAGGGAGGGGACAGAGATTCGCCAGGACCAGGGCAGTCCCAGCCCCCGTCCTTGCTCCCGCTGCTCAGGTACCAGCCTGTGAAAGGCCCTGTGCCACCACAGTGAGGGGGTCTTCGCTGGCGTCTGCGGTTACACAACATAGAGTGCACGCCTCACTTTCCGGAGGCGCGGGGTCCCGGTCCAGGCGCGGCTCAGGTCCCGGTCCCCGGTGGCAGGCTGGCCCCGCCCCAGGCCCCCCGAGGGCTGCAGGCACCATCTTCCCGCTGCATCCTCAGGGGTCCTGCCCTGTGCGCATTTGCGTCCCACTCTGCTCTCCATGGGGACTCAGTCCTGTGGGACGGGCCTGCCCAGGGGGCCCCGTGTCACCTGTCACCCTCCACACGCAGTCATATCCGTGGTACGGGGGGTCGGGGCTCCCCCCGTGTGGGTTTGGAGGGCAGTTGAGCCCCGAGGGAGGGTGTGAGGTCACGGGGCAGGGTTGGCACGGAGGGCTCGGTGAGCGAAGTGGCCGTGGGAGCCGGGGTTCCCAGGTGCTGTCCCGTGGCACTTGGACACACATCCCAGCTCCTCCCGCCCTGCCGCACCTCGGTCTGGGGCTGGTCCCCGTGCCCAGGCCGTGTCCCCCAGGGGCTCCGCAGCCCTTCCCCAGGCCTCGACCCCGCCCTGTGGGTCCTCGCAGCCACCTTGCGCGGGGCCACCGAGACTTCCCCAGTTTAACAAGAACCAAAGCAGAGCTACGTCCGCACAGAGCCTGGCGCACGAGGGTCTCTGCAGCGTCCTTCCCACGGCCGCAGAGTGCAAGCCCCCTGGTGTCCGTGGGCCGGACCAGGGCATGGATGCCCAGGAGGGGGCGCACCCACAGTGGGCGGGGCCAGTGTGACGCTCGCCGCGGGCTGCAGAGTCCACCAGCAGAGCAGGAACTGTCCAGAGCAGGCATGTCCGGGGATGGCGCGTGGACTGGGCACCAGGGCCTGGGCGAGGTGGAATGTTCCGGAACCGGATGGTGGCGATGGATGCTGACACCACGCGGCGTGCGCTCACCCCCAGGGAAGGAGGAGTCAGGGCAGCTCCAGGCCCCAGAGAGGGTGGGGGCGCCCCCGTGTGTCCCCGCCTTGTGACCCCTGCACTGGGGACCCCGCTGTGTGACCGGCACCTTGCAGAGCTGAAAAAAGCCAAGTTTCCGTGGGCGTCGTATGGCTTCCAGAAGGAAGGAGGGCTGCCGGCAAACCAGGACATGCTGCTGTAAGGTTGACACTTTGTTTCCAACTTATGGAAGGAAGACACAGATCTGCCCCATCCAATGACCGCGCGGGACAGGAAGAGCCTCAGGTGAACACCGTGCTGGCGGGGGGACGGGTCCAGGGGTGTCGTCCTGAGGCTGGGGGGATGGGTCCGGGGACATCGTCCCGGGGCCAGGGGATATGGGTCTGGGGGAGACGGGTCCGGCGGTGTCGTCCCGGGGCCAGGGGGATGGGTCCAGTGGTGTCGTCCCGGGGCCGGGGGAACAGGTCCAGGGGTGTCATCCTGGGGCCAGGGGGACGAGTCCAGGGCCTTCGTCCTGGGGCCGGGGGATATGGGTCTGGGGGAGACGGGTCCGGGGGTGTCGTCCTGGGGTGGGGGGACGGGTCCAGGGGTGTCGTCCTGGGGCTGGGGGGATGGGTCCAGGGACATCGTCCCGGGGCCAGGGGATATGGGTCTGGGGGAGATGGGTCCAGTGGTGTCGTCCTGGGGCCGGGCGAACAGGTCCAGGGGTGTCATCCCGGGGCCAGGGGGACGAGTCCAGGGCCTTCGTCCTGGGGCCGGGGGATATGGGTCTGGGGGAGATGGGTCCGGGGGTGTCGTCCTGGGGTGGGGGGACGGGTCCAGGGGTGTCGTCCCGGGGCTGGGGGGATGGGTCCAGGGACATCGTCCCGGGGCCAGGGGATATGGGTCTGGGGGAGATGGGTCCAGCGGTGTTGTCCCGGGGCCAGGGGGATGGGTCCAGCGGTGTCGTCCCGGGGCCAGGGGAACAGGTCCAGGGGTGTCATCCCGGGGCCAGGGGGACGAGTCCAGGGCCTTCGTCCTGGGGCCGGGGGATATGGGTCTGGGGGAGACGGGTCTGGGGGTGTCGTCCTGGGGTGGGGGGATGGGTCCAGGGGTGTCGTCCTGGGGCTGGGGGGATGGGTCCAGGGACATCGTCCCGGGGCCAGGGGATATGGGTCTGGGGGAGACGGGTCCGGCGGTGTCATCCCAGGGCCGGGGGGACGGGTCCAGGGATGTCGTCCTGGGGCGGGGAAACAAGGCCCAAGCGACACGCTCTTTCCTAACCGGTGCCTGGAGGAGCCCAGCCGGGCCAGGAAGGCAGCAGAGTGGGGCGATTCTGTCCCTGCACCCCACTCAGCCCAGCTCCTGGGAGCTACAACGGCTACTCTGCGGTCTCGGGGTTTCCTTCCAGGGCCTCTGAAGTGCGGCAAATGGTGTCCCCCAGATTCACATCCACCCCAACCTGAGAACGTGAGCTTACTTGGAAAAAGGGCTGCTGCAGATGGAATCAGTTAAGATCTCGGGATGAGGCCATGCTGGCTTATCTGGGGGGCCCGAATCCGGGACTGTGTCCTGAGAAGGGACAGACGAGCAGCTCAGGACCAGGGAGGCAGAGGTGGGGGCCACACAGTCCCTCAGGGTGCCCGGCAGGAGCCGCCGCGCGGGCCGCACGAGGACCTCAAAGCCCAGAACTGAGAGGAGGGGCTCCCGTGATCTGGGACGGCTGCCCGGGACGCCTGCCCCTGCAAACACCTGCCGGCCCCACACGCTGTTTATGAGGAAAGATGGTGTCGGCCGTCCTCCTGGCAAGTCCTGTGAAGGCCCAGAAGGCCCTGGAGACCTGGTTTCCTGGACGATGGGCTGAACTGTTGGTTCCCGGGGGCTTGCATCCTTCGCACCTTCTTTGGGCAGCAGTGCCCGATGTCCTGTGGGGGTGGCCTGTCCCCACTGGTTCTGTCTGCTCCCGCTGGGGGCCCCGCTGCGCCACGTCCACTGAAAGCCTGGGCCAGAGCTTGAATCCTGACGGTTGGAAAAGCCCGAGAAGGGCTGCTGCTCGTGGGCTCCGTGGGCCCGCCAGCCCCCGTCTGTCCCAGGGAGCTGCCACGTGCGGCCTGCAGGGCTGGGCGGCCGGGGCTGGTGTCTGGTGCTCGGGGCCCCTTGCGGGAGGACCTGCCCCACCTTGACCCCACAGGGCTGAGGATGCCGCAGGCGGGCACGGGTAGGAAGGAAGGCAGTCTGAAGACACCGTGGACTTCAGTTCCTCATACACGCCAACTCTGGCCCGCAAATCGTGCCGCGCGGGCCACGCTGGGGCCAGGCCCTGACGGCAGAGCACTTGGGTACCGTGGTCCTCGTTTGTATGTGGGTCTACAGCTGTTCCACAACGTTTACTGAGAAGACAACAAAGGGGATGTTCGTGTACAGACACGGAATAGCCCCAAGTCACACGGTAACCGCCGACTGAGGAAGCTGGTGGGCGACGGGCCACCTCGTGCGTGGGGACGGCTGTGGGGGGCAGCCGAGAGCCCGTCGCCCGTGTGTGTGGAAAGGGTGCGGGACGGTGCACGAGTGAACCGACCGCTCATGCAGACACCCCAACGTTGCTGGAGCTGCCCGGGGCCGCCGCCCGCCCGCGAGCTCGGTGCAGGGCACCCTCCGCAGCTCCGTCTGGTTCTGGGAGTCGGGCCACAAGTGTGACGGCCGGACACAGGTCGTGGGGAGAATGTGCCACCCGGGCACGATCGCCGACCGCAAACAGGTGGGAAGAAGTTTTGGAGAACAATTTTATTGGCCCATTTTAAGAGCCTGAAAAATAATCCAGTAAAAACACTGCAAATTCATTAGGAGAGAACCTTTTTAAGGGGGAGAACTCGACCCAACGCTGACGGCAGCGTCTTCCGAGGACGGTGTGTGGCCGGGGGCCCAGACCGGGAGGGCACAGGGGGTGTGGTTACCCCCGGGGCCTCTCCTGTCGCCGCAGCCTGGGCGGCTCCAGCGCAGAAACGCGCACCGCACGGCCTGCGCCAAGCCCATGTCCCCGTATTCCCGCTGCAGCAAGTGCGGGTGTGGGAGCTCAGCAGGGGCGGGGCAGGTGCCCCGCGTGCGTCCTGCTCCGTCTGCGCGTCCAGAGGAGGCGTGGTGCGCGGCCCGGACGCAGAGTCCCCCGCGCGTCCCCACGGCACGTGCCTGCCTGGGTGGGCTCTCCGGGGCGCGCCTGCTCGCGTCTGTGCAAAGCTGTGGTACCCCGGGCGTGAGGCGGCCCTGCCGCGCTCCCAGACGCCGCGTCCCACGGGGTCCGACGCAGGCACTGCCGGGGACACGCGCCCCACGCTGAGCGCCACGGCTGTCCTGCTGCATTGGCCCTGGCGACTCCCCCCCCGCCACACTCGTCTCTGCCTCCTTTAGGGGGAAACGACACCGCCGAACGTGAACAAGCAACGAGGGACAAAGCAGGTTTGCCGGCGGCTCGCACGGGCCTGCCCAGGGCAAGCTATCTACAAAAGCAACGTCTGCACATAAAAACCTGCAACCAAAGACAAGGGACAAATTGGAAGAAAATTATTTAAAAATAAATCGTGTGGAAAGGGCTCACCGGAACATTCAGAGCGCCGGGACCCAGTAAGACGCTCGAGAGTAACGGCCGGCCAAGGGACAGAGTCTGCTCGGCAGAAGAAGATACACACGGACGCTTCCATCTAAGAGAAGCTGCTCGTCTCACCCCTAATTAAGAGATGACGCAGCAGAGCCAAGTGTCTGAGGTCACACCGCCCTGGGGCGGGCGCGCAAGGGCGCCGCCGGGGTTGGGGAGGAGCCTTCCGGACAGCAGGTGCGCCCATCAAACTCAAAGCTGCGACCTGTCCCTGCACAGCCGGGGACGCGCTCTGCAGGGAAAGCTGCCGTCAGGCCGCAGGCTGAATCCAGGTGCATTCCGACGGGGGCACCGATATGACCGATGAGAGGAGACGGGCCCGCGAGCCACCGCGGTGCGTCCGGAAGGCACGGAAGACGAAGCAGGGAGCGCCGCGTGAGGCTGACCAGTGTGCGGTGGGCGGGGACGCCTTCCTCTGCTCTGCACCCCTGCCCCACCCGCTGGGGGCCCCCCAACGACCCGCCGCCCGCCCCTCCCTGCCACCCGGGGCAGAAGGAGCTCCGGGGAAGCGGGCGGACTGGGCCACAGGGACTGGGCCGCGGGCACGGCGGGGAGTGTGCGTGAGCGGTGCCGTGCGGGAGCACCAATCCGAACCTCGGACGTCACCGGGCGGCAAGTCCGTACGTATGGTGGTCGGACTAAGACCCAGACCAGGAACAGCCTCTCCCGTGCGACGCAGCTTGCCGGCGCCCACAGTGGCCCGGGAGTCCCAGGACAGACGACAAATGGTGAAAACACACAAGCCAAACAAGGAAAAAACCGCCCCACAGTCGCTAGCTAGAAAAGGTGTTTTCCTCCCATTTTATTTGATAATACATTTTCACAGAAACATGATATTATTTACAAATATACAGGTAAGAGACTGCTGGTCAAAAATCTTAAACTGAAAATGTCATCAAAAATTAATTTACAAAAACCACCAACTGCCCAGGGGCGTCCCTGGGGGAGAATGTGGACGGCGTTGGATGGGTCTGTGCACGCGGGACCTGCTTGGCTCTCCGGCCCCACAGCCGGGCGCTGGGCCAGCACGACGCCCGCGTCTCAGGAGGCACTGGTCTGCATGTTCTTGGAAGCGGCGAGCATCGCCCTCACTTTGGCCATGAGATCCTGCATGGAGAGACGCACGGGGTCCCTATGGCTTCCTGCTCAGACCCAGCACGCGGACCGCGGGTACGGGAGTGCCCCATGAACGTGTCGGCGGGAAGGCCCGCCGTGGGGACCCCGCAGCCCTCCAGGGTCAGGGCCCACCGGCGGGGCCGAGATGGGGACCCCGAGGGAAAGCCGGCCCCCTGGAGGCGGGGGGAGGGGGCGCTTTACCTGAGTTATTTTGCTCTGCACGGAGGAGACAATTGCTGAGGAGATCTGGCCGTCTTTTTCCTGAGAAACTCCCCTGAGTGAACAGAGAGAGGTCACAGGCTTAAAAATACTGAGACGCATTGTCGAATTTGTTCCTAGTGTCTTTAAAAAAGAGATCATTATAAATATACACTTTGCTTTCACATTTCACGTTACAGAATCTGAAATATTTTATAAGGTGCAGCCTGACTCAGAGAGTGTTTTCCCGTGAACACCCTGGGAGCCACACGTAGTGAAGACGAGGACGGGACAGAAGCTGCAGAAGGCTGGCGCCGCACGGAGCCGCCACCCCGCGGAGGGCCGCGTGCCGGACTCTGGCCTCCGAGGCCGCCACACGCACTACCTACCTGTGCCCTCAAAGAAGCCATGGCTTAGGTTCTGACCCCCCTCTGGGAGCTGTGCGCCTGCTGCTTACGAACCCGAACCCCTGACCCACACTGATGAAGGCAGCGGGTCCGTAACCGACAGCGAGGCAGCCTCGCTCCGAACCCCCGCCCAGGTCTGGGCGGGTGAGCAGCAGGGGAACCTGGCAAATGCTTCCTGACAGCCCCGGGCAACGGGGACGCGTACATCGCTGGCACCGGCCAGGCTGCTCACGTGACAGTCAGCTGTGGACTTGGATGTCACCTGGCCTGCTCCGTCAGGCGGTGCTGGTTCGACCCCTGCGTCCTGTGGCCTGGCTGAGCGGTGACTGACCCCCTTGCCTGCCTTCCCCGCGATCACGCCGGGCCCTGCAGCTGGGGCCATGCCGCCCAGACGCCCTCACCGAGGACAAAGGCACCATGTCAGTGGTTTCAGGACGGCTGCCGTCAACGAAGGCACCATTTCCCAGTGGGTCAGACAGTGGGGAGTCCTCTGGTCAGCATCCGGGGAGGGGGCCAGCCCACTCCAGGGACCAACACCGAGAGGACCGGCTGTTCGGGGAGTCCCGCTGCCTGGAGCCGGGGCCTGGGGCCAGAGCCCAGTTCTGCCCAGTGGCACACGGGGAGCACGTGGGGGCGGGCACGCCCAGGCCAGGCTCAGGGGGCGCGTACCTGGAGCGCTCCTGGCTGGAGCCCCGACTCTCCACGGGAGAGATGCTGGCCGAGTGGGCCGTGTGCCGGCGTGTGGCCTGCTTGCTCGGGGATGCCGACTGGGACCCGGCCTTGGACTCGGTCCGTGACCGTGAGCGCCTCTTCTTCTTCTTCTCGTGGGGGCTTCTGCAAGGAAAGTGGTTTCAGACAAAGATACGGCAGGCTCTGGAAGGAGGAGTTTCGAGTGTTTTCCAAGGGACAGCTGGTGGGTTCGGCCGCCCGTTGTGCTAACTCCTTCTAAAAGCCATGCACGGTTTATTTAGCTCACAACTGACAGACGCGGCAAAGTCACACGAGTGAAGGCAGGCCACCCCCCCGTAGGAGGCCTGTCCCCCGTCTCAGGAGGCCTATGGGGTTTGAAACACGGTCAGCACTTTACCTGCATTTAAAAAACCTAAGGAGAGTAACCAAGTGCTGTCCACTCCGTGTCCACAGACGTGACGAGGACTCTAAGCAAGAGATGGGGAGCATCAGCCGAGGGCCGCGCACACAACAGCTCCAGGCCCCTGACCTACACTTCCTGGGACTGCAGAGCCCGTCCCGCTCGCCCAGCGGCTGACTGCCCACACTCCCTTCCAGACCCCAGCCCGCCCCCCACGCCCCAGCACGCGAAGCTCCAGCGCATGCCCTGCCCTGTGACCCTCCTGTGACCCCCCAAAGAACATTTAAGAAAAAAAGAGAACATATACAGGAGATAAGAGTGACGTGTGGTCCAGACTGGCGCCGGGCCTCCCTGCTCGTGGCCCCTCTGCTTCCTCCAAACATGACGGTCCCCTGCTTTTTGGAAACTGTGCCCCATCACACATGACGGATGGGTGACTGATGGGCGACCGAGTACTTGCTGTAGGGTCTGTGTGTGGTCAGTGCCGTCCTGAGACCGTCACAGGTGCCCATGTGGGTCCTGTGGGTGACGGGGCCTCACAACGGCGGGAGCCTGCATGTCTTCACGGAGTTAGACGTCCAGGGCCAGCCCCGCACAGCCCCCTCCGCTCGGCGCCTCCGAGACAGACCCTTCCGCACCTGGGGACACCCACGGCCTGTCCATACGCCTGCTCGCCCTGCCCTCGGGGCTCCCCACGGTGCTCTTGCACAAAGGCACATGTGCGCCCCGATGAAGCCACGGGACACTCCAGCGGGGCACGGCTTGCAGCACCCCGACTCCGCCGTGTTCACAAAGGCCGGCCCGCGGGGCGCAGCCCGGCAGCTTCCGCTTGGCCGGCACGGAGAAGAAGAGGTCCATAAACGCAGACGCTGCTCCCAGTGCTGGACACACAGACGTGGAAACCGCGCCACACCTCTGGTTTCTAAACTGCAGGAGCTGGGTGCAGTCTTAGGTCTGTAAACACATGCTAATTCCAGAAGCAGCAGCAAAGATACACAACTATTCCGCAGCACGGGACAGCCGTGCAAGTCCGGCCAGTCTGTGGCTGCCCCCGTGAACGCAGGAGCCCTCCCGGCTACGCGTCAGGTTCCGTCTGAATACAGCCACGTCACACGACAAGCCTGCCTCGGCGTTCGCTTCAGGAATTAAGGGATTCGTTCCTCTAAAAACAAGCGAGGTGCACCTCACATCCAGAGAAACAGGACGGTTTTAAGTGCTGTCGGACGCATGATGACAAGTGTTGACACCGTGACACCCCCACTCCTCTCATCAGGAACACCACCTTTCTAGAAAGTTCCGTCCCTGCTGCCTCCGGTCATGCGGACCCCCTTCCCCACGGTCACAGGTAACCACGGCTCTGATTTCTGCCCCATCGATGAAAGCTTCACGGAGGCAGAATCACACAGTGCCACGCTCCCATCACTCGTCCACGCCGAGCCGTGTCCCCAGTTGGCTTTCTGCTGCCGAAGCATTCGCGTGTGCAACCTGCCAGCACGTCTGTGCTCTCTCCCGGGAACAGGCGTGTGCGTTGTCCATTGCGACAACAGATCAGGTGCTTCTGTGGACAAATGTTCCCGGTGGGTGAACGGAGACGGACCGTGGGGTGGCGGCGCTGGTGCTCGGCGTCACAGGAAGCTGCCCCGCTGTTCCCAGTCCCCTGCAGCCCCCATCGCCAGCCCCACTGCGGCCAACCTGTGCTGAACCCGGCAGGGGCTAGTGCGCTCGGCTGCTCTTCGGGGCCGTATCCGCGGGCTACGTCTGTGGACCGCTTCGTGAACTTTCGAGTCACCCACTCGCTCCGCAGCCGTGTGGTTTCTGTCTGGAATCGACATAGGCCCTTGTCAGAGACACGGCGAGGGTTCCCGGCGTGCGGTCCGACTGTTCACGCTCTTCGCCGTGACTGAGTGAAGGTCAGCAAGCTCACGCTCACCACTCTCCTCCCTCCTGGTGGGGTTTCCACATCCGTGGGACCTTCAGCCGCAGTCTGTGACCCTCCGAGTTAAGCTGTGGCCTGTGGAACAGGCCACTTTCTTCCGCTTGGACAGCCAGCTGCTGGAGCGGGTTTCGCTGCAAAGCTCTCCTCCCCGAGCTTCTTGGCAACCCTGCCATTTTAGGGCGTCCGCTCACGGTCTTACCCGGCGGTTCCCTGTGAGTCTGGAATTGGCAGGAAGCGGCCTCCAACCCTATTCTTCTGCGAGACCGTTGTGGCTACTCCAGGTCCTCCATGTTTCCACATAGACGAGAGTTCCCGATCGCCCATTTCTACAAAACACCTGTGGAGTCCTGCTGGGGCGGTGCTGCATGGACAGGTCACTTCAGGGAGAAGGAACCTGAGGGACACTGCTCCCCCATCCACAAACACGGGCTCTATGTGTTCTTACGGTTCTTAGAACTCTTCTCGGAAATGTTTGTGGCTTTCAGTGTAGAGAAGTCGTTTCCCCGTAAGTAGCTTGTTACTTGGATATGGTCGCACGTCACCTTCCCAACTGTTCCAGGCTGGAATGCAGAAGGAAACGCTTCCTTTCCAGTCTTTATGCCTCTCCCCTGTTCTCGCCCTGCTGTCTGGGCCACCCGGCTGCTGGTCCTGGGGGCGGCGAGTGTGCCCCCATCACCGCCAGACGCTTCCTTCCATTCCCTTAGCTCAGGGCTCCGTGTCTCCCTGTTTTCTTTTTAGTGAACGGTTGACGAGCGTGGCCAACAGCTCTTCTGCATCTGCTGGGATGTCCTAGGACTTCCCTCGTTTACTCTGTGAAAACAGTGAATTACAAGGGTCGCTGGTGGACGTTAACGAACCTCGCAGTCCTGACACAGAGCCGCTTGTCGGGACGCGTCTCCTCACACTACCCTGCTGGGTGCAGATCGCAGGGCGCGCTCTAGCGTCTTTGCAGCTGTGTTCTTCAGCGTTTCGGTTTGTGAACACCACACGCGCCCCGTGCCCGTGCGCACACCCCTCCCGACGTGGCCGTGCCCGCCAGCCCACGTGCTCTTCGGGAGCCACTGCCACGGAGCCCAAACTGGTCTCTCTTCTCCCCTGAATGTTTGTTAGAACTTAATGATGGAAGCCATCTGGGCCTGGAGTTCGGTGGTTTTAAATGATACAGAAATGCTTTGGCAGACGCGGTTATTTAGATTTTCTATTTCTTCTGCTGACCGTGTGGTCACTTGTATCTTTCAGGAATTTGTCCATTTCACCCAAGTTGTCAACCTAATTAGAAAAAGATTTTATTCTCCTTTTAACATCTGTAGGCTCTTTCATTCTTTTTTTTTTTTTATTATTTAAGATTTTATTTATTTGACAGAGAGAGACACAGCGAGAGAGGGAACACAAGCAGGGGGAGTGGGAGAGGGAGAAGCAGGCTTCCCGCGGAGCAGGGAGCCCAATGCGGGGCTCCATCCCAGGACCCTGGGATCATGACCTGAGCCGAAGCAGACGCTTAACGACTGAGCCACCCAGGCGCCCCTCATTCTTGATCAATCTAAATGAAGACATCGATTTTTGATCATTTTCAAAAAACCATCTTTTAGTTTATTGTTAGTCTATTTTCCTCCCCCCCTTTTTAAAAAAAACCGAAGTACAGACAACACTCAGTGTCATACTAGTTTCTGGCCACCAGGGTGACTGCACGAGTGAGATGCTGCCGTCTGTCACCCACACCTCTGACTGGACTCCCTACGCTGGGCCTTTCATCTCCAGGACGCCTTCAGTCCATCATCTCCTGGGCCCTGGCGGCAGCCACCAGTTTGTTCTCTGTATTTGTGGGTCTGTTTTGTTTCTACAAGTCCACATATGAGTAAAATCCTATAGTATTTGTCTTTTTCTGACTAACTTATTTCACTTAGCACAATACCCTTTAGTTCCAACCATATCGTTGCAAATGGCAAGATTTCACTCCTTTTTGATGGCTGCGTAGTATTCTGTTGTATATATAACACATCTTCTTTATCCTTTTATCAATCGATGGACGGGGCTGTTTCCAGTTTGGCTGTTGTAAATAGTGCTGAATAAATATGGGGGTGCATGTGTCTTTTCCAAACAGTATTTTTTCTTTGGGTAAATACCCAGTAGTGAGATGACCTGATTGTAGGTTTGTTCTATATTTAACATTTTGAGGAACCTCCATACTGTTTTCCAGAGTGGCTGCACCAGCTTGCATTCCCACGAATAGTGTAGGAGGGTTCCCCTTTCTCCACATCCCCGCCAACATCTGTCATTTTCTGACTTGTTCATTTTTGCCATTCTGACTGGTGTGAGGAGGTATCTCATTGAGGTTTTGATTTGGCTTGAACTCATGACCCTCAGAGGAAGACCTGAGCTGAGATCAAGAGTCAGATGCTTAACCGACTGAGCCACCCTGGCATACCTTATGCCCATTTTTATTTTATTTTACTTATTTATTTATTTTTAAAGATTTTATTTATTTATTTGAGAGAGAGAGAATGAGAGACAGAGAGCACGAGAGGGAAGAGGGCAGAGGGAGAAGCACACCCCCTGCTGAGCAGGGAGCCCGATGCGGGACTCGATCCCAGGACTCCAGGATCATGACCTGAGCCGAAGGCAGTCGCTCAACCAACTGAGCCACCCAGGCACCCTCTTTTTTTGTTTTTTTTTTTTTAAAGATTTTATTTATTTATTTGAGACAGAGAGAATGAGAGAGAGAGAGCACATGAGAGGGGGGAGGGGCAGAGGGAGAAGCAGACTCCCCGCCGAGCACGGAGCCTGACGCGGGATTCGATCCCGGGACTCCAGGATCATGACCTGAGCCGAAGGCAGTCGCTTAACCAACTGAGCCACCCAGGCGCCCTCTTATGCCCATTTTTAAATTGGATTATTTGTTCTTTGGGTGTTCAGTTGGTTAAGTTCTTTATAGATTTTGGATACTAGCCCTTTACCTGATAGGACATTTGCAAATATCTTCTCCCATTCTGTCAATTGCCTTTTAGTTTTGTAGACTCCTTTGCTGTGCAAAAGCTTTTTATCTTGATGAAGTCCCAGTAGTTCCTTTTTGCCTTTGTTGTTTCCCTTGTCTTTGGAGACACGTCCAGCCAGAAGTTGCTGTGGCCGAGGTCTCAGAGGTTGCTGCCTGTGTTCTCCTCTAGGATTTGGATGGATTCCTGTCTCACACTGAGGTCTTTCACCCATTTGGAGTCTATTTTTGTGTGTGGTGTAAGGAAATGGTCCAGTTTCATTCTTCTGCATGTGGCTATCCAATTTTCCCAATACCATTTGTTGAGGAGACTGTCTTTTTTCCGTTGGACATTCTTTCCTGCTTTGTCAAAGATTAGTTGACCCTAAAGTTGAGGGTCCATTTCTGGGCTCTCTGTTCTGTTCCACTGATCTATGTGTCTGTTTTTGTGCCAGTACCAGACTGTCTTGATGATGGCAGCTTTGTAATAGAGCTTGAAGTCCGGAATTGTGATGCCGCCAGCTTTGGTTTTTTTTTTTCTGGACTGTTACGACTAATTGGGATCTTTTGTTCCATACAAATTTTAAGATTATTGTGTTTTCTATTTTCTTGATTTCTGATCTTACCTTTATTATTTCCTTGCTTCTACCTACTTTGGGTTTAATTCGTTCTTTTTCTAAAGACAGAAGATTAGATCATTATTTTTAGATCTTTCTTCTTCACTGATACAAACATTTAAAGCTACTAACTTCCTTCTAGGCAAACTAGCACACAGATTTCGCTGTTACATTTTCACTGTCATTCATCTAAAAATATTTTCTACTTTCCCTTGTGATTTTGTCTTTGACCTATGAGTAATTTAAAAATGTATTAACTTCCCAATATGTGGAGATTTTCCAGATATCTTTTTACAGATTTTTAGACTTGCTGCCACGTGGCAAGGGAACATACTCTGCACCATCTAGTCTTCTGGGACTTCTGGAGCCTTCCACAACAGCACAGTGATCGAACTAGCGCGGTGGCTGTGTAGTTTCTATTTCCGTGTGGTCTGGTTGTGTGCCTGTCCCAAGTATTTTATTTATTTATTTCTTCTTCTTACTATTTTATTTATTTGTCAGAGACAGCACAAGCAGGGGTAGCAGGAGAGGGAGAGGGAGAAGCAGGGCCCTTGCCGAGCAGGGAGCCTGATGTGGGGCTCGATCCCAGAACCTCGGGATCATGACCTGAGCCGAAGGCAAACACTTAACCGACTGAGCCACCCAGGTGCCCCTCTGCTTTCTTTTCAATTAATAAAGCATTTTTAAGGTTCTGCCTTATGTCCTCTCTTGGCTCTTAGCTCCTTTTTCTTTTTAGTGGCTGCCCCAGGGAATGAAGACATTCGTACTTCACTGACGAAGTCCACTGTGAACGGGTAACACTTAGCCTGTAAGAGTTTGTAACGGCGGCACGTTCCCATCCATTCACTCGGCACTCACGGATGTGCCTGGCACAGCGCTAAGCAAAAGGAGTTCGACGGCAAACCACCCCAACGAATCACGTCCTACTTACTGTAACAAAAGACTGGGGCATCCTGCTGAGGTGCGCTGTGGTACGATGTGGCCAAACATTCGCAGAGATTCTGCTCTTTAGAAAAATGTTCAACGTAACCGTATCTTGATCTCCAAAAGCTCAGTAAAAGGAACCAAGGTTCCTTGGACAAATAGCTGACCCCAGCGCTGGGACAGGGAGAGCAAAGCCTGGAATATTTGGGGCCAAAAAGCAACAAAGTGCTTCAAGAACAACAGGGCCAAGTGTGGGACGGATGTCACCATCAGAATAATACCGGCGATGGATTCATATACCAGAACAAAGGGGACAGGTCTTCTTTAGAGAAGAAAAAACAGAATTTGGAAGCCGCCATTCTGCCATCACCGATGTGAGAACCAATTCAGCATCAGTGGATGCTAGGCCAATGGACGTACGCACTGCGTCATGGCGCCACCGCCCGATGACCCGTGTGGGGCGCGCGTCACTGACGATGGGACACATCACCTGTGTAGTGCTCCTGCCAGAATGTTTCACACGAACCCAGCCAGCCACGTGCATGCGGTAAGACAAGTGCAAGCCATGGAACCCACAGGCAAGGGCAGGGCAGAGGGAGGGAGGGGAAGGACAGACAGCAAGATGGAAATGTGGTGACCCTGCTGAATCGAGCCGGCACTTACAGGCATATGCATGCTCCCTGTACTGTTTTCAGAAGTAGGTGTAAAACTGTCTAGTAAACTAAAACAATTTCAAAAGAAGTCCGTGAAAGGGGCACTCAGCCTGTAGAAACGAGCCTTCAACTCTGGTGGGAGAACTGGCCGCCTGCCGCTATGTGAACACAGCAGCCTCACCCCTGCTCTGCGTGGAGGGCTACAGGGGACGCGGTGTGACTGCTGGGTTTGCACGCTTGCACCAGCGACTACACACGGGCCCTCTCCTGGCGCCCTGGACCGAGCACCGCCTCCCAATGCCCAGGGTCAGGCGCATGGGGCGGTCCCACCCGCTCAGGCAGGAGTGCGGTCGGCTGAGCTTTCACTTGCTTCGTTCGACTCATTAAAGCTCCAGCGATCACACAAGTTCTCACGATTCCTAATATAACCACCACCTTCTCCGGAGACGGTTCCTTTCATGCAAAGGTTAATCTGAGGGCAGAGCAAGAAAGCTTCTGTGGGGAGAGATCTTTTGTTACAAGAATTAATTTTAGACCATGCCCTTTACATACAGTGGAGGTGACGATGAATTTCAAATGTTAAATAATGACTTGCTCAAGAAATACAACGTGACGTGGACTCAGATCTCCATCACGCTGGCCCGGCCCAGCGGGGGGCGCCTCATGCGGGCCCAGGGCCCAGGCCTCGAGCACGTGGTCAGCCTGCCCAGCGAGCACATCTGTTGGCTCTGCCGGCTTTATAGCTCCTTTGTGGACTCTGCTGCTTTCCGGGAAGGATCACATTTTACCAGTGATCTCGCCAGATTGCAGGCACATTTCCCCGTTAGCAACGTCTTTCCAGAGCTGCTGCCACTACGAGCCCCACCGGGAGGGGCACCTGAGGCAGCTCGCCCCACATCTTCTGCAGACAGGCAGGACCCGGGGACGGCTGGGCTCCTGACACCTGTTGTTCAGGTGTGTCATCTCGGAGGCTCGGGAAGCCCGAGCATCCCAACTCACACACGCTCAGCAGCAGTTACGAAACCCAAACAAAGACACGTATAACCGCACCCGCCTCCTCCGGGCACGTCTGTCTCCGGGAGAACGACGCTCCTCGCCCGCCTACCAGAGCCAGGAGCTCGGGCTAACTCCCATGCAAGGACACAAAAAACGAGAGCCCCTCCCTTTTGGGGAGAATGGAAACAAAGAAGCTAAGTGATGTGAAGCCATCAGGTGGCACCACCCATGCAGGACAGGACGATTCCCAGATAGTGCCCTGTGGCCAAGATGGAAACACCGGCCAGCGGCCCCGTCCACCACCACACTCCCGGCGGGCGTGCCAGCAGGCCCCAGATGGCCCAGACGTGCCCCGTCACGGGGGCGGGGTGCCAGGATTTTTAGTGTGGTGCCTTGGTGCTCTCTCCCTGGAGGAGCTGAGGACGCTGGCTGGCTGGGAAGGAGGCCTGGGGGCCGGCTGTCGGGGCTGAGAGGCCTCCCGTAATGGACCCGGGAGCTGGTCTCTCTAGCTCTCCGCGACCATGATGGGTGTCAAGGGGGCAGAGGATGGTGCTCTCTCTGCCACGAGGCCCCGCCCACAGCACCTGCTACCTGGGGGGTGGCAGGCATTCATCGGGACTCCAACTTCTCATTTCCTTTCACCTGTGTGTGTGGGTCCGGGAGGGTAGCTAGACTCGGGGGCTGGTGCTGGGAACTGCCCGATGCCACCCCAACCCCAGGGACACGGAGCTCCCTCTGCTGTCAGTTCCAGGAGTGACGAAGGAGCTGCTGAGGGCTGAGTGTCTGGGAGGGACGGCCCCCCTGCTTGTCCCCAGCCGTCCACATAAACGTTCACGTTCCCTGCTAGCACGGACTGTGTCTACGGACTCCAACGCCTACCTGGACCGGGTCCGCTTCCTGCTGACGCCCGGGCTGTTACTCATCCGGTAGGCCGTGGGGACACTCCTTTCTTCCCTCCGTCTCTCGGGAGAGTGTGCTCTTCTCCGAGGGGACCGGGATCGCGACCTGGAGGAAAAGAGGCATTTTAGTCTGTGTGGCCGGCAGGTGAGCACGTCTACGCTGAGGCAGTGACGGGCCTCCGCCTGGTCTGTGCGTGCCTGGCAGGTGTCACCTCTGTCCCTCTGGAGGCCCACCCCCCCGCCCCGGGCCTTACTACTCTGACACAGAACTGAATCCAGACACCGAGGCAGAGATAGAGACTGCTCCCAGTCCAGAGCAGCCGTCAGGCTGGCCCAACCGGTCCGCAGCACCAACTCTCCCTGATGCTAGGGCTGACCAGGTGACTGACGGCTAACTCAGGCCTGTGGTTTCTCGTCCTTCCTTTTGCCTCTGCATTTTACTGTCCTCAACCATTTTCAGCTCACGGACATCTCGATCAAAATTACACACGGAAAAGCGCTGACATTCAAGTGCGTTGTTTCTATTTGTTCTGAATACTGGCAACAGGAAGAAAGCAGATTAATCAGAGCCAGGACCTCGTAGCCTCTCTCGTGCACACCCATCATATGGCCTCTCGGTGTGAACAATGAACTGGCCACAGCAGTTCAATTCAGAGCATGATAATCTAGTTGAGGAGATTCTCTGGATTCAAACCATCTGTTAAAATATTTTATTCTTCCTTCTCATGTTCCTGGAGAGACACTCGCTCTATCCATGTAGTGGTCTGGTCCACTCGAGGTGGCCAGTGCTCAGAGTGATACCAATCCCAGACCCTCACCCACCGGGGGTCAAGGCCCTCCAAGGAGGGTCTTAAAATGATGGCTTTAGCATTCTTTTTTGTTCATTCAGTGAAATTACTATTTCAGGAAGACACAGAGTAAGCAAAAATCTGGACAAAAAGCCAATTTCTTTTCATTCTGCTTCTATGACAACCCCTTCAAAAATAATATAAAGAGCAATCTGATTTTGCCATAAAAAATTCTGTAACACTGAATCATTTTAATTACAATAAACCCCCAAGTGACACACACTGTTGTTCCAAACATCAGCTTATCATCACATTCCCCACTCCTGCGTCACAGAGAAAACCCTGCGTCATTCCTGAGAAAGACTGGCCGCGGAATGAACCTGCTCCAGGTAAACCGTCATTGGCTTAGTCTTCTCCAGCACCACTGTGTCCTGGCTTACAAAATGGTGTTGACAGGTTTTTTTCCAGACCTTTCCCAAGATTTAGGTAACAAATTACAAGGGTGAGATCAATCGGACACCTTGACATTTTACCGAGTTTTCCCTCCAAAGAGCTCTGGGAGTCAACTCTGTCGGTGGGAGAAGCTGCTGACAGCTGCTGAGGTCTGTGCTCCCGCCCCAGCGAGCGGCCCTGCTGCGCTCTGGGCTCAGGAGCCCCGGGGGGGCTGGGCATGTGACACAGAGGCACGCACTTCACACTGAGAACTCGGGATGCCGGTCGGGGTGGGATCAGAGCCCCGGAGAAAGCTCTGCGTAATCACCTCTACACCACCCGTGGAATGCTTACACGGAGAACAATCCACTCGATAATCAGGAAACGTGGGTTAGTTCTAGTGCCTGCAAATCCCTAACTCTGATCCGATACCACTTTGCAGCGACTGCTGGAGGTCTGAGGGGAGGTGGCCGCCCCCCAGGACATGTGAGGTCATCTGGGAAAGCAGCCCACTCAGTACTGGGGGCAGTGAGCTTTGTCAGATAATACTTAGGTTTTATTTTAATTAAAGAAGCACTAATGCTTTTATTCTGTTAACCAGGTGGTTAATATTGCTAGGACAACACACGTGAGAAACAGGAGTTCCATTTTATAAGCAAATCATCTGTATGATGCGACTCAGATACTTTTTCTCGAATCCTCATAAATAACGGTTTGCTTCCAAATAAAGGCAGAATGAGCCTTTTTATTTGAATGACAGTGCTGTTTGCAAAAAACTTCTTTCCTCCAACAGTTAACCACTGGCCCCGCCCCATTTCCTCCATCGCTGCCTGTTGCCAAGAGCTCCTGTTGCCGACCACACTCTGGCGCTGCTGGGGGGGGGGGGGGCAGCTGTCCCACGGTGTCTCCGCCCGCCCAGCTGCGGATGGGGACAGCCTGCGGGCATCGGCTCCACAGAACAGAACAGCTGGCCCTCACCCGCACGCTAAGCACTGAGTGTCACATCTAGGGAATCCTACGCAGGATGACGAGACTGTACGAATGACCATCATTACCCCAATTTTGCCAGCTTAAGCTGTTTTTTTGTTGTTGTTTTCTTTATTTTAAAGACTTTGTTTATTTGACAGAGAGAGACACAGTGAGAGAGGGAACACAAGCAGGGGGATTGGGAGAGGGAGAAGCAGGCTTCCCGCGGAGCAGGGAGCCCAATGCGGGGCTCGATCCCAGGACCCTGGGATCATGACCTGAGCTGAAGGCAGACGCTTAACGACTGAGCCACCCAGGCACCCCAGGCTTAAGCTGTTTTTGAATGTTAACTATGACTTAGAAAATGTCATTCTAATCCCCAGTTCCTTACCAAGCAGAAGTCTCGAGGGAGCTGGGGACTGTGTAGACACTGCCCCCAATGCTTTTACAATACTGTAAAATGGGGGACACAGAGTTCTACCTGGAATCTCTCCCCCACGGACATCCCTTAAACACCAACAAGCCGATGGAATAAACACCAAAGGTGATCTCCAACGTTCTTAAAGTAAACTTAAGTTCAAGCTTTAGAGTCTCTTAAGATTTTAAAAAGACCTAACCACTAAAGCTGAATTTTTAGGTGATACAGGAATGGCCTGAGTACTACTTTGTTCCATTTACGGCGAGAACCTGGTGAGGCATAAACAGAAAACACAGAGAGGGGTGTCTGGGTGGCTCAGTCGGTTGGGCCTCCGACTCCTGATTTCAGCTCAGGTCCTGACCTCAGGGTTGTGGGATCGAGCCCTGCACTGGGCTCTGTGCTGAGTGCAGAGTTTGCTTGAGTTTCTCTCCCTCTGCCCCCCACCCCCCAACCCCCAGCCGTCTGCACTCTAATAAAGAAATAAATCCTCTAAAAAACATAAAAACAAAACCTAAAAAAACTAAAAAACAGAGAAAGAAAGTCTTACACTTTAATGTTGATTTAAAACACACCTAGCACTATGTGGTAACCACTGTGCTTTCTAAGAAGCAATATACCGATTTCCGAAACTAAAGATTTTTCTATGACCGGGTCGCCTCTGGAGACCCAGAGTCACCTACACCTCGGACGGACTGGGTACTAGGACGGCAGACATGCGAACGTCCCTTATGTTCACACAGAGATCACTTCTGCTAGGAAAGGGCCTTCTAACCCTAACTTTGTACATTTACAAAGCACTTCAGTAATTTAATATGTAAAAGAAAATACATTTCAACCACAGAATGCTACAAATATTGACAAATGTGCATTTTACTTGGAGTTGGCAGGAGTCTTTTTTAAGACAATCGATTAAGTTGTGCATCAGGCCCAAGAAACAAGTCTGATAGGTCCTTTGTAGGCGTTACTGTAAAGGGTAATGCTATCTGAAAAGACAGTCAAGGAAAAATGATGACAGTGTCTTTAGCAACTTCAGGATTTGGTTAAAACTGGAGTATTTTTCACACATCCGAATTCAATTACTGAGAACACCAACCTCTCCTGGTGTAAACCCACCGGGGCCCCTGGAGTTATCAGTGCTGGCAGCACCTGGACTGAGAAAGCAGGGGCAGCCGCCCGCGGAAACACGCAGCATTCGCAAATGAAGCCCACATGCCGTTCTCAGCCGGGAACCGAGGCAGGACGCCCCTGGCGACCGGCAGGAGCCACCTGCTCCTCTGAGCGGCCCTGGGCCCCGGGACAGCTGGCCCCTCCTCTCAGCCCCAGGCCCCGAGCTTGGTGGGGGGCGGGTCTGGCTTCAAAAAGCGTTGTCATCACATACGATTTTCCAAGGCAAACATCATGGAATACCAAACACTTTGAAGGTTTTGTGTTACGATGTAATTTTTAATATTTTATAACGAAGCTGCACTTTACCTCAATATCCTACGTGAACTGCAAAACCAGAAACCGGAGAACGTGGCTGCTTCAGGGAACTGAGAACTTAGCCCCGTACCTACAGTGAGCCCAAAGCATCATGGAGATACTCAGCCACCGGGATTGAAACAGTTTGAGAGTCAGGAAAACTCAGCTCGGGTCACAGGTAACTTTCACTGTAGGTCAAATTAAGGTGAAGCTGGCAGCCTGCCATCGCAGACTCAAATGCAGAAAATCTTTAACTTAATTTTTTTTTTGTAACTCAAGGTTACACACTAAGGATTAGGATTTTGCTTCTTGCACTTGTCAGCACTGAATATACAGAAAAATACAAAATATATTCAGATATAAAGTATGTAACTCTAAATCTTTTCTACAACAATTACTTAGGGGTGCCTGGGTGGCTTGGTCAGCTTGGGTCATGGTCTGGGGGTTGTGAGATGGAGCCCCGCGTCGGGCTCTGTGCTGGGTGTGGAGCCTGTTTGGGATTCTCTTTCCTTCTCCCTCTGCCCCTCCTCTCCCTCTCTCAAAAAACAAAAACAAATACCAATTATTTAAAAAGTATTAGAATGGGGGCACCTGGGTGACTCAGTCAGTTAAGTGTCTCAGGTCATGGTCCCAGGGTCCTGGGATCTAGTCCCACATCGGGCTCCTTGCGCTGCGGGGAGCCTGCTTCTCCCTCTCCCTCTGCCGCTCCCCCACTTGTGCTCGCTCGCTCTCTCTCTCAAATAAATAAAACCTTAAAACAAGTACTAAAATAACATAAAATGACTTACTCTATTACAGTCAATAAAAAGCACATAAAACCTAGAATCTTAAAATTCTAAGTGTCAAGACGAGCACTCAGCTGTGCAGAGAACAGGCTGGGGGGACGTGCGTGGCTGGCGCATCACCCTCCTCACAGCTGGGGGTGGGCTACACTTCATGCCGTACCTGCTCAACACTCGACGTCAGAGCAGAACTCACAGCTCACACTGAAGACGCGAGGAGCTCTCATCGTTGCCAGTCCCCCAGACTAGGGAGTAGGAGTGAATCACGGTCTGTCTTGTTAAAGCCGTGTGGTGAAGGACAATCGGCCAGAATTTACCGGGCATGTTATTGCTCAGAGGGCTGGTGTGGGCCCACGGGACTTATGTCCACTATACAATATGGTAAGAAACTCTCTCAAAAAAGAAACTTCAAAACGTTTTGAGATTTACATACAAATTCCTGGGAGCTTCCAAAAATTGAAGTTCTATCAGCAAAGCTGTTCATTTAATTAAAAAACAGCAAGTGTGTGGGTGTGTGTCTGGGTACCTGCGTGTGTGTATACGTTGTGTGTGCATCTCACGATGGAACTTTTTAATTATGTTATGTTAATACATTAGCGATGGAGCTTCTAAAGAACGATCAGAACTGCAGACAGCCAAGGATCAAATGTATTTATGTGGAGAATATCCAATTTCACTGTTGACAAGTGTAAATACTCGTCAAGCCTTTGAGATCTGGTCTGGGTAAAAACAGGGAAAGCGTGTTGTTTTTAGGACATATTCGGAGAGGCGAATGTGTTTTAAACAGAGGAAGTGCAGGGCATGTACACTTTCCCAGGGAAGGGAGAACCAGCATCAATTACAGAGGAAAAAAACGAGATCCTAGGGGTCCAAGCGTTGTGCCAAAGAGAAAGCAAGCAGAGTGCACTCAACACTTAGAAACAGGTCGCAAGGTATGACGCAGGTTTTAAAACCAGAGGTCTGCTTTCCAAACCTCCTGCAAGCCAGTTACTTAAAACTGCTTCACTGAGCAGTGAATTCTGTGACCCTTTAAGGGCCGTGTTTGTATCTGTGGCCTGAGATCTTCATCCTTTTTCTCAAACCCGGCGGTTAAGAGCGCCTCTTACGGGAGGTCATAAGCGCAAATCGATGGAGGGAAGAAACAGGCGCTGCTTGCCTGGCCGCGGTGCAGGAGGGGCTGCGCGGAGCCCCCATCACAACACGCACACGGGCAAAAGGAATTAGCAGGGAAAGGCCCACAAACAAGACACCCACCCTGTACGTTTTACACATTGAACAGACCTGTTAAAGTTTATATAAACCTATTTTCCAAAAACAGGGCCACAGCGGATGAGCTTTAGAAATTAAACTCAAAGACAACCTGAAAGCGTCATGGGGTTTGCCAGCTGCACCCGTGGGGGAGTGCTCACCAGGTCTGCGCTCGCCCTGCCACTCTGGGGAAGGAGGACCCAGCACCCACCGCAGCCCCGTGCTTCGGGTGCCCCACACACGTACCTGGAGCGCCGCGCCGTCCGATAGGCACTGGGGAGACAGTGCTTTGCTTTCGAGTGGGACCTGGGCCTGGATTTGGAGGATGAGTGGTACTTGGGGGAGCGCGACCTTGTGCGAGACCGCTTTTTGTGCTTTTTCTTCTTCCTCTCCTTCTCTTCTTCCCTTGGTGGGTCTTTACTTTTGCTGGAGGGCCCTTCTGGGGGTTTAACGTCTGAAGCTGGCAAAGGTCTGCCTCCGGCCGGTAGCACACAGGACACAGTACTGGCTTCCTGGGGACGGAAGCAAACATCGGGATGTTAAGAGTGAAAATAGGACATTTCAAAATGCACATACACAGAATTTCAACTTTGGGGCCCTCACACCATTTAATGCACCAACACCCCTTAGAAAGGACCACGTCTCTTTCTATAGCTCTAAAATCTCGCCCCAGGGGCGCCTGGGTGGCTCAGATGGTTAAGCGTCTGCCTTCGGCTTAGGTCATGATCCCAGGGTCCTGGGATCGAGCCCCGCATCGGGCTCCCTGCTCTGCAGGAAGCCTGCTTCTCCCTCCTCCACTCCCCCTGCTTGTGTTCCCTCTCTCGCTGTGTCTCTCTCTGTCATATAAAAAAAAAAAAAAGAAAGTAAAAGCTCACCCTGGTGTCTCCAGAGAAGTGACGGCTCTGCAGATGCCAGGAGTATACGAGACCATTTCCCCAGACGGGGCTTGTTCAGCAGCTGGCGGGGCTTGACCTCGTCCAGGGAACACGGTGGCAAGGACACCGTATTAGGAAAAGAGCCGCGCTTGCTCCTTCATAAATAATTGTGACTTTCCATTGACAGAGAAATGCTCCAACCTCCAGGAATGGGCTGTTAGGAATCTCTACACCAATCTGAAGATAATTTTTAAACAAGACCTGAACTAAAAGAGGTCCTCTTTGATTTTAAGAACTCTGTCAAAAGAAAAAACCTTCCTTCTTTCCTTCCTGTATCTGTGTGAGTTGACAGATGTTAACTAAACCCACTGTGGCCATCCCTTCACAACATACCTCAGTGACCGTGCCGCGGACCTCCCACGCATGGTGCTGTGCGCTCAGGAACACGGGAAAACACGGCTTGCACAGCAACCCTTACCCAGGCAGCCTGCGGGCACAAGCCAGTCTGCACGTGCTGATCCAGCACAGTCCTGCTCTCAACACACTGTCCACCATAAACCCCTTCATCCACCTGACACAGACACAGAGGGACGTCCTCTGCATCCCCACGGCGGGAAGGCCAGCATGCGGACCCAGAGACGGGGGGCCCATCAGCTATGAGCATCATCCAGAGCAATGGCAGTTCTAGCAATTTCTTCTGAAGAGCATTCACCCGAGTGTGCACGCTGCACACCAAGGCCCCACAGCACACCCCTATGGACCGACTACGACCTGGACACCACCCAAACGACCCTCGGGGGCACTGGTTCCACGTGGCGCGCCGGACAGTGAAACAGCGCTCAGCCTTTAAAAACGAGGCAGCAATCCCATGTCCGCTGACACTGACATTGTCCACGTCACAGTGTAAAAAAAAGAAATGAGTTCACAAAAACAAAACAAACCCCAAACCCACCCAAACCTGAACCTGAATCCCAGCCCACGGGCTACCTGCCTTTGTCCCCGAGAAAGGTCACTCCTCAATTCGCTCTAAATGACCACACAGACCGCGAGATGCACCGCGACTCTGCACTCGGCATCATGGGCCTCCAAGGACTCAGCTGGGACACTCGGGATGAAGGGAGTCAGGTGCTGAGCCTAAGGGATGGGTGCACCTGCAGGGCAGGGCTGCGGAATCCTGCAACTGCTCCCGTCCTCTTCTCGGGTCCCTGTGGTCCACGTGGACAAGGCCCACTGGACAAGGGGACAGTGCTTCCTGCTAAAGCCTCGCTCACCCCTCGGCCGTGTCCCTGCCCCCTGCCGTTGACGTTCACGGCGCTCTCTCCCACCTGCTCTCCCGTGAGCAGAGGCCCAAGGGGGCATGTGTGCAAGGCAGCAGGGCCGAGATGCTCAAGAACACCACGCCCTGCTCCCAGAGCGCCGTGTCCCAAGAGGGTTCTCCCCCCGCAGTAACTCAGTACGGGAGCCGGCAGGAGGAGGGCAGAGACCTCGTCCTCCCTCCCCAGCCTCCACGGCGGCAGCGCTGCGAGCTCATCTCTAAGGGTCGGCCTAAACTGGCTCAGGGCGCCCATCTCAACCCCAGACAAGAACCCACCTGCGATGTCTGGGAACAGCCACTTCAGCTATGGCACTGGGCAAGACTTGTCCGGGCGCACACACCATACACGGCACTCTGACCGAGCGCAGGAGGCTCCAAGGCGCTAGAGGCCGGAGAAGGGGAGGCCGCCCAGCCCCGCCTCATGCCGTGGGCACAGCCCTGGTGTGCCGACTGAGGGGGAACTCCACGCTGTGCGGCAGGAAAGTCAGCTTGGGGCAGCTTTGAAAACTCCCAAGAAATTAGGGACACATATTGCAAGAAAGGTGAGACGGAAGCTGGGAAGGAAGCCAGCACGCGACCCCCCTGACGGGGCCCGGGGCCCACGTGGAAGCCGAGTGAGCGTCGGAGCCCCCAGTGGAGGGAGGACAGCCGAGCCGCCCCAGGTCCTTCCTGAGCCCAGGCCCGAGACTCCCCGGGAAACCCAGATGGACCCTCCACCCTGCCCAGAGGTCTGCTCCGGGTTGAGTGCAGAGAATCCCAGGGCTGCTGTCCCTCTCAGACTCTCCCTCTGTCCCTCCACATGGGACAGACCCGCGGCACTCACCAGTGACACCCCGAGGCACTCCGAGGGGGCGCACACGGCACCCGGGCCATCGGGCACCGGGAAAGGCTGCACGCCAGCCTGAGACACGGAGGGCGTGCGGTGGCTCACAGGCTGCGCTTCTATTTACCCTTTTACTGCCAACCTGGGGACTCCATCTCTGAACCTCGTACTGTCTCTCTGCCTTTATTCCAACTACTGCCCGTTGTTAGCGACACCTCACCCTGGCTCCACTTGAAGAAACAGGTAATCAAACCAACATTTTCAAAATAGAACTTGTAATCGAGTCACTTATTTATTCTAATAAAATGATTATCGTTCAGAATTAAAGTGAAAATCAGCAACTGTAGGGACCTTTCCCTGACTGACTTAAGATGATTCATTGTGATGACCTCAGCTTATGAGTAGCAAGAGAATATTTAAAAATCCAGCAATTAGACTCGAGAACAAAACAATAAAGGGTAACAAATACCACCAGCTCAGTCACTGTGACCCAACAGCTAGTCCCAGGGCGCCGCCCCCGTCACGTCTGAAGCTGAGCAGCTCCGTGCACTCGGGAAGGCAGAGACATCGGACCCTCCCACAGCCCAGTCACCATGCCAGGGCAGGGGAAGGGCAGGCTCGGTCACGACCCTCATGCAGGCTATGCCTCCGCCTGTGAGCAAGTGTCGGCACCAAGCTCAAAGACGCACCACCTGGAGATTTCCAGGCCATGCCTGTTCTGCACGGCCAGGACGGCGGAGGGGAAGATGTGCTTCGGGAGTTCCAGGCGCAGGCCCGGGGCTCTGGCCACACAAACACAAGGGCAGGGTGCCCCAAGGCCTCGCAGGGGTGCTCTCTCACTCGCTAAGGGACAGGTGTGCATCACCGGCCTCTCCAACTACCCTGGAGGGATTCCTGCTACACAGCGAGACAGGATGGGGAAATTCAAGGAACACCGAGGGAAGTTTCTCGTGGCCGCACAATAATGACGTGGGCCATAAAACCGTTTCAGGCAAATGTAAGCAAGATGTCTGGACGAGTGCGGTGGACACCTGCCCCCTACTCGTGCAAATCCTGCCTGTGAGGGCAACGGCCCTTTCCGCCCCTCAATCCATGAATTCCAGAGGCAGCTCACTCTACCTAAGCAGGAGACAGACCAGAACAGTCCACCTCCCTGGTCGTCGTGCCGAGGGAGAAGCACACGAGCCTAGTCAAGCTGTCCAGGATTTAGGTCTGAGTGGGCGATGAGGTGAGTCAGGGGCTGAGGATGCAGCCGGCCAGGGGACACGGTGCCTGGAGATGGATCCTTGAGACACCTTCCGAGCCCCGAGTGGGCTGCACCACCCTCATAGCGCAGAACAGGAGCCCCACTCTCTACTGGTTTTGCTTAAGCCACGTGGGGGCAGTGGGGTCGGTTTCTGACCCATGCAAAGCCTGACTGGTACAGCAAGCCGGACTTTCAAACCATTAGAAAATAAACTCAGTACCCAACTAGCTATTGACTCTGTACTTTGCTGCAACGATGGGAGTGTTCTGTTCCTACTGCCCATCCACGGCAGTTAGCTATTGGCCACATGTGGCTCCGGGACACCTGAAATGTGGCCACTATGACTAAGGACCTGAATTTTGAATTTTCTTTAATTTTTTTTTTTTTTTTAAGATTTTATTGATTTATTTGACAGAGAGATAGATAGCGAGAGTAGGAACACAAGCAGGGGGAGTGGGAGAGCAAGAAGCAGGCTTCCCGCCGAGCAGGGAGCCCGATGTGGGACTCGATCCCAGGACCCTGGGATCATGACCTGAGCCGAAGGCAGACGCTTAACGACTGAGCCACCCAGGCGCCCGAATTTTCTTTAATTTTTAAAAAAAGTTTTATTATTTATTAGAGAGAGAGAGAGAAAGAGAGCACGAGCAGGGGGAGGGGCAGGAGCAGAGGGAGCAGCAGACCCCCCGCTGAGCAGGGAGCCCGACACAGGGCCGAGATCATGACCTGAGCTGAAGGCAGACGCTTCACTGGCTAGGCCACCCAGGCACCCCGATTTAATCTTTCTTAAGTTAAATTTAAATGACCATGGGTGGCTAGTGGCTACCATATTGAACAGTGCATACCCTGAAAACACCTTTGCCCATAAATGCTATTTCTGGCTTAACCAGAGTCTCCACTGCCTCGCTAACTTTAATGGCACGTACAAGTGACCTGGAAGACAAATCTTGCCTGCGGCTCCCCACCTCCCCACTCTGGTTTCTGAAGGCGCCTGGCAGAGCCCTCTGCGCCCGAGATCAACAAGAGGCTGATGGAAACGCCTGAGGGAGGCATGGCCATGGGTGTGCACGCTGACCAGCACCAAACTAGCAGAACTGCCCTTCTGGGCTGGAATACTAATATTCCAGCAAAAATGACCAAAGCACAAACCACCATGGGAGGAGGAGGGGACACGGGTTGGTCTGAGTGGCGTTGGGGAGAATTCAAGGAGGAACTTTGGGAAAATTATGACAGTATTTAAAAACTTACTGCCCCCAGTTTAGGGACACTGGGAGATGACACTAGTCAGTCCTTCGATCACAAGGAAGTATCTGCCAACAAATTAGCACAAAATTAACAACTATTACGTCCTGCTGTGAGAAAATGAATTGCTCAGAAGCAGATGAACATGTACTTTAAAACAATCTCATTTGTGAAATAACACTACATCAACTATAAAAATGGGATAATTATGCATAAACCTCAAGATTTTACTATGAGTTTGACATTTCAGACTCTGAAACACATCCTGTGAAACTGCACGTTCAGGGACACCCGGGTGGCTCAGTGTTAAGCATCTGCCTCCAGCTCAGGTCATGGTCCCAGGGTCCTGGGATCGAGCCCCGCATCAGGCTCCCTGCTCAGCAGGAAGCCTGCTTCTCCCTCTCCCTCTCCCCCTGCTTGTGTTCCCTCTCTCACGGTCTCTCTCTGTCAAGTAAGTAAATAAAATCTTAAAAAAAAAAAACAACAACCCGCACGTTGGAATCTCTGCTTACTGCCTGTCGGTCCAGGTCCCGCACGGCACCTCTGGAGCTGAGCGCCCAAGCTTTTCTCTGCATGTCCTACTGCGTGGGTGCCAGCCACTGCCTCACCCGGTCATCTATGTCCTCACGCCCTCCCACCCGACACAGTGGCCACTGTGTTCCCGTGGAGCTGCCCCTCCTCGTCAGCGTGCCCTCTGATTCCAGCAGGCAGCTGCGGCACTGCCACCCCAACCGTGCCTTCTCCTGCAGACCCTCGGGGGCGGTGCTCATCGCTGGGGTGGCGCCCACCTCCACCGTGTGGGGGTCTTTCGCGCTGGAGGGCCCTCCCTATGTGGTCATGTCCCAGCATGACCAAGGTTCCTGAAGCCTGCCTCCCGGAGGCCCAGGCATCATCCACGTGCTCGTCTTCTCGGCTGCCCTGCATGCTGCAGGACGGTCCTGGTGGTCACATGCAACTGTGTGGTCACTGGGTAAGAAACAGGCTCCTCGTTCATCTTCCAAAGTGTCTTGGTGCCTTGAATACAACAGAGGCTCAACAAACACAGGCTGATTTTTGTTCTCATCTCCTTGCAAACTCTTGCTGGGCCCACAAACTTGGCAGGGTCACTAACCTGAACTGCTGCTCTCTACAGGCGGTCCTGAAAGGTGCTGTTACCGTGCAAACGATCACGTGATAACGCAAACGGGCTCAACTTTAAGACCATTGCTTTCTCTTCATTTTGAATCAAGAACATACCCCAAAATGAGACGTGTACGCAGATTTCTGAGTACTACTTATGGACACGCTTTTCTGTATCTTACAGACTGCTCAACAACGTACTGTCCGTACCTGTCCACGTCGACAAACACGCCCCACGATGTGACGTGAGGTTGTACCCAATTACAGAAGACCCCTCTCCTGACACGCAGGTCGGAGGGGCCGACAGAGGGGGCGAGGTGCACGTGGAACGTGCTGTGTACTGCAGGTGGCCTTTGCAGTGAGTGGAAAGGTGAGGGATTTGGTGACTTGCACCGTGTCCAGCTCTATGCTCGTCAAACCGAAGTAATTCCAAGTCGGGCAGGCCATGGTGGACAAAGAGGAAAACCATCGGCGAAACTGGTCACAAAGAGCCATCACAAAAGAGGTCGGCAGCCAGGAAGACATGAGGGGGGACCAGGACGCCATGCAGCCCATAAAAAGTCACCCTGTATCAGGACACTTAAAACCCGTAAGCGAAGCAAAGAGATGTCATCTTTCCACCTGTCAGACTGACGAGTCAGGGGCTGGTGGTAGCCGGCTCCGGCAGGGGTATTTTCATACCCCCAGAGAGAGACAAAAATGGCCACAATCGTGTTAAGGGCTCACTTAGCAGTGCCTGAAATTTAAAAAGCATTTCTACAGTCAGGGATTCACCCCATGGCTCCACACACTGAAGTAGTGCACGAGACCCAGGAGCAGGGTTATAGCGCTAAGACCCGGGGGCGGCCTGCACGTCCGCCGTAGACTGGGTCAACCTTAGGGCTAGTAGCAGTCCCTCGTCCAATAAGTACTCCCTAAGCACGAGTGTTGACGGGCACAGGGAAGAGCTCTTCCGGAGGCGAAAAGCCCGACATGCCACAGTAACGCACCGGGCGTGGGCCTAGGAGCGTGATATTTCAATCTACACATGGAAATAGGTTGTTTTCCCTTGAGAATACACAAGAACTAAAACGCAGTATTCACATACCATGGGGTATGATTCAGCTTAAAAAACGACATTGTGACAGGTGACATAGGCTGGTCCCGGAAGAACCAATACTCCACCTCCACGAGGCCCTGAGAGCAGCCAGGCCGATGGCCACGGACGGCGTGGGCTCCAGGGGCCCCCCGGCCAGTGGTTCATGGGGCAGAGTCTCACTCAGGAAGATGACAAGGCCCTGGGGGTGGAGGGTGGTGACGGCGGCACGTGATGCTCAGTGCTCAGTGCTGCTGAACGGTGTGCTCAGAAAGGGTTAAGGTGACAAGTTGTATATATGTTTATTTCACACGATAAAAACTGAAATAAATAAGGACTCCATAGGAATTGTGAAACAGGAACACACGAGTAGGGAGGCCTGCTTCCTCCTCGTCCGCGCCTCTCCCCTGCACGTGGACGGTCTGCGTCAAGCGCACGCACCGCTGTTAATCAAAGTCAAAGCAGATGAGCTGTCACAAGCTCCAGCCAGGTTTTGAGCCAGGCCTTCTGAGGGGCGTCCCTACACTGCCCTGCACAGGCGGCTCACACAGGCTGGGGGGCCACACCCCAGCAGCTCCCGAGCCCCCACACCCGGGTGGGCAGGGCGGGGGGACGGGTGTGTCAGCACCTGTGAGTGGAGTGTGCACAGCACGGCCCACGAAGGCAGGCTGACCTGTCTCCGGAAGCTGCTTTAGGCTAAAATACTTCCCAACTGAATCTCCTTTATGACAACTGCCAACGTAATTAAAGGATTTTTGTTTCAAAGCAATTAAAGACATTATTACCATCTGCTACTACCATCATGTTTTTGTTGAAATAGCTTAAGAATTACAATCCCTCCACTAGATGTGCAAGAAGATTGACTCAGTGATTTAAACAAGAAGCACCAACACTCATTTCTACGTACGTATGACAGATTCAGAACACGTGCTTGAAAACAAGAAACGTGGGAGACGCCACCCGTGGATAAACAGGAAAAAAGCCCAAGTTGAAGCCTATCTTGTATTTACAGGGAGAGGATTCTGGTAGCTGTGAGGAGGCAACACAGCAGACTGGGGGAAACTGCGAATCAACGATGAATAATTCCGGCCGCGACCAAGTTTCCACTCAAACACGACGCTGTCAGGAAATACAGATATGACGACGTAACATCACCGGCTAAAACAGCTCCGTATGCAGATGTCCACGAGCTACACCGTCCACTCCACGTGCACACGGCCTCAGAACAATGCAGGCCACGCACACAGCCCACTCCGAGCCGCAACCATCCCAGGGGAGGCATGTCGGCCTCTGCTTCTCCCTGACTGAGCCCCAGACCGGCTCCTGACGGGAGACGGTGGGCTTGGCCGGCAGCAGGAGGCGGGAGCCCGGAACTCAGGGTGAGGTTTTCCTCGGGAAAGATAGACACCCCGCAGGTACGTGCAGCCCAAACCCGTTTCGAGTCACAGCCCTAGACTCTCAGAGATGTCCACGTGATCAAGAGCACGGGGCGCCTTCTCCATCACTGGGGAAGGCCACTACAAGACAGGCTGGGGACAGTGGAGAAGCCCTGTCCCAAGCCCGGGGCAGGGGAGCAAACGTGCAGAGGGCTGGTCACGGAATTCAAGTACTGGTGTTGACATGGACCCAAGCCGTCAGTGCTCTGGCCAAGTGTGTCCCCAGGTGGATGCACGTCCCTCCCGGGAAAGCCCCCAGTGGCCTCATGCGCTCTTGGGAGCAGAGGTTCCCGGCCCGGGGTTAAAGGTCCAAGTCTCTGAGACCGCACCTGGCACCTGCCTCGGGTGCTTTGATGGTTTTGACCACACTCTCCTGGGCCCCCTTGGGGCAGGAGACCCACACTCACCCGCTTCTACACGGAACGCGGATGTGGACTTTAACTTACCTCCACGCTGAAAGGATTTTCCTCAACTTTTCCGACTTCTGCTTCTGGCAGAGGATTTTTTAAGGTTTGCAAAAATAAAGCTGCTTTCCTTTTACGTTCTGCTTGAAGCTGTTTCTCCTTCGATTCCTTAGACGCCTGGGCCAGCTTCTCTCTGGCAGCAGCTGCAAGTCGGTCCTCCAGCTTTTGCTTTGCTTAAGGAATAAACAAAAGACAGCGATGTTTAGAACACGTGGTATTTTATAAACACCTTGCTATCTTAATTTTCACAGGCAGAAAAAGGGCCACGAAATACAGTGCAGTTGTTCTAAAATGTGACCCAAATTTCAGGATAAACAAATCAAATTGAATTTTTAGAGAATTAGTTCAAAATGCGTATTATTAGTATTTCTAATAGTTCACCTTCAGAATCAAAGTCAGAAGGTTGATGGGATTCCACAGCAGGGAGAGCTGGAATCATGGAAACCTGAGAATGGCACTCATCCCCAGCAAGGGATGCTGCATTACAAGGTTTACTCCAAATGATCCGACGCATTGCTCAGTTACGGCAGTCGGTGCGGATTCAGACTCACGTGCGGAGCCGAGCCTGCTGAGAGCAACTATGCACGAGGCCAGGTCTGAGTAACCCATCCTTCTACAAATGTTGCTTCATCCGTGCGTGCATATACAGAAAAGCAGCATACAAACCCGGGGAGAACACACAGAAGCTGCTAATGCAACTACTTTAGTGCAGAACGCAGTGTGTTCTGGAGGAGGGGTGGGAGACTGGGGGGTGCTGGTGGTGTTGGGGGCAGCCGGCGGCCTGGCCAGGACCCAACCTGGGCCTGCGTCACCTTGAAGGGTCTGAAGGCTCTGCAGGCAGACCGCCTCACAGAAGGGCATCTCCTTGTTTGGTACAGGACCTGAGCCGGGAACACAGGCTGAGCATTCGCCCCAAGGCGGTGGTCAGAGCGCAAAGGCCCCCCGCCCCCCATGAAAGCACTGTGGGCAGACTCTAGAAACAAACAAGCTGCCGGGGGTCCTGCGTCTGATGCTTAGTGAAGAGCAGTGCCCGCATGCTCGACACCCCCACCGAAGCCCCTTGGTTCTGGTGTCCAAAGACTGGAGGTCCCAGTGGGCAGTCTGCACTGTGGGCTTAGTAGGTTAACCTTGTGTTTATGTACTTTTTCTCTCAAGAAGTTGAAAACATAATGACAAACCTTGCTTCGCTTCTAGCTCCTCCTGGGTAAGTTGAGGCCGCTTCTCCTCAACAACTACACAGGGTGGGGTAACTGCCGGGTTAGTGTTTGTAGCACTACTAGAACTTTCTTGGCCTTCTTTGCCTTCTTCATCATCATCACTGTCATCATCTAGCTTAACACGATTTTTTTCCAGGGGAAGTAGATCATTTTCTTTGGCCTTGATTGCAAAGCTTATTGGAGCAAATGAAGCTATTGAGAAAAGTGAAAATGGTGATACATTTTTAGGTACCTGGAAGCACAGAGCAGAAACCCTCACAGGCCCCACCATCCACATGAGCATCGGCTGGCGGGGCAGCGTCCCGAGTGGAGCCACATCTTACGCAGAGGGAGATCCTAGGGGCAGCGGCCTGCGCCTGTGTTTTCAGAAGGGGCTGTTGAAACGCACGCTGCACGCAGGGAGGCTGGGCTGGCTCACGGGGGGGACCCCATGCACGCCTCACCAGGGACGCAGGCACTAAGGGTGAGTCAGGGTTGCTGCGTTTGTAAAGGGTCAATTCTCCTTGGGGTTTTCCTTCTTTTTCTGGGCTCAGCATATGGCTGAATTTGCAAAGGTCAAACAGGCATATGATGCGACTCCACTATAAAAAGATATTTCTAAAAAAATCCCAACCCTATAAAGTAGCCTCTTCTTACAAAGCGAAGGTTACTGGGCCCAGTCCCTTACTCAGCAAACATCGTAACAGGCACCTACTTCATGCGAGGCATCATGTCAGACCACTGCTGTCACAAAATCTTAGGTGGTTCCGTGTTCTCCCCAAGAATATTTGAGAATTTTAACTTACGAGAAATACAAAGGCCCAAAAGGAAATAATCTTCTTCCCCGTACCCCCCCATCCACTCAGCACGCACTCAAGAGTCCGCTGCTCTCTTGGACACTAGGGTAAAGGTGGTTCTTTTTTTTTTTTTTTTTTTTTTTTAAAGATTTATTTATTTATTTGAGAGAGCGAGAATGAGAGAGAGAGAGAGTACATGAGAGGGGGGAGGGTTAGAGGGAGAAGCAGGCTCCCCGCCGAGCAGGGAGCCCGATGCGGGACTCGATCCCGGGACTCCAGGATCATGACCTGAGCCGAAGGCAGTCGCTTAACCAACTGAGCCACCCAGGCGCCCCGGGTAAAGGTGGTTCTTAACGACACCTAATCGACTGTACTAAGGTACTTCCCTTTTAAAAACCATGAATTATCATTTAATGAAAGACATCCAAGTAAACCACAGCAAAGGGAAATTTTACAGTGCAGTGCACACCAGCGAACTCTGAGAACGCAGGAAGGGCGTTCTGGGTAGGTATGCTGCTTTTGGATGTGCTCGACATTTTCCGTAAGAAACCCGGCAGGTTCCAGCAGAAGGGGCATGTCTGTCGGTGACTGCACACGGGGAGGGGTGGCCCAGCTGGCCCCTCAGGGTCCCACGATCAGCATTTTGCGGCTCCACAGCCACGCAAGCTGGAAGTACGTAAGTACCCCAGATCTCTGAAACATAACCACCTTTTGCCTACAATCACCTCGAGCCAGAGCACGCCCAGATGCTCAGTGCTGGGAAAAGCACAGTTGGTAAGTCAAGCGGAAAGTCAGCGTCGCACCGCCTGCGCCCCCGTGTACAACAGACCCCGCCCAGAGGCCACACAGGGGTCACAAACACGGTCTGTTAGGAGAGTCCACGGTAACCACTGTCCTGTGCGTGCGTTACACAGTCCATTGTCTGCAGGCACGCTACATCATCTATGGCTGAAATGCTACAATGTTGGGGACTGTGGGGCGGGCGGCAGGGGGAGCGGGGTGGTGTGCTCATCACAGCATGCTGCGTCTGTACACCCTGAAATTTTCTGAGAAAAACAAGTTTAATATTAACCCTTTACTGCCTATGGTAATATGATCTCTAACAAACACAGGCTCAACTGAACTTAAAAGGCAAAAAAATCACTTAAATGTTAATCAAAATTGCTCACAGACTTGGGGCTACAGTATTCTATCTCAAGATAACTTTAATGATTCTTAAACCATCTCTTCCTCCAAACAGAAAAACCAGCCATCAACAAATGTCATATTTTAAAATAAAAGCTTCCGGAACACTTTCTGTGCTAACACAACATTTGTAAGGACACTTGGCATTTACGCGTGTGAAACGAGGCCAAAGAGCACAGTTACTTGACGCAGACGCTAAAGCTAATAATTTAGTAACGGAAGGGAGCACCGTGACAGCCCGCGGGCCTCACCTCGCTAATGCGCAGCCTTGTCAGGGGTGCTGCTGGCCTCCCTGCTCACAGACGGGGAACCGAGGTAGTCACTTCTCCAGCGAGCTGAGCCAGAGAGCGGAGGACGGGAAACCTGCCTTCGTGTGAGGGAACCTACCCTGGATCCCCTGCAGCAAGGATGCGCCCCGGCTCCGGCCCCGCCTCCATCTGCAGGGCCTCCGTCTGCCGGGCCTCCGTCCGCGCGGCCCACCGCTGCCAGCCTCCCTTCCCCGGCCTCTGCCTCCCTTCCCCCGCTTCCGCCTCCTCCAGCCTCAGCTCACGGACGCCAGCCTGGCCTCTCTCCGCCCCCCTCCACACCTCTGCAGGTTTCGTATCCTGTGTCCACAGCCTGCTCACCCTGGGCTGCAGGGCGTGGGGCCAAGGCGGCTGGGAGCCAGGCCCGAGCGGCAGTCAGTGCATGTGGAGGCGCCCACAGTGCCCAGGCCTCCATTTTCCGCAGCAGATGCGACTCCATGGATAAGGGAACAGGCTCGTTACTGTTGGCCTTCAGAAGTAACCACGTTCTCTACGGAAAACTCTGAAGCCGCCGGCGGACAAAACGGAAGACCAGCCGTAGCGTAGACGTGAGGAGGAGCCGCCCGCACACACGTGAACGGGGCCACGCCAGAGCATTAGGACCTGCTCCTGCAGCGCCGTGCCATGTTTCCGGGTCAGCAGAGATCATTTTTAAAAACCGGAGTATTGTCTCTTGTTCTGGACGCTCCAGTTTATTTCAGTTTCCCACGACCACCGCCGAGGGTTTACTTCTAAGAGCCTACGGGCCTGCGGTGAGCACCCGGCCGGGTTGCCGGGCCGGCCCGCAGGTGTCGGAGCGCGAGCTGTCCGCGGGGAGGCTGGTCTTCTAGGGGCCGCGCCCTTGCACGCCTGCAAAGACAGCTCGCGTCCCCGCCGCCCGGAGCCTCTCCCTCGCTGAGCGCTGTGTTCAACTTGACTGATTTGGGAGGCAAAAAACAGCATTTTGTTAATGAAGATACACTTTAAAAATTTATTTACTGACCAGCTACTTGTCTTCTTTTGTGAGTGATCTGCCCGTGTCCTCGGCCCACTACCCTCTGCCGCACTGTCTTTTCTCAGCGGGCGCTGAGCTCTTCCCACAGTGCGCACAACTCCGCTTCTCCTCTTGCCGTGTGAGCCGTCTGTCACTGAACTTCGTTCAGGGCCTGTCCCCGTCAGACCTCCTAATCTTTCCTTAGGATTTAGGGCTTCAATTTTTAGAAAGTCTATTCCAACTCTTAGATCATAAAGAAGAAATTACCTTTACTTTCTTCCATCTTCATGGTTCTTTTTTAAAAAAAGATTTTATTTTAAAGAGAGAGTGTATGTGTGCAGGAGCTGAGGCGGCGGGACAAGCAGGCTGTGACCTCAGCGCGGAGCCCGACGCAGGGCCGGATCCCAGGACCCCGAGATCACGACTGGAGCTGAAATCGAGTTGGCGATGCGCCAAGCAGGTGCTGCTTTATGATTTTTTTTTTTCATTTAAATATATAATCTGCCTGGAACTATTGTTGTCAGATGTGAGGCTGAAGTCGTATTCGTTTGTTCTCTGTAACGGGGGGCCGGGCTTGCCGACGTGAGTTACTTTTGCACTGAAGAAGCTTCGCCGTCCACACTGCACGACACGCCGGTGCCTGCTGGGGACCTGCTGCCGGGCCCTGGGCCGCCCCGCACTCCCACGGGCCTTGGGTGGCACAGGCTCCTCTTTCCTGTGGGAGCAAACCTGACCCAACGCAGTACTTCCAGTGGCCTGGACTTGGCCGAACCCGTGCGTGTCCCCTAAGTTCTTCCAGACCTATACGTCCGTCACGTCCATCACACTACCTCTTCTTGACACGACAGTGGCAACTTACACTTTCCCAATTTTTTCAGTTATTTTCAAATTCATTCAAATTTAGGGTTATATGTATTATTCCTGCGCACTCTGAAAATCTGATTTTCTTCACCCACCGTATGCTGTGTATCCTATCCGCCTGCACAACAATATGCTTCACTGGCCTTTTCCTACATCCTCGCTGGTTCCGGCTCTGACATGTACTGTTCCCCCTCTCCTGCGTTCCTCAGATGCGTTTTATGCTTTCTAGGTTCTTCTTCTTCTTCTTTTTAATATTTTATTTGTCACAGCGAGAGAGGGAACACAAGCAGGGAGAACAGTAGAGAGCGGGAGAAGCAGGTTCCCCGCGGAGCAGGGAGCCCGACATGGGGCTCGATCCCAGGACCCTGAGATCATGACCTGAGCTGGAGGCAGACGCTTAGCTGACTAAACCACCCAGGCGCTCCAACGTTCTAGGTTCTTGAGCCGAATGCTTGTCACAGGTTTTCTTTACCAACATTGAGCATACAAAAGCTATGTAAATTTTTGTTTGACAATTTTGCTGTATTTGACAATTTTTTGACAAGAAATATTCCCATTGGGGGTGCCTGGCCGGCTCAGCCAGCGGAGCGAGCGACTCTTGATCTCAGGGTTGTGAGTTTAAGCTGCATGTTGGGTGTAAAGATTACTTAAAAATGGTATCTTAAAAAAAAAGAAAAAGATTTCTTTGACTCATTATTTTGGAGTCTTGACGCGTCTGAAAGTGTCTTTGTGCCCAGAAACATCCAGAATACTTTTCATTCAGAATTCCAGACACACCTTAATTACCTGGCATTTATTGCTGCAGATGTGGGTCTGACGTGCCAATCTGCCTTTCCTCCGCCCGGGGCACAACCTGCCCGTTTTTCTCTCTTGGATGCTTTCCTGCACCTCCACCTCCTCCCTTGGAGACCTGAAAACAATCTGCAGCCCATCTTTGCACCCGGGGTGATTTTCAGGCTTTCAGTGTATTTCACCGTATGGAGCTTGTTCCTAGGCAACCCCTGCAGATGTGCGCTGAGCAGCGGCACCACGTGCTGCGCTCAGTCACGATGCCTCCCTGGCACCCAGGCACTCTGCGGCTCCACACCGGACCGTCACAGGCGCGGGCCGGGCTCTGTGAGACGGCTCCGAGCGCAGCAGGAGGGGGGTGGGCCGTGTGGTCCCAGCTGCCCCACTGCCTGACGATCGTGGCAAGCCACCTGCTGCCCCCGGCTGCTCTGGCCTCCCACCCGCCCGCTCTCTGGTTGGCAGAGGCTGCCATGGCCTGGGGGTCACTGCCACCGAGCCCCAAAGTGTCCCTCTCTTCTCTATGAACTAAATTCCAGGCGGGCTGGCCTGTCCTTCTGAAACACAGATAGTAAATACCTCCCCCCGCTTCTGCAGCAACAACTGATTTTATTCTCCACTTATTATGTTCCTTTGTCATTTCGATGAGAGTCTGCAGGTGGCTGGGAAGGGTGAGATTCAGCAGGTGTGCTTAGGTAACTCCTGGAATGAGAGGCTCGACTGAGTTTCCCCGGTCAGTCACCCACCTGCGCCGGGCTGGTTACTCCAGATCACCACCCTATCCAACAAGGCAGCTCGATGCAAAGCACCTCTGCCCCAGCAGCTCGCCCTCCCCCGACTCTCTGCAGCTCTGTGTCCGGCACCAGCCCCACCAACAGCTCCAGGTGACTCTCTGCTGGGTGTCCTCACAGTCACCACCTGGATGCAGTCATTTCTCTGATCTGGCACCTGCGACGACCGAAGTCCCAGCGCCCCACGAGCTGATTGTGGCTGCTCTGCAAGCCGCGCCCCCCAGGACCCAGCCACCACTCTGACCACGCCTCCTGTGTGCACCTGCATGCAGCTCTGGCCTCTGCCTGGGACTGTGGCTCTGTGTGGGGTGCCTGGTACTCCACCAAGTCCCTCCCGTCCCTGCCACGTGGGACTCACTGCAGCTTCCTACGTCTCACCCACACTGACCTGTGCCAGCCCCCCGTCCCGCCCTTTTTAGTATATCGACGCTTTCTGTGTAGGCCTGCCTGAACAGAAGAAAGTCGTTCTAAGAACATAAATGGTGACAAGGTGCAAGGAGTGGAGGAGTGCCCGGGAGAGGGCCTCAGGACACACAGACAACTAATCTCATTGGTGCCAGAGTCCGTACGCGAGTGTGCCTGCTGGAGTCCAAGAAGGAGCCAAACACCCGGGACACGTGCTGAACATTTCCGTTAAACTTGCTAGAACAGACCACGAGACAAAGCTGTACCTCAGATGAGCTCCTATCCCAATGGCCCCACACTCCAAATGAGGAAAGATTGCGAGGCAGGGGAGCTTTAGGACAGCAACCTCCCAGAGGTGATGGCCCCCCACACCCCCGACCTGACCTGACGTCTGCAAGGGCGGGACTGGCAGCGGCCTACCTTTGACCAGCTTCCCGTCTGCTACAGTCTTACTGGATGACGCCTCCTTCTTCCCCGTGGGGCCGCCTCTCGCTGCGTCGGCCGAGTCTTCACACACACCCTCCTCCCCACCGTCACTCGGCTTTTCGGGAGCAGATTCTGCAGGAGCCTCTTCTGGTGCTGACACAGCCTAGAGATTGAACGTGACGGTCAACGGCGCCATCAGAGCCACCCAGGGTTTGCCACAGACAGACAGACAGACTTGCCACCTCCTGACACAACACAGCAGAGGGGGAGCGCAAGGAGGTTCTCCCTCTGGAAGGACAGAATGCCTCTAAAAGCTGTAATGCTGTCTCGGGGGCCGACGCACACCTCCTTTTCTTTGGACACAGATGCCTGAGAACCCTTCCAAAATATCAGATCATGCCCGTCGGCTGCACAGGAGTCATTTTTATCGGTCTGAGCAGTTACAGATACAAGTCTGAAGAACGCCACTGATAAGAAGCAAGGCCTACATCATCTACAAAATAGGTTTGAACCAAACAGGCACCCATGTAACCGGGGGAGCGCTGCAGGAGAAGCGTTACAAGGACAGGAGGAGCGGCATCCAGCAGGCGTGCGAGTCCCACAGCGGGACGCTGCACGGCGGCCGGCCGCCCCCAGGATAAAGGCCCCACCACGGGCAGCACTGGCCATGAGCACCACGCTCCCATTCTACATACGGACGGGTATGTTAGTGCAAAAGAAACAGGGAACAGGGCCTCCACCAAAAGCTGTTAAAAACAACAGCCAACCAAAACATCAAAGGCTTCAAGAGACAGGATTCTCTGTTCAGAACATGCTGATCATCAGTGAAGTTTGCACAGGGGTCAAAGTCTTCCAAGGATCCCAAACACAGGTTTCCACTCTGAAAGGTGCAGGCCCTCGCAGACAGAGTACAGCCAGGAGCCCTCTGCTGCGTCCTGGGAGTAAGTACCAGTATTCCTGCACCTGTGCCCCAGCCAACACAGAGGCTCCGGGTCTCCCCGGCCCCCCAGTACCTGTGCCCTGTCGCCCCCTTCCTTCTGGAGGAAGAACTGCTTCTTGAACTCGTAGTAGGCGTTATACTGGTGCCAGGGCTGCAGGAACTCGAACCTAGGAGCAGAGACGAGGACGGGTCAGCTGCGCGGACACACGGGGCTCCTACAGACGGCTCGCTGCGAGCAGCCGCTGTCCCACATGCTCTCCAACGACCACTCGAACCAGTTACCCCGACAGCCGTGCGTGGTCACAGAATCACACGCAAGCGCAACCTCTTGCTGGCTGGCTCACACCCGAGGCATGGAACATTATTTGATTAAATGGCAGACTCTTTTCCCTGGTTCTTTGTTTCGTGTTTCTTTATAAACACGTATCTTTTTTTTAAACTTGTATTTTTCTACCTGGCATATATATTTTTCTAGTTTTTATTTTCACTTCATTTGGTTAACGAACAGTCTGATACTCGTTTCAGGTGCGCGGTGTACTGACTGAGCACCTCCATACACCCCCCGGTGCTCCCCAGGACAGGTGCCCTCCTTCATCCTCATCCCCACCCCCTAAATGGCAGATTCTTGAAAAGCAGCAACTCCAGCCCTGTTTTAGGTAAGCTTCAGCATTCTTAAAAACAAAACAAACAAAAAACCCACCACACAACTCTAAGTAATTCAGCAAGGTGATTATAAGACGTATTTACGTAAACACACGAGGATTAAAAACGTTAAAGAAAGGAATTAGGTAGCTAGACTAAAACCAAGCTAAGTGAAACGCCCCACACACCCGTATCCATCCCCCCCGTTCCATTCCTCACCTCTGGTCGTTCTTGGCACGGACGCTGGTCTCAAACTTGAGGCCGTTGCGAGCCACGTATTCTGCCAGCTTGTCGATCACGGGCTGAATGTCGGGGGGCGGGGGGATGATGGCCGCCACGGGAGCAAGTGCACTGCAGAGGAGAGCTCCGTCACGCTCCCAGTGCAGGGGCCCCCAAAACCACCAGCTGGTGGACCAGCGCGGCGCGCTGTGGGGGGCTCTGAGCGTCCTGGGCCACACCCACACGCAGTGACACACACACACACACGGAGACTATCTGAGCACACCTTCAACCACGAACAATTAATCCAAGTCAGCTCCTTGAAAATGGACTAAAATATCCTTGCCAATGGTAAAAATGGGGTTTTATGGAAAGTAAGAACTAAAACCATAAAAACAGGTTTATTTTTTCCCCTAACGTTTCCCTCCAGTGATAAGCCAATTCTTAGAAGCAACCAAGAATAAGTCATGCGTTGATTCTTTTTCACATTAAAACAGAGGACGTGCACTTCAACATCCTCGTTTTGTGTCCCCTTTCTCAGCACGGTCAGAAAGGTCATTTTGCAGAAACACCCAAGTGTTCTGTCAAATTTCAACTGCAGGCACCCAGCGCTCCTGACAAAGCGCCCACAGAGCACTCGCCCACTCTGCAGACCCCAGATGTTGGTGTAAGACAGGTGTTGGGGCCCAATCTCTGCCCCACTGTCACTTTTGTTCAATGCTCAGCTGGTCTGGCAGCCAGCCCCCATTTGCCTACAGCTTCTGGGAGTCACTTCCATCGACTTCATAAAATCCTGCATTTCTTGGAAATAACTGCAGCTTCACTTCCCCCTGACTTTACGAAGAACTGCCCAACTGAGATGTCAGAACATCAGAAAGCCCAGATGTGGGGGGTCAGGGTGGTGTGGGTGCTAAGGATGCAGGGGTTATGGGGACTGTGGGGTGCTGAGGATGCAGGGGTCATGGGGGAGTAGGGTGCTGAGGATGCAGGGTTTATGGGGTATTGGGGTGCTGAGGATGCAGGGGTTATGGAGTAGTGGGGTGCTGAGAATGCAGGGGTTATGGGGCACTGAGGATGCAAGGTTTATGGGGGAGTGGGGTGCTGAGGATGCGGGGGTTATGGGGAGTGGGGCACTGAGGATGCGGGGGTTATGGGGAGTGGGGCGCTGAGGATGCAGGAGCTGGAAGTGATGTGGGGTGCTGACTGGGAATCAATTTTCTAAGTGTTCACGTCATGACGATTTGTGCTATCAGCCCGTAACTTCAGTATTTGGACACTTAAACCCTCAGGCGACAGAGACCCTGCTGGAGAGCCAGACCAAAGACCCCAGCCCGAGAGCAAAGAAGTGCGTGCCGACGGGCAGAAGTGGGCGTACCTTGTGGTGAGGGTGGCGGTCACCCCGCTACTGGTCTCTGCTGTGGTTGGGGGGGGTGGGGGCGTGGTCCCGGGGGGTGGCGGGGCGGCGGTGGCCCCCCCAGCAGGCAGGGTGCTGTAGTAGGCGGCCACGTCGACCCCCGGCGGGGGGGGCGCCAGGCAGTAGGTGCCGTCGGGCAGCATGTAGTAGCTGTAGTACACGGCGGCCACGGTCGCTGCGGAAAGACACGTGCAGCGTCACTCCATCGGCGACCACACCCTTTCTAGAGGTTTCTGATTCGAGGAAGGCTGCCCATGGGACAGCTGATCTGGAGGAAGCGGGCAATGTGGGGACACACCGGGGACAATGGACCGCGAAGGGGCAGCAAACACGCCGATGAGAAGTCCGCTCTCAATGAGCGTGCACGGCTGGGCGCTGGCGTCCTTCCCTCGCGTGACATGCGTCTACAAAGCCGTTTGCTGTAACCGCCACCCCCCACCCCCCGGACGCACAGCCGCGTGCCTACCTCATCCCCATGGACGCAGCTCTGCTGTCCACGGACAGCGACTCACGACAGCCTCCTACACAGTCCGGCACACATGCAAGTGCCCGCAGGGCAGCCCACCGTTCCAGTAAATAAAGTCCTATACGCTCATTCATCCTTCTTGTTTTTTTGGAAAAATACTTAAAACCAGCGAGATCGTGTAAGATTCAATGATCCAATTAAGAATTTTATTTCTAATCCTGTTGTGGATATGCAAATGGTTCCGACTGCATTGGGATTTAATTTCCTTCTCGTTGGAGAACGGTGAAAAGATCTTTCCAGTTAAAGAGCTTTATTTTGAGGGCGCCTGGGTGGCTCAGCGGGTGAAGCGTCTGCCTTCGGCTCAGGTCATGATCCCAGGGTCCTGGGATGGAGCCCCGCGTCGGGCTCCCTGCTCGTCGGGAAGCCTGCTTCTCCCCTGCCTGCCGTTTCCCCTGCTTGTGCTCTCTTAGACTCTCCCTCTCAAATTAAAAAAAACTTAAAAAAATTTTTTTTTATTTTGATTTTCAATTAATTCACTTTTAACAAGAACATATATGAAGAGCGGGTGCTTCACCGTAACCCTGGTTCCCAGTGACGTGTGCTATGCAGGGAAACGCAGCAGGACGGCAACTTGCACAGCTAGGCCCCAGCCCTTCCCGAGGCTGGAACGAAGCACAGATGACTGGCTGCAGGCCCACCCACAGCTGCTAACGGCTCACTCTTTGTTCACCGAGAGTGTGAGCTCCCAGCTTGTCCTCTCTTGATGTCACGCACTGACCGCAGTTACACATTCACAACAACACCCTGAGCTTTCATAGACACTGGCCCCAGATCCTGGTGGCATGATCCCTGCCCAGCGTTCTCAATCACATCTCTGCAGGAAGGCGGGGCCCAGCCAAGACCGCCGGCTGGAGGCCGGGGCAAGCAGGGATGGCAGGAAAGGCACGTTCACTCTGTAACCCAGCACGGAGCACACAGTGTTCATCAGACAGACGGAGAGATGCGGCGGTTCCAATGGAAGCTTTTCCTAACCAAGCCAGGCGATTGCACACAAACCTAAGCCTCTGTCAAATCCAACGCCATCCTTGCGAGAATGGAATTATAGTTCCCACCCACTCGCCTTCAGGCGGTCAGGCTACCGGGGTCCCTCTTCTCAGCCCCCAGGCAGAACCACCCCACGGAGAAGGAGACAATGTGGCATCAGCGAGAACAGAGCATAACCCTGACCTGCCTCGGAGAACACCCGTGTGTAGCCCAGGGTCTCCAGGAGAGGGGACAGGACACATTTACTGTCTCGTCCAGAGTGTCACATCTCATTGGAAGGACAGACACCCACTCCTGTCCTGGACAGTCAGCCTGCTGCCTGAAAACAAGTCAAAGTGCATTTTAAATCATAGCCACGACCAGTGAGCCATGTGAACTCATAAAAATAGAAACAGTTGGGGCGCCTGGGTGGCTCAGTTGGTTAAGCGACTGCCTTCGGCTCAGGTCATGATCCTGGAGTCCCCGGATCGAGTCCCGCATCGGGCTCCCTGCTCAGCAGGGAGTCTGCTTCTCCCTCTGACCCTCCCCCCTCTCATGTTCTCTCTCATTCTCTCTCTCTCAAATAAATAAATAAAATCTTAAAAAAAAAAAAAACTTTAATAAAAATAGAAACAGTTCACAAGTTTGGACCAACAGCGTAGGTTGGGCAATCGCAGTGTAACGCAGCCTTCGTGCAACAGAAGTCAATAAACGGTTTTCAGAACTGAGCACCATCCCTTTGAAGTACTTGTACGCAGATTAACCATCAGTCCACAGGACTTTCCTGAACTGTCCATCATGTTAAATCGAAACAGTGTTAAAAACAGCGCTCCTGGCACACTGGCAGATTAACTCGGGAATCCACCCTCAGGACATGTGAAGACACTGGCTAAGATAAAGCAGAAACTCTCAGACCACAGCAGAGCTCACAAAAAGAGGCGGCTCTGTCTTCAGGTGGGAAAATGAGAGCCCGCCCAAACCTGAACGCGCCCTCGGCCTGGGCTGCCCCGGGACCGCAGCAGGGGGTCAAGCTGGGGCAGAGGCGCTGAGCCGGCGTCCCCAAAAGACGTGTGCAGGCGGTCCGCTCTACCCTCTCGCCATACACGTGGTGAGCCTTCCAGCAGAGTCTTCACCACACTTTGCAAACGTGCACTGGAATTTGACAAACTCCATTTATCTAAAAATAATGCTGACAGCCACCCAACATCGCTGTCTAGTGAGGTGTGGGGTGGCTCGCTGGCTGGCAGGCCTCCCACTGTGGGATGCAGGCGTCACGGCAGGTTTAACAAGTCCCCTTTCAGCTGGAGCCTCACTTTGAGGACTGCCAGGGATGAAAAGCCTTCAGGGAGAGGGTCCCCAACTCTGGAGCCCGGGGTATGACAGTGGCGGTGAACGGCAGCCCGACCCCCACGCCTTGCCTGTCGCACCACCTCTGGGTCCCACTCCCAAGAAGAGCGCCTCACTCCCTCACTTCTGACGCCGGCACATCCTGCAGTGTCCTCCGCGTGACGCGCCCCCCCAGCTCCCAAAGTCTGACCGCCGGCACCTCCCCCATCCCAGGCCGACTCGAGGGGGCCCTGCTTGCCCGGGGCACCGCCAGGTCTGAGGGCTCCACGTCCGAAGAGCAGCGGCGGGCAGCCCCCACAGCCCCCAGCGGATGGCAGGCACCTGCCCAGCATTTAATGAGTGAAGCCAGCGACACCAGCCAACAGCAAGGCCCGGGAGCCTTTCCTGACACCTCGTGCTAAGGTACGCGGGCACACGGACTCCCCCTTTTATCTCTGAGGCCGTGAGCCTGACGTCACAGGCCCTTTAAAACGGCCGTCAGAGTGCACACTTCTTTGTATACACCCCCCCGCCCCAACTCAGAGATTCTCACGAACACCGAGTTTTGAGACTCCCTGGACCAGACCGCAGACAGGACATACGGTGTCTGGTGCTCCAAGGCCGAGCTCCCTTGAGCTCACCGTCCCGTTGTCATGACGGGGTGCAGCTCCCAGAGGGCTCCTACCGCTGTCTCTACCACTGGACGTCCGCAACCTAACACACCTCAGTAGCCTCGCTGTCCTCCACATTTTAGGCTGAAGGTCTGAGAGGCGAGTGGGTTTCACAGGACATTGAATGTCGATGGCATTACTAGCATCATGAGCACCACCAATCCTACTCCAGATGAATCCAAGAAAGACGTCTCAACGCCACCTACGTTTCCTAAAGGCAGACGGAGCTGTTACGAAAAGAATCCAGCTCCTTCAGAGCGTAAGGCACATTCGGGAGCACTTCCTTCCCAGACTGCAGCTGCTTAGAGATGGACAGAACCACGTAACACGGGGGCAGATCAACACCCCTGATTTCCTTCCAAAGCCCTTCTACTCAACTGCCTTCCTGCAAAAATCAGAGCCAATTTACTGATATCTTATGTGGTCTTAATCTCATATAAACTTAACTCCCGGAAGAGAATCCTGGTGTCAAAAGGGTTCTGGGAGATGAGGGGGCTGGTGAGCAATCCCTTCTGTGTAAGCAGCAGTTCGGGGAAGACAACATGGCTCTGTATTGAGAATGAAAATGCCTTTACTGAGTGCTGTGGAACCAATCTATTTTTTTTTTTTTAAAGATTTTATTTATTTATTTGAGAGAGAGAGAATGAGAGAGAGCACATGAGAGGGGGGAGGGTCAGAGGGAGAAGCAGACTCCCCGCCGAGCAGGGAGCCCGATGCGGGACTCGATCCCAGGACGCTGGGATCATGACCTGAGCCGAAGGCAGACGCTTAACCGACTGAGCCACCCAGGCGCCCGGAACCAATCTATTTTACCCATACAAGACATCTGGACGATGGAGTACGACCAGTGGAGCGGCTGTAAGCGGCGGCCATGACACAGCCCTTGGGCCTGCACTTCACCGCGCCCACCCCCACACCCCCCGCCGCCCCGCCCTGTCCAAGCCCAGGTGAGCAGCTTGGCCTCCCCTGGACCTGCAGACGGTCCTCCCCATGCACCCCAGGGACCTTCCTAGCAAGTTTAATGGCTTTAAATCCTCTTTGTGCTTGATGATTCCAGAATTCCTACCTTCAGCTCTGAGCTGAACTTGCACATTAACTGCCCACTCCACACCCCCACTGGGATGTCTCATAAACAATTCACTCGGGTTGAGTTCAGATCAGGATCCCTGCCTCCTCCCCACGGCCATGCCGTGCCTGTGGGTGGGTCAGCTGCACTACACGCTTCCTCCCAGACCCCTGCTCTAAAGCTCCAGAAGCACTGCCTGGACCAAACAGAATAGCAACCCCCCTGCCCCCGGAAACCCTCCTATCTCTTCCCACCCAGGGCTCAGGCCACGTTCCCTGCCCTCTGTCCCACCACTCCCCGGTTCCGCTCTCCTCGGGCCTCTGGCTTGGAGGGCCTCCCCAACGATGTCCACCGGCACGGTGACTTCCTCTCGGGCTCTCCGTTCCATGATTTTCCACGACAGAAGGAACCTTGTTCGCTGCTATTCCCAGCACAGTGCGAACACAGTGCCAAATCTGCTCAGTGACTACAAGTTACACGCACGAGGATGAGACGTGCAATGGCGGTAGGCTTCTCTGCAGCAGTAAGGGCCACTAGAAAAGGGTGGCCCAGAACTTCCAACGCCCGAGGGGCAGTATTCAACGCACAATTCTAGGCCTGTCCAAACCACTTACCATATGCGAGAGCAGAATCAGGGCACCCTAAAACGTGTGTGCTCCTGCGTACCCCACTGGAGCGCGTGCTAAACCAAGTACAGAAGTAAACATCACACACACCAGAGGAAGCTCAGGCAGTAACCCAGGGCATCGGCGAGAGCCTGGAAAACACTGGGCTGCAGGCTGAGAGCGCAGCCACTTCACGCGGGTTCAGGGGCGAAGGGGCTCAGCAAACACAGCTGTGAACGTCACCAGAACGCGCACCGGAGCACGCGCCATGCCTACCGTGCCCGCAGGTGACCAAGGCGTCTGAACGACGATGTGCTGGGGAGGCGGCCCACCCCAGCCGCCCTGCAGACGCCGGGCTGGAGGTCACGGCAGCTCTGTCTGGGTGACTGCCTACAGCACCCAACAGCTGGGGCTACTCTAACGCAGGGCGCAGGGCGTAAAGACAGGCCCCAGACTTACGGAGAGTCAGGGCAGGAGGCTGATAAGCCATTTCTGTATCGTTCTCTTTTGAATTTTGATGATAAAGTAGAGATTTAAGTGTATCAGTTAAAGTTACAAAGTAGCCAAAGCAGAGATGAAACACTTAAGGTAAGAAGTAAAATTTGGGGTGTGAGAGAGCACCAGTGAGCTCAATTATCATCCATCACAGCAGGAAGACAACAGAGAATTCAACCCAGGGCAGATAAATCCCAAAACAGCGCTACAGACCCGTGACTTAGAGGGTAACCATCAAGAACTCAAAGACAAATGGTTAAAAGGAAATACTGTGAAACAATGTGTGTGTGTGGGGGGAATGGGGGTTCGACCAATACTTCTCATAAAAAGCATTTATTACATTACTTGAAAGTGTATTACTCGGACTCAAGTAATTTTTAAAGTATCCTAATTACCATCAAAGAGATGACGAGTATCTGACCCTCCAGTGCCCCCTGAATGCCGGGGAAACAGCATCATTCCCGCTCCTCCTCAATGTGTTACTGCGTGTGTCCGTCCAGCCACTATTAATAAATACGTCCTTGTAGGAGCGAGGCGTCTAGGGGCTGGAGGCCCCGCAGTATCCATGACAGACCAGTCCTGTCCTCCTGCCGCTTCTATACAGCAAGTGAGGGTATGAAGTAAACCAGACACTGAGAATGGCCAAGCGAACGTGAAACCCTGTGAGAAGGGCATGAACTGGGGAGGACCGTCAGCAAAGCCAGGGGAGGTCTGACCTGAGAGGGACAGTGTTTCCCGCCAAGGAGGAGCCAGTGCAAAGGCCCTGCGGTCAGATCCCACTTAGCACACTTCAGGAACAGGAAGAGCACACTGGGGGGCAGTGGAGGCGAGTTTCTGGAATCTCAATGGGATGGGTAACCACAAGGAGGTTCTGAGTAGAGACATGATGACATGGGGTTCAACTTCGGGATCATACTGGGCTGCAGGAAGGCAGCACCAGGACCGAGGAGGCTGACAGTCAGCGGCTGAGACCACAAGTGGACCTGGCGAGGAGTGCCAGATTTGGGACAGATCCTGAACGAGGTCCCCAAGGACGTATAGCGTGATTACACATGGGTGTGAGAGACGAGAAGACTCACATGGCGCCCGCTGCTCTGGCCTGAACTGGGGGTGTGAGGGGAAATCGGGGGTCGTGCTGCAGATGCTGCAGTTCAAGACCTCCGCTGCCCAGCCCAGCGGTGACGGCAAGAAGGCAGGGAGGTCGGGGATGCAGACACAGATCTGTACCAACAGGATGTGGGAACATTTCCTAAGAACACAAACAACGACATACTTAAGAGCAGGATTTTACCAAAATTGGTCTTTGCTATAACTTTAAAGTCTATAGAGCTTTCATATAAAAAGAAGTCAGTAAAATGAAGACATTTATATTCAAGTAAGGTCTCTCGCTAATTCTGGGATAGAGCATGGTTGGCAAATGTTTCCTACAAAGAGTCAGACAATAAATACATTACTCTTTGTGGACCAAGAGGCAAAATTGGGGGCATGATATACTCAAAGAATAAGAAAAAATAAATTCCCACACATTTTTTTTTTTTAAAGATTTTTTTTTATTTATTTATCTGAGAGAGAGAATGGGAGACAGAGAGCATGAGAGGGGGAGGATCAGAGGGAGAAGCAGACTCCCCGCTGAGCAGGGAGTCCGATGCGGGACTCGATCCCGGGACTCCAGGATCATGACCTGAGCCGAAGGCAGTTGCTTAACCAACTGAGCCACCCAGGCGCCCCCCCCACATTTTTTAATTGATGAAATTCCAAGTATAATAAAAATACCTGCAGGCCGCCCACCTAGCAGCTTCCGTTCACCCTAGCTACACCTCCCTCCCCTCCACAAACTGGAACGCTTGTTTGTTTTCCAAAAGTCACACTTTTCTCAAGAGCTTTTAGAAACGCTCTTCTAACCTCAGCAGTTAATAACTTCAAAAGTGTTTTCTTTTTTTTTTAAGATTTTATTTATTTATTTGACAGAGAGAGAGAGACTGTGAGAGAGGGAACACAAGCAGGGGGGAGTGGGAGAGGGAGAAGCAGGCTCCCCGCCGAGCAGGGAGACCGATGTGGGGCTCGATCCCAGGACTCTGGGATCATGACCTGAGCCGAAGGCAGATGCTTAACGACTGAGCCACCCAGGCACCCTTCAAAACTATTTTCAAACATATGGAAAAGTCACAGGAGTACCATCTGTCCTCACTCCCACCATTATTTGGGTTTTCCCATACTCCCTTCTATTGTGTGACCACACGTTCAGGGGTTTCTGAGACACGGGTGGATTCTATGGAGAGGATGATATGCATATTCCCAAACACTTGGGGTTCTGATCTCTGACTTAGGTTCACAGTCAACCAATAAACACACAGAACGTACAACACTGTAGATAATTTCCTAAATCACAAGTGAGGTTCCTTTACCCCTATTTCACATTCAAGCTAAAGCTAGACTCCAGGGGGTGGGGGGGGGTGGAGGGAGCCACCGGCCAAAAGAAGTTACTGCACACACCCCGGGGGGTGCGCATAGCAGGACCGAGGCCCGAGTGGCTCCTCCCGTGTAGTTAACAGCTGACAGACCGGCGTCAGAATAAGTAATTTTCATGGTGATTTCACTATGTAACATAAAACTCTACGAGACTACCTATTCTGTTGAAAAGAAACCTTAATAAAGGTTTTATTAGCACCTAAAGATTCAGATCCTGAACACAGTTATTAATCTCATCAGCAGTCTACTCGACTGGAGAATTTTCCTCTGCCCACAGTTTAAAAAGTTATGCTCTCTTCACACTGAAGACCTTTACCCCAGAAGTCAAATTATGGGAGTTCAAACACCAGGCACCAACAACACGATCCAATAGTGATCTCTAGGATTACCGAGTTCTGCATTTCTCTCATCCACTGGACGGTCTGCTTACCCCGTCCCCAAGACTTCCAGCTTTGCCTGGTGGATTTGGACCATTTCCACGAGTTCCTGAAGGGCCCCTGTGACCCGTTTGCTGCACGCAGGGTACTCATCTGCTGGCTCTCCATAATACAGTCTTGTATTGCAGGGAAACCACAGTCAAGCCAACCAATAACCCCTACAATGCTAAGTCCACACCTGTGTTTTTAAAGCAGCCTTTTTTTAGCTTAGTTGACATATAAAGTACATTAATTTCAGGTGTGCAACATAGTGATTCAACTAAGTTGACAGTTTTTACATAAAAGAGTATTACGCCCTGCCTTACTCCCTAAATACTTGAAAGCATTTATCACTTGGATCATCACACAGTGTCTGAATATGTTCAAACTTAATACTTGTTACCACAAAGTGCATCCCAGTCACCTTTTTAGTCCCTTATGACCTCCAGACGACCCGGTGTTAAAAAAATTCCCCAAATGAGGGGTGCCTGGGTGGTTCAGTTGGGTAAGCATCTGCCTTCAGCTCAGGTCATGATCCCAGGGTCCTGGGATCGAGTCCCGCGTTGGGCTCCCTGCTCAGCCTGGAATCTGCTTCTCTCTCTGCTCCACTTGTGCTCTATATCTCTCGCTACCTCTGTCTATATCTCAAATAAATAAAAACCTTAAAAAAAAAATTCCCCAAACGAAAGGAGACTTGTCTCGGTCACCAAAGCCTTAGACTAGGAATATCTGAACAGCTTCTGCGATGATGAAGAATGTCGTCTGTGGGGCGCCTGGGTGGCTCAGTTGGTTAAGCGACTGCCTTCAGCTCAGGTCATGATCCCAGGGTCCTGGGATCGAGTCCCACATCGGGCTCCCTGCTCTGCGGGAAGCCTGCTTCTCCCTCTCCCACTCCCCCTGCTTGTGTTCCCTCTCTCACTGTGTCTCTCTCTGTCAAATAAATAAATAAAATCTTTAAAAAAAAAAAATGTCGTCTGTAAAGCTGGAAAACCACTCAAACCAATCAGTTTTAACCCTATGAATACGGGACCCAGGGACTTCAGGCCAGTGTTTAAAAGCAATCGCTCTCTTTCTGGCAAATAAAACCTTCTAGAAAGGCCTGTCTCTACCCATTACTTAAAGTCTTCATCAGTGACCCTCATGTGAAAAGTTTTGAGTTTTCAATACTGTATTAGGTTTGGAGGCCTGTTACATAAAAACAGGTTCCAGAGAGTTCTGGGTGAAGAAAGGGAGCGGCTCAAGTGTGCAACCTGAACCGCAGGGTGGAAACGCCTGCAGACACATGGGGAGGGCCTGCTGACTGGGGGCTCGGCGGCTCCGAGACCTGCTCGGGGGCATTTTCAGGATCTCACAGGAGAGCCCAGAATGGGCTTTCCAGAGAAGGCTGCACTTGGAAAGGAAGACAAAGGATCTCAGACGTGGCTGGGACAGTGTCAGGGAGGAAGGGCCTACGGCATCAGACAAAAAGTCTGGACAGATCCGCCGGCATGAGCGGGAGACAACCAGGAAAGGGCACAGAGCTCTGCGGGCCACCAGAGCTGAGCAGCGACCACCGCGGCCTGCATGAAAACAGAATGCAAGCAAGCACGGAGTTTTCAGAGCCACAGATGAATCTGGTGAGAGAAGAATTCCACGGAGCACAAAGGAAAGGAAAGAAAGCAACCCCTGAGCCGGACCGGGGCCGAGCTAAGCTGGGTCCTAACTGGGCTTGCCGCCTCCTGTGCAGCCCGGGAGAGCTCGCGACGGTTTTTACATGTTTCAGTGGTCAGAAACAAAACAGAACACTTCATGACACAAATGTTCTATGACATTCCAGTCTGGGCGCCCCTGAAGCCCGGTCGGCTGGGCCCGGCCACGCCCCCTCGCGGCCTCCTGTCTGTGCTTGCCGAGCAGCTGCAAGAGCAGGGCCCTGCCAGGGATGTCGGGACCTGCGGCACAGGACCTGAAAAGTGACGGCGGGACGTTCACAGCAAGTCTGCACATCCCGCTGCTGCACCGAGAGAACAGAGGCCCCAAGCCACACCTTTACAGAACCAGCACGTTTTAAACTCAGACAGGGGCGCCTGAGTGGCTCAGTGGGTGAAGCGTCTGCCTTCAGCTCAGGTCATAATCCCAGGGTCCTGGGATCGAGTCCCATCGGGCTCCCTGCTCCGTGGGGAGTCTGCTTCTCCCTCTCCCTCTGCCCTTCCCCCCTGTCTCTCTCTCAAATAAATAAATAAAATCTCTTAAAAAAAAAACCCTGCAACAGACAGAACAGGTATGACTGAGAAAACCAGTCAATGACGCAGAAGGAGATGGACAGAGATGGCCAGACCCACACGCTGAAGGTGAAAGAGAAACAGATTAAAACAAAAAAGAGAAAATGATACACACAGAAGAAAAAGATGATCCAAAAGAAGAAAACTGATTTCTTTTAAGCAGAGAAGCCAACAACTGGAAGAGAAAAAGTAAAGAGACCTCCAGACGACCCGGTGTTAAAAAATTTTACCATTAAAATTTTAATGTTAAAAAAGAGAGACACACGACAGAAAACAGCCTCCAGGATGGAGGATGGAGAACCGAGTGTCTGAGACGGGGCAGGACACGCTCCAGGGCAACGGGAGGGGAGGGAGGGGATTGCCCACCAGGTGGCCAGCCAGTGAGCACCAGCACCGCCCCCCCGCGTCCCCCCCCCCCCAGGGGTCGCTGATGTGACCGAGCTCTGAGAACGGCGTCCAGGAGCAATGAGTGAGAACCAAGCCGCTAACAACCCCACACGACTGGCTTCTCTGCCGTAGGAAGGCCCGGGCTGGACGCTAGCTTACAAAGATCTCGGAGAAGGAAGATACTCCCCAAGAACTTTACATCCAGACAAGCTCTCCTGTCTGCACAAGGGTGGGAGGGGGGGCACTTCTCAAGCATGCGAGAATGCGTGAACAGAACCCTCGGGACAGGGGTCCATGAGACTTGAACGCACAGAGGCGCCCCAGGGAAAACCTAACCCTCAACAGAGGCCAACCCGACCAGGGGGTGTGGGCTACAGGCACACCATCAGGATTACTCACACTCTCACAACACAAACAGACTGCTTCCTAAAATCAGGAGTTGGGGCGGGGGAGTAAGGGATTTTAGGAGTATTTTAATTTCTTCCAGTTTCACAGTTAATTAATGACATCTAAGATAAAAACAGAGCTTTAAAAAAATCTACAATCTCAATCTCTTTAGTGTTCTCCTAATCTCCGAAACTGAATTGAGGTATGGAAGAAACTTTGATCTGAAGATCAGCAATTACTTTACTTTGATTTTTGATTATAGGTTCTTCTGTTAAATTGGAATAAAATTAAAAAAGCTTACTTCCGCTTTAACACAATATTTCTATCTGTACGTCCAACTTTCTAATCCCTGTTCCGCACAAAGCCCATCTTTGTATCCCCAGCCGGGAGCTTCCCGCCCTCCCCCCACTTCTGTCAGGGTTTCCCACTGCATCAGGGATGCTCCCCTCAGGATAAAAATGTCTATTTCTGGGCGGTGGAATCTTGGGTACTATTTTTACTTTCTTGCTTCTATTTCTCTTCACTTACAATAAAGGAATTTTTTAAAAAAAGGGTTTAGAAAGTAAGTAAAGCACTTCAAGATCATGATTTTGCAGAAAAAAAGAAATGCCATGAACAACAGCAGCAAAATCACACTTAAAAAAAAAACAGCAGAAGCAAGAAAATAATCTAGTCTAGCCACACGGTACGGTTTAATTTCACTTCAGCTATTTATAGAAAGAAACATTTAAAAAAACTGGGTTGGTGTTTTAGTTTTAAAAACCTGCCTGCTATACCAGTGAACAGTACTTCTTTCAGTATTACTGTTTCCTGCATAATTAACTGTATTTATGACCCTCTTCGACGAAGATTTACAACTAAATAGCAGGAAACAACCAAGTAACAGAAAATCACTGTCAAGCTAATAAAAGGAAGAAATTGTTAGTTTTACACATCTGTATTTAAGGATCTTTTAAAAAAATTCTTTCAAAATAAAAACAGACGCTTTTCTTCGGAGGCTGCCTCTATCCAGGAAAATCTCTCATCAGCAAGAAGTCAATCACAAGGAATGGCCCGAGGTGATCCCTAACCACGCACTAATAGAAAGAGTGGGAAAGGCTGGGTAACCCTGGCTCTGACGAGCCCCAGCGGCGCCAGGCTCCGGCGGGGAGCAGACAGATGGTCTTGAAACTGCGTGTTAACGTCACAGGCCTGCCAGAGCTCCCTCAGGACCCTGCAGCAGTTTCACAGAGACATGCCATCCCTCTTGCGCTTTTCTGGGAAGGGGACAGTCACCTCCACGGTCCAAGAGGCACAGACACGCGGCGACGGAGCGGCCCCCCGCGGAGCCCCACTCCGCAGGTCATCTCTCACCTGACCCGTTGGGAGATGCTTCCCCCCGAGTCTGAATCTGACTTGAGGGCCTCCTCCTACACCTGCTCCTCCGCACCCGGCCCCACCCCTGCACACAGCCAGCTGTCCCCTTGTCCTCTCCCGAGGGCACGCAGGGCATCTCGGTCTCCCCCCAGCACTAGAAATCTGGCTCGTGCTGAGTACTCCTGTAGCTGCGGGTGTGGACTGCAGGCACGTGCACCCTCAGGTCTGACGGACGCGGCCAGCGCGCCTGCACACGCGCCCTTGTCACCTCCGCCCGCGGCACGGACGGAAATCGCACCGCAGGTCCCGCCGGAGTGGCTCCTCTTCAATCTCTATCGTTATAAAGGAACTCAAGCTTGTTAACGTGAAATGACATTTTCAACAGCCCAGAAGCCTTGACTGTACCCAAGATTTGCAATTCTCGTGTTCTTGCGTGCCGGCCAGGGCGGGCCTGTCGACCGCCGCGGTCCTGTATCCTGCACGCGTGTGCTGCGGTCTGGCGCAAGGGCGACCCTGACTCGCACCGTCCAGGCCTCGGGCTCTGAAGCCAGCAGGTACAACGCCACTCGGGGGAGCCGCGAGGGGAAGCCTTTACGAAAACTGCGCAGCCACGTTTACCTTTCTGAATTACGCTGCGGCCTGTGTTTCTGCTGCACTTTTTCCCCCTATTTGACTATAAAAGCTGTTGGAGTGTGTTAAACGCTTCTGCTTCCTCTGTAATTTTACTTTTTCTACTAGCGCAATCCAATGTCATCTGTCAGCTTAAAGGACAGAATTCCTCACCGGCCCAAGTCTCCTCACTTTGCTGAGCTGTCCACGCGGCACCTCCACCTGGAAGCCGCCAGGCTGCTGGGTGAAAGACAGGGCTCGTCCCTGGGGACTCCCCTCCCCGCAGGCTGCCCAGTGCCTTCCCCACCCGCTCCGGTCGTGCGTCTCGGGGCTCTCGTCCGCGCGCCCTCTGACGGCGGCCCTGCTGTGCGTGCTGGGCAAGCTGCCAGCCTGGTGCGCTGCACGCCAGGGCCATGAGGCTCCTCTCCAGCTCGCTGGGCCTGTTTGCTTGAACGGCACAGCTCTCCTCTGGAACAGTTTTTTCCAGTGAAACTACTGTAATTACACATTTAATTAGAATTTATGCAAATCGGTGGAGGACCAACTGCTTACAAGACCGTGCAGAACCAGGGAGAACTGGGCGGAGAGCTGTCAAGTCACAGATCGCCACCCAAACTCTGCTCTGGGGCCGGTCACCGCACAGCGTCCGGAACGGAGGGGGCAGTCCCACGCGACTGGCCGATGGCACACCTCGTGTCCACGGTACGAGATGTTTCAGGTCCGCCGGTACCACTTCTAGGTCTGTTCTTAGCCCAGACTTTGCTTAAACCACCACCTCCTCAGGCCCCGACAGGTCTTCCCTTGTAACATTTCACTTACTACCTGATAGGACTCACTGTGCCTCCTTTTCAAATTTTCCATATTCTTGGTTTTGTTTTTTTTTTTCCAAAGGTAACCACAGAATCTACCCGCAGATGAAAACAAACATCTTTGAAAACCTGAATACAGGTGCTCACATGTATTTGCACTGGGCAAGTTCAAGCCCAGGGCTCCTCCTAGAAACTGGATCAGTGTGTCTAACTGTCCAGGCCTCCTGCCTCACCCCACGAGCCTTAGACCCCGGAAAGAGGTTGCTGTGGCGACCCTGAGGCGGGTGCTGTCGGGGGGGCTCTCACGGGACACTCGCTCCCCACCAGGCACGGCCCCTCTCCCTCTGCACAGCCCAGCTTCAGAGGGCCCATGCTCAGGCGTCCATTTCCACACCCTGTCTGCTTCCCGCCCCACTGCAGTCCAGCTTCTGTCCTCCCCATGTCAACGAACCGGCTCTCGCTTCTGGTAACGAGGGTGCTACATGCAATCTGGACACCTCACAGCCCACCTCCCCAGCCTCTAGGCAGCACTGACCACTGCTGAGCAGTCTCCTGAGAAGCACTGGGACAGCCCACTGCCCCCACGCCCATGACCCCTTCCACAGGCACAGTGGAGACTGGATGCAGAGGGATGCCTACAAGCAGCACCTACTTGCCCACTGTTTTCTTGGACTGCCTTGTATTTTTACAAAATATGAACTCATTGCCGACATTTGTAAATTGAGATATTTCACCTAAATTTAGATTTCTTGCTTCTCCGGATAACCTGGACCCTGGTCCCTGCCTCTGGCACAGCCGCGGTCCCTGCGTAAGCAGCCCCGGGTCCTGTCAGCACGGACTCTCTCATCTCTGTTGGCTTAGACAGCTGAGCTGTGAGGCAGTAACACCAGGCTCGAGTCCCAGACGGCCTGTCACGCTCACACTCTGGGAGGCGCCGTGGTCACTAACTGGCGCCCCCCGCCGGAGCACTTCCGGGGGAAGGTGGGCACGGTCCAGGCGGGGAGTTACACCTGGTGCACCTGCTGTTTGCCCAACGAGGGACCGCCATCAATGGGGCTCTGGGAGCCCGCAGGGAGCCTGAGTCACAGAGCAGACACTGGACCTGCTGCACGCCAGGCGTCCCCCCCGCCCCCCAGTGCCGTGGGGGCTGCAGACACGCCGCCCGCCACCGCCCTCGATGCTTAACGATACAAGCTCCATGATAAACAGAGCGAATGATCGGGTGATGGTGACCCTGCCCCCGAATTTCCTCTCCTCTTCCGTGCAAGACAGTTCAATAGCTTCAGGATCTAGTGGATGCACACGGACAAGGTGTTTAACTTGGAGAAATCCAATGACAGGGCTGAAAAAGGAAAACAAGGAAGCCGAGGGACGTTCTACTCAGCCAATTTCTACTGGTCACTCCGACTCCCGTTCACCGGTGTGGCCCTGCTGTCCACACAGCACTCCCCGCCATGAGCACTGCAAACCCCAGGTCCTTTAAGAAGCTTTTTCAGGATTCCCTCAAGTCACTGACTTGTAAAGTCTGCAAACGTTACTTCGGCATGTCAGAGTCACACGCTGCCACGGGCCACACCGGGAGAGGGGCGCAGAGGGGCCTGGCTACTCTTTCTGACAGACACTCGAATAATGAGCAGCCTATGTCTTAAAAGAGAATTATCTCCGCTGATCTTCCACCCTCTAATGGCGACGAGCTTTATGGATGGATCATCTGATCGGATCTGCAGGTGAAGGACAACAAATCCCTGCAGCCATCCTAAAGCCTCTGCTCTTATTCAACACTGAACTTCTGAGCAATTTTAAAAAGATCGGATAATGAGACCGAGGTCAAATACTTTCAAATGATTACTTGAATAGAACCTCATGATTTGCCTTCCATTAATAATTTTCTGGTAATTAAAAAGACAAAAGGCTAGCAAGGAGCCCGAACAGGTGGGAACTGTAACTAGCTGGGACTCTAGGGCGCACATCGCACGCTAGCTTGAGCTGTGTCCTTTGCAGGAAAGCAACCATGCAGACAATGCAAGCCCACCAGCGTCTGCGCTCCTTGGGCTTCGTAACAGAGCTTCGACTTCGGTTAGGGCTGCGGCCTGTTGGGACTCCAGACCCCCCTGCTGGCCGGGAGACCATGCAACACCGTCCTGTCTGTGCGGGTCAAAGGGAGGCACCAGGCACGGCTTCTTGCCGGGGGGAAGCAGGGGTCTTCAAAGAAGGGCAAAGTCCCCGAGCACCTGCTTTCCTCCCCTACCCTTCTGTTCATCCTTCCTGGAAGGCAGAGCTGATGCTGGACACGGAGCAGCCATTCGTCAACATTAGGTGACACACAACAGGATGAGGCCACGTGCCGAGGATGGCTAACCATTAAGACCCGAGTGACTGAGTCCTCCCAGCACCTCCACCAGACGTGGGCTGCAGGCCGGGAGGCGCACAGTGAGGTACTCACAGTCAGCGGTGTACTCGACCTGGGAGGGCTGCACGGTGCCATCTGCTGCGGGGGGGGTGGGGGCGGGGCTGTCGGCCTGGGCTTTACGGACCAGCACGGCAAGGGGGTGATCCGGGTCCACCACCTTCAGAGGCTGCAGACAGAGAGGATGCATGATCACACCATTTCCCGGACCCTGAGTCATGGAGGACTCTTTTGTGGCCAAAGAAGGCTCAACTTAAGGGCTCGGCGGACGTGCTTCAGGAAACCCTCGGCATGCACACACAGAGGGCCTGACTGTGGCCATGCGTGAGCCCCAGAGGAAGCGAGGGGACAGATGGCTTCCATCCTCTAGTAACCACTTGGGAAAGGAAGGAGGGGTGGGCAGGACTGTACTGCCACCGATAAGAGTGAGCCACCAATCAAACAATGAAAATGCAAAACAGACTTTGATGATGATAAGATACAAAAGAAATGGCTGCTTCATGATTTCCCAAAACTAGACTAGCAGCAGTTTTGTTATAGTATAAAAAATACAGAAGATCAGAACCTTCATCAGCTCCTCCAGGCGGTCACACTTCTTGGAAGCAAAGAGAGACGGGTGCAGGTAACTCCCATCTCCTTCGTCGTCGTCATCATCAGAGCTGACCCCCGACTCTGGAAGGCAAGAGCGTGTTTCAAGATTCGGGTGTGTGCAGAGAGGCAGGGCACAGGTACGTGATGGGAGCACGCAGCAGCAGACGGAGACAGGGCTGCTGGTAACCGAGCGGCAGTTATCTGCTGGAGAGCGCCTCTGGGGAACAGCCCCTGGAGCGCCACTGCCCAACTGCTCAGTGGAAAGCAGGGGACAGAGATAGGCGAGCGCCGCGGGCCCAGCCAGCACGGCCGTCCAGAGCTCACTAGGCTGGAGCCACCGCGTTTTAATTTTCTAGAAAAAAGGCAAAAATCCTGACTGATGAAAGGTAGAACAACGGCAACCGATACTTTAAAAAACTGTGGAGAAAATGAGATCTGTAAGCAAGGTTTGTACAAATGATTCTGAAAATCGTGTTTCAGCTCAAGAGAAAAAATTCAATGGCAGACATGTACAGACTGCTGTCCCTGCACATTTTTCAAAAGAGTTAACTGGGCTTTGTGGAAAGAATTCCCAATTTAGGTATTTAATAAAAACAACAGATCATGGTAGAGATGAATAAAAAAAGGGAGTAAAGCTGACCGCTCCATTTCTGTGCGCACGGCTGGGACCACCCCAGGAAGCAGATTTGCTCTTTTCTCCAGGAAACGTGAAACAGCCAAAACGAGAGGAAAAATTTCCAAACCAGATGATTATGTTCTGATAGAATCAATATTTAATTACATTTCACTATCTATGTAAATACTAATTAAGAATCTAGTATATTTCTGGGGCGCCTGGGGGGCTCAGTCGTTGAGCGTCTGCCTTCGGCTCAGGTCATGATCCCTGGGCTCAAGTCCCGCGTTAGGCTCCCTGCTCGGCGGGAAGCCTGCTTCTCCCTCTCCCACTCCCCCTGCTTGTGTTCTTTCTCTTGTTGTCTCTCTCTCTGTCAAATAAATAAATAAAATCTTTAAAAAAAAAAGAAAAAAAAAAAGAATCTAGTGTATTTCCAAGATCTACTCAAGAAGCGCTTTACCCCATCTAATCAGCATGCCTTAGTGACAGCATAAACATTCCGGAAATACTGCCGTGCAGGCTTATCCCCTCCCAGAGGCCGCCCAGCACAGACCCCGCGTCCACACAGTCTCACATACTCTTTTTCTCTTCGTTTCTGTTTTCCGCCAGCACCGTATAGCGTCCTTCTTTCATGGCTTTCTGGATGAATTTGTAGTAGGGGTTGAGGTAGTGATCAAAGCGTAGAAAGTCGAATTGAGAGTTTCGGGCCTGCTTGGCTTTCAGCATTATTTCAAACTGTGCTCCCTGTTTGCACACGAAATTGGCTGTGCGCTCAATGATAGCATGCATTTTAGCTGTTGGTGGCTATGAAAAAACATACATATTCACGTGATCAATTTTTCCTCTTTTTTCACTGGCCACATGACTTAAAACACACACAAAAAAACTGGTTTTACTGTCAATTATATGAAATAAGAGACATTTCAAGGGGCACCTGGATGGCTCAGTTAAGTGGCCGACTCCTGATTTTGGCTCAGGTTATGATCTCAGGGTCATGAGACTGAGCCCCATGTTGGGCTCTGTGCTCAGCGGGGAGTCTGTCCCTCTCCCTCTGTTCCTCCTGACTTGAGCTTTCTCTCTCTCTAATAAAATCTTAAAAAAAAAAAAAAGAGAGAGAGACACTTCAGTCGGAAGAGCCCAGTTTGAACAGCCCTGGTTCCAAGACACTTTGGTCTATTTCTGGATTCTGCAGTATTTCACGGGGAGAAAACTCACGGACCGAGGCAGGCCACTCCAGCTTTGGGCAGAACTGACTCGAGGCAATCTTTTTTACACCAAGTCACTGTACCTCCACAGTAACCAGGTTCTGTGATGGGGCTGGAGGCTGTGAACCCTCAGAAGCTGTATGCAAGTTATGTACATATGCACGTTTCTAGGGAGGGGGTACACGTTCACCAAGTTTCTCAAGTGTCTACACATCACTCTTCTTTCCTTCTTAGCTGGGGCTAGATTTCATAGCTTGGGAAACAGCCTTTTTGGAGATGTGAGGAAAGCCCCATGCTCTCTCCTGCTCCTGTACCTAACTCGTCTCCACAGCACGTGGGTGTGGTCTGGCCAGAACAGGGAGGGTCTTACCCACAGGGACAGAGTGCACCATCTTGCTGCCTCCAAGTGAGGAGGTTACTACTAGGAACCAGACCCTGCCAGCGCTGCTGTTACTTCTACTACATGACACGCTTGGCATTTCCCACCCACAAATGGAGCTCGTCAGACCAGATGCTGAAAGCCATACTCCAAAAATACTTTTAATAATAACGAAGAGATTAACACTTGGAAATTACATGCAAATAATGTGGGAAATTATTCATTAAAAATGGGCAGTTAACTATTCAAGATGCTTTCTGTAATTCCAGAACCACATCCTTCATAAAACATAAATGCCTTAACTCTTAAATTTAATTCCTGAACTAATACTTTGAAGTCCTTCACACTTAAACAGGATAAGTACCTACAATTGAAGTTATTTATTGATTCCAAAATAAACTAGATTCCATGTCAAAGGTCTACTGTGCCTGGAGTATGGATCCTGAGGCAGATTTTCAATGGCTTGGGTGAACAGCATGATTAATCTTTGTGTTCCACGCACATGTCGATCATCAACAGTGAATTCAGAACAGTGACCTTGAAAGGAAGCTACAATCGCCTCCATGGAGAGGCATTTTCTGCTGACCAAACTAACCTGCTGTTTTAAAATCTCCTAAAAGGAGGCCTATTTATGATGCGACATCATGGTAAAAAGACAGTGGCCACAAAGCGTGGTGAGAAACAGAGCACGTGGTGAGCATACTTCTGGACCTGCTCCCAGAGCAAGTGGATAACATACCAACACCTGGTGTGGAAAATCTTTGCTCTCTTTATCACACTATTTTTACATCGATCTTTTTCTATTTAATACCACGAGTATCCCTACTATATAGTGGGATTTCAAGGACATATATACATATATGAGGTGTTACAAAAACTGATGATAAAAGGGGAAATACTTGTCTCACGTGGGGAAACCTTTGGTTTAAGAAAGTGACTGAGCCCAAGAAGGCAGGCTCACGCTTCCTCAGTCCTCCCAGATTACACTGACACAGCTCTAAAAACTGCACGGTAGACAGTGGGAAATGGTAGAATAGTATATGAGGTGAGAAAGCTCACGCCAGTGTCAGGTCTCCTAAGAGCTCTGGAAAATGCTGGAGCTCAGACCCGAAGCAGGGGGACCAGGACGGGGTGGCACGGGAATGGAAGGCAGAGTGAAAAGTGAGGAGCCCCCGTAGCAGCTGGGCTGGCCCTCTCCTCTGCTACGATCAGGGGAGGAAAAATTAAATGCCCACTTCACTCACAGCCCAAAATAAATATCACATCAAGTCACAATTCAACTGTAAAAAAAATCCAAAAAACTATAAATGCAACGGTAGGAAACAGGATAATATTTTTAAAATCTTAGGGGGTGGGAAGGGACTTCAAAATAAAATTCAAAATCCTGGTGCTACAATGGGATCTAGTGATACGTGCGATCTACATTCTGCAAGGAAAGAGAGGTTGGGAGACAAGGTACCTGGAGAACACGCATGCACGGCCCACATGGGGCACGCTCGCCACACGTGAACGGTGCTTAAAATCCCAAAGAAAAGGCAAGAACGCCACAGGATGCTTCCCATCCCCATCCCATGGCAACAGAACCCCTGAATTATGATGACAATAACACTCTAATCCGAACAATCAGTGGGGCCTCAGTCCGAGGCGCAGAGCTCTGGAGCCGGGCCCGGGGCTGCAGGCCTGACCCTCACGTGCCTCCCTTGCGGCAGCTGCTCTGGCCTCCCTAGACCTCCAGGTGCCCTGCGCACTCGGGCTGACAAGGGCATCTGCTCCCCACGCCCTGGTGCTGTGAGGCCTGGGGACGGGAGCCACTCACGGCGTGTGGTGCCTGGTACACAGCACGCGGTCGGCACACGTCACCGCGGTGTTCCTACTCCAAGGGACAGAAATGCCGCGCACCATGGCGATCCCACACTGAACCCTTCCCTGCTCGTCCTCTGGTTCATAAAGTGTGTTCAAAGGATCGTGCTTCCCTTAGCAATAACTTCTACTGGGGTCTGTGGGGCAGCGGCACTCCCAGTCCCTGGGGCTGACCCCAGGGATGCGCCCTCCACTTTCCCAGCCGTGCTCCAGGTGTGTGCCAGGCGTGGGGCACCAACACGACCCCACACAAGCAGGCACAGAGCAGGGCACACCCAGAACCGGGACCGGGCGCGTGCAGAGCTCAGGAGGTGACCAAGACGGGCAGCCAGGTCCCCGAGAAGGGGACAGGTGGCTGAAAACACAACGTTGGGACAAATGGCACCAGGCCACATATCCAGGGAGAAACACAAGAAAACACACAGAATCACTATGAAAAGCTAAAACAAAACTGTGAGGTCACTTTAGGGGGCCCGTGGGCTATGGAGCCAGGAGGGCCACCGTGGCGTTGTCAAGGACAGCACCAGCCTCGGCCCGTCTCGACTACCTGCCAACATCTGCCTCCCCGAGGGCCACGACTTCTAACTACTCCTTACTCTTCACACAAACCCCACAGACCCTATAATCATTAGACTCTAATCCAAAAGCCCAGTTTACACTCAAGAACCCTTGAGTGCCTTTCTTTTTTTTTTCAAGATTTTATTTATTTGACAGAGACACAGCGAGAGAGGGAACACAAGCAGGGGGAGTGGAGAGGGAGAAGCGACGTGGGGCTCCATCCCAGGACCCTGGGACCATGACCTGAGCCGAAGGCAGACGCTTAACGGCTGAGCCACCCAGGCGCCCTTGAGTGCCTGCTTTCTTTACCGAGTGGGGGCAGCCCTGCCGCATGGAGGCAGCATGCCCCCCCAACCTACAGACCGCAAGTCCCGCTGCAAGCACCCCGTTTCACACCCCACCCCCCAGGGACATTGCAGTGCGAGTTGCAGACCACGAACTGCTGCCCCCAACTCCTGACACCAGGACGCAGGGAACCCTGTCCGGCAGCGCCCCGACAGCATTCAGACACGGTTTCCACAGAATCAAACCATTTCCTACTCAAGAGGCCGCTCTACAATATCACAAGAAACTCTTTAACATTAAGAAAGCAAATTACTAGGGCGCCTGTGTGGCTCAGACAGTTAAGCGTCTGCCTTCGGCTCAGGTCACGATCCCAGTGTCCTGGGATCGAGTCCCGCATCGGGCTCCCTGCTCCTTGGGAGCCTGCTTCTCCCTCTGCTTCTCTCTCTCTCTCTCTCTCTGTCTCTCATGAATAAATAAATAAAATCTTTAAAAAAAAAAAAAAGAAAGCAAATTACTATTCTGCTCTCCAACGGTTATCGACTATTTTTAGCTCCGGCAGACCATTAAATAGCTTAGTGATGCTTACTCTGGCTGAGAATACACAGCCATTAAATATTTTTAAAAAAAGTAAACAACACAATAAAATCTATTATACTTCCACGTTTATATTTGCATAATAGTTTAAAAATAATTTTTCACATGAAAATAAATAAAATTCCACATAGTCAACCTTAAATAAAAGCTTTCAGCATTAAACATAGGTAAGGGAGCAACCCGTTTTTTTTTTTAAAGATTTTATTTATTTATTCATGAAAGATAGAGAGAGAGAGAGAGGCAGAGTCAGAGGGAGAAGCAGGCTCCCCGCAGAGCAGGGAGCCCGATGTGGGACTCGATCCCAGGACTCTGGGATCATGACCTGAGCTGAAGGGAGACGCTTAATCGACTGAGCCACCCAGGCGTCCCGGGAGCAACCCATTTTTAATGGGTCTTTCACGTAGAATAAATAGCACGTTCCAGAACAAGTACGAAGATAATCCAGAACAATACACAGAAAGCATATTAACACAAGTCTTAGAACATCAAACGTTCAAATGACACTTTCAGCTTTAAATGAATGCTGGAAACGGGGAAGCAAACATAAGCAGTAATTCCACTCAGCAAAATCCACATTTTTACTCCTACTTGCACAAACACTGAGAAAGCGAAGGAAGGAGAGGGTGTGAGTGTGTAAATGCAGTAAGGGACGGGGTGGAGGCTCTGCCGCCTGCCATCGACACATGAAAACAGGGGCCAGAACCTTCCACGAACAGTTTGGCCCCCTGTGCACCCAGAGGCTCAGAACCCAGGGCACAAGAAGAACCTAGGACACCTGTGTCCACGGCGCTAGAAATCCAGTCAGGAAAAACCACACCGAGCACCAATTTCCACCCCTCCCCGCCGAGCGTGCACATGCAACGCTCCAACCGCTCCGGCCCACCACCCGCACGGCCACGGTCTTCTCCTCCTGTGGAAGGAGGACGGGCACAGAAGCTGGTGTACGGGGCTGTCGGCATTCCAGGACAGCGCTGGGAGCGCAGGAGGCCCCCAGGGACACCCACTGCAGCTCAGCCTGAACCTCACAAGATGCAGCTGGAATAGCGGCGTGAAGGGAGGGTGAACCACTCAGCTCTGCCAGGCTCGAGCTGCAGAGCACTCAGGCCAAGAGGAGTCCCACCCAGGTTTTCCTCCTGAGTGCCAGGCGGCCTGGAGATGCCACCGGGCCTTCATCACAAGGGACAGGAAGCCCGGGTGCAAGAGCAGCAAGGTAAGGTAAAGACATTTCCCTTAAGTGCCCGCCAAAGCCAGGACAAAGCCACTTCCCTGCAAGCCACGCTGCCACGATTGAGACTGTTCTTATGTCTAAACGTGGCTAACAGGGTACCAGCAGCTCCCTCACCGCTCACTGACTCGGTTTCTCCATGCTGGTAAACGTGGGGGCTCAACTCTGTGACCTCCGAGAGCCAGCTCCTCAAATCTCTGATGCTCTGGTCTAGGGATTCTGCTGGAATTCCTCCCTTTTTCTTTGGAGGAGAACAGGTGGGGTGTGGTTTTGGCTCCATGAACTCACAGATGAGTAGAAAGTATTACGAACTTACAGGGCCGTCATGGCTACGCCAGGCTACCCGGTGCTCCCAACCCACGCTGATAACAATGGGCAGTATCGTGAACACGAAGCACACGTACCAGCTCCACGTCAGGCGGCACGTTCAGCCCCAGAGGGGCAATGAAAGGCTCCTCGTTTTCCTCTATGTTTTCAGCCTCATTTTTTTCTGTATAAAAAGAAAATATAAAACTTCAGAACAATGACCAGGAAGGAAGGCGGCCACCAACAGTAAGCAACAGTGGGGGGACCGCCGCGAGTGGCGTTCCCTGGTTCTTCACCTTCCCATCACCACCTCTAGAAACACCTTCCCGTCTCCTCTTCCGCTCCAGCATGCACCAGTCGGGTTATGTTACCAACCCCCCAGAGGAGGCTGCTGGGCACTGACCTCTCCTGGAGACCTGGCAGTGGGCGTCTCCCCATAACGCGCCCTGCTTAGCGGGCACTCAGACCGCTCCCAGCTCTGTGATGTGTGTGTGTGTTTAACTGGCACTAGGACCCCGTCCGAGCTCTTTCTGCAGGAACCCCAGGGAGGCAGGCACAACACAGGTATTCAATGCCCAGACGGCGGGATGATTTCACCACCGAGTCGTAAAGCCCTAAAGTGTAACTGCCAAGACTTCTCCACCCACGCAAATGACCTCCCTGACTTTCCCATTTCCATCTACAAACAGCTCTGTCCACTGAGTGTCACAAATTTCCTGAATCAGAAGGTACCTGCGTACCTTGCAATCACTCAGGTGATCACCTACTTAAAAGAACACAGTGAGGGCACCTGGGTGGCTCAGTTGGTTGGGCAACTGCCTTTGGCTCGGGTCATGATCCTTAAGTCTCAGGACTGAGTCCCGCATTGGGCTCCCTGCTCAGTGGGGCGTCTGCTTCTCCCTCTAGCCCTCCCCCCTCATGCTCTCTCTCTCTCAAATAAATAAAAATCTTTTTAAAAAAAGGACATAGTGAAATGTACAAAAACCTAACAGAAAACTTATCAAAGCTAACATTACAAAGGATTTTAATACCTACTAGGTTTTCTGTCCAAAAAAATAACATTAAGTAAACATGAAATCTTCATCAAAGCCAATGTTTCCACCACATGTGGTTTCCTGATGATATGAACAATTTTGAATGTTTTCTATCAAACCTAATTCTTCTACAAAGCCGAGGAGGAACTGTAAGCAGGTTTCATCGTACCTAAAAACCTGGGTATTCTAGTCTGAGGAGATCCAGGTGGATTACAAATTCCTAAGTAAGAATTATTTAACACCGTCCCGCCTGTTTCTACTTACGTACCCTTATTCTCCCCCAAGAACCAGAGACTCACTCGGGCCTGACAGCTTCCTGTGATCAGCAGCTCCCCTGCCCAGCAGCAGGGACCAAACGGCCCAGCGCGGCTGGAGGACACCGGACACCCTGGTCTGCAACAGGTCAAGTAGCACCTTCAAATCTCACAGTCTCCTTGGGCACGGTGCCAAAGGTGTGCTTATCAAAGTACAACGTTTACTCTGTCTCCCTAACATGACAAAATGATGGAAATTTTTCTCTTAAACAGCCTTGCCGTCGTGTGCCACTGCTCATGAAGTAAAGGAGCCCAAATCAAGAGCTGTTTGGAACACGGAGGTTACACAGAGCTGCTCTGTCCTTACACACATCTTAATTTGCAGAAAAATAGCTTTAGTAGCACAGAACAAAATACAACCATCACAATACTCAGATTCAAATAAATTCAAATCCTCTTTTTTCATAAAAAAGATCTTTAATAATGATAAAAAAAAACCCACAGGAAAATCATGAGAATCTTCCATGTGGAAGGAACAGGGGGTGACGCACAGACACAAAGACGCAAAGACGCTCACAGCATGAAGCTTAAAATGCTCCAAAAGGCCAGGACAATATGGCAACTTTGAAAATCAAGGATTATTTAAACCCGTTGATGGCACTGGAAAACCAAAAAAGCCTTTTTTTTTTTTTTTTTTTAAGTAATGCAACACTGAAGTAAAACCTCCCTGTCAGTGGCACTGGGTACCAACCTGAATTCTACCAAGTGGCATTTTACCTACATTAGCATCAGCGAAGCACAAAAAGCCAAGATGTAAGTTTCACATGGGCCCGACTTTCATTAAAAAAATTAATCCGCAGGGCGCCTGTGTGGCTTAGTCGGTTGAGCGCTGGCTCTTCATTTCAGCTCAGGTCAGACCTCAGGTCCTGGGATCTGGCCCCGCACTGGGCTCCACGCTCAGCGAGGAGTCTGCTGCAGATTCTTCCTGTCCCTAGGCCCCTCCCGGACGTGCGTGCTCTAGCACTCTCTCTCAAATAAACGTATCTTAAAAAAACGTAATCAGCATATAAGGCAAAGTCCTGAGAATGTGATTACAGAAATAAAAAAAATTTATAAAATAGTAAAAGAGAACTTAAAGAGAAAGCACACTAAAACTTCGAAGAGAAACTAAATCACATTGAAATTCTTAAAATTCAGTAATTGTAAAGGAGTTTAATTACACAGAGACAATATCCGACACGCGTAACAGGGGTCGGCAACTTTCTGGACGTTGCCCGATGGTAAGCATTTCTGGCCACACGCGGCCTGCGGGCCAACTGCTCGACTCTGCCACTGAGCCACAAAGGCTGCCACAAGCCTGGGTGGCTGAGCGCCCATGAAACTTCAGACCAACCTGTGGTTGGGCCGGTGGTGGCAGGAGGCTGATCCCTAATCGAGAATGTTAAGAAATTCATATTATGGATTTTTCCAAAGTTGTCCCTCTTGATCTTGCAAAAGACATTGGGCCTTTACAAACTTCCATTCTCATGTATGAAGTTATATAGTATGTACTCCTTCCTTCTGATCAAAAATACGACGTATTTAAAGCAGACATAATGTACGCAGTTCGGGGACAAACCAACAGAATCTCAACTATCCAGAACCCTAACAGAAGTAACTCACTGTGGATAAAGGAATGAGTGCTTACTTCTTGGACCTGCAAGAACATCTCCACTAGTCCTAACTTCTGAAGGCGTGAAACGCCGTAACGAGGCTTTAGCGGAACAGTCTTCGCAGAAAGTCTTCGCAAGCCCCTAGGACACAGCTGGACAACAGTGACTGCTGCCCACGAGGTAAAGAGCAGGATGAGGGGAAGGGCAACAAGGAAGCACCTGTGCAAGACACCCTACATCCCGTCAAGGCGACCCCCGCCCATGAAGGGGGCAGGAGATCCCCACGCGGCCGCACCAGGCCGGGCGGACCACGTTGTAACATCAAGCTGACATAACCACTACAGACTTGTCAGGAGGTTTGTAACTGAAGGAGAAACCAATTAAGTCCCAAATAACTGTCAGCTCTGAAACGAAATCCCTATCTGATGTGATTCTACTTCATTAAACATTCGTGTAGTTTCTAAAGTTAGAGTTCTCCTTCCCTTTAATATTTTTATTTATTTATTTAAAGTAAGCTCCACACCCAACGTGGAGCTAGCACTCACGACCCCGAGACTGAGAGTCACATACTCTACGACTGAGCCAGCCGGGTGCCCCATACAGTTCTCCGTCCCCTTAAACAGAATGTCCTGAACATACTGATCTAGCCTTGAAGTTTCCAGTTCGTGTTATCGTTATTGATAGTTAACATCTGATTACTATGCAAGGCTGTAATAACTGTGCTCTAGGGCTTACCAAAGTGACTGAGGATATCTGTTCCTGCACTCGCGAGTCCAGATATTTTGGGGGCACTACTTTTTTATATTGAAAATTCCTAGAGTTAAACCAGAAGAGTATGATCTTAAAATCTCCCATTTTATATAAACATTACTGCACAACACCGCACGGGTGTGTGTGTTGTGGGTCCTACCAAGTCTAACTGGGAGGTCTCAGGCTCGTCTCTGTTGATCAGCAAGTGACTTCACAGGCGTCCTGCTGAGCCTTGTCATTATTTTAGCTGTGGGGAGATGTGAAGCAGGAGGTTCACACGAGGGTAGTTAACGCCTATCCTGTAAGGTGACACTCGCCCGTGAGAACAAATCACCACGTGTATCAACTCATGTACCATCACTTAAGAAACAAAGATCCAGAGTGAGTAATTCCAGTTACCCGAGTCAAAGAGAAATACGTGGAAGGCATCTAGATCCAATGCAGACAAGGGCCTGCATTCAGTTTCCACCTCCAGGAACGCTCCATTTTCTCGTTCCTAGTTTGTTCTACCCTAAGACGGAGTTCCGCTAACGCTGTCTGTGTCACGGTGAGGTTCCCGTTACTCAGCGTCCACGCCCCTACCGTGAAGGCCGTGCTGCTACGTGTGCGGGATGCCGCCAGCCGCGTGTCACGCTGGCAGCCCCCCCTCACCTCTCTGTTTGGAGGGCTCCTCCTCCTCTGTCGGCTCCGACGGGTCGTAATAGTCACTGCCGTAAGTGAATCCCACCGCGTTATAGCTCCCATCCTCCGCCAGCGCTTCACTCAATCGCTTGTATTCTTCCTCTTGAATAAAAATGAGAATTTTATTAACAAAAATGGAAACTTACTGAGAAAAATCTTACATATTTCTAAAGTTGTAGCTATCAGTAAAGCATACAACACACTTTTTTCAACCTCTTTTTGAGGCAAACGTGTTTTTACAAATTCACACCTCACATCTAATAACATGGACTCTCTTGCCAGTACATGTTTACCACAGTTAGCAGAACACACGTCTTTTGTGGAAAATTTCTTCCTGCTGAGAAATTTGGGGATTAAGAACTGTATTAAAGATTGTTAAGGCAAAGACAAGAACATCAATTTTAGTTTATACGATACTGTTAAAGAAGAACAGTTAAAGAGTTTGGTTTTTGTTTTTTCAAATCCCAGTCTGCCCTCAAAAGCTGGGAAAATTCTTTGTGGCTCTATATATAAACTATCCTGAGGTCCTCTCAGAACGCAAAGACTCCTGTTTTTCCAATCCACTGGGTACTGTCAAGATAATATCAGAAAGAGTGAGTATAAAAAAATGAATGGGAGTAAATTTTAAATACTTAAAAAATTTTAAAAAGTTTGTTGCTTAAGTAAGTTTTTCTTGAGCAGTACCTTGCCTTGCCTCCTCCTCAAGCAAGTCCGTATGCAAGGCTAAATACCTCTCTTCATCACACAGGGCATCTATTCGTGCCTCCTCTTCAGAGAGCTGGTAATCTCGGTTCCATGTGGAATACTCAGCATCGTACTCAGAAAGGTCATGCAGGTGACCGCGCCCATCATATCTGTAATATGAACACTCTGGTCAATGGAAAGAAGTTAATGTCTAGGTTGGTTTGTGTGTGATGTTTTATATACATACTTACCGATTAAAACAAAGAAATAAAAATATTAAAACAAACATAAAAAATCTTCTCAGATTTATATTTAATTTGGCTAGTCATAGCTCACCTACTTTTAAAAACTCAAGTTACTGTAACAAAGTCTAAATTCCTTTGTATAATATGACAAAAGTTGTAATTAAAGGTAAACAACCCTTTAATAGCATAAATGGTGCTCACTTCACTAGCAGTGCTTACCGTTTATGGTTTGCTCAACCATTCAATGCCATTTGCAAAAAAAAATAAAAATAAAAAAATTTTTTTTCTGAAAAGTCAAATATAGCTTACATTCACACAAACCGAATACATAAATACCTATCCGTAAGAACCCAACGGTCGAAATTTCCTCGCTTCTTTCTGCTAGTCCCGAACTCTCAGGAGAGATCTTCACCAAAGAAACTTGCGTCCATTGGAGGTAAAATCTTGGCTAGGCTCGCCCCCTAGCCACTTGGCTGAGGAAATAAGTGCTGGGTTATGTGATAGAGAGACACACATACATAGGAACAGTGACATATACGTGCAGTTTAAGGAGGTTCACTGGAAACAGAGCAAAACTATTAGCAGGTGCAGTATAAATATCTTCTTCTAAACTTTATACCCCCAGGAAATCACATACGTTAAGACACATCCATGTTTACGTGCATGGACCAATAGGCACTTTAGCCAAATTAGAAATAAAGGCACTTTTTGCTATACTTTTAACATAAAGATTCAGTGAAGCTGCTGTCGATGTGCAATATCAAATAATAAATGAGTGATTTAGAAACACTCAGATTTAGGCTTGCAAAGACAAAGAGAGACAAACAAAAGTCTGCCTGACTTTTTAATGCTGACTTTTGTAATGAGGACCAAAAATTACTTAAATAAAAAAGACATTTACAAGAAAAAAGGCCAAAATTCCAGAGGAGCCAAGTTATTGCACTTTATTAAATTTCAAAATTATTTTTGATGTAAACCTCCTTAACTTACAAATGTAGATCATTATTTGAAAATATTATACATGTACATGCGTAGCGTTTGCTCCCCATTAGTTTTGGAAGACCTCACTCCAATCATGTACAGAATGATATGGAAAACTGCGTAAAGAGCTCAGACTTCATCGCTTACCGAACTTTAATAATAAATATCACAAGGAACACTTTGGAGAAGCAAGCTGCCTGACAACTCAGGCAACATCGATTGATAGAAACTACGGTTTAAAGGCACAGCACGTTTGAGCAGAGCATGGAGCGTCAGGTCCAGACCTGCTCTGGCAACCCTCCCTTCCAGAGTCACTGTTCTCTAGCTCTAACTCCAAACGGCAACGTCAGGGATGGAAAAGGCCTATTTGGTCATGAATGTGTCCATTCTGGCCAGCTCACAGGTCATCCCTACAGTCATGTCCCAGGGCTTTGCAGAATCCAGCTTTAATCAAACGACGGGCTTCCTTCACTCGGAGACACTATTCCACAGTTAAATGGCTGGTCATCGTTAGCTTTTCAGTCCGGGCCCCAGAAGCAGAGTTGCCAAACCGGCAAAAAAAAAACAAACCAGAGCAACAAACAAGGACCCCAAGGAGAAGGAAAGGGGCCTGAAGATACGGGAGGGCACGGGAGCAAACAACCTACAGCATGTAATGCTGTCCTTTTCAAACCGAACACCTTTAGAAATCCGCCCCCCGGACCCCTCTGCCCAAAGCGGCTGAACACCCCCAGGGCGATTACCCAAAGCGGGTTTGACTTGAAAAGAAACACATCTGCATCCCAGTTCCACCCTTAGGTTTCGGGGGACCGTGAAACCAGCCCTAAGAGCACCGCCTCTAGGAGCAGAGCCAGCGTCTGCCCAGGCCAACCGGCTTCCGACTGACGGGCAAATTCAGCCTGGGTCTGAATCGGATTCTGCCGGGGTCAAAATGTCAGCCGCAAAGTGGGGGCGCTCCACCAGGAGGGCGCGGGGCACACGGCTTCCAGGGCTAACTCTCGGGGTCCAAAGGTTTTCTAAGAGCGCGGCCTCAGCGTGCGATGTCTCGGGGTGCCCGCCCAGCACGCCGAGCTGCGGGACCGCCGCGGGCAGGGGGGCAGCGCGCGACCCCCCGGGAACGCCGGTCGGGAGAGGCGGACCGGCCACCTGGAGCCAGCGACCGGCGTGAGGGGTCGCGAGGGGCCGCGGGGGCAGCGACGATCCCTCCGGCGACGCGGCGGCCCCAGCCCCAGCCGGCGCCTCAGGGCAGGTTTCACCGTCCCCCTCCCTCCAGGGCCGGGGGGCGTAAGGGCAGAGCAGGGGCCCCCGATCCCGCTGGCCCCACAAAACCCCTCCTAGTCCTGGCCATCAAGTCAACACGAGACGAGATCAGGCGGGCGAGGGAAGGGAGGCCCGGCGGGTGGGGGAGGAACCGACCTGTCGATGAGGATCTTGTGGTCCCCCATCCAGGGGATGAGGTGCTGTCCCTGCTCCTGGGCCAGAGCCCGCTCGTCGTCCCGGAACAGCTTGCACGCATAGCCGAAGACCAGCAGCTCCGCTCGGTTTCCCCCACCGCCGGCACCGCCGGGCCCGGCCTCCTCTTTGGCGCCGCTTTTCCTCTCGGCTTTGGCACGGCCTCCGCTCGCGCCGTACATGACAGCGTCCCCGGCGTCCAGGCCGGTCCTCTTCTGCGCCGCGCGGGTGTCCCCGACGCCTCCGCCCGGCCTACCCCCTCAGTCAAAAGCGCCGCGTCCCGGCCCCAAACTCGACACGGCCGCCATGGCGGGCAACAAAATGGCGGAAGCGCAACTTCCGGCGAGGGGCGGCCCTACTTCCGGCGAGCGGAGGCGGCAGATTCGCTACTCTTTGGGCCGCTCGAGGCGCCCCGAAGTGTTTTGGCTCTAGCCTTCTGCGTTCGGAGGCCTCGCCCGGGAGGAGCTGACGTAATCAGAGGACAGGGCGTGTGTAGCTTCGCTTTCTCGGACGGTTGTCCAGAGCAGTGGCGAAAGCGCGGCGCCGGATTGCGCGCTACCTGCATCGGGCCGGCCGAGTGCGCGGCTCGCTGGGGCGGCTCCTCCCCGCGCCCGTGCGAGGTCTCCCGGTCTTCGCTGCCCCGGCCGGGGTCCGGGCCGAGGACTGGGGGGTCGGGGTCGGGGGCTGGGGCCTGGTGGGCCAGGGGGTTCTGGGGCTGGGGAGCTCTTGGGGCGGAGGTCTGGGGCCCCGAGGGGCCGAGGGGCGGGGGAGCTCTGAGCCTAGAGGCTGGGGGCCGGGGGACCGGGGGGCCCTGAGGCTGGGGGCTGGGGGGGCTCTGAGCCTGGGGGCCGGGGGGCCCTGAGGCTGGGGGCCGGGAGGCCGGGGGAGCTCTGAGGCTGGGGGCCGGGGAGCCGGGGAGCTCTGAGCCTAGAGGCTGGGGGCCGGGGGGCCCTGAGGCTGGGGGCCGGGGGAGCTCAGAGCCTGGGGGCCGAGGGGCCGGGGGAGCTCTGAGCCTAGAGGCTGGGGGCCGGGGGGCCGGGGGAGCTCTGAGCCTAGAGGCTGGGGGCCGGGGGGCCCTGAGGCTGGGGGCTGGGGGGCGGGGGAGCTTTGAGGCTGGGGGCCGGGGGGCCGGGGAGCTCTGAGCCTAGAGGCTGGGGGCTGGGGGGCTAGGGGTTTGGGGGTCAGGCCCTGCCCTTTCCAGGGCAGTCGCTTCAGGTTTCTGAGGCCCTGGTAACTTCTGGGTCCTGGGGATCGTGACCCTCATCCCGTCTACCTGGGAAGGTTTCCATAGCAGAAACCGAAGGGCTCAGTAAGTTGTGAAGCCCCTCGCCATAACCAGGCTTCAGGTTCCTGGGACTCGTGTGGGAATAAAGTAGTCGAGGTTGATGTAGGGGGCCCGGTTCTGGGAGACCAGCCACCTGGATGTGGGGTGACTGCTGCTCGAGTAGGTTCCCCCGGGGCCTCGGTTTTCCCACCTGTGTTTTCTGTAGGAGAGGGCACCTTGTGGTCCAGTCTAGAGTTTCCGGCCAGACCGCCCAGCGGCTGGAGTGCAGAAGCACTGCCTTGGGGCCCAGAGCTCTCTTGGCGCTGGGCCCGAACTGCCCGTGAAGTAGATGTTCTTCCCTCCAGCCCATCCCTTGTCCATAAAGTACAGCTCTTTCTGCTGTAAGGTTGAGATAAGGTAATGTATATGAAGGGTAGTAGGGTTTTAAAAATTAAGCCACGAGCAGTTTCTACCTCAGGGACTTTGCTCTGTGATTTCTTTGGCTGTGCCACTCTTCTGGCTTTTTCTGGGCCAGGCTCCGCATCCAGGTCTCAACTCTGGCCCCTTCTCAGCCTGGCTGAAGGTGTGCACACCAGGTCGAATTTCCCGCACTGGTCCGCCCTTCCTGGGGCCGATCTGCCTTTGGAGTACTCACTACCACCTCACGTCACATCTGTATATAGCTCTCCCCAGTGTTCGCTTCAGGAGAGCGGGGTTTTTGTGGGTTCACCTGAGCATCCCCAGTGCCTGGGCTAGCGCCTAGCACACAGTCCGCCAAGTATGGATTTCTGTCTATAGAATGAACATGACCGAGCCATTGTCCGATCTGGCTCTACAAGCCTGCCTTGCTCCCACCGAGGGGGCGTACTGTAGCGCTCTCAGTTGCTCCGTAAGTCCCACCTGATGCTCCAGGCACCTGCAGGTCTGTTGGGATGCTGGGTCCCTTCGAGCTTCTCCTGGAGTTCAGGGAGCTGGGTAAGGCCCAACGCTCCCAGCCAAACTCCTCTGCTCCTTTGACTCCAAGGGGAATCCGGAAGCCTTCAGACCCTGTGCAGGTGGCTTTTTCAGCCTGGCATGGGATTTTTGAAGACCTGGGTTGCACTCCTAACCCTGACTTCAGTTCCACTGGAACTTTGAGTTCTGTCCTTTCTGAGCCTCTCTTCCCTGTAAAGTAGGGACAGGACAGGACTCGGTCCCTCAGAAAGCTGCTGGAGATCTTAGAGCTGATACACAAGGATGTCCATTCCGCCCTGAGTGTGTTTTCAAACAAAAGCCCTGAAGCGTGTGTGTGGGGGGGAGGGGGGTCAGGTGTTGAACTGGCTCGGTGGTGTTTGAACTGAGGGCTGCAGTCCACCCCTGCCGATGAAGTCAGTGTAGAGGCTCATAACCAGCATGAAAACACGAGGAAAAAGTCTCTCGATTGGTTCTCTGTATTTCCAAGTGAATCTTAGAATTAGCTCGTCCAGTTCTTCCCAGAAACCTTCAAACGTGGGTGCTGGGATTGCCTGGGGAGAGTTGGCACCTTCTCAATGTTTACTCCTCCAATCTGCTAGGCATACATCGATTAAAAAGTCTCTCAACGTTTACTAGTTTTCTCCATAGGATCTTAAGCATGTTAGATATATTCCTAGATATTTCACTTTTTGATGCCATCATGATCCCTTTTAAGTCCCACTTGCAAGTTGTTTGTTGCTGGGAAGACAGTCTTTAAACACTGATTTTGTGTTCGGCTGCCTTGCTCAGCTTCATTATTTCTTGTTCTTTATCTGTAGATTGGTTTGAATTTCTGACCTGGACAATCATATGGTCTGTGAGTGATGCCGCTTTGCTTCTTCCCAGGCCTACCCTCATTCTGTCCAGTCGTTCTTCCATTCTCTCGCCTCATAGCCTGAGCGCCTCTGCTCTGACGGAGGACACACGGGCGTCCTGCGCACCCTCACCTGTTCCCGGTCTCAGCGTGAAGGTTTTCCCACCTCCACTGTTGAGTGTGGCTCAGGGTGGAGGTTCTTGGAGACTACCCTTTATCAGAAGAACGTTCCCTTGTATTCCTAGTTTGTTAGGTTTGTGCGTGTGTGTGTGTTTTAATGAAAGGAAGTAGAATTTTATCAAATGCCCTTTTTGCACTGAGATGATTATTTGATTTTTCTCTTTTAATCTAATAAGTGGATTACACTGATTTTCTAGTGTTAAAGTAACCTTGAATGTTTCAGATCATCTCAACTTGGTCATGATATTTTATTCCATATATACATTGCTGGGTTTGATTTGCTAACATTTTGTTTGGGACTTTTTGTTGTTGGGAGTGGGAGAAGACATACAGTTGACAGAAGTGCAGAATATGTAAGGAGCTTGTACGAATCAATAAGAAAAATTAATTAAAAAATGGGTGAGGAGCACCTGGGTGACTCTGTCTGTTAAGTGTCTGAGTCTTGGTTTGGGCTCATGTCATGATCTCAGGGTCGTGGGATGTAGCCCCATGTCAGGCTCTGTGCTCAGCGGGGTGTCTGCTTGAGATTCTCTCTCTCCCTCTGCCCCCCACCCACTGGTGCGTGCGTTCTCTTAAAAAAAAATAATGGTGAAAGATTAACAGACTTTTTATAAAAAAGGAAATGTAAATGACAATAAACATGTGGAAAGGAGTTTAATCTCTATAAGGGAAATACAAATGGGATACCATTTGGACCCCAGAGATGTAAGTCCCAACATGAGTAAGAGTGGGTAAGGATGGGGGGCAATGTACACCTTCATAAGCTGCTAGCCGAGTGTAAATTGGTAAAACCACTGTTTGGTTTAATTTTTATTCTGTTTATTTGTTTCTTTAGTTTGTTTATTGCTACAACCACTGGAAAGCTGTTTGTCAGTAGAATATCTAGTGAAGTTCAGTATATCCCGTCACCAGCAATTCCACTTGTCCGCGACACCCTGATGCGGGCCCGAGCGCGGCAGGAGACCTGGACACAAATGTTCATGGCGTCGTTAGTCGAGCGGCCCCACGCTAGAAAGAACCCGTGTCCATCAGTAATAGAATGGATAAGTCAACTGCAGTATGTTGATAATACGTGATGGGGTATAATACAAGGAAACGGGCCACAGCTGTAAGCAAGAGCAGCGAAGCATCTCGCAAACAATTTTGAGCAAAGGAAGCAGGATAGAAACGTGCAGTGTTTGAGTTGCTCTCATGATTCCACTCATAAAATGCAAACAGGTGAAATTCACCTGTAGTGTGTAGGGGTGCATGTGTGGGTGGTAAGATTAAAAAGAAGCAAAGCAGTGTTAATGGATGACCTGGGAGGGGGGGAGGCAGAGGGTCACCCCAGGACACTGCATTTGCTTTGCCGAGCTGGAGGGGGGCGCGTTGCTACGTGGGTGATCAAAACTGTCAAGTGCCTTTTTCTCTAATGGCTTTAAAAAGTAAAAAGGACATCTCAGCTGTAAGTTGTTACTACTTTCTGATATTTTAAGTTCAGCTGCACCCACACACAACCATATTTCTTATGGTGGCTCATGGTAAACATTTGGAAGCTGCTTGGTGTCCTCTGGAAGACGCCTTTCTACTCTGTGACTGGACGTGGTTGCTGGCCCACGCCAGCTTTGTTCCCACATAGTAGTGTGGCTGGGGCCTCAGCGGGCCTCTCACAGGGAGGGCGGGGTTTAGGCCGAGGTGATGAGGTGACAGGAGGGCGTTGGCTCCGCCCAGTCAAGCTAGAGCTCTAGATCTCCGGTTACTCATTGGAGGTGGAGTCCGCCCCGCATGCTAACTAGTCTCAGCCAGTTTTGGGGAGGCCAGAGAGGAAATGCCTCTGTCCTAACATCACCCACAGTGGGCAGAGGCCTGGAAGGAAATAGTCACAGGAAATGGGTCCATATGTCTAGATTTCCAGGTCAGCCCATTTTCTTGCATTTGTGTTCTTTTCAACTAAATGGGATCTGATCTTTATACACTTGTAAGAGTTCCTATGAATAATGCAATAAGTCAGGGTGATGGGCATTGGGTCCCAGTTTGGGTTCAGGGTGATGAAAAGCGAATCAGTCATCGCCTCTTGCCTGAGCACCTACTGTGTGTCAGGCACTTGAGTACGTCTTGCAGGACTGAACCCCTGGGTGGTAGAAAACAGGTTTGTATCCCAAGGGCAACAAAAATGACTCCTTGTCCGTTGGGAATTTTGTTCAGTGGCAAATGACAGGGCAGCCTCCACGAGCCAGACCGAGTGGAGCACTGTGTTTTTAGTGAGATACGTTGTCTCCTTGAATAAAGGGAAGATTCTCTTACTAAAAAAGAACGGGTATTGGGAGGCCCGACCAGCCGAGACAACTGCGTTTTATAAACATTATTCCCACTCAATGTGTAATCAAGTGGGAGGGGGAGCCATGTAAACATACAATTACTGCAAATGGGCATCAAATACTGTGAATCTGAAAGTGCTTAGTTTACAAATAGTAGCTCCTATTATTGAGCACTTTGTCAGTCAGGTTTCGATCTGGAAAACAGAGGGAAGTTAGTAACCTGAGCAAATGATGAAGTCCTAGGGGGAGAGCTGCAAATAGCTAGGTGGCTGGGCAGGCCAGAGCCCCCGCCATGAGCCACGGGAGAAACAGGTCGGCAGTGGGGACAGCAGAGCCAGGATGGGGCCCCTCCTGGAGCTGGAGACTGGGACCAGAAGCTGCCCCTGATGCGGGATGTGCTTCCAACACCGAGCAGAGAAATACAGCGGCCTGTCCCCTCCTCCCGCCCTCCGACGGCCGCGTGGTGACCCCACTGGCTGGAGCAGGCAGAAGCGGGGGGCTGAGCCCTCTGTGACACTGAGCCCAGGGCAGCAACGATGTGAGGACGGGTAGCCCCCCCGCCCCCCTGGAGCACGTGTGTCACCCACTTAGTCCTTATGAGGCCCTGTTACAAAGAAGGCAACGGCCTCGGGTGGAGTCACGTGTGCTACGCCTCATGAAACCAAACCAAGACAATGGCAGTTTCGGATCTCCCAGAAAGGGAATCTTCAGCCGGTCAGTCAGGACCTCCCTGGTCAGCACTGGTCGGGTCATCTGTCTGCCAGACCCCTGCCTTCCCCTGGAGGGAAGTAACGTCGCAACAACCAACCCACTTTTTATTTTTATTGTTTTTAACTTTATTTATTTATTTTAGAGGGAGTGAGAGGATGAGCGGGTAGGACAGAGGCAGACTCAGCACGGAGCACAGAGCCCAACGTGGGGCTCGATCCCACGACCCCGGGATCGTGACCCGAGCCGAGACCAGGCCGGACGCTCAGCCGACCGAGCGCGCCAGGCGCCCCGAGTGGTGTGGTGTAATGTGTGGTGTAACGGCCTTGTTCCTGCTCCCTCTGCCTGTGAAGGTCCTCCGTGCCGCTCCTCCGAGCTCCTGCCTATCTGCTGGGTGGACGCTGCCTGAGTCATGAAGCGCAGAATAAAGCCGGGAAGACCTTGACGATTTGGCGAGTTGAACTTTGTTTTCGAGCAGCCTCTTCCTGAAGAAGGTGCTGTGTGTGGCCGCTGAGCCCGCCCGAGGCCGCAGATGGCGGGGGCCTCCCCTGAGCCTGTGCTCCTGGCCATGGCGGCGGTGGCCGTCCTGCCTGTGGCCGAGGCTGCCGTGCTCGGTGCTGGCGGTGAGGAGCTCGTGGTCCCCGTCTCTGGGAGGCTTGGAGCAGGTGGAACACAGCTGAGGGAGGGCTTTCTTAGGAGGACGTTTTCCATCCGTCTGTCTACCCGCCTCTGCCGTCATGTCCGCGACAGGCGTCCCGGTCGTGGTGTGACCCAGGCTCGCCTCCTTCAAGCCAGTACTGTGGCCGAGTCCGAAGGGTTGTGCCGAAGACCATAGCGTGTGCGTCACCTGGTGAGGTTTTGTGGTAAAGACAAAGGACAGATCACACGCTCTGCCCCTGACGGCCGGCTCTCCGTCTTCCCACCGGGTCATTTCCAGAAGTTTGAGCTCAGGAAGGAAAGCACTCTTCCAAAACGAGAACAGTAACAACACCCGACCTCCAAACACACAGCTCTCCTTTCCCGTTTCTGTTCCACCAGTACTGTTTGCTAATACAGCCGCAAAAGTAAAACCCCAAGTAAGCAAGACAGTCTGTCATGTCCCCCTGCTCTGGCCTGGGTCATCCCCAATCTGTCCCTTCGTCTTGGATCTCTGCTTCCAGAGCGAGAGCCTCTGGGCTGTTGTGGGGAAGCATTTTGGGAAGCATCTTCTTTCCCGCTCGGGCGGGCGCTTGGCTCAGGTGCATGACGGGCAGGTGGCTCTTGGGCCTTGTGCGGCTCAGCCATGTCATGCCCGAGGCTTTGGTCGCCTGCATTTACTGACCGCACGGATTCGCCGTCTAAAGATAGGAGCCTACGCATTTCACTCCTCACCAAATTGTTCCCGGTCATCCTTTCACTCACCAGTTGCTGTTGTATTCGGGGTGAACTCTGGGGCACCATTTGTGAACCAGCGTTTCAGTTGAGCCGTTATGACGAATTTGGGGTCAGACGTTACCTGGGCCTAGGGTGCCCATGGGACTTCAGAAGCTGGAGCGTGGCTACCTTTGTGCGGTCAGTCGACGTCCGACCGCGCTGCCCTGTGTCTTCTGTTGTCTTGAACTCTGGCCGCATCTTTCCCGTTAGACGTGGAGTGTATCAGCACACACACGTGCACTGTGGACGCGGCCTCAGACGGCCGAGGGGGCTTTGCAGATGTGATGAAGTTGAGGGCCCAGAGATGGGGAGCCTGGATTATCCAGGGGGGCTCAATGTGATCACAAGGGTCTTTATAAGCGGGAGGCGGGAGTGGCCACGTCAGGGGAGCAGACCACGGGAATATGCAAGCAGGACCTCTAGAAGGTGAGTGGCGAAAAGCATTCTCCCCCCGCCCCCAGGGCTCCCATGGAACCAGCCCTGCCCACACCCAGACTGCAGCCCCTTGAAGACTCATTTCAGACTTCCGGTCTCCAGGACGACAAGATGATACATTTGTGTTGCCTTAAGCCACTGAGTTAGTGGTCATTCGTTACAGCAGCCTCAGGAAATTAATGCAGGTGGTGGTGACCCCATATTTAACTTTTTGAGGAACTGCTGAACTGTTTTGCAAATGGCTGTACCATCATGTGTTCCTACAGCACACGGGGTGGTCGGTCCTGTTGGTTTGAGCCATTTTAGTGGGTGTGTATCCCACTGTGGTTTGGATTTGTATTTCCCTAGTGACTAATGATGCTGAGCATCTTTTTTTTTTTTTTAATTTCATGTATTTACGAGAGAGAGCGAGCAGGAGAGAGAGTGAGTGGGGGGAGGGGCAGAGGGAGAAGCAGGCTTCCCGCCGAGCAGGGAGCCCGATGCGGGGCTCGATCCCAGGACCCCGGGATCATGACCTGAGCCGAAGGCAGACGCTTAACTGACTGAGCCACCCAGGTGCCCCCTGAGCATCTTTTCATGGGCTTATTAGCCATTCAGGTATATTCTCTGGTGAAGTATCTACTAAAATCTTTTAAAAATTATGGTATTTTCCATATATCAGGATATACTGATTGGTTTCCTTCTTAAAGTTAACTACCCCCCTGATTTTTATCACGGTAGATAAATTTTGCCTGTTTCATATGTTAGATAAATGGAATTATATAGTATCCGGTGTCTTGTTCGTTATAATATTATATTTGCGAGTCATCCGTATCAGGTTCTTTTCCAGTTTATTCATTCTCCCTGCTGAATAACACCTGATTGTGATAATAGCATCATTTCTCAGTCGGATATACTGTGTATGGGCATCTGAGTGGTTTTCATTTTGGGGGTTTTACAGATAGCGCTGCTATGACCAGGCTTACGCCTGCCTTTCGGTGCGCAGATTACACTGGTATTTGCCTGTGCGGGGAATGCATGGGTGTTCTGGACCAGGCTGTTCTGTCATCGGGCATTTCCCAGCGACATGTTGGGAGCTGCACTGAGGTGACCCTGTTGCTGATCAGGGCGGCCGACACGGTCTTCGAGCTGTGGCAACACAGGCGAGGGTGGAGGTTGGAAACCGGGACCGGGGATGGGGTGAGACGGACAGTTGGTGTAGAGATGCCCCGGCGAACATCTGCTTGGTGCTGACTCTGCTCAGCACTGTTGCAGAAAGCATCTGGCCTCAGGTGTGGCTGGGGAATTTACTCTGGCGGCACATGGGACCGTGTCCCTGTGTGAGGACTCAGTGGTAATTTGTAGACAGGTGTGATAGCACCGAGGAGTTTCCACTGGGCCAGGTTACCTTTGCTGTCTGTCAAATGAGCCTGGAAAGGACCAAGTGGAAAGGGTGGGCTCAAGGTGCCCTTGTTCAGGGGCATCCTCAAACGAGCCTGCACTGCGCCCAAAACTCTTCTCCAAATCAGGGACAGAAATAAAGCAGTGAAATGTTTTCTTTCTCCGAAACACCGAGCCCAACACTCGAATGATTTCCTTCCACCAGGAGCAGGTAAGGTTTTGGCAACCCAGCTGTCGACTAGCTCAATGTCCTTACATCTTCCTCAAACAACCTGATTTAAGAGTCCTGAAAATTATCTTTTCCTCTAAATCAAGGGTATTAAACTCAGGTGCTTACAGGGGCCAGGCGTGTGATGCACATGAGGTCACTCAGTGCTGGAATGGGGGTTTGGGACTGGAGGGTGCCTTCCTCTCGAAGAGGACCCTTGTCCCCACGCCCAGGGGCTGGGGGCGGGGAAGCTGAAAGTCTGGTTTTTATGTGACTCCCCCCCCACCTTTTTTTTAAGTTGGAAAAAGCAGACCCCAAAGCACCTTTCCCTCAGGCCAGTACTTTGCAGTCTCTGCTCTGAATGCTCTTCAAAGGGGCTGAACCCTCAGAACAGCATTTCAAACCTGGGGCTCTGGCAGAGAGACCCCAGGGAAAGCCCGAGCACCAGCCCCTCTCCCTGTCCCTGGGCGTGCACCGAGAAAGGCACCCTCACAGGGATGCACTCCACGGGAAGAGGGGTGTCCTACCCCCCACCGCGGGCCGATGGCACTGAGGACCATTGTCCTCCTGCCTGAGAGACGGTGAGGCACATGTGTGATGGCACTCAGCCAGGGCGCAGGCAGAGGCAGTGGGGGTGGGCTGAATCAGGAAATCTGACTGCCGAGGGCGTGCAGGGGTCCAGTGCTGGAGGGGGGGGCGGGCCTGGCAGGGCCAAGACCATCAAGCTGCAGGAAGCTGATTAGCATAGAAATGACGGCTGGCCCCTGCTCTGCCCGCCTCCCTGTGAGCAAGTCCTGCGTTAGGGTCATTAGGGTCGTCTGAGCAAGTGGGGTTTTACTGGGACAAAACCCACCTGAGCACTCCCTGGCCAATGTCCCTGAATGCCCAGGCTCCACCTAGCCCACCCAGAATCCGCCGGTACCCTACGTGTAAATAAGTGAAAATTAGTGCATTCAGGGACCTGACAAGCCTGAGGTAGGTCTGCAGGATTTTGTGGGCATGGACATAGGTGGATTTTGGAGGAAAGATGTCTATCTGTAAATTCTCTCTCTGAATTTTGTATTCAGTCGGGGATGGATCAAAGTCCATAGAGGATTTTTTTTTTTTAATCGGAAGCAGTATTTAAATATTTGGAAACTTATCTTAAATAGGATTACCTAGACCTTTGGGCCACGGCTCTGGCCTGGAGACACTGTTCTGGGCTGAGGGGCAGCTGTCCCCATGGACACAGTTCTACTTGCCCCCCGCCCCCCAGCATTGCTGGGCCTTACCCCTTAGCACTGGTCCTAAGGGGTCTGTGGGGGAGCCTAGGAGAGGTCAGCTGCAGGGACTTCTGGGGCCTGGGGCAGTGCCTGTTTACCACCTGCTGGAGGCACATGGCAGGTCTTCATGCGCTCCAACCACTGTGACAGCTCAAAGCCCCTGGGACACTGCGCGGGGAGTGAGGGCTGGGGGTTGGTGGGGGGCAGGGGACTGCATCCCAAGCACCTGCCCCCCAGCTCTGCTCACTCTGGCCTCTCAGAGGGTCGGATGCCCTCACTTGGTCCAAGGCCTTCGTGTCACCAGAGCTGCTTCCCCTCCCTCCCTGCTCCTCCCTGCTCTCCGGCTGTGGTTCCCTGTCTCCGTGCAGAGGAGGGAAATTCAAAAACACAGGATCATCTGCCTGCCCAGACCCCACCTCCTGGGACCAGAGGGCAGGGGTCCTGCCAGGTCCACCCCGAGCCTCCTGAAGACAGTCCTGATGCCGTCTGCTCTGTCTTGTCTGTCTGCCGCCTCTCCATCTGCATCTCTGTCTCTCTCAGTCTCTGTCTCTCCATCTGTGTCTCTCTGTCTCTCCATCTGTGTCTCTGTCTCTCCATTTGTCTCTGTGTCTCTTTCTCTGTCTCTCGCTTCTCCAGCTCAGTCTGTGTCTCTGTCTCTTTCTCTGTCCCTATCTCTGTGTCTGTCTTTGTGTCTCTGTGTCTGTGTCTCTCTATCTGTGTCTCTTGGTCTCTGTCTCTCCATCTGTGTTCCTCTGTCTCTGTTTTTTTTTTTTTTTTAAGATTTTATTTATTTATTTGACAGAGAGAGACACAGTGAGAGAGGGAACACAAGCAGGGGGAGTGGCAGAGGGAGAAGCAGGCTTCCCGCTGAGCAGGGAGCCCGATGTGGGACTCGATCCCAGGACCCTGGGATCCTGACCTGAGCCGAAGGCAGATGCTTAACGACTGAGCCACCCAGACGCCCCATCTGTCTCTGTTTCTCTCCCCATCTCTGTCTGTCTGTCTGTCTGTCTCTGTGTCTCTTTCTCTCTCTCCCACTCTCTATTTCTGTGTCTCTCTTTCTTTCTGTCTCTGTGTCTCTGTTTCTCTTTCTCTGTCTCTGCCTTCTCAATCCGTGTCTCTGTCTCTCTGTGTTTGTCTCTCAATTTCTGTCTCTCCATCTGTGTCTCTGTCTCTCTCTCCCTGTCTGTCTCTGTCTCTGTGTGTCTCTCTCTCTCTGTCTCTCTGTCTCTATCCCTCTCTCTCCCTGTCTCTCTGTCTCTCCCTCCCTCTGTCTCTGTCTCTCTATCCCTTGGTCTCTCTACGTTTCTCTCTGTCTGTCTCTCTCTCTGTCTCTGTGGAGCAGCCCCTGGGTCTGGAGCATCATCCGCGAAGAGACCCTGCCCAAAGCCCGTCTCCACCGCCAGGCCCTGCTCCGCGGTGACCACCATCACTACCGTGGGCCCGGCTTCGCGGTGAAGCGTCAGCGGGGGGATCCCGGACCATGGCTCGCCCGCCCCCGGGGCAGAGGTGCCGGAGCCGCGGGGTCAGCCGGGGTGGGGGGGCCTCTCTCCCAAGCTCGGGCCTGGCCCCCAGGGGACAGGGCTGCTCCTGAGCCCGGGGACCAGAGCACTGAGGGGACAGCATCCACTGAGGACCAGACGGGCGTCGGTCAGCTGGTGACCGGTGGGGGACTCCGTTCCTGCTGGTGGTGGACAGTCCAGGGGACAGTGACCGGAGCGATGACACTGCCTCTCACCCTGGACGATGCACGGAGTCACCGGAAGGAGACTGGACAGTCCTTGGAGCTGACCCCGCCCCTGTCTGTCTGGTGCCCGAGGTGGGTGGCCTCAGTCGGGCCCTCTGTGACCTCAGACTCTGCCTCCGACAACTCAGCCAGGGCCCTGCTAGCATCAACAGCTCCTCTGTGCAGACTAGGGAAAGTCACCTGCTCCCGGGGACACCTAGCTACCTGGCCAGTGCACCACAGGCTCCTCCTCAGCCCCCTCCTGCCCCCTCCTGGGCATCCTGAGCAGTGCACAACCCGCACCACCAGCCTGGGCGGCCCTGACTCAGCCCTTGCAAAATGGGCTTGAGGCAGCTTGAAGGTTGAAAGCGCTCCAGCCCTTCCTTCTAGAAGTTCATCCCAGAGAAGTAATCAGGGGTGTGTGCCAAGATTTATGATCATAGCGGTGTTGTTTATAATGGTGGAAAAATTGGAGACAATCTAAATGTTTAAAAATAGCGCTCCATTAAGTAAATTATTGTACAATATTCTCAGAGCATTCCAGCATGCACTACAAATGATGCTCTAATGTGCACAAGGACGTCTGCACAAGGACATTCACTGTAGGCTTATTTGTTGTAACAAAAGGCTGAAATAAACGTCTGTTGATAGGGAACCACCTGAATTGCGGGGCGTCTGTGCATCGGGCCTCTGCTGTCTCCCCACAGCGAGGGCGCTGCAGCCTCACGACGTGGAAGGACCCTCGAGATGTTTATGAAATGTCCAGAAGTGTGCTACCATCTGTAGAAAAGGACTTGGAGGTACACATGGAGGCGTGTAAGCGTGTTTGTGTTCAGACACGCTCTGCTGAGGCCAGCAGAACACTCTGGCCCAAGTCCCTGCGCTGGGTCCCCCTGGTACTCTTTTTAACCATGAGACTTAATTTGGGCAGGAAGTAACCAAACATAACCTAATATGCAAAAATAATGGGGTGAGCGCATCTTGATGGCTTGGGGACGTGCCCTCTCTGGCTCTGCCAGATACGCCCCACTCACCTGAGTTTCCCACCCCAGCCCTGGAATCAGCTCTTCCTCCAGGAGCCCCGGCTGCTTGTCCTCCTGGACCAATGGATACGCATGCCCAGTCCCTCCTTCCTGTCCCTCGAGGGAAGTGGCACATCAGTGACGTTAGGGTCAGAGAGACAGAGGCCAAGCCCTCCTCTGTCCCCTGTGAGTGGGTTTGTGTGAGGCCACATGACAATGCAGGGGGAGGATGGGGCACAGAGGACCCTGGCCCATGAATACCACGGCTGCACGGGGCTAAAATGGAAGTTAAGTCAGTTTATGGAAGATCAAATGTGCCTTGGATCTCACACTCTGAATTTGGGACTGGGACCTCTCCCTCTCCCTCCCAGGAGCTCCCTGCAGAGCTGGCTTGTCTTCCCTCCTGGGCTCTGGGCTCCACCTCCCACCTCTCCTCTTGTGCCCTCTGGTCATGTCAGCCCCCGGGGCCACCCTGGGGTCCTGGGAGATCCGCACTTGGGCAGGAAGTAACCAAACATAACCTAATATGCAAAAATAATGGGTTGATAGGGAACTTCCCCACTCCAACCACAGGGGCCTCCCAGCGAAAGCTGCCTCATGGTCTCCGGACACAGGGCGTTGGGGTTGGCTAGCTCACCATGAGCTGTGGACAATTCCACAGGCACAAAGCTGGCCCTGGGTGTCACCGGCATGCCCAGAGAGGAGCTGTCTTGGGAAGAACATAGAGCCTTTTCCTGAGCAGCCCCATCTCTGGGCACAGGTAGAGGGAAAGGCTTCCTCCTAGAGGTGTGTCTCTTCCCTGTCCCCAAATACCCTGCCTGTCCCCAGATCATTCCTCCGCCCTCACCTGGCAGGTCCTTCCTGGGAACACCACCTTGTCTGTGCTCTGTGCAGCGTCGCGGCCCTGGCTTCCAAAACCGCGTCTCTCTGCCTTCACTTGGCAGGGACTCCCTGCAGATGGGAGGAAGCACGTCCCCAGGACAGGACTTGAGAGGCAGGGGAGGAAGAGCCTGTCCTGGGAGCAGGATGGAGATTCTAACAGCTTCTGGGCCGGCCCTCCTCCTGCCTTCTGGGGTCAGTGCCAAGGACCGGGCCATTTTCTGCAATTGAACAGATTTTTCTGTGACATTTCCTTGATCATGTGTAAATATTTCCCCAATTGGGCACATTTCAAGCTCTATTTAAAGTGCGCTGGAGGTGAACCTTGCTCACCAGGCGGCGAGGACCCGTGGGCGGGGTCTCCCGTGCTCCCCTTTCCAGGGCGGGAGGAGACCCCCTTCCAGATGACCCCGGTCAAGGGCTGTGGCTCGCCGTGTTTCATTAAAGCAGAGGACTTAACTGCCCCTGTTCGTGTTCTCACCCAGCTGTCCCCGCGTCGGTCTCCGGTTTCCGCGCAGAAACCCAGCAGGTGACCAAACCCAGATGCGCCGGTCCAGGCTGCTCGCTGGGAAGCGCCGGAACCGGGCGCGGGCCAGCTAGAGCAGGGGTGCATCAGCTTACAGGGAGGGCACGGACCGCAGTCCCCTCCCCGCTGCGGGTTGTGATGTCGTCCCCGCCCCTCCCCCCAGGGAGCTCCAGGTTACATTCTTGTCATCACCAGCGCGACAGAGGAGGTGGTACAGGATCCTCCCGGGGAAGACACCCCCCCCCCCCCCCCCCGGGGAAGGACGTGCCACTTACAGCCCTGCCCCGAGCTGGGCCCGCGGCGAGCCCGCCCTTCCCGGGGGGGGGGGGGGGGGGGAGGGGCAGGGGCAGTGCTGCCTCCAACAGGTGGGCCGCCAACAGGTGGGCCGCCGGGAAGGGGCCGCGCGTCTGCAGAGCCGCGCCCCCACGGACCGCGCTCCGCCCGCTGCTCTGACCCATCGTGGGGTCCACAGGCAATTATTTCCGAATCGCCAAGTGTGAAAGTTTGGGAACTATGGTTTTTGACACATGACACCTGCTGGGGGAGTCGCGCTCAGTGACCCCGTTCCCGCCGCGGGGCCGGAAACACAGCCGGACTGAGCAGTGCCACCATCCTGAGGGTAATGGCCTGCACTTGGCGGGCGGCGCGTCCGCTGCCGGCTCCCTGGGGCGTGTGAAGGGCATTTGCTGCACAGAAGGAAGGAATCTAGGGTTCCGGCCCGCCCTCCCTGTGCCATCAGGAAGCTTTCTCTCCCTCCCTCTTAGCTCCGCCCACCTCTGTATGGGCCTCAGGCTCAGGCCCCACACGGGGTCCCCTCCCGCCATGACCTCACCAGCTCTGGAGGACCTCCTAACTCGCAGGTGCTCAAGGAAGACCACTGACTCCTCCAATAGCACCTGCAACCATCCCAGTAGGACTCTGATTGGTCCACATTAGGTCGCATGCCCAAACCCCAAATATGCAGTGGCCAGGGATGCTGTGCATTATTATGTGACCCAGGTCACACAATTCACATGTAGGAAAAGGCAAGGGCCCTACACAGACCAGAGGGACTGACAGCAGGGAGGGGTCAGCCCCCAAACGGAAGGCCATCACCAGAAGGGACGGGAGTGCTGGAAAGGAAAATCTCGGCTGCCAACTGTGGAGAGTGACCTTCACTGAAGACCATCTGGCGCTCGGGGTCCACGGCTGCGCCCCCTCCCCGCACGACCTCTCTGGGCTCCTCAGACTCCCACTGGCCCAGGAGAGAGTCTGTCTAGCGAGCGCGGGAACAGCATCCATCAAGCGCACGCCCTGGGAGAAGGTGGAGAGTCTGGTCTCTGTGGGACCCCAGGGACACAGGAAGGCTTTCGGTGCAGGAGGACCGGGGGCCGAGTGGCGGCTGCGGACGCAGACTCCTGATGGAGCTTCTGTCCGTCCCCTCACTCGGGGCCCAGATCCCTGGGGCGGCAGACGCAGCAGGCCCTGGCTTTGCTGCCCTGAGCCTGCTGTCATTTGCTGCCTGGGGATCAGGCTGCAGCTGGCTCCCGCGTGACCCCGAGCCTGCAGACAGCGAGCGGACAGGCGCTCCCTGACATTCCCTGACACGTCACCAGCCGCGGCCCGGGGTCTGCGCCTGTGCCCTCGGGGCAGGGGGAGGGAAAGCCGGGACCCCTGCTGGAGCCCGTGGCCCCGTGGCCCCCACAGGCCGGGGGCTCCGGGAGAGGCGGCAGGACCCCGGCTCTGGGGCAGGAGGAGCGGAAGGGCCAGGCTCCGAGGTCGGCGGCCCTGGGACCTGGGGCAATGAGGCCACCGCTGGGCTCTCAGTTTACCCCCCTGCGCCGTGGACACGGTCCTCTGGCGGGCTGACGACCTGGGTGGAGCCGGGGAGGTGGTGCGGACACATGGGCGCGCTCCTCGGTGACGGATGGCATAGTCCCTGTGAGTACTGATGTAGCTGCTGCTCTGGGGGCTGTAGGGTCCGAAACTCCTCCGTGCATGCACCTTCCTACCCTGTCCTCAGGCTGCGCCTCGTCCCCCAGGCACCCAGGGCTCCCTGCTGGTCTGGCTTCCTAACCCCTTCACCACTGGGACCCTTTCCTGCCCGACCACCCGACCCTGTCCCCTCGCAGCCTTGCTCCCCAGAGAACGGGGTGGGGGCCCAGCTGGGACAGAGGATGGGGCCAGGACCCGGATACCTCTGCGGGAAGCAGCTGCTCCCAACGAAGCCAGGGTGTGAGGACAGGGGCCCTGCAGACAGACAGGAAGACAGGCAGGCAGACAGACAGATGGGCAGATGGGCAGACAGACAGACAGGCAGGCAGGCAGGCAGGCAGAGAGGCAGGCAGAGAGGCAGACAGGCAGACAGGCAGACAGAAAGACAGGCAGACAGGCAGGCAGGCAGACAGGCAGACAGAAAGACAGGCAGACAGGCAGACAGAAAGATAGGCAGACAGGCAGGCAGGCAGGCAGCCAGGCAGACAGGCAGACAGACAGGCAGACAGGCAGACAGAAAGACAGGCAGACAGACAGAGAGGCAGGCAGACAGAGAGGCAGGCAGACAGGCAGACAGAAAGACAGGCAGACAGACAGACAGACAGGCAGACAGACAGGCAGGCAGACAGACAGATGGGCAGATGGGCACAGACAGGCAGGCAGGCAGACAGAGAGGCAGGCAAACAGGGAGACAGACAGGCAGACAGACAGACAGGCAGACAGACAGACAGGCAGACGGGCAGACAGGCAGACAGACTGGCAGGCAGAAAGACAGACAGGCAGGCAGACAGACAGAGAGGCAGACAGACAAACAGGCAGGCAGACAGACAGACAGGCAGACAGGCAGACAGGCAGACAGCCAGCCCCGCTGAGGACCCGCTGGGCTTCCTGCCAGCCATGGGGCCCAGAGCAGCTCAGTCCCCATTCAGAGACCTGTTTGCTGGCCTGGGAGCTGGGGGTCAGCTGGCGTCCCCTGATTTGCTGAGACCCCCCCTTCCCTGTCCCCCACCCCGTCCCTGGAAGAAGCCCCATCCACCTGACTCTCAGGGCCTGTGGGAGGGGGTAGACTCTGCACCCCCCCGCCTGCAGCCAGGATCCGAGGGGACCCCAGGCCTGCGCAGTCGCTGTGCTCTGTGTCCTGGTCACAGGAGGGGCTGGGGCTGGGGACCCACCCAAGTGGGCCCGGCAGATGGGGTTCCAGGATCTGGGACGTGGGAAGGTGGGCGGGGAGGGCAGGGGCGTCCTGGGCCGGGAGGGGGCATTTGCACCGGGAGGGAGAGAGAGGATGTGACACGGGGACCCCGCGGGCCCGCACACGCGAGGCGGCACCCCTCCCGCCCTGCACCTGCCAGTCTCGTGACCGCGCGCTCCTGGGGCCTCGGTCCCTGCGTTCGCTCCTCCGTGGCTCCCGCCTGCCTGGCGGTTGTGGGCACCTTAGCAGGACGAGAGGCTCCGAGTCTCCCGGGGCCCCCGGTGCGGATTCAGCTCAGGCCCTGCTCCCAGCACGTGCGATCCGCGCTCCTGCGGCTCCTGGAGAACCGGCCACGCCTGCTCGGAAACCCAGCGGGCCCCGCGGACACTCGACTCTGCGGAAGCCGGCGACTGTCTTCTGAGCTTGAACTTCCACGGGCAGCTCCTCGGGGCTGTGCGGTTGTCCAAACAGTTCGTGGTGAGAGAATCCGGCTCCTTTTCCTCGGGCTGCGCTTGAGTGTCCCTGAGCACCTGGGAGCACCGCCCGGACGCAGAGCCCCCAAACCGAGAGCCTGCCCAGCGTCTCCCCGGACCGCGCCCGGGGGCCTTGGGTCCGGCGGGGGCGGCTCACGCACCAGGGACCCCACCCTCCGACGGGGCACGGGGGAAGGGGGGAAGGAGAAAGCATTCCCTCGGTTCTTCAACCCATGTTGGTCCAATCCCTACCTGGTGCCAGCCATGGTTTCATGCCCTGGAAGCTCGACCTTCGCTTAAACCACCAAACCCCAGCCCTCCTGGAGGTTCTATTCCAGGGACCAGACAGACATTTACTTCATAAAACACCCAGTGTCAACTGGCGGCTGGAGTTCTGGGTCAGAATGAAGACTCAGGGAGTGCAGAGGAGGTGGAGGAGGCAGGGCTGCCAGGTGCGGTTGGCCAGGTTGTGCACTGCCCAAGTCTGGCAGTACAGTTCCCAGCAGTCACCCTAGAGCTATGCCCTCACAGGGACGGTTTCCCAGCAGACGGCAGTAACATATCTGAGGAAGGGCCTACTTGTAATTTGCCCAGAGCCACGTCCTGGGCTCACAGCCGTGGGAGGAGTGGGGGGGGGTGGGGGGGGCGGGGTCCTGTCAGGATGACACAGAGTCAGGTATGTCACTTCCAGGCAGCTCTGCCCCCCTCAGACAGCTCCTAAGCAGGGCCACCGCACGTCTGGGCCTCCAGCAGACTCAGGATGGGCCACGAACTCAAATGTCCTCAGTGCCCAGACAGGAAGAGCACTCCAGGGGGAGGGGACCGCTCGTGCAAAGGCCCCGAGGCAGAGAGACAGGTGTCTCAGGGACACAAGTGGCCAGTGTGGCAGGAGGGGGTAGAGGAGGAGGATGTCAGGAGGTGGGAGAGGAGGTGTGTCCTGACTCACAGGTCACGGGGAGGGGTTTGGATTTTATTCTCAGTGTATTCCGGAGCTACTGATTTAATTGTTAAGATCATTGCTGCTGTGGGGGTGATATGGGCTGGGAGGGGCGGGAAGCAGGGCTTTCTCATTTCTTCACTAATTACACCTACTTCAACATCATTAAGCTATGCAGACGGGGCCGGTTCTATTTCATGGGCACATCGCATGGGAATGAGTGGGGCATAAAGCCTGTCGTGCTCACGTCGTGTACCCCATGGTGTGGGTTAGCCATCGTGATAATGACGTTGTAAATTCTTAGGCAGAGTCTGCAGGGGTCCCATCCGCAGCCGGTTTCGGGGATGTTTTCCCTGTTCTGTGAACAGTAACAGTGGGAAATGCTGTCGGTACGTTGTGATGCTTAAATTACAGTGATGTTTGCTTGTATGCTTGCTTATTATAGAAAATGCTAAACTGTCTCTTTTCCCCCCACAACGGGGCATTGTCTCTATTCCAACCTGGTAATGGGCTTTAACGAGCTCATATTTTTGTCATCATAAAAGAAAACAGAATTAACTTGTCCTAATGTCATGAGTTTAGAAAATCCTGGAGGTGATGAGGCGGTGGGGGGCAGCGATGCCCACAGCCTCCCAGGTTCGTGTGCAGGGACGAGAGCTGGCCTGGGGCCCCAGGTCCAGTGTGGAGGTTGCCTGAGTCCGATGGGCTCCGATGGGCCACCTGCCCAGGCCAGGAGCCGTCCTCGTGGCGGGAGGATGAGTCCCCCACTGCTCACACCTGAGCCCCATGGGCTTGCATGGACGCGGACCAAAGCCCACCCTGAGCTGAGAGCAGGGCCCAGAGAACAGCACCGGGACAGGGGCCCCTTGCTGGGCTGCCAGAGGGGAAGATGTCCACATGGCTCCCCACCGAGAGCTCCATCCCGTGTCTACACTGGGCAGAGGTCTCGGGGGCGTGGTTTCACCTCTGCACCTCCCACGGACCCCCAAGAACATGGCTCTGCCAGGACGTTGCTTTGCCCACGCCCTGAGCCAGGCACTGCCCTGCCCCCTGCATCCCTCTGGGCTCCCGGTCCGTGCTTCACATCAGGTACGGGCTCCCCAGCAGAGAGATGGGACATGGTGGCCCATGCAAACCCCAGCAAGGGTCCTGGTGGGTAATTCTTGTGTCAGCCCAGCTGGGCTGCGGGTCCCAGGTACGTGGTCAGTGTTTCTGTGAGGGCGTTTCTGGATGAGGCTGGCTGTGATGTCAGTGGAAATCAGTAAAGCAGGTAGCCCTCCCTAATGGGTGGGCCTCATGCAATCAGGGGCCGGCCTGGAATGTGCCTGGGGTGGGAAGGACTCACAGGGAAGACTGTGCAGCCCCCCACCTCTGTCCCCCTCTGGATGGCTCCTCTGGAGCGTGATACCTCTTGTCATCCATCAACACCCCAAGTCCTTCTTGCCGTTTGTGCTCTGGCTCCTCCCAGAAGGGATGAGCTCCTCCCGGCATTACAGGGTTCTGGGAAACGTCTCAGATTCCATGCGTCCCAGCACCGGGACCATCAGGACACGCAGTTCACAGGGTGCAGGTCCCTGTGTCCAGGGGCCGAGTGGGCTTTCTCCGGGTCTGACTAGGGCTGTGATTTTGTGTCCAGCTGTGTGGGCAGAGAACGTTTCTGAAGCTCGCAATATTTTCACAAAAATTCCTTCCCAAAATTTATGAACCTGAGCAACACATTCATTTTTATGACACAGAATGAAATAAGGCATACATTTTTCCTGTTTCTTTTTTAATTCGCTGGGCACCATGGGCATTACTCCAGCTTGTCAAAGTGTTTTAATTCATGAATGTTTTCAGAAAAGTGTGTGATTAGCACGAAAGTGGAGGAAGGTGCCCCCTCCTGAGAATAACCTTGGTGATGATTCCTATTTGTCCTTGAGATGCCATTGTGGGGACAGGAGAGCCAGGACGGAGGGTGGGGCAAGAAGGTGCCATCCTGGACTGAGAGCCTCCCAGCTGCTCTGCTCACCTGCGTCCACAGACCTGGGGTCAGCACTGCCCTTGGCTCAAAGAGTTGTCAGGGAGGGGGGTGTCATTGGCAGAGGGAGGGACAGCCTGGTCAGAGGACCCCTAGAGCTTCCCCCAACTCCTGCAGGAACCCTGTCTGCAGCCTGCAGTCCTGGGGCCCCACAAAAGCCTCGGCACAAGGAGTGGGTCCTGGAAGGGCCCCAGATGTTCCCACCCCATGTCCCAAGAGCCCCCAGTGACCCCATCCTCAGGCCCCTTCACCTCCCTGGGGGTCAAATCAGCCCCAAGTTGCAGAGCTTTCCCCTAACGACCTGGAGGAACCCCCACCACAGCCAGCAGAGCTGGCCTCTGAAGAATGGGGTCGCCAGGGACAGGAGCCCAGTTCCCCGCTGCTCAGTCAAGGGCTTGCTGTTGGGCAAGTGGGGAGCAGATGTCCCCTCACTGGTCGGGACTGATGCTCTGCCTTCACTAGTCACCACTGGCTCTGGAGGAATGTGCCATCCTCTGACCAAGACGGTGGCCCAGGCTGGGGAGGGAAGATCCCCCCGTGTGCATGGCGTCCCTGCAGACCCAGACGCTGACCCGACCGCAGGGGCTCAGCGGAGGGCAGCTCGGGGCGGAGGCACCCGCTGGAGAGCAGCACCCTCTGTGCGGCCCCCTCTGAATGCCGCATCTCTGGCTGCAGAGCAGAGCACCCCCACTGTGCCCGGGGGATTCTTCAGACTTCCCCAAGCTCCGCCCCTCCGGCCCCTCCCGCACACTGGAAAGAGCTCCTGTGGCCCCGGCAGTGATGGGGCACCCCACCCTGACCTCTGGGCAAAAATCAGCCTGCTCGCAAGTGCCTCCGGCTCGACTCCATCTCCTGGGCAATGGGTTAAATTGGAACCTCTGCCAGGAAAATTACTTCATTTAGACTTTCTTTCTGCTGCTGGGTGTCTGGTTTTACAAAGCCTTGTCCTGAACTCAATTTGGCAGAGAAACGTCCACTGGTTGCTGGAGAGAGCAGAGTGGAGGTCCAGAGAGAAAGCTAATTTCAGAGCCTTGGGGTAACTGGAGACTGCACGGAATCGGCACAGAGAAGTGAAAAGACAAAGGGCAGGCGAGGAGGAGGCCTGTCTGGTGTTTAACAGACAAAGGTGAGGTGCGTGCACTGTCTGCGGGGCCCCCACGCCCAGCCCCACGCAGAGCGAGCACCTGACGGAAAAGTGCCCAGGCGTCAGGAACAGGCATTCGTGGAAAAAGATCACCAAGTCCAACTGAACACAAGAAAGGATGCCCCACCTTCCTGATAATCAGCAGGCTCTGACCTTTCTGCCCTCCCAATCCACACTGGTGTAGTTGGAGTGTAGACGTGAGCCTCGGACACCAGCCCCACTTCCCTTGCAGTGGCAGCTCCTGTGACCCCCGCAGAAATGCCCTAGCAGGTGGCACATCAGTGGCTCATTAACAAAGTGATCCATCGCCTGTCTTCTGATGTCAATTCCTGACTGCCCTTAGCCAAGTACAATGCGAGTGCCACTGATCATGGTCCTAGTGCAGGAAAGAGAGATTGCAGATTAATGAGTCTTCTCAGGATGCTGGGCCAGTTGGGCCCTCGGTTCTGGGTCAAGGGATCCACCAGTGTCTCCTCCTCGCCCAGGGGATGTTCATGCCCCCTGTGGTGGACTCCTGTTGAGGAGAAGCTGGGAAAAGAGGTGGGGCTCAGCTCCTGTCTTATATAGAGGTGTCCAGGACAAGAAGGACAGCTGCTGGGTGAGGGAAAGCTCCATGTCACCAAGCATGTAAGATGATAATAATGATGGTAGTAATAGTAGGCACACCTTATCCTCCATGCCCTCTCATGACTCCATCACAACTCCTCCTGTCCTTGTCAAGAGATCCCATCATCCCCATCACCATCACCACCACCATCACCACCACCATCATCACCATCGTCATCATCACCACCATCATCACCACCATCCGCATCACCATCATCACCATCATCACCATCATCACCATCATCACCACCATCACCATCATCATCATCACCACCACCATCACCACCACCATCACCATCATCATCATCACATCACCATCATCACCATCATCATCATCACCATCATCACCACCACCATCATCACCACCATCATCACCATCGTCATCACCATCATCACCACCATCACCATCACCATCATCATCACCACCATCACCATCATCACCACCACCACCATCACCATCATCACCATCATCACCATGATTGTCACCACCATCACCACCACCATCACCACCACCGTCATCACCATCATCACCACCATCACCATCACCATCACCACCATCATCACCATGATCGTCACCACCATCACCATCATCACCACCATCACCACCATCACCATCACCATCATCACCACCATCACCATCACCATCATCACCACCATCACCATCATCACCATCATCACCATCACCACCATTACCACCACCATCACCACCATCACCACCATCACCACCACCATCACCACCATCACCATCATCACCATCACCACCATCACCATCATCATCACCACCACCACCATCACTATCACCATCATCACCATCATCACCACCATCACCATCATCACCATCACCATCATCATCACCATCACCACCACCATTATCATCATCATCCCTATTTCACAGCTGAAGAAGCCTAGCCACAGGGAGCTCAGTGATCACCACATGATAAAGCAATGAAATTGCTCCAAAAGCTCACAAAATCCCCCTTGCCCTTTGGTTTTCCTGGGCCAAAATGAGCAGTGGTGACCCTAAGCTGACCCAGCCTCTTGTGGCCAGTGGAGGGGAGGAATGGGAGGGAGGGTTCACCCCCATCCTTTCAGGGCATGACCTGGAAGTTACTCCCATGACCTCTGCTGACAGTACATTGTCCAGGACTGGTCACATGGTCACCAGCAATGAAGGCTGGGAAATGGAGTCTTTGTTCTGGTCAACCATGTGCCCTGATCCCAGTGGGGTTCTAATCCCCAGAAGGGGCAGATGTGGAGGGAAGAGGATGGAGCCTGTGTTTCTAAGTTCCTGGTGAGCTGATGCTGCTGGTCCACAGACCCCAGTCTTAGTAGCAAAACTTTAGGCGCTAGATATCCCTGCGTTCTTTCCCTGGGACACCTGCTGAGGCCCGTGGGAGGTTCCCATTTGGTCCTATGACTCATCAGTACCCAGGGGCCACTCTGCAGAGCCTTCTGGTTGACCCCTGAGGACAAACCTGTACAGTTCCATCAGCTAAGTAGTGTAGCATTTCCTGTGGTGCACACCCCCCAACCCAGGATGGTTGCCGAGTCGCCTGGTGACTGTTTTCCAGACATTGATCTGATATGTGTTATGAAAGCGAAGAGCTGGCTTAGAAAAGGGGCAATTTCTCCTGTTGATATCAAACACATGCAGTGCATCACCAAGCCTGCTCGTTACAATTTCAAATGTTCTCAGAGAGGGGAACCTATAATCCTCTCCAAATTTTGCCTCAAACTTCAGAGAGGCATGAAACTGAGTCCCAGCATGGGCACATGAAAATGCTGAGCCCCAGCATGAGGGCAGAGGACCCCTGTGGCATTCTGGGCAGAGAACTGTATGCCTTCTGCATGCAGACCATACGGGGAAGGACGGGGCCACATTGAACAGGATGCCTCACCTTTCTCCACTCATCCCCACAAATGTTGGCCAATCCCCAGTGAAGTGGGACAGAGCACCCTCAGTGCTAATTCCACAGGACTCAGTGCTCTGCAAACACAAGGGTGTCGGGTGGCTGCCCGCTGCCCCGCTCTGGCTGAGTCGGGGGAGGACACGCAATACTGTCCTGGGATTCAACTGTCCACACTCGGCTGTAACCACTTGGAAGGACTCACTGAGCTGGATCCAGCCTCCGGCCATCACAGTGAGGTGGGGCAGCTTCCCCCGTGCCCATCCTCCTATGATCACACTATTCCACAAACAGTGGGGTCAACCCACAGCCATTAGGACCATCCAATCCCATAGGGTGAACCAGAACAACCCGGACGGGTCATCATGTAACCGAATCTTGCAGTTAACCCCTGGAAGACACTTAATTCTGTTTTTTCCCTCCAGGCTATCATTAGTTCTGTCAACATTGTTGTGGATACCCTAAATCCCACCTCCTCTGCCCGCCCACATGTGAACATTTCTCCAGGGTCGATTCTGAGAACAGGAAGTGGTGAACCACCGGGCATCTGTGGTTTCTGTTCTAATAGACACGTTGCTCTCCACAAAGGGCTATTCAACCTTGAAGTTCTCACCAACAGAATACAAGAGCCCTGTTTCCACATTTGCACCGAGTCAACCATTTTAAATGTTTGTTGGCCGTCTGTAATTTCTTTCCCGTGAATTGTGTGCTGATATCCTTTCCTGAGTTTCTGCCGGGCTGCTTATCTTTCTCAGATTACCATATGAAGGCGATTACACATTGTACATGTGAACCCCTCCTTACGTGTTGTGTGAATGTTTTCTCCTAGTGTGTGGGTAATCTCCTAGCTGTATCTTCAGTTATACAGAAATGTGAAATTTTGGTGTAGTCAAGCTTATGTGTTCTTTATTTTACCTTTCTGAATTTAAAACTTTTTTAAAATTCAATTAACATATAGTGTATTATTAGTTTCAGAGGTAGAGGTCAGCGATTCATCAGTTGCATAGAACACCCAGCGCTCATTCCATCACGCGCCCTCCTTCATGCCCATCCCCCAGTGACCCCAGTCCCCTGCCCACCTCCCCTCCAGCAAGCCTCAGTGTTTCCTAAAGTTGAGTCACTTTCTGCATTTTTTTTTTCTTGTTCAAGGTCTTTTGCCTCTCCAGGTTACATTTTCTTATATTTTTGTCCAATTTTTTTATAGTTTTGTTTTATATTTAGGTCTTAAATCTATTTTAAATTACTTTTGGAAATGATGTGAGGTTGAAGATTAATTTTATTTTATTTTCCCACAATAATAGACTACTATCTCCACACCATTTATTGCCATCAGTCCCCTGTGGATTCGAAATACCTCCTTTCTTGTCTATTAACCTCACTTATGCTAATGTCTCTGTTTCTGGACTTTTCTTTATATTCTATTGATCTATCTGCTCTGCTGATGTCCACTCTTGTTTTATACACAATGCCTTTGTTTTGAATCACCATTTTCTCCTTCTCGTCTTCCGTTCTTGTCTTTACTATTCTTGCACTTTTTCTTCAAGATGAATTTTAGAATACATTTGTCAACGTCCCTGAAACTTTGCGTTGAGGTTTTGATTGGCATTGCACTGGAGACGCGCATTAAAACGGGAAGGATGGTCAGCGATAAAATTTTGAATCTTTCTGTTTAGAAACAGCAAATGTCAGCTTCCTTTTGTCAGGGCTGTTTTATAGGCACCTTCGTAAAATCTCACATGTTCGCCGGGCTTACTCATGTACCTTAAAGGTCTTGCTGCTATTGTAAAGGGAAACTTACTTTTTCTGTTGAATCTTCTAGTTACTGCTGGTCACGAAGACAGCTTTTATTTTTGTATTTTGATTTTTCCTTTAAGTCCTAAGGATTTGTGATGTTGATTAATTGGGTTTTCTGTGTACATAATCATACATTCTGTAAATATGGATGATCATATCTCTTTTTTTCAATATTTACACATTTTTTTTCATGTCTCGTGTTATCCACAATCTCCATCCGATATTGTTCATGACAGTGATATCAGGCATCTTTACTAGGTTCTTGACTTCAGTGGGACCCAGCTTCTTCTTTTTTTAAAAAAGTATTTTATTTATCTATCTATCTGTTTATTTCAGAGAGAGAGACAGAGAGACAGAGAGAGCGTGAGGGGAGAGGGGCAGAGGGGGAGGAAGGGAGGAAAGGAAGAGAATCTTGAGCAGACTCTGTGCTGAACTTGGAGCCCGATGCAGGGCTCAATCTTATGACCCTGAGATCATGACCTGAGCCGAAACCAAGAGTTGGACGCTTAACCAACTGAGTCACCCAGGTGCCCCCAGTGGGACACTTCTGATCCTTCTCATGAATATGACAAAAAATGAGTTTCTACAAGTTGTCTGAATGTTGCATGTTTATAAGACCCTGGTTAGTATTCTTGGTCAGTGTCTCTAAAGGTTTTAAAAATGATATATCCAATTCCTAAACAGATTAAAAGGATGTTGGAATAAAGTCAACCAGAGCTGCTGCCCAAGCATCCCACCTACGTTCCTAACTCTGGGAAAGTAAAGAAGGTAAAGAACAGCTTATCTCTGGGGGAAACTAAGTAAAGAGAAGCCCTGGATTACCTTTGAGCCTCTACAGCCCCCATAACTCTCAGGCCAGAGCCACGGGGAAGACAAATGGAAATCCGCCCAACACTGATCAGCTGACACCCTCTCTAACCCTCGTTTCAGCCCCGAAAGCCAAGTGTTATGATGTCACTGAACAGAGGAGGTCCCTGAGTCTCAAGAGGTGTGAGACGGTTTGGCCAAGACTCATGGCCAGTGAGATTTGGAGATGGGGCATACACCTGTCAGGAGCATGGTTCTTGCCAGCACAGTGTGGAAGGAAGTGAGGTGTGTGAACCACGGATGGCATTTATGGAAAGTAACTAGGCATTATGAATAAAATTAAATAATTAACCCTAAACAGAATTCACTCAGGTGGCTCGTGCTTTTCACATACCTAATCCTGTACAAGATTGACTGAGGCCACTGTGTGGCCAAGAGGAAAAGTACATCTTCTAGAGGTAATGGCTTAGTAGCTCCTTTGCCGTCCCCCCCCAGGAGGAGACCCCACGCTGAACCTGAGGACCAAAGACCTCCACCAAAACAGTGGAGAGAATTAGGACAGAAGGGTGGTCCCATGATATTCAATCACAAGCCTTCCTCCTCTTTTGTGAAATCATGAGGGACACATTTCAACCTAGTGTTCCAGAGAAACAAGAAACCAAGCATTCGGACTTGAATTAAGGTAATTCCTGTAAAATCTTCAGGTTTACACATTCAAGTCTCTCACTGCAGATGAGCTCCCTGCCTCAGGCAAGTCCGCAGTTATTGGAAGACGTTTCCGTACATTCATCCTACTCACCTGGTACCACCTGCGTCCCCGGGGAAGAACGTCACTCACGGGCATCTCGGCAAGTTGTACAGCGCACGACCGTGGGGCGGGCGTTGCCAAAGCCTTCATCACACTGAGCGGCCCATAGGTATAGATCATCAATAAGGACTCGTGTCTGGTCCTTACAGGACTGTGCATACAAGGAAGTAGCAATGCAGGTCCCATTCTCCATGGAGAGGGCCTGAGGACCAAACTATGGGCAGAAAAAGGAACTCCAAGCTCCAGGTCTCAGGGAGGTGCAAGCCTCGGAAAGCACAGGGGAGACACCACGATGAAGGAGCCCACTTCCCCCCGATGGCGTAGTGGTGACGTTTGCCAGCTATGCCTGGGGCTCACCTCCTGTAAACACGGAAGGACTGCACCTGCAGTTCTCCTGGGGCTGGGTGGGGACAGTGACTGGTTGGGGTCACTGAGTTTCGAATGGAAAGACACATGTCATATCTAATCAAAGCATTTAAGTGCTGGTGCAGGACTCCCAGGACTCTCCTTCCTTCTGGCATGGCGGCTGGCAGCATTCGACGTGGTGGCTGCCCCCCGTGCGTTGACCGGCAGACGTGTCACAGGAGCGATGAATAAATCAAACATCTGTTGTTCCTGCAGCAGTCTGGCCTCTTCTGACCATCACATCTCCACTTCTTTTCCTCGTTTGCACACCAGGACGGAGCATTTCCATGCACATAGTGGGGGCTTGATTAATATGATGGAAGGATGGATGGATGGACGGACGGATGGATGGATGGTGCCGCAGCCCTCACTCAACTCAGCAGTGGCCTCCCCCGGTCCTGGAAAGCTGGGGGCTAGCAGGACTTGGATTTCCTCCTCATTCACATGATGCACATGGATGTCATGCTGCTTTTAAGATCATCAGGGACGCAGGACCAACCCTAGATAGGGCACACCAGCATTCCCAGTGTAGGTGGTACTGGGCAGAGGAAGACCTGGTTCCTGACCAATATTACCTTGTTTTCATATATCTAGTAGCCTTCGGCTATTAGAGCGCCATTTCCTTGAGCTAAGCACTGACTTGTTCGGGCTCCTTAATGAAGCAGGCGGCATGTCCAGCTCCGTGTGTAGGAGTGTACCAGCTCCTTTCCTCCGGGAAGAAATAGTGCCCGAGCCCAGGCGGCACGGGACATGGGGACGGAAGATGTATGTTCAGAAGGAAGGGGAACCAGGTACTGAGGTGCCTCCTCCAAGTTGATGGTGAGAGTGCATGTGTGTGCACATGTGTGTATGGGCAGGCATGCACGAGTTTGTGCTGTGTATGTATGGGCGTGTATTGTGTGAGTATGCATGTGAGCGCACATGTGTGCATGGGTGTGCATGTGTGGGTGGTTGTGCATGTGTCCATACATGTGTGTAAGTATGCGTGTGCACAGGCATGCATGTCTGAGTGTGCATGTGCACACATGTGTGCGCATGTGTGTGTGTGTGTGTGTGTGCGCTCATCTTTCCTCCCAAAGGTCAGGAGTCCCACGCTGTGCATCTCCTGGTGACAGAAACATACACTGTTCGTTAAAGGCGGTTGACACTGTTTACTCCTCTGCAGCCCGTGAAAACATGGAAAGGATTTCAAGCAAGCCATCAATGCACATGCAAAAGCAGATGAAAAATGTTAAGGGAGACCTTTGAGTGCAATCAGGAAATGCCATCATGGAGAAGAACAACTTGCAAGTGTCCCAGGAAGACCATTAAAAGCAGAAGTTTAATAACCGTGCTTGTTGTCACTGGCAGCTCGGCAGGCAGACGGCACTAAAAATAAGAGCTGGATGGGAATCTTAGTCCCACCGCCTAGCAGGTGAATCAGCATGGAAAATTAACTTTCTCTCTCTGAATATGAATCACTTGTAAAACTGAGGCACTTTGCAATGGTGTTTTAAGAACAAAGCAGCATCTCACACAGAAGTGCTGGGACAGGGGCCCGTGCGGGCGCTCAGTAATGCCTCACTCACGCAGCTCCTGTTTATCGTCCAGCGTCCCTGGAACAGTAAGACTCCACATCACTTCATTCTGGAAGATGCTTCTCCTACCCATGGTATTTCAACCTTCTCAATAGACTCCTTTTCCTCACCATGGTAATTGCCTAGAGCGGGGCTGCTGACACCCACTGGGTCACATGGAGAGCTCTGAACTCCAATCAGAGGGAAGGATGTTACCTATTACATATCCAGGCATTATGTTGGAAGAATGAGTCTCTACAGAAGTCAGTGGCTGGGGTCCATGGGGAAGAGCCGATGTGAGGTAGAGGATATCAAAATTTACACACAGAAAGAAAGAGAAGATTGCATGCGTGTGACAGACAGACCAAGAGAGGGACAGAGACAGAGACAAACAGACAGTCAGAGACAGAGACACACACAGAGAAACATGGTTGCTACTGAGTACTAACACAGTTTCCTCATTTCCTTGAGGTTTATACTGCTCACGGATGACCCTCCTCCAAAGCCCCAGTAACAGAAGTAAGTCTTAGAGTCAACTTCGTGGAGAAGTGGGATAGTCATAGGAAACTATGCCTAACATGAAGGTGTCCTGCTAACACTTGTTAACCCCAAATTCTGCCTAGACAGGTGAGCCTCAGAAAGCCAGTTCCTGACAAGACCAGTTACTTCTTAAATTTACCAGCTAGATGGTGACAGCATTGAAATACATGTTACCTCATCTTTCATATCCTATATTGAAGGTTGACTCCTTATTATCTATAACCCTCCAGATTCAAACACCTCACCTTACCTGTCTTTACCAGCCCCTGATGCCTAGCACAGTGTAATGATGAGGATCATAATGCAATTGATAATCGCATTAAAGTTACTTCCCCTACCATCGATCTTACAATCTGCAGACCTGTGAGCAAATCTGGAAACGCTCTGTGTCTCCAAATATGTACTGTCTCTGAGGACATTCAGGATAAAGGCATTATGTCCCCAGGCTTCAGCTCAGAAGCATCTTTTTAGTCAGAAAATCTCTATGTCACATACTTATTTTTTTAAGATTTAAAAAAAGATTTTATTTATTTATTTATTTGTCAGAGAGAGGTAGAGGGAGGGACGGCGAGCACGCACAAGCAGGGAGAGCGACAGGCAGAGGGAGAAGCAGGCTCCCCATGGAACAGGGAGCCCGACATGGGACTTGATTCCAGGACCCCAGGACCATGACCTGAGCCACCCAGGTGCCCCTCCATTGCATACTTTCAAGCTCTTTCCTGTTGGATTTAGGGCATGGAGGAATCCCTAAAATGACATCTGGTTCTGCCACTGTGTCCCCAACATGTGTTCCCCGTGGGTCACCCTGGTCTCCCAGTGGCTTTCAGCACCCTGGACAAGACCAAATGCCCCCAACATGGCCCAGGAAGCTACTCCATCTTGGAGGGAGCTGCTGAGGAAGATTTCATCTGGGGACATGACAGGGACACAGGAATGAAATCTGCAGGTGACTGACAGGAACTTTTTTTTTTTTAAAGATTTTATTTATTCATTTGAAAGATAGAGACATAGTGAGAGAGGGAACACAAGCAGGGGGAGTGGGAGAGGGAGAAGCAGGCTTCCCGCGGAGCAGGGAGCCAGATGCGGGGCTCGATCTCAGGACTCTGGGATCATGACCTGAGCCGAAGGCAGATGCTTAACGACTGAGCCACCCAGGCGCCCCTGACAGGAACTTTTGAGAGAGCTGGGAGGATAGAGAGGCTTCTGGGGGAGGAAGGAGCGGCCGAACCTCATGTACCATACACTCTGTGTGGCTCGTCCCCGATTACCCCAGGCACACCTTGGCTGAGGTCATGTGGGCAGATTTCTGCAGGGTCGCTGCCCCCTCCCTTGCTGGTCACCTCCTAGGCAGGCTACAGGGCCCAGCACATGGACCTAAATGTGCATGGAGCCATTGTGACCTGAAAAGGACAGAGGAGGAGGAAACATTACCTCCCAACGTGGGGCAGAGAATTCCTGAGACAAACACACACCTGCCTCCTTACAAGACTCAAGACGTCTTTCCCTGTTCACTGCCCTTCTGGGGACCATGGCAGGAATATTAGCCTAGCTCCACTTCCTGCATCCTCACAGCCACTGGGACCTGTACCCTCAGCCCCGTGCTCATTTCCTGGCTGGCAATCACTCTGTTGGGTCTCATCTCAGCTCCCACTTTCCCTCTCTGAACACATGTGCACATGCATATTTATTGATCTATTTATTTGCTTTTGTTTGATGATACCACTGCAGTCTATTTTAATTAGAAAGTTAGCCATGGGCCAAGCATAATATATACTTATTTTGTTTGACTCCTTTTGAAAACAAAACCACCTAGAATCCCCCATAGCTAATGAGTCTGCCAAGATTTGTATAATAGCACAAACAGTGAAATGCCTTAAATGCATCCACCCAGCTCAGCAAGGGGGAGGTGGGGTGAACGCATTCCCAGATCTATGCGGGCCCGACTATTTACAGAGATCACCCAGTCCTGCCAGGATGGTCAGAGGGGCGTGGCTCGGTCTGCACCCAGCTTGGAGAGTAGGACCTTATGGTTCCTGCTCGTCTCCTCCTGGCCCCTGCTTTTCTGCTTCATCTCTGTCTCCCGCAGAGACAGAGATAGGCACGCCATTGGGCAAACCCCGCCCCGGCCCTGAATTATTTACACGGAGATGAGATGAAATGATGCCTCTCACGACGTCCCTCCCATCCTTGCTGCTGGCTCCTCAGTCACAGGCGGCTATCGATCATTAGGGAAGTCTCCATCAGGGAGGTCTACTTACTGTCCTAGATGATTCAGAAGTTAATACATCATTAAAATAAGAAATTAAATTTGATCACTCACCCAATTAAGATAATCATAATCTTACCGTGGAGTTCTCTCATGCCCTACCTGGGATCCTGCCGGAGGTCCACGGGCTCCTGCTTCTACACAGACGCCTGCAGCAGCCGCCCCCCTCGCCCTGGCGCAGCCTGGGGTCCCTTCCCGGCATCTGTCACCCCGAGCCCTCCCCGCTCAGACTCCCCAGAGCCTCCACCTACTCTGCATAATGTGCTGTCCAAAATGCAGCCATGGGCACATGTGCTACTGAGGAGCATTCCCTGTACGTAATTTCAGCGTCTCCATGTGACCCTCCCGCACCCTCACAGGGAATGTCTGAAGAGCGAGGCTTCCTTACACACAAGGAAGGGAGTTGTGCAGCCACCCAGATGAGGACAGACAACCTGCAAGGTGGCAGCTCTGTCGCTCCTCCCCCCACCCCCTCCTGCAGAGAATCTCCCTACCACCCCCTCCTCTGCATTCCATTCTGAGTGGCCCCCCGTTTAGTCTGTGAGCGCACATGGGGAGTGGGAGGGTAGGAACCCCTGAAGCAGCTGTCCCTGGCTCAAATCCTGACTCTGCCCATTTGCTGGGGGCCCACAGGAAGGATATTTAACTTCCGTGCCTCAGTTTCCTTACTTGCGGAATGAGAGTGCTGTGGATGCTGGGGCATGAACTCACATCTCCTGAGGAGAGTAGGGGATCACTCCCCCCTCAGGTGGCCTCCCAGGGCTCCCCCCCACCATCTCAGAGAATCTGCGAGGTCTTCCAGGGCTCTCCCCGCTCCTTTCCTGCCTCCTACTCCTGGGCCCCAGCAGAGCCTACCCCTCCCTGCCCTCCCATAATCTCCCAGGTGTTCAGAGCCTGACTGGAGCTGGGAGAGCTGATGGAGGCCCAGGTGAGCATAGCCTGGAATTCCCTCTGCGAGGGCAGATAGATTGCAATGTACACTTGCAGGGTCATCAGGGAATTTCATCTGCCACTTAGGAGAAAGCAGAAGGTCATGGCCCCGGGCTCTAACTGCTGGGATGGAAATTCAAAGGGAACCCGAGAGCCATGACGGGTAGGGGGTGCAGGACCAGGAGCCAGGCTGCAGCAGTGGGGGGCTGGGGGATGCGGCTGGTGTCCTGTTCCAACCTCGCCCCTCTACAGGAAGGTCCAGGAGGCCGGGGGTGGCTGGACACTGACCATAGCAAACCACTGGGCCCGAGGTGCCAGTCCTCACGCCAGGACCACGGGCTTCGGGCTCCAGCAGATGGCTGTGCCACGTGACCCGCTCTGACCAATGGGTTGTGAGCTATGGAGGGACTGTTCCCACGGTCCCCTCCTCTCTCCCCAGAGGCGGCTCAGTCTCCAGGGCCTCACAACACGTTCCACACACTCCGCACTGCCAACAGCACCCAGCTGAGATCTTGGCTTGTGGCAAGGCCTGGGCAGCGCATTTCTTGTCTTCCGCACAACAGAGCTCGGTAGGAGGGGAGGGCATGGCCGCGCGTGGGTCATCAGGCTGGGGGCTGTGCTCCCCGAACTGGATGGTCGCTGTGCTGAAGTGCGTGTGGGGAGGGGCTGGGGGCTCCGATGCTGTGGGGGCGGTGGCGGCCTCACCAAGATGAGGGTCGAGGGAGCAGGAGGAAAGGATGGGGAGCAGGGATGAGGCTGGAGAGGCAGAGGGAGCGGAAGAATCAGGAACCCTGTGGCGAAGTGTCTCCGCAGCTGATTGGCCCTGAGGGAATCACACCCCTGTGTCTGAGCCAGTCACCTGCGGGGGGCAGGGCGCTGATTGGCTGGGGCCTGGTCATGTGATCTGCCCGTGGATGGGGAGGTCCCCACCCACGTGGTCTGAGACCGGCTAGAGGCGCTTGCTCCTGACGAATGGCTGAATACGCCCCCTCCAGAAGGGGCATGCATCGGGGCCTGAGCCCCACATCAGCCTGGGAGCAGCTCAGGGCGCGAGGGACGCTCCCCAGGGTCCCTTCCCGTTCTGTTCTTTACCCAGAGCCAGACAAGGAGCCCAGTACATCCAGGGCCCAGCAAGCAACGCTGTGAAGTTGTCCCCAGACGCTAACCTTCAAAACAGAGCCTTAAGGTCTTCAGGAAACCCATACTATATGTAACTAAAATGATGATCTTCCCCAAATCTCAAGGATGAGACACATAATGAACAGTGAGAACTAATTATCTTTTACAATAAGCATCCATTGGCTATTAAATATTACCGCCCCCCCAACTTACACGGTCAGGTCTTTCAGACACAGCTACATCACTCTCTGGGGCTGTAAGTATCAGCTAGTCCTAGAGTAAACCCCAGTCAGAGGAGGACAGACGCTGACTTTGAAGCCTTGAGGCTGCCTGTGGTCTCTGAGGCTCCTACCCATGGGCGCCTGTCCCAGGAGGCAACCCTGGCTCAGAGAGGGTGTCCAGTCCTGCAGGCAGAAGTGGGGCTGGTCTTGACTTCTCAAGGTACCCTCCGGGTACCTGTGTCTCCTGACCCACCTTCTTGGGGTGGAGGGACCAACAGGATTGTGGTACAAGGACAGCTCAGCTGGACATACTGTCCTGTCTGTGTTGAGTTCTTGAGAGATGACCTGAGTGGCCTTGCTCCATTCTGATGGGCCTCCGCCCCATTGGATACTATCCCTATTCAAGCCATCCCATTAGTGTGGAAACCCACCCCCATCACCTCTCTGCACTCCATTCCCTCCTGGTTATTAGTTTCTGGTCAAGGATTCTGCACCCGTAAGTACCCTGTCGACCGGATTGTCTGTATGGAGAAAAGTGCAGGAGCGATTGGGGAATATGAGGAGGGTGGATCAGGTCTGTGTTTATTTTAAATCCCAAAGTTTCCCTTAATTTATAGATTCTTCAGAGCCAGATGCCTAGCCATCTGCACAAAGGACTCTCTCCTGGAAATGAATCCCTGGGCCTCCCAAAAGGCCCATTCTTTATTGTAAGAGGGCCGTATCACTGCTGCCGGAACATTCCTTCTGCTATTAGTATCCAGAGAGAGAAGGCTGCCTTGTTCTGGAACCTACTATTGTTAAGATGGCAACAATCCCCAAAGCAATCTACGAATTCAATGCAATGCCTATCAAACTTCCAGCTGCCTTTCTGCAGAAATAGATAAGCTGATTCTAAAATTTACCTGGAAATCCACATGGGTGATGGTGAGTTGGGACGGGGACTTCCTGGGGATTTAGGCTCTGGTGTAGGAGGGGTGGAGAAGAGCTCTGGGGTCACAGTGGGGTGGGCCTGAGCAGGGGACTGTGGACAGGGCAGGGACACGCAGGTCGCTGGGCGGCACCATCGGGAGAAGCAGAAACTGGAGTGGACGGGCCCTGTGACTTGAGGTGGGGCAGGGGTCACCAGGAAAGGAGGCGGGGCCAAATGAGGGGGTGGGCCACCTAAGAGGGGGCGGGGCCGGGTGAGGGTGGGTAAGGTCTCCCCGTCTGTCCCTGTGGAGAACACCAAGGGCTTCTCTCCGGCTGGCAGGTCCCCTCACGGTGTCCCCTGGCCCCATCCCAGTGACCCCAGCACCACCGGGAGCAGGAGGTGGAGCGGCTACCTGTGCGTGAAATGACAGGTCGCATACCTTCAGGATGGTCCGGGGGTTTATTTTGGGGACGGGGAGCAGCAGCAGAGGTCGCCATGAAAGATTTACAGCACCTCCAGGGATGCGGATGTCCCCGGGGCGGTCATGCCCCAAGACAAGAGTGAGCTCGCAGCCGCCCTCACCTCCACGCCCTGCCTTCCTCCGCCTCCTGGGGTTAGGTCCGCGCTGCACGAGGGGTCCCGTCGGGCCCTGTTGGCGCCTTTTCCGCCGAGAACTTCAGGACTCGGTGCCACGCGGGGGAGGACTTGAAAACGCTCTCGGCTGCAGGTAGAGGCGGGCTGTTCTGATGGCAGCCCCCGTGTGACGTCCCAGCAGTGTCCTCCCCCACGGCGCCGGCTCACGTGCGGACCGGGAGCTCCAGCGGAGGGTCCCAAGTCCTCAGGACAGAGGATGTGGGATGGACGCAGTTGTGAATGCAGCTCCCTCTGGAGGGTCCCAGAATCCACACGGGCAGTGGAAGGTCGGGGAAGCTCGTTTTCAGAGTTGTGCGAGCCCCACGTTCCCGCGGGCATCTCTGACCCTGGTCCCGGGGTGGCCGTGGCGCGTGCTGACCTCCGGCCACGCTCAGCTGCAGGTGCAGGGAAGAGGCAGGTGTGGGGTGGAGGGGTTGGGCTGTCACCTGAAGATAAAAACAAGCTCATGCCGGCATCACATGGGCGTCTACATCGTGTGGTCAGGACGTGTCCCTCGAAGGGACAGACCAGAGTCCAGCCACGTCCAGCTCAAAGGGGCCTCATGAGCCTGGAAGGGCCCGGGCAGGAGGGGGTTCCGGCAGCATTTGGACAGGGGAGGCGGGTGGAGGGCCTGCATCAGGCCTTGGGGGTGTCCTCGGATGATCTGATTGACACCTTGAAGGAGGGCACCTCTGGTCCCGACGCAGCCTGGGGTGAATGGTGAGCGCAGCACGCAGGCGTGTCCTCAGTTTCCCCACGCTGCCCACCTGTCCACCACTCACATATGGCACACATGTGACTCTGTTCAATCTTGGGGAATCTCTGGGTTTCCTGTTTTAGAGCTATGATGCTCATTTAGCGGGTCAGACATGGGGTTTTCTTGTCCCACCACTTGACATCCGAGCCCCTGAGCGGGGATGGTCTGCCCAGCGTATGCAGGACTCGAGGGCTGAGACGAGTGTCCAGGGTGTGCTCCCTTCAAGGGCCCATTTGTGTTGGAAACAGGGGCTCGTCCTGGAGGCTGTCCTCCATGGGCACTCCACAAGGGAAGGAAGGAGAGGGCGGCGAGTGATGGAGCTGCGTCTTCATTCCTCCCTGGCTGTGCTGGAAGAATGCCTCCCGGTCTCCCTCCTAATGTCCCTGCTGTCCACCCAGTCTGGGGGGCTTCATGGAGAGGGAAGAGGCCAGATGACGGTCTCTGACTCACACACACACACACACACACACACACACACACACACACCCTGCCACGGTTTCAGAGGCTAATAGTTGTTTTCAGCTGGCTCCCTGTCTAAGCATGGAGGTGGCCACGGGGAGACCCCCAGAGTGCAGCTGGAGGAATTCATGAGCAAAGGCGCTTCAAGCACGACCCAGGGTGCCACCCTTCCGGCGCCGCAGGGGAGGGCTGCTCGTGGATTTCCTTGGAAAAGGGTAACCCAGTGAACGTGGGGTCCTGGGGCCCTTGTGGGCTGTGTGGAGAGGCATGCAGGGGATCACATGGAACAGTATTCGCCTCCCACTTGTGCTGAGCATTCCTGGGGTGTCCAGGGCTCCTCCTGTAGTCCATGGCTGCTTCCTCACTGGCCTGTCAGGTCAGGACACAGGATAGAATGGGCCCCTGGCGGGGTGGCGGTCTTGTCCTCCACTTCTCCAGGGCTCAGCTCTCCCCCCACACATGTTCTGCCTCCGTGTCCCCGTGAGGAGTCCCTCTGCATGATGTCTTCTCCAGGCTTGTGGGGAGCTGCTGCCCAGGCTCCAACCAGATCCTTCCATCAGAAAGATGTTTTTGAGTTGCTGTGACTGGTGCGGCCTCCCAGGCTATGGGGGGAGGGGTGGAACCAGGCCTGGGAAGGCTCAGGTAGGTCCACATAGGGGGCCGCTCGGGTAGTGACCTGACTGAGCCCAGTCCCCGGGGCCTCACTCTAGAAAAAGGTCTGAGGCTCCTCTATCATGTCCCTTGTGAGAGGGAAGCATCTAAGAAGTGCCAGCCCAGGGTCTGGGTGCAGGTGATGGCTCAGCACCAACACGGTGTCTGGAGACTGAGTGGCAGCTCAGGTTCTGCAGCTGTTATTCTGGAACATTCCTGCTACCCATCTGGAGTGCTGGTGACTGCAGAATGTTCTGGGTCCCTCATGTCTGATGTCATTTACCTCCCAAACACGCAGGTAGCATCATGTCCTTGTGTGACAGTGACCATGACCCCGGTTGGCCTGTGAGCAGAGGTTCCTCCTCTGGATCAAGCTGTTTTCCTCTGCGGCGTGGGACGGTCTGCTGTGTGGTGGGCATGCGCGGAGGGGGTCAATGTTCAGCAGGTAGTTCAGTTTGTGAGTGTATGGGAGAGGGAAGAAGGGAGGCAGCTCAGTCCATCAGTTTAAAAAAACGAAGCCACAGAGGTATTTATGATTAAATATATCTTTTCTGCCAAATCTGTCACCACTCAGTGTCGAAGACACCAGATTTAGAGTCTGTGGGTGTCTTTGTGGGAGCAAATCACATTTATTCATTGCCAGGAAAGGTTGATTTGAAAATGGCTTGAAGTTATCCATGCTAAAAATTAACATTTCATGAACTGTAATGTGACTGAGTGACAGCCTGAGCCACCTGCCCACCTCCTGGCTTGGAGTGAGAACATGAAGAAAAGTACCTCTGGGCTGTGTCCAGGGAGAATGGCCATTTCTCCCAAAAGAAATCCAGAGGAGGGGGAGGAAAACAAAAAACAGAGAGGCAGGGTAGGAGCCAGTTATGAAAATCCTTAAATGGGAAAGTCAGGGAAGATTCTAGAAAGGCTGAACTGCTGGTTGATGTAGATTCATTGAGCTGGAAAAGACAGAGCAATGTGATGCTGCCTGAAATCACCTTCAGTAAGGGGCTCAGGAGTTAACTTGAAAGACAAATGAAGGATCATTTCTGCAGCCACACACCCGCCCTCATGTCCTCACCAATGGGATTAGGTATCTGGGAACCTCAGTGGGATGGCCTCATTCCTTCCTGAGAATTTCTCAGAACACAATTAGCAGGAAGACCAGCTGTGCCCAATAAGAGGGGGTCAGAAGGGCCTGGATTCTGGTAAAATCAGGCTGTCCTGAGCTCTTGCCTAATGGAAGTGGTGCTGAGGCATCCTGATTTCCCGGAGGCAGAGGTGAGCATCTCCCACCGGGACGGGCTTCCTGGGGGGCTGGCCCAGGAAGCCCCAGTTGTGTTCATCTCCTCTGCCTGCCCGTGACGCCATCTGTACGGGCACACAACTGTGACATGGACCCAGCAGGATCCTCAGCCCCCAGCTGTCTGTCCCGGGGCTGCTGCCGAGGGAGAGATCCACCCTCCTGGGCTGCAGGATCCTCCCTCACAGGTTTAGGGGCGCGAAGGGGCATCTAAAGCCCCGCATGGGCCGTGGAGGGACCAGGCATGCGCCAGCCTCATGCTCTGGATGCGTCAGCCCTCCGGGTTTTCTTACAACACAGATTTGGGTGTGTAGCTCTGGGCGGGGCCTGGAATTCCGAATTTCCATCAGGCAAATTTCCATCAGGCATTCGGGTGATGCGGCTGCTGTCTATACAGGTTTCCTCGCCCCCGCCCCCCGCCCCCGGCCCCGGGAGGGATGAGGCCCCACCGCGGGAAGGCCGTGGGAGGGGAAGCAGGTCTGCGGAGGCTTCGGGCTCCCATCACCCTGGCGGGGACCTCGGGGCCCCGCGTGTCTGAAGCCCGGGGCAGGGCTCCGAGCACTCCTGCTCGAGGAAGGTGCCTGTGGGATGAGCCCCGCGGAGGACGGAGAGTGACCTTGGGGTCCAGTCCCAGAGCGGCTGGTGGGCGGGGACACCCCCGGGAAGGGCCCGCAGCGAGGAGCGCTGCGCATGTGACACCTGCCTCCGATGCGCACGTGGGGCAGATTAGGGACCTCCAGCCACGCCTGGGAAACGAGGTGCCGGGGACACGATGCTGTCCCGAGAATGAGCTGATATCTCAGGGAGCCTGGGACAGCAGAGCGTGGGGTGCCCGGCAAAAATCGCGCAGTCCCTGGGCTTCTGTCTTTAATTCTTTTATTTTTCTCTCCTTTCTATTATTTTAAGTTTTGAAGGTGGTATTTAAACGTATTATTATTTTTCCTCCCTCCCATCATTCCGCCCCCTTCCCGACCCCATGTGGACACGGGCACCGGGCCGCCAGATGGGGCGCAGCGGCTGGGCCCACGTGTCTGCAAAGCGCCAGGCTCCCGGGCTCGCTCCCTGACGGCTCCGCCCATTCCCCAGAGCCCACCCCATTGGGCTGGCCTGCTCACGTGCCCAGCCCGAGCCAATCCTGCTTCAGAGGGCCTGAGCCTTTATGCTGATTGGCCGGGCCTGATTCCCTGCGCTCTCCTGAACCAATCACTGTGCCGGAACCGCCGGGACTAGAAAGGGGGCCAGGGCCCCGCCCCTCCCCTCAGCGCGGGGGGAGGGGGGATGAGGGCACGTGACCAGAGATGCCGGGAACCGCCCACTGCTCACACCCAGAGAGATGTCCCCTCTGTGTCTTTGATCCTAGGTCCCCTGCCGGGTGATGGCCATGCTCCTGCACTACTTCTTCCTGAGCGCCTTTGCGTGGATGCTGGTGGAAGGGTTGCATCTCTACAGCATGGTGATCAAGGTCTTCGGCTCAGAGAACAGCAAGCACCGCTACTACTACGGGATAGGATGGGGTAGGTGGGGATGGGAGGGGGCAGCTGGGGATGGGAGGGGGCAGGTGAGGATGGGGTGGGGCAGGTGGGGATGGGATGGACAGGTGGGGATGGGAGGGGGCAGGTGAGGATGGGAGGGGGCAGGTGGGGATGGGATGGGCAGGTGAGGATGGGGGGATAGGATGGAGCAGGGGGGATAGGATGGGGCAAGTGAGGGTGGGGGGATAGGATGGAGCAGGTGGGGATGGGAGGGGGCAGCTGGGGATGGGATGGACAGGTGAGGATAGGGGGGATGGGTTGGGGCAGGTGGGAATCGGACGGAGCAGGTGAGGGTGGGGGGGATAGGATGGGGTAGAAGGGGGTAGGTGGCTATGTCTTTATCCTCATCCTTTGTGGCACTCTGGGGGAGGGTAGGAAGGGAAGGAGAGTCCCCTTGGACAACAATGGCAAAGACCTATTGGTTTGTTTAACTTTACTCTTGTCCACACTGAGGAGTCCTGGTGAGTAGATGAGGCCCTGTTTCCTGATGGAGGGTTTGGCTGCATAATTGACACCTGGAGTTCTTGGATTTGCCATGAGGCATCTACCAGACACTAGAGATTTGCTACTTGTTTTCTCTAAATAGATTTAATTTTCACGGTTCTCATTGTACATGAAGATAACATGTTTTGTGCTTTGAGGGGGCAAGTTTCTTTGAAGAGGAAGTGGAGGTAAAATATACACCCCCACTTCCGGTTTTCCAGGTGTTCATGATTTCATTAGTCCCCTGGAGGGTGGAAGAGGGAGACATGGGACTTTAAGGAGCAGCTAGAGAGCGGAGGCCCTGAAGGAGGGGCCACCAAGGGAGGGGCATCTCATGGCAAGGAGGGGAGAGGTATGCTGGTAGACAAACTGTCTGTCCTGTCCTGCAGTAGGAATATCTTTTATTGAAATGGGGAACTAGGTGATGGGGATTAAGAGTATACTTACCGGGGGTGCCTGGGTAGCTCAGTTGGTTAAGTGTCTGATTCTTGATTTCAGCTCAGGTCATGATCTCAGGATTGTGAGATCGAGCCCCAGGTTGGGCTCCGTGCTCAGTAGGGAGTCTGATGGAGATTCTCTCTCCCTCTGCCCCTCTTCTCCGCATGCTCTCTCTACAAAAAATAAAAGTATACCTATCATGATGCACACTGAATAATGTATAGAACTGTTGAATCATTGTACACCTGAAACTCGTAACACTGCATGTTAATTATACTTGAATAAAAAATAGAACAAGGGGAAAAGGTGTTCAATTATTTGCAAAGTCAAAAAAATGTGAATCTCCCCTTTTGCAATAGATGTGCTCCTGACAAGGAAGGGACTACCAACAGTTTTTTAGCAGTTTATGATAACCAGGATGGGGCATATAATTATGAAGATGAGGGCTCTCTACTTCCCCTGAATGGTTGCTTTACTCAAGGACTCTTTTTTTTTTTTTTAAAGATTTTATTTATTTGCGAGAGAGAGAATGAGAGACAGCACAAGAGGGAAGAGGGTCAGAGGGAGAAGCAGACTCCCTGCCGAGCAGGGAGCCCGATGCGGGACTCGATCCCGGGACTCCAGGATCATGACCTGAGCCGAAGGCAGTCGCTTAGCCGACTGAGCCACCCAGGTGCCCCTACTCAAGGACTCTTAATTGTGGTTGCAAACTCACATGTCCAGCCAGACCAGATAGGACACATACACCTGTGAAGTGGCTGGGTGTAGGAGAACAGGCTGTAGGGGGGGCAACACATGACCCACCTGAAAGCATGTGAATTAAAAAAAAGTTCAGACCCTGCTGAGTCCAAGTAAAGCAGTTTTGAGGTCTGGACTCAGCACCCCAGCAGTTTGATGCCTGCCTCCCGTGTGTATACAATGACACCATGGTTTCCAAACCCCACAACTTAAATAGATATGCATAGAGAAGATTTTTTTTTTAAGATTTATTTTTTTAAGAGAGAGAGTGCATGTGAACAAGTGGGGGGAGGGGCAGAGGGAGAGACTCTTCAAGCAGACTTCCTGCTGAGCACGGAGCCTGAGGTGGGGCTTGATCTCAAGACCCATGAGATCATGACCTGAGCTGAAACCAAAGTCCGATGTGCAACTGACTGAGCCACCCAGGTGCCCCGCATAGAGGAGATATTCTATAAACCCATGCATTGCAGGTGGCATGCAGATAACCACCTTAGGTTTATTTTGTAAATCAGATTATTACTTTCTGGGTGAAGACCTCAGAAAATCCCTGTAATTCTGTCCCTCTAAACAAGGTCTGTGGAAAGCACTAGTATTTATAGCAATGTGCTCACCATCTTTGGGCTTCCTACGGCTCCTTGCCCGCCCCTATCACCACCCTCCACCGGGCCCATTTATTACAGCTGCTGGAGTGACTGCAGCTCAGGTGGATGGGAAATTGGATGCTGCTGCATTGGCACAGAGCTCAGGAGGGAACCGGGTGATCATTAGAACATGCTGGAACTCCCCAGGGTGAGGGTTGAACTGGGTGAAGAGCTTCAATGTGCCCCAGGTGTTCACAGCACCGCGGGATGCAGGCATCTCTCCATCCTCTCTCCTGGCTGTCCCCTCATCTCACACAAGGGAGGGAGGGAGCAGGCTCCATGCCCACCGGATGCGTCCTGCCAGAGCCCCCCCGACCACCCCAGCCTGGGCCTTCCTGGGGACAAACCAGCACAAGCATCACTAGCTCCCCCAGCTGACTGCAGAGGACGCTCTGTTGTCCTCAGAGGCCATGGTGCCGGCCTCCAATCTGCCCAGCTGCCATCACCACCGGCCTCTCCCCTTCCTGGAGGCTGCAGCTGAGAGGCCACGCTCTGGAGTCAGGAGCGGGGGACAAGCAGGACAGCTCTTCCCTCGCCGCCTGCAGGCCTCTCCCCGGGTTCATCCAGAACACAGCCCGCACTCTCACGGTCTACCCTGACACAGACAGACGGAGCCTGCGCCTGGGACGTCCTCCAGCGCCCACGCTGGCCGCAGGTGAGGCCCTTGAAAGATGCCATGTGCGTGGAGGTCGGCGTCGCACCCTCCCGGGCCGGGTCAAGGCGAAGCGTGAGCCGCTGCGAGAGACACACTTCCGCCCACGCGCCGCAGATCTGGTAACAGCCCGGAGGGGTCTGTGCCCCGGTCCTTCGGGGAGGAGCCCTGGCCTGCGTGGAAGGTGCCCGGAGCATCCGTGGCGGGACCCGCCGGGGTCCGAGGTCTGGGTGAGTGACGGCTCGTCCTGAGTCCGACGCCGTGCTGCCGGAGGGAGGACCGCGGGGCCCGGCCTGGCGTGGCGCCCCGGGCGGCGGGGTGGAGGTGCCGGCTCAGGACGAGTCAGAGCCCCTGGAGGGGGTGCCCGGGAGCTCGGCCTGGCCGGGGCTGCGGCGGAGAACGTTCCAGAAGCGCAGGTGGGGCGGGGCCTGGTGTGCCGCGGGGGGGGCAGAGGGTGGCCCGCAGGCAGGTCCCGGCCAGGGCGCGGGCTCTGCGGGAAGCCCGCCCGCCTGCCAGCGCCCCCCTCCCCCGTGGGCACGCCCCCGATCCTGGGTCACGGTCCGGGGGGGAGACCAGGCGCTGCTTTCCCAGCCTCCCTTGCAGCCGGCCCCCCTCACGTGGTCCGGGCCCGCCAATCAGACGCCTCCCGTGAGCCTCTGCGCCGGAGGGGCCCCGCGAGGAACGTGGCGCCCCGGAGGCCGCGCTGTCCCGGGGGGCGGGGACGGAGCGGCCGCTCGGGGCCTGGCCGAGGGGCCGCCCGAGGCACGGAGCCCGGGTCTGCGCCCCCGCCGGGCCCCAGAGCTTCGAGCGTCTCCACCCGCCGCCCGGGGTCGGCCTCCGGCGCCCGAGGCCGCGTGTCCGCCGGGTGCGGGGGCTGTGGGGGCGCGTTCGCCGCGGGCACCTGCGCTGCGCCCCGTCCAGACCCCCGGGTCCGCTTCGGTGCGGCTAGGACCCGCAGGACGGAGAGGCCGCGGGCGGGCCTGTGCGGCGGGGGGCGGGGGCCGGGGTGTGCCCTGGGGGTCCCTCCTGCCGCTGGACCCGGAGGGGCGGCCGGGCGGCCGGGTCGGGTCCGGAGCGGGCCCGTGCAAGGGCCGCGCGCACCCCTGCGCGCCGGGCCCCGCGTGCACACGCACGGGCCCGTGCAGCGGCGTTCCCGCGGACGCAGGGGCGCGGACTCCGAGCCGGGTGGCTGCGCGCGGAGGGTCTCCCGCGACCCCGGAACGGCAGGCCCCGCCCCCTTCCCTGGCCTTGCGGCCGCTGTGCACCGTCCTCGAGGCCGCGGGGGCCGGGCGTGGGAGGAGGACGGCCTGATGAGCGGGGAGCGGGCACAGCCCGGGCCAGACGGCGCGGCCGCGCTCCTGCCGGCGCCTGGGAGGGTCGCTGGGCTCCGCCCCCCGTGCCGCACGGCAGGAAGGGTCGGATGCTAATATGGCTGGGCCTGGTGGTGACCAGCATTGATTCCTGGGCGTGTGTCCTCAGGGCAGAGTGGGCTGCCGTGTGCTGTGACCCTAGGTTTGTGATACCGCTCTGTTAGTTCCATTATCGGCAGGGGGTTCTGACATAGTGGGGGCATTAGCTTTTGTCCCTAGTCAGCTGTAAATACTACTTATACCCGGGCAAGTCTATCCCATGAATCAATTACAAGGGAGGGAAATCAGATTTAAGAGATAGTCGTTGTATATTGCACTTCAAACTATAATTCTTTGAAATCTCATTGTGTCTAGACTAAAAGAAATGGTATTTTGGTTATTTGACTACATTTCCTGCTGCTCTTGGGAGGAATATTGTTTTTATAAAGTCGTTCTGTCTTATTTATCGAGAGTGCTTTTTCTCGTGTTGCATCTAGAAGTGAGCAGCACCATCAGGGCCTTCTAGGCTTCTCTGGGAGTCTTGACTTTTGTTCTGGAGGGCGACTCTGGAAGGACATGGCCTGTGTCCTGGACCATTTGCTTTCCTCGCTGTTATTGTCATGGTGCCGTCATCATCGACATCACGGGCCCCATCATTACTGTTGTCACTTCATCCTCTGTGTTGGCATCATCACCATCACAGCCGTCACGGAATTGGCGTTCACCGGGGCCCAGGCACTGCTCTAAGTGCTTTCAGCGTATTTTCCCTTTGTCCTCATCACTGGTCCATAAGGTAGTGTCGTTGCCATCCCCATTTGAATGAAGAAGTTGAGGCCCAGAGAGGTTAAGAGACTCCCCTGCTGTTGCACAGGTAGTGAGCTGCAGAACCTGGACTCACGCCCAGCAGCGTGGCCCTAAGTCCTCGTGCTCCGCCGTTCTCTGTAATGCACAGCACGCCCCTCATCTCCATGGGTCGCCCTGGGCCTCGTCACTAGGGTTCAGTCCTCACCTGGCTATCCGCAGAATGCCGCCACCTACCCCCAGGTCTTTTTCAGCCCACCCGTCCTGCAGGCCCCCTTCCGGTTCACCTTCTCATGAAGCGCCTGCCCCTAGCACCTCTCCCCGGCAGCTCACGGCCCGGCTCTGGTCCCCTCCTGGCGTCAGCCGCTTGCAACACAGTCCTGATGATCCAGGCGGTGGTCCTGCAGTTGAGTAGGCTTTCCCAGCTGAGTGCCCCGAGCATCTCTCTGGGACATCTGGGGATAGCCTGTTGTTGGTCCTTCAGTGGCCCTGATGGTGGGCTCTAAGGCACAGCAGGCGTTTATCACCTGGTCTCTCAGTGTCCATAACCCACAGAAACCACGTGGCTGTGGCGTCATTCTGGTCTGACATGCACCTGCTGCTCCTAGTATGGAGCCCCCAGCTCTGGGTAGGAGTATGTGACGTCTGGGCAACTGAGAGATACTGACTTTGAGTAAATGGGATCAAAGCGGAGAGAGCCTGTCTTCCCCCACAGGGTGGCCACGCTGACACCTCGGAACAGAGGGAACAGAGGGAGCTTTCCATCTGATCTCCTTGCTAAAGACACCTTTGTCTTTTAGAGCACGCCTCCTCTCTCCAAACCTACACGGCTTTCCTGTTGTAGCAAGATCAGGATATGGAATCAGAACAGTGTGTGTAATAGACCTAGGCTGGGCTTCCCACTGACAGCTATAGGAGCACAGCCAGCCTCCTTGGGAAGGAGCCTCCTAGGCAGCCTGGGAAGAAGTGACCTCTGCCATACTCATTTCTGAGACCCCAGCCCTGGGAAAAGGACCCCTGATCTCCCCTGGCCAATGTGTAGGTGGGAAGAACCGGCATTAACAATGCTAACTCTGGGCTGGCCATGCTTGTGGATGCTTTAACTACAAGACCAGCTCCCTCGATCCTCATTGTAAGAGGTGGGGGTTGTTTATTCTCAGTTTGCAGATGAGGAACTGAGGCACAGATTGCTCATTCACTTGTCCAGGGACACACTAGTGAGCGATGGGACTGGGAGCGTCCTCACCATTATGGCAACATAGCCATCATCGTCTTCGTCGTGGTCACCCCTCCCTCTTCCCTTTTCACTTAAAGCATGTCTTTCTTCTTTATAGGTCGTTGGTTTCTTTAAAATGGTGGATTCATTATTTTTCCTTGTGGTTTGGCTTGTTTATAAAATAGCTTTTTACAAGTATGTGTGCATTGTTTAGGTACTTATAAAGTAAATATTCAGATATTGTGAAATTAACATTGTTTTGTGGAATAAGACAATTAGTAATTCATGTTCAGTAGTATTTAGATGGTTCTCCTTTGTTTTTTCTGCAGAGGCATGTAAAACTTTTTTTTCAGCGAACGTAGGATAATGCAGTACATGGTATTTGATAACCAGCTTCTTCCACTGAATGATGCCGTAACAGTTCATGCTGTTACCTTCCACCTGTGCTTTGTGACGTGGAGCCCTCACACCTGACTCCAGCCGGCCTTTCCACCTGTCCTCATCACTGCTTAGAGGGACAAGACCCTGCCCATATCCCTCTTTTCATCTGAATCCTACTATTTCTTGGTCCTCAGCTCCTGATCGGCCTCTTCCTGCCCTGACCACATGTTGTCTGAGGTCCCCCTCCTCAACCTGGGTCATAGCTCATAAGTGATCTGCTTACTCCCTTGTCACACGTTTCCTTAGAAACCACTCACTCTAGACCCTGCCCTGGGTATCAGGGACACAGGGACAAGCCAAGCTGACCTTTCCTGAGAACATACAGGCACCAGGCATTTACCTGTCTGATCTCCTTAGTCCTATAGCAGCCCTGTGAGGTTTGTTCTATCTCTGATTTAGATTGAGAACGTGAGGTGGAGGTTGGCACGTGAGTAGGTGAGGAAGCCAGGTTTCACCCCAGGCTAGCTGAATCCAGGGCCGAGTCCCTAACCCTCATGCTGGTGCACGATCCCTGCCTGTAGCAGAGGATCCTTCACCTGCCTGTCCTGTGTCCTCAGACTGGCCAGGCAGAGCTGTGAGTGTTGGGTGTGGCCAGAACTCATTTGGTTGCAAGTGACAGAAAACCCAATTCTGGTTGGCTTTACACAAAACAGAGGGTTTCAGATTCAAGCTACTCCACAGTCTAGGGCTACAATGGCCTCTCTGAGGCTGGATTCCGACCCGGTAGTGCTGTTGGGCCAACCTCTCTCTCTCTCTGTCACTGTCACATGTCCTCTTTGGGGTCAGCTCCATTTGTCAGACAGACTCCTCTCAGGGCTGCCGAGCGGCTGCAGCATCTCCAAACTGCACGCTCTATCAGCCTCAGGCCCAGGAGCTCTCCTGCCTCCGTCCTGGACCTGCACTGGCGAGAGCTGAGCGTCTCCCGGGGTGGGGGCTGGAGGAGCCGCTGGGTCCTTCGCCACGTCCTCTCTTTGTGCCCACATGGCGAGCAGCAGTGTTCCAAATAGACACTGCCTCGTTAGCCTACGTTGTGGACTGGCGACGATGCGGACCAAGTCGACAGCCGAGAAGGCACGAACACGAAGCATGAGGAAGAAGCCTCTGTTTTTGTAAACTACTGAGATCTGGGGTTGTTTGTTACCTCTTTACAAACTAGCACTTGCTGACTCTCCACCAGCCCTACCGACATAACGCGTGTCTGCCGAGGGTGTGGATCTGGGCGTCTCTCTGTCTGGTTTTTCCCACAGAGCCCGGTCTGCACGGGGCCTCGAGAAATAACGTGTTGACTGATGGCTTCCCGTCAGCTCTTCACGCCGCTCCTGTTTGCCTGGTCTCCCGGCTGGCTGCTTTCTCTATCAGTCCCTCCAGCTGCTTGTCTCCTGGCTCCAGCCTGACATGCCCGGGAGGCCCCAGCACGTACCAAGGGCTCAGTAAGCTCCAGCTCATCCCGCTGAAGGGTGGAGATGAGTCTGGCTCCGATGACCTCCCCTCGGGGCCTCTGAGCTTGGCGTGAGGTGAGACCCGCCCTGGAGCACGTCACGGGGGAGGTGGCCTCACGTGGACACAGCAAGGAAACCTTGCCCCTCACCAGTTTTCAGATTTTGTTTGTCTCTGCAATTCTGGAAGAAAGCGGGCACTGGCTGCTGGAACGTTCCCTGCCGTCAGAAAGGGCCAGGACTGCAGTTTAGCCTCCGCAGCTGTAGACCCAGCTGGAGTTCCATCGGGCGGGAGGCACACCCTCAAGAACTGTGTCTCCTCCTCACGTGGGACGCTGTCCTGAAGGAGGCCCATTTCATCAGTGGGGGCTCCGTGCGACCCAGCGTGGTCCCATTTCCATCCACCCTCGCTGCGGGGCCTTCGTTTCTGGAGACCAGGTCAATGAACACATTTACACCTGCGCAGTATCTAAATTTGGGTCTTGCTCAGGGGGACCTGCATGTCCCCAGGTCAGGTGGGGGAAGTGGGGGCGTCTTGGGGAAGCCCTTGCTGAGAAGGGAGCCCCTGCCTGAGAAGCCTTCCTGTGGGAGGTGGAGGTGGCTGAACTGCTCTGTGGGTCTGAGTCTGTTTACTTAGAATTAACAACCATAAACCACACCCGCCACATCCCATACTCGCCGGTTTCGGTGGATTTGCGGCTGATTTCTGTGCTGGAAATGGCCGGGCCTCGGGAGAAGCCCGATAAGCAGAATTTCCCAAGCAGGACCACTTGTCCCAACTGACTGGGGTCCGCTCTGGGGCCAGCGTAGGGGTCTGCGATTTTATGACGCGTTTTTGCCCTTTCAGGGCCCACAGGTGGAGGAAGGCGTTAGCTGGCCACGATGGAAGGAGGCAGCTCAGGTGGAAGGAGGGTGCGGTCCGGCCCAAAGGTGGCACTGGTGAGGCCGCCTGCCCCGTCACAGGTGTGACCCTGAGGTCCAGCTCTCCCACGCTCCTCCAGCCCCAGGATGGACGTGCTCCTTCCCACTCAGACTAGGCAGTGACAAAGCTCTGCCTGCCTCATTTCCCGCCAGCACCTGGGCAGGGTCTTTCTGAACCTCATCTTGGTTGTCTACACCCCCTTCAAGGTATTGGCACTAGACCCTGTCCTCTTGAGTCCAGGAGAGGTCGTGTTTATCACCTGGAACGGAATGGACATTCACACCCAGTATGAACAGCAGCTTTGGATTCACCTAGGCCTGGCCTCTGACCAAACCCCACCTGAGCCCCAGTGTCTTCCTCCCCTGGCCAGCACATCTGGCAGGTGTGGGGGCTTCCTAATCACAGCACCAATGTCCCCAACCTGATTTTAAGGAAGAACCAAGTACAGGAGAAAGCAGAGCTGGGAAGAGGCTGGTCCCAACCGGAGTCTGGGGATCTGACTGTGCGGGAGATGCAGCCTGGGGGCACTGGCCACAGGAGGGAATCGGGAAGATCGTCTCAGAAACTCCGGGCTGCTGGGGTTGACGGAGGATCACACTGCTGTTTGGACACAGCCTGGGCAGAAGGGGCAGGTGGGAACCCCCCCCCCCATGTCAGAAGGAAATCTGGGTCGGGGGACCTGGGCACCTGGTGCACATCCTGGACACCTACCTCTCACCTGTTGGCGCGTCCTCCGTTGAAAAGCTGGCCTGGGTCAGTGATGCCCTTCCACTGGGGGCTGTGAGACAGTGACGTCCAGTCGTCCCTTCTCCACCCCCCCCAATCAGTGCCTTCATTCTCCTGCCACCGGAGCCTTTGGGAGGGCGGGTGCAGGCTGAATCCTGTCTCTTGAATCAGCACTTTTCACAGCTGTGGGGTCCTAGCTGGGCCCTGCTTATAACACCGACACAGAGAACATTTTGAGAACATTCTGGAAGATGAGAATGTAATCTGGATTAGGATACTAAGCATTTTTGTAGGTGTGATCATGTAATTCTGTCTGTGGGAGAAAATGTTGCTCTCTTGTTCTACATGCAGCCAAAAACCAAAAAGCTTTACTTCCCTCAAATGACCCCTGAATGTGATTCATCCCTCAGAAGTAGAGTGAAAATACAGTTGGTTCAAACACAGGATAACTGCGGGCATTTTACCTGCACGTGTGCACACGCTAACTCACAGAATGGGGTGAGCAGCACAGCCTCCCTTCCTTTAGTCCTGTCCTGCCTGTGACTGGGATTCCAGCTCATCTGGGGAGAAGATTGGGGGTGTAGGGTCAAACACGTGGCAGGTTGTGTGCTCTCCTCATCTTCATCCCTCCTGTGTCCTCACCTGTGCCGGGACTTCGGGTTGGAACAGGTGTGGCGCTTGGGCCGGTACATGGAGTCCGAAGGGATGGGGCCAGTTCCCAGGTTCGGACTGAAGAGCCGCTAATGTTTCCTGGACCCTCAAACAAGCCTGCTCTTGTCACGAGGAGGACATGCGTGGGCTCACCCGCCAGCCGCGGGGGGTACGAGACTCGAGGCACGGGGACTCCAGAGCGGGTTCAGCCCAGACCAGGCCAGAGTTCGGCCCGCCGCTGATCTGAGAGTGGGTCCCACCAGACCCGGGGAAGCACCGTGGAAGACCCCACAAAGTAGCCGGCCCTTAGCCGGTCAGCAGCCCTGTGAGGACAAGGCTCCTGTTTTAGGCCACTGTTCAGGGTGACTCCTCACACAGCATTCTGTGGCAAGAGCTGACAGACACTGTCCCCTTCCCAGTCTGGGCACCCAGGAATACATGGGCGTCCTGTCCCACAAGTGCCCAGGTCCCTCATCCCACTGAAACAGCAACTCTGAGAAAGCTGGGGGAGCCTCTCTTCTGTTGCATTCACGAAGACACCAGGCATGCACGGACCCTGCTTTTCAGACACTTAACGGGCAAGTTACAACTCGTGTAAGAAACACATCATTATTGCTTATGAAGGTTTTATGACTGCGTTACGGGAAGATCTGTTTCCACTCAGGAGTTAGTGGGGGAAAAAATACTGTCCCCAACAAGCCTCCTGAACAGTAATGTGCGATGTGTTTACTCACAGCGAGCGATCAGATTGTAATGAGCTTTCACGTTCAGACACGGCACACTCGGAAAACCGTCCTCAGCGGGATGGTCTGATCAAGCTGGTAACACATCAGACGTGTGAGAAGTCCTCCCGCTCCTGGTGAAGGGACTTCGGATCCTCACCACCAGCTCTGAACTAATTTGGGGCCCCCGAGGCAGCAGAGCCTGTGACAGGTGGTAAGGAGCTGGTGAAAACGCTTGATGTTCATTGGAGCGTCCTAGCAGGGAAGCGACACAACTGACCAAGTGGATCAGGAGTCATCACGTCCCCCCGATGGGGCAGTGGGAGCCGGACCTCCCGGCCAGCAGAGGACACGTGCAGGGCTGGGCTGTGAGCACTGCCTGGTGTCCCCAGGCCCACACGTGCTGTGTTCTGGAGGAGGTTAGAGGACTTCGGGAGGTATTCGAAGTATTCTGTCCCTACTCCCACCCGCATGGGCAGAGTTGTGCCCTGCTGCCCCTGATGTTGGGCAGAGCCACGTGATGTGTTTGGGCCCATTGCAGAAGGATGTCCCCAAATCTAGAAAAGCGCCCCATGATGAGCCGTGAGAGGAGCCTGCTGGCCAGCCCGCTACTCCCGGAGGTCAGGAGACACGCGGAGCTGACCCCAGGCCTGCGGGCTGAGGAGGGGTGGCCCTGCTCACCAGGAGCCTCACCTGGCTTAGCCACCGTGGTGCCACCTCACCCGGCAAAGCCCCACTGAGCTCCCTGAGAGCACCAGCCTCTGCCCCTCCAGCTGTGTCTGCCCTGCGGCCGCTGCCAGGAGCCACCTAGCTCAGAGCTCCTGCCTTCAGACTGATGAGCTGTCGGGGCTGAGCCGGAAATGGCCTCCTTCGGAAGCCTGCACCAGCTGCCCCCTGCCAGGGAGAAAGCCCCGAGTGACAGCTGTCCAGCATGAGACAGACTGAGCCTCCCACATAAAAGGAGTCTCCCTTCCACAGCTTTTCTCCTGAGGGTGGGCACTTCGCCACGTCGACAATTTTAAGAATTGGGTTTGTGAACGATGGGTTTGCTCTTCTTGCTTCCAGAAGCTCAAGCATGGCAGGTGTCTCCCAGGCCCCCACATGCGGAGGCTGTGCCCCCAGCAGCCCGTTCCCAAGGGCAGCACCCGCGCCCTCTGACACCACCTGCGGGGGGAGCAGTGCTCAGACAGGCGCAGATGCTCCCTGGTGCGGCCCCTCTGTCCCCAGCGTCTTCCTTAGAGATCACAGGTCAGACGCCCGGGCCCAGCGTGGGCTCGTTCGGTTCACGCAGGCTGGACTTGGGGGCCCTCAGCTTTTCTGAGAAATGCCCCGAATCTTCCCCTTTGCTTCTCTGTTTTTAACAGTTCTGTTGTGTCACCGTGGGCGTAAAACAGAAGGCACATGCTGATAACTGCGCATGTGCGTATCCATGTGAAACCATCGCCACAGTCAGAATGATGAGCATATTCATCACCCCCAGCTTCCCTTGTTTCCTTTTCTCACCCCCGCCTGCTGTTTGGCAACAAGCACTCTGCGTGCTGTCACTATAACACATTTCCACTTTCTAGAATTTTTTATAAACAGAATCCTGCCATTTGTACTCACCTGGGCTTCTTTTCCTCAAAATCATGGTTTTGACCTCATCCATGTAGTTGTGTGTCAGTGGTTCACCCTTCCTGTGGCTGAGCAGGTCCGAGTATGGATGGACCACAGCTCGTCGATCCATTCAGCTGTGGATGGACGTTCATTTATTTCCAGTTTGGCTCATTACAAATAAAGCTGCCGTGCACATGTGAGGATGTGGTTTCATTTAGGCATTTGCTTTCATTTTCCTTGGGTGAGAATCTAGGAGTGAATTGGCTGGGTCACACGGGTGTGTGTGACTGTCTGAGCAGCCGCCATATTGTTTTCTGGAATCCTACCATCTCTCAGGATCATCAGCAGGGCACGAGAGTTCTGGTCGGCCCACACCCTGGGCAGCACTCTGTATCATAGGTCTGAAGTGTTGGCCATTCCAATAGGTGTGCGGTGGTATTTTTAAACACCCCGAAGGGGTATAACTTAGGTACCACACATTGACTTGTTGAAGCCTACAATTCAATGATTTCTGGTCAATTCCATCACCACACCATCACCACAATCCAATTTTGGAGCATTTGATCTATATCTGTGGTCTGCTTTTGCATATTTTCGTTCAAGGTATGAGGCTTCTGGTTTTTGTTTATTTTTTTATGTGAATGTCCGATCCTTACAACATCATTAGTTGCAAAGATTATACTTACTCCACTGACTGACTATTCAACTTTGTGAAAAGTCAGTTTCCATAGTATTATGGGTCCATTTCTGGACTGTAAATTTTGTTCCCTTATGTACGTTTCTACTTTTTGTCAACACCACACTCCCTTGATGACTGTAACTTTAAGGAATTACTAAAATTGGGTGGGGCATTCCTCCAGCTCCTTTTCTTCCTTAAAATTGTTCTGACTGTTCTCCTTCATTTGCCTTTTCATATGAATTTTAGAATCAGCCTGTCTCTCCATCCGCCTGGATCCCGAGAGAATTTTATTGTACTGCATTACATGAGTAGATTATTTGGGGGAAAAGATGTGCCTCCTCCTGCATCCTCAAATCCCTGAGCGTGGTTATGTCCCTCCATTTATTTAGACCTTCTTTGACTTGTCTCATCAGTGATTTGCCATGTTCAGAATACAGACCCCGTACATGTTTTATGGCCTGTTGTGATTGTATTTTGTGGTTCAAGTTTTCACTTCTCATATATGTTGAGGTTCACGGATACCAGGGAGGGGCAAAAAAGGAAAGTGATTCCAGAATTGGTCATCCTTCAAGCTCTGGTTACCTTCCCATCCCTCCCGTACTCTGGACCTTCCGGAGTTTTCAGAGAGCTATTCCGTGCACTTCGGGGTTTTAGGTGCATTTTCTGGGAGACCAGAGTTTTGTAAGGAGCTGTGGCTGACACCACCAGCTATCCAGAGAAATCCACCCCCCTCCCCTGGACACGCGGTGGGACTACATTTCCAGCCTCCCTTGCATTCATGAGTTCGCGTGACCCTGTTGTGTCAGTGGTGCGTGAGCAGAAGGGATGGGCAGCCTGTCCAGGGCTGGACCCTAGAGTCTCCTGCCCACATACTGAGTGAGGTGGTGATGCCCTTAGAAACCTCAAGCTCGTGCCAGATGGGCAGCCAGAACACAGGGTCCCTGACTGGCTGGGGGAGAATCATCCAGTCAAGCTAAACATCCATCCTGGACACTTGCGCCAGAAATACCACATGTTTTATGTTTTACGTTGTGGAAGGTCACGGGTCAGTTGTCACTCCATCTCAGCCTCACCTGGCTTAGTACCTGGAGGATGGACATATTTTTACCCACACAGAGGAGAGCACTGGGTGGCTGGCCAGAGAGAGCAGAAAGGACAGAGCGTGAGGGAGAGGTGGTCACTGCATCTCCCCCCAGGGGGCGGAGGTCAGAGGAAAGAGGGCATTTGCAGAGGTGAGGACGGGGGTCTGTGCCTGCCTCCCAGCATGCTCTGCAGAACCAGCCTCCGAGCCCCACACAGAGCGGGAAGAGAGTGCTCTTTTGGGGGCTCAATTGTCGGAGCGTTCTCTGCCTGATGTGTACCCCAGTCCCGTGTCCCTTCGAGCTCGCACCCCACAATGCCTGGATGGCTTGGTTGACATTGGGTATGGCCCGGGACCTCAGCCTGAGGCAGGGGCCACAGCCAGGCTGGCTCAGTCGGTCGATGGGGGTCGGCCCTGGGGATCCGGCAGGAGGCCCGAGTGAGTGTGTTCCCCACATTAACAGGCCTGAGCGGCTGACACCCAAGGCCTCCTGTCTCTTGTCCTTGGACAGAATTGTCCTCGTAGGCCCAACAGCAGGAACAGGTGCTTCGGGACGAGGTCCCACTCTGGCTGTCCACGGGGAAGCGCATCTGGGGAAGGATGAAGGGAAACCGAGTGGCTCAGTGGAGAGAAGGACCACAGTGGCCAGGCGGCCTGACTCCCCGTCCTCAGCTGTGGGTGCGCCCAGATGCACGGTCTCTATTCACCGTCACTGGACTCGTCTTGTGTGAGAGCCAGCGTTCTCACCGATGCGACACATGTAGTTCGGTAAATTCTAAGGGAATTCAGACCAGATCCAAGTAAAGTACAGCAGGGTGTCGTGGGGGCTTCGACGCAGTCCCAGGCATGACGTGCATACGGCCGTGACCCTGGTCGGGAGTCTGGTGCTCGGGCAGCAGGAGGTGCTGTGCCCCCACTGCTGGAGCCCAAGGAGGGGGTGCTGCCCAGGCCCATCCTCGTGCTGCCCCTGCTGAGAGGAGAGCCGACACGTGTGGGGGTGGGGGAGACAGGGGACCGAGGGGTCCCATCCCTGCAGCCTGAGACCCTTTCTTGGGCCCCCAATCCTGACTCCGTCCTAAATGCAGCTGCTGTGTCAGGATGTTGATGGCAGGGCAGGTGTAGAGGGAAGGTTCCAGAGCCTTTCTCAGCCCCATGCTGGAAACGGTGTAGCCTGGAAACAAGGTTGTAGGTGTCCGTGTGCACAGTGCACATCCCTCTGCCAAGGTCCTGCTGGAGGGCGAGCGTGTGCCCTGGGGTCGCTGCCTGCCTCTCAGCGTGTGATAGCAAAACCCTGGGGCGTCCCGAGGGACCCAGAGCGGGACTGCCCCGTGCCTTCTGGGCCGGTGCTCGATGGCAGCTCTGCAGAAACCAGGTGGCCCTGCAGATCTGTGTTATTTGTACCCAGTGGTCTCTGCTGTGTACCGAGTGCTGCGGGGAGGAGGTGACGTGTCATTTACGATAGGGTTCCGTTCCGGTAGAAAGAAGGTTGTGTGTGTGCCTGCGGGAACGTGTGCGCTTTTCTAGCGTAGCAGCGTTCACACGTGTGCTGCATTAGTGTGAACTGTTCGACATAGCGATTCAGCAATTCCGCGCGTGACTTCGTGCTCCCACAGTACGTGTCGTCACCCTCTATCACCACACAAGATGATTAGACTCTCACTGACTAGAGTCCCGATGCCGTGCCTTCCATCTCCGTAATGCTTCACGAATGTGCGTGTCTTCCTGGAGCCAGGGCCATGCTAATCTTCTGGAATGTTCCAGGTTTGCTATGTGTGCTTTTTTTCTAAGATCAGGTAAAAATAAGGGAAAGATGCAGCATTAATTGGCAACGGTGATTGGTTTCTGATGGTGGGACTGTGGGTGGTTCTACTTCTTCTTCGACTCCCTGCCTTTTCTGGGCTCCTCTCCTGTGCCATTAATATGCGTTGCTTATGCAACTACACTAACGGGAAGCTTTTAAATATTGGCTTTGCCTGCTGGCTCCTTCCTCCCTGGGCACGCATCTTGGTGAGAATGGCCCGTGCATGTCCCCATCTTTATGAAATGCATGTGAAATGTGCAGTGTCTCCCACCAGCACCGCAGACCCACGAAGGTAATGCTAGTAGTGATCAGATTGGACAACAGACGTCTACACTCGGAGTTTCAGAATGTTCCACTGGTCTTGTCTGTGCACAAAGTTCAGTTTGTCTCACGCTTTCATCTACAGACCAGAATAATCTCCGAGGGAGTCTTCCCCCAGAGAATTTATACCTTCCCTATGAATAAATCAATTCCTTTTGTATCAATGATTTCATCGCAGAATTACGTTTAAAAAATATCATTTGGGGGGCGCCTGCGTGGCTCATTCTGTTAAGTTCCAGACTGTTGATTTCAGCTTAGATCATGATATCAGGGTTGTGATATCGAGCCCCAGATCAGGTCCACACTGGGCACAGAGTCTGTTTAAGGTCCTTTTCTTTTCCCTCTGCACCTCCCCCTCGTGCACTCTCCCTCTCTGTTTCTCAAAAAAAAAAAAAAAAAAAAGGAATTATTTTAAAAAGTGTCTGAAAAGAACAAAGACCAGTGTGCAACTCTTTTAACAGTCCCTGAGTGACTGATGAAGGGGCGCGTGGATAGGAGGGCGGGGCTAGGCAGGAGGGACGTGGCTGAGGCAGAGGGGCGGGCCCGGGTCCGCATTTCCCTAGGCGCGTGCTGGAAGGACAGGACAGCGCGACCGTGGCACCACCTGCTCGCCCACAGACCCCCGGGTCCCGCACACCTGCCAACCAGACGCCCGGGGCTGTGAGGTGATCCCAGCCGGAGAGCTATAGTTCTCGTTATAGAGACCTCTTTGTTATAGGGGAAACCCCACACACGCAGGTCAGGGTGTAAAGTGCACATCCGAACATGCAGCCGATGCTTCAGAGGGACATGATAGGGACATACCCATGTCATTCCAGGTGATTACATAGACAATAAAAATACACGATGCCAGTTACCTTTTGATTTCAGATGAATGACCTATCATTTTTGTTTGATGTAGGTCCCATGGGTGTGTTCCTAAACACATGGGGTCTGTTAGGAGGGGATGGGCATGTGGACGGGGTCCACCACTTGTTACACTCCCTTAGCCCCTGAACACAGACCACCTGGGCGGGGTGGGGGGGCGACCACAGAGTGACAGGAGCCAGTGGGAGGGAAAAGCCCTTAGATGATCCATGAAAACATTCTCCTGCAGCTCCTGTTTCTCTGGAAGATTCCCCGTGAGTGGGAAGAGTGTGGCCTGCAGTTCAGGGGTGAGCAGGGCGGAGAGATCTGGTTTTCAGTTCGCAAAGGAGTGAGGAGGCAGCAGGAGGAGAGCAGGCAGGAGTCCGTGCAGGGCAGCAGGGGAGGGCAATGCGGGAGGGTGGCTTTGGGGAGATGAATAATTCTTCTGAATGGGAAGAAAAAGGTAAAGATGGGTGGGAGCTTCTGGGTGGGTGACCAGCTGGAGATCTAGGGAGTGTGGTGTGCCTGGGGAGGGCAGGGAAACTCCGGGCCCTTTCTCCATACCCTGCCCTGTTCGTCTCTCCCGTCTGGCTGTTCCTGAGTTGGAATCTTTATAGTAAACGAGTAATCTAGATCTTTGAAGTCAGTTCTGAGTCATACTATTTAAATTTTATTTGCACTATCTCAGAAGTGTACTGGAAGATACTGGAAATGCAGAAGGAGCAGCTTGTGCTGTAAGACAAGTAACCAGCGTTTTTGATCCACATCTCAATTTTATTACTTTGGAATGTGATATGCTTGCATTATGTAATCAAAATAAGGAGATGTTTCATATGGCAGAGTTAACAGTCCAGATATCACACAAACATGGAAACTTGTGGACACAATTGTTGATGGCCTCTTCTACTCTTTTGTCACACTGGGTCCTATTCCTATAACCGCATGTTCAGGAGGAACAGCAGCAGAAGAGGTGGCAGTGAATCGAGATAAGGAACTTCAGGCCTGTGGAAGACATACAAGGAACAGTGTCCTTGCAGGCAGTCCTTGTCCCTTTGACAGAAACAGATTTGGCAGCTCCTTTGCGCCATCCTTGGGTCATGATGGAACTGGATTCCCACTTAAACAGAGTTAATCTGGAAGAATCTTCAGGATTGGAAACTTTTCCAGCTGGTGCTAGACCAGAGAGAAAAAACAAGAAGTCTTGTGATTTAACTCTAATTGATGAATTTTGGCAGAAACATGAAGTTCATTCCCAGAAGCTGTGGAATCAGGTCAGCAGGAAGTAGAATCTCATAGACCACAGGGAATGAGGTCAAATGACTTGAATGCCTTATAGTGCTGGAGGGACAGCGGAGCAGCTTTGAATCTGCTTTCTGAGAATATGGCTGAGCTAACATCTGCTGTTGGTTCTTCGCCAAACTCCTTGGAAAACAGGCGTCCTGATCTCCATACAGATATTGTCACTGCTCTCTGAGAACATATAAAGGCAAGAAAACTGGATGTATGCTTTGAGTATGAAGAAAAAAATACTGAGCTAAGCTACTCTGGATAAATCTCCTCTAGGTACAATCAGACCCTGATGCGGGAAATCCCAAAGATGAAAGGCTGCTTCTCACCTATTATGCAAAGGCACAGCAAGCAGCTTCTGAGGCTGATTTGGAGCAATACAAAAAGCTTCAACTGATAGAGCATGGAAACTTAATCCCCTATGAGGAGTCAAGAGGAGTCAAGAGGATTCAAGTCCTGCCCTGGGTGGGGAGGGGGGGTTAGCACCAAGGCGATGGGCCTCTTATCACCGGTCATAAAAACAGGGTCCCCCCGGGGATGGAAGGGGGCCAAGAGCAGCAGGAACTGAAACAGCAGAATCCAGGGCTCACTTGTATTTTAGACGGGGATGAAGTCAAACCCCTATATGACTATAGATATTTGATCCCCACATGCTGCGTGGCAAGGGCAGCTCAGTTCCAAGAATGAAAATCGATTCCAAGAGGCTACTGTTTCTGTGTAGGGAGGAGGCAACTACATTGAATATCAAGATCTTGTTGACTACATAAAGGGGGAACTAGGCAAACACATTTTATGTGACTGCAGTCAACATTTTCATGCGTTTGTAAAATTTCATAAAAGAGCTGTTACAACTCAGACAAGAAAAGGTGGCTTGGGGTTTAATGGGCGGGGAGGGGCTCCCAGGTAAGGCTGTCTGCTCGTCCTGGACCCCGACCCCCTCCCCAGCCTCAGCTGGGCTGCAGCTCTGCGGAGGCAGCATGGCCCTGGGCGAGCCCCCCTCTGCAGGAGGTTCTTGCTTGCCCTCCTGGCAGCACCTTCTGAAGCCCATTCAGCTTCAGTGAGTCCTCCTAACAGTGCGGTGACACGCCGAAATTATTTCTCCACCTGCCTCGGATGGTTTCATCTTTGATTCCTCTGTATCCCTAGGACGCCTGCAGGCACTTGGGGTCTTGATTCATCTGTGACTTAACAAAGGGATCTCCCAGCGCAGGGGCACCTCCATGTCACACACGGAACAGCGCAGGCCACACTCTGGCCTGCTGGCGCCAGAGTCGGAGCTGCTTTCTAAGAAGCTATGGTTAGGGACACCGAGGGGCAGGTGGTCTGGCAGGTGCATTCCTGCTCGGGGACCTGTGGTCAAGGCCCCTCCACAGTCACATAGAAGTGGTGCCTTCACTGCAACGGGACGTCTGCTGTTGGACTGTCATTCATTTCCTCTGCTTCCCCAACCCAGAGCCCGGCTTTGCTTTGGGAAACCACCTCTTCCCTGCCTTAGTTCTCACAACAGCTTTGGAATTGGTTTCTCCACAACCCAAGCATTTTACCATCAGATCTTCCCATTCTTCTGGAGAATGGGAGGAAGGGGCAATTTGGGGAAAAAAGTGAGAGCATCCTGGGCAAGGACGTACAACCCGCGTGTCCATGCTGGGCTCTTGGGACAGGTAAAGCCAAGTGTATGTAATTCCCCGGATGCAAACACAGTCCACATGACTGGGATGGGGGAAGGCCACTGTCCCACCTTGGCTGTTGCTCTCTCAGGTGTAAGTTGAGAGGCAGGTGCGCTCCGGAATCTCCTCCTCCCAGTTCAGGGCTGCTGGTCACCTGCCCGAGGGGCTCCTTGCTCACCTGGGCCAGGTGCTCTCTGCGGTGCTCCTGAGCAACCTCTGTGCCTCAGGAGGCTGTGAGGCCTCACAAAATGTCCATGGGAAGATGATGAATATGGGAACATTCACGGAGTTCAGCCCCCTCCCCCCAGATGCAGACTTTCTCACGGTCACAGGGGCTCCTGGCTCCTCTCTGGAGAGACCAGTGTAAACAGCCCGAGTGGACCAGGACACTGGCGGCCCAGTGGTGGCACCCGGGTCAGTGACCTGACCTGGGAGCACACCCCACCCCCCTGCTCAGCCTCACTGTGCTCTTCCCCACCCCCCACACCTGCCTCCCCAGGCTCCTCACTGGGAACCCTCAGAAGGACCCCCCACAGTACTGGCTGAGATGGCCCCCCGTCTGCACCCACACAGTCTGTCCTTGGACAGGTGAGTCTGGGTGTGAGACACTGCGGAGCACCCTGGGGTGGGGGTGGAGGGCTCCCTGAGGAGGTTGGTGGAGAGACTCCAGGGACAGCATCGTCTGCCGCAGGGTCTGATGATTTCTCTGCCCGTACGGTCGGTGAGTCCACACACGTCTCCGTCTCCAGCTGACAGTCCATGTTGTGCCCTGAGCACTCGTGATGAGAGGCTCTGTCCATTATGTATTCAAGTGCTGTAGATATGTGACCCCACACTGGACGAGCAGCAAGACGCCAGCTGCAGAGACGGTCCCGTGACAGGTCTGATTGTCATGCCTGGTGCGCGGCGGCTGCCCATCCCCAGCCCAGCTCAGCTCCAGGCACTGAGCCCGCTGTGAGGACCCGGGCCCCTGGATGCGTCCTCAGGGACCACACGCTGGGCGGGAGGCCGCTTTCCTCAGTGAGGGATTCCTGCCGAGCTTGTCAAGTGCAGCAAAACATCAGAGACCATAAAGGGAGCGGATAAGAAGTGAAAGCGTTTGAGCTCTCTCTCCCTAGTTCGGAGCAGGCTTCTTCGGGGCTCTAAATCCCAGGCCCCTTGTACACGGAATCAGCCTCAGTGTCATTGTGACATTTTGAGGATCAGACTGCGACAGGTATTCGTAGGCTGTGTGTGTGAGGAATCCTAGAGCCTTGTTGCAATGTCAACCTCACAAAGCATGTTTCTTGAGAAATGCCAAAAATGCAACCTCTGCTTACATTGTAAATCCTTTCTTACTCTGCTTGTTTTATACAGGGACTTTTTTTTCTCCCAGAGGAGGTTGACATGCACAGACACGTCACCATTCAGGTGTTCCTTATCGCTGTCAACATCAGAGGACATTTTTTCTGTGTTCTCCTGTTTCAGCCCATCAAGGGTCCTCAAAGTCTTCACACGTTTCTGCTCTGCCATGTGCTTTGTCTGCATCTGTGTCCACCTTCCTGGGCTCTCCTCTGAAATACCCTCGTGCTCCCTGGGAGGGACCGTCGCATCGTGCACAGCTGTGCAGAGCCAGGACTCAGACAGCCAGGGGGCAGCCCCACACTGCCCGGCCCCGGAGGTGTGGCCCTGATGGCGTCCAGTCTCCTTGTCTGTGAACTTGGAGTTAAGACAGGGCGTGTCACACACAGGAGATGGGATAAGGTGGATATATATGGAGTTAGCACTGGGCCTGGATGTTAGGTTGACACTTTTACAATTATCTAACTTTTTATTTATTTATTCATTTTTTTAGGGAGGGAGGGTGGGGAGGGACAGAGGGAGAGGGAGAGAGAAAATCCCAAGCAGGCTCCACACTCAGTGCAGAACTCGATTCGGGGCTCGATCTCACAACCCAAAGATCACGACCTGAGCCTAAATCAAGAGTCGGACGCTTAACTGATTGAGTCTCCCAGGTGCCCCTACAATTATCTAACTTTTTTGCTTTACGTATTTCTTTGTTCCCTTAGGAGACATTGCTCCTCTACGAGATTTCTATAGTGGCTCCTGGTTATTTGTAAGGATCTAAAGTGACTGATATTTAGAACAGAAACAAAGGGAGACAGTCACCATATCTCCAGCACCTACTATGTGCCAAACACTGTGATCTGTCACTTAATCCTCACAATTTCCCACGGACATATGTACTATGATTATCTCTATTTTGTGGATGAAGGAAATGAGGCTCAGAAGGTTGAAATCACTTGTCCAAGGCCCATGGCTGGGAAGTGCTGGAGCTGGTATTTGTATGAAAGATGGGACGAGTCTGAAGTCTGTGTTCTTTTTCTCTGTGTCATGTTTTCTGTCTGTTCCATTTGTAATTAAAAAAAAAAAAAATTCAACCCTTAATTTTTTGTAGCATAGTACAAAGAAAATAGCAGTACACTTTTAACTTTAGTTCAGAGTTTGCTGAATGCTAGCCTGGGTCAAAGATATGTTTTAGTTCCTTTTTTCCCCTTTTCAGTTTAATGTTTATTGGCCTATTCATAATTACTTATTCTGTTATTGGCTGTGTGTCAAGTTTATACAGGAGTCTAAAAAGCATTCTGCATGTCTGTTACTATGATTTATTTTCTCTTACATGAGCGTTATAATTTCCATTTCTCTTTATCAGTTCATATGTATTCTCCATATTTTCTGTTAGAGGCTTTAATGTATTAATCAGAGTTGTTTTAAATTCACTGACTTATATTTCCAGTATCTGTGTCATATCTGAGTCTGGTTGTGTCGATTGCTTTGTCTCTTGACAGTGGGCTTTTCCACCTTGTCTTTTCTTGTCTCTTGTACTTCTCAGTAAAGTTGGATACAGGAATGGACAACAGAAACTGAGATAATAGTATTTATACCTGGAAACATGCATGCCTCTTGTTTTATGAGGGCTTGTTTTGGGGTGGTGTGGGTGAATCTAGCAGGAGTTGAGCTGGATTTGGATGTTACAGTCAGTGTACCACAGCCTTCAGATTCTTCTAGTGCTCCCTTGTGCCTATGGTGGGGATTAAGTTACTGGAGGATTTTCCTCAATGTCTTTATTCCACCCTCTAAATGTGAGCCTGTGCCTCAGAGAGGGTCTCTCTGTACACATTTGCCCCTCTCCCAGGGGTCCTCTGCTGTGACTTGAACTCAGGGCCTGCTAAGCTCATGATGGGGGAATGGGGTTTCTCTGGCATCCTGGTTAATTGTCAGGATTAGGTAGACTCCATGTTACTAGGTCTTGGGTGAGGCTTTTGCAGTGATCCTGATCCCTCATTGCCACCCACACGCTGCCTTGTCATTTTGATGTGTCTTGTGTGGGAGTTTCGTGCTCTCCACCAGCAGAAGGTATCTCTTATGAACTGGGCCCGGGATGTTTTTACAGCAATCCCCCAGGGGAGTGTTTCTCTGAGCCCTTCCTTTGGCCATAATGGGTCTCCACCTATGACATGGAGGTGGCAGGGTTTTCTGATCTCCCTGAGTTGTTTGAGGTTTGTGCTACATGATTCAGCAGGGGAGAAGGATCTGGGAAGGGCTTCATTCCTTTCCCACAATGACAACTATGGCCCTCTCCCAGGCCAGCACAACAGAGGGCAGCTTTCTCCAGTGTCTGCCCTGCCTCCAACCTTTTTCTTGAGTATGTAGCAAGATCCATGGAGCATCCACAGGTGGTTACATACTCACCATGTGTCTGTGGCTTTTAGGATTCTGTACTCACAGGCCAGCCCATATTGAGACTTTAGAAACCTCTGAAACAGTTTAGAAGAAATGTTCTTACTTGCTTTTATGGAAGCTCTGTGTTGCTGTCACTCTGATGCAGATAAGCCAGTGCTCCATCCCCGTCTCTCCTTGGAGGCACCTTTCTTCCTTAGATTTAGGTTAGTTGGTTTTCCTGCACCCTCAACTCTCTAATGGGTTCCAGCGAAGCTATGCTTTTGTAGATCACCTGGACTTTTCTTGTTGCTAGTATGGGAATGACTTCCTTTATAGCATTCTACAGCCTAACTGGAGTCCAAAAATGACCTTTCTCTTTAAGGGTATGTTACTTTTCCTCATAGCCTATTGGACAGAAATTAATCATATGGGCTAGGCACAGCTGAAGAGGACACTGGAAAATGTAGTTTGCATTCTACACAGCAATGCATGCAGATAAATATGACCATGCAGGATGTGAAGAATGGTTACTGATGGCGACTAGTAGGCTCAGTTACACCCTGAGTCTTCTCAGTCTTCACATTATTTCCCCCACTTGGCAAACAGAAATACTCAAGTTCAGAGAAGTGGCATCCTTTGTCCCAGTCACAAAGCCCCACAGCATCAGTGCTCAGGCATAAATGCTCCATTCTGGGCACAAACCCAGTCAGTGGAAACATTGACAAAGACACACCCAGGTGGAGCCCTGCAGCTTCTCACAGGTTTCCCTCAGGGCCCATCATGCCTGTGTCTCCCTTCTGAGCTGCCATGTGGTTGGCTTTTCTCCATCAGGCTTTACTGGTATCCAGAGATCTTGTCAACTTTCTGCAAACCAGAGATTTTGTCAACTTTCTGCAAATCCCCAGGTGTCTCACAGAGCTTGAAAAACTTCTGTAAAGTGTTTGGGCACCTTGAGTGGAGCAGCTGGTCTCAGAGAGAAAGGCCATTTTCCAGAGAAAGACAACTGAACCAGGAAGATGGAATGCACCAGGAGATGGTAGAGAACAGCTTCTAGGGGATAACTGTGGGGTGTGGGTTTGATGAAGGCAGCGCCTCTCCCCTGCTGTGAGGAAAGTGTCCAAGTTCTTCACCAGGACCTACAGTGTTGCACCCGACCTGGCCCCACTGCCCTCTCCAATCTGACCTCATGTGGACATGCCTCATTCCAGCTGCACTCCAGTCCTTTTAGTTTGTTTTCTGTTGCATCTGGTGGAACTTTGCAGTTGCCTTCCTTCTGCCTAGAATGCTTTTTCTGATGTTCCTTCTTTCCTTTCCATTCTCAGAACAAAAGTCATTTCACAGAGAACTTCTCTGATGCTATGAAAGTGGCCTCCCCAAGTTATTCCCCATTTCTTCACTGTCTTTATTTCTGTTGTAGCAACTATCACTATCTAAAATCCTCTTTTTTGGTTACATATTTTGTTGTTTGTCTGTTTGTTGCCTGTTTCCTAAGTTACCTTGTCTGCTCTGATCACCGTTTATCAGTGGTGCCTGGACAGTGCCAGGAACACAGTACATGACCAGTAAAACTCTCATAAATGACTGAAGGGACCAGGGAATTATGAAACCTTTTATGAATCTGATGAGGAAGTTCTTCTGGTTTTTCCTCCTTCAATCCCATGCCCTCCTCTCTCCTCCCAGACTGTAGGGAGGCAGCTGCTCCCAAATCATGAGGCTGAGGGAAGGGTCAGCTCCTTAGCTATGGTTCCCCCAACCCAATGCTGCTTCTCCCAGCCCAACTGTCTCTTTCCTTTTTGTCTCTCTTCCTCCTTTTTCCTCCATATGTCCACTGCTTCTCATACACCCTCCACAACTCAGCCACTCCCTGAACTTGGGTGAGTAGCCCTCAGGCCCACCCTGAAGTTACTGAATGTCCCCCTGAGCCCACCCTCCAGACTCCAGATGGTATCAGACCCAGACCAGCATCCTCAGTCCTGGGCAATCCCTACTTCCTGGTTAAGAAAAAAATTAATTTTGTTCCTCCTGAGGCTTAAAGCAAATTTGACATTTGTTAAGCTGAAAGTAACTGTTTTCCCCAAAGCATGCTCAGAAGTATAAAGGCACAGATTTCCAAGCCATCAACTCAGGTGTGTAAAATAACTTGATTCCATTATAACTATAGTTTCTCTCTAGAGCCTTCACTCTGCCTAATGGTAGAAAAAAATAGATTCAATTCCATGTGAATGGCATCGATTCATGGTGGTAAGCTGATTTTCTAGACAATTCAGGACCTTCTCCCTCCCCTCTTAGGTGGCTGGTTCACATGAGGTCAGGGTGGGACGCTCAGCCCTCACCTCCTGTGCTGACATCTGCTGACCATGCACATTCTGGGTCTGGTCCTAATGGTCCATGTGCCTTTCCTGCTGTCGCATCCCCTGACCCAGCAAGTTTTACTGGGGCCCCATCCCTTCCTGCACCATAGGAGTCCTCTGTGGGACCTGGGGTGCACCACACTGCCCCCACCCCTGTTGGGATGTGAAAACCCAAGGGCTGTCTCCTGGGTCCCCACTACCCTGAAGCCCCACCAGCTCTTCTCTCCCTGCCCTCACGCTGGCTGTGCGGGGTCCCCGTGAGGTTGCTGCTTCCAGAATCCCAGGTAGGAAGCAAACCCAAGTCCCCTCTGTGTTCAGCCCTCTGATTTATCAGGGGTGTCAGCCGCTCTCGATTTCAGAGGTAACTTGGGGGTGGGGGTAGGGGAGGGCCTCTCACAGACCCTCCTCTGTGTCTCCTCTTTCTTTCGGATTTCACTCCCCCGACCCAGGGATGACCTTCACCTGTTTGGGGGTGGGAAACCTTGGACTCCTGATACAGGAGTGTGGGGGTCACAGCGAGGCCAGGTGCTCCTCGCCCACAGTGTCACAGCCTCAGGTGGCCCCATGCAGCCGTCAGCAACTCACGTGGCGACTTTGCTGATCAGGCAGAAGGTGGATTTCTGTCATGGGTCCTGGGTGTGCACAGAATGGTTGGGAGGACTGGACATCGGCGTTGGCCACGGACCTCACCTGGCCAGACGAGGTACCGGTGATCTTTGCTGCCACTGCCCAGCACCGAGCACACCCTGGATGCAGGGGGGCAGGGTGGGGGCTTCTGTTTTCTGAGTCAGTTCATAATTATATGTCTAGAAGTGTGACAAACATGTCCCAGCCCCATATCTCTACTCCACCAGCTCCATACTTATACTTACTTCTCCATAATCCTAGTGAGCCAAGATGGCACCCACTGGTCAGGGCATAAGAGGAAGCAGCTTACATCATTTCCTCTCTCAACCCATTGGTTGAAACTGTGTCATGTGACACAAACTTGCTGCAAGGGCAGCTGGGAATTGTAGTCCTTATTCTGGAAGAAAAGAGTTCGGCTAAACCCACGGTGCTCTGTTGCCACAGCACACGGGCTGGACCAACGGGTGCTTCCAAGCCTTGGGGGCCTTTCCCATTTATAACTAAGTAATTCAAATGAAGGAGGCGGATACTGAGACAGTGGTTCCAGCGGGGTACAGGTGATCCCCAGCAGTGTTAGGAAGAGCGATCAGACCCGTGGTTTCAAACAAGCTGTAATTTTGAGTCCATGAGATCCGTGAATCACTGGATGATACAAATCTAAACAAACAGACAACAGATCCACTGAAGGGAGCTGGAATTTGTTTCTTAAAACACTTGTGCCACTGCAGGCAGAAGAGCCCACGGAATGCTGATGACATCTCAGAGTAGCTCTTGGGCTGCTTCACTCTCTTCAACAGTCATTGATTTTATTATTTGTCACCATGACAGTCAGTTAATGCATTTCCTAGGATCCGCGTGTCAACTGTCCTCCCTCTGCAACGTAAATCCAAACACACCGTTCCCTCAGACAGCCCTTCCCTTCCCCGGTCTCTGGCACTGCCTGGCGCGTCTCACCGTGGGCAGGTGGGATGCTTTGTCCGCCCAGCCCTGGGGATCCAACCAGCCAGACACCCCCTGAGAACAGTGTGCACACCAGACCAAGACTGTGTGCAGGAACACTGTCATCTGAAGGGAGAGTTGGAATGCATAGCCGGTCTTGCTGAGCAGTCTTGTCTTGCCGAGCCATTTGTAAATGAGCATTCCTCATATCTGCACACACACAAGTCAGTGCTGACTACGGGGGAGGACCGAGCTTCTCTCTCTGTTTATGAGAAATTTTCCTGCACAATAGCCTCTCACTTGCCTTTCAGTTCTAGAAACAATTGTCCCTCTGGATGTCAGATAAAGATAGAATTGTCTCAAAGATGAAGTCCAGACATGCAATAATGTGTTTCCAGCACTCAGGCATCCACTTCATCTTCCTGAACGAGCATCAGCATTTGTGCAGCCGACACCCGAGTCTATTCCTGGAGTGGCAGCTCATGGAAGGGCCCAGACACGCAGACACATGGGCCCAAATCTGGGGTGATGACCTAGAAACTAAACGCCCAGGTCTGTTTCCAATTATACATTTCAGGAATGCCGCCTGCCTAGTACTAACATCACTCTTTGATTTCATGAAGAGAGAAATTGGAGCCAGAGAGTCAGCAATTTCTGGTCTATTCTGGAAGGGTGAGAAGACATCAGAGAAGCACCAGTGTCAAGCTCACAGATTAACATTGACAAGTGCTGGGGCACCTGGGTGGCTCAGTCGTTAAGCATCTGCCTTCAGCTCAGGTCATGATCTCAGGGTCCTGGGATCAAGCCCCACATTGGGCTCCCTGCTCTGTGGGAAGCCTGCTTCTCTCTCTCCCACTCCCCCTGCTTATGTTCCCTCTCTCGCTGTGTCTCTCTCTGTCAAATAAATAAATAAAATCTTAAAAAAAAAATTGACAAGTGCTCAGTGATCTCCAAGAAGCATCAAGCCAATACCTGTTGGGGTCCAGGATGGGCCAAGCCAATCTCAGAGTGCTTCCCTGAGATTTTCCAAGGTGGAACAGATATAGTATGTATTTCTCCAGTGGCCATGACTCCACGACATGAGGCTCAGGGGCTGGGGACTCCCAGGTTTCCTGCCTCCTGGGGAAGCTGGTCCAGCTCGGCAGAGGATAAAGTCAGAGCGGGGAGTGGAGGGGACACGGTGGTGTCCCGTTGTCTGGCGTCTGCTCCTCCCGAAACTCATGCCGGTCTGCCTCCTGTAGTTGCTGGCCCACCCGACTCAGGTAGGATCCAGGTGGGACCAGATGGCGCACCCAACATGTGTGACTGAAGAGTCTGGAGGCATCCTCAGAGGTACAGGCAAGTGAAGGGGACCTGCAGGAACACGGAAGCACCCCTGGGCCTCGCAAGAGTGGGGAGTCTTTATCCTGGGCTTGTCTGAATGACGAGGGAGGAAGCAGGTTTTCTGGGAGCCGGGGAGAGCGGCTGTGGGCAGGATCTGTGACCTTAGAGAAATGCAGCCTCCGTCAGAGCCGCAGGCCAGCAGGACAGAAGCAGAAATGCCCCAGCCTCCCTCTCCTGCTGCCCTCCAGTCTCCTGCCAAGTCCCCCCAACTGGCTGAAGCCAACCAGGAGCTGAAGAGCTGCTTTCAGGCAGACTTGGGACCAGCCTCCCTGCACAGAGCAGGGCAGGGAAGAAGGAAGAGCGGAACAGGAGGGGCGCAGAGAACAACCAGCTCAGAACCCTTCCTCGTGGTTCTTGACCGACAAAGGCCCCTTGACCTCTGGCATTTGGAATTGTGTTTCTGTTGCCCGAAACCGGGAGTTCTGACTACTCAGTCTATTTCCATGACTCACTACTGGACCACAGTCTGATCTAGGACTGTACCAGCCCAGAGCCTGGTATACAGTACGTGCGCAAGAACATCTATGGAATGGCTGGTTGGGTGGACAATAAAATCTCACGTAGATGCTACAGGGGACAAGACTCTGATGGATAATCCCTGCCCGGGTTTATGACCTTCTACCCTGTCCTTAGGTGAGAAAAGCATCTTTGCCACGTTCTGCTGTCCCAGAGCGAGGGAGAGGTTGGGCCGGCAGTCACAGAGCCTCTCCTTTGCAGAGACTACGGCCCAGCAGGGCACCGAGCTCTTAGTGGTTCGTCAATGACTATTTTACACGAAAGAAGAAAAGGGCATGAGTGACTGCTTCCATGTCCATTGCAAACCATGTGCGCCTCCTACAGAATTGCCCCCGACGCTAGGACTTCAGAAGGGCGGCTTCTTGGGAGTGTCATGACACAGTGGCCCCTCATTCCATGATCCCACTCATCACTAACCAGACTAGACATCTAGACACGAGCCAGCCTCAGGCCCTGGACACCAGGCACCCATCTGCCTAGCAGACAAACCCACCCCTTTGAGCACAGGCTCAGCCTGGCTGTGTTCCTCCTAACGCTGCGGGGCTTGGTGCCTGTGTCCTGCTGGAGAAGCGCTGCTGGGAACTGGAAAGGGACAGACCAATCAGTTCGGTTTCAGGGTAAAAGCTGGGAGAAACGCTGAGTTCCTGGCAGGTGGCCCTGATTCTGGGGGGAAAGTGTACAACTGTGTCCTGAAGGGAGTATTGATTGCTCTGATTGAGCCTGGAGTCTGGAGTGTGTGTGATCAAGGTCTGCAGAGCCTCGCCCAATCTTCGCGGCAGTTCCTGTAGCAGAGCGAGTGTGTTTGCTGTGGGAAATTCTCCATGCCTGGACAGCCTGTGACCCAGTCTCCCACCCCCGCCCCCACCTCTGTGCAGGGGCAGCCGTGTTGTCGGCCCCATTCCCTCTCCCCTGTGCTCTTTGCATAGGAAGGATGCTTCTGCTGGAGGAAGACACGGGATTTATCCCAGCACATTTCAGCGGGAACCTGCCTGGCATGCTCTCTCCTTTGTGCATTAAGCAAGATGGTTTGAGCTCCACGCAGAACTCAAAGCTGAGTTCGGCTCAGGACAGATTCCAAGAGCTGCTGAGTGCTGGGCATCTCCCTGGGAGGACATGTGGTCAGCCTGGCCGTGCTCCTAAAACCACAGATCCTGGGACTGCTCCCCCCACCATGCTTTCCTCTGGAGTGTGAGCTGGCCCAGGCGGGGGGCTGTGGGGAAAACACAGGGAGGCTCAGAGGTGGTACCTGGATAACTAGGGAATATCTCATTCCAGGCCCCCCAGGTGCAAGAGACAGAAAACCCAATGCCAACGAGCCTCAGTAGGAGATTGACCGACTCCGCTAACTGGGCAGAGTGAACAAAATCAGGGAACGCTGGATCGGGACTGCAAAAACCAATGTCAAGATCCTGTTTTCTCTGTCCATCCTGAGGTTGCATCTTCTTTGTACTGGTTAATATAACCCCAGCTCCTCCCTGAAGGTGGCTGCTGTACTGGTTTAATGACAACCCCTGTACTAGTTTATATAATGACAGTTCGTGTATTAGTTTACATATGGCAGCCCCTGAACTAGTTTATATAACGACAATCCCTATTTAGTTTATATTAAAGGCAGCCCCTGGGTTAGTTTATATAATGACAGTTCCTGCATTAGTTTATATAATCACAGTCCCTCTATTAATTTATATAACAACAGTTCCTATATTTATATGACAGGCTCTGTATTATTTCATATAATGACAATCCCTGTATTAATATATATAACGACGGTTCCTATATTGGTTGATATAACGACAGTTCCTGTATTAGTTTATATATGGAAGTCCCTAAACTAGTTTATATAATGACAGTTCCTGCATTAGGTTACATAACGACAGTCCCTGTATTAATTTATATAATGACAGTCCTGTATTTATATAACGACAGCGCTTGGACTAGTTTATATAACAACAGACTCCGTGCTAGTTTATGTAACGACAGTCCTTGTACTAGTTTATATAATTAAAGCACCTGTATTACTTTACATAACCCCGGCGCCCCCGCAGGTGGCTGCCCATTTCCAGGCCACATGCCGGGTTCAGATCCCGGAGGAAAGGGGCTCGTTCTGGGGCTGCCCACACAGCTCCCAGGACTATGATTGGACGGACATGAGTCATACGCGGGGAGCTGGGCAGTCGCAGGGCGGGACACCGGGCCCTGGCTCTTCTCACGTGCTGTCTAGGCTGTCTGAGCTCCCGTCCCGGGAAACCAGGAGCTCTCCGAGAAGCTGAGACCCCAGCCTGCTACCCTCACGAGGAAACAGTGGAGCTTCTGGTTCCCCAGGCCTCTGGACCCCAGGTTGAGACCCCGCCTAGGGAGAAGCCTGTACAGAGGGCTGAGTGGGATCAGGGCGCAGCCCCGGGGGGAAATGGGGTCTGGGACACCCCTGGCGTGGGCTTACAAGGATTCCCTGGGAAGGAGGCCATCAGGCAGGTGCTCACACTGCGGACTGGGCGTGAGCCACACAGAACCGACCCCCTGCTGGCCGCTGCACGGGTCGGTGGTGGTCAGCGGCGTGCACTGTCCTGGCCCACCTGCCACCCTAGGGACCCGCGGGTGGACGGCCTCAGGGGCGGTCAGGTGGCTGTGGCCCCAGGCCAGGGCCCGCCGGGATCGCTGCCTCCGTTCAAATGGACGCCTGGGACTCAGGAGTGCGAGGGTCTCAGGATGAGATGTCCCCCGGGGCTGTGGACCAAGTCCAGGCTGCAGGAGGACTTGCGCGTGCGGGCCCGGGACGCGACGTGCTACGACGTGCAGATCCAGGACGGGACTTGCGCTGTGGTGGTCCGGGATGCGACATGCGCCCTGCGGATCCGGGACCAGATGTGAGACGTGTGGATCCGGGACAGGACGTGCGACCTACAGATCTGACAGATGATGTGGGATGGGCTGATACAGACGCGCCGTGCGCCCCGCGTGTCTGCGAGAGGACGCAGTGCGCATCCAGAGCCCACCGTGCAGCCCCTCCTGGAACAAGGCGGGAAAGCGCCCCAGGGGCCGCGGCGTGGCGGGAAGGGGCTGTGGATGGAAACACCAGCTCCTGTGACTGTGGCTCGGAAGAGGGGCCACGGGTGAAGCTAGTGGCCATTTCAGGTGTTGAGAGTTGAGGAGGCTTGAGTAGGAGCCTCACCCGCGGAGCAGGCGGAAGGCAGGTGACGACCCGAAGGCAGGTGAAGAGCGCGCAGCAGAATCGCGCGTGTCCTGTGCTTGCCCGCGGGGTCACAGGACTGGGTGACACTCAGCCTCTGTGAGTCCGGGACTCAGGGAGGGACACAGGCTCAAGGGCCAAGTAAGAAGACAACCAAGGATGACTGAGTTAGTGGTGCTCAAGAAAGGGGAGGAAAAAAAAAGTAAAACCTTCCAGAAAGCGAGGTCGCATTAACACAGAAGGAGAAAGGGTGCGGAGGAAAACAGAGCAGAGCCACGGGGACATATATTTGAGAAACAGATGGAACAAAAATACCCTCAGGAAGAGTTAAGGAGGAAAGCATTGATGTGGAAGCAAAAGGAGGTGCAAGGTGTCTCTAGTTTGTGTTCCTCAAGAAGAGAAAAAGGAAAAAGAGAAGTAAAATACCCAGACTTGTAGTTTAAGAGAGCTTTTCTGAAATCAAAGAGAGGCTGAATCCACAGACTGCAAGGATGTTGTGTATTCCAGATAAAATCCATATGGGCTTATCAACCCCAGGGTATGTCCTAGTTTTATCAGACTTCATAGAAAAAGAAACATTTCTCCAGGTTTCAGCAGCGATAACAGCAACAAACATCAAGGCACTTTTAGGGCAAAATTCAGAGTTGCTCAGACTTTCTGGACCAAAATGAAACATTTGAAATGCAGCCATTGTGACTGGAGGAACGTGAGTGAAGGAGAGAGAGGGGGGTGTAGAATGAATTCAAAGGAGGGCAGGGCCCAAGTCACGTTAGAGATTTTAAGTTGCAAGAAGAGATTTAGGTTTTGATGTTCAGCACAGTGAGAAGGATTCAGGAGATGCTGTTGCTGGGGCCCAGGCAAGAGATGGTAGTGATGGGGGGACTAGGGTGACCGCAAGGGAGATGGGGAGAAGTGGATACATTCAGTGCATATATGGGAAGTAGATTCCGCTGGACTCGGTGACATGCTGTGTGGGGGTGGCAGCAGGGGGGAGCACAGTAGGAGAGAGCACGGGAGGGAGCAGGATTTTGAATGGAGCAATTTAGTCGTGGTGGCACCATCTTGCTGAAGTGCAGGCCAAAAGAGGAACTGTCTTGAGGGCAAAGAGTGGTTTTGGGCATGTTAAGTTTGAGATGTCAGGAGTGAGAGTAAGAGAATTAACAGGTAATACTCTCATAGGAACCTGCCAATAAGAAGGGGCACTCTTCTGATCAGGACACATGTGATTCAGTGTATACACCAGTTCTGGAATGTCCTGCTAGAAATTGTAGTGTGACATTGAGTGCGCATTATGTCGTGATGGGGAAACTCAGGACAGAGATCCGGACTGAAACGAACGTAGGGGTCATTGGGATAGGGATGATGCTCACTGCCTGAAACTGGATGACATTTCTAGGCATGTAAAAAGGAAAGTCAAGAGCTCCTAGGACCAAGCCCTTGGGGGCACATTGACATTGAGAAATCAAGAAAGGAATAGGAGTGAGCAAAGACTGAGCCAGAGGGGTAAGAAGAGAACTATTGTGAGTTAGTGTGGAAGCTAGGCAAAGGACATGTTCAGGGCAGGGTGGTCAGCTGAGTTGGGCTCTGTTAAGAGCAGTAGGATGGAGACAGAAGGAAACCATTGGTTTGGCAACAGGTCCCAGGTGGCTTTGACAAGAGTAGTTTCAGTAGGAGTGGGAATTAGGCACTTGGCTGAAGAGGGTAAAGAAATACAGGAGGTAAGGATGCAGAGATGGTCACCATAGACAGTTTGACCAGGAAGCTGTAAGAAGTAGGGTGGGAGCTGGAGAGGGAGGAGATATCCAAGAGAAGGTTATCATTTTTTAAGATGGCAGGTAAGAAGGCATGTTTGTCTGCTGGTAGGACAGATCCAGAGTAGAGGGAGAAGCTGATGCTGGTGCAGTAGAGGGGAGGGTTACCAGAGAAGGGCTTTTGAGGAGGCTGAAGGAGGTGGGGTCCAGGGCATGAGCGAAGGATTGGATGCCGCAAGGGGAAGGCACAGACCAAACATTACACCAAGAGAAGGTGGGAGGCATGGGTGCACGGGAGGGTAAATTGAAGGTTTGGTGGTGAGAAGCTGGGGAAACTACTCATTGTTTCTGTTTTTTCCATGAACTCTGAGCCCAGGTGATCAGCAGAGATTGGAGAAGAGAAGGCATGTGGGAAGCTTGAGGACAGAAGGGAAAGTGAAAGCATTGTTTGTGAGAATGGAGATGAACTTTGTCGGAGACATGCAGTGGTGCAATTTGAGATCCGAAGACTCGAATTGACAACGAGACCAGTTAGCACAGAGTGTGGGGCAGGTGCAGGTTAAGTGGGGAGCTGGATGTAAATCGAGTGAGAGCAGTGGAGGGAGGTGGGCAGGGCAGCTGGTGGTGTCTGCTGAGCATGGATCTAAGGTGAGCTGGGCAGTGAGGACACAGGGAGACATGGACAGTGAGGACTCGGTAGACCCGATGTTCTCAGGGGGACAGCGCGGCCAGACTCTGGACTGAGGGCACTACCTCCGTGGAGTGAAAGGTCCGAAGTGAAATTGTTGCAAACAAGACCCGGGGATGGAGAGGTTATTCAAGATGGCAGGGTCACAGGAGGTGGGGTGAAGGGAAAGGTGTCAAGGAACGAAGACCAACAAACGGAAAGGACCATCCACTTGTCACTTGTAATGTGTTTAAGAACAAGCGACGTGCACGCACAGTGTTGGATGTCAGGACAGCAGTGACCTGGGGGAGGAGGGGAGGACGGCGACTGGGAGGCTCGGGCGGAGGCTTGGGGGTGGGGGCTGCTGAGGTTCTGTGTCTTGATCCCGCACCGCTTGCCCGGGTGCATTTACTTTGTGAAAGTTCCTCAAGCTGTTAACTTATGATGTGTGCACTTTCCTGTTGGTTATAATTCGATATGGAATTAAACATAAACAACAAAAAGTAAAGGAATACCAAGACAGGGTTATATCAGTTATGGTGCAAATTACCCCAGCGGTCCCTTCCCCCTTCTCTCTGTTTGACTTCTTCCTACACACACCCGTGCACAAACACAGAACTGTGGACCTCCTGAATTCCTTCTGAATATTTGTTGTTTCGTTTCTTATAATTAAGTCTTTAATCAGTTTTTCATTAGTAGCATCAACAGGGGATTACATTTAAAACTGAGTATTTTTAGCATCCCAATATGCTGGGGACTTTAATTGTTCTGTTTGCAGGGTTATTTGAGAATTTATTGAATACGTCCATTAATAACCCAGCCAAGTGGCACGTCCGGTCCAGGGACCCAGGGTTAAGGTCGCTTTCTTTCAGTCCTGACTGCATGATGGTCATTAAGTGTAAAACCTCATCTGGAGATAATGTCAAGGATGTAAAGTGCAGGCCCTTTGTGAAGGGGAGGTGGGCTCCCATTGGTCCGGCAAATGTTCCTCTTTTTGTCCTTGTCCAGATGGCCCCAGAGTGGGGCCTCCCGCTCCTCCCGCTGTGTCCGCTCTCAGGGTAGACAACGGGCCCCTCTGTGTTTCCTTGAGCCCAGAGGTTCGGGCTGGAATGCTGCTCCGTGCCCAGCCTGGCGGGCACCGATGCCCGCAGGCGGCTCTGATGAGTGACATAAACCATCCCCCTCCTCCGGGGCGGAGAGGGTTCCGAGCCACAGCCGAGCTCCCTTTTCTGGAATCCAGAGTCTCCCCCACGTCCCCTGAGAGCTGGGGGCGGTCTGTGCTCCACAACAGAAGTGTCTGAGATGCACAATCCCACTCAGTTGCGCAGAGTATGATTACCTTCCTCTCTCTCGAACTGGATCCTGCTGGTCCCTAAAAGCCCCATTTCCCCCCCTTAATCTTATCATCATGATTTCTACCTTTATCAGTTTTCTCCAAGGTAACCCAATCACTTGGGTTTAAAACGTCATTTTGGAGAAAATTTCCAATCAGGATTAAGGTTTACATTCAAGTTCAAACTCCAGATCAGGCTGCTCTGTCTCAGGGCTGTTCTCTCCTCTGCTTCTCTTGGGTGTAAAAGCCTGGGGAGCTAGGGAAATAAAGCAGATAAAGCACAGGACCCCCGTTTACGTTCGATTTCCAGGCAATTTATTTTTATTATAAATATGTCCTAACAATTTCACAGAACATTTTTATACTAACAAATACGTATATTATTTGCCAAAAATGCACACTGAACGGCACATCCTTTATTTGCTGAATCAGGCCACCCTACCTCTCCCTCACTTCTCCCCCACCCCACCGACGTGGCTTCCAAACCTTCTGGCTGTGCGGGGCCGGCTCAGCCCCCTTGAGCTGGGCATCAGAGCCAGGATGATCCGAGTCAGCGTCCTCCCCTGACACAGGGAGCCTGCACTGCTCAGCTGCTGGGACGGAGGAACACTCGGGGGGAGGCAGCGAGCGGCAGAGATGGGTCAGCAGGTCAGGACATGGATCTCCCCTGCCCCGGGCTCTGCTGAAGCCCCTCTGCTGGGCGCCCCTGTGGTTGCGTCTGCCTCCCCCAGGGGGCCGTGTCCATCCTGAGCTCAGCAGCATGTTTGGGTCTCTCTGCATGGCTGGGTGGTGGGTGTGAGGTTGGGGCGCCTCTCCCAGGAGCTGCGGGGCAGACTGGCCTGGGGTGAGCAGGTCACTTTGAGAGAACAGGGAGTGGCACACCCTTGTGTTGACCTTCGGGAAGGTCACCTTCCAAAGACCACGCAGCCACTGCCCTTTGGGTTTCTCAGGAACCCGGTGGGGAGGCCCTCTGAGCCCAGGAGGTGTGTGGGGCATGGGGAGCCCATGGAGAGTGGAGACAAGACAAGACAAGGGGCGTCAGGTGGAGAAATGTCACCTTGTGGGGACGGCCTGGGTCAGGACCCCAGGGCGTGGCCAGAGGTCAAACCTGGCCGATTTCTCTTGGCCCCTGTCAAGGCTTTGCCCCTCGATGCCCCTCGATGCCCCTTGATGCCTTTATACTCAAAGCTGCCGCCTCGGACGCAGGTTTCAACCGTCGACTTTGGAACTCCGAGGTTGGGGGTGTTCACTGGGGACGCTCTAAGTGGGGATGGGTGGGGCTGAAGGAGGTGACCCGGGTCGCACAGCAACCTCACTCAGGTAGCTAGACGTGCAAGCAGTGTGCCCTGATGGACGAATGTGGTCCATGCGTAGAGTGGAACATTATTCCGAGCGACGGAGGGACGTTCCGACGCTACAACCAACAAAAACACAACTACGTCTGATTGCACTCGTGTGAGGCGCCCGAGAGTCGAACTCTCGGACACAGAGTGGGGGGTGGGAGCGGGGGGCTGGGACGTTAGTGCTCCAGTCCCCGGGGACAGCACGGTGTGGGTGGGGACGGTCACACGGCCATGTGACTACACTTCCCGCCGCTAGGGTGCACGCTCAAAACCGCGGAGGTGGTAGGTTCTGTGCTGTGCACTTGGCCGTGATTAAAAATAACTTCCAGAAGAGAACAAAAGCTGGTATTCTCGTAGGTCTCTGGAGGCATCACCTGTCTCACGTAGATGTGTGCAGGGCTTTTAATTTCATTTCTTCTCCACTTCTATCCACTTTCCAAACGTCCTACAATGAATCACTGTAATGTGCAGACAAAACGCGAGTGACACCGTGGGAGGTCACATGGGAACGTCCTCTGCTTAAAAGGCCGCGTCACGTGCCCGCCAGAGCTGCCTGGGCGGCCGGGGCCGCAGCCCGAAGTCTCTCCCTACACCGAGCGGTCAGGGGCCCTCACACACCAAGGGAGTGTGCAGGTCACACGGGAGCCCGCGTGCTGCAGCTCGGACACTCCCTGAGCGGCGCTGGTGGCCGGCGGGGACAGAAGACCACCGAGCAGGCGGGCGGCGGGCCGGCTCTCCCCACCCCACCCCCACCTGCGGCGGGTGCAGCCTCCCTCAGCCTTAGAAGCAGTGTTGAGCTGCGCTCTCGCTTCCGTCCCCTCTGAGACCCCGCAGGGGAGAGAGGCACTGGCCCAAGGTCCCAGCGAAGAGTCCCAGCTCCATTCTGCTGACCGGGCTGGCGCTGCTCGGGGGGCGGTCCTCGCGCACACAGGGCCTCACCTGGTCTAGGCCTGCGCGGCCTGTTCCACCTGCTGAGCAGACCCCGTGAGTGTCCCACCGTCTCAGGCTGCCCCAGACGCCCACACTCCGTTATGGGGCGAGTGGGTCATCGCGCACCTGTGGGAGCGGCCAGACCCACCAAGCCTCTCGAAATGCAGTTCTCAAAGCCAGTCACGCGAAGGCCTCGCCTAAATTTAAATGAATCGTCAAAACCCTTGTCCTTGAGCTACTCTCCATCAACTGAGCGGAAGTGCAGTGACCGGGGGCCGGGGGGGGCACTTCTTAAGGACCCCAGGTTACATGTCCCCTTCCCAGTCCTCAACCCACACACCGTCCTGCATGGCATTTTGCGAATGCACACCTGGCCACACACCCTACACCCACACACGTGTGCACACACAACACAGTTCTCTGCCATATGACTCAGTTTATCCAAACTGTGACAATTCCAAGGCTGAAAGGGGCCACTCTTTCTATTTACACCATGTCCACAGATGGCCACCGGCACTGTCCTGGGAGTATGTCCTTCCCCCCAAAGGGTCCTTCATAATCCGGTTCCTGCCATTTTCACCTCCTCTCCCTCTTGCATTCTAGCCATACCGGCCTCCTCCTGCTGCCTCAGGGCCTTTGCATGTGCCCTTCCTGTGACCTGAGCTACCCTCTCCTGTCCTGGCTCCTTTCTGCTCATCCTTTAGGGCTCAACTGAAGTGTCCCTGCCTGGGAAGTGCAGTCACTGCCCCTCCACATCCATCCTTCATTTCCGGCTACCTCGACGGGCTGGTTGTGTTTCCTTTCTAGCACATACCACAATTTGTAATGACCTACTGGTTTCATGTGATTATTTGTTCAGTGTAGAACTTCTGTAGACTGTGAACTCTGTGCAGAACAAATAATCCTTCTTGCCCGGTGTCCAGCACAATGCTGCCACTGGATGGATATTTGTGAGAATGTTTGAATGAGTTTGTTTCAACACCTTTCCTTTATGGGGGCAGAAACTGAGGCCCAGACAGAAGGGATCAGGTCACATCCTAAGGATCAACAAGTCTCCCTCTTTTGACCCAAAGATCCCCGTGGGTCTTTCTGCCTAAGCGTGGCCCCTCACAGACTGAGCAAGAATCTGAGCTCCTTCCCTGGAGGGCAGTGAATCCACATTGACTTGAGCAGAGCAGCCCCCCACGCATCGCCCTCTGCCCTCTGCCCGGTGTGTGTGTGTGTGTGTGTGGAGGAGGGTAGGAAATGTGGTCCCCGCCTGCACAGGACAGGCGGGGAGACAGCAGGCACTCCCTGAGGCCCGGTTCTGGTGATGGGATTTGGGGCTCAGTCCCAGCCTGACGTACTGGGTGCTGGTGAGAGACATAGCCGAGTCCCCGGAGGGCTGACTGGAATGGCAGCACGGAGCCCCGATTCAGCGCCCCCAAGCCCAAGGGCTCCTAAACCGCAGGACGTCCCATCCAATAAGCCCAGAATAGCAGGGGGGTTAATGAGCCTGTGAATGAGAGTTTATCTTGGCAGAACATGGAAGCGCAGCATGACGGCGGTGTGGAAAAGACCATTAGCGGGCATGTGGAGAGTAGAAAATCAGCGCCGCCCCCCCCCCCCCCCACTAGAGTCCCCGGAGCCGCCCCATCGCCGGTCCCTTGGGAGGCCCGCAGGTGGCCCGGAGGCACCAACCAGATTCTCGGTTGGTAGTGGCAGCAGTGACCCACTTTGGATAAGAAGCCATTTCTCTTTCCATCAACCACATCGAATCTGTCAGTTTGAGTGAACGTTCCTTCCTGCTAGTTGCTGTGTTTTAGCTAATTCTTTCCTTTTTTCGGTAACTGTACTAGTTCAGGCCCATTTCAGCAGCGAGTGACAGACTCAGTCAAACTGGCTTAAGTGAAAAAGAAAGCCTATGGACATGTGAGGAGTTTACCGTAGACCCCAGGAGTGTCTGGGTTTGCTGTCCTGTCTCTCATCTCTGTTGTTCTCCTCTGAGCGGCCGGAGCCAGGGACGGGCATTTGGTTGCTGCCTCGCCCGCCCGCGACAACAAAGCCGGCCCCTCCTGCGCCTGCTGGTCCTGCCTGCAGACATGCTGGCAGACTCGGGCCTCCAAGGAGCCCGGGACGGTTCCGTGCGGGCGAAGCTTCCTCTTTATAGATTCTGCACAAAGTCTCCTGGGGACCTGGGAGGGGAACACGGCTTCCGTGGTGCCACTGAGTCCCGCGTGGAGAGAAGTCTGTAGAAGCATGAACTGAATCTAATTTCCCAACCCCGGGCTTTCGGTAACCTACTCAAAGGAACACATGTTCCTTGATTTGCAGATTAGTGTGCTGGGATGGGTCAGGGAGCGAGGTTTTGAGAATGGGTTAAAAGTGATCTTTTGGGGTGCCTGGGTGGCTCAGACGGTTGAGCGTCTGCCTTCGGCTCAGGGCATGATCCCAGGGTCCTGGGATCGAGCCCCGCATTGGGCTCCTGGCTCAGCGGGGAGTCTGCTTCTCCCTCTCCCTCTGCCTCTCCCACTGCTCATGCTCTATCTCTGTGTCTCAAGTGAGTAAATAAAATAAAAAAAAAGTGATCTTTCAAAACATGATAACGTCAGACAAGGCTCTCACTCACTGTACAAAGTTTGTTTATAAGTGCTGGAGAGCAGCGTCTGTCCCCCAGGACACCCCAGAGACCCCCTGCTTCCCTCCACGTTCCAGACGTGGCATCCCAGACTGCACGATGATGGAATGAGTGAAGTTTTTCCCTGCAAGGGCTCCAGGGTTTTCTCATCCACCTATGAAAGCACCACGCTGTGTCCCACAGCCTGCAGGGCCCTGCATGGCATAGCCCCTGCCTGCCTCCTTGATTCAGGGCCTGCTATCCCCCTGCGGATTCTGCTGCAGCCCCTCTGACTTTCCTGCTCTTCCTTGAACACGGCAAGCTCACGTCTACCTCAGGGCCTTTGCACTTGCTGTTCTGCTTGCCTGAACACTGTTCCCACAACCCCGTCCTTCCAGTCTCAACTTGTGTCACCTCCTCAGAGAGGCCTTCCCTGACCTCCTGTCTAATGCAACCTCTGCACACCAAGTCACACTCTCATCACCCTCTTTCATTTGCTTCACATATTTGTCACTGAGATTACTTGCCTATTTGTTTAGAGTGTAGTTTCTGAGTCCACTGATTCCAGAACCAGATGCCTTCTCTGAGTGTCTGCATCACCACTTCCCGTGTGACCTTGGGAAAGTGACTTGGCCTCACTGTGCCTCAGTTTTTCATTTATCAGCTGGGGCAATGATAGCACCTACCTCAGGTGTTAGGGCATCAGTTGGCTGATTTAGTCCAGGTGAGGTGTTTAGAATAGTGTCTGGTGCATATAAGTGCTATGTAGGTGTTTACTTATATGATTACTCCTCTGTTGCTTCCCCTGCTGCTGCTCACACTACCACCACCACCACCATCACCATCACCACCACCACCACCATCACCACCATCACCATCACCATCACCACCACCACCACCACCATCACCATCATTATCATCATCACCACTATCACCACCACCACCATCACCACCACCACCACCATCACCACCACCATCACCACCATCATCACTACCCCCACCATCAGCTTCACCACCATTATCACCAACACCACCATCACCACCACCACCACCACCACCATCACCACCATCACCATCATCACCATCATCACCATCATCACCATCATCACCATCACCACCATCACCACCATCATCAGCAGCATCACCACCATCACCACCATCACCATCATCATCATCACCATCATCACCACCACCACCACCATCACCACCATCACCATCATCACCATCATCACCATCATCACCATCATCACCATCATCACCATCATCACCATCACCATCATCACCATCATCATCACCACCACCATCACCACCATCAGCAGCAGCATCACCACCATCACCATCATCACCATCACCACCATCACCACCATCATCAGCAGCATCACCACCATCACCACCATCACCATCATCATCATCACCATCATCACCACCACCACCACCATCACCACCATCACCATCATCACCATCATCACCATCACCACCACCACCACCATCACCATCACCATCACCACCATCACCACCATCACCATCATCATCATCACCATCATCACCATCATCACCACCACCACCACCATCATCACCACCATCACCATCAGCAGCATCACCACCATCAGCAGCAGCATCACCACCATGATCATCACCATCACCACCATCACTTTCACCACCACGGTCACCATCATCATCACCACCATCACCATCGTCACCGTCACCACCACCACCACCATCACCATCACCACCTTCATCACCATCATGACCACCATCATCACCATCATCATCACCATCACCATCGTCACCATCACCACCATGGTCACCACCACCACCACCACCATCATCATCATCATCATTATTTCATTACAAAAATATAAACTCAGGGAGAGCACTCTCCCCAGTGTCTAGGACGTGCCTGGCACGTGGTAGGCATGGAAGTATTTATGGAATGAATGTGGAGTTATTGAATGAATACGTGTGCAAATACTCCAGTTGCGGTGGGAGTCAGCTGCAATGCCAACATAAAGGGAATAAACTGCTGATTGCTGGAGTCTGCACGTTTTAGGATTAAAAATAAAACCACCCTTCTGCCCACTTTGGAAGCTCTTCCAGCCATGCCTGTGCTCCTGGCACCTCTGAGTCACACGGGCCTCTATGTTGCCTCATTGATTAAGTGTCCAGGCCCATTAAATGATGGATTTTACATCAATACCATCCTGCCCTGGGAGCAGGCCTGGGCAGGAGAACTCTCTAAATAAAGACATGTAATGATTGGTGTGTGACCCTGGGCAAAGGGAGGTGGGGGAGGGAGCTTCGTTTTCATTAGTGGAGGCCAGAAGAGGCCCCGCAGGAGGTGTGGGGCTGGAGCCTGTGTTGTGCTCTGAGCCAAAGAAGCCTGGCTCATAAAGCTGCCTGTGGGCTCTGCTGGGCAGCAGGTTTTTGAGTGGATTTGGGGTGAGTAGTCCTAGGCCACTCAGAGCTACAAAGGAGGATGAGAATCTCAGGCCTTGACTTTCAGCATCTGCCTGGAGGCTGCTTTGGGGCTGCCCTCCCACCACGCCCAGCAAAGGGAGGAAATCGGATGATTTGCTTATAACATTCAGCACATCAGGTTACAATGGGAATCTGGGTTCTTTAACATTAGTAACAATATTCTACTAATCCAGAAAAAAGAAAATAAGAGAAATATCTCTCTTTCATGTTGCCATCAAAATCCATCATTTATGAAGTGCTCCTTTTTATCCAGATACTTACTTTTTAAGTTGTTAATACTCTTGCACATCTTATATATCAAAAATGGAGGAGGATCTTTCCTTGGGCAGATCTTCTGTGTATTGGAAATCACATGTGCTCTCCAGAATCTCCTGTGTCCCCAGGGAGATGGTCTCCTCTGGTACAAAGTCCCCTTCACCACACGAAGATCTTCAATCCATATGTCCTGTTTCTATTTGCCCATAAAAGTTCAGAGTCGGGACTCAGTCCTAGCCCCTCTTTCCATGAAAAAAAGGAAGGGAGGGCGGAAAAAAGGGGTTTGCCCAAGATCCCCCAGCATGTCCCTGCAGCAACGGGACCCCCTCCCCCACCTGCTGCTGGTCGATCTTGCTAATTATCAGAAATGGCCCCACTTACGCTCTAATGAGGTAACCCATATGACACTTCTCTCTACCCCACCAACATTGCCTTTATGACTTTTCAGGGAAGAGTTGGTGCTGTGGAATCATTGACTCACACACACAAGTGCGGCTGTGCAACGAGGACACTGCACAGAGGTCCTCACTTTCCCTGAGTGTCCGCGACCCCAAAGGGTCCTGGGTGGAGGAGGTAGAGAAACATCTAGGTGAGCATCACAGTCAAGGTGGTGAGTCTGAAGCCGTTACTTGCATGGACCAGTGGTCAAGGTGAACACAGAGCGGTGGGACCTTGATGATCATGAACGCATGGACCCAGCATCAGTTCCACACCCTGCACCTGCCCTCACGTGTTTGCTCTGCACAAGCCCCCAGCTTGAGGATGAAGCCTCAGAGGGAGACGGCCTGACCGAGAGGGCTGGTCACTGTACATGCTGGCCGCACAGCCTCACTGCTCTCCGACCTGCTCGTCTGACCCCGGGCTCGGCATCCCTCCAGGACCACTGCCCTCCCTGGCCCCTTGGCCTATGGGTGGGGAGGACTTCTTGCCCTTGCTCAGTCCCTGGTGAGTCAAGGTTCCTGGCAGGCTCCCTGTACCCTCCCCACAGCCCTGAGGACAACGCTTTATTAAATGGTGCCTGTGAACCATCCGTGCTTACTCTCTGCCCTCAGGACCCCGACTGGGGACCCAAAGAAAGTCCGAAACATCGGAGATGAGGCTTCTCACCCTGGAGGAGCCGGGGCTCAAGGTGGGGCTCACAGACTCGCACAGTTCCTTCGTGCACACCTGATATATGGCCTGGGCTCACACCCGCCCCAGTTCCCAAACCCTCCTCTCCCTCCAAAACCACCCCCACCTCCCCCTAAAAGTGGGCTCAGAGGCGTCTGAATCTGCAAGTGGACTTTGGAGGTAAAGCTGGGACTGACCAGCACTCGCAGTAAAAAACGGCACAACTCCTGAAGGGAGGAGCCCAGAGCATCTGCAGAGACAGAGCAGATGCCAGCCTCCCGGGTGGCAGAGCTTAGAGGACGTAAGGTCCCAGTAACACCGTGCAGAGTGTTAACCACGGGGGCTCCCAGAGTCTTTCTCATGGAGCATTCAGAACAAAGATTGAGGGGACGAAGATCTGCAGTTAAAGGCTCCTGCTCCCCCGCCAGCTGTCTCTGATGCAGACGGTCTGCTAACCACAGCAGGGGAAACCCGTCGGGGTTCAGGCCAGGACCCCAGCCGGACACCGCTGGTCTCCCCGCCTTGGGCGGAGCGGGACGTCCTAGGGCCGTTAGGGCAGAGCCGTCCACCACCCGGGTTGGTAGGAGAGGCGGTGTCCTTGGGTAATACTCATATATAATGGCAAACATCCCATGAATTTATAAGTGGCGAGGACGGCTACCATCGCAGGACCTGTCCTCACGCCGTCGTATTAGCTCCGAGCGGTAAACAGCCTTGTAAAAGTCATAGCTATTTTTAGGAGGGACGGTGTCCTTGCACAAAGGCAAGAAGGATGCTTTAGAGTCAAAGCAAAACATGATCGACTGGTGAAGGCAGCCTGCGCTCCCCTCTGTCACTAAATTACTTGGCCTGACAGCGTGTCCGAGCTTTGAATTATTAAAATACAGAAATGTTGGCCCCATTGAAGTGCAGTTCCCGTAAGCTCAGTGTTGGGCAGAAAGGTCACAAAGGAAACTCCGTACAAACATGAAAAGAACCGTGGCGCAGAGGCCCAAATGTCTGGGTGCTGCGGGAGGAGGGGGCGGAGAGGGTCGGGAGGAGGGGAGGGGAGGAGGGGAGAGCAGTCCCTCGAGGCGGCGAAGCGCACGGGGCCGTGCGGAGCAGAGAACCCCGGGCCCTGCACTTGGCGGCGGAGCTTTTCCCAGCTTGGACCTGGGTTCTCATGAGGAGGTGTGCAGACGAGGGGCGGCCGTTCACGGCAGAAAGTGAAGACAGACATTTGCTCCAGCGAGGGAGTTCCAAGTGTGCACCAGCCGCATGACCCCGGGGAGAGACGAGCTCAGACGTCATTGTCCACCCCGACCGGGGGTGTCTTCCTTGCGCCCATGGTGTGTCTATCTGACCAGCGATGTCTGGGTTCCTCTGATGGAGGATGTCCGCCTGCTGCCCTTGGTGGGTCCGCCGAGGCCGGAGGAGCCTCCCTGCTTCCTCCAGTGCGTCCGCCCTGACCTGGGAGTCTCCTGGTTTCCGGGGGGTGTTGTTACTGCATGGGATGTCCACACAGGACTTGGAGATCACACTAGTCTCCGTGCTGTGTCTACACAGGCTTCCTGGGTCTCACTCCTTCTCAACTGTCCACGTGACGGTGCAGGTCCCCAGTTTTAGGTGTTTCTGAACCGAGCAGGGATGTCTCTGAGGTTCCCTGCGGTGTCTACACTCACCTGAGACATCGCATCAGTTCCAGGGTTATGTCTACACTGGCCTCATGTCTCCCTAGTCTCCTGGTGTGTCTACATTGGCCTAGGATGTTTCCCTAGTTCTCCTAGTGGGCCCACACCGACCTGGTAGTCTCCTGGTATGGACGCCTGATGGGGAAGGTCTCCCTCATTCCCCAGCTCTGTCTACACTGACCTGGTGGTCTCCCCACATCCCCTACTCTGTCTACACTGACCCCGTGGTCTCCCCACCTGCCCCCCTGTGTCTACACTGACCCGGTGGTCTCCCCACCTCCCCCACTGTATCTAAACTGACCCAGTGGTCTCCCCCTCTCCTGCTCTGTCTACACTGACCCGGTGGTCCCCCCGCTCCCTTGTTCTGTCTACACTGACCCCGTGGTCTCCCCACCTCCCCCGCTCTGTCTACACTGACCCAGTGGTCTTCCCCTCTCCTGCTCTGTCTACACTGACCCAGTGGTCTTCCCCTCTCCTGCTCTGTCTACACTGACCTGGTGGTCTCCCACCTCCCCAACTCTGGCTGCACTGACCCGGTGGTCTCCCCACCTCCCCAGCTCTGGCTGCACTGACCTGGTTGTCTCCCCACTCCCCTACTGTCTGCACTGACCCGGTGGTCTCCCCCTCCTCCGCTCTGTCTGCACTGAGCCTGCTGTGGCTCCCGAGCCCCTTGGGCCTGCACTGGCCACATGGGCTGCATCGAGGGCTGCTAGTAAACCCGCCCGGAGCAGGTGCTCAGGGCACCTCCCTGCCCACAGTCCCGCGGTTCTCAGCCAGGAGGCCGGCTCCAGTCTGTGGGCATCAGTTCAGGCCCCCTTCCCTGCCTGTGAATCTGTTTCAGACAAACTCTTACGTCAGCAAGTTAACGAGCTCACACCTGAGCCCTCGGTCAGGTGCCGACCCTCCCGCTCTCAGCTCGCTTGTCCACTGAGCGCAGGGCCGCCTGGGCTGGAGCCCCTGAGCAGAGGCAGCCTTGCTGGGGGAGAAGAGCTCTCCTCCTGGGCCCTGAGGACGAGTCTCCTGCCCCGGGGGGAGCTGCAGCGCCCGCGGGCCCTGAACTCCCACGCCGAGCCTGATGGAAGGGAAGTGAGCTGGGGACAGTGGTCCCAGTGAGAGGCCTGCCCGAGTCCCAGACGCCTCTCCCTGCATCTCAGGCCACAGCCAGGAGGCTTCAGGCCCCTTCCCACAGCCGAGGCCTCTGAGAACCCCTGCAAGGCTCCCAGGTGAGGCCCCCTAAGTGTGGACCCCTCCTAGGATGTGGACCTCTCCTTAGATGTGGACCCCTCCTAGGATGTGGAGCCCAGGTGAGGACCCCCAGTGGAGGTCCCCATGGTAAGGTTTCCCCAGGTGAGGCCCCAAAGCAAGGACCCCCCCCCGCCCCTGTGAGTTCCCCCAGTGAGGTTCCAACCAGGAGAGGCTCCCCCTTAGGTGAGGCCCTGTAAGTGAGGCTCCCTGCAGGTGAAGTCCCCCAGGTAAGGTCCCCCCAAGTGTGGACTCCCAGTTGAGGCCCCCTAAGTGAGGCTCCCTGCAGGTCAGGTCCCCCAGGTAAGGTTTCCCCAGGTGAGACCACGAAGCAAGGATCGCCCACCCCTTTGAGTTCCCCCAGTGAGGTTCTAACCAGGATAGGCTCCCCCTTAGGTGAGGCCCCCCAGTTATGGAGTCCCAGGTGAGGCCCCCTAAGTGAGGCTCCCTGCAGGTCAGGTCCCCCAGGTAAGATTCCCCCAGGCGAGGCCCCCTAAGTGAGGCTCCCTGCAGGTCAGGTCCCCCAGGTAAGGTTTCCCCAGGTGAGGCCCCAAAGCAAGGACCCCCCTGCCCCTGTGAGGTCCCCCAGTGAGGTTCCAACCAGGAGAGGCTCCCCCGCCCAGGTGAGGACCCAGGAGAGCTGCCCTCGGGGGTCTGAGCCCACGGACTTGATGGGGAGCAGGCCTGGGCCACGGGGTCTTCTGGGAGGGCGGCTGACTGCGTCCCCTGCTCTCACCCTCAGACTGTCTCTCTCTGCGTGCAGGAACGGGGCTGCGCGTGTCTGCAGAGAGGGGTCTGTACCAGCTGCTGCACCGACAGACAGAGGACACCTGGGTCCCCACAGCTCCCTGTCTTCTGTGCCCCTGTTGGACTCAGGGCCGGCTGTGGGGCAGGAAGCATGGCCCTGTGCATCGGTCACACCTGCCGAGTCCCCAGGTGAGTGGCTTTGCAATAAATGGCCCCCGAGTGTGGGTCGGGGCCTCCCAGGGGCCGCTCAGCGCCCTGCTGTGTGTCCCCTGCAGCTCAGCCCAAGGAGGAAAGCAGGTGTGTTTGCTCTGCCCTGTGGCCTTAACTGCAGGTGTGAGCAGCAGAGGGCGGGGTTGGAACGTCAGCAAGGACTAATTGAGCTCCTTTGTAAAGAGAGCGGCTCGGAGGTTTCTGGAAGGCAGAGCCGGCCTCCCGCCTCAGAGCCCAGCCTGAGATTGGAACCACAAGCTGACCTGCTTCCTAGCCCTCACCCCGTGGGGCTGCACATTCGGGGGCAGCAGAGCCCGGACCCCAGGCTGCGGATTCAGTCCTTCCCTTGCATTAGGAACGTCGGTGCAGGTTAGAGGCAACGAACCGGCAGAGAGCAAGCCCAGCGTCTGGCAGGATCCCTCTGGGCCCCAAGGGTTCCCCTCTGAGCTGCCCAGTGGAGCCCTGCCTGTGCCCAGTGTGGGCGGTGGGCAGTTTGCTCTGCCCCTGAGGCTGCAGGAGGGAGGGGGCTCTGTGGGGAGAGGCAGTAACCGAGCAGGAGTCCTGGGACACCTGTGGGCTCTGGGGCCTGAGGGGCTGTGGGGGCCTCTGGGAGCAGGGCTGGCTGGGGGCGGGGGCTCAGCTGGAGAAGACCAGACTCAGGAAAGCAGGAAGAGGGGGGTGCAGGATGGAGCAGTGTGTCTGCAGAGCTGGGCCAGCAGGGAGGTGTTTCCCACCATCCCATGGGAGGCTGCTTCACGGGGTGGTGAGCTCCCCGTCACTGGGAGGATTCAAGCAGACATGGGTGATGGGTCTGCAGTCAGGGGCTCGGTCCTCAGGGAGGGACTGGACCCGCCCGGGTCCCCGTGAGGGTTCCCTGATGATGAATGAGTGCAATGGCACCTGGGAAGCTTTAGGCCCTCCCTGCAGAGTTGGCCTCAGGGTCTGGGGTGGGGCCCGAGGATCCCCCACCGTCTCTGCAGCTGCTCCCGGGTCTGCGAGCCCCGGGTCCCGGACCCCACTCTGCAGCCAGGGCTCCAGGAGGGCAGGGGTCTGTGTCCTGGATCCTCCACCCCAGCCCTGGGGCAGGGACAGCGCCCAGCTCGGGGCGGACCCTCACTTAGCGTGTGTGGACAGACTGAACACACAGGGAGGGAGGCGCCCCTTCCCTCTGCCGGCCCCTGGGCTCTGACCCAGGAGCCCTGATCGTGGGGCTGGCGCGTCCAGCCTGTCCGACGAGCCCTGGACGGGGAGGAGGCAGCCCTCGGAGAAGCCTGGCCCCCAGCCCACGGTGGGGTCCCTCCGGAGGGGTCTTCCTCCGTGATGCCGCAGGACGTGCTGACGAGCCACCCCTCCCTGAGCAGTTGGCAGAGGGTCCGTGGTTTGAAGTCAGACTCAAATGGGAGCCTCCGTGGGCCTCAGGTGTGTTTGATGGACTGATTGTCAGGCAGGAAGGCTGGTTTCTGATTCAGGACCCCAGGTCCACCCCCGCCCCCCAGTCCCTCTGTCACACGTGGGGGAAGGGCAGGGAGGAAGCCCAGGGAGCCCTGTCCACAGGGCCGCCCCCCTTGGCCTCACCCCGTGTCAGGACGGGGACCTGGGGGCTGGGATCTGGGCGGGGCAGGTGCTCAGGTGGAGCAGGGCAGGTGCTCGGGGGGCGGAGTCTGCTCCCTGTGCTGGCGGGTGGGCGGGTGCAGAGATGGCAGGACACGGGCCAGTTCCCAGGAGGGGCCCGAGCCTCCAGGCCCTGCTGGGAGTCACAGCTGCATCCACCTGGAGGCTGTGGCAGGAGGGACCCCCAGATTCCCACGGGAGGGGATCCCAGCACCAGCTCCCAGTTGCTCACGGTGACGCCAGGGCAGCATAGAGGCTGGGACCATGTGGGCTCTGTCGACCAGGCCAGGATTTCTCCTGCTTGTAAGAGTCCTCGCAGGGGTGGGGAGAGGGGCCCTGGGGAGGGTTCTCAGGTGAGGTTCCCAGAGCACCCTTGGGTGCGTGACCGGGAGCCCTCACGGTGCACCTGAGCTTCATGCCCCAGGAACTGACTCTCCAGGAAGGGCGGGGGCGGGTGGGGGCTGTTTCCCACCTCCCTGGTGCCCAGTGCTGCCCGTGAGAGTCTCCACCCCGTGGGGAGCACCGGGGGAGGGGGGCTGTACTTGCGGTTTGCAGAGGAGACCCCAAGTGGCTGAGGATCTTTATTTAAATCAATAGGAAGCATAAAAATCAAGCTGGACATATTTCTGCTTAAGGACGAGGCATGTAAAGATTTTGGGTTATTTATTCCCTTAATTTCTCCTCAAATGCAACCATAAATCCGATTATTGAATTTTTAATGAATATTAATTTCTAAAATGAAACGTTTCTGATTTTCGTGAAAGGCCAAGGGAGGGAAGCAGAGCGCCTTTCTCAGGCTCTGGAGGCCCTGACTCCGGGGGCAGGTCCTGGATACTCCGAGCCCCCCCGGCAGCACCACCAGCTGCGTGGCCTGGGGGTCTTTAGAGGCAGGAGCCAGGCGAGGGGGCGGTGGCAGAGATGCCCCCGCTGGTCCCCTTGGATCCACCGGGCAGGCGCACTGAAGCAGGGGCTTGAGCTCCGAGCCGCAGGGGCCCGTCTGGGCCTCAGGGGTGCAGCAGGCTGGGGGCGGGGCACAAGATGCAGGAGCGAGTCTGGCCTGGGGGAGGCCCGCGCCGCTGAGCAGGAGCCCAGCGGGGCCGGGGGCTCGGGAGGAACGAGGTGAGCAGCCAGCCCCGGCCTCCGTCAGCTGGGCTGGGAACTGCCCGGTCCTCCCGGCCCAGCCTTGCTCCCCCGCCCTGGACCACGTGGCTCCCGGAGGCGCCTTCTCCCGCGGTCTGGCTGGGCTGTGGAGCCGGGAGAGCGTCAGCCTGCCCTGCAGCCCGGCCCGTGATTATCAGGCACTTAGGGACGAGGTGGGGCAGGAACCGCGTGCCTGCCTCCGCGCCGGGCTCTCCCGCCCAGCAGCATCCTCAGCAGGGCCTGATCCGTTCCCCCAGGGCACGGTGCCCTGGGGGTGTTCACTGAGCCCCCCTTGGCCTCTGGGACACGGGTCTGAGGCTCCAGGTGGCTCCGGGGGGGGGGGGCTGGGGCTGCCCAGGGGGTCCCCGTGCAGGGACCCAGGTCCCCTCGCTGGGCAGGCAGCACCAGGTCACCAGGGGAGGCAGCTGAGGGCGGAGGTCAGGGCTGCCACCCCCGGGTGGTGCGATTGGGTCTGTCCTTGCGCCTGTCTGCCCCTCAGGGTTCCCGCCTGCGAAGTGGGGGTGATAATAACCATCTCCCCAAAATGAGGCAAGGCAGGTGCGGCGAGCACCTGGCACCGGGTGTGCTCACTCAAACACAGGGTCGAACCCCAAATGAGGCTCAGGCCGCGCCCCCGATCCTGTCTGCTCAGCAGGTAGTTGAGCTCCTGACTGTAAGGACGCATTCACCTGCAGATGGAGAGTCGGGCGCCGTCCACCTTGCCGACATGTGTGCGGCTGGAAGCTCTTTAGCTCCTTCCCCAAGGGGCGCTGTCCAGCCTCCCATCAGGATGCGAGTGGTTACCCAGTGGGGCCAGTGGGGCTCCCAAGAGTTTCTTGGGCTCCTTTCTTTCAAACCCATGCTGCTCAAATCCAGGGCCATGTGGGGGTCCCCGGGGGCCCTTGTTCAAACGGAGGCTGATTCAGGCAGGGTGGAGGGGGGGACCTCAGATTTTACCTTTCTGAAGAGGTCCATCCCTCCCATCTTCTGTCCCCTGAATTCCTCAGTGGGGTTGACCCCTGACCACTGTGCCAGGACTCCTGCCCGGCCTCCTCCCTGCGGAGAGTCCCTGCACAGCCTGTGGAGGGGACCCTGAACTTGGCCAGCCTGGCTCCCAGGAACAGGGAGGCTGGGGGCCCCTGTGCCCACAGCCAGTTCTGTGGAGGGGAGAGACTGGAGTTGAGAATCTTGATTGCATCTCCTCTGGAATTCCAGGAGGTGACTCGTGGTGGCTCAGGGACGTCCTCATGACCGGCTTCCCTGTTCAAGTCCCCTTCAGTCTCCTGATGGAGTAGCTGTGTCCACCAGGGCTGGCCTGCCCTCGCCCCTCCTTGACCCCTGCCAGTCTTCCTCCTTCGCAGTCAGACCGGGGCCCGAGTCTCCGAGCCTCCGGCGGCTGCAGTGTTTGGCTAGCTTTTAATAACAGGGCTGCTTGGAGGCATTTTCATGTATTTAAGTAAAAAGTGAGTCCTTATTTTAAAATAATTAGGTTTTTAAGAAGGCGTTTTAGGTCTACAGCAAAACTGACAGGAAGGGACGGAGGTTTCCCATAGGCCCCTGACTCCGCGCACACAAGCCTCCCCGTTAGCAACATCCCCACGAGATGGGACGTCCGTTACCAGTGGACCTACGTGGACGGGTCATCGCCCCGCAGAGTCCCTGTTGGGCGGCTCGTTCGCTCCTGGTGCTGCGGGCAAACCTGTGACCGAAGGGCCGCATCACGATGGGGCCACCCGGAGTCCTCTCGCTCCCCTGGAAACCCCGGTTCGTCCTCCCAACCCCCGGGAACACGGGTCCCTTCCCTGTCGTCTCAGCTCTGCCTTTCCCGAGTGTCCTGCGGTGGGAACCAGGCAGCCGCGGCCTTTCCGGGGTGGCTACTCTCACCGGGTGGCAGGCCCCTCAGGCTCCTCCCGGCTCGCTTCCTTTCCAGCTGTACTGAGTTATAATCGGCATCGGGCGAGTGTAAGGTGTTGATCCGCAACTTACAGAACGGAGAAGCTAACCCCTCCATCTCCATCATAGCATATAATGATCATTTCTTTTGTGTGGGGAGAACATCTAAGATGTTTTAGCAACTTCTGAGTCTATAGTAAAGCATTATTAACTATAATCACTGTACTGTACCTTAGATTCCCCAGAACTTATCTGTTGTAAAACTGGAAGTTTGTGCAACATCTCCCCGATTCCCCAACCACTGAGGCGTTGGTAACCACCATCCCACTTTCTATGAGTTTGGACTTTTTAGATTCTACGTACATATTTCTCTTTCTCTGTTTGGCTGTTTCACTGAGCATAATACCTTTCATCCATGTTGCTACAAATGTCAGGGTTTCCTTCTTTCTCGTGGCTGAATAATATCCCATTGTATATATAAACCCCATTTTCTTTGTTCATCTGTTGATGGACACTCAGGCTGTTTCCATATCTTGGCTATTGCGAATAATGCTGCCGTGGACATGGGAGTGCAGATCTCTCTAAGATATCCTGTTTCATTTCCTTTGGAAGTATGCCCAAAAATGGGGCTGCTGGATCATAGGGTATTTCTGTTTTTGGAACCTCCATACTGTTTTCCAGAGTGGCTGCACCAGCTCACGTTCCCACCGACGGTGTAGGAGGGTTCCCCTTTCTCCGCATCCCCTTTCTCCACATTCCCCACATCTGTTGTTTCCTGACATGTTAATTGTAGCCATTCTGACTGGTGTGAGGTGGTATCTCATTGAGGTTTTGATGTGCATTTCCCTGATGCCGAGTGAGCTGAGCATTTCTTCATGTGTCTGTTGGCCATCTGGATGTCTTCTTTGGAGAAGTGTCTGTTCATGGCTTCTGCCCGTTCTTAAATCAGATTGTTTATGTGGTGGTTGTTATTGAGTTGGATGCTCTTTGTATATTTTGGATATTAACGCCTTATCCAGTACATGGTTTGCAAGTATTTTCTCCTGTTCTGTAAATTACCTTTCCATTCTCTTGACGGTTTCCTTTGACGTAGACCCACTGGGTTAGTTTTGGTTTTGTAGCTGTGCTTTTGGTATCCTACCCATGAAATCATCACCGAAATGAACATCAAGGAGCTTCCCCTTATGTTGTGTTCTAGGAGTCGTATGGCTTCAGGTCTTCAAGCCTTTAATCCATTTCAAGTTAATTTTCGTGAGTGCCGTATGATAGGGGTCCAGTTTCAGAAACCGGTCCTGTTGCTCGGGATGTTGACCAGTCTAGGAAGTGTGTAGCGGCACCTCACTTTGATCTGCATCTCCCTGATGACGCGTGAGGTGCAGCATCTTTCATGTGCTGACTGGCCATCCCTCTCTCTCTTGTGGGGAGGTGTCTGTTAAGGTCTTTGGCCCATTTTTAACCAAATTGGGCTGTTTCCTTACTATTGTGTTTTAAGAGTTTTTCTATTTTGGATGACAGCGCCGTATCAGACATGGTTTGTCTCCTCAATCTCTTGGCAGTGCCTTTCACGGAACAGAGGTTTCTAATTTTAATCAAGCCCAGATTATGAATTATTTCCTTCATGGGTCGTGTCCTTGGTGTCAGAGCTGAAAAGTTGTCGCCTTGCCCGAGGTCAGCTGGGTTTTCTCCTGAGTTATCTTCTAGAAACTTCAGAGTTTGCACTTCAGGCCGTTGATCCATCTTGAGTTAATTCTGTGTCTGGATTCAGTTTGTTTTTCTGTGAGGATGTCCAGCTGTTCTAGCACCATTTGTTGAAAAGACTGTCTTTGCTCCATTGTTTGCTGTTTTGTCAGAGATGAGTTCACTGTGTTTAGGTGGGTCTATTTCTGGGCTCTGTACTCTGTCCATCGATCTCTGTGTCTGTTCTCACCAACGCCACGCTGTGTTCACAGCTTGAAGTCAGGTATCATCAGTCCTATAATTTTATTCTGTCCCTTTTTTAAAAAGATTTTATTTATTTGAGACAGAGAGAGAGAGAGAAAACGAGCAGGGGGAGGGGTAGAGGGAGAGAGAATCCCAGGCAGATTCCTCAGTGAGTGTGGAGCCTGATGCTGGACTCAGTCTCACGACCCTGAGATCATGACCTGAGCCGAAGGCAGACGCTTAACCAACTGAGCCACCCAGGTGACCCTACTCTGTTCCTTTAATATCATGTTGACTATCTTGGGTTTTTTGCTTCTCTATATAACCTTTAGAATCAGTTTGTTAATATTCACAAAATAACTTGCTGGGATTTCATTGGGATTGCATTGAATCCATAGATCAATTCGGGAAGAACTGACATCTTGACGATGTTGAGTCTCACTGTTCATGACATGGAATATCTATCTAGTTGTTCAGTTTATCAGTTTTATAGTTTTTCTCATATAGATCTTGTCATATATTGTTAGTTATACCTAAATATTCCATTTTTGGGGTTGTAATGTAAATGGTGTTGGGTTTCAAATTCCCCGTTAAAAGTGAGTCATTAAATGAAAAGTGAAAACAGAAAGCGAAGCTGTCATACAGGTGTGCTGTGCGAAGCGTGGGCTGGTTTGACGGGAGGTGGTGCAGACACGGGGGTCTGCTCACGCCAACCCCCAGCCACTTGCCACGTGGTCAGCACGTCCCTAATCAGCTCCTCACCCCACTAAGCTGCCCCTGCTCCCGACTCCCTCCCCCCAGGGCTCTTCCTTGGGGCAGGAGCTCCAGGTCCACACTGTAATGGCTCTGGCTGGGCTCCCTTCTCCTCCTCCTCCCCCCTGCCCCACGCCGTGTGTTCCTTTCACTCCCCCCTCCCTCCCCCCTTTCCCTTCCTTCCCTCTTCCCTTCCTCCTCCTCTTCCTTCTCCTCCCCTTCCCTCCTTCTCCCCCCTCTTCCTCTTCTTCCTCCCCCTCCTCCCTCTCCCCTCTACCAATCCAGGCCCCCTTTAACACACCCCAGTGCTGTTGTCTCTCCCCTCGAAGGCCTTTCCCCTCTGCCTCTTGCCCATGAGATGCCCTCCAGTGGCCCAGGTAAGATGCCACCAACCAGAGGACTGGCAAGAGGGGGGAGGGAAGGAGGAGAGAGAGAGAGAGGGAGGGAGAGAAGTGGAGGGGGAGGGAAGGAGGAGAGAGAGGGAGGAGGGAGGAAGGAGGGAGAGAAGTGGAGGGGGAGGGAAGGAGGAGAGAGAGAAGTGGAGGGGGGAGGGCCTCTGAAAGCTTCTGGTCGAAGTGGCGCACGTAACTCGCTCCCACACGTATTTGGCCACAGCAAGGTCACGGGCTCGCCTGAGTGGGGCGGGGTTGGGATCCAGAATCCTGTCCCAGGAGGAGACGCTGATGAAAACAGTGGGGCCTGTCCCGGTCCCTCTGCTGAGCGAGTGTCCTTGATTGTGTCCGGGAGAGCTCTGGTTTTCCTGGTCCTGAAGTCTGATTACAGACCACAGGGCACCGCCCAGTAGATGTTCGCAGGGAGCCCCTGGGAACCTGCGCTCAGGGAGGGCAAGGAGGCTGTGAGCAGAGCGGGGGACCGGGCTGCCCTCCGGCTGAGGACACCTTCCTCAGCAGTCTCCCCAGAAACAGCTGCTCCCTGTGTCTGGAACAGGGGCTGAGAGCGAAGGGCTAGAGGTGTGGAAGGGCTGCAGGAACGGGCGGTTCTGGAGGAGAACGGGGGCCCGGGTCCGTGCCTGGGGTGGGTGGGCTCCCAGGACAAGTGCAGCCGGACTCTGCTTCCCTTTGCCCCCCTCGCTGGCCGTCCTGGCTTTGGCTACGTTGCTTCCCGTCCCCGTTGTTCCCGAGCCGTCAGTCCACCAGGAAAACCAATTCGAAGCCGAAGGAGATTAAAGGCCTTCACTGTTACCCTGTGGGCTTTTCAAACAGCGCCGGGAACAAGCGGCCGAGAGTCCACTCACATTAAACCTGAGCTGTTACTAGATACTCGGCGTCCTTTCCTCGGTAGATTTTGGGCTGTTTCTGTGGAAATACGCAGCGCTTACGGCACTTGCCCTCCGCGGTTTCTGTGCTTCTGCCCCGGCTGCGGGGTCGTCCGCATTCGCCCCCGCACTCCTTCGGGGACAGTCGTGCTGTGGATGGGCGTCCTTTGAAGGCACGTTTCACGCGGGGAAGCAGATTTGCTTCGGGGCCTCTGCGCTCAGTCTCTGGGGGAGCAGAGCAACGCGTCCCAAGGTTCCTTCCGCCGTGTGGATTTGCATCTTGGCAGTGACTAGAACAGACCTTCCAGTGGCCCGCGTCCGGGGGGTTCACCGTCTGTCCCAGTTCTCTTTCAGCCAGCAAGAGAAGTCCCGAATTCCAGCGGACTGTGGTGCGCTCAGACAGGCTGTGATCAGTCCTGGAAAGAAAACTCAAACCACAGGCTGTTGAGCGGAGTGAGCCTAATTAAGGCCTCTGAACGTAATTGCGCTCTGAAGCATCAAAAAGCAGAAATGGGGATCGGGGATGGGGCCGTTTGCGGTGACTGCAAGAGGCTGGGGGGCCCGCTGCGGGGGGCGGCCTGGCCTCCCCCAGCTCCTGTGGGTGGCGGAGGTCACCCCGGGGGGAAGGCGGTGGTTGCGCAGGTGCCTCTGATCGCGACAGAGTCGGGTCCATCCGAGGGAAGCTGGGGCGACTCGGTAGCAACATGGGAGATGCAGAAAGGAACCTGCTCATTGCTGGTCCGTCTCAGGCTCTGCAGGTCCCCCGGTGAGGGTGCTGTGCTGAGCCCGTCTGTAGCACGTGGAGATCCACGTCTTTGCTGCAATGGGGCCCTCATGTGCAAGCTGCCCCCCTCATCTGAGGCTCAGCTGGAGAAACAGGGACCTGGGCCAGGGCTGCAGGAGAAACCGCCCTTGCTGGTTGCACCGAGAGCTGCCCTGTCCTCGCGCTGTAATTCAGGAGCTATGGAGAGAAATAGCCACGCAGGTGTGACAGCCCCTGGAAAGGGACAGAGATGGTCGACTCGGAGTTAGGTGGAGGTGGGTTCCAGTCTCAGCGCCACTGCATTCAAAATGACTGTCATTTCTTTGGAAGTGATAAAACTTGAACATGCTGCCCGCACCTTTATCCTCAGAGGGCCGTGTGACCGGATGCTCACCAGGACCCGCCACGCCATCCAGAGTGAGCCGACGGCACATCAAGGGGCTGAACTGAAGGCAGAGGTGAGCCTCGCACCTTCATCAGAGGCCACTGGGGGAGGGTCCCTGACGAGAGAGGGGCTGCCAGGATGACTCCACGTACGGACGTCACGGTCACACACCCCACGGTCATCTCAGCGGTAGAAAACACTTGAACTTGGGCTGCAAGGAGACCTCCTCAACGTAGTGAAGGCCATGAGTGAGCCCACAGCTGCCGCCCTGTCAGGCAGAGGAGAGGGAGAGAGCTGTCCTCCAGGATCAGAAGCCCAGGACGGGCTGCAGCGACTTCTCTTGCACGTCCTATTGCGACCGCTGGCCAGAGCAATTAGACAAGAAAAAGAAATAATGGCAGAGAACCTGGGCAGGAAGAACCAAGGTCCCCTGTGTTCACAACAACACGGCCTTGCGTGTAGGAAACTCTAAAGGGCCAACAAAGCAAACGACCGTCAGCGCTGATTGAGGAAGGCGGCAGGACACAGATCGACATGCCAAAGTCACCCATGTTTCCACACCCTGACGACAACATTCCGAAAGGAAATGAAGAAAACACGTCCTTGTCAGATGGCACCAAAAAGAACAAGATCTTTAGAAATAAATTGGACCAAAGAGACAGAAGACGTGTGCATGGTAACTACACGGTGTTGCAGAAAGACAATGAAGAGGCGTCAATATGCGGGCAGACGTCCTGTGTTCACGGGCTGGGTGACTTGACGTTGCCGGACGGCACCGCTCCCCAAAGTGGTCTCAGGTTCGATGCCATCACTACCAAGTCCTAAAAACCCTTATTGTAGAGACAGACAAATACATTCTAAATTCCAAATGGAATTTCAAGGGACCCAGAATAGTCAAAATAAGTTTGACAAAGAGAAACAAAGTTGGAGGACTCGACTTTTGGTTTCAAAATTTACTGCAAAAACACAGCAACAGAAAAAATGTTGTTCTGGCGTAAAGCAGAAGTATAGACCAATGGAAGGGAAGAGAAAACCCAGAAATAAGCCCTCATAGACTTGGTCACATGATTTCCAACAAGGGTGCTAAGACCGTTCAGTGGCGAAAAGGTTTTTCTTTTAACGAACGCTGTTGGGAAAAGTGGATATCCACAAAAGAAAGAAGTTGGACCCTTACGTGACGCTTCATACCCAAATCAACGGAAACTGGGTCAAATACCTAAACGTAAGAGCTAAGACTGTAAAATTCTTGGACGGACACACAGGAGCAAAGATTCATGACATTGCATTTGTCAGTGATTTATTGGGTATACCACCCAAAACACAGGCAACTAGAAAACAGATAATTTGGACTTCCAGGAAATGAAAACTTTGGGGGCATCAAAGGACTCCATCAAGGGAGTTAAAAGCCCACAGAATGGGAGGAAAGATCTTCATATACCCGATAAGGGATTAATGCCCAGAACATCTACAAACACCCACAGCGCAGCAACAGAACGATCCAGTTAAGAAATGGGCAGAGAACCGGAAGAGCTCTGTCTTCAGAGAAGACCCACAACTGGCCGGTTAGCACACGACAAGCTATTCGACGTCCCTCCTGCCCAGGGGAATGCACGGGACGGTCACCGGGCTCCACAGCCATGAGCAGCGCTGTGGTCAGGACCCAGGGGCTGCGTGGTGAGGCCGTGGGAGCTGGAAGCCGTGGGCGCATTGCCGGGGGGGGCGTGTGAGACGGCGCGTCCACCACGGGAACAGCAGGGAAGTCGCGGGAAGACAAACTGGGAAACACGTGTGACCCGGCGGGCCCACTCCGGGGGTTTGCCCGAAGGCCCCGAGAGCAGGGGGTTCAGGAGGGGCTTGTACTCCGTGTGAGGGCAGCTGCGAGGTGGAAGCGACCCCATGGGGCCTCCCCAGCGTCGGGGGACACCACGGCCTTGGGGGACATCACGGCCACATGCGCCTGGGGCGGGGGGTGAGCCTGCCGGCAGGGTCAGCTCTGCAGCAGGGTCCCTCCCCTGACCCCGGCTCTGCCTGGGGGCCAGCCTCCCGCCCCTGGAAAGCAGCCACGGCCCGGGTCTGCAGATCTGGACTTTCCAAAATTAAATTCCTCTGCAGACCAGAGGCTTTTCACTCAAACAGCAATCTCTCATAATTGCTCATTTTGGGAGCTGAACAAATACTTCACAAAAGCCTGTGGATGTGATGTTAAGGGAAAAAAATTATTGCATTTCTGGGCTCCTTTTGCCAAAGGCACTAAACCCCTTTTCTTATTAGTTTTCTGCGGGCAGATTTATGTTTGCTTTCACTCTTTATTGCTGGTCTCAGTGGAACCAGGGCAGTGTGAGGAGAGTCTGTCTGTGCCGCGTGGCTCTTCAACGTGCTGCCACCGTGCGGGGTCTGGACCAGAGTCAGAGGGCAGAGGGCCGTCAGGAGACACGGAGGAGGCGTCCAGGCAGGGCTGTGGGGACCGGAGCGCGTGCGCCCCCTCGGAGGGGTCGCTGATCATCGCCAGGTGGACGGGGTCCAGCATCGCCAAGACCCCGACTGTGAGGAGCATCCAGGTATCCGCATTCTCAGGTGAGAGTTCGGGCCGCCTACAGGACGCCCTCTGCCGCCCTCCAGATCCACACGGCACCGCGTCCACCCTATTCCATCCCCGCGCCATGACCTGGGGGCCCTGTCGTCCGGGTTCCTGGCCTCAGGCCTTGTGTTCAGGCTGCACCAGGGGCAGCTCCCAGGAGACGGGGTGCGGGGAGAGAGGCTGGGGTCCTCCCTGCTGGGGACTGTGACCCCCCCCCCCCCAGGACCCAGCAGCACCGTCCCCTCCCTGCTCTGCAGGCCAGGGGTGGAAACAGCTCCCCGTGGCTCCTCTCTGGGTCTCCTGCCTCCTGTGTGGACCCTCCCTAAGGAGCCCCTTCTTTCACGCGGCGTCTCCTTTGAACCTCTGGTGTGTTTCCTGCAGGACCGGGATGACGGAGCTGTGGATTAAACAAAGAGAAGGAAAGCGTCACGAGCCCTCCCTCGTCTGACGAAGGATCCACCTCCCCCTTGATTAAAGGAACCATCTGTGCGTCCGCGTCTGACTTTGCCCCTGACCTAGCGTTCGGGACCAGAGCACAAGGTCAGACGGTGCCCACCTCTCACGCCATTGTGGCCACGGTGTGGCCCTTGTGCCCGGCCTTTCCCGCAGGCGGGCCGCGGTCTGCTGAGGCAGGCAGGGTGCAGATGGGGCGTGGGGGGCGTCTGGCCCAGGAATTCCTGGGAGGGGAGTCCTGGGGACCATGCACGAGGGGCCCAGGCCACCAGCTGGTCCCCGAGGAGAAAGGAGGCTGCTCTGGAGGACAGAAGGGGCTCGTGCTCGGCCGCCCGTTCCACGGACCCGCAGCGTCCAGCTGGGCTGCGAACCTGGCCTTGGGCCGTGGCCCCAGCGGCCAAAGCCCCGGGCAGCTCCCGGCTCTGCGGGGCCCTGGGAGCCCCTGGCAGGTGCACGGCAGGCTGGGGGCCCCTCCCGGGCTCTTCTCGTCCCGGGTGGCCCCGGACCCTCGCGCCCGGCCAGGGGTCAGGCCTGCGGTCCGAGGCGGGGGGAGCTCTCCCTCCCCGACCTGGAACCCACGCGTGGCTCCCCTCGTGAGAGGAAGCAAACCAGCGAGGGAGCATCGAAGGAAGCAGGAGGCCCGGCCTCCGGACCCCACCCGCGGCCGGCTGCTGGTTCTCTCTCGGCCCGGGCAGTTTTCCGCAGGCCGATGCCACGCGTAGGCTTTGAAACAAAAGTGGGCCACGATACACACAAAGTTCTCCTTTTAATTCCGCGTCGTCCCAGCGACTGTGGGTCCGCACGATGTTTTATTGCAGTTCGCGCTGTGCGGACGCCTCCCGGAGTCAAGTCCTGTTGTCTTACTGGAGCCTCGCGTCTGTCGCCGCCGACCCCTGCGTTCTTCTCTTTAGAAGAGCGGCTCCACATTCACGAGGACCTGGATTTAGCAGGAGGCGTACTTCACGTTGTAAAGGCTGGGGAAATGCGGGGTTGTTCTCTTTATCAGTTTGCAGTGATGAACGGGCATCCTAGCGACCTCCAGTGGAGCAGACTCTCTGTGTTTTTCTGTCAGCCCTGCCTCCGTTGTTTTGCTCATGGTTTTTATTTTAATTTAGGTGAAATTCTCGTAACAGAATTACGCAATTTAAAGGGTGCAATTCACAGACACTTAGGACAGTGCTGGCTGCTGTCACCTCCGAACATTCTCGTCTCCCCTCCATCTTCCCTCCAACCCCAGCCCCTCCCTGGCACTTACTGGTCAACTTTCCATCTCTACATCTGCGCGCTCCCAGCACCTCCTATAAATGGGATCCTACAGTAGGTGAGTTTCCGTGTCCAACTTCTTTCTCTCAAGTTTCATCCATTAGTGCTTGATTCATTTTTATGGCTGAGCAATGTCCCATCATATGGATGGACCACTTGTGAGTCCAGCCGTCGGTTGACAGACTTTGGGGATGCTTAACCAACTGAGCCACCCAGGCGCCCCACCATCTTAATAATTTTAAGTATACAATTCAGTAATATTAAGTACATTCCTATTGTTATTACCAGCATCCATCTCCAGACCTCTTTTCATCTTGCAAAACTGAATCTCTGTATACTTTAAACAGTAACTCCCGATTACCCCTTCCCCAGTCCATGGCAGTCACCATCTATTTTTTGTCTCTATAAATATTACTACTCTAGGTATCTGATATATGGAATTATTTTTTTTAAATGCCTTTGATCACATTCAGGACCTTCCTTCCATTCATAGTTTCTTGAAATTTTTGTTTTTTTTAATCGTGAAAGGCTGTAAGAATATGCCAAATGGGGGCTCCTGGGGGGCTCAGTTGGTTAAGCATCTGCCTTCGGCTCAGGTCATGATCTCAGGGTCCTGGGATCGAGTCCCGCATTGGGCTCCCTGCTTGGTGGGGAGCCTGCTTCTCCCTCTCTCTCTGCACCCCCCACCCTGGGTTGTGTGCTCTCACACTCTCTCAAACAAATCAATAAAATCTTTAAAAATAAAAGAATATGCCAAATGCTTTTTCTGCTTTGACAGATAGGATCATGATTTTTAAATTCTAATAATTATCTGTACTACATTGACTGATTTTTGTATGTTTAACCATCCTTGCATTCCTGTGATAAATACCACTTGGTCATGGTATATAATCCTTTTACTATGCTCCTGGTTAGGTTTTATAGTATTTTTTGAAGATTTTTACATCAATGTTTGTAAGGGGGATCGACCTGTAATACCCGCCCCCAGTTTAATTGAGCTGTAGTTGACATAACATTGTGTAAGTTTCAGGTGTTCAATGGGATCATTTGACACCTGTATTGTGAAATGTTTACCACAATAAGGTTATCTAACACATCCTTCACCTCTTTAATTGTCCTTTTGCTATTGTTCTTATGGAGAGAACATTAAAGCTCTACCATCATAGCAGCTTTCAAGTACCCAATACAGTATTGTTAACTTTAGTCTCATGCTGTACATTAGCTCTCAGGAATTTCTTACAATTGAAAGTTTGTACCCTTTGATCAATGTCTTCCCATGTGTGTCTCTCTCAGAGCCTGGCAACCACTATTCTACTCTGTATTTCTGTGAGTTTAAGATTCTGCATATAAGTGAGGCCACAGAGTATTTGTCACTCTCTGACTTATTTCACTGAGCATAATGCCCTCTGGGTCTATCCATCTTGTCACAAATGGCAAGATTTCCTTTTTTATTGCTGCATAATATTCCATTGTATATACATACTACATTTTCTTATCCATTCATCCATCTGTGGGCACTTAGGTTGTTTCATGACTTGGCTGTTGTGAACAATGCTGCAGTGAACAGGGGCTGCATATATCACTCCAAGATCGTGATTTCATTTTCTTCAAATACATACCCAGAACTGTTATTGCTGGATCATATTATGTAGTTGTATGTTTTTATTTTTTGAGGAACCTCTGTACTGTTTTCCGTAGTGGTTGTTCCAATTTACATTCCCACCAACAGTACACAAGAGTTCCCTTTTCTCCCTATCATGCCATTTGTTCTTGTCTTTTTTTTTTTTTTTAAAGATTTTATTTATTCATTTGACAGAGAGCACAAGCAGGGGGAGCAGTAGGGAGAGGGAGAAGCAGGCTCCCTGCTGACCAAGGAGCCTGATGCGGGACTCAATCCCAGGACCCCAGGACCATGACCTGGCCAAAGGCAGATGCTTCACCGGCTGAGCCACCCAGGTGCCCCCTCTCTTGTCTTTTTAATAATAACTATACTAACAGGTGAGGTGATATTTCATTGTAGTTTTGCTTAGCACCATTACTGATATTTAGTGATGTTGAACAACTTTTCATGTCCTTGTTGCCTTTTTATATGTTGTTTTTGCAGAAATGTCTGTTCAAGTCCTCTGCCCGTTTTTAAAATCAGATTTTTTTTCTTTGCTACTGAGATGTATGAGTTCCTTATACATTTTGATATTAACTTCTTATCAGATACATGGTTTACAATATTTTCTTCCATCCTATAGGTTGCCTTTTATTTTGTTGATGGTTCCTTTTGCTGTACAGAAGCTTTTTAGTTTGGTGTAGTCCCACTCCTTGATTACTGCTTTTGTTGATTATGCTTTTGGTATTATTCCAAAGAATCATTGCCAAGACCTATGTCAAGGAGCTTTTCCCATGTTTTCTGTTAAGAGTTTTATGGTTTTAGATATTATATTTATTATTTATTTTTTAAAGATTTTATTTATTTATTTATTTGACAGAGAGGCACAGCGAGAGAGAGGGAACACAAGCAGGGGGAGTGGGAGAGGGAGAAGCAGGCTTCCCGCGGAGCAGGAAGCCTGATGTGGGGCTCAATGCGGGGCTCGATCCCGGGACCCTGGGATCATGACCTGAGCCGAAGGCAGACGCTTAACCGACTGAGCCACCCAGGCACCCCTTAGATATTATATTTAAGTCCTAAGTCTATTTTAAGTTAATTTTTGTGAGAGTGGTAAGATAGGGGTCCAGTTTCATTCTTTTGCATGTGGATATTCTTTTCTAGTTCCTTGAGGTATAATGCTAGGTTATTTAAGATCTTTCTTTTTTCCTAATGCAGGATTTTATATCTATAAAATTCCTTCTTAGCATTGCTTTTGCTGTATCCCATACATTTTGATATGTTGTTTTTGTTTCAGTATATTTTTCATTTCCCTTTTGATTTCATTGTTGTTTCATTTCCACGGATTTATAAATTTTCCAGTTTGCCTTTTGTTGTTGATGTCCAGATCCATGCCACTGTGGTCAGGAAAGATACTTGTTATAATTTCAGTCTTTTAAAATATACTGAGACCTATTTGTGACCTAACATATGATCTACCCTGGAGAACGTTCTATGTATGTTTGAGAAGATGTGAGTTCTGCTGTTGTTAGATGGAGTTCAAGTCCAATGTGTTCTTACTGACTTACTATCTGGATAATCTAGCCATTGTTGAAAGTGCTGTATTGAGTCCCCTACTGTTACTATATTGTTTCTATTACTCCCTAAAGATCTGTGAGTACTTGCTTATGTAATTACGTACTCTGATATTTGGTGCATATATAATTGTTATATCCCCTTGATGAATTGACTCCTTTATCATTATTTAATGACCTTCTTTGTTACTGTTCTGGACTTAAAATTTATTTTGTCTTATAAAAGTAGAGCCATCTCTGCTCCCATTTGGTTTCCATTTGTGTGGAATGTGTTTTTCTATCCCTTTAATTTGAGCCTGTGTATGTCCTAGAAGTTGAAGTGAGTGTCTTACAGGCAGCGTAGTTGTTGTTGTTGTTGTTGTTGTTTGGTAAATCTATATAGTCACTCTATGCCTTCTGATTGGAGAATTTAGTCCATTTACTTTTTTTTAAAAGATTTTATTTATTTGAGAATGAGCAAGCACAAGCAGGGGGAGTGGCAGGCAGAAGGAGAAGCAGACTCCCTGCTGAGCAGGGAGCCCGATGTGGGACTCGATCCCAAGGACCCTGAGATCATGACCTGAGCCAAAGGCAGACGCTTAACGACTGAGCCACCCAGGCGCCCCTAAATCCATTTGCTTTTAACATAGTTATTGATAGGTAAGGATTTACTATTACATTTTGTTAATTGTTTCCTGGGTGTTTTGGAGCTTCTTCATTACTTTTTCTTCTCTTCCTTTCTGAATTGATAATTTTCTGCACTAGCATATGTTGATTCCCTCCACTTCATCATTTTTGGAATTTTTTTAAGTAGTCTCCACACCCGGCACAGGCTCAAACCTATGACCCTGAGGTCAAGACCCGAGCTGAGATCAAGAGTTGGACACTTAACTGACTGAGCCACCCAGGCACCCCTCCCTTCTCTTTATCTTGTGTGTAGCCTCTCTTACGTGTTTTTGTTTTGTGGCTACCCTGAGGCTTACTTGTTGCATCTTACAGATGTAAGAGTCTATTTTATGTGGGTAACGACACTGGTTGCATATAAAAACTCTACCTTAGTATTCCCACCCCACCTACATTTTGTCTTCGATGTCACACTTGTTTAATCTTTTTGCATTGTCTATCTATTAACACATTATTGTAGCTATAGCTATTTTTTTTTAAAGATTTTATTTATTTATTTGAGAGAGAGAATGAGAGACAGAGCACGAGAGGGGAGAGGGTCAGAGGGAGAAGCAGACCCCCCGCCGAGCAGGGAGCCCGATGTGGGACTCGATCCCGGGACTCCAGGATCATGACCTGAGCCGAAGGCAGTCGCCCAACCAACTGAGCCACCCAGGCGCCCTGTAGCTATAGCTATTTTTAACACTTCTGTTCTTCGGCCTTTATATGAGAGAGAAGTGGTTAGCACATACTACCACATTGCATTACTAAATCTGACTATATAATTGCCTTTGCCAGTATGCTGTTTCTTTTCATATTTTTCATGTTACTGGTTAGCATTCTTTTGTTTCATCTGACCAGCTCCTTTCAGCATTTCTTGTTAGGCAGGTCTAGTGTTGATGAAATCCCAAAGCTTTTGTTTGGCAAAGTCTGTCTTGCCTTCATTTCAGAAGGACAGCCTTGCTGGGTGAAGTATTCTGTTTTGAGCTCACTGATTTTTATTTCTGCTTGGTCCAGATGATTTTGATATTGTATTTGAAGCTCTTTATTAAATTCTTCACTTCAATCATGGTATTCTTCAGCTCCGTGATTTCTGTTTGGGTCTTTTTTTTTTTTAATGTTTTCTATTTCTTTGTTGAACTTCTTATTTTGACCTTGTATTGTCTTCCTGATTTCATTAAATTATTTATCTGTATTCTCTTGGAGCTCTCTGAGCATCTTTTTTTAAAGATTTTTATTTATTTATTTGACACAGAGAGAGGGAACACAAGCAGGGGGAGTGGGAGAGGGAGAAGCAGGCTTCCCGCTGAGCAGTGAGCCCGATGCGGGGCTCGATCCCAGGACCCTGGGACCACGACCTGAGCCGAAGGCAGACGCTTAACGACTGAGCCACCCAGGTGCCCCGCTCTCTGAGCATCTTTGTCAGGCAATCTGTGGGTCTCTATTTCTTTGGGGCGAGTTTAATGTATTCCTTTGGTGGAGTCACGTTTCCCTGATTCTTCTCATCCCTCTAGCCTTATGTGGTGTCTGTATGTTTGAATCACTGTTCCAGACTTTACAGATGGACTTCAGTAAGGAAGGGCCTTCACTTGCAGACAGGAGCATGCTGGAATGTACTGTGAGCTTCCAAATATGACGTGTGGTGGCACTGATTCCAGAATGGCATGGTGACTCGCTTGCTTATGTCAGTGGGGTCCACAGCACCAAGACCACGTGATTCTTGGTGAGTGTTGTTGGGGGATGTGTCCCCAGATGCTGTAAGGGCTGTAAGCCTCAGCAGTGCCTCCAGGTCCAACAGCTAGGGACCAGGGCAAGCAGCAGTAATGGCTGGGGCCAGTGGTATAAGCTTGGCTGTAGGGCACAGCTAGAAGTGGGGGGTGGGCAGGGACCAGGTGCAAGCTCATACTAGTGGTTAGGGGCCAAGGTATGCAGCAAGCGCCAGGAGTTACTGTGGGTACACTGGGAGCTGCAGGGGCCCCTGGCTGTCAGCATGCTCTCCCAGGGCTGGGCAGTCCCCCCCTGGGTATGCACACTGCGGTGGAGGCCAGTGAAGGGCCTCAGGCTGGCAGGGGGCCCACAGAGCAGTGCGCACCAGCCACGGGGGTTAGGCTGGTGTCTTGCACTGCTCAGCCACAGAGGCCTGGGATGGCTTCTCGTGCTCTTCCTGGGCTCTGGTTGGAGGGAGCGGGAGGAAGTGGTAAAAGACTCAGGCAGGTCATGTCAGAAATGCGAATACCCGTGTGGCAAAAGCTGGTGAAAGCTGCTGGGGTCATCTGTGAAGCAGGTCGGTGGGCACTGAAACCACTTTTTAAAAATGTGGTGTATTCACTGGTGAAGCCATCTGGTCCTGAGCTTTTCTTTTCTCAGAGGATTCATCACTGAGTCAGTCTCTTCCCTTGTTGGTCTCATCAGATTTTCTATTTCCTCTGGAGTCAGTTGTGGTTTGTGTGTTCTAGAAATTTGTCCACTTCATGTAGCGTATCTGTTGGTGTGTAGCTGTTCATGGTATTCTCTCTTGGTCCCTTTATCTCTGTAAGGGAAATAGTAATGCCCACACATTCATTTCTGATTTTTAGGCTTGAATTTTTATATGCCCAATGACTTTTAGTCCATTAAAGTCATTATCCTTTTGATGTTTGAATTAACCCACCCTGTCCAGTGAGAGCCCCATCATGCCGGTTCCTTTGTCCCGCTGACATAATTCCCTGACCCTTCGTAGCTGCCTCGCCTTATAAAACCTCAAGATGCCCCAGGCTTGTCACACACATTCCCTGCCCAGACCTGGAATCCGTTCTTCAGACCCTGAGCCCCTGCATTTGCAATCCCCTCTGCCTCGGATGCTCTCCTGTATCGCGTTTTGGTTCAGTTGACACTCACTTTAGTCTTGGATGAAATGTTACTTCCTCAGGGACACCTTCCCTACACCCCCAGATTTGGCCAAACTTCTCACTTCAGCACCTTGTATTGACCAGGAAGGGACTGGTAATGACTTGTTTAAAGTCCTGGACTGCTAATACGAACGATGATCTGAGTTTGGGCCTTTCAGGGCTGCTACGGGAAGCCTGACAAAGGCTGCAGTTAGGGAGGCAGAGCCTGTGGTCCTTGTGACGCCACTGAGCCCGACTGCAGCTGTGTCTGCGGTCCACATGTGGCCTTTCCAAGCACTCAGGCCAAAGAAAAAGAAAAAAAGAAAGAAAAAAAGAGCCCTGTTTTCTTAAGTCGGCAAGAATCACGTTTAAGTCTTGTAGCCAAGAGTCCGAACTTACAAAATTATCTTCTCCAAGCTTTTCAGGACTTTTGTCTCCACCTGTGACCAGGACAACCACACATAGTGTAATGAGCTAGTGCCATGAATAAAGGAGGTGAAGAGGTATTTGTCTCCCCCAAGCTTTAGCTGTCCCAGTGTTTTAAGGTTAGATCCTCCAGCCATTATAGACTTCCAGATGTTTCCCTGAAAAAGGACAGCCTGAAGGGAATTTAAACCCTAAATGCACAGGCAGCAGTGCAGGAAGAATTCAAACAAGTGTGTCTACACTGGTCTGGGATATCTTCCTAACTTCCTGGGTGTGTTTACTCTGATTGGGGATTTTCCTCTTGTCCCTGACTTGGGATGTCTCTTTAATTCCCTGGGTCTGTCTACACTGGCCTTGTAGATCTCCCTTGTTCCCAGTATTTCTATACTGAACTGGTATGTTTCTATAATGCCCAAAGGTTTCTTTCCTGATTTTGGATGTCTTCCTAATTCTTCACTTTGTCTAAACTAACTAATGATACCCCCCCACCCCCCACCCCACCGCCAATTCCCCAGATGTGTCTACTCTGAACAGGTTACACTCCCTGATATGTAGGTAGGTCTGCCAACTCCTGGGGTGTCTCCTATAGTCCTCAGGTATGTCTTCCCTGACCTGGCATGTCTCCCTTATTCCCCAGGTATGTCTGCCCTCACCTAGGATATCACCTAATTCCCCCATGTGTATCTACCTGTACTTGGGATGTCTCCCTAATTCCCCAGGTGTGTCTAATCTGTTACTGTATTTTTCAGAAGTTTCCACCCCGATCTGGGAGGTCTCCCTAATGCCTCCTGTGGGTCTACACTGACACAGAATGTCTCTTATTCCCTGTGTATTGTCACTGACCTGCGATATTTCCACAGTACCCCAAGGATGTCTCCTCAGACATGGGATATTTCCCTAGGTACTCAGATTTGTCCACCTTTGCCTGGCGTGTCTCCTCAATTCCCAGGCTGTGTCTACTCTGACATTGGATGTCTCCCATATTCCTTACACGTGTCCACTCTGGCCTGGGATGTTCCCCTCATTATTCAGGTGTGTCTACTACACTGACCTGGGACTTTTTTCCTTTATTTCCCAGGTGTGTCTACTTTGACCAGTGATGTCTCCCTAATTCCCTAGGTATGATTCACTGACCTGGATGTGTCCCTAAAAACCCTGAGGTGTCCACTATGTCTTATGTTTCTGTAATTACCCAGATGTGTCTACCTTGACCTGAGCGCTTCCTTAATTTTCCAGGTATGTCTACCATGTTCTGGGATGATTCTGTACTCCCTCAGGGTGTCTGCTCTGATCATGGATGGTGTCCTAATTTCTTTGAGTTTTTCCTCTGTCATGGGTAGACATCTTTTTTTTTTTTTTTTTAAGATTTTATTTATTTATTTGAGACAGAGAGAATGAGAGAGAGAGAGCACATGAGAGGGGGGAGGGTCAGAGGGAGAGGCAGACTCCCCGCCGAGCAGGGAGCCCGATGTGGGACTCGATCCAGGGACTCCAGGATCATGACCTGAGCCGAAGGCAGTCGCTTAACCAACTGAGCCACCCAGGCGCCCCTTGTCATGGGTAGACATCTTAATTCCCCAGGTGTGTCTACTCTGACCTGGATGACTCTGTAGTCCTATCTCTATATTAATCTGGGATGTCTCCCAATGTACCATGTTGTCTACACTGACCTGGGGTATATTGCAAATGTACTTGAGGTATATATATATCTGGCCTGGGATGTTTTTCCAGTTTCTAGTTGCATTTACACTGACACAGATGTCTAATTTCACAGGTTTGTCTACACTGATCTGGGATATCACTAATGACCTGGGATGTCTCTCTAATATCCCAGGTGTGTCTGCGCTGATATGGGTTGTCTTTCTAATCCCCCAGGTGTGTCTATGCTCAGGGATGTTTCAGTAATTCCCTAAATGTGTACATTTTCTAGCATGTTTTCCTGATTCCCTGGTTTGTCTATCCTGACCTGGTATGACAGTCTAATTCCCTAGTGTGTCTACTTCGATCTGAGAGGTTTTCCTAGTTTTCTAGGTCTGTTTCCTGAGCTTGGATGCCTCCATAATATTACAAGTGTCTATACTGACCTGAGTTGTTTCCTTAATTACCAAATGTATCTACTATGGCATGGGTTTTCTCCCTTATTCCCTATTTTTCTACACTGACCAGGGATATGTTTCTAATTATCAAGGTGTGTCTGCACTGACCTGTGATATATTCCTAATTCCCTGGGTTTGTACACTGTGTCCTGGGATCTTTCTTGTATTACTCAGTTTTGTCCCCCTTGAATTGGGATGACTCCTTAGTACCCAGTTTTGACTACTCTGACCTGGGCTATCTCCCTACTTCCATACATATCCCCTGACCTGGGATGTAATAGTCATAATCCAGATGTCTATAGTGACCTTACCTTTCTACATCCTTAATTATGTCTACACTGCTCTGGGATGTTTTTCTAAATACCTAGTTGTGTTACCCTGACCTGGGATATATCCTCACTTTCTCAGATTTGTCTACCCTAACCTGAGATATCTCCATAATTCCTGAGTTGTGTCAACACTGACTTGGGAAATCTCACTAATTCCCTGTGTCAACATTGACCAGGAATGTCTCCCTAACTTCCCAATGTGTGTCTACTGTGATGAAGGATGTCTCTCAAATTCCACAGGTGTTTCTACACTTTCCTAGTATGCCTCCCTAGTTCCCCATTTTGTGTATACATTGAAATGTGACATCTCTATAATTACACAGGTGTGTCCTCTCTCCTTAATTCTGTAGTTGTGTCTAATCTGGAATGTCTGTCTTATTCCAATGTATGTCTACCCTGAAGCTGGATGTCTTCCAAATTCACTGTGTCCACACTGTCCAGCAATGTCTCCCTTATTGCTCAGGCATGTCTACCCTCACTGAGGATGTCTCCCTAATTTCTCAGGTGGGTCTACAATAGCCCGGGATGGCTCCCCAATTCCCTATATGTGTGTCCTGACTTGGGATGTCTAATTCCATAGATATGTCAACACTGACTTGGGATAGCTCCCTAATTCTCCAGGTGTGTGTGCTCTGACAAGGGTTATTGATGTAATTATTCAGTTGTGTCTGCAATGAACTAGATGCCTTCCTAATTCCCTATGTGTTTACACTGACCTGTGATATATCTCTAATTTCACAGGATTGTATATGCTGGCTTTGGATGTCTCCATGATTACTCAGATGGGTCTACTCAGACTTGGGATTTCAATCTAATAACCCAAGTGTGTCTCCACTAACTTGGGATGTTGACATAAATCCCAAGTTATGTCTACCATGACCTGGGATATCTTCCTAGTTCCCAAGGTATGGAACTTAACCAGGATGTTTCCCTAATTTCTCATGTGTGTATACCCTGACCTGGCATGTCTCCATAATTCTTATGTGTCTACCATGATGTGAGATGTCAAGTTATTCCTTAACTATGTCTTCTTCAACCTTGGCTATTGTCCTAATTGCTCAGGTGTGTCTACCCAAGCATGGATGTCTACCTAATTACCCAGGTGTGTTAACTCTTACCTTGGATATTTCCATAGTGCTTCAGTTGTATCTACATTGACCCAGGTTGTTTCTCTTTTTACCCACAAGTGTCTAACACAATCTGGTTGTCTGCTTAATTCACTGGGCTTGTCCACACTGATAAAGGATGTCTAATTCCTCAGGTTTGATTACTCTGAACTGGCTTATATCCCTTCTTTTCCATATGTGTTTACCCTGTTCAGTGATGTCTTCCAAATTTTTCATGTGTCTACTGTGACATGGAGTGTCTCCCTACTTCCCCAGGTGTGTATTCACTGACCTGGGATGTCTCCCTAATTCCCTGGTAATGCCTTCGCTGAACTTGGATGACTCTTGAATTCCCTAAGAGTGTCTATATTTACCTGGGATGTCTATTGACATCCACCAAATATCTTAGGTTGTCTACCCTGACTGGGTATGTCTTCATAATAAACCAGATGTGTCTACTCTGACCTGGGATCTCTTTCTAATGTCCCAGTTTGGTCTATCTTCACTGGGGATGTTTTCCTCACTCCCTAGGTTTGTTGACTCTGATGTTATACATCTCCTCAAATCACTAGGTGCATCTTCTCTCACCTGGTATGACTTTCTATTTCCCAACTGTTGTATACACTGCCATGAGATGTCTCTCTTTTCCCCAAAATGTGTCTACTGTGACATGAAATGTTGTTGGAGTCGGCCACCAAGAGGATGTGACCACCGGTTGATGCATGAGCTAGATCCGGGCAGTTGAAGGCTCCTCATCCTCTCCCCTATCATTAGAATGTGCATTCTGCTTGCATTCTCTGCTCTGCTCCCAGAAGCTGCCTCAAGGACACAGCCTTAGATAGTGATGTGGTACTGAGACCATCTAGATGGTAATATGGGGCTGAACCCAGTTAAGGCCTCTATATAAACTTCTAGGATTTGGCAAGTGGGTGCAGAGATCTACTTGTCTAGCAGCTCCCCAGGACAAGTCTTGAATGTAAGTTCCCTTGCTTATTGAACCTGCCACCTACCAACCTGGAGTGGTCTGCTGCTTTCTTTGGTCTCTCCCTGCCCTTCATGTAGGATTGCTGGTTTCAGATTTCACCTGGGAAGCTCCCAAGGTTATAACCCTGACTCCCCAGGTGTGTCTAATGTGCCCAACTCTGACCTCGGATGTCTCCCTAGTTCTCCAGTGAGTCTACTATGACCTATGATGTTTCTTAATTCCCCCACAAGTGTGTACAGTGATCTGGGTTGTCTCCATATCTCCTCAGTTGTGTCTACTCTAATATGGGGTATCTACCTAGTTCCCCAGATGTGTCTTCTCTGACGTGGGTGTTCCTCAAATTCCCCTGATCTAGGATGTCTCTCTAATTCCCCAAGAGTATCTACCTTGACTCAGGATGGTTCCCTAATTCTCCATGTATGTCTATACTGACCTGGGATATTGCTCTAAACCCCCAAGAATGTCAGTTATGACCAAAGATGTCTCTCATTCCCAGATATGTCTACACTACTCAGAATGTCCCCTTGTTTTCTAGGTGTGTCTACTCTGACATGCTGCATCTTCATAGATCCACAGGTGTTTTTATCTTGAGTTTGGTGTCTCTTTTCCCCCAGGTGTGTTTACACTGACCTCAGATGGTCCCCTAATTCCTCAGGTGAGCCTACACTGATCTGGTCTATTTTCTCTGGTGTGCTATCTCTGACCTAGGATGTCTACATAGAACCCCAGGTGTTTTTGTTCTAACCTTGTTTTTTTCCCCTCTGTTTGTAAAAGTGTGTCTAGCCTGATGGCTCTCTAGTATCTCAAGTATGTCTACTTTCCCAAGAGTATCTACCCTGACCTGGGAGATATCCTTAGTTCCCCAGGTGTGTCTAAATTTATTTCGGTTGTCTATACCCCTTTGGGATGTCTCCCTAATTATCCAGGTATGTTTTCTCAAGAGATATCTCCTTAATTCTAATGGTGTATCTACTCAAAACTCATGTGTCTCCCTATGTCGCTGGATTTTCTAATCTGACCTGAAATTGAGGCATGTCTAAACTGGTGTGGGATATATCTAATTCTTAGATGTGTTGACTCTGTAATAGTTTGCCTTTATAATTCTGTAATAGTGTCTATCCTGACCAGTGTCTCTCTAGATGCCCATGTGTGTCTTGTCTGACTTGGGATAACTGCCTAATAGTGCAAGTATATCTAAACCGAAATGGGTTATCTTCCTAAGTCCCCATGTGTGTCTACACTACCTCAGATGTCTCCATAATAAAGTAGGCATGTCTACACTGGAACTACCTTCTAATTTCCCATGGATGTCTACTCTGACTTTGATGTCTCCAACGTATCCCAAGTGTGTTTATACTGTCCTCAGATATTTCACTAATACCCCAGGTGTGTCTATTCTGACATGGGATATTTCTTTACCTTCCACAAATGTCGTCTAACCTGAGACATCTTCCTAATTAAGCGTGTCTACACAGAACTGAGATGCTTCCCTACTTCTCAAGATATGACACTGGCATGGGATGTTTTCTTATTTCCACAGTTCTGTATACACTGACATGGGATGTATCCTTAATACCTGAAGTGTGTCTTCACTGACCTGGGATATCTCCCTAATTGCCCAGGTGTCCCTTTCAAACCTGGGATAACTCCATATACATCAGATATGTTTACTTTGACCTGGCATGTCTTCCTAACTCCCCAGTTGTGTCTATGCTACCTGGGTTATCTCCCTAATTCCTTGGTGTGTCAACACTGTCATTCAGTGTTTCATATCTCCGTCTTTTAGCATGATTTGGGATTCTCCTAAGTCCCCATGTGTGTCTACTCTAACACAAATATTTCACAAACTCAGCTTGTGAGACTACACTTAGAATTCTTATTAATTTCACAGATGCATCTTCTGTGACCTAGGGCGTATCTCTAATTCCTGAGTGGATCTTCTTTGCTCTTACTCATCTTCTTATTTCCCCAGGTCTATGCACCTGGGATGTCTCTATAAATTACCAGGAGCATCTACAATGACCTTGGATGCATCCTTAATTCCCCAGCTCTGTCTACGCAGACCTGTGTAGTCTCCCTAATTCCCAGTTGTGTCTGCAGACCTTACATGTCTTCCTTTTCCCCCAGGTGTGACTACGCTGTCCTGGGATATCTCTCTAATTTCCTAGCTTTGCCTACGCTGACCTGGCATGTGTCTAAGACTGCAGATGTGACTACTCTGACCTAGGATGTCACTTTATTCCCTAGGTGTTTCTACTCTACCTGTGATGTCTTCCTATTTCCCCAATTTTGTTGATCCTGACATTGGTGGTCTCTTTAATTACACTAGTATATCTACTCTGATCTAATGATGTTTCCCTAATTCCACTGGTATGTCTACACTGAAAGATGATGTCTACTCTTACCTGGCATGTCTCCTTAATTTCCCATATGTCTCTACTCAGACATTGGATGTCTCTTTAAATCTCCATGTGTGTCTACTCTGACCTGGAATGTCTAATTTCCCAGAAGGGTCTACACTGACCTTGGATTTTTTCCTATTTCCCCTGGTATGTCTCATATGACCAGAGATGTCTCCTTTAATCCACTGGTGTGTCTGTTGTAACCTGGATTGTCTCCGTAATTCCCAAAGTGTATCTCCACTGACCTTGAAATACTATTTCCCAAGGTGTCTACACAGACCTGGGATGTCTCCCTGAATCTTAATGTGGGTCTATTATGAGTTGGCATGTCTACTTGTTCCCCAGGACTGTATATCTTGACCTGGTGTGTATCCATAATTCCACAGGTATGTATACACTGACCTGTGATGTCTTCATAATTTCTTAGGTGTGTCTACTCTGGCCTGTATCTTACTAATTCTGGGTAAACCAGTGCTCTTACATGGGATGTCTCCTTACCTTGGCTTGGGTTGTCTCTCTTTTTCCTCATGTTTGTCTATCCTGACCTGGGATGTATCTCCAATATCCCAGGGGTGTCTTCCTTAACCTAGGATGACTCCCTAATCCCCAGATGTTTCTACCCTCACTTTGGATTTATTCATAATAACTCAAGTGTATCTATACTGAAATGAGATTACCTTCTAATTCTTCATGTATATTTACTTTCATCTGGAATATCTCCCTAATTCATACATACAGGTATGTCCACCCTGACTTAAGATCTAATTCCCCAGGTGTGTCTGCTCTGGCCTGGTATGTACTCAGTTTCCCAGGTGTGTCTACACTGACACAGGAAGTCTCATGAATTCCCAATTGTGTCATCTTTTACATGGTATGTCTCCCTACCCAGACCTGAGTTGACTCCCTTATTCTCCAAGAGCATCTTCCCTGAGTTGGTCTTCTCAACAGTGCCCCAGCAGTAGCACTGGGATATATACCTAATTCCCTAATGAATCTAAGCTGACCTGAGATGTGTCCCTGCCTCACCAGGTGTGACTATTTTACTTAGGATTTTACTCTATTTCTCTAGTAGTGTCTTCTCTGAATTGTGATGTCTCTCTAATTCCTCACATGAGATGTCTTTTGTCTTGCATAGGATGTCTATTTCCTTAGGTATGTCTTCTTTGACCTCGGTGGCCTCCATACTAACCCAGGTGTGTCTATATTTAATTTTCCAGGGGGGTCTCCACTGGCCTTAGATGACCTCCAATTCCCAAGTCATGTCTACACTGATTTTGCAAGTATACTTTTTCTTCAAGGGTCTGTTATGACCTGGTATACTACCTAATTTTCCAGTGGCATCTCCCTTGACCTGGTGTGTCTCCATGATCCTTTAGGTGTATCTACATGGATATGTAATGCCTCCATAATTTTCCAGGGGTGTCTTCTCTGACTTCGAGGTATCCCTATGTGTTTGTCTTATCTGGAATGTCTTTCTTGTTCACCAGGTATCTCTACTGTAATGTGGAATGTTTCCTAATTCAACAAGTATATCTACCCTGACCTCGGATGTATCCCAAATTCCTCAGGTGTGTCTACCCTGACCTGGGATATTTCCATAATTGCCTAAGTGTGTCTACACTAACCTTGGATAGTTCCTTAATTCTTCAGGTGTGTTTACCCTGATTTTGGATGTCTGCCAACTTCTCAGGTTTGTCTGCACTAAATTGGGACATTTCTCTAATTGTCCAGGCATGTCTACTCTGACCCAGGATATCTCTCTATTCCCTAGGTAGATCTACACTTAATTGGGCTTCTTCCCTAACCCCCAACGTTCGTCTACTTGAACTTGATAGGTCTCCCAAGTTCCCCAGGTGAGTCGACACTGACCTGGAGTGTTCCCCAATTCCCCAGTTTTGAGAATACTGACCTGGAATGTCTCCTTAATTCACAAGGTGCTTCTACTTTGACCTGGGATTGCCTCTAGTCACTAGGGGTGTCTGTCCTAAACTTGGATGATCTCTAGTTGTCCAGGTGTTTCCGTAGTAACCTTGGATGTCTCCCTAATTCCTCAGGTATGTCTAAACTGACTGGAGATGACCTAAGAAATTATGAAGGTGTCTGTCCTGGCTTGGGATGCCACTCTAATTTCCAGGTACATCTTCACTGGAATGACTCCCTATTTCCCCAGATATGTCTTCTCTGTATCATTCCAATTTTAGTATATGTGCTGCCAAAGCGAGCACTTCCCAGATATGTCAACCCTGGGATGTTTAACTCCCTATTTGTATCTATTCTGACCTAGAATGTCCTATTACTATCCCAGGTAGGTCTTCACTGACAAGACTCCTTAATTCCCCAGGTGTTCCTACACTTACCTGAGATGTCTAATTCTCCAGGTATGTTTACACCGAACTGGAACTTTTCACTAATTCCTCAGGTTTGTCCTAATTTTGGATGTATGTTTAATTATGCTAGTGTGTCACAGTGATCTGTGAGTTCTCATTATCTTCCAAGTGTGTCTTTCCTGACAAGGAATGTCTTCTCTGTTCTCCTGAAATGTCAACCATGATCAGGGATGTCCCTAACTCCCCAGGCGTTGGGTTTTCTCCCTAATTCACAAAATGTGTCTGCCCTTACCTGGCATATATATATGTGTGTGTGTGTGTGTGTGTGTATATATACACATATATTATTATTATTTGGTCTTTTGAGAGAGAGTATGAGTGTACACAAGAGCTGTGGGGTGGGGGTTGAGGGGGAGAGAGAGAATCTCAAGCAGGATCCACACCCAGTGCAGAGCCTGATGCAGGATGCAATCTCATGACCTGAGCCAAAATCAAGAGTCAGATGCTTAACTGACTGAGCCACCCAGATGCTCCTGGCATGTATCTTTATTTTCTTATATGCTTCTACTCTGATCTCATTGGTCTCTCTAAATCTCCAGGTGTGTCTACACTGACCTGGGAGGTCTTCCTCAGGTGTGTCTACTCTGACCAGAGGTGTCTCCTAGGTGGGTCTACATTGAATTGGCATATCTCCCTAATGTCTACATTGTTGTGGGATCTCCCTTATTCCTATGAGTTTCTATCCTGACTTGGGATGTCTGACTTCCCAAGGTGTGTGTACTCTGACCTTTGAGGTCTTGCTAATTTTCCTGTCTTGTCATCACTGACTTGGGATGTCTCCCTAATTCCCAAGCTGTGCCTACCTTGATCTTGGATGTCTAATTCCACAAGTTTGTCACTTCTTGCCTAGGATGTCTCCCTCAGTCTCCAGGGATGTCCACCTTATTGTAGGATGTCAGCTCTCCATGTCAGCCCAGATCTGTGCTGTCTCCCTGTTTCATCTGGTGTGTCTACACTAACCTGCAATGTCTCATTTTGTAGGTGTATCTACTAGAAAAATAAAATTCAGAGAGCTTTGAGATGAATATTTTATTGAGTGAGAAACAAGCATTTTGGAAACAAACTGAAAGTGTTAAGAAACTGCTCTAGGCTGTTACACATTCATGCTTTATAAACTGTAAGTACATCATTTTCCATTGTGATTTGTTATTAGTAATTTACATTCCTTTTCATTACATCAGCTTACTTGATTTTAGCTGATTAGCATATCATGCTGACATGAATCAAGCTTAAGTTTTGTTTAAAATCAGAGTCAGTATTTTTGGAATTGAGACAGTTTTAAGATCTGGTTAAGTGACCATGAGTCTTCGGTCTAGGGGCATATCGAAACTGTGGTCTCTATTTCATTTTTAAAAAAAACATTCCCTTCCTTTTGATCATTCTCTCAGTTGAACTGAGAGTGGCTGACTATTTAGCATTACTCTTGGTTATGGGCCTTCTTTGGACCTGAAGATAGTGAATCAATCTCATTAGGTTCTTCTGATAATTCCTTGTTCAGTATGCATGGCGATCATTTGATTAGTCAGTGTTTACTGAAAAGTACTGAAGACTTGTGAGAAGATATAATACACAGGGGTATTATTAACATGAGTAACAGGAGTATAATATCAAATGTTTGAATATACCCCAAATCCAAGATGCCAACTTACAAGCCAATCTGCATTGTTTTTCATAATGTGTAATTGGGTTTCAGTTTTTTTTCTGAGTTATTTATATAAGCAAAACATGTACTAGCAATGACATTTTTATTGTAATTGTAGACATTATGCGATAGGATCACTTCTAAGGAATTTCAAGTGTTTTTTTTAGACACACCCAGGGAATTTTGCAGTGATATCTTATAAAGGTAGGTGCTCCTGGGCAACTAGATCAAAATCCCAGGTTAGAATAGAAGCACTTTGGGAATTAGACATTCCAATCAGTCTAGACACATTAGGGAATTAGGCAGATATACCAGGTCAGAGTAGACACACCCATGTTACAGGGAAACATCACTGGTCAAGGGAGACAGATCAGGGGAATAAGGTCCACCTCCCAGGTAGGAGTAGTAATATTAGGGCTCAGAGAGAAATTCTAGGTCAGGGTGGACATCTGGGATGTGGGAATTATCCTGGGTGTATTTGAGAATATATGAAGACATCAATATGGAGACATCCCCCATGAGTGTGGACATTTATAACAAAGGTCAGAATAGACACACCTGGGAAATTAGGTAGACATCCTCAACTGTAGACAGTCCTGAGTAGAGAGACAGTTCAGATAAGAGTAGTCACACCTGGGGAAAAGATATCCCAGGTAAATGTACACACAACTGACTATTAAGGCAACATCCAGGTTTAGGTTATATACACTGGGGTAAGTAAGGATACATCCCTGATCAGAGTAGATAGAGTTGGGGAATTAAAGACCTACAAGTTAAGAGAACACACACCTGGGGAAACAGACTTCCTAAGTTAGTATAGAAATACTTGAGGAATCAAGGTGACATCCTAGGTCATATGTCTCTGTTTCCCCAGGGAAAGATACTTTTAAGTCAGCAGAGACACAATCCAGGACATTAGGGAAAAATCCATAGTCAAAAGAGATACATCTCTTTTAGAATAAAGTAGATGTCTCCTATTTCAGATAAGAGAAGAAACCTCTATGGAAAGAGGGAGAGATTCCAGATCAGGCTACACACAATAGTCACTATCAGGAAAGACCTATGTGGGTAACTGGGGAGAGATCCCAAGCCAGGCTGACAAATCTGGTGAATTAAAGACTCATTGCAATCAGGATAGACACACCTAGGGTCTTAGAGACATCACAAATCAGAATAGACCTACCTGGAGAAATAGGGAGACATCTCAGGTCATTGTGGACACAACTTTGGTCAAGGTAGATTACCTGGGGGGAAATAGAGAGTCATAAGTGAACTATATAGACACAGCTTGGTAACTAGGGAGACATCCTGGATACAACTGGGAATAAAAGAAAGACAGTCCAGGTTAGATCAAGGTAGGCACAACTGGGGAACCAGGAAGACCTCCCTAGTCAGAGTATACACACTTGAGGTACTAGACATTCCAGGTCATAGTAGACATACTAGGTAGACACAGCAGGTCAAGTGTAGACATCAGGAGAATGAGGGAAACATCCCAGGTTAGTGTAGCCATACCTGCAGTATTAGAAAGACATCCAATGTTGAGGTAGACACAACTGGGAATCTATGGAATCATATTAGGTTAGTGCTGACACACTTGGGGAGTTAAGACAGCTCAGGTCAGTGCAGACATAATTGGTATACCACTTTTGGTAGACACATATGGGTAATTAGTAAACAATCCAGGTTAGTTTAGATACATCTCAGGAATTATGGAGACACCGAAGCTCAGGGTAGACAGACCTGTGGAATTAAGGAGATGTGCCAAGTCAGGATACAACAAAGCAAAGAGGGAGACTTCCAGAGTGGTACAGATAAGCCCCTGTTTTAATGAGACATCCCAAGTCAGTGGACACACACTTGAGGAATTACACATCCCAGGTCAGTGTACATACACCTAAAGAATTAGACAAACTAGGTCATTAATAAAAACAACTGGGATTAGAGATTCACTCATGCCCATGTGGACACGACTGGGCTATAAGCGGATATACCAGATCAGAGAAGATATATTATCTCTGAAAATTCCTAGATGTAAGGTTAGGGTGGACACACTTGGAGAATGAAGAAAACATTTCAGGTCAGGGTAGAAACACCTGCGGAGTTAGGGGGATATCCAAGGTCATTGAAGATACATTTGGTGAATTAGGGATACATCCCAGATCAGTCACAACTGATGATAAGGTAGGCATCTCAGGTCAGAGTAAAAAGATGTAAGATCAAGGTAGAAACAGCTGGGAATTAGACATTCCTGGTCAATAAAGACAAACCTGGGTGATTTTTTTTTTAAGATTTTATTTATTTATTTGAGAGAGAGAGAACGAGAGACAGCATGAGAGGAAGGAGGGTCAGAGGGAGAAGCAGACTCTCTGCCGAGCAGGGAGCCCGATGTGGGACTCGATCCCGGGACTCCAGGATCATGACCTGAGCCGAAGGCAGTCGCTTAACCAACTGAGCCACCCAGGCACCCAAACCTGGGTGATTAGGGAGACATCCTCCCCTTCCAGTGTTAGCACACTGGATTAGGAATACATTTCTAAGTACTTATCAGAGTAGAGACACTTACAGAACTAGAGAAACACCCCAGGTCTGTGTATTTCAAAGACCTCACTGGTTAGGGTATATACTCATACAGAACAAGGGTCACATCCCAGAGTAAATACACCCAGGGAATTAGGGAGTGATCTCCCATCACAGTAAACACATTTGGGGAATATGGGAAACATGAAAGGTTAGTGTGATTAGGGAGACTTCCAAGTTCATGGTAGACACACCTTAGGAATTAGGAATAACCTGGAATAACACACCTGGGGAAATAGGGAAACATCCCAGGTCAGAAGGCACAGCTGGGGAAATAGAGTGATAACCACGTCAGTGTAGACTAACCTATGGGAGATATACCACTTCAGCATAGATGTGGTATTAGAGAGATATCCTTGATAAGGGTAGACATACATGGCAAATTAGAGTCATCCAAGTGCAGGGTAGACCACCTGGGGAATTAGGACATCCTAGGACAGGGTAGAAAACCCTGCAAAACAGGGTGACATCAAAGGTCACTGTACAAATACTCATGGAATTAGGGAGCTATCCAGTATAAGAGTAAACACCACAGATATTAGATATCACAGGTCAGAGTAAACATGCCTGAGGAATAAGGGAGCCACCCAGAGTCAGGTTAGGGATACCTTAGGTATTACAGGGACATCATAGGCCAGAGTAGACATGCCTGAGGAATTAGACATTCAATTCAGAGCAAACACGAGACACCCTACGTCAGTGTAGACACATCTGGGGAAATAGACATCCCAAGTCAGTGTAGAAACACAGGGTCATTTATGAAGACATCCAAGTTCAGGGTAGACACCTTGGAAATTACAGGGACAAGCCAGGGTTCACACACTTGGAGAAATATTGGGACAAATCATTTTAGAATCGACACACCTAGGAAATTAGGTAGATTTCCAGGTCAGTGTATACACACAGGATAATTAGATAAATACCCCAAGTGTAGACCTACATGGAGTTTAGCAAGACAACCCAAGACAAAGCAGGCACACACTGGGAATTAGAAAAATCCCAGTTTGTACTAGATTCAGCTTTGGTGTTAGGGCTTTATCTCATGTCAGTGTAGACACATTTGGGGAATGAGGGAGATATCCTATTTAGGGTTGAAACTCTTGTGGAATAAGGGAAACTTCACAGATCAGTATACACAAACCTGGGGAATAAGGGATACACCCCAGTTTAGGGTAGACATGCTTGGATTAGGGAGATATCCCAGGATAGGATAGACATACTTGGGTAATTAGGGAGATAATCCAGGACAGAGTAGACCCACTAGGGGAATTATGAGGACATAGATTAGACACAACTAGGGGACTAGGAAGATATTCCAGCTCAGTGTAGATACCTCTGCATATCCCAGGAGACATCCCATGTCAAAGTAGACATACTTGGAGAGCTAGGGGGATCTCAGGTCAGAGTAGATTACTTGAGGTATTAGAGAGACATCCATGTTCAGAGTTCACTCTTTTGGAGGAGTTAGATTCTAGGTCAGGATTAACACACCTGTGGAACTATGGACACATCCCAGGTCAGAGGAGACATACCTGGAGATTCAGGGGAATTCCTTGATCAGTGTAGACCCAGGGGAAAATTGGCAGACTTGCAACATCAGGGCAGTCAGACCTAGGGAGTTGGGGAGACACTCAAGGTCAGTGTAGGCCCCCCTGGAGAACTGGGAGACACCCACTGTCAGAGTATACGCACCCTAGGGGATGAGGGAAATATACCAGATCAGGTTGGACACAACTCGGGAGCTTTGGAGAAATCCCAGCTCAGGTATACTTACCCGAGGAATCTGAGATATAATCTAGAGCAGGGTCGACACACTTGGGGAAAAAGAACTACGGCTATAGCTTATGTCGGTGTTGTTCAAGTAACCAGATTAGGTCCAAAATGGAGTTGCTAATGTTAACCCTATGTCAGCAAACCAAAACTTAAGTTTCTATGTTTTGCTCTCCTAGAAAAGGAGGGTCTAGGTCAACCAATAAGCACTTCCCTGCTCAGCACAAGTTAGATGACCTGCCCCAGGACTTCCCTGTGCCCCACATAAGAAGAGTAACCATGCTTACCCATCAGCAAATGCCCAGCATAACTTCCTGTTCCTGCTTACTTCTCTTACCTTGTACAGATCTTCGGCGCTTCTTTTTATCTGCTAGATTAGGTGCTGTCAGATTCATGAATCACTAAATAAAAGCCAACTAGGTCCATAAATTGACTGGAAAAATTTCTTTGAACAGGTCTGATGAGAAGGATGGGATCCAGAGAAGACTGCTAATGGCTTTGGGGACAAGAATCACAGGTGCTGGTACCTGCTGAACTCTTTGAGTTCTTGGTCTTTCTCATGTCTCCACAGGCCATGGGTAAGTTCCTCTTGTATATGAGCTTTGCATTTGAGCTGCCTGGTCTAATGGCCTTTTTTAGTCCAGTATTTAGCAGGTCAGCTTGAGCTGGCAGATGGTTCCATTTGGAACCTGAAGTCCCTAGCCCTGTGTTAGTCCACAGTCTTGATTTATTGGGTTCTGCTGGTTAGTCCATAGTTCCACTTTGGGAGCTACTGGTTTTGTTGGTGTGAAGCAAAAGTGACAAATTTGTCAAACAGAAACCAAAGGACACATGGGACCCTAAGGTTCTGAAGAATCGAATGATCCGTCTTCTCATACCCCAGCTCTTGTTCTGGATGTTGTACATATTTGCAGAAATGGCAACATATCACTAAGAATAATCTTGAATTACAGTAGCCACAGTAGGAAGATTTTAACTTCGATAAGCTTATCCATTTACAAGGTGCCCTAGAGGGAAAGCGGTCTCAGCCAAGAACTCACTATAAAAGGTAGAAGGAAAATTAATTTTTCCTTTTCGACAGTTTCTGGTGACCCAGATGGGACCCACTGGGACACCTCACTTGCTCTGGAGCCTGCAGACAGGATACTGAGGAACCTGGCAGAAGCTGGCAAAGAGAGTTAGGTAAAATTTCATGTTGTTTCTTCCTTTCCAAATCCAGACTCTTGTGAATTTGGTTTTGGGATACCCACTGGTTGTTGATTCTTTCACTCCCAGGGGCAGCTATTGCTTTCCTGTTTGTCTTGCTTTGTGTCCTGGGAATTTGGCTCGGCTTTCTGCCTGCCTGTCTGTTCTTGCATGTGCAGGCCCCTCAACTGTCAGGTTAGGGTCCTGAGAAGATGGTTGGACTGAGCTGTGGGTTGTACCCCATTTGTCGCTAACATCCTACTGACTGTTGCCAGCTCTCAGGGGAACTGTCTTTATGTTGCCTGTATTTGGGAGTGGTTCTGGATCTTGGGAAGACTGTATCTTTTGCACCCTCTTAGGAGATGCATTGTTAGGCCACAGATACGTCCTAAAAGACTTACTGGTTTTGGTTGAGTAACTTGACTGATATACTTGGGGTTTAAAAAGAAGAAAAAAAGAGTGCAATACTGCCACGAATATTTACTATTTGTCTCAGCTAAAACCTGCAAATAAGATATTTGAAAGGATTTTTATAATGAACTCCAGGGTCAGAAGTTGGTCAAATTGGAAGCCATGGTAATCAGACAAAAGGAAGGAATCAAAGGCATCCAGTTTGGTCAGGAAGAAGACACTATATAGAGAAAACCTTAAAGACGCCACCAAAACAGTATTAGAACTGATAAGTGAATTTGGTAAAGGTGCAGGATACATATACTAATAATGAAGCAACAGAAAGAGAAATTCAGAAAGAAATCCCATTTACAACTGTATCAAAGATATTGCCCAGGAATAAACTTAATCAAGGAGGTGAAAAACCTACACTCTGAAAACTAAAACACATTGATGAAAGATATTGAAGAGTACACAAATAAGCAGAAAGACATTCCATACTCATGGATTGGAAGAATATTGTTAAAATGTCCATATTACCCAAAGCAATCTGCAGATTTAATGTACTCCCTACCAAAATATCAAAATTTTTCACAGAACTAGAACAAACAATCCTAAAATTTGTATGGAACCACAGAGGACGTTGAATAGCCAAAACATTCTTGAAAAACAAAGCTGAAGGTATCAAATTTCCAGATTTCAAGTTATACTACAAAGCTGTAGTAATCAAAACAATGTGGTACTGGCACAAAAATAGGCATAAACATCAATGGGATAGAAAGCCCAGAAATAAACCCACGTTTGTATGGTCAATTAATCTTTGTCAAAGGAGGAAAGAATATGCAATAGGAAAAAGTCTCTTCAACAAATGGTGTTGGGCAAACTGGACAGATACATGCAAAAGATGGGCCACTTTCTTACGCCATACACAAAGATAAATTCAAAATGGATTAAGGACCTAAATGTGAGACGTGAAACCATAAAAATCCTAGAAGAGAGCACAGGCAATAATTTCTCCAATATCGGCCACAGCAACTTTTTTCTAGGTATGTCTCCTGAAGCAAAGGAAATATAAGCAAAAATAAATATCGGGACTTCATTAAATAAAAGCCTTCTGCACAGCGAAGGAAACAATCAATAAAACTAAAAGACAACCTTACAGAATGGAAGATGTTTGCAAATGACATATACAATTAAGGGTTAGTATCCAAAATATATAAAGAACTGATACAACTCAACACCCAAAAACCAAATAATCCAATTTAAAATTGGGCAGAGGACATGAACAGATATTTCTGCAAAGAAGACATCCAGATGGCCAACAGACACATGAGAAGATGCTCAACATCACTCATCAGGGAAATGCAAATCAAAACTGAGATATCTCACAACAGGATGGTTAAAATCAAAACCACAGGAAACAAGTGTTGGTGAGGATGCGGAGAAAGGGGAACCCTCTTACATTCACTGTTGGTGGGAATGCAAGCTGGTACAGCCACTCTGGAAAACAGTATGGAGGTTCCTCAAAAAGTTAAAAATGGAACTACTCTACAATCTAGTAATCACACTACTGGGTATTTACCCCAAAAATAAACAAAACACTAATTCACAGGGATATATGTACCCCAATGTTTATAACAGCATTATTTATAATAAATGATGGAAGCAGCCCAAGTATCCATCAGTAGAGGAATGGATAAAGAAGATGTGTGGTGTGTGTGTGTGTACACACAGTGGAATATTAGCCATAAAAAGAATGAAATCTTGCCATTTACAACATGGATGGAGCTAGAGAGTATAAGGCTAAGTGAAATAAGTCAGAGAAAGACAAATACCATATGACTTCACTCATATGTGGAATTTAAGAAACAAAAAACAAAGGGACAATAAAGAGGCAAACCAAGAATCGACTCTTAACCATAGAGAACAAACTGTTACCAGGGGTGGGGGGGGATGGGTTAAATAGGTGATGGGTGTTAAGGAGTGCATTTGTGATGAGCAGTGGGAAATGTATAGAATTGCTGAATCACTATATTACACCCCTGAAACTAATATGACACTGTATGTTAAGTATACTGGAATTAAAAAAAAAATTAAAGTCCAATAGGGTTTTTTTTTTTAAAAAAAAAGTTCCTAACTAAAATGAAACTATGTACCCAGAGGGAAAGAAAAATATTCTGAAACCTTTGTGAAAGGATTTACTAAAATATTCAAAAGACACACAGCTCTAAATCTAGAACATAAAAATCTTCTGATTTTCATCCAAATTGAAAATCTTCCTGATATAAAGAAGCAAACTGAAGATAATACGATTGGATGAGTGAGTCAGCTCCTTGATATCATTCACGTTACAACTCAATTCTTTGAGGAATTAAAAATAACTGTCCTTGTTTTATAAAGTGAGTCTTTACAGGTGCAGAAATGCAGCTCTAGAAGTAATCTGAAGCCCACCTATCCTTTTTACCAATCCTGAAACCCCCCTGTTCATCTCAGAAAGCTTACAGATATTGTAAAAGATCTGGATTTAGGAAACAAAGGTCCTTCCTGGAGAAATTTGCATTCTCTGTGTTTAGATAGTAAACGTTCTATCCCAAAGGAAGAACTAAGAGCCATCTTTTTGAAAGGCAAAATTCTTACCAGAATGACAGAAAAGGCTAGTTGGAAACTAGGAAAAATCTTAAAATCTTCTCCATAATTACTAGTGAAAAGCTTAAATCATCTGAGTAGGTAACCCTAATATGTTCTGTGTCAGAAACACAGTTGTATTCAACTGTTCTTTTATAAACTAGTGGGTTTTTCATTATTGAACTTGTCTCATAGCTAACATTCTAAAACCAAAATTAAGCATGTATTTTTACATATATCCGAATGTTTATGTATTCCTGTATACATGCATGTAATTGATGTATGAAAATTTTCTATTTCTAGATGGTATTGCCAATATTAATTTGTAAAGAACTCTAATTGGCTTAAAGAAAAATAAGCACTTATATAACAAGTATACTCTCAAAAAGGTAGGTAGAACTAGCCTAAATGTTTTTCAAATTCACATGATCTAGGATAACCTAAGCCTTGGGTGCATATTTCACAACTGACATCTGGTCCTGTGATAATTCTGGAGACCTCAAAACCAAAGTGACCCGAAAGAGAAGCTGCAAACATCATGAGGTAGACTGTTTCCTCCAGAGATGTTGAATCAGGAAGGTTTCTTTCTATTGGATATTCACAGGTAAAAGAATGAAAATTGACCCCTATCTTACTGCACTCACAAAAATTAACTTGAAATGGATTAAAGACTTAAATGGAAGACCTTAAGTCATGAAAGTCCTAGAAGAAAAAGTAGAAAAAAAGCTCCTCGACACGGTCTTGGTGATGATTTTATGGAAGTCACACCTAAAGCATCAGCAACAACAACAAAAAAACCCAAAAAACTACTGGGACTACATCAACCTAAAAAGCTTCTGCATGGCAAAAAAAAAAATCATCAACAAAGTGGAAAGAAACCTACAGAATGAGAACAAATATTTGCAAACCATACATCTGATAGGGGGTTAATATACAAAATATATAAAGGATACAACTCAGTAGCAACCAACCAATAATCCAATTTAAAAATGGGCAAAAGAACTGATAGACATTTTTCCAAAGATATACAAATGGCCAGTAGTTACATGAAAAATGTTCAACATCACTAGTCAAATTAGAACCATAAGGAGATATTACCTCATACCTTTTAGAATGGCCATCATCAAAATAACAAGAGAGAACACATGGTGGCATGTAGAGATGTAGAGAAGAGGGAAGGGAACCTCCTGTACTGCTGGTGGGATTATAAAATGGTACAGCTACTACAGGATACAGTTACTAAAAAAAATTAAAAATAGAACTACCATATGATCCAGTAGTCCCACTTCTGAGAATATATCCAAAGGAAATAAAAATACTCAAAAAGCTATCTGCACCCTCATGTTTATAGCAGCATTATTTACAATAGTCAAGACATGGAGCCAACCGTGTCCATTGGTGGATGAGTGGATATAGAAGTTGTGATTTACATTTACAATGGAATATTACTCAGCCAGCAAAAAGGACTTTTGCAATGGATGGATCTTGAAGGCATTGTGCTAAATAAGTCAGACAGAGAAAGACAAATACTATATGATCCCATTTAAATGTGGGATTAATTAAAAAAAACACACCAAACTCATAGAAAAAGAGATCAGATTTGTGGTTATCAGAGGTGGGGAGAGGGAGCATTGGATGAAGGTGGTTGAAAAGGACAAACTTGCCATTGTAAGACAACTAAGGACTAGGGATTCTGTATAACATGACAATACAGATAATACTGCTGGGTGATAAAGAGGATGGTGGTTGTGAGAACAGATCCTAGGAGTTCTCATCTTGAGGAGGAATTTTTCTTTTTATGGCGTCTGGATGAGATGGTGGATGTTAACTAAATCTAGTGTGGTAATCATTTAATGACATGTAAATAAAACCATGCCGTACACCTTAAACCCATAGTGATATACATCAGTGATTTCTCATTAAAGCTGGAAAAATAAAGTTTCTTTCCATTCCTCCTCATCTTTTTCCTAATTCTTAATTTTTACACTATGTGAAGGTCTTTACGCTTCTTTGGTCCACCTTTGCCTTGCTCTGTTCTAGAAAGGTAATGCCATCGTTCACCTCTCTCAGGGCATCACAGACTTATCCCTGCTTTCCAGAGAAAGAGCCTCTCCCCGCCCTCTGTTGTGTCAGCCTCCCTAATCCCTGGGAGGCCCATTTCCCTGTCTCTGCTTAACAAACCCAGGGAACCTTACATCCAGGTTCTACACAAATAAAGGGAGACAAGGCAAGAGTAAGCAAGATAGAACCACCTGTGAGGTCTCCAGCCCCTTAAGTCATATTGACCTCCAGGGCCATCACCTTTCCAGTTCAGAGCCATTCTGACAGCTTCCACCACGGGAACACCTCTTTTGGCAGCATGGCCCATGCTCCTCCGGCAAAAAAAATTATCTGTGGAGGGCTAGTGTCCCCTTATGCACGGGCAGCTCAACGTCTAGATGGAAGAGGGTAAAAGCTGTGGTCTGGGCCACAACCAGACTGAGGCCTCCCACTGTGCTGCACCTCTCATAAACAGGGCCGACCAGGAGGTACAGATGACTCAGGTTTTGCCTTCTTTGGCAGATCCTTATGACGTTGGTTGGAAGTCAGTGTCAACAAAGCACGTGATTGGACATCTTGTGCTTACACCAGGGGCAATAGCCACAGCTGTAGCTGCCCAGCAGACACCTCTGCATTCACTTGCCAAAGCTGTCTTCGACAACAGGGTAGCTCTTGACTGTCTCCTTGCTGAGCATGAAGGTATTTGTGCTGCAGCCAATACCTCTTGTACTTGGATAAATACTTCAGGAGAAGTCAACACACAATTGCATGAAATAAATAAGGCACTGGGCTTAAGCAGGTTAAACCTAACCCTGGGTCATTCTATCGCTGCTTTCAGCTGGTTTGAGACATGGGGACCTTGGCTTCAGAGTACACTCTAAAGTTTGGCTGCTCTTCTTTCTACAGTCATCATCAGTCTTCCTGGTGCACTGCATTCCCTCAAAAATCTTCAATACATGTTCACAACCCCTGACCAGCGGACAGATTATTTCAGAGACTAGAGCGAGCACCAAAAGAAAAAGGAAGAAAATGGCCATGTACAAGAATTCAAGCCTAACTGCATGACCTGCAAATACTACAGACACCAGCAGAGACCACAAAGGCAGTGACAGAGCGTAGTGCTTTAGTCTTAAATTTGGTCATACCTCCCAGTAAGTTGAATCTGATCAAAAGGGAGAATTTGTTAAAGTAGTTAGATTAGGCTCAAAATAGTCTCTAAGATTAAGCCCCACTTTAGCAAACCAAAACTTACCGGTCTATGCTCTGCTCTCCCAGAAAGGAAGGTCCAGTTTAACCAATCAGCATGTCCCTGCTCAGCACAGTTACCTGACCTGCTCCAAGACTTCCCTGTGCCCCCATATAAGAAGAGTAATCATGCTTAACCAGTCAGCAAATGCCCAGTATAACTTCCTATGCCTGCTCACTTGGTCTATAAAATCTCTTGCATTGTACATCTTCAGTGCTCCTTCTTATCTGCTAGATTAGATGCTGCCTGATTCGTGACATCATTAAATAAAAGCGAATAGATCTGTAAATTGTGGAAATCTTTCTTTTAGCAGTATGAATAAGTCTGAGTTATTAGGGAAACATCCCAGATCAGGAAACACACACCTGAGGAATTAGGGAAACATCCAAAATCAGGGGAGAATATACATATGGGGAACTGGAGAGACATCCCAGGTCAATAAAGACATGCCTAGTTGATTAGGAAGACCTACCTGGTCAGGATAGGTACATCTGGTAAAAGAAAACACTGCAGAGGGAGAATCTTGTGGCATTAAGGAGACATCTTAAATTATAGTACATGGACCTGAAGAACAGTGGAGCCATCCCAGGTCGGGGTAAGACAAATCTGTTGATAAGGGAGACTTCCAAGGTCAGGGCAGGACACCAAGGGAATTAGGTTTAGATATCTGGGAATTATGAAGACATCTAATGTCCACGTGGACACACCTGGAGAACTACACAAACATCTCAGGTTGGAGTAGACAAAGGAAATTAAACAGCACAGGGCAGGGTAGACATATCTGGGCATTCAGGAGGGAATCCCAGTTAAGGACAGACACACCTGAGCACTTAGGGAGACATCCCAGGTCAAGGAAGACACACTTAGGGAATAAAGAAGATATCCTAATCAGATTAGATACAACCAGGGAATAAGGGAGAGATCCTAGTTCAGATTAGATACAACTGGGGAATATAAGATTATTCAATATCAGAGTAGACGCAACTGAGCCTTTAAGGAGACATCCCAGGTCAGAGCAGACAACTTGTAGAACTAGGGAGACACCCGTGGTCAGAGTAGACACTTCTGAGTAATTAGGGAGACATCCCAGGTCAATATAGACAAAACTGGGAATTAAGGAAATAACACTGGGCAAGGTACACAGACCTTGGTAAGTAAGGTATATTCCAGGTATGATTAGATACATTCTGGTGAATTAGAAATTGCATATATCAGAGTTGACGTATCAAGGGTACAACTCAGATCAGAACAGACACGCCTTGGCTATTAGAAGTCTCTGACCAGTATAGACAAACATGGGAAATTAGGTAGACATCTAACATCAAGGTAGAAAACTGGATTAATTAGTGAGACATGCCAGGTCAGTTAAACATCTGGGAGGGAGACATCCTGTATCAGGGTAGAAACAACTAGAGAACTTGAAGTCATCCTGGGTCAGAGGAGCCATATCTTTTGAATTAAGATGATAGCCTAGTTTGGAGTGGAGACACCTGGGGAAATGAAAGACATTCAACATCCTTGTAGACACAGCTGAGACTATTCAGACATCCCAGGTCACTGTAGGCAAACCTGTGCAATTAGTGAGACATCCTAGGTCAGAGGATGTTACCTGGGAATTATGGAGGAAACCCCGGGAGTTATGGAGAAAACCTAGACACACCTGGGTAATTAGTGAGACACTCCAGCCAGAGTAGACACTCAGATTATTAGACATGCTAGGTGAGCATAAACACACATGGAACACCAGGGAGACATCCCAGATCAGTGTATACACACCTGGGGGGAAAAAGGAATCATCCCAGGTCAGTATAAACACAAATGGATAAATAGGGACACATCCCAGGTCCATTTAGATTGAGATATTAACTCCCTAATAATATCTACGTCTGTTCAAGTAGACAAAACCTGGGTAATTAGGAAGCCTTCTCAAACCAGTTCAAAAGTTGGTAATTAGTTAGATCTCAGGTCAGAGTAGACACACATGGAAAATTGGGAGAAACCCAGTGTCATAGTAAACACACCTGGGGAACTAGGAGACCTATCAGGTCAGGGTCAACACACCTTGGCAATTAGGGAGACATCCCATGTTCGAGAAAATACACATTGGTCTGTGTAGACCCTCCTGGGGAATTGGATATCCAAAATCAGGGTATATACATCTTAGTGACAAGGAAAACATCCCAGGTCATTGTGGATACACCTGGAAATAAGGGAAACATCACAGTTCAGTGTATACCCATTCAAGGGAGTAGAAAGACAACTTAGGATAGGCTAGGCTCACCTGGGTTATGACAGAAAATCCCCAGGTCAGAGTAGACACATGGGTAACACAGGGAGACTTCACAGAGGAGAAAATCCTGTGGAAATAGGGAAATGTCCATATTAGGGTAAAGTTATAGTACATACACCACGGGAACTAGGGAATTTTCCTAGGTTAGTATAGATAACTGGGGAAATTAGAAACTCCACGTCAGCGTAGACAAATCTAGGGAATAAGGGATACAGCTCAAGTCAGAGTAAATAGTCTTGGGCAAGTAGGGAGACAAACCAGGTCATTGCAGATACACCTGGGGAATATAAGAGACATCTCAGGTCAGGGTAGACGCAACTGGGGAATTAGGAATACATCTTTGTAACTGGCAGGCCCCTGTGCCTCTTGGCTGCCGTCTGGGGGCCCCTGGAGAATGCTGAGTTGGGCAGACACCCATTGGCAAGAGAGCCTTTGTAGAAACCCAGGTTTCCAGAGGAGAAGTTCAGCACTCTGTTGAGAAAAGATCTCTATCTATCTATCATCTATCTATATGAGTTTGCTATATGATCTATACACACACACACACACAGTTTGGACACGTTGGAGTGGGTAAAAGGAACTCTGCAAGCACCACCCCTTCCCCCAAGGTGGTACAGCTCAAAGACATAGGAGATGATATCTCTCCTGCAGTGGAAAGGTACAGCGGTGAGTGCCTGACTTCCCCAGCTGTGCAGGATGCTGCTAAAGAAACCCATTTCTCTATTGCTGGGCCCAGAGTATTAAAGGGGCTTCTTGACTCGGGGAAGGAGATCATCAGGAAAGAGGTAATAAGAATATGAGAGAACATTAAAGGGATGCCGTTCCTACTGACTGCATTCTGTACTCCAGCAGGAAGCCTGATCACAGCCACTGAGAAAACCTCTTCTGAGGATCCCTCCACTGGACTATGGGCACTCCCAATGCCTGAGTGTCAAACCCACCCCTCCCACCCCCATCCTATGACTAGCTGCTTATGCACACTCTTGGGGCAGCAGGAGAGCGAGCTTGGGTGGACAGGAAGCACCCACAGAAACCAGGCCAGGGTGTCAGAAAACCACAGTCCTGAGCTGTAGCAACACCTTCAGGAAAGCAAAAGAGAGGTTTCCAGTTGTTCTGGTGTATTGTAAGATCAAGAGAAGACCTACAAGCTTAAAAATTCTGCCACAAGAGGGAGCAGGAAGCATGGAACAGGTGTATCCATACAAGGTGGGAGAAAGCCACAGAATAAATATATAGCAGGGCCAACCAAAAGTACCTCCCACCTGATGGCAGCTGGTAAAGATTGGAGGGGTGACTGCTACATCAAATGTGAAAGCAGCAACACAAAACTCAAAGGAAGATAAAGAAACAAGAAAACATGACATCACCAAAAGATCCCAATTATGTCCTAGTAACTGATCCCAAAGACATCAAGATCTGTGATTTACAAAATAAGGAATTCAAAACAGCTCTTTGAGGAGGCTAGTGAGCTACAAGTAAACAGAGAAAGACAATTCAATAAAATCAGGAAAATACATAAACAAAAAGAGAAATTTAGCAGAGACAGAATCATGAGAAAGAACTAAACAGAAATTCTGGAGCTGAAGAAGTGAGTGAAAGAAATGAGGGATGCAGTAGAGGGCATTAACACCAGAGCAGACCAGAAAGCAGAAAGACATCAGTGGGTTATAGGACAGGAGTTTTGAAACAGCCCAGTCAGAGAACAAAGAAAAAAGAATGAAAAAAGCTAAGACAGCTTATGTGATCTCTGGGACACCAACAAAAGAGCCACCAGAGTCATTGGGGTTCCAGAGGGACAAGAGAGGAAGAAGGGGGCAGGCAGTCTATTTGGAGATATGATGGCTGGGAGCTTCCCAGACCAGTGGAGAGACCTGGACAACCAAATTCATGAAGTGAATAGATCACCTCATTATTTCAAGCCAAAGCAATCTCCCCCAAAACACATTATAATGAAACTGTCAGAAGTCAAAGACAGAATCCTGAAAGCACAAGAGAAAAAAAAAAAAAAAGTAATCTATAAAGAAACCCACACTGGTGATCAGTGTATTTCTCAGCAGAAACCTTACAGGCCAGTACAGTGTGGGATGACACATTCAAAGTGTTGGAAGGAAAAAAAAAAAAAAGCCAGTCAAGAATATAATATCCAGTGAAGTTGTCCTTCAGAAATGAAGGCAAAATAAAGACTTCCCAGACAAACAAAAGCTTGGCAGAGTTCATCACACTAGACCTGCCTTATAAGAAATGCTGAAAAGAGTTCTTCCAGCTGAACTGACAGGATGCTAATCAGTGACATGAAAACATAAGAATATATCTAATACGTCGGAAATGGTAGATATGTAGTCAGATGAAAAAAACTCTAATTCTGTTGTATAAAGACTAATGGATAAAATTATTAAAAATAACCATACCTACTGGGGCACCTGGGTGGCTCAGTCGGTTAAGCGTCTGCCTTTGGCTCAGGTCATGATCTCGGGGTCCTGGGATCAAGCCCCACATCAGGCTTCCTGCTCAATGAGGACTCTGCTTCTCCCTGTCACTCTCCCTCTGTGCTCTCCCTCTTTCTCTCTCTCAATAAATAAAAATAAAAAACAATACCTACTATAATTTGTTAATACACAATATAAAAAGAGGTAAACTGTGGCATTAAAACCATAAAAAGAGGGAGCAAAAGGGTAGAGTTAAGTTATTACCAGTGTAAAATGGACTGCTACATCTATGAGGTGTTTTATGTAATCCTCATAGTAATCACAAAGCAAAAACCTAGGGTGGATTCACAAAAGATAAAGTGAAGGGAATTGGATCAATACCACCATAGAATATCATCAATCCACAAGGTGGGAAAAAAGAATGGAAGAAAAGAAACAAGGGAACCACAAATAGCCAGAAAGCAATTAATAAGATGGCACTAGTAAGTCCCTACCTATCAGTGATTACTCTAAATGTAAATGGGTTGAATTCTTCAATGAATATGCACAGAATGGCTGAATTAAAAACAAACAAACAAAGACCCAACTTCATGCTACCACGAGAGACTCGCTTCAACTTTAAGGACACATATAAGCTCAAAGTGAAGGGAGGGAGGAAGATGTTCCATGCAAGTGGAAACCCAAAGAGAACAGGAGTAGCTCTACTTATGTCAGACAAAATAAACTTTAAGCCAAAAACAGTAAGACACAACAAATATCATTATATAATGATAAAGGGGTCATCTCGTCAAGAAGATGTAACAATTATAAATATATATGCACTCATTATTGGAACAACCAAACGTATTAAGCAAAGCAAATACTAACAAATCTGAAGGGAAAAAAAAAAGACAACACAATAATAATAGAGGACTCTAACAGCCCACATTCAGCAATGGATAGATCATCCAGACAGAAAATCAACAAGGAGACATTGGAGTTGAACCATACATTAGACCAAATGGGCCTAACAGACATTTATAGAGCATTCTATCTACAGCAGCAGAATGCACATTCTTCTCAAATGCACATGGAACATTCTCCAGGACAGATCATATGACAGGCTGCAAAACAAGTCTTAGCAAATTTAAGAAGACTGAATTCTTACCAACTATATTTTCTAACCACAGTGTTATGGAACTAGAAATCAGTAATAGGAGGAAAGGGGAAATATTTACAGACATATGGAAACCAAACAAAACATTCCTGAACAACCAACGGATCTAGACTAAGAAATCAAAAGGAAATAACAAAATATCTTGAAACAATTGAAAATTGAACACAATACACTAAATCCTGTGGGATGCTGTAAAAGCTGTTCGGCGGGGGGGGGGGGGGGGGGATCACCTGGGAGGCTCAGTCAGTTAAGCATCTTGCCTTCAGCTCAGGTCATGATCTCACAGTCCTGGGATTGAGCCCCATGTCCTCATGTCGGGCTCCCTGCTCAGTGGGGAGTCTGCTTCTCCTTCTCCCTCTAACCCCTCCCTCTCTTTCCCTCTGTGCCTCTCCTTCCCTCTACCCCTCTCCTTGCTTGTGCTCAAATAAATAAAATATTAAAAAGCTGTTCTGAGAGGGAAAGTTACTGATGAATGCATATATTTTTGAAAAATAGAGATCTCAAATGAACAACCTAATTTTACACCTAAAGAAATGAGGCAAAGAAGAAAAAACAGCCAAATTTATCAGAAGGAAGGAAATAGCAAAGGTTGGAGTGGAGATAAAAGAAATAGAGACTAGAAATAATAAAAATGATCCATGAAATTGAGAGCTGGTTTTTTTGAAAAGATAAAATTGACAACACCTGATCTAGACTAAGAAAAAGAAAGGGAATACTCAGAATCAGAAATAAGACACATGAGAACTGATACTGCAGAAATACAAAGGATCATAACAAACTACTATGAGAAATTATACACCAACAAATTGGATAATCCAGAAGAAACAGAAAATTGTTAGAAATGTTCAACATACCAAGACTGAATCAGGAAGAAACAGAAAATATGAACAGACCAATACTGAGCGAGGACATTGAATCAGTAGTCAAAAGCATCCCCAAAAATAAAAGCCTAGGACCAGGTGGCCCACTCGTGAATTCTACCAATCATTTAAAGAAGAATTAATGCCAATACCTCTCAAACTCTCCCAAAAAATTGAAGAGAAGGGAACACTCCAAGTTCTTTATATGAGGCCAGTGTTACTCTGATCCCAAAGCCAGCTAAGGACAAACACTACAAGAAAACTACTGGTCAATATCCATGATGAATATAAATGCAAAGATTCTCAACAAAATATTAGCAAACTGAATTCAGCATTACATTAAAATGATCACAGGCCATGATCAAGTGGAATTTATCCCTGGGATGAAAGGAAGATCCCACATATGCAAATCCATACATGTGATACACCACATTAATAGAGGGAAAGATAAAGATCATACCATTTCACTAGATTCAGAAAAAAACATTTGAAAAAATACAACAACCTTTCATGATAAAAACTCTCAACAAATTGGGTATAGAAGGAATGTACATCAACATGATGAAGGTCACATACTCAACTGTGAACAGTTGAGAGCCTTTCCTCCAAGATCGGAACAAGACAAGGATGTCCACTCCAGCCAGTCCTATTCAACACAGCACTAGAAGTCCCAGCCAGAGCAATCAGGCAAGACAAAAGACATCCAAATCAGAAAGGAAGATGCAAAATTATTTTTATTTGTGGATATGATTTTATTTTTTTTTCATTATTTTTTTAAAAGATTTTATTTATTTATTTGACAGAGAGAGACACAGCGAGAGAGGGAACACCAGCAGGGGGAGGGGGAGAAGGAGAAGCAGGCTCCCCGCAGAGCAGGGAGCCCGATGTGGGACTTGATCCCAGGACCCTGGGATCATGACCTGAGCCAAAGGCAGTCGCTTAACCGACTGAGCCACCCAGGCGCCCTGGATATGATTTTATACACAGAAAATCCTGAAGACTCCACTGAGAATCTGTTACAATTAATCAATGATTCAGTTATATTGCAGGATGTAAAATCAACACACAGAAATCAGTTGCCTTCTATACACAAACAATGAAACACTGGAGAGAAAAAAAAAAAAAACATTCACAATAGCACCCAAAACAACAAAATATCTGGGAATAAATCTAACCAAAAAAGTAAAAAATCTGTATACTAAAAATTACAAGACCAAAGCTGTATGGAAAGCTCGCAGGGAACAAAAGCCCCGGAGAGCAAACCCGAGCAGATTACTTAGCCGGGAGGGGGCAAGGGCGGGGCAATTCCGCCTCCGGCAGAGACATTTGGGAACCACGGCAACAGGCCCCTCCCCAGAAGATCAGCGAGAACAGCCAGCCAAGACCAAGTTTACCGGTCAATGAGAACGGCAGAACTCCAGCGCTAGGGGACTACTGCACATAGAATTCACGGCTTTTTTACCATGATTCTTTAGTCTTTTAAAGTTTTTTTTTTTTTAACTGTCTTTTTGTCTTTTTATTTCTTTTTGAATTTTTCTTTTTCCCTTTTCAACCAACATCTTATCAATCCCTTTTTTTTAAAAAAAATTTATTTTTCATTTTTAGAGTCATATTCTATCCCTTCATAGTAGTTACCCGTATTTTTGGCTCATATATATAAGTTGTTCTCTCTTTAAAAATTTGAGATAGTTTCTTCTAACAGATTAAAATATACCCTAAATCTCTAGTATATGGTGTTTTCTATTCCCCTGCCTGATCACATCCTCTCCCTTTTTTTTTCTTTTTTTAAATCCTCTTCTTTCTTTTTTCAAACAACTTATCAATTCCTTTTATAAAATTTTTTATAATTTCCATTTTTATAGTCATATTCCATCCCTTCATCATATCAACCCTTATTTTTGTACATATATAAGTTTTTCTTTCTTTAAAATTTTGGGAGGCACTTTCTTCTAAAAGACCAAAATACACCCCAAATCTAGTGTGTGGCACTGATCTATATACCATATAGATCATATTTGATCACATTCTGGTTTTGTTGTTGTTGTTGTTGTTTTGTTTGTTTTTGTTTTTATCTTTATCTTTTTCTTTTTTTTATTTTTCTTTTTTCTCTCTTTCCCTTTCTTATCCCACTGCTTCAGGACTTTTCTGATTTGTTTAGAGTATATTTTCTGGGGACGTGGTTACTCTGCTAGCATTTTGTTCTCTCATTAATCTATTCTCCTCTGCACAAAATGACAAGACGGAAAAAAATCACCTCAACAAAAAGAACAAGAGGTAGTACCGACTGCCAGGGACCTACTCAATATGGACATTAGTACGATGTCAGATCTAGAGTTCAGAATCATCACTTTAAAGGTACTAGCTGGGCTTGAAAAAAATATGGAAGTTATTAGAGAAACCCTTTCTGGAGAAGTAAAAGAGCTAAAATCCAACCAAGTAGAAATCAAAAAGGCTATTAATGAGGTGCAATAAAAAATGGGGGTGCTAAGTGCTAGAATAAATGAGGCAGAAGAGAGAATCAGTAATATAGAAGATGAAATGATGGAAAATAAAGAAGCTGAGAAAAAGAGAGATAAACAACTACTGGATCACGAGGGCAGAATTCGAGAGATAAGCGATACCATAAGACGAAACAACATTAGAATAATTGGGATCCCAGAAGAAGAAGAAAGAGAGAGAGGGGCAGAAGGTATAATGGAGCAAATTATAGCAGAGAACTTCCCTAATTTGGGGAAAGAAACAGGCATGAAAATCCAGGAAGCACAGAGAACCCCTCTCAAAAATCAATAAAAATAGGTCAACTTCCCGACATCTAATAGTAAAACTTACGAGTCTCATAGACAAAGAGAAAATGCTGAAAGCAGCTCGGGAGAAGAGATATGTAACCTACAAGGGTAGAAACATTAGATTGGCAACAGACCTATCCACAGAGACCTGGCAGGCCAGAAAGGACTGGCAGGATATATTCAGAGCACTAAATGAGAAAAATATGCAGCCAAGAATACTCTATCCAGCTAGGCTGTCATTGAAAATTGAAGGAGAGATAAAAAGCTTCCAGGACAAACAAAAACTAAAGGAATTTGCAGACACAAAACCAGCCCTACAGGAAATCTTGAAAGGGGTCCTCTAAGCAAAGAGAGAGCCTAAAAGCAACATAGACCAGAAAGGAACACAGACAATATATGGTAACAGTCACCTTACAGGCAATACAATGGCACTAAATTCCTATCTTTCAATAGTTACCCTGAATGTAAATGGGCTAAATGCCCCAATCAAAAGACACAGGCTATCAGACTGGATTAAAAAACAAGACCCATCGATATGCTGTCAGCAAGAGACTCATTTTAGAACCAAAGACACCCCCAGATTGAAAGTGAGGAGGTGGAAAACCATTTACCATGCTAATGGACACCAAAAGAAAGCTGGGGTGGCAATCCTTATATCAGACAAATTAGATTTTAAACCAAAGACTGTAATAAGAGATGAGGAAGGACATTATATCCTACTTAAAGGATCTATCCAACAAGAAGATCTAACAATTGTAAATATCTATGCCCCTAACATGGGAGCAGCCAATTATATAAGGCAATTAATAACAAAAGCAAAGAAACACATCGACAACAATACAATAATAGTGGGGGACTTTAACATCCCCCTCACTGAAATGGACAGATCGTCTAAGCAAAAGATTAACAAGGAAATAAAGACTTTAAATGACACACTGGACCAAATGGACTTCACAGACATATTCAGAACATTCCACCCCAAAGCAACAGAATACACATTCTTCTCTAGTGCCCATGGAACATTCTCCAGAATAGATCACATCCTAGGTCATAAATCAGGTCTCAACCGGTACCAAAAGATTGGGATCATTCCCTGCCTATTTTCAGACCACAATGCTTTGAAACTAGAACTCAATCACAAGAGGAAAGTCGGAAAGAACTCAAATACATGGAGGCTAAAGAGCATCCTACTGAAGAATGAATGGGTCAACCAGGAAATTAAAGAAGAATTAAAAAAATACATGGAAACCAATGAAAATGAAAACACAACTGTTCAAAATCTTTGGGATGCAGCAAAGGCAGTCCTAAGAGGAAAGTATATAGCAATACAAGCCTTTCTCAAGAAACAAGAAAGGTCTCAAGTACACAACCTAACCCTACACCTAAAGGAGCTGGAGAAAGAACAGCAAATAAAGCCTAAACCCAGCAGGAGAAGAGAAATAATAAAGATCAGAGCAGAAATCAATGAAATAGAAACTAAAAAAACAGTAGAACAGATCAACGAAACTAGGAGCTGGTTCTTTGAAAGAATTAACAAGATTGATAAACCCCTGGCCAGACTTATCAAAAAGAGAAGAGAAATGACCCAAATCAACAAAATCATGAATGAAAGAGGAGAGATCACAACCAACACCAAAGAAATACAAACAATTATAAGAACATATTATGAGCAACTCTATGCCAGCAAATTAGATAACCTGGAAGAGATGGATGCATTCCTAGAGATGTATCAACTACCAAAACTGAACCAGGATGAAATAGAAAACCTGAACAGACCTATAACCACTAAGGAAATTGAAGCAGTCATCAAAAATCTCCCAAAAAACAAAAGTCCAGGGCCAGATGGCTTCCCAGGGGAATTCTACCAAACATTTCAAGAAGAATTAATACCTATTCTTCTGAAACTGTTCCAAAAAATAGAAACGGAAGGAAAACTTCCAAACTCATTTTATGAGGCCAGCATTACCTTGATCCCAAAACCAGACAAAGACCCCATCAAAAAGGAGAATTACAGACCAATATCCCTGATGAACATGGATGCAAAAATTCTCACCAAAATACTAGCCAGTAGGATCCAACAGTACATTAAAAGGATTATTCACCATGACCAAGTGGGATTTATCCCTGGGCTGCAAGGTTGGTTCAACATCCGCAAATCAATCAATGTGATACAATACATTAACAAAAGAAAGAACAAGAATCATATGATCCTCTCAATAGATGCAGAAAAAGCTTTTGACAAAGTACAGCATCCTTTCTTGATCAAAACTCTTCAGAGTATAGGGATAGAGGGTACATACCTCAATATCATAAAAGCCATCTATGAAAAACCTACAGCGAACATTATTCTCAATGGGGAAAAACTGAGAGCTTTCTTCCTAAGGTCAGGAACGTGGCAGGGATGTCCACTATCACCACTGCTATTCAACATAGTATTGGAAGTCCTAGCCACAGCAATCAGACAACAAAAAGAAATCAAAGGCATCCAAATCGGCAAAGAAGCAAACTCTCACTCTTTGCAGATGATATGATACTTTATGTGGAAAACCCCAAAGACTCCACCCCAAAACTGCTAGAACTCATACAGGAATTCAGTAAAGTGGCAGGATATAAAATCAATGCACAGAAGTCAGTGGCATTCCTATACACCAACAACAAGACAGAAGAAAGAGAAATTAAGGAGTCGATCCCATTTACATTGCATCCAAAACCATAAGATACCTAGGAATAAATCTAACCAAAGAGACAAAGGATCTGTACTCAGAAAACTATAAAATACTCATGAAAGAAATTGAGGAAGACACAAAGAAATGGAAAAACGTTCCATGCTCATGGATTGGAAGAACAAATATTGTGAAGATGTCAATGCTACCTAGAGCAATCTACACATTCAATGCAATCCCCATCAAAATACCATCCACTTTTTTCAAAGAAATGGAACAAATAATCCTAAAATTTGTATGGAACCAGAAAAGACCCCGCATAGCCAGAGGAATGTTGAAAAAGAAAAGCAAAGCTGGCGGCATCACAATTCCGGATTTCCAGCTCTATTACAAAGCTGTCATCATCAAGACAGCATGGTACTGGCACAAAAACAGACACATAGATCAATGGAACAGAATAGAGAGCCCAGAAATGGACCCTCAACTCTATGGTCAACTAATCTTCGACAAAGCAGGAAAGAATGTCCAATGGAACAAAGACAGTCTCTTCAACAAATGGTGTTGGGAAAACTGGATAGCCACATGCAGAAGAATGAAACTGGACCATTTCCTTACACCACACACAAAAATAGACTCCAAATGGTTGAAAGACCTCAATGTGAGACAGGAGTCCATCCAAATCCTAAAGGAGAACACAGGCAGCAACCTCTTTGACCTCAGCCGAAGCAACTTCTTCCTAGAAACATCGCCAAAAGCAAGGGAAGCAAGGGCAAAAATGAACTATTGGGACTTCATCAAGATAAAAAGCTTTTGCAAAGCAAAGGAAACAGTCAACAAAACCAAAAGACAACCGACAGAATGGGAGAAGATATTTGCAAATGACATATCAGATAAAGGGCTAGTATCCAAAATCTATAAAGAACTCATCAAACTCAACACCCAAATAACAAATAATCCAATCAAGAAATGGGCAGAAGACATGAACAAACATTTTTCCAAAGAAGACATCCAAATGGCCAACAGACACATGAAAAAGTACTCAATATCGCTCAGCATCAGGGAAATCCAAATCAAAACCTCAATGAGATACCACCTCACACCAGTCAGAATGGCTAAAATGAACAAGTCAGGAAACGACAGATGTTGGCGGGGATGCGGAGAAAGGGGAACCCTCCTACACTGTTGGTGGGAATGCAAGCTGGTGCAGCCACTCTGGAAAACTGTATGGAGGTTCCTCAAAGAGTTGAAAATAGAGCTACCATATGATCCAGCAATTGCACTACTGGGTATTTACCCCAAAGATACAAAAGTAGGGATCCAAAGGGGTACGTGCACCCCGATGTTTATAGCAGCAATGTCCACAATAGCCAAACTGTGGAAAGAGCCAAGATGTCCATCGACAGATGAATGGATAAAGAAGAGGTGGTATATATATACAATGGAATATTATGCAGCCATCAAAAGGAATGAGATCTTGCCATTTGCAACGACGTGGATGCAACTGGAGGGTATTATGTTGAGTGAAATAAGTCAAACAGAGAAAGACATGTATCATATGATCTCACTGATATGAGGAATTCTTAATCGCAGGAAACAAACTGAGGGTTGCTGGAGTGGGGGGTGGGGTGGGAGGGATGCGGTGACTGGGTGATAGACACTGGGGAGGGTATGTGCTCTGGTAAGCTCTGTGAATTGTGCAAGACTGTTGAATCTCAGATCTGTACCTCTGAAACAAATAATGCAATATATGTTAAGAAAAAAAAAAAGAAGAAGAAGAAGGTAGCGGGAGGGGAAGAATGAAACGGGGGAAATCGGAGGGGTAGACGAACCATGAGAGACGATGGACTCTGAAAAACAAACTGAGGGTTCTAGGGGGGAGGGGGTGGGAGGATGGGTTGGCCTGGTGGTGGGTATTGAGGAGGGCACATTCTGCATGGAGTACTGGGTGTTATGCACAAACAATGAATCATGGAACAGTTCATCTAGAACTAATGATGTAATGTATGGGGATTAACATAAGAATAAAAAAAATAAATATAGATATTTCGATGGCAAAAAAAAAAAAAATTTACAAGACCTTGGTGAGAGAAAATGAAGAAGACACAAATGGAAAGCTATCCCATGCCCATGGATCAGAAGAATAAATATGTTTAAAATGTCCATACTGCCCAAAGCTGTCTATAGATTTCAATGTAATCTCTACCAAAATTCCAACGGCACAGAATGTTCACAGAAATAGAAAAAAAATCCTAAAATTCGTATGGAACCACAAAAGACCCTGGATGGTTAAAGAATACTGAATAAGAAGAAGAAAGCTGGAGGCATCATTCTTCCTGATTTGAAGCTATATTAAAACTACAGTAATCAACAGTATGGCACTAGCTTAAAAACAGATACAGGCCAGTGGAACAGAATCGAAAGCCCGGAAATGAACCCATGCATGTAGGACTACAACAAACTTTTAAAAAAGCAGGACTACACCAAACTAAAAAGCTGCTACACAGCAAAGGAACATGAAAAGACACTCAACTTTACTGTCAAGAAAATGCAAATCAAAACCACAATGAGGCATCACCTTATACCCATGAGAATGGTTATCACCCCAAAGACAAGAAACAACAAGTGTTACAGGCGAGGATGTGGAGAAAGGTGGACCCTCCTGCACTGCTGGTGGGAATGCAAGCTGGTGCAGCCACCATGAAACCAGTACGGAGGTTCCTCAAGAAGTTAAAAATGGAAATACCCAACCATCCAGCAATCCCTCTGGGTATATATTTAAAGGAAATGAAATCAGGATCTTGATGCTCAATTCACCATTATTCACACAGCCAAGACACAGGAACAACGTACATGTCTGTCTACAGAAGGAGGGATAGAGGACTTGTGCACACACACACACAACTATTCAGCCTCAAGAAAGAAGGAAATACGTCCATTTGAGACGACGTGGATGCAACTTGAGGGCACGATGCTCGTGAAATAAGCCAGATGGAGGAAAACAAACACTGTATGATCTCAGTTACATGGAATCTAAAAAAGCTGAACCCACAGAGGGTGGGATGGTGGTGGCCAGGAGCTGGGGGGAAACGGGAGCCTTTGTTCTAAGGGCACAAACTTCCAGTTATAAGATGAGTACATCCTGGGGATTTACTGTACGGCACGGTGACCAGTTAACAGTACTGTGCTGCATACTTGAGAGTTGCTAATACAGCAGATTGTAATTGCACAAAAAAGAAACTGGTAATTCTGTGACATGATGAGGTGTTAACTAACCTAATTGTAATCATTTTGCATTATAGGCTTGTGTCAAATCACCACTTTGTACATCTTAAACTTACACAGTGTTCCATGTCAATTGTATCTCAAACCTGGGGGAAAAATCAGAACATCTGTGCATTTCTTTGAAGAAATTAATATTCATTAAAAACCGAATAATATGGATTTATGATTGCATTTGAAGAGAAATTAAGGGAGTAAATAATCCATAAGTCTTTAAATGTATTGTCCTTAAGCAGAAATGTCAGTTTGATTTTCAGGCTTCCTACTGAATTATTTAAATTTACTTTACTGGGTTGTTAGGAAATGGTCTTAATTTTATCAATCCTAGCAACCTTTTTATTAATATTAAATTTTTATGCAAAATACAAAAATTTAATATTCTCCTGAAAGTTAGTAAATCCTAGGCAAATCTATTTTTAAGCAACTTTTGAATGATTCAGCAAAGCTCTGACATAAATCACCAAATCTGACAGCGGGCAGAATGACAAATGCTCTTTCCCCAGCTGAGGGGTCCCTGGCACCTGCAGGTGGCCCAGCCGGGTAGCGGGGGTCTGTGGATTGTCCACTTGGAGCATCTGGGGAGGTTTACTAAACTACCAGAGAGGGTATTTGGGGCCGAATCCTGGGTTCCTAGTGGGGTCAGAGCAGCCACTTGGGGTCTCCTCTGCAAACCGCAAGTACAGCCCCCCTCCCCCGGGACCCTCACGGGGTGGAGACTCTCACGGGCAGCACTGGGCACCAGGGAGGTGGGAAACAGCCCCCACCCGCCCCCGCCCCCCCTGGAGAGTCAGTTCCTGGGGCATGAAGCTCAGGTGCACCGTGAGGGCTCCAGGTCACGCACCCAAGGGTGTTCTGGGAACCTCACCTGAGAACCCTCCCCAGGCCCCCTCTCCCCACCCCTGCGAGAACTCTTACAAGCAGGAGAAATCCTGGCCTGGTCGACAGAGCCCACATGGTCCCAGCCTCTATGCTGCCCTGGCGGCACCGTGAGCAACTGGGAGCTGGTGCTGGGATGCCCTCCCGTGGGAATCTGGGGGTCCCTCCTGCCACAGCCTCCAGGTGGATGCAGCTGTGACTCCCAGCAGGGCCTGGAGGCTCGGGCCCCTCCTGGGAACTGGCCCGTGTCCTGCCATCTCTGCACCCGCCCACCGGCCAGCACAGGGAGCAGACTCCGCCCCCCGAGCACCTGCCCTGCTCCACCTGAGCACCAGCCCCGCCCAGATCCCAGCCCCCAGGTCCCCGTCCTGACACGGGGTGAGGCCAAGGGGGGCGGCCCTGTGGACAGGGCTCCCTGGGCTTCCTCCCTGCCCTTCCCCCACGTGTGACAGAGGGACTGGGGGGCGGGGGTGGACCTGGGGTCCTGAATCAGAAACCAGCCTTCCTGCCTGACAATCAGTCCATCAAACACACCTGAGGCCCACGGAGGCTCCCATTTGAGTCTGACTTCAAACCACGGACCCTCTGCCAACTGCTCAGGGAGGGGTGGCTCGTCAGCACATCCTGCGGCATCACGGAGGAAGACCCCTCCGGAGGGACCCCACCGTGGGCTGGGGGCCAGGCTTCTCCGAGGGCTGCCTCCTCCCCGTCCAGGGCTCGTCGGACAGGCTGGACGCGCCAGCCCCACGATCAGGGCTCCTGGGTCAGAGCCCAGGGGCCGGCAGAGGGAAGGGGCGCCTCCCTCCCTGTGTGTTCAGTCTGTCCACACACGCTAAGTGAGGGTCCGCCCCGAGCTGGGCGCTGTCCCTGCCCCAGGGCTGGGGTGGAGGATCCAGGACACAGACCCCTGCCCTCCTGGAGCCCTGGCTGCAGAGTGGGGTCCGGGACCCGGGGCTCGCAGACCCGGGAGCAGCTGCAGAGACGGTGGGGGATCCTCGGGCCCCACCCCAGACCCTGAGGCCAACTCTGCAGGGAGGGCCTAAAGCTTCCCAGGTGCCATTGCACTCATTCATCATCAGGGAACCCTCACGGGGACCCGGGCGGGTCCAGTCTCTCCCTGAGGACCGAGCCCCTGACTGCAGACCCATCACCCATGTCTGCTTGAATCCTCCCAGTGACGGGGAGCTCACCACCCCGTGAAGCAGCCTCCCATGGGATGGTGGGAAACACCTCCCTGCTGGCCCAGCTCTGCAGACACACTGCTCCATCCTGCACCCCCCTCTTCCTGCTTTCCTGAGTCTGGTCTTCTCCAGCTGAGCCCCCGCCCCCAGCCAGCCCTGCTCCCAGAGGCCCCCACAGCCCCTCAGGCCCCAGAGCCCACAGGTGTCCCAGGACTCCTGCTCGGTTACTGCCTCTCCCCACAGAGCCCCCTCCCTCCTGCAGCCTCAGGGGCAGAGCAAACTGCCCACCGCCCACACTGGGCACAGGCAGGGCTCCACTGGGCAGCTCAGAGGGGAACCCTTGGGGCCCAGAGGGATCCTGCCAGACGCTGGGCTTGCTCTCTGCCGGTTCGTTGCCTCTAACCTGCACCGACGTTCATAATGCAAGGGAAGGACTGAATCCGCAGCCTGGGGTCTGGGCTCTGCTGCCCCCGAACGTGCAGCCCCACGGGGTGAGGGCTAGGAAGCTGGTCAGCTTGTGGTTCCAATCCGAGGCTGGGCTCTGAGGCCGGAGGCCGGCTCGGCCTTCCAGAAACCTCCGAGCCTCTCTCTTTACAAAGGAGCTCAATTAGTCCTTGCTGACGTTCCAACCCCGCCCTCTGCCGCTCACACCTGCAATTAAGGCCACAGGGCAGAGCAAACACACCTGCCCTTCCTCCTTGGGCTGAGCTGCAGGTGACACACAGCAGGGCACTGAGCGGCCCCTGGGAGGCCACGACCCACGCTCGGGGGCCATTTATTGCAAAGCCACTCACCTGGGGACTCGGCAGGTGTGACCGATGCACAGGGCCATGCTTCCTGCCCCACAGCCGGCCCTGAGTCCAACAGGGGCACAGAAGACAGGGAGCTGTGGGGACCCAGGTGTCCTCTGTCTGTCGGTGCAGCAGCTGGTACAGACCCCTCTCTGCAGACACGCGCAGCCCCGTTCCTGCACGCAGAGAGAGACAGTCTGAGGGTGAGAGCAGGGGACGCAGTCAGCCGCCCTCTCAGAAGACCCCGTGGCCCAGGCCTGCTCCCCATCAAGTCCGTGGGCTCAGACCCCCGAGGGCAGCTCTCCTGGGTCCTCGCCTGGGCGGGGAGGCCTCTCCTGGTTGGAACCTCACTGGGGGAACTCACAGGGGTGGGGGATCCTTGCTTCGGGGCCTCACCTGGGGAAACCTTACCTGGGGGACCTGACCTGCAGGGAGCCTCACTTAGGGGGCCTCACCTGGGGGAATCTTACCTGGGGGACCTGACCTGCAGGGAGCCTCACTTAGGGGGCCTCACCTGGGGGTCCACACTTGGGGGAACCTTACCTGGGGGACTTCACCTGCAGGGAGCCTCACTTACGGGGCCTCACCTAAGGGGGAGCCTCTCCTGGTTGGAACCTCACTGGGGGAACTCACAGGGGTGGGGGTCCTTGCTTCGGGGCCTCACCTGGGGAAACCTTACCTGGGGGGGCCTCCACTGGGGGTCCTCACCTGGGCTCCACATCCTAGGAGGGGTCCACATCTAAGGAGGGGTCCACACTTAGGGGGCCTCACCTGGGCAGCCTTGCAGGGGTTCTCAGAGGCCTCGGCTGTGGGAAGGGGCCTGAAGCCTCCTGGCTGTGGCCTGAGATGCAGGGAGAGGCGTCTGGGACTCGGGCAGGCCTCTCACTGGGACCACTGTCCCCAGCTCACTTCCCTTCCATCAGGCTCGGCGTGGGAGTTCAGGGCCCGCGGGCGCTGCAGCTCCCCCCGGGGCAGGAGACTCGTCCTCAGGGCCCAGGAGGAGAGCTCTTCTCCCCCAGCAAGGCTGCCTCTGCTCAGGGGCTCCGGCCCAGGCGGCCCTGCGCTCAGTGGACAAGCGAGCTGAGAGCGGGAGGGTCGGCACCTGACCGAGGGCTCAGGTGTGAGCTCGTTAACTTGCTGACGTAAGAGTTTGTCTGAAACAGATTCACAGGCAGGGAAGGGGGCCTGAACTGATGCCCACAGACTGGAGCCGGCCTCCTGGCTGAGAACCGCGGGACTGTGGGCAGGGAGGGGCCCTGAGCACCTGCTCCGGGCGGGTTTACTAGCAGCCCTCGATGCAGCCCATGTGGCCAGTGCAGGCCCAAGGGGCTCGGGAGCCACAGCAGGCTCAGTGCAGACAGAGCGGAGGAGGGGGAGACCACCGGGTCAGTGCAGACAGTAGGGGAGTGGGGAGACAACCAGGTCAGTGCAGCCAGAGCTGGGGAGGTGGGGAGACCACCGGGTCAGTGCAGCCAGAGTTGGGGAGGTGGGAGACCACCAGGTCAGTGTAGACAGAGCAGGAGAGGGGAAGACCACTGGGTCAGTGTAGACAGAGCAGGAGAGGGGAAGACCACTGGGTCAGTGTAGACAGAGCGGGGGAGGTGGGGAGACCACCGGTCAGTGTAGACAGAGCAGTGGAGGGGGAGACCACCGGGTCAGTGCAGACAGAGTAGGGGATGTTGGGAGACCACCGGGTCAGTGTAGACAGAGCAGGAGAGGGGAAGACCACTGGGTCAGTGTAGACAGAGCGGGGGAGGTGGGGAGACCACCGGTCAGTGTAGACAGAGCAGTGGAGGGGGAGACCACCGGGTCAGTGCAGACAGAGTAGGGGATGTTGGGAGACCACCGGGTCAGTGTAGACAGAGCACGGGACGGGGGAGACCACCAGGTCAGTGTAGACAGTAGGGGAGTGGGGAGACAACCAGGTCAGTGCAGCCAGAGTTGGGGAGGTGGGGAGACCACCGGGTCAGTGCAGCCAGAGTTGGGGAGGTGGGAGACCACTGGGTCAGTGTAGACAGAGCAGGAGAGGAGAAGACCACTGGGTCAGTGTAGACAGAGCGGGGGAGGTGGGGAGACCACCGGTCAGTGTAGACAGAGCAGTGGAGGGGGAGACCACCGGGTCAGTGCAGACAGAGTAGGGGATGTTGGGAGACCACCGGGTCAGTGTAGACAGAGCACGGGACGGGGGAGACCACCAGGTCAGTGTAGACAGTAGGGGAGTGGGGAGACAACCAGGTCAGTGCAGCCAGAGTTGGGGAGGTGGAGAGACCACTGGGTCAGTGTAGACAGAACAGGGGAGAGGGGGGAGACCACTGGGTCAGTGTAGACAGAGCAGGAGAGGGGGAGACTACTGGGTCAGTGTAGACAGAGCAGGAGAGGGGGAGACCACCCGTCAGTGTAGACAGAACAGGGGAGAGGGGGGAGACCACTGGGTCAGTGTAGACAGAGCAGGAGAGGGGTAGACCACCGGGTCAGTTTAGATACAGCGGGGGAGGTGGGGAGACCACGGGGTCAGTGTAGACAGAACAAGGGAGTGGGGAGACCACTGGGTCAGTGTAGACAGAGTAGGGTGGGTGGGGAGACCACTGGGTCAGTTTAGATACAGCGGGGGAGGTGGGAAGACCACGGGGTCAGTGTAGACAGAGCATGGGAGGGGGGAGACAACCAGGTCAGTGTAGACAGTAGGGGAGTGGGGAGACAACCAGGTCAGTGCAGACAGAGTAGGGGAGGTGGGGAGACCACCACATCAGTATAGACAGAGTAGGGAAGAGAGAGAGACAGCCAGGTCAGTGCAGACAGAGTAGGGGAGGTGGGGAGACCACCAGGTCAATGTAGACAGAGCAGGGGAGGGGGGAGACAACCAGGTCAGTGCAGACAGAGTAGGGGAGAGGGGGAGACCACCAGGTCAGTGTAGACACAGGGGGTCAGGTGGGGAGACCACAGGGTCAGTGTAGACACAGGGGGTCAGGTGGGGAGACCACGGGGTCAGTGTAGACACAACGGTGGAAGGGGAAAGACCACTGGGTCAGTATAGACAGAAGAGGGGAGGGGGGAGACCACTGGGTCCGTATAAATAAGTGTTAGAAGGGAGATAACTAGGGTTGATGTAGACACAAGAGAGGGAACAGGACATCCTAGGCAAGTGTAGACCCAACAGGAGGACTAAGGAGACACCCAGAGCGGTCCAGACATGGAAAGGGAACTTCCGGACAATGTGAGGTCGGTGTTCACACAGGAGGAACAAGGTGTGAACACAGGAAGGGGACGGGGGGCTATGCCTCAGAGGCGCCCCGCGCTGGGAGATCCCTTCGTTAAGTCACAGATGAACCGAGACCTGCAGGCGTCCTGGGGATACAGAGGAATCAAAGATGAAACCATCCGAGGCAGGTGGAGAAATAATTTCAGCATGTCACCGCACTGTTAGGAGGACTCACTGAAGCTGAATGGGCTTCAGAAGGTGCTGCCAGGAGGGCAAGCAAGAACCTCCTGCAGAGGGGGGCTCGCCCAGGGCCATGCTGCCTCCGCAGAGCTGCAGCCCAGCTGAGGCTGGGGAGGGGGTCGGGGTCCAGGACGAGCAGACAGCCTTACCTGGGAGCCCCTCCCCGCCCATTAAACCCCAAGCCACTCCCAGTCTGTGCCCCTGACTCAGGGATCTCTTGGTGCAGGACAGACCGACCCAAAGAGTTGTGGCTTAAAATGTCAGTGGTTGCTGATTTCCCACAGCTCTGGGGTCCGGTTTCAGGTGCGGCCCAGCGGGTGGCTCTCGGCTGCACCTGGCCTGGCTGGGTCACTCCCTCAGCTGCATCCAGCTGTTGGCTGGGCCGAGCTGGAAGGTTCAGGGAGGCTCTTCTGCACCTGCCACAGTCTTCTCCGCACTATTTCAAACAGCCCAGTCATCACCATCAGGGTGTCATCAGTTTCCACGGAGGCGCATTCATGACCCAGAGGGGAATTCCTGAGCAGAATCTATCGAGTGAAGGCTGTCAAGGGTGGATTCCTTCCATCTGGGGGTGGTTCTGATGCACAGGGCTTGGGGCAGTTTCTCCTTGAAGTTTGGACAACCAGGACCTCAGGTGATGGATGACTCTGACCTTGAACTTGACACTAATGAACCTTGTCAAATCTCCAGCCCTGGCTTCCCCCCGCCTTCACTGGTCTTGATTTCAGCTGCAAGAAAGGAGACTCAAGACATTCTGACACATACAGTGTTGGATTCACTAATTCCCAAGAAGAGCCAGAAACACTCCTTTTTAGGGAATCTGGGAAGCCCAAAGTTCTGTGTGCACCCGATGGAGTGACAGGTCTTTCCATGGGAGTGTCCGGACTAGCTGCCCAGGGCCCCCCCTCCCCTGCTACCCTGCACAGACCCCTGCCTGCTCTCCTCCTGCTGCCTCCTCACTCCTTTGCGAACTGAAAACCAGATCTCTCCGCCCTGCTCACCCCTGAACTGCAGGCCACACTGTTCCCACTCACGGGGAATCTTCCAGAGAAACAGGAGCTGCAGGAGAATGTTTTCATGGGTCATCTAAGGGCTTTTCCCTCCCACTGGCTCCTGTCACTCTGTGGTCGCCCCCACCCCACCCAGGTGGTCTGCATTCAGGGGCTCAGGGAGCATAAGTGGTGGACCCCGTCCACATGCCCATCCCCTCCTAACAGACCCCATGGAACACACCGCATGGGACCTACATCGAGTAAAAATGATCTGTCATTCATCTGAAATCAAAAGATAACTGGCATCGTGTATTTTTATTGTCTATGTAATCACCTGGAATGACATGGGTATGTCCCTATTGTGTCCCTCCGAAGCATCGGCTGCATGTTCGGATGTGCACTTTACACCCTGACCTGCGTGTGTGGGGTTTCCCCTATAACAAAGAGGTCTCTATAACGAGAACTATAGCTCTCCGGCTGGGATCACCTCACAGCCCCGGGCGTCTGGTTGGCAGGTGTGCGGGACCCGGGGGTCTGTGGGTGAGCCGGTGGTGCAGAGATGCCCAGCCGGATCCTGGATCCCTGATTTCTTCCCTGCTCTTGCCCTGTGACCTGGTCCCAGCTCCAGGAAGAAGAGCCCATCACCTCGGGTGAGCCGCCTTCCCCGCGTGCTCCCCTGCACTGGGGAGGAGGTGCCTCAGGGACCCCTGCCCATCTCACACCTGTGTCTCAGCAGCCGGGACCCCGAATTCTGGGAGTTGGCAAGCCTGCTTCAGGCCCAGAGAGGTCTGGGTCCGAGTCCAGCTCAGGCCCCGATGGTCCCTGTGAACACGGACTGTCCCCCCGCCTGTCCCCAGAACGCAGGGCTCTGGCTGGTACATCTCGTAACCATGACGGGATGGGGGCCGGCAGCAGAGACGCGTGAATGCAGCTTTCTGGCACTGAGCCAGGAGCCTGGTTCTGTAACCTCATCTAATCCCTCCGGGTCCCCGGCGCAGGGCCCAGCCCCCTTCCTCGTTGATGGGAGAGGACACGGAGGCTCATGTGCGGGGGGCCGTGTGACAAGCAGCTCTCCGGGGACGCACCTGGCTTGAAGAGCTGCCAATTTCCCCGGTGTAACGATTCCGGCAGAGCCGCCCGCAGGCTCACAGTCTGCTCTCAGAAGCTGGTGTGAGCAGCCCTAGGGGCAGAGCTGCGGGATGAGGAGCTGGCGCCCCCGGCTCCCACGCGCCCCCCTGGCTGTGTCCCCCCGTCTCACGCCAGCCTCGGCACACTGTGGCACGACGGCTTTGGGGCCACGGAGCCCGATGTGCCCACATCCCAGGCTGCTGGAAAGGCCTGGGGCCAGTGGGGCGCCGCAGCCAGCCCCTACCAACGTGTCAGAGCCGACTTTTACGCTGGGAATGTTTAGGAAGGCTGAGCCGGCTGGTAGCTTAAAATTAGTCATGGTAAAACTGTGTGCACCACAGAAACCTGGCAAACGCTACGGAATGCCACCCCCACGTTCCCTGCCCAGAGCCTTACAGCCCGGACCTCAACCAGTGCTGGGTATGACAGTGGTGGGGTCTGACCCCGGTCCTGAGCTTCCGTTCAGGACAGCCCTGGGCCATGAGGCCACTGACGGAGGACCTGGCTTGATGGCTCCCCGTCCCTCCCCAGGCTCCCCGAGAGTGCCTCCTGACCACATCACCGGCCCCTGGGGCCTCGCCGCAGCTCCTGCTTCTGGGCACCAGGTCCGAGGCAGCAGGCCTGTGGGGCCTACACCTGGTGCTGCTGGAGTCAGAGCGCGGGCACCCTGTCCCTGTTGATGATGACTGTAGCTTTGGTTTGTTTCCCTCGGAGGCAGCACGGTCAACAAACACTAGAACATTTCAGCAAGACCAACAGACAAAGCAGCACGTTCCCATGACGGCTGTAGAGAAAGGACGGCGTCGGCCTCACAGACAGCTGACAGGGGAGGGGTTGTATACAAGTGTGTGGGCGAGCTCGCCGTCTGCCCTGAGGAAGGCAAGCCTGGGCCCCTCCCCAGCCCCACACAGGCGGGCTCCACGGGGACTCATGCCCTCAGACGGCAGGAAATAAAACAGGAGAATATATAGGGTATTTGCGAACTTGTGGCTGGGAACTAGTTTTTAAACCAATTTAAAAAGTATAAACCAGATCATAAGAATTTAATTTTACTACATCAAAAATGAGGATGCCTGTTTAATGAAGGGGATCATGGACAAAATTAACAGGCAACTGACAGACTGGAGACTACATTCATGTTTGAAACTGCAAATAATCAACACCTAGAATATAAAATGTAATTTTGTAAATTGAAAAGGAAAAGAATCTCCATAAATGGGTAACAGAATACAAACAGATCATCTTTAGGGAAGGAAATGTCAGAACTCAAGCAAGCATGTGCCAAGATGCTCCGATCACTGGTGAACAAGGAGACATCTGGTTACACCTAACCGACTGGCCATGATTTGGCAGCTGGCTCCAGCCAGCGCTGTGTTGCCAGCGATGCGGGGACCAGGGACAGCGGTGCCCCCTGTGGGGGGAGGGAGCTGGAGCGGGTACCCCGGACAGGAACCCGGCACACTCTCCGACCCAGGGGCCGCCCCCAGCACGTGCCTAGGGAAATGCGGACCCGGGCCCACAGGTACATGCAGCAGGGGCTTCCCTGAGTGTGTTGTGGGGGCCGGGAGTTGGCGGCCTCCTGGGACAGTGGACAGAGAGCGTGGGGAGGACGAGCCTGGGAGGATGAGCCTCGGAGGACGATGCGAGCTTGAACGACGGAGGTCCTGTACACTTAGCAACGGGAGCACGGGTGTCAACATAACCATTCGTAGAACTAAAAGTCTCACGAACAGGATGAAAGATGTAACACAGGGCCGTCTGTATTTAAATACATGCCTGCTAAACAGCAATGGACGTTCTGCAAGAACACTTTTAAATGAAGATAGTCATTAAACACAGCTCAAGGATTTCCTAAGACGGACATCTTAGAATCTCAAACACACTCAAATAAGACAAAAATTCAATTAAAATGAAAAAAATACTATTAAACCTAGTTTTATGATCTCCTAGGAGCGGGAGTGGAAGGGGATTAGAGGGGGTAAGGAAACAGCAAGGCTGGTGGAATGCACCTGCAGGCAGTGACTATGCAGGTGCAGGGGCAGCAGTGCTAGCCCCACCCTTGTCTGGCCCCGCCCCTCTGCTCCAGCCCCGCCCTCTCCCCCTCATCAGCTTCACCCACTGGCTTGGCCTGGCCTGGCTCACTGGCCCCGCCCGCCTCCCTGACTTGCCCACCTCCTCTAGCCCCACCCTTGCCTGGCCACACCTCTGTTCCAGCCCCGCCCACTGGCCGGGCTCCACCCCAGGCTCCCACCTGGGCTCCCCACTTTGGGACACAGCACACCTGCCAGAGCACAGATGGTCTGGAAATGGGTTGATGGTCTTTTTTCTGTTGGGCGGAGCCCAGAGCTTCTGCAGTCCCCTCATCTGCACAACTGACGGAGGGGGTCTGAACTCCCCACGGAGGCAAACCCCAACCCCCCTGAGCTGGGTAGGTGCCCAGCTCTGGGACCCCAGGCATTTGGTCCCGATTTCTGCCCTCCCCCCTGCTGGCCTCGCTCCTATACACCTGTATGGAACCCCAGGAAGGGCAGCGTCCTCCTGTCCCCCTGGGGAGGAGGCTGCAGGAAAGGGGTCCCTGGAGTCCCTCCCCCATGCGCCCCCCCCCCCCCCCGCAGGCCTGGAGCACGGAAGCTTTCCTGACGTCAGGACATTGACATTCTGTGCACAGACACGTCTAGGGAAACAAAGTGATGGATGGTGGTTGAAGCTATTTTGCCCTATGCAATTTTTTTCTGCACTTCTCATTTTTGTTTCATTTGGCCTCAAACAGGAAGAGTCAAGGCAAGGAGGCACCACCTGCAGAGGTGGCCTTGAGAGAGGGCTTGGGGCCAGCAGGTGCGGCCCTGGACTGGGGGCGGGTCTCCCTCTCCTGGTTACCAGGGCAGGTGGATGAGGAGGGAGTGATGGAGCCTCTCTGAGCCTCAGTTTCTCCTTCTGTGTAACGGGCTTGATGGACCCCTTTAGGGCTCTGGGTTTCCCGTCCTAACAGTATTGAAGGTGTCCTCCTTCATCCATCTGCACTGCTGCCCTTCCCATCTACCCTCAACTCCGTGGGTTAACGGCATGCAATCTCCTGCTGGCTCCCGCCCCTGCCCCCCCATCCCCCATGCTCTGCTCGGTGGCCACAGTCACCTCTAAAATCATCAATACAGTCAGGGCCTCCCTTCTATGGTTTCCCTTTGCACCCAAGCCTCAAGCATGGTGACACTGGCATCTACACAGAAAAGTGGGGACTTGGTCACGCTGATGGTGGCAGGGCCAGAAGGGCAGAGGGGGGACCCGGGCTGGAGCAGCCAACCGAGGCCCACGCAGAGATGAGCAGATGCAGGGGGAAGCTGGGCAGCAGCCTCCACCCTGGGAGGGGGACTGAGGGGTGTGAGCAGAGCCGGGCACCCCGGACGCTGGGCAGGGCAGGACCACCACCAGCTGCCCCCAGCAGAAGGACCCCGTGTGGGACAGGACCATGGGGGGCAGGGAGCCTGGCCAGGGCTGGGACCCCTGGAGGGGACTCCACAGGGAAGCCAGGAGCTGCGGGGACACCCCCTCTTTCAGAGGCCCCTCCCACCTGGGTCCCCACCAGTGTCCCTGTTGTCAGGACCCGGCAGGATCTTGCTCCAGGAGCACAGGGCAAGTTTTGCAGAGCAGAGCAGAGCAGAGCAGGGCGGGAGCTCTGAATTAGCAGGAGCCCCCCCTACACGCGCGCTCGCACAAACACACACACGCATGCACATGCTGACCGGGCCCTGGGCCTCGGATCCCCACCCTAGGATGCATCTCCCACCTCCCCAGAGCGGGCTGTGTTCCAGACTCACGGGACCCTGTTAGTCCCCAGGTCACTCTGCCCCTCCCCCCCAAGGGCCCTGACCTCCTGCCCCCTCTGCAAGCCCTTCCCTGCCCTGGTTGGTGCCTGGACACCCCTCGGGGCTCACCTCCAGCCCCTCCCCAGGGCTCCTGTCCCCGTGTCCCCAGGTCCCCTCCCCTGGGAGTCCCCTCCTTTGTCCCCCTCAGCACAGCTGACAAGGGCAGGTCTGGTTAATACTCTCCCCTCTAGACTCAGGTCCTTGTGCTCAGGGACCACCCATCCCCGCTGCCTGGTACACAGTAGGTGCTCATTAACGAACTGTCGGGTGAATGGTGGTGGTTAATGGGATCTCAGAGCTGCAAGTGGCTCCTGGGAGAGGGGTCTGGGTCTGGTGGGCACCCCCGCAGCAGACCCCACTCACCCTAGCCGGCTTCCTGCAGTGAGCCAGCGTTGCCCACGTGAGGAACAAGGTGGTGAGAACCGCCCGGCCTCAGGATCCCAAAAGCAACCAGGGCCTGCGGAGCGCACTGCAGAGAGAGGTGTCCACACTCTGAGAAGCCCCGAACAGCACTGGTGTCCAGCAGCTCAGGGGGACTCCGCCTGGCGAGCGTGGACCTGACGCTTCCCTCGCTGATGAGCCTGGGGGCTGCCGGGGAAGGGGGGGTCAGGAGTTGGTGGCAGGAAATGTCTGGTCCCAGAGGACAGGATGGAGCGGGGTTACCCACAGGATACGCGCTGTCGCTCCTGGCCCGGAGGGGACAGTGATGTGCCCAGAGATTCGTCCCGCTCCCCCTCTCCAGCCGCATCCCCTCCAGTCAGGGAGGTCTGGTGCACTCTCCCGGGGCCCCTGCTGCTGGGCTGGTCCAGGCCACGACCTCTCCCACCTGGGCGACCGCGGTGGCCTTGCTCCTGCTGACACCGTCACACCTCCACACCGCAGTTATGGACTCAATCACGCGCACGGGGGAGACACCAGGAGGACACAGGTCAGGGGACGCAGGTGCTGGTGGACGTCCTGGCCCCGTGCCTGGGGGAGAGCTGCTGGCATTCCAGCGCGTGTCTCTGGGCCCCCAACCTCCCAGCGGAGTCCTCCTTCCCAGGCGCGCGTGTGCCTCACGGCGGGCTGCGTCCTGAGCGGGGCGCAAGGGCTGGTGCGCGGAGCCGCCCTCACGACGTGCCAGGTGCCCCACAGCGCACACCCGTGGCTCTGCAAAGCGCACGCAGGACGGTGCCAACAGACGGCGAACGCGGGACACACGCGGAGCCGAACCACGTAAACAGCACGGGCACTGGCGTGAGTGTCCTACTGAACGTGAGTCACTTCTGCTGCTGCTTTCTGGCAACGTGCGTGTGAACTCTTAAGAATTAAATGCGGGCACTTGCTCAGTCTCAGAAGGGCCCACGGAGAACAGGCTCCACTAATCCTGCGGGGTAGCCTGAGCTTGCAGGTGCTCATCCCCCATCAGCCTCAGGACACGACGAAGCGGTCCCCGACCTGGGGGTTCGGTGAGAAAGCCCCAGGAACCCCGAGGCTGGTTTGTCTCCTCCGTGGATTTGCAGAGAAGGACCGTGAGAGGCTGAGTGAGGGGTGGGGCGGGGCTCAGACTCGGAGATGGATTCGGGTTCCTGCTCTGCAGTGTCCCCACCTCTGCACAGTTCCCGACCAGACCGCCCTGCACGGTTTCTATCAGTAGTTCAGCTCTAAATAAAGATGGGCGCCAGCAGGGCTGGAGGAATGAATGCATGACCCCACAAACACAGGGGAATCGCCCCCCAAGGGATTCCTGTGAGTCCAGCTCCCCCTGCTGGGCCCTGGGTCCTTGGGAGCACTTCTCTGCTCAGAAAAGCCTCTCCAGGACGCCGAGGAAGCCCCCCCTCCCCCGGCGCCAACCCCCGGGTCTGTGGAAGCCTCTCTGCCAGGACCTGGATAGTGGCCGATTTCCCGAGTCTCAGACACGGAGGGCGATGGACAGAGTTCTCTCTGCGAGGCCCACAGAACAGGTGGGACCGGCCCCGGCAGGCCCAGCGGAGTCGCCTGCACCTCTCCTCTGACGATCCGCTCCATGGAGTCCCCTGCAGGCTCCAGGTGCCCAGGATGGCTGAGGCCCCAACCTCTCAGAGCCCCGGGCTGCCCCCCCTGGCCTGAGACCCATAGATCCCAGTGTCCTGCCGACAGCACCCAGTCCATCCTGGGACCTCATCCCTACACACCTTCCAAACTGTGCCCCCCCACCCCGTCCCCCGCCATCTGGTGTCCTCTCATCTTTGGGAATATTCTCCAGGATTCCTAGATTCCAGCCTGGGGCTGAGGGGCCAGAGGTGCTGGCCTCTGAGAGGTTCCAGTCCATCCTGCTGACCTGTGTCCCAGAGGAACTCATGCCTATGTGTGGCCGGCTGGTCATTTCCGGCTAATGCGCCAACCTGAGGCCACTGGAGGGAGGGCTTGCTCCAGCATGTTCCGGTGTGTCTGCTCCCCGGATCTGTGTGCAGGGGGCTGGCCCTGCTGGGTCGTCTGGGGTCAGCTGCCTCCTGCCCAGGTTTGGCCAAGGGAGGCAGAAGCTGGAGACAGGAGGACAGAAGGAGAGACAGTGGGGCACTTCCCCTCTCCTGTCCTGTGTGGCCGGCGCCAGGGCTCCAGCCCCCCAGGCTATATAAGCAGCAGCACCTCCTCCCGGGCCTCAGCCCTGGGCCACCATGGTTTTTGCTGTTGCTTCTCTCTGCTGACACTCTGGCCCGGTGGCAGACAGCCAGCGGCGCTGTGCCCTGTTCCCAAGTCCCTGTGGTGAGGTCGCTGGTGGCTGACAGCTGGGAAGGCCTGCTCTTCTTGGACTCACACCCCAGAGGTCCGAGCCCAGTTCCGCAGGGGCCGGGCTCAGGTGGGTGGGGGCTCACTGCGGCCCCTGCTGGTTTATACCACAGGTCAGCGGGGCGTCACAGACAACTGGGAACGTGGAGCCCATGAGGCTGGTCCAAGGTCACCCAGGGTGGGCTGGGGTCCCCTGGGATGTGCACGGCCACCCGGCCTCCGGCTCCCAAGGGCAGGCCTGGGGTTTTCTTGCTCACGGGTCCACGTCAGCTGGGCCCAGGCAGGATTTAATGCAGGTGCTGCTGCACTGAGGGGTCTGTCCTGGGCTAGCGGAGGCCACAGGGCCAGGCCGCGACCCGTGGGCTGTGCGTACTTTCTTCCCACGTGAGGGTGGCCCCTGTCCTTCCCGCAGAATTCGGTGACATGTCAGAATGCCAGTTTTCCCGGCAAATCCATCCTCAGGGCGGTGCACCCCTCCTGGTACTGGGGCAGTCGGCCTGGAGCACAGGGGCGGGCAGGCACGGTGGGGGTCTCCCCCGCAGAGGTAATTCAGCACAAGTGGACGCCCCCCGGGTCCCCGTGGGGAGAGGAGGTCCCTGGGGTCCTGGGGCAGGAAGAGCTCACAAGAGGACGTGGTGCCTCTGCACCAGCCGCTCCTAATCTCATCTCGGAGCTGAAACCTCAGAACTCGGGGACAAAGAAAAACGTTCACTAACAGAAGTTGGATCGATGTCTCTAGGACAGCTCGGAGCCCAAGGTAAGGTGAAGAGTGAATATTAGCTTTTTTTCTTGCTAAACTTTAAAGTTCAGATGTAAGGGCGCCTGGGTGGCTCAGGTCATGATCCTGGAGTCCCGGGATCGAGTCCCGCATCAGGCTCCCTGCTCCGCGGGGGGTCTGCTTCCCCCCCCCGCCCTCTTCCCTCTCGTGCTCTCTGTCTCTCATTCTCTCTCAAATAAATAAATAAAATCTTTAAAAAAAAAAAATAAAGTTCAGATGTAATATTCCCAAATGATTTGTCATAAAATTTGTGTATCTTAGGTCAACAGCCTCTTAAAGGCTGTTCTTAACTTTTGGAAAGATGACAAATCAGTGTGAGGGTGACGGAAGGTGCTGTCCGTGTGCCGACTCAGAGCACGTACCTTTCCCAGCAACCCCGGCAGCTGGAGGAGGTCAAGGACAGCAGTCAATTAACGAAGGCTTCAGAGGCCCTCAGAAAAATAAGTACGGTACTTCATGCTAGATGGAGAAATCCGTCCATGCGAAGACCTGCAGTGGGACTAAAACTGGCTGCCAGCTGTCAGGCACGAGACCATCAGGAGCGGCCACTCCATCCTGGTCCCCAGGAGACAGATCCACAGACATCAACGAGCATACAGGGTCTTGGGGCGGCCATCGTTCTCATGGTGGTTTCTTCTGGTGCACACCTGTGTGTGGCTGGCGGGCAGGACCAAAGACACTGAGGACAGAACATTCCAGAAGGTTCTGCTGTCTGCACAGGGCTGGCTGCATCTGTCTTCCATCTTCTGTGCAGAGGTGGGTCCCAGCGAGGAGCACATGGCAGAGCTCCCCAGCAGATGTCCTGCTTGTCTCAGGAAGGGGTGGGGAGGGGGACTGGAGGGTCTGAACAGGTTACCCCACCCACTGGGACCCTTCTGAGGCCCGTCCCCTCCACTCACCTCCCATCAGAGCCGCAGGCTGGGAGGCTCAGATGTGGGAGGGACAGACCTCCGGGAGTGACATGGAGGGTATGCTCACTTCTCCAGGCTCTCCCCTCTGGGGATCCCACAGTCAGGACAACAAGCTCCCAAAGCCTGTGGAATCCTGGCTCGAGGGCACGGGGTGGAAACTTTACGTGAAAAACCATCAGTTCCCCCTGCAGTAGAATTACTTTAATTTTTGAAGTGTGGCCTCTGCTTGAAATATACACCTAATTGGATCCCTGTAATGATGCATTCTAAGCCACAGGATGGTAACAGTGATTCCTAATCTGTCCTCTGCTCCCATATAAACCCTCCCATACCGTTTATAATTCTGCAGTAAACTGTGTATTTATGGTAGTGGGTGAATCTTTACCGGGTACATCATCTCTGCTGAACATTCGTGGGGCCCGGGGCTCTGCTAGGAGCCAAGACACCAAGGACAAGGAAGGGAGTTCCTGCCTCTAAGGGGACCAAGTGCAGCAGGAGGAGGTGGGTCCCACGTCGGAGAGAAGGTGAGGAGTGGGCACAGATGGCAGAAGGCTGGAGTGGCGGGGAAGGGTCAGATCAGGAAAAGCAGGGCTTTGTGTAGGGCTCGTGGCTCATCAGAACAGAACAGAAACTCTGGGGAGTGGTCTCCAGGTTACAGGGGCAGTGGGCAACAGGATGCTATACAGGCTTTGATGGAAATGGCCTTCCCAAAACACTAGTCAATTGGCATGGTGGGAAGGGGCAATGATGACCACAGTGCTCAGAACCCAACTCTCTGCAGCCCACTTATTTCTCTGTCCCAAATGTTCTCAGGCTCAGGAGACTAAAGCTGGATGGGAGGGACAGAGATGGGTCCTCAATTAGGACTCTATTTGTCAGTGACAGAACCAATTTTTAACTGGTTTCAAATAAAGGGAGTGTTATTGGTCCACTTAAGTGAAAAGTGCAGGACATTACCTTCAGGCATGGCTGGATCCAGGTGCTCAGTTGATGCAGCCGGGATCTTCTGTCTCCTTCATGGTGGAGTGAAACAGGACTCCCCTGAAGAGCTAGCTCTGGGGGATGAGAACGGCCTTCTCTAAAACAGGATGGGGCAGGCATCCACATCATGGACAAGAGGTCCCTCCCTGTCCTGGAAACAGAGAACAGTGAATATGAGCAGCAGTGAGAACATGACGACCCCAGAGCAGCGTGAGTCCCCAGCATCTCCAAGTGGCAGAGCCCCTGACCACCTTGAGTGTCAGGTCCTCCATCCGTGGTCTCAGTGTTTGGGGCTTTGGGAGGTGCTGACCGACCAGGTGTCAGGCAGCGGGACCGAGCATGTGTCAGGCCATGGGTGGCAGGACTGAGCAGGCATTTCCCAACCTGGTGGAGCCAAGGAGAGAGCGCTCCTCCCTAGAAATCGCGGGATCAGGACAAGTGTGTTCTATGCAATCCCGACCCAGAGGCCGCAGATCCAGAGACCCAGCCAAGGGCACAGGCAGGTCCCACCCCATCCCCAGCCTGTGGCCTCCTCCTTTCTCCAGACTTCCTTGTCTCTCATTAGTCACCCGACTCCCCAGCCTCCTGCCCTTGCAGCTGGGCTGTCAGGATTTCAAACCCGCTTCTGCTGCAGATGTTTCCAAGCACACACCCAGCTCCACACAGGGTGACTGCCACATGGGGTACAGTCATGTACAGTCCCCTGATGTGGAGTGGCTTTGACTAAAGGAGTCACACACACACACACCCACAACTGTTTCCAAAACGCTTAGAAAAAAAATCCCAACCCTTGTCTTTAAAGAACACGGGAGCGTTTTATAATCGCTTTAAGAATTAGTGATTTTGAAACACTCAACGACAATTCAGCAGTTTGTAGAGTGGATTCAAAACTATTTATTTAAGTGGATGGCTTTGATAACTTGAAGATCACACCAGGGCTCCAAGCTCCCCTTTGCTCCCGAAATGACGGTCAGTGCCCTGTCTGCCCAGGGCACTGTCGTACCTGCGTGCAATGGCCCGTTCTGCATGTCGCAGAGCATTGCGTAAGGTTCGCCATCGCAAATTATGGCTCAAATTACAAACAGGGCCTCTCCAACAAATTATCTTGGGTTCTAAGTGTGTAATTATGGTGTTTCTACAATTACATAATCAAGATAGGTAATTATATCATTAAAGTATGACATTTAACCAGCTCTGCAGCAGCTATTTGTGGTTGGTCGTGAACTTCGCAGGCCTGGGGTGCGAGCAGGGTCTCATGACCTGAGACCCAGGCACCCGGGTCTTTTCCCCGAACTGCTGGATGCTCTGGCTGGTCTGGGGAGGAGACATTCTAGGAGAGTTAATGGCACAAATGCTCTTTTTACTCTATAGCTTGAATTATCCAATCAAAGCCCCATGTCATCTTGTCGAACCACTGGTAACAGACCTCAGTGCCACCACACTGAAGGCCCACGTACTTGGCCCACCACAGTGAGGTCTTCCTGGGAGGTGCCTGTCGGGCCCTGCTGCTAACTCGGCTCTTATACCTAAGACTGGAGGGCACGTGGGCTCGGGCCAGTTTCTCTGCAAGGGAGCCGCAGACCACATGCGGAGCAAGGGGCCGACCCCTTCGTGGTTCCTAATTTTCTCCACAACCCAACTCTAGCAGGGGACATGCCAACACAGTCCCTTCCTCGTCCTGGACACCAGCCCGGCTCTCTGAGCCCGAAGTCCTCCCTGTGAGATTTCATCTTTTTCTGTTTTGCACACCTTGGAAGTGGGTGCTCCATTGAGTCAGCTGTCCTAGGGCTTGCACAGCGGTGAAGCCGAGAGCCCAGTGTGGGTCCCTCAGCTGGCGCTGAGCCCACAGGCTTGCTCCTCTCCTGCCCCTCCTGGGTGGACCTTCTGCCTCACGCACCTGTCCTGAGGCCAGCAGCTGCCCTCCAGATATTCCCTACAGTTTCGCAGTTTCGGGAGGACATGAAGCTTTAGATGAAATGCAATGCTGTGGGCTTGCATCACTTTTCCCTCTTTATTTAGCACAGTGAAAATGTAATTACATCCTTCATGGGAAATCTCACCCATTTTAATAGCTGTTGCCCAGCCACAACAGAACGGTCACGTGTTTTTGCTTGCACGTGTCCTTTCAGTGCGTTTTTGCAGATAAAACCCAGTGTATGTGTTAAGGCCCATTTCGCATGGACAACAGGCTGTGCAGACGGGCCAGTGAAAGGGCCCAGGGCACAGAGGGCAGCCCCATTTTCACAGGATCGCAGTGCACAGATGCTGCCCCCACCTGCACCCCAGCAGCAGCCGGGCCTGGGCAGGGACCTGAGGCTGGAGGGGTGACAGTGGGGATGAGGGGAGGTGAGAGGCAGTGGCCCACCCTCATTCCAGGAACACAGGTGCTGGGAGGAAAGGCTCCCATGAAGTCAGGTTAACAATGGACAAATATAAGTGACTCATTTATCAGGAAAGGAATTTCCTCTAAGACTCGTCTACACCAGGAATTTCCCTTTAATCATGCCAATAGATCATTAAATTGGATTTCATCTCTGTCTAGGCTTCTCTTTAAGTCCACGAGGGTGTCACTTTCTGGGCCCCTGCCCAGGCCCGTGGTTCAGGGACAGCCTAAGGAGATGAGCCAATTGGGCTGCTTTGGGGATGCTCCTCCTTGAGAGGGTTTCGTGGGCAGCGAAGGGGGCAGGTGGCCTTTGAATTCACACTCCTACACAGGCTGCCTCCACTCGTCCCTGCCCCTCGGTTGGTCAGTGAGAATCAGGAACCTCTGAATATTTGCCCACTTCAGTTTTAAAAATATATTCTTCTGCGATGAAATCATTGATACAAAAGGAATTGATTTATTCATAGGGAAGGTATAAATTCTCTGGGGGAAGACTCCCTCGGAGATTATTCTGGTCTGTAGATGAAAGCGTGAGACAAACTGAACTTTGTGCACAGACAAGACCAGTGGAACATTCTGAAACTCCGAGTGTAGACGTCTGTTGTCCAGTCTGATCACTACTAGCATTACCTTCGTGGGTCTGCGGTGCTGGTGGGAGACACTGCACATTTCACATGCATTTCGTAAAGATGGGGACATGCACGGGCCATTCTCACCAAGATGCGTGCCCAGGGAGGAAGGAGCCAGCAGGCAAAGCCAATATTTAAAAGCTTCCCGTTAGTGTAGTTGCATAAGCAACGCATATTAATGGCACAGGAGAGGAGCCCAGAAAAGGCAGGGAGTCGAAGAAGAAGTAGAACCACCCACAGTCCCACCATCAGAAACCAATCACCGTTGCCAATTAATGCTGCATCTTTCCCTTATTTTTACCTGGTCTTAGAAAAAAAGCATAGATAGCAAACCTGGAACATTCCAGAAGATTAGCATGGCCCTGGCTCCAGGAAGACATGCACATTCGTGAAGCATTACGGAGATGGAAGGCACAGCATCGGGACTCTAGTCAGTGAGAGTCTAATCATCTTGTGTGGTGACAGAGGGTGACGACACGTACTGTGGGAGCACGAAGTCACGCGCGGAATTGCTGAATCGCTATGTCGAACAGTTCACACTAATGCAGCACGCGTGTGAATGCTGCTACGCTAGAAAAGCGCACACGTTCCCGCAGGCACACACACAACCTTCTTTCTACCGGAACGGAACCCTATCGTAAATGACACGTCACCTCCTCCCCGCAGCACTCGGTACACAGCAGAGACCACTGGGTACAAATAACACAGATCTGCAGGGCCACCTGGTTTCTGCAGAGCTGCCATCGAGCACCGGCCCAGAAGGCACGGGGCAGTCCCGCTCTGGGTCCCTCGGGACGCCCCAGGGTTTTGCTATCACACGCTGAGAGGCAGGCAGCGACCCCAGGGCACACGCTCGCCCTCCAGCAGGACCTTGGCAGAGGGATGTGCACTGTGCACACGGACACCTACAACCTTGTTTCCAGGCTACACCGTTTCCAGCATGGGGCTGAGAAAGGCTCTGGAACCTTCCCTCTACACCTGCCCTGCCATCAACATCCTGACACAGCAGCTGCATTTAGGACGGAGTCAGGATTGGGGGCCCAAGAAAGGGTCTCAGGCTGCAGGGATGGGACCCCTCGGTCCCCTGTCTCCCCCACCCCCACACGTGTCGGCTCTCCTCTCAGCAGGGGCAGCACGAGGATGGGCCTGGGCAGCACCCCCTCCTTGGGCTCCAGCAGTGGGGGCACAGCACCTCCTGCTGCCCGAGCACCAGACTCCCGACCAGGGTCACGGCCGTATGCACGTCATGCCTGGGACTGCGTCGAAGCCCCCACGACACCCTGCTGTACTTTACTTGGATCTGGTCTGAATTCCCTTAGAATTTACCGAACTACATGTGTCGCATCGGTGAGAACGCTGGCTCTCACACAAGACGAGTCCAGTGACGGTGAATAGAGACCGTGCATCTGGGCGCACCCACAGCTGAGGACGGGGAGTCAGGCCGCCTGGCCACTGTGGTCCTTCTCTCCACTGAGCCACTCGGTTTCCCTTCATCCTTCCCCAGATGCGCTTCCCCGTGGACAGCCAGAGTGGGACCTCGTCCCGAAGCACCTGTTCCTGCTGTTGGGCCTACGAGGACAATTCTGTCCAAGGACAAGAGACAGGAGGCCTTGGGTGTCAGCCGCTCAGGCCTGTTAATGTGGGGAACACACTCACTCGGGCCTCCTGCCGGATCCCCAGGGCCGACCCCCATCGACCGACTGAGCCAGCCTGGCTGTGGCCCCTGCCTCAGGCTGAGGTCCCGGGCCATACCCAATGTCAACCAAGCCATCCAGGCATTGTGGGGTGCGAGCTCGAAGGGACACGGGACTGGGGTACACATCAGGCAGAGAACGCTCCGACAATTGAGCCCCCAAAAGAGCACTCTCTTCCCGCTCTGTGCGGGGCTCGGAGGCTGGTTCTGCAGAGCATGCTGGGAGGCAGGCACAGACCCCCGTCCTCACCTCTGCAAATGCCCTCTTTCCTCTGACCTCCGCCCCCTGGGGGGAGATGCAGTGACCACCTCTCCCTCACGCTCTGTCCTTTCTGCTCTCTCTGGCCAGCCACCCAGTGCTCTCCTCTGTGTGGGTAAAAATATGTCCATCCTCCAGGTACTAAGCCAGGTGAGGCTGAGATGGAGTGACAACTGACCCGTGACCTTCCACAACGTAAAACATAAAACATGTGGTATTTCTGGCGCAAGTGTCCAGGATGGATGTTTAGCTTGACTGGATGATTCTCCCCCAGCCAGTCAGGGACCCTGTGTTCTGGCTGCCCATCTGGCACGAGCTTGAGGTTTCTAAGGGCATCACCACCTCACTCAGTATGTGGGCAGGAGACTCTAGGGTCCAGCCCTGGACAGGCTGCCCATCCCTTCTGCTCACGCACCACTGACACAACAGGGTCACGCGAACTCATGAATGCAAGGGAGGCTGGAAATGCAGTCACACCGCGTGTCCAGGGGAGGGGGGTGGATTTCTCTGGATAGCTGGTGGTGTCAGCCACAGCTCCTTACAAAACCCTGGTCTCCCAGAAAATGCACCTAAAACCCCGAAGTGCACGGAATAGCTCTCTGAAAACTCCGGAAGGTCCAGAGTACGGGAGGGATGGGAGGTAACCAGAGCTTGAAGGATGACCAATTCCGGAATCACTTTCCTTTTTTTGCCCCTCCCTGGTATCCGTGAACCTCAACATATATGAGAAGTGAAAACTTGAACCACAAAATACAATCACAACAGGCCATAAAACATGTACGGGGTCTGTATTCTGAACATGGCAAATCACTGATGAGATAAGTCAAAGAAGGTCTAAATAAATGGAGGGACATACCACGCTCAGGGATTTGAGGATGCAGGAGGAGGGACATCTTTTCCCCCAAATAATCTACTCATGTAATGCAGTACAATAAAATTCTCTCGGGATCCAGGCGGATGGAGAGACAGGCTGATTCTAAAATTCATATGAAAAGGCAAATGAAGGAGAACAGTCAGAACAATTTTAAGGAAGAAAAGGAGCTGGAGGAATGCCCCACCCAATTTTAGTAATTCCTTAAAGTTACAGTCATCAAGGGAGTGTGGTGTTGACAAAAAGTAGCAACGTACATAAGGGAACAAAATTTACAGTCCAGAAATGGACCCATAATACTATGGAAACTGACTTTTCACAAAGTTGAATAGTCAGTCAGTGGAGTAAGTATAATCTTTGCAACTAATGATGTTGTAAGGATCGGACATTCACATAAAAAAATAAACAAAAACCAGAAGCCTCATACCTTGAACGAAAATATGCAAAAGCAGACCACAGATATAGATCAAATGCTCCAAAATTGGATTGTGGTGATGGTGTGGTGATGGAATTGACCAGAAATCATTGAATTGTAGGCTTCAACAAGTCAATGTGTGGTACCTAAGTTATACCCCTTCGGGGTGTTTAAAAATACCACCGCACACCTATTGGAATGGCCAACACTTCAGACCTATGATACAGAGTGCTGCCCAGGGTGTGGGCCGACCAGAACTCTCGTGCCCTGCTGATGATCCTGAGAGATGGTAGGATTCCAGAAAACAATATGGCGGCTGCTCAGACAGTCACACACATCCGTGTGACCCAGCCAATTCACTCCTAGATTCTCACCCAAGGAAAATGAAAGCAAATGCCTAAATAAAACCACATCCTCACATGTGCACGGCAGCTTTATTTGTAATGAGCCAAACTGGAAATAAATGAACGTCCATCCACAGCTGAATGGATCGACGAGCTGTGGTCCATCCATACACGGACCTGCTCAGCCACAGGAAGGGTGAACCACTGACACACAACTACATGGATGAGGTCAAAACCATGATTTTGAGGAAAAGAAGCCCAGGTGAGTACAAATGGCAGGATTCTGTTTATAAAAAATTCTAGAAAGTGGAAATGTGTTATAGTGACAGCACGCAGAGTGCTTGTTGCCAAACAGCAGGCGGGGGTGAGAAAAGGAAACAAGGGAAGCTGGGGGTGATGAATATGCTCATCATTCTGACTGTGGCGATGGTTTCACATGGATACGCACATGCGCAGTTATCAGCATGTGCCTTCTGTTTTACGCCCACGGTGACACAACAGAACTGTTAAAAACAGAGAAGCAAAGGGGAAGATTCGGGGCATTTCTCAGAAAAGCTGAGGGCCCCCAAGTCCAGCCTGCGTGAACCGAACGAGCCCACGCTGGGCCCGGGCGTCTGACCTGTGATCTCTAAGGAAGACGCTGGGGACAGAGGGGCCGCACCAGGGAGCATCTGCGCCTGTCTGAGCACTGCTCCCCCCGCAGGTGGTGTCAGAGGGCGCGGGTGCTGCCCTTGGGAACGGGCTGCTGGGGGCACAGCCTCCGCATGTGGGGGCCTGGGAGACACCTGCCATGCTTGAGCTTCTGGAAGCAAGAAGAGCAAACCCATCGTTCACAAACCCAATTCTTAAAATTGTCGACGTGGCGAAGTGCCCACCCTCAGGAGAAAAGCTGTGGAAGGGAGACTCCTTTTATGTGGGAGGCTCAGTCTGTCTCATGCTGGACAGCTGTCACTCGGGGCTTTCTCCCTGGCAGGGGGCAGCTGGTGCAGGCTTCCGAAGGAGGCCATTTCCGGCTCAGCCCCGACAGCTCATCAGTCTGAAGGCAGGAGCTCTGAGCTAGGTGGCTCCTGGCAGCGGCCGCAGGGCAGACACAGCTGGAGGGGCAGAGGCTGGTGCTCTCAGGGAGCTCAGTGGGGCTTTGCCGGGTGAGGTGGCACCACGGTGGCTAAGCCAGGTGAGGCTCCTGGTGAGCAGGGCCACCCCTCCTCAGCCCGCAGGCCTGGGGTCAGCTCCGCGTGTCTCCTGACCTCCGGGAGTAGCGGGCTGGCCAGCAGGCTCCTCTCACGGCTCATCATGGGGCACTTTTCTAGATTTGGGGACATCCTTCTGCAATGGGCCCAAACACATCACGTGGCTCTGCCCAACATCAGGGGCAGCAGGGCACAACTCTGCCCATGCGGGTGGGAGTAGGGACAGAATACTTCGAATACCTCCCGAAGTCCTCTAACCTCCTCCAGAACACAGCATGTGTGGGCCTGGGGCCACCAAGCAGTGCTCACAGCCCAGCCCTGCACATGTCCTCTGCTGGCCGGGAGGTCCGGCTCCCACTGCCCCATCGGGGGGACGTGATGACTCCTGATCCACTTGGTCAGTTGTGTCGCTTCCCTGCTAGGACGCTCCAATGAACATCAAGCGTTTTCACCAGCTCCTTACCACCTGTCACAGGCTCTGCTGCCTCGGGGGCCCCAAATTAGTTCAGAGCTGGTGGTGAGGATCCGAAGTCCCTTCACCAGGAGCGGGAGGACTTCTCACACGTCTGATGTGCTACCAGCTTGATCAGACCATCCCGCTGAGGACGGTTTTCCGAGTGTGCCGTGTCTGAACGTGAAAGCTCATTACAATCTGATCGCTCGCTGTGAGTAAACACATCGCACATTACTGTTCAGGAGGCTTGTTGGGGACAGTATTTTTTCCCCCACCAACTCCTGAGTGGAAACAGATCTTCCCGTAACGCAGTCATAAAACCTTCATAAGCAATAATGATGTGTTTCTTACATGAGTTGTAACTTGCCCGTTAAGTGTCTGAAAAGCAGGGTCCGTGCATGCCTGGTGTCTTCGTGAATGCAACAGAAGAGAGGCTCCCCCAGCTTTCTCAGAGTTACTGTTTCAGTGGGATGAGGGACCCGGGCACTTGTGGGACAGGACGCCCATGTATTCCTGCGTGCCCAGACTGGGAAGGGGACAGTGTCTGTCAGCTCTTGCCACAGAATGCTGTGTGAGGAGTCACCCTGAACAGTGGCCTAAAACAGGAGCCTTGTGTCCTCACAGGGCTGCCGATCGGCTAAGGGCCGGCTACTCTGTGGGGTCCTCCATGGTGCTTCCCCGGGTCTGGTGGGACCCACTCTCAGATCAGCGGCGGGCCGAACTCTGGCCTGGTCTGGGCTGAACCCGCTCTGGAGTCCCCGTGCCTCGAGTCTCGTACCCCCCGCGGCTGGCGGGTGAGCCCACGCATGTCCTCCTCGTGACAAGAGCAGGCTTGTTTGAGGGTCCAGGAAACATTAGCGGCTCTTCAGTCCGAACCTGGGAACTGGCCCCATCCCTTCGGACTCCATGTACCGGCCCAAGCGCCACACCTGTTCCAACCCGAAGTCCCGGCACAGGTGAGGACACAGGAGGGATGAAGATGAGGAGAGCACACAACCTGCCACGTGTTTGACCCTACACCCCCAATCTTCTCCCCAGATGAGCTGGAATCCCAGTCACAGGCAGGACAGGACTAAAGGAAGGGAGGCTGTGCTGCTCACCCCATTCTGTGAGTTAGCGTGTGCACACGTGCAGGTAAAATGCCCGCAGTTATCCTGTGTTTGAACCAACTGTATTTTCACTCTACTTCTGAGGGATGAATCACATTCAGGGGTCATTTGAGGGAAGTAAAGCTTTTTGGTTTTTGGCTGCATGTAGAACAAGAGAGCAACATTTTCTCCTACAGACAGAGTTACATGATCACACCTACAAAAATGTTTACTATCCTAATCCAGATTATATTCTCATCTTCCAGAATGTTCTCAAAATGTTCTCTGTGTCAGTGTTATAAGCAGGGCCCAGCTAGGACCCCACAACTGTGAAAAGTGCTGATTCAAGAGACAGGATTCAGCCTGCACCCACCCTCCCAAAGGCTCTGGTGGCAGGAAAATGAAGCCACTATGGGGGGGGGGGGGGCGGTGCAGAAGGGACGACTGGATGTCACTGTCTCACAGCCTTCAGTGGAAGCGAATCACTGACCCCGGCCAGCTTTTCAACGGGTGATGAGTCAACAGGTGGCCCTGAAAGGGCAAAAATGCCGTCATAAAATCACAGACCCCTACGCTGGCCCCAGAGCGGACCCCAGTCAGTTGGGTCAAGTGGTTCCGCTTGGGAAATTCTGCTTATCGGGCTTCTCCCGAGGCCCGGCCATTTCCAGCACAGAAATCAGCCGCAAATCCACCGAAACCGGCGAGTATGGGATGTGGCGGGTGTGGTTTATGGTTGTTAATTCTAAGTAAACAGACTCAGACCCACAGAGCAGTTCAGCCACCTCCACCTCCCACAGGAAGGCTTCTCAGGCAGGGGCTCCCTTCTCAGCAAGGGCTTCCCCAAGACGCCCCCACTTCCCAGGCCTCACTGTGTTGGCCCCACCCCTGCCTGACCTGGAGACATCTGGGGAACTGAGCACATGTCTCCCTGCATCACAACAGCACACAACTACAGCTGTCCCAAGATCAAAACCTTCACTGAACACACACATACGGACTCTCCTTGTTGCCTCAACTCTGTGCCTTGTCTCCTTGGGCCCGTGTCTCAGGCACACAATTCACAATGTTGCACATGGCTGGTAACAAGCCTTGGTCCAAGGATGGGCATGTGACTCAAGCCAGACCATGGAGAGACCAGGGCACTGAATCCTGAAACTAGGCGACAAAGTCAAGCACTTCCACTGGGGTTCCTGAGCGAAGATGCAAGCCTCACAACGTTAGGAGTATCTTGACACCACAGTGAGGGACGTCTGGCTGAGAATGCAGTGAACCCAGAGGAATGCAGAGTACCTTCTGAGGAGAGAGAATCCCTGCAGAATCTAGGAGATTCATCCATGCCTGAAGCTAATGACCCATGGATGGTTCAGTTACCTGCATCAACAAACATTTCTGCAAGTAAGCCAATTCTAGGTAGAGTTTGTGCCACTAATAACTGAAAATAAATTCTCATTCCGCTGTTGTACCTCCAGCATCCACATGGAGGAAAGTAGAGCCAAGGGGGTAAAGAGACAGCATCCTGAGGATGTAAGCTGGTCTCCTAGTGAGCATCAATAAAATCTTGATGGATAATTCATGAAAGAATGAAAATGAACATGTGTGACAAGCCCACAATGTGCTCTTGCTGAGCACCCCAAAGGGGACAAACAGGGGCTCTGGGAGGACCCAGCAGATCTCATCACTACAGATGGGAGGATCAAGACTGGTGACCTTGAGCTGGGGCATCCAAGAGGGGCTGGGTAAAGATACAAATGTAGTAATCGGAAGGGGCAAGTGCACCCCAATGTTTACAGCAGCAATGTCCACAATAGCCAAACTGTGGAAAGAGCCTAAATGTCCACCAACAGATGACTGAATAAAGAAGATGTGGTATATATACACAATGGAATATTATGCAGCCATCAAAAAATGAAATCTTGCCATTTGCAGAGGTGGATGGAACTAGAGAGTATTATACTAAGCGAAATAAGTCAATCAGTAAGACAATTATATGATCTCACTGATATGAGGAATTTGAGAAACAAGGCAGAGGATCATAGGGGAAGGGAGGGAAAAATGAAACAAGGCGAAACCAGAGAGGGAGACAAACCATAAGAGACTCTTAATCTCAGGAAACAAACTGAGGGTTGCTGGAGTGGGGGGTGGGGTGGGAGGGATGGGGTGGCTGGGTGATGGACACTGGGGAGGGTATGTGCTATGGTGAGCACTGTGAATTGTGCAAGACTGTTTAATCACAGACCCGTACCCCTGAAACAAATAATACATTATACGTTAATTTAAAAAAATTAACATCCATGGAAGAATATCTGGAAAAAAAAAAAAAAAAGAGGGGCTGGGTTTGCAGTGAGGACTCCTGCCAACAGGCAGCATGTGCAAAGGTCCTGCGGCCTGCCTGGAAGGTGATGGGAGTCTGTAGGTGCTGGGGTGGAGGGTGCATGGGGGTAGGGGGGGATGAAGGAGGAGGATGTAGAGGCTTGAGTCCTCGTCAGGGGCACGCACAGCAGGGTCCAACCAGGTAAACAGGAATCACTGCGGGTGCTCCACCCCGGGAAGGGTTAATGTAGGCATTGGTGTGGAAAGGGTGAGAAGGCAGACAGCGGCTCTGAGGCAAAGGTCACCGCCCAGCAACCTGCCAGCAAGCCTGGGTTAGAGAGACCAAGAGAGGGGTAGGGTTCCCACACTCCTCGCATGGGGGGAGGGAGAGGCCTGGCGGAGATGCAGCCGCTACAGGAACAGGTCCGGGCAGAGAGGTACCCTGGGTTCTCCCTTCCTTACCCTCCACCACTGCCTCCCCTGGACTAACCCAGGCGGAGACCAGCCCACTCCAGGGTCTGGCACATGCGGGGTGGGGGTCTGAGGGCAAACAGGCCCAGAATGGGCACGTCCTTCAGAATGACCCACCAGGCAAGCCCTGACACCCCCAGAGCTTTCGAGAAGCCCCCAAGGGGGCCGCTCTGAAAACATCACCCTTAATGAACGAGGCAGACAGCTGTCAGAAAAACAGCCATCCTCCCGAGAGCAAGAGGAATTGCAGTTGAATAATCAAAATTCAATTCCTTTTCGCCTAGACGTGAGATTTCACACAATTACAATTTCGAGCGCAATATAAGCATAATGGCTCTCCTCGAATGTGATTTTCTTCCCCAGAAATGGATTACCGGGCCAAACGGAGCCGGGCACAAACCACGTTTACAACTGACTGGGTACAGGTGCGCTCCACCCCTGTCCGTGCCCAGGGCCCCGCGGACGCACGAGGGACACGTGCCGTGTCACCGACCTGGGGTCCCAGTGCGCGGCAGCCCGCGGTGCCCACCGCCACGCAGACACCCTGCCGGCCGGCTCAACACCCGCCAGCATCCGACCCTTCCTGCCGTGCGGCACGGGGGGCGGAGCCCAGCGACCCTCCCAGGCGCCGGCAGGAGCGCGGCCGCGCCGTCTGGCCCGGGCTGTGCCCGCTCCCCGCTCATCAGGCCGTCCTCCTCCCACGCCCGGCCCCCGCGGCCTCGAGGACGGTGCACAGCGGCCGCAAGGCCAGGGAAGGGGGCGGGGCCTGCCGTTCCGGGGTCGCGGGAGACCCTCCGCGCGCAGCCACCCGGCTCGGAGTCTGCGCCCCTGCGTCCGCGGGAACGCCGCTGCACGGGCCCGTGCGTGTGCACGCGGGGCCCGGCGCGCAGGGGTGCGCGCGGCCCTTGCACGGGCCCGCTCCGGACCCGACCCGGCCGCCCGGCCGCCCCTCCGGGTCCAGCGGCAGGAGGGACCCCCAGGGCACACCCCGGCCCCCGCCCCCCGCCGCACAGGCCCGCCCGCGGCCTCTCCGTCCTGCGGGTCCTAGCCGCACCGAAGCGGACCCGGGGGTCTGGACGGGGCGCAGCGCAGGTGCCCGCGGCGAACGCGCCCCCACAGCCCCCGCACCCGGCGGACACGCGGCCTCGGGCGCCGGAGGCCGACCCCGGGCGGCGGGTGGAGACGCTCGAAGCTCTGGGGCCCGGCGGGGGCGCAGACCCGGGCTCCGTGCCTCGGGCGGCCCCTCGGCCAGGCCCCGAGCGGCCGCTCCGTCCCCGCCCCCCGGGACAGCGCGGCCTCCGGGGCGCCACGTTCCTCGCGGGGCCCCTCCGGCGCAGAGGCTCACGGGAGGCGTCTGATTGGCGGGCCCGGACCACGTGAGGGGGGCCGGCTGCAAGGGAGGCTGGGAAAGCAGCGCCTGGTCTCCCCCCCGGACCGTGACCCAGGATCGGGGGCGTGCCCACGGGGGAGGGGGGCGCTGGCAGGCGGGCGGGCTTCCCGCAGAGCCCGCGCCCTGGCCGGGACCTGCCTGCGGGCCACCCTCTGCCCCCCCCGCGGCACACCAGGCCCCGCCCCACCTGCGCTTCTGGAACGTTCTCCGCCGCAGCCCCGGCCAGGCCGAGCTCCCGGGCACCCCCTCCAGGGGCTCTGACTCGTCCTGAGCCGGCACCTCCACCCCGCCGCCCGGGGCGCCACGCCAGGCCGGGCCCCGCGGTCCTCCCTCCGGCAGCACGGCGTCGGACTCAGGACGAGCCGTCACTCACCCAGACCTCGGACCCCGGCGGGTCCCGCCACGGATGCTCCGGGCACCTTCCACGCAGGCCAGGGCTCCTCCCCGAAGGACCGGGGCACAGACCCCTCCGGGCTGTTACCAGATCTGCGGCGCGTGGGCGGAAGTGTGTCTCTCGCAGCGGCTCACGCTTCGCCTTGACCCGGCCCGGGAGGGTGCGACGCCGACCTCCACGCACATGGCATCTTTCAAGGGCCTCACCTGCGGCCAGCGTGGGCGCTGGAGGACGTCCCAGGCGCAGGCTCCGTCTGTCCTGGCATCCAGTCCTGACAGCTCGGAGAAGAGCCAGGCCCTGGCCCTCACGACGGGTGCTGGCAGAAAGGTGGGGAGCGAGGCTGCCCTCGGACTCTCCATCCTGGGACCGGTTCTGTCCTGCACCTTTGAAGTGCCCTGGGAATGCTCCCCCTGCCATGGGTCAGTACTCACAAGGGTGGGGATGACTCACCTGGCTGGACCAATGGGGGAATCTGTCCCTGGGAAGCGGTGTCATCAGCTAGGTCCCCAAGGGGAACACTCACCCAGGACGGGGCAGGAGGATGTTTTCCTCTGAGGCCCCTCTGAACCAAGCTCCTGCCCTCCCCTTCCCTTCACACTGAGCACAGAGTAGCAGAAAGTGGGAAGGACTCTGAAAAGCCATTAAATTTCCAAGTATTTTTCCAGGTTTTCTGATGCTAGGCGCTGGCTGGAGCCCAGGTCTGTAGCTTGGACCCAGAGAACCATGACCTGTCCCTGGCAGAGATGGTCACCTGGGGGTGCGTGGCCCCGGACTGGGTTCCTTGGGAAGTGAAGGCCCCTTTTGTATACCTCCGTGACTTCCCCAGCTCGGCTATGATAGGACGGGGACCCCCCAACCCTTTAAACCCAGACCTCAGATCCCCCAGGGCTGCCCACCCTGGGACAGGCTTGGGAGCTGGACCGTGGGATTAGGATAGTTCTGCCCAAGCTCACCCTCAGCTCTGCTCCACAGTGTCCCTGGTCCCAGTGCACCTGGCGGAGCAGAGACAGCTGAGAAAGCAGGCTCTGTGTGAATTCAAAACGTCTGGAGGCTTTGAGAAAACATCAAAGTCCGTTCCGGTTTTCAAGAACAAAATGCATGTCTGGGAACATCACTGCAGTGACCTTGTGTTATCAGCACTGAGCTCTCCTAGTGACGCCTGCATCCTCTCAGTTCTCACGCGAGATCTTAGTGCAGACTGGCCCCTGCCTTAGTTTTAATTAAAAGCTCATAAAGTCCGAGTGTGTTTAGAGGGAAAAAGGCCACCGTTCCCTCCTCTGAGGATAATATGCACTTGTTAGAGCCCATTTACTGCAGCCCAGGGAGTGTATGACAGCTCACATGTCCCCTGTGGACCTTGCTGGAGCTTTGTCACTGGCTGCAGGTGCCAAGTGGGTCCAAAGACGAGTGCTCTCCTTGTCAAGTGATCAAGAATATGGACTGTCTACAGCCCGCAGACGGCTGTGGTCCAAGGTGTAGCTCCCAGCTCCCTACTGCAGCCCTGAGTGCTTGGACTGCTCCTCGCAGCCTGTGCAGCAGGGTGACCCTCGGCCCTGGAATCTCTGGGATGTCACCACAGTCGGGCACATTTTCCCAGGGAAGAAACTGCCCCTGAGTGGCCAGACCATTCCACTCATTCATTCATTCATTTATTCAAGATGTGTTTTCTCAAGAAGTTTCTGTGCTTGGTATTGAAGATATAAATCATAGCAAAACAGATTTGTTCCCTGTGTTCAAGTTTACAGTTTAGAGAGGGATGCAGAATTGGAATAACCACTGTAAAGACACAGAATTACGAACGGTAATGGATACTGCGGTAGAAAATTACAGGGGTCTTTGGGACCATGTGACAGATGCTTGGGCTGCTGACATCTGAGAGCTGCAATCAAAGTAGGTGGCATTCCAGGCAGAGTGAACAGCAGGTGTAAAGGCTCCAAGGTGGGAGCTTCAGACCCCCTGGACACAAAAGTCATCATTATAACAACAGCTGGCATAAACTCAGGGCTCCGTGCTGTAAGTACACCTAGCCTTTTCATTCACAGCACAGACTTAACAGTGAAGACAGCTCATTGAGCACAGTAACACCAACAGCCCCATCCTATAAATGTGGATATGGAAGCACCTGTGGAGAAATGACTTGCCTAAGTTTTCACAGGTACAGAGTAGGTTTGAGTCAGACCATCTGGCTCCCTGTGCTGAGCTTCTGTAAGGTCTCTGAGTGTTTCTTGAGCTTCAGAGGAGATGGAACATGGCATGCCCAGAGACTGGGAGTAGGCAGGGCCAGTCATGAGGACCTACAGGCTGTTGCATGTATCAGGATCCTTTGTGCCATGAGCAACAAAAGCAAACCAACACCAAACCAGCTTAAGTGAAAAGCGATATTATTGGTACCCTTATCTGAAATATCTGGAGTAGGTTTCAGATCTGACCTCAAGTGTTGTCAGCAGGGTCCATTTTATCTTCTTCTCTATGTTGGCTTTATTCTCAGATCATCTCTGTCCAACAACTCAAACCTAAACATCCTCCCAATTCAAGATTCAAAAGTCTCAGCAAAGATTGACTACTGTTTCTCAGCCATTCAAGCATAACATCAGGGTTTCCTCTGTTTGGGCTGACAGTCCTGGCTTGAGTCACATGCCTGTCACTGATCCTATCACTATGGTCCCAATGACCTATCCCTGGGCACACTAGGAGTGAGGCCACATCTGAAATCCTGGGCCATGGGAACGGCCCTGGAGGGAAATGGAGACCTGGTTATGAAAAAGGAAGTAAAGGCTGAATATCCAACAAAGAAATATCACTCTTTGGGCCCATCTAGGACTTTGGGCAGGACCCAAAGAGGACATGTATTTTGGGCTCACTGGCCCTCACAGACCCTGGCTCTGGGGAGGGAGGAGGAAGGAAATTGGGCTCTGAGAGAAGAGGATGAGACTGCCTGGGACTTCTGCTCACTCCTCACTCCTCCCCATGCTTAGGCTTGGGTGGGAATGAAACGTCCAGAGTGCAAGGGGGACAGAGGGACTCTAATAGTTCTCAAAGTAGTTGCCCATTGGGATCAACTGCGAGGCTTTGAAATGACTGCATCCTGGCCCCTGTCTTCAGAGAGCCTCGTGTACTTGGTTTGAGGCACGCCTGGGAAGTTAGGATTGTTACATCTCCATAGGGGACTCATGAGTGGCAGAGACTGTGATCCACAGATTGAGTTATTCTCTGTGTGAACTTACAGTGTCTCCATTCCCCAAACACCACCTGAGGATCCTACTTTATTTTAATTCGTCGCATTTTTATCCATCCTGTAAAAAAAACCTGTTGATTCCATGTCTCATCTTAATTACCTATTGATTTTTCAAATCCTCCTTGGGAGAAATCAATGTCTGACCTGGATTTTCCCTTTTTCCTTTTGCTGTGATTTGCTCAAGATATTTTTGGTGATGGTGAGGCTGTGGCTGAAGCCATGTAAGTCCTCACCTTTCTAAGGCTGGCCAGAGGAAGTGAGGAAGAGCTGGTCACTGAGCCCCAAAGAAGGGCGTGGAGGAGAGGGTTCCAAATGCATCATACATAGTTGTTGAGAGCTGACTCCTCTACATCCGCCCATCCATCATCTGTCAGTCCATCCATCCCTGCATCCCTCCATCCAGCCGCCCACAAGGACCAGTTTCTGATGGACATTTCTGCAGAAGTCTGTGCGGAGGGAGCTGATGGTGCTGGAACCAGATGCATCCAGACCCGCACCTTCCAGGAAAGAGATGGAGGTACGGTCTGACTGACCAAGTCTGATCATGATGTAACATGTTTACTCAGAACTGACCAGGAATGGATGTTGTGCAGTCAGTTAATCTGGATGCAGAAATTCAGCTTAGGTGAACTCTAAAAAAAAAAAAAATTTCATTTTTTCATGGCTGAAAATTTTCTAAAGTCAATACAGTCAAAACACCCAAATCTGGGAAACAAAGCAGCATGGACTATGTAGCTTCATCTTTACATCCTGGAAAATCCGTATGGGAAAAGAGCCGTCTCGAGAAATGGGTCTCAAATTGTGCTGTTTTTTCTTAAAAACTGAAGCATCGAAACGGACGATCTTGGGGAAGACGTGTCCAGCTGGAGGTCTCCGAGGCCTTTTGTTAACACGGCCAGAGCTGTCGGGGTCCCCTCGTCACGTGCAGAAGGAGCAGGTCCCTGCACTGGGAGGAGCCCCCGGGCAGGTGGACGCACCTCATCCCGCTGCTCCCCGGGCCGGCCCTGCGTGGGGCTCAGTCCACATGAGCCTCCTCCGCGTCCTCCCACGGCTCGCGGGGTGGGGGTCCTCGTGGTCCTCAGCCTCACCCCTGCCCCCAGGAGCCTGGATCTCACTTGTGAAAACGGAATGTTCCCTGCTCCTCTCCGGGGAGTCTGGACTCCCCCAGGAAACAAAGACTAGGAGGACGCGGAAGCCCCTTCAGGCTCCTAAGGAAGCATGTTGTCCTGTTGGTCACTGAGTGTGCAGTTGTTCCCCCAGAGGAAACGGCCACATTGAAACCGAGGGCCAGGGCGGAGGAATGAGCCCAGAAGCCGACCAAGGATGCTGCAGGTGCCGACCCCCTGCCTGGTCTGGAGCCCAGGGGGACCGGGCCACACGGGGGACCCCAGAAGACAGTGAGAGGGCCCCAAGGAGCCAGGCTCGGCCGCTGGAGGACAGAAGCCCCAGCACCGGTCATGCAGCCGGGTCACACCGCAGAGCCGCGAGTCTGTCCAGAGATGCCACCCTGCGCTCTCCCGGGAGGAGCGTGACCCTGGGCCTTCGGGTGCAGGACACGGGAGGCCTCAGCGGTCGGGCCAGCAGCCGAGGTTCTGCAGACGGGGAAATGTGCACCCCATGCCCGGTCCCTGACCCCGGGCCAGCCTCCACTCGAGGAGCAGAGATGCAGGGGTGGAGGGAGGGAGGCTGCTGCCTGGGGGCCATGACGGGGGTCGACGGGGCGCACGGTGTGGGGTGAGCTCGCGGCTGCTCTGGGCAGTGAGAGCCGCGGTCCCGGTGGGGTCGGGCTCAGACAGCGGAGCCAGGCCTTCTGCTGGAGACAGGGCTGGGGACACTGGCTGGTCCTGAGCCCGGCTGCAGGGAGGGAGGGACAGGGTCCTCCTTGGCCAGGCCACCACGGGGCAGGACTGCCTCCTCCCGCCAGGGAAGAAGAACGGACGTGCTCCCTGACCCGGGAGGCCCTTCCTGCCCCACGGTGCTGCCCTCGAAGGTGTCCGGAGACTGAGAAACCCCCTGAGGGCCAGAGCTGCCTGTCAGCCCCATTCACGGTGTTGGGAATTCATCACAGAATAATTGTCTTATCGATTTGCTGCTGACATATTTACTGCTTTTGCTCTCAGATCAGAAACAATATAGTGTAACTAAAGTAACTTAGCTGCCTACTGTCCCTGTCCTAAATGTTCACAGTGGCCCCCAAGTTCCCTGTGAGGAGCCACCTCCCCCACTTCCTGTCCCGTGGTTTGGGGGTGCTGAGTGCACCCCAGAGCCAGGACGGACCGTGGACTCAGGCCCGGGTGAACTGGTCACTTCCATTCTGCTGTGACTGGTTCCGGGGTGGGCGTGTGACCCGACCGGAGCCCCGGGCTCCAGGCTCAGGACCTCTGTCTGAACAGACGGGATGGAGGGTCTTCCCGTGTCACCAGGAGGCAGGTCCATCTGAGCGGGAAGCCGACGGGGGACACAGGGTTGAAGGATGCAGGAGGAGCTGGGTCCCCTGGATTAAGCAATTCGAGACTCCCTCCTGGGCTCTGTGGATCCCTGTGTGGATCAATCCCCCTTTCCTTCAGCCAGTTTGTGTTGGGTTTCCTGTCACTTGCAGTCAGTGCAGCCCTCAGTGGTATGGGGTCAGGACCCCTCGAGGGCAGGGGGCGTGGGGGGAGTCCCTCCCCAGGGGACCGGCCCTGGAGCACCTCGGGAAGTTCTACCCTGATTGTCGAGAGGCCTGAGGGTTAATGTGTGTGTGTGTCCGTCAGTGTGTGTGTGTCTGTGTGTGTGTGCGTGCGTGCGTGTCCGTCAGCGTTTGTGTGTGCGTGTGTCCATCGGTGTGTGTCCATCAGTGTGTGTGTGTGTGTGTGTGTGTGTTTGTGTGCCGGAAGGACGGTTCCGGGGTCCCACTGCAGCTCCAGATGGAAACGGAGACCCCACAGCCTCGGGAGGCCAGGATGTTAATTAAATGTGACATTTCTATCTGACCCACTTATTTAAGCTAGATCGTGTTCTTGGTTTTTCCTTGTGCATCTCGCCGAAAGCTACTTTTAAGCCATGTTCTGAATTGCAGTTTCAGTAAAGGGAGGGGGGGAGCAGAAGCGTGTAGCTCCCCCCAAGAGCACGTGAAGGGAAGCCGCGCACGCAGCCGGTCGGCCACCCTCCCGAGCGTGTTGGGAGCTGAGGGCCCAGAGCGGGCCGGGGTGCGGGGGACCCTGCAGGGACGCAGGTGACCTGGCATCTGGCTGACGGGACAGGCCAAACGAGGAGGGCAAGAACGCGAAACCAGAAATTTAACCAACCCTGAGGAGGTGTTTGTGGGAAAGTGGACATGCCCGTGCCCCCCCCCCCCCCGCCACGAAGAGTGGGAGAGCAGACGGGGTGCTTGCCGCGTGGTCCTCATACGTCAGGTGACAGGCCTGTCGCCATCCGAAGGTGGATGCCGAAGCTGTAAAAAGGAATATTATAAACCCTGCTCCAACCATGAGAAATGTTTCAGAATGAGGCTGAAATCGTAGGTTAATTGAGGAGCTAAAACAGGGTAATAACAAATCTGCAGTTAAACTCCGAGAGGGCAGACAAAGAGGGAAAGAGAAACACCACACGGCAGAGCAAACGAGCGGCAGGCCGGCCCCCGCGTGTCCCCCGCTGCCGGGAAGCAGCGCCCCGTGCACAGGGCTCACCAGGGACGGCGCAGCCCCCGTCAGACGGGACAGAGCTGAGCGGGAACCGGCCGTCCACGACCACGAGGAACCGCGGCGGCGGAAAGCCTGGGTCTGCTGGCCCCGAGAGGAAGGCGGAAGGCCCGTCGCCAGCACCACACGATGGTGCAGCAGTGAACCTGCTGATCTGGGGCACAATGGGCTCCGGAACAGGGTGGCGTGCAGGGACGAGCCGGCGGGACAGAACGACAGACGGCGCCTTCTGCGGGACCCGCGACCATCCGACACGCCCGTGCGCCTCACCGCGAGGAAAAACGCAGAGGCTTCCACGCTGCCCATCCGCGGCCCATAAACCAGCAGGCAGGACATCCGTGAGGGTGTGATGACCCGAAGCCCACGCCCAAGCCTGTCGGCTCAGCAGACGTTCCAGAACACTCCACGCAGTAACAGCAGAGTGCCCGTGATTCTCGGCTGCGCTCGGCACGGCCACCGACTCAGGCCGTATGTGGGCCATAAAACACCAGCGTCTGTAACTCGTAAGAGTGCATCTTGCACCGTTATGGATTAAACCAGAAGTGACTCCTGGAAAACGCCCCAATACTTGGAAATTGAACAACACAGACATAAATACCCAGGAGCGGAAGAGCAAGTCTCAGGAAAATGTTCTATAAGCGGTAAACTGTCTACATGTAGTTAGCATGTATT